>NC_086333.1:71619819-74019819 GCF_032445375.1 Bacillus rossius redtenbacheri
TAAAAATGGGATGAAACGTCATTTCCATTCGCGATCGCATAAATGAATACAAAAGTGAACAGTTCTACGAAAGTGATACGAATATTTTAATACGCAATTTATGTAATCGCCGTCTGGAGTAGAAAAAAATGTACTTGAAAAGCACATTAAATCTGAGGGACATCAGACTGCAAAACAAAGATTCATGAGAAGTCGGTTGAAGAAAAAAGTCGGTAAAACTGCAAGCAACGGTTTCTTTTTTAAAAATATACTTTTCTTCAGTAATGTAAAATGAAAGAATTGGCTAAATCGTGTTTTTAAAAATGCTACAAAATGCTAAATTTCAAATTCAAAATCCTAAATGTCAATATTTTAAATGCTATAAATCACCATCTCTATGTATTGCTTATTAAGCAAGGTGTCCATGTTCTGGAAACTCAGGGGAGTTGGAGTTGTTCAGGGAAAAAACAGGGATTTTATTTTAAATCCTGGAAAAGTCATGGAAATTCCCTAGTGACAGAAATTTGAGGGGGAAATTCTCATTCTCCAGGCTGCAATGACCCAGTCTGGGAAAGTCGTATTGACCCGAAAATACTGCGACTCTGAATATCATGCGACCCCAACTTTTTGATTATGAATGTATGAAAAATACTTTATAGATTATAGGGTAAAAAACATGATTCAAACTCACAAACATTAAAAAAATTTTAAACTATTAAATTTATATCATGTTTACTAACAGCTTTTCTGTTGCCACTGTCTTGTCTGTTGCGTGATTTGCATAGCCTATTTTGAAACAGCAAGCAGCAATTAGAAGGGGAAATGTCAGTTATTATAATGAAAAGAGTTTTATGGTTGTAGTTCCTAAGCCATTTGTCAGCTAGCGAAGAATGCTGTGCAGCTGCATTACAAAGTGTTACCTTGTCTCATCTGTCCATGTCTGCTGACACCCACCTTCCCACCACAAGGTTCAGAAAGCCATGAACAAGAGCTAACTAAAGTGGCATAAGTGACACACTTCACAGGCATTTCATTTAGTTTTTCAACTAAGCGGAGGTTCAGGAGGCAGTAATTGCATGCGGTCTAACATGGCTTAAGTGTCACGGTTACGAGGCTGTGGTTTTTCAACTAAGCTGTTCCCGTCGCTGTAAATTTACTTCTTGTGTTTTAAAATACATTTCTTGACACGAGTCATGTATTTTCTGCGTTTGCAATTCACTGCCAGAGCAGCTATTTAGACTATTGACTCATTTTATTTGCAGAGTAAAAGATTAAACTAAAAGAGAAAAAAAAAAAATACTAAACTTTGGAGCAGATTTTTGACAAGTAATTTAATTAAAATACTACCCATCTTGTTAAAATTCATTAAACAGTTAATACAATTATGTTTCCCTCTGTCTCTATGAACTTTGGTTCGTGTCATCCTCACAGATGGCAGCACCGTGGTTTAGGCATGGTCGGGCAGAGAAATTTGACTTCGGGCGGGCTCGGGCGGGTAATTGTCCAAAATTTTCGGGCTCGGGCAATCTCGGTCGGGCATCAAAATCAGTTGATGAAATAAATTTTGAACATAAAATAGTCGTACTTAAGTTTGCATTGACAAACCTGAACTGTTTTTATTTATTTACTATACCGCACTGATATGAAAGTTAAACATTAAACTAAAAAATAGAGTGCATATTAATCTTGGAAATAAAGTGCTTATTAACTAAATTGTGTTTGGGTAGCTGCTTGAAGGTTCATTGTCACTGTTGATTGTTTGACCTACACTTCCACTGGTATCCATTTTGGTAAAATAATGACATGAATTAAATAGAAACAATTCACAACCACTTTCTGCAAATGCCACGCAACTACAATGTGTGTAATTAAAGTCAGCTTATAATCCTTCTCGCACACAGCAAGCAGCTCCACCGACCTTGAACACTACTTTGTGACTATTGAGCAGTGAGCATCCGCCGTGCGTACGCGCGCGCGTGTGTATGTGTGTGTGTGTGTGAGAGAGAGAGACGGGCGACCAGCTGCATCGTTAGTCAGCCAGCGAGAGTAACGGTAAATGTTGACCTTGACCACTTCCGCTTGCTGCAGGGCTCGCTCTCTTATATCTGTCTCCCCCTCCCACAAACACACTTGCTGACCGGGCACCTTCTTTATCTTATCTCTCACACACACTCACTTCACCGGCTGGTGCCGGGACGGCGGCGGCGTGGCATGTTCCTGCAGCTGCCGCGCGTTCCAAAAAAAAGAAGCTTTGTTTACTTGCGCCGTGCGGTATTGCCGTTTTCCAAGGTGCCCGATATTTTCGGGCACTGAAATACCCGCCCGGAATTTCGGGTATACTTGATACCCGAAACACTGCCCGAAATTTCGGGTACCCGACCATCCCTACCGTGGTTACACATTTCCGTTCCACGCGCCCTCCATTCCATTCACAAAATTACTCCTACCAAATGCTGTATACAGAGCTAAGGTGTTTGTACATCAATAATAATCAGGAAAATTATTTAATAATAATAATAATAATAATAATAATAATAATAATAATAAAACTTGCTTAGGAATATTCCAGTGAATTTTTATTACAGATTTATTTTGACACCCTGTTTAGTGATGTCGAATTTGCTACAAATATAGAAAACTGTTTTAACTGGGGAAGGTCAGGTAAGTGAAAATGGACAAGGAATGGGAAAGCAGGGAATATCTTCTTGTGCTAACAAAAGGGAACAGGCCATACAGCTTCGCCGACGACTATACTCTTTTAAAAAAAAACTACTTAAAACATTGTCTTTTTTTTTGTTTTTTTTTCTTTTTGTGAAATTGCTGGCTTTTAATCTAGCTAAACACATAGTTTGAAAAAAAAATACTATGTTAGTTTGAATTTGATAGTTTTAGAGGAATTAATAACATTTGTTTATAATATTTTGATGCCTTGCATCACCTGTTACAACATACCATCCACATCGACAGGCTAGCAAATGCCAGTGTACACTAGGTTTTTTAAATTTTTATTTTTGTGTCTCATTTTCCCACACAAAATCTGTTTCAAAATTCTTTACATAAAAACACTTATTGTTGTCTTTCATTATCGCTCCTTTTCACAAATTTATGTATTGCTTCTTATTTTATTGGCCTTAATCGAAGCATTATTGTTTCCATTTTAAAAAGTGACAATATGTGATATCAAGCTGTTTGTTTGTCCAATTATTCAGATAGTGATTTGTCTAAGACTAAGAAGAGCCCAGGAAAAGATGTGGAGGCTGAAACCGAAATAAAAGTGGACAAGGACGAGGATAAAAAGAAAGAAAAGTGGCAACCAGAAGGAGAGGAAGCATACATTGTTGAAGGCGTCGAAGGTAAGACATTTTTCATTAATTTCTTGTCACAAGAAACAACTGTGGTAAATCTCTACTGAAACTATACCTGTTAGGTAAATGTATGTTATTACAAAATAGCAATGTTGTGTTCAGAAAAGTTAGTTTGAATCGAAGACAATTATTACTACTGTTTTTATTGCATAATAGTTGCACAAATACATACTGAAATTTAGTTTTAAAAAAATCAGCAAATACTTTTTACTGGGAAGAGAACCTGTCAAGTCTTTATAAACATATTAAACTATCAGCACACTTTTAAGGATAAATACATGTCTGTAAAACAGCCCATAATGAGGGTGTGATAGTTGAAAGTTGTAAGTCGTTTTTCAGGTCAAGTTGTTGAGAAATAAATTGATTTAAGTTAGCAATTGTTGGTTTAAGTATCATTCAAAGTGAACACAGTAAAATGTATTTAAATAACATGCCTTAAGATGTTTTTCACCTAAAAAATCAGAATTACATACCTAGCACTAAAGGATTCCCATACCATTAACCTTAATATCCTTTTTTAAATACATTTAGGAGTTAGATTTTGTCATTTAATAAGCACCAAACACAATATTACTCTAAAATACATATTTTTATATCAAAATTTCTTCCCTAATATTTTCCCGAAGCATCGTCACCAACATGACTAACTTCTGTAGTTGCGAAGGAATCTTAACACAACAGCATCATCATTATTTCCCGAATGATGGTCTTTAATGTAACACAATTTTCATTGTTTACTTTCTGAAAATTTATGCACACATTGAAAAATGCACCATTTACAGCACTTTAAATTCAAAACAAATATTGATGGTATAAAAGCATTTATAAGCACTATCAAAAACAAAAAAATTTTTGCACTCCAGACCTCGCGGTCTAGCTCAAAAATCGGTCTGAAGTGGACATACATAAACACTTTCATGAATAAGTTGGTCGCTGAAGATTACTTGTGTTCCAGAAAAAATGTTAATGTCATCAATTTATTACTGAAATGTCTCACAGACCCCAAATTTATATACACATATTTTTTATTGAGACTTACAGAACAATCAGTCATCATGGCAGCCATCTTGTGACCACAAAAAACAGTACATGTATTATATACAACCTTTCTCACTTAATGGCTTCACTGATTACTAAAAAAAAACACACACATTGACTGTTTGCAGGTACCGAAGGATAAATATTTAAGGTTAGTTCTTAGTTAAGTCCCGTGGTTACCCATGAACTAACGGTACAGACTGAAAGACCACGTCCTTGTAACAAAGCCGCTATCATTCGAGCCTTGTATCGGGCTGTTACCGACGACTGTAGTTGAAAAATTCAAGATAAAAGTTTCAAATAACTAAAAAAAAAAGTTCATTATGTGCTGTAGGGCCAAGCCCAAAACCGTGAAATTCAAGTAACATTTTTCGAAAGTCATGCTGTTTGTGTTTCATAGGTTTGAGGAAGTCGATCATTGTGACGGATGAGAGGCTGCCTCCCGGCTGGAGCAAGCACACGATCCAGAGAAAGAGTGGTGGCTCTGCCGGCAAGTGGGACGTCTTTCTCGTCAGGTGAGTGTCGTTGGTTTTGTCTGTTTCCAAGTACCGTATTTACCCGCAGAAGGGTTACCCCTGTGTGACGGTCGCATCTATAATTTGGCTCGTAAAGATCCAAAATTTTCACCGTAGGGGTCGCCCTCGAACATGGGTTGCACTACAGAGTAGAGTTTTCATGTCTCAGCTTATTGCAGCGTAAGAAATTCAGCCCTGGGGTTAACGCTCGGTCGTCTGTACAACTAGAGAGGGAGGGAGAACCGTCAACACCACTGCATGGTCATACGCACTCACATAGACCAGTTGAAGGAGTTTCCCCTTCCTTTTTTTTTTTTTGTTAACACATTAGGCCCTGCCGCCCCGGGGCGGATACGCTGTATACGCGAATTGGGAAGGCTGTTAAGAGAGTTGGCTATGACGAGAGGCTGAGGGTACCCATCCCAGCATCATCACCAACCTCGTCCCTCTAGCTCACCCAGCTAACCAGACAGTTGGCTGTGTCCGTAGCCCTCGGACATTATCAGCACTGCTGGCGCCTACCCCGCTCTCCCACGTCACACCGGGACCCCTCAGTCACCCAGGGAACCCGTGGTCCGGTGGAAGCCTACCCAAACTCTACTAGCTGTCCAGGCTAGTAACCGGAGCTGTATCGCTGCTCACTGCATTGACTCATCATCGGGCTAGTAGGTTTTGGACTGTGAAAGGAACAGGACGCATATGTTACTTATATTTGTTTCATTCTCAAAGTTATTACTGGTAGCCTGATTACTCACCAGAGTTCACCAAGTTTCCGATGATGCCGGCTTCTTATCGACCGCTGACTTTTTGTCTTGGTGTGCACCAGGAGTGCATGTGTCTAGGTGCCAAAATGGCGCCATGTTCAAACTTGATTTGGCCATGCAGTTTGTCTTATGCTACTAGTATTTACGTATTAAAGTTGTTTTTTTTATAAATCCAACAATGGCATGGTTGTCCACATTCTGGAAAGTCAGGGAAGTTGGAATTGGTCAGGAAATGTCAAGGAATGTACGTGCAATCCTGGAAAAGTCATGGAAATTTCCCAGTAATAGTAATTTGAAGGGAGAAACATGCTCCATCTGCTATCACCCAGACTATGAAAGTATTTTTTTTTTTCAAATGCTGTTTATTTGCATAAAAACACTATAAGATGGCTTATGCAAATTTCTGTTTGAAAAAAAAGCCAAGTGAAGAGAGGAATGGGGCAGGTATGGGGATGGTGGAGGCTGGATTTTTTTATTTTATTCAGAAAATTGCAGAAATTATGTAAAATTATTTTTAAAAAAGTCAGGGAAATATTATGTTTTGGTTGGGGTAGGTCAGAATTATTTGGACAGCCTGAATAGTGTTTTCTCCACTCCTGATCTAATGAAGGTTGAATGATTTTTGTTGTTATGCTTTATCTGGTATGCCAGAGTCATTTAGATATTGAATGTTGGCCCCCCCTGGCTATCGTTGACGATGCTCGTGTTTGCTTGCAGCCCGGAGGGACGCAAGGTGAGGACCCGCGCAGAACTCCGACAGTACTTCGAGGAGCACAACCAGCCCTTCCCCAGCGAGCGCTTCGACTTCACGCTCAGTCGCAAGAAGGGCGGCAAGGTGTCGAGGTCTCATTATTCTGCAAAATCGTGAGTATGAATGATCAAACGAATTAGGACGTGATGTCTCGTTGACATCGAGGTTACTAGAGACGATGAGAGGTGATGAAGTTAGAATGGAGAATTTTGTGAGTGCATATGCGTGGGGAACCGGGGTACCTTTAAAAAAAATACACCGGCTCACTGAAACATGAAACATTTGCTTAAAATTTAACTTGCATCATCTTGGTGGAGGACAAGTGTTAAATCACTCAACATCTGTGGTCCGGACCTTCTTGTTTGTAATGTGCTTCCATTTGATAGGTTGGTCACATAAATATTGACTTCCTATGTGCTGATATTTCGACGTATACGTCACTGACAGGTTAAACCCTCCAGTTTCAAAATGGTGAAAGATTTTTTTTCCCCATATAGTCATTCTGAAACTTTTTTCGTGCAGCTTCAAAACCAGAAAAAAAAAAAAAACCGGAGTATTACGTTTACAATAACTTCGAAAAAGAAACAGCTTTACATCATTTGAAAACCTAACCTGAAATTTGACAAAAAAATTTATAACAAATTATTATTACTGGATTGCATGAGGAAGGCTGTAATCTGGGTTGTTACAAAATCAAATTTGAAAAGTAGAGATGCAAAGTTTATGCGAGAAAAAAAAAATTGTTAGTTAAAGTTATTCATAAAAACAAAAACCATTCATGAAAAGTGTGTTTATTTAAATATTGAAGTATAAAAAAGCACGCCAAACAATTAAAAATTATAAGTTATGCAACAAACACCATTCTTCAACTTTAAATAGAAAAACAAAATTTGTGATCCGAATAGGGCCCTGAACGAACGGATAACTGTTGTTGTGCAGGCCATCATTATTTAGTTAACTCGGCACTCGACAGTGAGTGCGCGTTGCTTGCAAACGGTGAGCTATCGATATTTAACTACATGTGCGCGCTCTATACGGGAAACAACATAACCAAACATGAATGACGCCAACTAGCGCTGGCTATAGTTTTATAAGCGGAACACTGCGGTGATGCAGACGTACAAATAAAAGTTATAACGTTTAAAAACGTCTTTAAAAGAAAATTTACACGTCAGAAAACTTCGTATTTCCATTAATAAAATAAGTAAGTGGTAATGTCCAAATAAATATTAGATTTTACTTTAAAATACATAGTTTCATACGAAAAAAATACCCACACAAAGCATGTGGATTCTTAATAGTGGGACCAAAAACATCATGCAATGTTTACGCAAAAGGTTTTTTTATCCAAATTTTGACGCCCTAAAATATGGGTGCGACGATTATGCAAGTGCGACGATTATGCCATAAAAGAGGGTATTTTTCCACATAATCGCCATCCGGTTCAATGTGTGTGGTGAGCCGTGGCTTGAGCTTCTTTATGCCCTCCTCGAAGAACTCTCCCACCAGCTCCTTCCCCCACTTCAGAACCTCTTTCTGCACCTTTTCATTGGTTGAAAATTAAATTCCACCCATGTGTGCCTTCAGGGAGGTGAAAAGATGATATATGAAGGTGCCAAGCCAGGGAAGTATGGGAGGTTCAGATTGTAGAATATCAAAATACGTGGTTTTAAGAGCAATACCAAAGAGAAACTAATGAGCTGTAAATTTGTATTTACAACAACATACCCTAGTAATAACTATTCTAAATAATTGAAATTACAGAATTAACGTTAGACTTCTTCAAAAAGTTATCACCGGAATGTATCTGTGAAATGTGAAATGTAACTTGCTTGAAACGAAAACCGACAGTAATGATAAACGTGGAGGAGGAACTTGAATGCTAATGTGACCGAGCAGCCAGTGTCGACAGTTGGAATTAACTGGAAAAAAAAAGTCTCGGCGGCCAGCGACTCCATTAGCGCCGGATTGCAGGATGTGCTGCACCTTGGCCTGCCTGGCAAAAGGACCTTCCACCATGTCGGCAGTTACTGGACGGTGTGCGTGTGTGCCGGTGCAGGTCGCGGACGAGCACGGGGGGCAAGTCCAGGCCCGGCGAGGACGCCGCGCCACCACCGGCCGTGCCGGAGGCCCAGGTGGTGGCCCCCAAGAGAATCAAGACTCTCCTGCCCCGCATCCGCACCCCGCAGCCGGACGCCGACTCGCTGGCCGGGGAGACCCCGCCCCCTGCACCCCCCGCACAACCCCTGTCGCAGCCGCCTCGATACTCGCCTCTGGTGGCAGAGGAGGGAGAAGGTACGTGTCGTCAAGACTTGGGAACACTATCCCGGTTTTCATCCTAACTATCTGCCTTTTTGATTTCTAAATTTTGGCTTTTTTTCTAAGCATCATATACAATTAGAAACAAGATCAAATGGTGAATTGCTATAAAACGTAAATGACACCGAAAATACATTTCAATACACCGTATAGCACCGAAATTCTAGTTAATACACCATAAAGCATTGAAATGAAACAAAAGTAATGAAATTATTTGGCATGGAGTTAACACCATAATATATTTACTTAATAGATTGGAAAATGTTTTGCTTTGTTATTAGTATTAAGATTTTACATAATATTGGTACATTTTTAAAACACACATATACTTGCAGATATTTTTTATATTGTTCTCAGTAGTTTGACATGCTTATTACAAATTATTTTATTGTAAAAGTGCATCATGTATCAGTCAAAATGACACTGTTTTGGTGAAGTAAGTATAATTGAACAAGTAAGTGTCGTATTTGTTGTAAATGGTGCTTATCTTTCATTGTGTTTTATGTCATCACTTAGGGAATAGTTTCACATCCTTGATGGGAAATGCGATGGTTAAGCGTTGTTGTGCTTGCTTTGCGCAGTGTTTGTGGGAGGCCTGAAGATCCAGATGGAGAACAACGCCTTCAAGTGCCCCAAAGAAGGCTGTGGGAAGACTTTCCGCAAGGAGAACCTACTGCAGGTTGTTATTTCTGGGCCCTACCATTGAAGTTTTGTTCGGGACGGATACCTGATTGACTTAGTTGTGGAAAAGGAGGGGATTGCATGTAATCCTACATCCCCAATAAAATTGGGGGAATGGGAAGACTTAATATGCTACTAGTTTTAGATATTAGATCCAGTCTAAGATATTAATAGTGATACATCCGTATATTAAGTATTTTAAAATTAAAAGAACCCAAAATTTTTTTACTTCAGATGTCATGTTATCCATTACAACTGTTAGCTTTCCTGAGATCTGCCTCTTTTTGCTGGTTGCTGTTCTAATACATGTTTACTTATGCATATTCATTGGCCATATGTTTAGTTGGTTAAGGGATTCTGTTAACAGTAAAATCTCATTGCAATGTACGTGAAAAAAAGAAAACACTTTTTTGGTACTTAATAATGAAAGTTACTGAATGTAAAACATTTTGGGACCTGAAACTATGTACATTGAAGTGAGAAATCCTTCACAGTGAGGTACTTTCTAATGAGTTTTTGACGTGACAACGTCTAATAAATCGAAGAACGCCGGCTGCACGCACAAAAAAGTGTTCTGTTATGCACATTGTCCCGTTTCACTCATTTTATATTGCTCTTGGCTAACCTGAAACTTCTAGCATTGCGATCGAGTCCGTGGCATAATTCTGTTTTCATGCATTTCAATGTAACATTTTCATTGCTCTTTGCTAACCCGTTCCTCCTAGCATTGCTGCAGAGTCCGTGGCGCAAATATCTCTCTTCCACTCGATTGGAACAACCATCGATTTGACTTTTTCGAGGCACATTAAACTTGAAACACTCTCATTCGTTTCCTACTTTTCCTATCATCGTCCTATCCTTAACAGAATAACACAGATTGGAAGAAGTTAAATAGCAAACATGTATAAAAGTTATAGTTAAAATAATCTCTTCGTTAAAGTAATAAGCATATTTGAATTAATGAGTGCAAATAAAAGTAAATTTATCAATTAAATTGTATATTTAATTTAACTCCTTCTTTGTATCCATACAAAATAGTGATAATTCAATAAAAATGATTCAATTTTATACATAAAAGTATGAAATCATTTCATCAATGTTTTGTTACGACGTTGTCACGTTAAACTATCATCCGTAAACCGACTTTACAGACAACCAATTTTTGTTAAAGTATTGAAGGATTTGTGGTGGTGTTGTGTGATGCCAGATGCACTTGAAGCACTACCACCCCGAGTACACGCAGTTTGTGGCGTCGACCCCGAATGTGGCGGACCTGGCCTACGCCCGCACCATCGGGGAGAGCCTGGAGGAGCTGGTGCCCCGCGCCCGGCCGGTGGCGGACGCCGCGCGCCGGAGACCGCCCGCCAAGGACAAGCCCCTGGGGCCACCCGTGCCCCGGAAGCAGGTCAAGAGGTGAGCTCGCTCTCCGAACCCTTGTCATGGCAATTCTGCCGCATCCAGTTGTTTTTGTCGTTTGAATTGAATTTTGAACTGAATATCTTATCTATTCATGACTACCAAATATTTTTCTAATAAAATTTTAAATTAAAGACAATATTTTTCCTTGCTTAACTGTTTGTTAAACTTTGTTAACTTGCTTGTTTAAACTGGAGAGACAAAGCGTGGGTCTGCCCCGCCAAAAAATTCACTCATTTTATTGACAATGAGAGGTACAAAAATATATACACATGGAGGAGAAAATTTGAATACATTAAACAAGAAATATTAAGAAATATTAATCAAAATAGTGTATTATTAAAAAATAAAGAATGATGTGTGTGTGTGTCTGTGTGTGTGCCATTCACTTAACTCCATTTTATAAAGAAATAAACAAATAAATTGGTTAGAAAAAATATGTCTTGAAATCTTCTTACGGTAATAGGTTGTGCTGAATTTTTTTTTTCTAGAATTTATTTTTTTACAACTTTAGTTATTGTAAGTAATGGAAAAATTAAAATGAAACATTTAAACTTGTGATAAGATTAAATTAAACTGCGACAAAGGTAGCTAAACTGTAACTGTGGCAACCAAACTGCGACAGCGACAGTTAAACTGCGACAGCTTCAAATAAACTGCAACAGCGACAGTTAATGCGACACCGAAAACGTGACAGCGAAATTTAAACTGCAACATCGACAACTAAACTGCGACAGCGACAGTTAAACTGCGACAGCAACAATTAAACTGCGACAGCTAAACCGAGACAGCACAATTTAAACTGCGACAGCGACAGCTTAACCGCGACAGCTAAACTGCGACAGCTAAACTGCGACAGCTAAACTGCGACAGCGACAGTTAAACTGTGATTGCGACAGCGACAGTTAAACTGCGACTGTGACAGTGACAGTTAAACTGCGACAGCAACAGTTAAACTGCGACTGCGACAGCGACAGTTAAACTGCGACTGCGACAGCGACAGTTAAACCGCGACAGTTAAACCGCGACAGCTAAACTGCAAAAGCGACAGTTAAACTGCGACAGCTAAACCATGACAGCTAAACTGTGACAGTGACAGTTAATACTGAGACAGCGACAGCTAAACCGCGACAGCTAAACTGCGACAGCGACAGTTAAACTGCGACTGCGACAGCGACAGTTAAACCGCGACAGCTAAACCGCGACAGCTAAACTGAGACAGCGACAGTTAAACTGCGACAGCTAAACCATGACAGCTAAACTGTGACAGTGACAGTTAATACTGAGACAGCGACAGCTAAACCGCGACAGCTAAATTATCGGCTCACAAAGTAATTGTTTTCCTTCTTTCAGGGATGAGCCGGCTTGTGATGGAAGCAGCATGAGCAGTCTTGCATCTTCATCGAGGCTTAGCTCTGGGTAAGTTCTAACATATTGGTGCCCATGTGTGGATTGATTCATCTTATCCTGTGCTACTCTGCTTATTATGCAGTAGGAACCATACACAGAGGTCTTCCTTTTCTTTTTCGTCAAGGGTTCCGCTTACCTGGGCACACACACAGAGTTTGCAGTTTCAGGACACCCCTTACTCAAGATATCAGAGTGGGGTATCTGGCATTGCTTCCAAGATGGCTATAAATTACAGTATATCATCAGTTTAATATATATTCAAGATCATGAACTGAATGTAGGTATTTTTACCCAAATGGTTTCACAATGTTGTATTTGCAGTTATGTAATTTTCAACTTTTGTAAATTTTTATTAGGGCAAGCTTAAAACTGCTATCAAATTTTGTGATTCAAAGTTGGTCCGATTTTAATTTTGATACATTATTTTATATTTTCCCAATTATAGAGCAAAATTTTTGTTTTTCTGTAATTATCGAGTCAACTCTTGTCGTAAGTGCGGACGGAATTCGGAAGGTCTGGGAGCCTCGACGTGGAGTCTCAAGCTGCGGTGGAGAGGCCACCGGATGCTCCTGCGACTCCGGACGTGAAGGACTCGTCTTCGCTGCAGACCGTCATGGAGACCGCGTCGTCGCAGCCCGCTTCGGCCACCGCACCGCCTGTGTCCTCCATCAAGACCTTGCTGCCCGTTGTCAGTGCGTCCCAGACTCCGCCGTCCCCGCCCCAGAGGTGAGAGACGTCTCGCTGGCTTCCACAGTTGGAGAAACACAACTTATTTTTTTGTTTAAATAAAGTTTTTTTACTTTTGAACCAGTTTGAAAAAATTGATATTTGACTCGACACTTGAATTTTGAGATGCTTGCAATCCAACATAGTTTTGGAGGTCTCATTTTTTAGTCTTCTTTACTTATAGATTTGTCATAAAACATTAAAAGTTTTTATTCTATTGTTTATTCAACTAATTTAATTTTTAATAAAAGATGACAGTTTTGCATGTTCCAATTAGTTGCTACAGTTTAATGAGTATCCTATGAGTATGCATGTAGACCCTGCCTCAGACGGGAAACTACATGTCGATTTTCGTCTTCATGTAATGGGTGTAAAAAGTCACACAAGTTTCTGTAGTTTTTATCACTTGCGTGACTTTTTTTACAGCAGCTATATCTCTTGAAAGTACTGTCTGTGGTGGAACAACGAATGCAGGAGAGGTATAGTTGCTATACTTACGGAAGTACCTTTCAAAGTTCTAACTAATAGTAATGACAAGAAGACAACCTGGTGATTGTGCTGATGTGGGGATGTGTCTTGCCGCCAGCAGCAAGGAGGACGCGGACGCGGAAGCCGGCGCTCTGGAGGGACACAAGCTCCTCGGCTCCCCGTCCCGTGCCGGCGCGACGCACGGTGGGCACAAGGCTGCCCGCGGCGTGCGCAAGAGGAACTTGTCCGGGCCCCCGCTGGACAGCGCAGCCAAGAAACGTGAGTGCTTCTCCTGCGGCCGGCGGTCCTCGCCAGGGGTCGCAGAGCGTACTTGGACGATTTTGAATTTTGACGTAGTGTTGAACTGTTGAAAGTCTCACGTCATGTACGACTGAAATAGTAATTACATAAGTTAATGTTTTCGAACATGGTCATTTCAACAATAATAGTGGTTAAAACCATGGTATATTCCCCTATTTTAATAATTACGTAAATCAATTTTAACTAACTAATTCTTGTAATTGGCACACAAAGTTTAAGTAAGCTCGAATAGTGCGCCATAAAATAACGAAATGAAAAAAATCATCTCAAATAAATCAAAACCGAAATGATTAACGTTTTCTTGATGCTGTTACGAGAACAATGTACCTTACATCAAGGGCCAAGTATAATAGAAAATACTAACAAATAAATTTTGGTTCAAATGAAGCAAGGATCCTAACTTGCTCAATTCTGTCAGCTCAAGAAAACAAACTAAATCAGATATACCTTCAAAATTTCGTATTCAACATAATGAATTAGTATGAAATTAAATTCACTAATATAATTACTCAGACTTGTACTCTGTGTTTTAAGAGCTAGACCTCTGGGATTAAAGTAACCCAAGTTCATTATTAAATCAAGCTTAACAAGTGAGTTAAAAAAATATGTGAGAAACTCTTAAGATCATAAAGTTGAATTGTACTGTATTTATATGTAACGGTTTGAATTACAGTATTAGTGTATAAACTATATTTTAACAAATTTAAAATTGCTGGAATACAGTTCTTTAGAATGAATTTCGGTTTGAATTTCGGACAGTCATACAAAATACTCTCTGTGAAATACAGAATATTTAGGAAAATTATAGTATCTCAATCAATCACTGTCTTACACTACATCAAAGTTTTAAACTGTTCTCCACATGACGGTAATCCACGTCATGAGTTGGGGTCATCTGCTTTATCCTGGAATCAAATGTTGAGGTGAGGTAGTGATCCAACGTTGAATTCAGCTGAGCCGGGCAGATTATTGGGACGATCAAACCAACTGATGGTCCTCCTTCCTTCCTTCCTTCCTTATCCTGGACTCGCTCGGTATTGGTGAACCCGTTGTATTGAAATCGCAGCCTCTTCAGAACTGTACAGTTAAGTTTAACTGGCTTGCCGGGTTTATTCCAAATTGAAAGTAGATTTGTTGTCCTCTTCGGTCCTAATTGGTGATTAGTGAGGTAACATTTCTTGAAATTTCTCATAGAAAAAAACCATAAAAAAATCCTGGTGAAAACCTGGAGTTTGCAATTTTGCAAAAAGTGTGGCCACTCCCTATTTAGGGGTTTGAGGGTGTAAGCCACCGAGGGAAACAAGTTTCTGTACACATCGACGACGTGCCATGATACGTAGGGACACCTGCATTTCGCGAATACATTTTGTGTCAAGGTATTTCACAAAATATTGTAGCTTTTCTCCTGTGCTTATTGGCTGAGGTCGGGGAGAGGTGTCGTCCCGCTCTTGACGGGGCCAATGAGAATGTGGTCACCGTACTGCTGCACCCTCACAATTTGCCATGACTCTTGGTAAAAGCTACAGTGTTTTGTGAAATACCTTGACATGAAATGAAATTGCGAAATACAGATGTCTCTAATGATACGCGATGTCGGCAGTATGAGTCGTTGGGTGTGCGCGAGGCGAACGAAGGCGGATCGTCGTTTGCAGGCAAGCTGGAGTCTGTGGAGGAGGAGGGGGCCGAGGCACCGGAGGACGAGAGCTGCTCGCTGGACGGCTTCAGCCCCGCGGCCCGCCCCCCGCCCCGCAAGAAGCCCGTCGTCGACCTCCACAAGCTGGACATCTCCGTCGACGGCTCCGGTGAGTCCCCCCTCAGGGAGCGCACGCGTTCTCCTACGATGAGTGCGAGCGACTTGCTTCCCGCAAGCTCTTTAAATTCCTTTCAAGCTGGTAGGGGTAAGTCGGGGCGATGACTCGTCAGGAAGTAACAGAAAGTGCCACACTCTGGAGTGGGGTGTTAAATGAGGGAGGAGGGGAAATTACAAATAAAAGAGGAGCAGGGACGGCCAAGTGGCGGCCAGTAATATATATATATAGTGTCTTTTCCAAAATGATTTATACACGGATATTTCTTTATATGTACTAATTTTACCGAAATAGTGCCATTTTGTAAAATATATGGTGCACGTTTACAATAAGATAATTTGTGATAGGTATGCTTTTGACAGAACTAGTCAAGATATAAATAAATCTGCGAGTGATGGTGTGTATAGAAAATAATGTATGGGAGCAGACATCAGAAGTGTGAAAATATGATTTACTGATAAAAGATGCAACTTAAAGGTAAAATTAATATTTTCCTATCTGTTAAAGTACGTAATTTTTGGTCCAAATATCATGCTGACTAAATTAAGTTCATTGAATTTAATATATCAGAATTTAAATTTTTGTGATATAAGTTAAGTTTTGCAAAAAAAAATGCTGATTAATCTCGTGATTTTAGTGGAATTTCGAATCATTATGGTGCATTAACTTGCAGTTCTGTTTTTAATGGTGCATTGACATGCTTTTCGGTGTTATTTCGGTTTATCACAATTCACGGCTGAAAAAAAAATTTAATTTACTTTTCAACAAATTTTGGGATTGGTGCCGTAAATCCAACTGTAATGTCTGGGACTTCGCCAATCCTTCTATTCAAACTAAAAAGTGAAAAATAAATATTGTTTAAAAATACTAATTAACATGCTTTTAAAGCACATCAAACTAAAAAGTGAAAAATAATTTTTAAAATAAGCTTAAAACAATGAATGAAAAATACTAGTATTATTGTGAAAAAAAGCATGGGGAGCTTTGTTCCATATTTATCGTACATCGAGCGTCCGATGGTAGAGCAGCCGACATGTCATTGGAAGGCTCTGGGTTTGAATCCCAGTCCGGGCTATCCGAATTTTTCTCTCATATTCTATACACTCTCATTGAGAAGGTCCTTTCCGCATCCTTTCTCAATCCGTATTCTTCCCAAAATTTATGTTATGTAAATGTAGTACACTTCAAGTAATAATTAATCCGTAACTTCCATCCTTTCCTGCTTCACAGCATTAATTACGTACAGTATGTAAGACTTATATTGATAACGTTAAAATCTTTGAATGGCTTCTAAAATCGAGATTTGACTATCAATACAGCTGTACACATTAATAATTTGGAAAATAATTACAGTTACTTATAGTTATCACGGACTTAATAGTAGATTAGAACAAATAAGAGTTTAAAAAAATTTAAAAAAACATGCTTTTATAAATAAACCAAATTAAAAATTAGAAAATAAATAATAGTTTAAAAAAACTAAAAAACACGCTTTTATAGAAAATCCAACTAAAAAATAGAAAATAAATTTTAATAAATCTGAATTAAAAATAGTTTAAAATAAAAAATAATGTATGTTATTTAAAAAAAGCCTGGGGTGTATGGTGTCAATAGTTATAATTATTTTATTGACAGATATGAGTAGAAGGATTATCATTTTGATAATATCTTAAAAAGCACCCCACACTTTTTTTTAAATAACATACTTTTTTTTTACACTATTTTTAATTCAAATTTATTAAAATTTATTTTCTATCTTTTAGTTGGATTTTCTATAAAAGCGTGTTTTTTAGTTTTTTTAAACTATTATTTTTTTTGAATACTTTCCTTTATACAATATCATAGGCGGAATCCAGTTTATGCCAGTAGCGTTACTGCAAGCTACGACAGTTAACAGTTTCCCCCTTTTCTCCATGAGTTGCTGCATGTTCACATTTACAACCTTTTTCAGCTAGAACTAGCTGCGAACAATTGTAGGCCAATTGTAATCCACTCTCATCAACATCGTAAATAAGGTGGGGCTGATTGTGAAGATTCATGTTGTCTAGAGTTTTTCCTAACAATTCAAAGTGTGCACTAACAATTTCCTTATTGAACCTCATGAGTCTGCCGTAGCTAAGATTCTCGGCCTTTCTTAACACAATATTATTTCTTCTCATGAAGCCATAAAACCAGTCTTTGCCCACTTTCTTATTAGAGAAAGGATGGCAAATTCCTTTCTCATCGCATATCTGGAAAGCAAATGAGCAAATCTGATTCCTAGTCAATCCGAAATCTACTTGCTGCAATCTAATCACCCTTCTTTTTAAATCTTCCTCTATATTAGCACTTAAGACCGCATTACGCCCAAGTTTACGTTCCGGTGTTCTGTCCCCTCTTTTCAGCCAATCTCTCAGTGTTATTCTAGGGATTTTATATTGTCTTGAAGCTGATGTTACAGACGATCCTGATTTTATTTTTTGTATTGCATTCTGTAGATCTTCTGTTTTCCATTTTGCTCTTATATTTTGGCATTTCTTCCCCATTGCAGCAATATTTGCATCTGTAATATGGAAGAAAAATATTGTTACCCTCTTCATAAACTTATTAACGTCACAATGACAAATTCAAATTAAAACTGCTACCACTAAAATTCACACCATGAAATATTTTATTCAAATAAATTAAGTAGGCCTAATTAAAATTACATTTTCACAACACCAAAAATAAGGTTACAGTGGTTAATGAAGAATAACCTTTAACCAGAAGCTGTATTTATTATTGGCTTTCAAAATACATAGTTACAATGAAACAAATGTGGCGCTATTTTCCTAGTCTCTCTACAAAATATAAATTATGGCGTAATTGCCCGCCGTGTATGTGGTGATATTTCCCGACATGACTTTTTGTTTTCAAACATCTACTGAATATCCTTACATGCCACAACAACATTGGTTCATGACTTTAAAATGTACGCTTTTAAAAACTGAATATGATGACATATAACACTAACAATGAAAAAGTTGATTTCTAAAAATAAAAAAGGCTTACCTGAAATGGCGCTGAAAATGTTTTACTTTTTATTTACTGCCACGCGCACTCACTAATGCAATAACAAATTCCTTGCGACTAAACCGCTTACTGGAAGTGGACGAGCAAAAATGGTGAGGGGGCTGTGACCTTCGTTTCAGGATAGATACATCCCACACCATCTACCGGTTTTGCTGGAAACTACTTGTACAATTTGAAATGGCGTTATTGCCCGCCTGGCGTTATTCCACGAAGTTACCCTATACAATTTGTGGTTACAATAGGGCTTGTTAGTTTTATTTTAATACTGAAGTTGCAGTCTGCAAAACTAGAAGAAGGTTTTTTTTTTATCACTGTCCTGTGTTTAGAATATAAATTGAAATTTCCTAAATATATATAATTTTAATGAAAAATTATATTTTTTTTCTGTTAATACATATATTAATGGCTTTTTTTTCCCCAATCGGTTTCAGTCAAAGTTTGTATTTCAGATTTTAAAACTTGACTGTAACAAACAAATACAATTTTTGGCCCTATATAGTTTGTTATGGTTTGTTAATGTTTTGTGTAGTTTATTATAGGTTGTCATAATCATCTCAAGCTGTCAAATGACATTTGTTGCTCTTTGCTCAGGTTTTTTTTATTCACTTTTCGAGTGATGCCCAGCCTTAAGACAAGATAGTTGTTGTGTTCGTTTGTTTTAATTTGATGTGCTGCTAGAAAATACCGTTACCATTTTGCACTCACCGTAGGAAAATGTGCATCTATTTTATACTTATAATAAGTGTATTGTGGAAGTTATAAATTATAGATATATTTTTTTTGCATGGCATGTTCAATCTGATAAAAAAGATGATGAATGTTTTCAAGTTAAGAAATAGTTGGAGCAGCAATCTAATGAAAACAGTATTTTTTCCTATTGGTTTTGGCATAGTGTATGTAATTTTCTCCCAAATTCCTCTTATTTCTTGAAGTATTTGTTTCACACTGTTGTATAACACATCCTTATTTGTTTAAATTTCCATTGCGAGGTAGCACTAATTAAAAGTATGTTTGAAAATAAAATTTATAAATTTGCCTTTTTGCATGCTACATTTTAAACTGTAAAGTCTGGGAACGAAATCTGCAAAATTGTTCTTTCTTCACGTGCTGAAATTTCAGTGTTAGTTCAGTACTTCAGTGTTGCTAGTGAGAATGATAAGGCTGCGCTCTGATTGGGCTGTTCATATCTTCTCTGTCAGCTGAGTGTATTCTGCTCGTGTGTAAACCGGCCTTAATGTTAACGTAAAGCGGTTGTGTATGTAGGTATGTCACAAGTTTTGGCTTGTCGAATAAAGAGCTCAAGCAACGTCTAGCGTAGGGATCCGCTCACATCCTCAGCACTTTTGAAGTGCTGATAAGCAAGTAAACCCTTCTACATAGAAGTGTGAACTCATAGTTTATACCATTTACCAGAGACAGAATGCATGGGTGTATAAAATTTCATGCACACAACATTTTCTGAAGCTGATGAACTGAAATAGAACAAAATATTTATGATTCCAACTGGGTTTTTGGTATGTAACTTTGTTGTCAGTTACACACCTTATTTTTAATTTTTCAATGTGTTGTACACATTGTAGTTTGAAAAAGTTGATGGTTTAGTTTTCTAAATATGTAGTGTACTTTTATTTATAGAATGCAGTAAATAATACTATTGTCATAATACTGGGCATGGGGCCAAGAAAAGATACATGGAACAGTCTTTTTTGCCAGTTTGAACATGTCAGTACTTGTGTTATTGTTTCGTAAGAGTAGCTTGTGAGTATGTGTATAGTTTGTGTGTATCTCGGTCTGGTCAATCCTATCGCTCACTCAGTCCTCGTCACTTGAGAAAGGTTGGTTTTTCCCCATTATTAATATCATCCGTACTTGCTTGGTATGGGTTTTTAATTTTACTGCTTCATTTATCTCTGTTCTTAGCTTCTTGATTTTTATTTCTAATTCTGAAAAAAAGTCATGAAAATGGTTGTGGGTTCAAATCTTTAAACAAACTGTAAACCTGTTTTTATTACTTTTACTTTTACCAGAGCCAGAAATGAAATCTTGAATCTTTCAAATAGAGCCAAAATTATGAAGGAACGTAAATAAACAGTTGCTCGTGATTAGTGATTTAGTTATAATGAAGTCCAGCTTAGTGATTAATCTTTTTCAAATGTTATATTCTGTGTAAAGTTATAAAGTAAATAATCTTGAAAAAAATTAAATTTTGAAAATTCTGCATAAATCAGCAGAATTGATGTTTGGTTTACGGTACTTTACAATTAGCATGGGTAATTGAGTTGTAAAGATGCTAAGGTTAGTGCAAACTGAACTGTATACACAAATCTTTTTTAGTAACATTTATTCTGTTTTTGTAAATACAAAAAATTACTGATTTTATATATAAAATTGGTAAAAAAAAAAATTCAAATTTTGGTTAAGTGGAATCCATACTTTCTCCGATTAATTATTGTGTTGTTTACATTATTGCTTTGTAATGACACCACTTAATTTACACCTGAAAAAAATCCATTCTCATTCTAAAAAATACTCCTATGTCACTGGTTCTGTGAACTGGCTAGAAAATAGAAATATTTGACTTTTTCAAGTAGTAGTAAAAAAAATTGATATTTTACGTTATTTTATACACATACTAACAAAAAAAGTTACTTAATTATTGTAATATTGTTTCATATCTTTTTAAAGAGTCTATGCAGACAATTATTTTTAGTCCTTGAATTATAAAATTTGAGTTCTTATACTGAGGTGCAGTGTGCTGTGAAACATGGTGCACACAAACTGCACATGCATGCACGTCTCTATATAGTATTGTATCGGTACTCTTATTCGTAGATTTTTATGTTTTAGCAACTGAGTAGCTAATTATGCATGTAGTTTGATGGTACTTACTGACTTCCTTAACTATCCAGCCTCATTAATTTAAATGGTGTGGAATTATTTTAATGCAATTATTTTTTTTTTTTTTACATTTGTGCATATCATGCATGTGTGATTACATTGTGTAGTTAGATATGCCTGTTAGAAGGCCCACTGCATTTTTGACAGTTTTGCAAAGTGCTTCTGCCTAGGATTGGGCTGTCAGGTTCATGAAAGCACATACATGGAAACTGCAGCCACTTGTATCAAGCTTCAGTATTTTATCGTGGTTGTTTGGTGAAAGTGTTTACTCTGTAGTGTAAGTACTAGTTAGTATTCCTTAAATAGAATACATGAAAGTTTTTTCATGGTATATTATGAGTTCCCACTTATTATTGGCTAAAATATAAAACTTTAGTTA
This sequence comes from Bacillus rossius redtenbacheri, assembly GCF_032445375.1. Taxonomy (NCBI): domain Eukaryota; kingdom Metazoa; phylum Arthropoda; class Insecta; order Phasmatodea; family Bacillidae; genus Bacillus; species Bacillus rossius. The sequence continues at coordinate 71,641,709 of NC_086333.1, forward strand.
TGTTTGATATTCACGTAAATATATGTGTCATTAACTACAGTTGTGCATGTTGCATGCTTTGGGCCAAAATGCAAAGAAAAAATGGTCACAATATGCTCAATTTTAATCTATGTTTTTGGCCTTCTTCCTGTACTACCTATCTATAAAATGGGTAAATTGTAAGTTTACTTTTACATTTCAAGAAATGATCTGCAAAGCAATACTGTAATATTTTACAAACTTTTCTGTATTGAGTATTGCCATTTTATTTACTACACCATTTAAAATTATTATAGACTGCTTGGAAATATAAATTATATAAAAATAAAATTTCACACACTTTGTAATGTAAAATTGAGTTACCCATTCAGATAACAACCAAACACATCTTAAATAGGATCATTTTACTAAGGTTAGTTTCAAACAATGTGAATATTCAGTGAAAGTGTTAAGTGCTATACCTAATTAAATTTTTTTTAGTTACAAAATCTGAAAATTAAATTTTTGTTGGGTTATTCGTAATTGATGTACTTGGGTGTTAACATTCTCTTGAAATTTATACTGATCTCATTAACATTTGAATCCTACTTGTACAATGCTTATTGGATACCAATTGGGTTTGCAACCCATTTCATTTATTTTGAATGCACTTACTTATTGCTTCAAGCAATATTACATTAATTGGACCAAGTGCTGATTAAAGGAATGGTATGCGCATCCCTAATACAAAAAAATCTTCAGTACAACAGTGTCTTGTTAATAAGCACTGATGCTATCATGAATAATAATTTTATCCAAGACTAATTTTAGTATTTTAATTGTATTTTATCTTCATTTTTTTGTATTACTAAAGTGAATGGGGCATCCTAGAGTATATGTACATAATGGTCTGAATAACACATGTTTTGAGATTAAAGTACATTTAATGAAAAATGGCATTAAATGCAATTAATTTATTGTACAATTTTTAAAAATGTGTCTAGTATTTCGTAATTGAGTTGATACAGCAATTAATTATGGATTTTTTTTTTTGTATCTGCATTTAAATATTGAAAAATTCTTCATGTCATTTTTTATTGAAGTAAAACCAGCATAAATTGTTACACCACATGTTAGGCCTTGTTAGAATGAAAATTGAGAATGATTTGAACCCACAGCCTCATGCTTTACAAAGTGTCATTTTGCAGTGGTGTGTGAATACTACCCACTTATGAATAATTCTTTGAGTGAGATTTGGTTCTCAACTGGATAGAGTTCCTCCAAAACCGCTCACATGGAACGGGGTGGATTTTTAAGTTTACCTTTGAAAGCTGGATTGGACATGAAACCTTCTCTGAAAAACTCGACAGGGCTGGAAAATTGATGTACGACAATGTCTCCCTTGTTGAACCATCATTTGTAATACAGTTTAAATTGGAGGGCACTGCAGTGCTTGTTCGGTAAAATATTTTAGTCCTTGAATACGTACGCCTGTGTGAATATAAGTTTTTTTATAGTTTGAATCTAATTTAAGTACAGATATCAAAATATTCTTGAATACAAACATCAAATTAAAATAACAAAAGTTATGATAGTTTAAAATTTGTATTTCAACAAATACTTTTATACAGTTTTGTGCAGTTGCAATAGATATTTCACATTAATGGTTATAAATATTAAATACTAAAATATAAATATGAAAGAGATAGATCCTTTTGAGGTTTTATTTACAATGGTAGCAATATTGTTTGCTTGTTTTCAGCTGCAGTCTGAAATTAGCAGAGACAAAATTTAATGGTTTTATTTTTTAGCCAATTTTGTTTATACATAAAGGTAACATATATTCAACAAATATATTTAAATCTTTAATGATGCATATTTCACCAAAACAGGGTGATTTTTACTGATGCATGATGCATTTTTACAATATAAATAGTCTAATATGTAATAAATATATAGAGAACAGAACTACTCAGAACTATAAAATATATCTGCAAGACTTTGTATGTTTTCAAAAATGTACCAACCTTGTAATGTAAAAATGTGTTACTGATAATAACTGTTGCAATATAAAAAATAAGAGTAAAATTTATTTTTTGCAATCTATTAGTGCATAAATTTAGTTACAAACTTTATGCTTAAAAAATTACATTGATTGAGTTTAACTTTTTTTAATTAAGTTCTGATTAAAAATGCTGATTAATTTCATGATTTCTAGTTGCATTTTGGTACTTTTTGGTCTATTAGGTAACTTGAATTTTGGTTTTTAATGGTGTATTGTCAAGCATTTCGGTGTTATTTCTGTTTTTGCGCAATCCACCATATAATCTTGTCCATAGGAATGAGCCATTCTGCTGTTCAATGTGTACACTGTAATGTACTGAAACTGGCTGTGTGTTCGACACTGACTCGTAATGTTGTTAGTTACATGAGGCGCTATGCAACGGCTTCTCTACATGTGAATACAATCGAATATTTGTTATTTAAAAATTTATTTGAAATAGATTTCAAATTATAAGTGATTTGTTTTGATATTTGAACTTTTGAACTTTCACACGGGCCTATAGTAATCATTAGCGATTGATCACAGATGATGTCCATTATGAAAAGACGTATAATCCCATTTTGATTGTTTTTTATTATTCCCTTAAATGGTATCTAAGATTTAAATTTTAAAGTTATTTTATTGTCAGTGAGTTTCAAGTCCAGTGCAGGTTTGCAGTGCAGTCTGTGGACACTATCGTGGGAGAGGGTCGGTGAGTGAGAGTGCACAGTAGCTCCCGAGGACTGTGGTGGGGAGGGATCCAAGCCCCCGCTCTTTCCCCGCTCTCCTCGCCCCGACGCTTCTCTCTCTTCCTTCCAACCCCTCTTTTTTAGGTTGCGTCAGTTTAGCCGAGTGTGGCGTGCTTGCGATCTGCGACAGGTGCCCGCAGCGCACAGGTAACTAAAGAAAACAAACCAACCCCCGTTCGCTTCCGACTCTAGCGACGAGCGGCCTCCGGGGTCGAAAAAAGTGGCTTGCTGTGGTTGGTTTTGAACAGTCGTTTCTGAGATGGATGCATTTGGTTTCATTGCACGGAAGATCAGCTGTAAGGTTGCATCCTGTTAAAGGGTAAGAAGTTAATTTTATTTCTGTGGGCATTTCCAATTGTGAGCTATAAAGTTTAAATGGAAAAGTCCATGGGGAAGTACACATCTGTGTGAGCTGATTTAAATACTGAAATATAAGTGCAGCTATAGATTTAGTGCACAAGTAGGCTTGGAACATAGTTTGAGTGCTGTGCCGAAACATTTTTCAGGTTAAAATCTTAATTTTATCATGTTTTAGTGCAGAAGATGCAAAATATTAATAAAATTAACTAATGTTTGTGCTTTTCAAAGAATGTTATTTTGTTAAAAAAATTATTTTTATTACTGCTAGATGTTAAAAACTTAGTTTTTAATTTTCCATTCTATGATTAAACTTAAATAAACTTAACCATTTAATACATGCAAAATGTTATGATCATCACTAACCCTGACTTGGTACCTGGATATTTGTTTATAATAAAGCTTTTCTTCAGTATTTTTTTGCACTAAATATGTATCTAGTGTTTCACATGCATGTATCATGACTAACCAGCACCTGTTACTATTGATTTTTCGAGTAACTAAATGTGCATGCAAAATTTTTCTTTGTTAGATTTTATACTGCCAGTTCTTTGCTATTGCTGTTGAGGTGTTGAATATATTATTAATTGTTTAATAAATTTTATAGGAACTGTAAAATATTTTTATGTCCTCATATTAACCATCTTTAGAGCCATGATATGCCAGTATTGATAGAGAAAATGATTGTTATGGGTCAGTAGGTTATGTGCTAGTACCTAGGTTGAGCCTTGTGGCCTTTGCTTTGGCTATTTTATAATTCAGCAAGTCGAGACCAGATACAGCTGTCAGCCATTATGGTTTGCGAAGTCAAACCCATTTGCACTCTCGTGCATAACAGTTTGCAACTTTGCCTGTAACCTATAAGCCAGAACATTTAAATTATTTCATGCCGCTGTGTTTTTCACTGAAAACACAGTTATGTACTTAAAACCCTGGATTTTTGATTTCAAAACATTCCACGATAATGTGTGTAGAATTGTGTTCGTCAATTCCACACCTGATGCAATATCCAGTTTGGTAGGTTTAAACTTTGAATGTGTGTGGTATGTGGTACATGGGGTGTGTATGATGTTTGATGATGTTTTAATTTGTGTGTTTACAGGGGCACTCAAATGCATGAGTGTACTGTTCGTATTTAATATTTGTTATTAGTGATATTAATATTTTGTACAAAACTATTTTCTATTTGTTAATGTTATCTGTTATTTCTGTGTTGTTCTTAATTCTCATTGCAAGTACTCTGTGAGATCCGCTTGTGAATAACTGTAGTGTAATGTCGCACATTTTTTGAGGAAGATGCAAATACCAGCACATTTTGAAGCTGATAAATTTCTTATTAATCTGCCTAACAAAACAACCTTGAGATTTGTAAGACAAAGCAGGAGCAAAGTGATCAGGGAATTGGGATACGTCTCCTTGTGCTCCAAATAGTTATTACAACTCTCACTAGAGACCTACAATGCACTGATTATCAAAGAAAAATCTCTCCCATATGTATGTAGTCGAAAATTTTTTCTTAATTTTTTTGTAAGTTCCTGCTGAAGGTCATCATATTAGAATATTATTGCATGTAAAAGTCATTTACATACACATTCATGTTCTGACATGTTGATTCGATCGTTTTCGGTACATAAAAGATTACTGAAGGTCTGTGATTCTCGATCTTCAAGAAGAAAATCTGTGGACCTTATAAAATGTTGCATTACTAACTTTTAAAAAATTTTTAAAAAAAGTTGACTGGGATTTTACCTGCAAAACATAATAAATATTCTTTACAATGTATTCTGTTGTTCCTCACTTAAAAAAAAAAAAAACCCACATATAACATCCAAATTCATTTTAAAAAATTTACAAATATATTTTAAAAATTAAAAAATTACAATGTAATTTTTTTTATTTGTGTAATTGATATACCCAAATTACGATTTTATTATATTTCATCCCATTTCTCCAATATGTTTTTGAAACTAAAAGTTCTCTATATTAACTTTTATTAGATGCACAACTTCTGATAGAGGTTTTAAGAGAAACATACATGCTGTAATGAATGCTTATTAATTTCGAAGGTAGATTAATGCTTTAGTATGTCCTTTCAGTGTTTGTTGACTGTGGGAATGGAAAATAACCAGTCACTTAACTTCATTAAAGTACTGGTTTGATATACATTGTCAGCATCATGTCAGTTTTCTGTTTTTTTTTTTTTTTTTTTTTTTTTCATAGCCGGATTAGAGGCTTGAATCTGCACATGCTGATTTCAGCTCTGATAAGGATTGAACTGACCTTGTAGTTGAAGATCGTACATACTCTTACACACCTCTAAGGAGCCTGTCCAACGCGACATGGTGTTATGATCTTCCAATTGTGTTAGACGCAGTTTTGCGAAAAAAACTGCATCTTTTGCATTATTTTGTTCGCAGAAGGAATATAAAAAAATAGGGAAACCAACTACGTAATTTATTTTTTTTCATCTTTGTAAGTATTGTACAGAACTCTTTTAAAATTTTCAAAATGAGGTGTATTGAATACTCGAGATCTTCGGAGCCATCAAAATACCTCAGTTGAAATCGGTTTTCAGGCAGTGAAATCTTAGTCAATGGGTATTAAAAGTCCCATAGTGTGATTGTGGCCCATTGTGCTGCTTGGTTCCACGTGAAAGGGAAACGGTAAAGACGACTCCAGGTGGACGGAGCGCGCCGTCACCTGGGCATGGCGAGCGCGAGGCGCAGTTGGCAGCAGTGCTGTGTGCAGGACCGGGGGACGGGGCGGCGGCCCAGGACGACGCCCGGCCGGCGGGGAAGGTGCACAAGAAGAAGACGGTGGAGCAGCTGCGACGTGACGAGCTCATCAACTGCACCTGCGGCTACCTCGAGGAGGACGGGCTCATGATCCAGGTTAGTGCCAACTTTAGCAGGGAAAAAGGTACTACTAGTAGATCTATAGGAATAAGCATGGGCGTCGCAACCGCGGGGGATGGGGGGGGGGGGGGACACGTCCCCCCAATAATAAAAGTCTTCAATTTCGTCCCCTCCAATAATATATTTAGTTTCGTAGTTATATTAAAAATATGATTTCTGTGATAGAACCCATATGTTGCGCATGATGCATTTAGTCCAATCGTGGTAATGTGAGCACTTTTTAATTCGATCTTCATGTAAAATCAAAATCAGGTCCGATACCGAATACAGATATGTTAACTGTGTTTTTACAAATTTGTTCTCTGAAAATATTTTTTATAAAAAATAAATTATATATTGCAACCAACTATAATTAGAATATTTAGGAAAGAAAAATGCCTAAAAACCACCTTTTTGCACCTTCAAACCCCAAATTTTCACGGGGGAGGACCCCCAGACCCCCTGCTTTTTTTCCAGGGGATGGATATTCAACAACTAAATCAATTGAAGTCCCCCCTCATAAAATATATCCTTGCGACGCCCATGGGAATAAGTACTAGTAGATTGTTCCTTACTATTGATTTAAACTATTTAAGTAATTTGTGATTTATAAATGAACTCAAAACATAAAACCACTCAACTAACAAACAAACATTGAAAAAAGGTAAAACTTTTATTAGCTGTTTAAAACTTATGTGATTTTTAGGACTTCGCTTGCAGTTTCGATAGACAACAAATGTCTGAATTTATTGCACTACTGTGTAATGTGTTGTATTAAAAATAATACTTACTTAGGAAATAAAATAATGAAATTTTAAACTGTTAATTATTTAATATTAATTTTACAAGGGAAAAGAAAGTATTTGTTAATTTTACTATCACAATTTGCTCAATTAATGTGTTCTTCTGAAACAGGTACAGTAAGTCTTCGGTTTACGTCGGGGTTACGTTCCTGAAAACCGCGACGTAAATAGAAACGACGCAAAATGAGCCATGTTTCATGCCACCGGCCGGCCACGGCCCAAGGTCGGCCGGAAGGGGTAGGAGCAAATGCTGTGTCGTTGCGGGAAGTAGATAACACTTCTACGTGCGAGATACGTGGGTGGCCGAGCGGGCGGGCTGGTAGTATTGCATCACCGCGCGGAGAGCAGCGGAGAGCAGGAAGCGTCCCTCATGATGTATGATAAGATAAGGCGGTGAACGTGTAGCTTACGCTACATAGCATAACTTAACTACCGAAGGAAACAAAGAATTATAAACAAATTATATACGGTGTTTTGGTTAAAATAAAGATTTACGGTCATTGTAAACGACGTTATTGTGAATCGGCGACAACTTAAATTTAAACATGAGTACTCAAACATTAGCGACGTTAATCCGAAACGACGTAAATCGGTACGACGTAAATAGAGGACTTACTGTATATGATGAATTTTAAATTTTTTTGTCAAAAGTAGTAAATTTAACCATAGGAGTTTGTAGTGTGTTACTTAATTTACTTTTGTTTAATGTCACTGCTGGAAATATTCTTTCACTTGCGCTGCTGATAAATGAGGGAGCCACAGAACAGCTTGACTAACATCTTTAAAAAAAATGGTGAAATTTTCTCTCCTATAGCATTTTAAATTAAAAAAAAAAAAGTGTTAGATCTGTGAGTAAACGTACTAAAACAAGTAGTGGATCTGGTACGGAAGTACTAGCAGTGGAGACCTGGACCAGGCTGCAAGCCCCCCTGGGAGCACTGCCATTCACGTTAGTCCCAAGTGTGACTTTTTCCCCACACGCAAAACATTTTCATGAATTTGGTCGCTTACAGTAATCCAACGCCATGCAACATACACCAGCGATGGGTAAAAATTTAAATGTACTATAAAATTAGTTTTTTTTTTTTTAAATTTTTAAAATATCCTATATAAGTCAAGAAGCGTGTGGTTTTGAGCATAAAAATTTTAAGGAGTGGTATGTGTCCATCTATTTTGGATATGAAAGCTTTAAAAGTTTATAAATTTTTTAAAGTACAGTAAATTCCTGTTAATAAGTTTCTCAAGGTACATACTACTTAGAAATGTAAACTTAGTAGTAATGGACAGAGTTCTATTATGCAGGTAATTTTCTTAAGAGGTTTTCAATGTAATTCTGTACAGGGGCGTAGCCAGAGGGGAGGGGGGGGGGGGGGTCCAGGGGTTCAAACACACGCACCACAACCCCCTTAGCACCAAATCTTTAATTAATTTCTTATTCATCACTCAAACAAATTTTGTATTAAAATTTTTACCATTACAATATTTAAATTTAAGTACCGAAAACTGCTAAAATAGCACTAATTTACACCTTGAAATCCGAATTTTCCCGGGGGAGGAGACCCCCGGACACAACCGCTTTAATTTAATACCGGTGGCGGGGGGGGGGGGGGGGGGGGGATGGCCATGCTTCTTAACGCCGCCCCCCCCCCCCCCCCCCCCCCCTATACACAAAAATCCTGGCTATGCCACTGATTCCTGTATACAGGACATGTGAACGTGGGGAAACTGGGTAATCCCGCTGACGTCACGGGCCGTGTTGTCTTGTGTGCGCAGTGCGACCTGTGCCTGTGCTGGCAGCACGGGGTGTGCAACAGCATAGAGAAGGAGGAGGAGGTTCCCGACAAGTACGTGTGCTCCATCTGCCTGGACCCGCCTCGCGCCCGGCTCTCCAGGAAGTACCTGCACGACCAGGACTGGCTGAAGGAGGGCAAGCTGCCCAGGTGAGGGGGGGGGGGGGGGGGGACCGATCGCAGCGCCGAACCCAAGACACCTTTTACCTTTATTTCTGACCAGGGGCGTAGGAACCGGGGGGGGGGGGACAGGGGGGACGTGTCCCCCTGAACTTTTTGGGTGGAGGGGACTGTCCTACCCCCCCCCCCTCCCAACTTTCTAGACCGTGATAAATTTTTATTTTATAATATTATTCTGCCCAACTTTATTTGTAATTTCTTCACTCATCAAATTTTATCTTCAAGGAAACAATAATAATTTTAACATCGATGTATCCGATGGTTAGATACAAAAACTTGCTTAAAAAGCGCTATTTTGCACTTTTAAAATCAAAATTTTCCGGTGGAGGACCCCCGGCTTGGTAAGAGGGGAATGGGTTTACATGACATCAAAATCATTATTTGTCCCCCCCAACTTTATGAACACAGCTACGCTAATGTTTCTGACTGCGGGAACCTCAGCCTAAGTTGTTTTTTTTCGGTAAATGTTCCACATGACCAGAGACCTGCAAAATTTGCGGATTCATTCGGTGATAGGCTAGAATAAAAACACATATACCTCTTAAGATAATTTTGCTTTTGGCTTACTGTTCATCTGGACGAATCTCAAACCAGTTATAAACCCTCAACCAAAAGAAGGATTGAATCACAAGACAAACCAGCTGAGACGACTTGCGAGTCGGCAGCCAATGAACTTGTGTTATTTGCCCGAGTGTACAGGGGTATGTGCAGTCTATCCTGAAGGCCATAGAAACCGCGAATTTTGCAGGTCTCTACACATGACCTATCCAAGTTTATCCCTTGATACTGGTGGCATGATCTTGTGTACAATGACCCTGTGGTACGTGATGCTTGCTTTTTTTTACTTTAATACTTCAAAAAATCCTGAACATAACAAAAAAAATTGTTATGTTACAATGATTTATGATCATAAGTTCAAAATAAAAAAAATTGGCCTCAAGTCCTGACATAATTGGTTTGTATTTGTGATATTCGAGTTTTTGTTTGGCCAAGATCTTTCGACGTACAAAATTAAAACAAGCATCAAGTACCAAAGGATTAATATATACGCGGTCATGCCATCAGGATCAATGGATGAATTTGGATACTTGATATGTAACAATTACCTTATAATAACATGCATAGACAGTGGAAATTATCATAAAAAACTTCAATAAAGAATAATTTAAAATATATATTATAAGATGAATGTTTTATGCCTGTGGAAAATGGTGGTAAAAACATATCTTCAACTATAAAAATAAGAGCTTCTTAATTCCAGAACGGGAAGGGGGGGGGGGGATGCAGCCCCTTCTTCCCGGGATCTAATTCCATGGTTCCGGCTGTTAACCTTAGCTGGCAGGTCACATTACTGCGCTGCCGACATCTTTGGTTCGCTCAGAGTTCATCGTTACTATCAGTTTTCTTTTCAGTACAGTGATTCCTGTTTTGAGCTGGTTTTACTCCACATTTCATATTTTCATATTTAGTATTCCCAATTAAAATTATTAGGGTTCCTGCAGACAGGGAGAATTTGGAAAATGGGTAAAACTCAGGGAATTCAAAAGGTGTCGTCAAACCCTACGTTAATTACTAGTGTGTTATTTTAAAGTCTTAAAACCTGTCAGTATTTTAATCACAAATTCATGTGTAAACAAAAAACCCATCTGTTTCGTAAGTGAACAGTCAATGAATTAACTGTGTTTTGATTAGGGATGGGCAAAATCCCAATTGTCTCGAGTCAGAATTCAATTTCAAATCCCAAAGAGTACCTACTTTGAATATACCCCTCGAATCTGAATCTATGTGTCAAGGGTCTAAAATAAAATAATATATAGGAAATGAAAAATTTTATCTATGGTGTTGAAACATTCAACCCATTTTATTCATGAACTTAAGTTTCCAGAATCAATACATAAAGCAATTTTATTGATATAGTTAAGTGTTAAAAGCAAAATATCTTGGGGAATGGTAACAGGATTGGTGAGAAGAAGAAGAAAACTGACCTAGTAAAATTCAGAATTTATCAGTATTGAATTTTTTTAATTTGCTATATTACCACTAATATTTTTATTGAATCTTTTTCCGTGGAATACAAAGGAATTGATGGAATGTAAGGAGTTGATTGGCGAACCCCTAGTATTAATCTAATGATTTGAAGCACTATCAAATGACTGTTGTCATTCACCTGGTCACAAACAACAATTTATTATTTCAGAGTTTGATCAATAAACATAGTGTTGTTTTATTTTATAGACTTTCAGCATAGCATTGATGGAAATGATGACAGTGCAAACGGTGTTTTGTGCGGGAAACGATTTTATGACCAGTTTGACATGTTGGAGGGGGCGAATTGAAAAACTTGGAATGTGTTTCGTTAAGTATTTTGTAGTTTAATAACTTGGCAAGTTTGATTGGTGGGACATAGAAAAACATGTTTGTTTGAACAGGGAAACCGTGTAAAACTCAGGGAAATGGTTTAGGATAAGATGTGCGAACCCTGAACAATATTGACGTTTTAATAATCCGGTCGTTATCTTGAACGTACCTGGTCAAAAATATTTTTTTTTCCTCCCTAGGGAGATAAATGTTCCGCACATATCCGGGAAAAGGAATCAAAGCTTTCGGGTTGAAAGTGGTTTCGGAAAGAGTCTCGTGGCAGGTCTTGTGAAGGGAGCGTTTTGAGCCGGACGTGACGGGGTGGTGTTGGCGGTGTTGGCAGCCTGTCGTTCCGCCCGAAGAACGCGGTGGTGACCGCGCAGCGCGAGGCCGTGCTGAGGCGGTCGCACGAGCTGACCGGCATGCTGCTCCAGCTGCAGCAGGCAATACACAGTCTGCGCGTGAAACTCAGCATCGCAGAGTAAGTGGTCCTCCTGTCCGGCGCGCCTGTCACCTGGTTATGTCACTCGCACACACCTGACTGTACTCTTTAATAGAGATGGACGTATGTATCTGCAAACATTTGGGTTGATTTGAATCCCAGCCGAGTTCAGTGATAATACCGTCATGTCGAGACCAACTTGATTATCAGTCAGTTGAGTCCTAAAAGCTCATCTCTCATGCCTTGTTTTTTTTCTCTCTTTTTTTCTTTCTTTCTTTCTTTCATTGTTACCTGTTTTTTAAGGGCTATTTTTAAAATTTTAACTCAACACCTCACTTGCACGTGTTTTTACAACACAAATAGTTTCAACAGATATTCACTTAGTGAGATGTCATGAGTGTAAAAAAAAAGGCACACAAATTTTCGCAGTTATCATCACTTGCACTTAGTGAATAGTATCTGTTGAAAATATTTGTGGCGGAAAAACAAATGCAAGGGAGGTATGGAGGTAAAATTTTAGAAAACGTCCTTGGAAAAAAAAATGACAACGAAAACACAAATTAATTATGGCATGTGAGACTGAGTTTTAAAAATTGAGTTGAGCTTGTGTAGTTGAAGAAATTTTTGAGACCAGTTTTACGTTTCTGCTGTTTATGTTATTGTACCATTAGTGCCATACTAAGACAATATGTTTTCTACATGATCGTAATTTTGTGTCAAGTGAATAAGTTACGTATAGTTGTCAATCATACTAGACAACAGAAAATTAATTTTACAAAATTAATGCTGAATAAAGTACATTCAATGAATTTACTATGATAAAAGATACTTTTTTTGTAATTTCATTTTAATATAGTCAAATTGCTGATTGATTTCATGTTTTTAGTTATATTTTGGTGCTAAATGGTGTATTGACTTGGATTTTTGTGTTATATTTTATATTGTCATGTTTTTGCTCTGTTGTTTTAGTTTTATCGCAATCTTAGAATAATCTTGTCCCTAATTAGGGGAGTGGTTTGCGTCATCTATTTCTTGGGTTCTCACCTGCAGGAAAATCGACCACCCGAAGCTGTATCTGTGGGCTAAGAGCTGGGAGAAGGGAGGCTCCAAGTCTGAGGAGGTGAAGCAGGAAGACACAGAAGACGTCAAGAAACTGGGAGAAAAACTAGAAGAAGGTATGGTATAGACTTAAGACATTTAAGTGTTGATTTTTTAAAGTACTTCATTTTTTCCTCTAAAAATTTTCTTCTAATCTTGTTCCTCGAATATAGAATATTTTGAATACTGAGGATTTGACTGGCCCATTGGTACATTCCAGGTTGGCACAGCACAACCACCCAAAATGGTAACAAATTACTTGAAAACTTGTTGCAAGAACTTTTATTTTTAAGTTACGTCTTTTAACCAAAGTTTTTACCTCCAATAGGGCGATACCACTGCCGATACCTTACAATACAAACAAAAATTTACAATTACTGGCCACATTATGTAACTAAATAATTTTTATTTTTAAAAATAAGTTATGTTTAAGAATGTAATTTGTTAATAAATCTTGAGTTCAAGGCACATTTGTTTTTAAAAATGGACATCATTTCATTTGTTCATTTAGGCACTGTTTACTTGTAGCTAAACAGTGCCTAACCTAATTTATATTTATAATTTTCTTTTAAAAATGTAGATAAAATAATTCAATAAAGGTAAACATATTATTGTAACTCTGGCTCATAAATATAGCAAGTATTTTAAAAAGGTTTTGTTTTCTCCGACAGCTCCGGTGTCGGAGTGTTCACGCCTTAGTTATGTTTTTTTTTATATAATGTTGGTGTCTCTTTTTTTGATTGGTACAGACTATCTTGTGGCATGCTGGTCAGTTGAAAACATGGCGGCGCGTGTGTAGATGTCGGTAACCGGATTTTCGTGAACAATTGTCCAATATTGTATTAACACGGAGCAGCACGAGTGTGGAGCCTTTACTTGTAGCTAAACAGCGCCTAACCCTAATCATATTTATAATTTGCTTTTAACAATGTGGATAAAATAGTTCAGTAACGGTAAATGTATTATTGCAACTCTGGCTCATTAATGAAACAAGTATTTTAAAAAAGGTTTTGTTTCCTCGGATGGCTCCGGTGTGGGTGACGAGCGACGCTGGTCCGCAGAGTACCCCGCCCAGCGGGCAGAGGAGGCGGCCGCCGTGAAGGAGGAGGAGGAGCCGGTGAAGGGGGAGGGGGAGGGAGCTCCAGTCAAGGAGGAGGACGCCTCGCTCCTGCACCAGGCGCTCACGGGCCGAGCCCAGGACGCAGTGTTACAGCTGCCCATCTGCCAGAGCGAGCTCATGCGCTTCGCCAGCTCCATGGCGGACCGGCTGCAGGCGGCCGAGGGCCCTAGGGCCCCGCAGCCCGAGGCCCCCATTGACCCGGCCGAGTGCCGCCTCAACCTGCTCGACCACATCAACCACTCGAGCCAGCTCGCCGACTCCCGCCTGTCCTCCATCGAGGCCCAGATCGCAGGTGCGTGTACTGTTAGTTGTGTATCAATGGTATTCTACACTGGCTTAATGCTAGCTGGATCGGTGATGCTTTTTTTTTTTTGCTCTGGTGCCTTATTCAGAATCTTCCAGTCATAAAGTTAGAGGAGTTAATTTAAGTTGTAAAACTTCAATATTTTAGTTAGCTTGAATAGTTATACAGACCTGCCAAATCTCACGATTTTGGTGTGAGGCTCACGATTTTAAGGTCCATCTCACGCCAAAATAGTGTTTCCTCACGATTTTTCGGGGCCCCAAGATTTTGTTTGTAAAAGTTACAAAACAAGTTTTACGAAAGCTTACAGTAACTAGTTTCCATCAATACTCGAGTCACGTAAAGGAAGCAATTTTGCATTTTGTAGCGTGTGGCGTACTGATTTTTCTATCTCGGATAGTGGAAGAGGAGACATTGTGAAACATGTCACTATAAAAAAACACAACTAACACGTGAAGTGTATTGCTTCCAATAAAAAAATTAATTTTGCGGTGAACAGTGCGGCCCTGCATGATCACTACACGACAGTGCTAAATTATTTATTTATTTATTTATTTATTTGTAATTTGTAATTATGTTCAACTAAATTAAATCAGCAACCTATAAATTGTTGAAATAAATTTTGAAGCAGAGACCATGTAACATATGTACCTACAGGTATGTCACTTAAATTTAAAGATCCTCATTTGTTGTTTTTTTATATCTAACCTGTATTTATGGGCCTGAAAGTTTCTATCGAGGACCTCATGATTTTTTTAATTTGAATGTTGGCAGGTCTGGTTATAGTGTTCAGTACAGCACTGGTTGTTTATTCACCTTACAGCTTTAGTAGTGGGAAAGAGACATTCAATTTTTGAAGTATTCTTTTTAGCACAGTGTATTGATTTACATACAGGAAAAAAATTGGGAACTGTTTGAAAAAAATTTAATAATTATTCTTACTGAATACAGTAAAGCCGTGGGGTATTTATTGATTGTTAATTCAAGCAAGTTTTGGAAATATCTTATAGTAATTTTTTTGTGAACATATTTTGCAAAATGTTATACAATCAATGCATACTTCTTCTATGAATTATACGTTTTGTTTTGCTAGCTTCCATTTCTCTAGCAATAGTTATAAAAGTTTTTTGTTCTGTAATTTTTAAAGTAGGTGTAGAAAAATGTCTAATACATTTTTTTTTAAAAGCTATAGGTATGTGGGCAGATTGCAGTAGTTAAAATGTTAGCTTAACATATGAGCATAATGTGATGATGTTTTCCTTAAATGCCTGTGCAGCATTGGAATCTCAGGATGCAGACTTTGCGAAGGACGAGACGCCCGACTTCTTCCCGAAGACCAAACAAACTGTGCAGATGCTAATGAGAGACTTGCTCACCATGCAGCGCATATCTGCCGTCAGCTGAGGCCAGAACATATGTCTAGATGAATTATTACCAATGTAGAGCTTGCCTGTTGGCATAAATCAAGCATGCAAGTTTAAATACTGTAAATGGTAGTAATGTTACTACAGTAGAACCCCGATTTAACGAAGTGCTACGGTTACCGAAAATGTTTACTCTAAATCGATGTTTCGTTAAATCCGATTTACCGATTTTCAATGACCCCCGCACTCATAATCGCGTACCTACGTTTCCATATCGTAGACAGGGTCGACGCTGATATCTTGTGCTGCCGTGCTATCTCAGACTTCGTCAACTTTCCATCTTCAACGTTTTTGATCTCGCTCGTACAGCCCCCGGTTCGTACGTACACCTCGGTAGTACATACAGATTTTTAAAAACCGTGAAAAATGAGGCATAAAAAAAAGTTTAAAAATATGTAAAGTGTAAGAAATACGTTAAAGTTTATTAAAATACAGTCACAACCTGCAGCGTTTATAACAAAAACGAGCTACATACACATTGCGTCACAGTAAAAAATTTAAAAAAAAGGCCGCAAATTGATGGAAATTTACCGTCCATAGCGCGCCGTACGCGGAGAAAGGTCATTGTACTCTGTCAGCTGCTGTTACGGCGCGGCGTGGCCGCCGGCTGACTCTCTTTGTTCGCTTAAGCTGCGCAGCACTTATAAAAAACGTATTCCAAAAACTAAACACCGCGCACAAAGCTCTTACTGAGAATTATAGAGCTGTAGCAAACCGTATGTATTCGGTACTTAGTAACGGGTGCGCCATCTAGTAACGAAACGTTACACACGGCTGCATCTCTTTACATACTCGCATTTTTCGTATGTTGTACGCATGCGCGCGCATATTCGATGAATTTGCGTTACAAAGAACGATGTTTGTTTATTAAGTAAAGTATAATTTGGAAATTCGTCGTCAAAGTTTTTTACTGTTTATTAAAGGTATTGTGTGTGTAGACAAAGTTTGAGATTGGAACAGAAACATCGTAAGAAAGTGTTTACAAATTAGAAATATGTATGTTTTTGTTTTTTATTATCGCGTATTTTCACGTTTTTTTTGTTATTATCTTAAAAGAGATACTATAAAAAAGCCGCATTAATGAGATTTAATTGTTTCTTGGGTAACAAAAACTGTTAATTATCAAATATTGTTAATTGTTTATATTCTATTTATTATTATTTACGCGACGTCATAATGTACGCGTACGCAATACGACTCGATTCATTGGTGCAACATAACATAGCTTTTTAATGCGGTTTCAGAAGTAACGAGTAACGTAACGATACGACAGTAACGAGTACTAATTGTTATAGTAACGAATACATATGGGTACGCTTTTTTTCGTTACTTTTACACATCTAGAGAATAATGATAATGGCGTATTGGTGTGACGTGGTCACAAGTTGAAAAAACCTGGAGGATGGGAAAGGGAATATTTGGAAACGTGTGATTATTGGCTAGCACTGTTACTATGCGGGCGTATTTGGAAAATAACGTGGTGAGTCAAGCCAGGGAGGGTGAAGGGGGAGGGGGATGCGGACAAAGAAACCCTTCATGACGTCATGTGTCGCGGACAGTCTATCTATCCAGGCGCGCGCAATGGCACGCACCTACGCAATTCAGTTACAGCGCCCGGAGTTTTTAAGCTATTTAAAGAATTTTTTTAATTTTTTCGTATTTGGACAGATGATGCAAAGGCACATATTAATATATAGTACCTCCATTCTATTACTGACACCACAGAGTGTATTTTTTAATAAGACTCCATTACTATTTACTTGCATTTTTTGGAAATCTATATTATTATTTTAATAAATTGGTGATTTTTGTTGGTTCCTGAAAACCTTTACGTTAAATCGCTGTTTTCGTTAAATCCGTGTTCGCAAAATCGGGGTTCTACTGTATCTGTATGTACATTACATTGTAATGCTTTAATAAACTTAGTATTTTAAAACTAGTATTTTTTAATTAAGTTCTTGTTACAATTAGTACTGTACATTTTTTTACTATGAATAATTTATTACATAATTCAATTACATTTTATGCTTATATACAGTAGTACATAGTGACAATATCCCTGCTGTTGCACTTTCATGCCTTTGTATTTTCTTGATCCCTTGTGAAATGAGACCAAGACTATTTTAGTCACACAAATTTGAAGTATCATCTGTCTCTTGGAATTAAATAAGTAAGTTTGACATGATGTTATTTTTTAAATTTTATTATAAAGTAAAAGAAAATTTCTTGGATGCATAATTGAGTATTGGTCAGAGGATACTAGACAGACAGATCAGAGAAAACTAGTGAAAGAGGAGTTGAGGATTCTACGGTACTGCCACTCAAGAGCATGGTGAGGAAACAATACCAAGGAAGATGCCGAGATGAAAAGTAGAAGAATGTGTACTTAGCACGGTGTCTACAGGTCACCCAAAAAAGTAGTAAAACTGAAGGATGAAGGACTGGTCACAGGATTCACAAAAAAAAAGTCCCTAGATAAACAGCTACGGTGCGGAAAGTTGCAAGTATGTATTGAACTTTCACCTACCTTTTGCTTACTGGAATTTTTGTTTAAGACACCTCACTCCAGTTGGATTTTGTCCGCTTAAATCATGGAATTGATCACTGGAAGGGCTTTGGCCTCCTAACACAAAAAATGGCGTATTCCCGTAAATAGTATTTAAAATGACTCAGTGATATAACAAAAAAGTCCTGAAATTGGTTTGTCAGATGTTAGTTGACATCGTGAGGGAGGAGAGGACTGGTGCAAAGTGAAGGCCGACCCCGGATGGTGCGACACGCCGTCAGCCCGAGCGCTGCTGGCGCAGCGCGGCCTCGAGGCGACGCAGGGCGCGGCCGGCTCTGTTGTCCTCCCGCTCGCACAGGTAGTGTGCACGCTCCGCGCAGTCCTCGCCCTGGTAGCGGTACGAGCGCAGGGCAGGGCTGTAGGCCAGCTGGAGGCAGCGCCCCGTGCCGTGGATGGCGGGCTGCCCTGGCCCGCCCCCGCTCGTCGAGTTGGACGCCACGGGCCGCGCGCTGTTGGCCCAGATCCACAGCAGGCCGGGGTTCAGCCCTCCCGTCCAGAAGTCCTTCCCTGCAACGCCCGCCGGTCGCGACGCCTCACTTCTCTGCGAGTTCTCAAGTCCCGGAGGACAGTTTCTTGAATACAACGTATTTTGACCAATGGTCATATCTACGTGTATCATAAAAAATTTTTAAGTATTGTATTTTAAGTATTTTTGTATTGCAAACAGGCATTCGTATTAGCTTAAAAAAAAGAAGTTAAATATGTTTATTTGTTGCTGAGTTCCAGTCTTTTGATTATAAGCGTTATGGCTGAAAGGTGATTTAACGTACTCTTTACGCTTTTATAATTGAACAATCTTAAAAACCCCCCAGCTTGTTACCACCCACCACCTCCGGCTAGCTCAAATTAGGTGATGAGTGGAACATACATATCACAAAGACAGAAGAAATTTATAAACAATGTTCGATGTATTATCTGTTTTATTTATTTATGTAAAAATCACTCTATATTCCGTACAATAGCGCACACAACAAAAAATTAAACGGTACCACCATAAAGGAGAAAAACACGTAGACTGCTTACAAATTACATTATATTGCCCGGATAAGTTCCGGGCAGCGACGGCTGGGCAAAACCCTTTGTCGCCTCGCAGTGGGCTTCGCCTACGACTGCGGTCAAACAAATTCAAATTAATTTAAATGCCCAAAAGAAGGAAAAAAGTTCTTAAGCGTCGCCCCGACCGTGGCCGCAAAGTTGTACTTCAAAATAACATTGCTAAATGATGCAAGCCATCGCCCGACCACGACCTCTCGGCACGGTGCTCAGACAATGACTGATCTTACAGCCTTCCTTCCTTCCTTTGTGCGGGCAGTGTTCTGGGCTCGCCGACGTAATTTTCAGCCAATCACGGCACACGGTAACAGAGGCTTCCACGAAATGCTTACTTCTGTTCCCACGACGCAGCGATTTTGTATCTTTCTCGCACTCCCGTGACCGTAACTCACACGCCTAGCATGTAAAACAAAGCTTCAGTCGTGGAAAAAATAAAGGAAAATCACGTCAGCATGCCTTCCAACACAAAGAAGCCAACAAAAAATTACGAGAAAAATAAACTTGTGAAATTTAAAAATAAAATCAATAAATTCGGAGAAATACGTTTTCTAAAACTTCGAAAAAGGAAAACTTTACCTCAACCTGAAAATATGACCAAAATTTATAACAAATCATTATTACTCGATTGCATGAGGAAGGCTGTAATCTGGGTTTTTACAAACTTTGCTCACATAATTTCAGAGTACTACTGTATTGCTAAAATCTTACCATTGAAAGAAAAGTATATGATTAATTCCAAACATTTTTACTAAATAAATAGACACAATAAATTTGTCAGTTGCATAAAAGATTTATGTAATAACAGAACCATTTTAAAATTATAATTTTTAAAGAGTATATGCATAGGTCTTTGCAATTTTCAGTATAGATCAAGTATCTGATTTTAAAACTTCTGTTTTAGAGTGTTCAAGTATATATTTTACCTTGATGAAATACTTACTGTTCATTTCATGAAAAAGAAATTTTTAAAAATTCCTGAACACACACCTAATAAATTTTAAATATGTTTATGCCATTGCACAGACATTGTCATTTACTATGGTTAAAGCTATGCTTAGAATAATAAAATAATTTCATCTTATTACAAATACCTCCCATTATTTAAGGTTATTAAATACAATCAAATCTTTATTTTAAGGAGTAGACATAAAATTTATTATCCAACATATTAATTTATTCTTTGTTTGCTAAGTATGACTAAAATAAGTTCCCTATATTTTTTACCTCTCTCTTTTCCACACATATGCCCATGCAAAAAATCAGTAATAAGTAAACATGGTAGTATCTATTACAGCCCACCAACACGATGCCCATTTTCTGCTGTAACTTATGTTATACTGATGGGTATAAAAAAATGTATCATAAACGTTTTTATAGCAGAAGAGAAGAAAGAATTCTCAACTCCATACACATGATACGTACCTAGAATGTTAACAGAAAACCAGCCAATGCAGTTAGTTACCAAAGCAAGCATATCGGGGAAGGATAAATATGTTGTCAATTTAACAAAATACTGAAAAAAATTGCACCTGTTTGTGTTACAAATTATGTAACTCGGTGAATGATTTGATATTTTATCTTCTATAGTTCATTTAAAAAAAAAAAAAAAAAAGTTAATTTAGTATTTTAAAACCAAAACAGAGAGATTTTGAAATTAACGAGATTGTATTTTTTTATTAGTAGGTTAGTTTCAAAATCTAGTAGGTAACATAAAATTTAAAGGATACAAGGAAAATGGATTTGCTTCAATGTAGTTTATGACATATTTATAATATTACATTAATCAGTCAGTTCATCCAGCTGATTTACAGTATTTATTGTGCTAATTTCATTGTATAGTAAAAAAAATGCTATCAATTAACTTATTTTACATATGTTGATTACTAACTTGTTTTACTACTCAAAGAAATTGTAACTAACAATTTTTGTAACCCAGTGAGACAAAGAAACCTGCATAGTTTGCATAATAAACTTAAATCTAGAGTGAAGGAAAACCATTCACATTTTCATTTGGGCTAATAAGGTGTGGATTTCTGTGAAGTGTTAATTTATTTATTAATAATTTATGGACATTTGTTTCCTAATAAATGCTGAAATTTTAATCGGGGAATTAATTTTTTGTTTTAAATTACTTGTGAACATATAATTTAATTTATTTTTTAATAAAAATAAATCTACCTAGTATGAAATAATAAAATCAATGGTCTGAGCTATGTATTTAATAATATTATAGAAATAAGATAAACAAAATGTATAAATATATATTTGCTTAAAGCACAGTATGTATAATCCAGTAATCTGTTATTTTAAATTAAAGTAAAAAAAGTTTTCAAAGTAACAAGGGTTTGAATCACATGCTCTACCAATATGCTACCAAGATTTACATTCTTTAGTGTACATATGAATAGTGTTATACATTTTCATTACGTATTTTTTAACTTGCCATTGATTCTTTCTAAGATTATTTTAGTTCACCAAATATATTTTAGGGTAGTATTTTTACTGTCATAAAGTTTCATTTGGCATACCATCACATTCGTTACGTCCCCTAATGTTAACAAAAGGGGCTATATACAGGTTTATATTTCTGCACGATATAATTTCCGCCGATTTAAGTCGTCGGTCTCCAACTATTTGTACTAAATGGGTAAGCATGAACTGAAGTGAGGGGTCAGAAGTGAAAATACAGAACAGCAAACGTCTGCTGGATGTTAAAAGTTTAGTGACATTCTAGCAGTGTTACGGTGTATTTAGTGGCTGGTCCGGCGAAGCGGGACACAGACCTGTGTGCTCCTTGTGCGACTGGAGGAAGGCGACACCGACCTGTGTGCTCCTTGTGCGACTGGAGGAAGGTGACACCGACCTGTGTGCTCCTTGTGCGACTGGAGGAAGGCGACACCGACCTGCGTGCTCCTTGTGCGACTGGAGGAAGGCGACACCGACCTGTGTGCTCCTTGTGCGACTGGAGGAAGGTGACGACGTCCTGGTTCTCCTCGATGCTCTCCAGCTCGGCGAGGCCCGCGCCCAGGCTCTTGCACATGGACGCCGACGACTTCCAGTTGAACTGCCGCTCGCCGAAGTGGTAGCAGCCCTTGCCGACCCGCGTGAAGTTGGCCGGGCAGGGATCTGCGGCAGGGCGACGCGCGACAATTAGATAGCTTATTCCTGAAGTACTTCAAAATCTCATTTCAACCCTCTCTCCCCTTTTTTATCAACTTAAACCCTGATTGCAAGTAATAATAGTAGAAACAAAAACTAAAGATCAAATCGGTGTTAAACTGTTTGCGAGGTATTCAAGGACTAAACCACGATAAAAATCAGCGGAAACAAGAAGCTCCCACCATCCGAGCCACTGACTCACCATGTGATGGATGATGAACACGGACCGATTCTTGTGTACAGCCCGAGGCTCTTAACTTTCGCTTGAAATCGGTATGTACTACACTGGTGGGAAAATGATATTCCGACACCAAGAAGACATTAGTTTAGAGGAATGAAATTTAGCCTAATCAATTGTCTGGGCAATGAGCTCTGGCTTGTCTCCTGCCCATGACCCTTGTCGCCAACACCGATGCACTGTGAATACATCCTTGCCAAGTCTTTCTGCAGTATAGCGGAAAGAACATCCACCTTCTTGTAGCCCTATTACTACCTTCTTCTTCATTAATGTTTGCTTCATGTTTGACTCTCACATTTTACGATGTGTTTTTTATTTGCGAGAGAAAAATGTTAGATTCCCAGTTATTCAAACTGTCCATTCATTTAAATAGATATTATTTAGATTAATATCTTAATATTCTTCTACTATAAATGTCTAAGCTCATTTTCTCATTTGCCAAAACACATAAATACATGTATTAATTACCTTATGATGTTATTTATCAGAAACATAAATTCATATATACAATGATGTGTCAATTATTTACAAAAAACATTGTATTTAGGCAAACAATTATTAGAACACTTACTTTTTATACATTTATAGTACTTTCCATTACTTGTAGCAACGTAAATACTCGATACAATGTTCAAGTTAAATTATGTGCTGTTATGGACAGGAATTTTGCTCAAAGATTGAGAAAGTTTTGAGATTATCATAAATGTACCATATAATAATGTTTATAAAGACAGATTCTTGTCTTCGATGCATGGAGCTATCTTTTGCCTATGACTGGCCAATAGAACTGTCGAAATCAGCTGATATAAATAATGAAAAATGTGTTGTTTAAAAAATGATACTTTGTTAGAAACACGTGGTTCTTAAAAAATTAAATAAAAATTGTAGTTTGATTTAATGCACTATCTAGTTTAACGTATTAGTAATGGAAAAATCAAACACTTAAGCCGAAGCCACACAGAAAGCTACGCTATGTTCACGATGTTCACTATGTTTGCTGCTCCAGTTGGCCAGACAGGATAGTCTAGTTCACAATGTTACAGTGACGCGTGCCGTGGGATTCGAGTGATGATTCAGACGATGGTAATATTCTGCTGGCTCTCAAAGTATGTAAACGTAAAAAGAAATGCGTTCATGAAGTTAACCTAAAAAGAAATGAATTTGGAGAAATTCATCATTTGATGAAGTAGTTGCATGAGGATAAAGCCAAATTTATGGGTTATTTCAGAAGACATACAACTCAGTTTAATAGGCAATGTCCTGCATATCCGGTCTTCTATATTCTTCCATTATTTATTCCATAAACTTGAATATTTTCGTACAACTTCAATAAAATTTTCCGTCGATGTGATACTAATTTAAAACAAACTGAGAAGTACAGCACGATTCCGTGAGAAAACAGATTTTTTTTTTGTTTATCTGCGCATGCGCAAAGTCAGAGACGTTTCAGAAAAAAAAAACCAAACACCAGGCGACATCGCCAACATAGCGAACATAGAGAACACTGCTTTGTGCGGCCAGTGACACCTGAGATGCAGCTGGGAATATTTTACTCGCGTTGCAAACGTAGCAAGCCTATCCCCGGTGTGGCCGTAGCTTTACTACAGTGAAACTCTGACATACAAAGTACTTTGAAATTTTATAACTTTAAACAACGTGCCAAATGCACACACCAAGACAAGTGTTTTTTTTTAAAACATTTATTTTAGCAAATAAGCAGTTTAAGGGTGGATCCAAAAACTTGTTAATACAGAGCTCTATCTCATTTGTCTATACTCTGTTCAAGATACGGTATCACTTTTACTGACAGGTCTTTCAGCGAACATTCGGATCTTGACAGCTGAATATTGTGATCTAATAAATAACACACACACAGACTCATGTAGCAATAGTAATTATGTGAGCTTTACCACTGTAACTTTAAGGACCCCGCCAATCTGACATAGGATGAGCAGAGCTTCAGAAGAAAGTTATGATTTAAAAACTCCTCAAGATACCAAAATGGTTTCTGTTTACGAAAAGCATTTAAGAATGTTCTTAGGATGGATGATTAGTTCTGTTTCCGTACATTTTTTTTTTGAAACTAAGTTTTTAGGATAGAGAAAATGCTTAAAACGAGTGTGTTCAGCATAATTTTTAGGCATGAAACACTCAGAACAGATTCTTGAAAGCCCCATAGGCCTTTCATTACACCTTTACCTTAAATTTTTTGCCATCTAATATTATGGCACCACCAGCAAGTGTCACTAACACAGACTAGGCAAGCCCCTTAAACAAAGGATACTTTAATTCCACGGCTGCATTCAATGAGAAACTAAAAGTGAAAATATATCAAAATTCTTTCAGCACAATTACAACCTGGGGTATACACAAAGAAATACGTTTACTACAGTCACTTGTCTGTTTTTACACATTATTCACACACCTGTTTTCTGGAAATTTTCCGTTTTTACACATTTTGAGTTGATCGTTTGACATTGATAGATAAACATAAAAAAGTATATTTTTAGACAGAAATTGGCTGGCTAAGCAACAGACTATTGTTTCATTTTTACTAAAAGATAGCTCCACAAATGCCTCAAAGAAAACAAGGACATAATGCTGTAATGGCGAAACTACATAGGATCCTTAGGTCAACTAAGAGGGCTGACATCCTTTGAGATGCACTTTCAAGGAATCTTATATAGGCTGAAGGATTCGATAACTGTTCCGTATTGAGTATCTAGTTGAATTTAACATAAAATATTAAAATAAAGAAATTTAATGCTTTGTGGACCAAAGCTGTATAATTACCAAAATATATTTTGATTTTGAAAATTTGTATAAAACTTACAGGAACATTGTTACCGGAGTAGTTGTTCTATAAAACATATCAAATTGTATTTTTACATAAAAAATTTAAAATAAAGTAATCAGTTGAATGTGTTTGGTATGTTAAATTGCACTATAACCATAATAAATAAATTTGATTTTGAAGATTTGCATTATAAAACTTTTATATAAACTGGATATACAACAAGGAACAATTCTCAAAGATCCTTTAGATCAACGACATGGAAACGGAGATGGATCATGTAAACGTAGACAGATCTACTGAAATATTTCACTTCCGCGTCCAGGGCCGCAACTAGTCACTGGCACCCGGGGCATGAATGGATTAATGCGCCCACTACCCCCTCTTTTTTTGCACATACCACACCAATAAAGCGGCGGGTCCAGGGGCCCTCCCACGGAAAAATGGTGCTATTTAAGCATTTTCCATACCTAAATGTAACAGTTTCTGTGCTACTGTACCTTCCATGGATGAACCCACTATGTCCATAAAGTAGTCCGTATAATCACTAGACTTGTTCATTAAATATGTTGAGACATATTGTAAATCAGATTAGACATTCCTGGCATGCAAATTAAAAAAAAAACTTTTTACCAGTTACCAGTTGTAGTAGGAATTACAATGCAAGCGATTTCGGCGCCCCCACAGCTTTGCGCCCGGGGCGTATGCCCCGCTTGCCCCCCCCCCCCCCCCCCCTAGTTGCGGCCCTGTCCGCGTCTGCTGCTGCCACTATTCACGGAAAAGTAACAAACAGCAACCAATGAGATTGCATTTCAAGGTTACGAAGTATTAATTTAATAAAAAAAAAAAGATTTAAGATCATAATTTTCCATGTATAAAAAAAACAGAAAGTAATAATATACCACCAGATATTCTTGTACTTGAAACAATTTAGAACAGGTATAAACATGGCTACCAGTGCAGCCAAGTAGGTACTCGGCTTCAACTGGTCGTACGGAGGAACGTAAACGGAAGAGCTCAGCATTGCCGAGCTGATCCGTATGGGTCCGTCTCCGTCTGCGTGTTTTTGCAGAAACTCCCGTTCCGCGAGATCCGTCTAAGTCAGTGGCGTAGCAAGCGGGTGGCAGGGATGGCCCCCTCCAGGGGCGCCGGAGCAGTGAAGGGGGGGGGGGGGGGGTCAGGGCCCTGCCGCGACGGTTTCGCGTTACCTTTGAATATATATACTGTATAGAAGTCGCCAGCCCAGGTTAAAATTTCTAATACGGTTTTGTGGTAGTTGGTTAATTCACCGCCGCAATCGCCACCATCTCTAGGGCATCGACTTGTGGTGGTCCCTAGCGGACAAGTGTCGAACTTTTCAAACACCCCTTCCCCCTCCTGTTGAACGAACTTGAGCTGCAGTGAATGATGGGTGGGGGGTGCGGGGAATGACAGCGGGCGACAGAGCTGCGCTCTAACGTGTAAATAACAACTAAGACGATACAGGGCGTTACGGCAGCGCACTGCAGCGGTGAAGTTCCCAAGCTGCTCATCATACGCTTCTGAAAAACGTAGAGTAATCCTATCCACTCGCGACTTCTATACAGTATATATATTCAAAGGCGTTACTGAACGCTCCGCCCCTCCGTTTTAATTCAAGAGGGGCCGCCATTTTCAAGTCTGGCCAGGGGGCGCGCCAGCCAGTCACCTTAGCTACGCCACTGGTCTAAGTTTCCGTGCCGTTGAAGAGAACGGGCTTCGAGGAGGTCATCCGGGGACAGAGTGCTCTACCTCGGTCGTGGCGGTCGTTGTCCCCGGACATGACGTAGTAGAGCAGCTCCTCGGTGCGCCGGAGCCGCTTCTCCATGAAGTCGACGCGGTAGGCCAGCTTCTCGATGGCGCCCAGCAGGTAGAGGTCAGTCTCCGACACGTCCTCCGAGGGCGCGGGGCCCGGCCGGCCGCCCACCGTGGGCCGCGACACCACGTAGTTGGCTGCTGCGGCGGAGGGCTTCTGCTTCATGACCTTCTCGCTGCGGGGCTGCAGCGCCCGCTGCTCGAGCACGGGCGCCCACAGGCCCTCCGGCGAGTAGGAGCGGCCCTCCTCCTGGTCCAGCCCCGGGTCCAGGCTGCGGAGGATGTGGGTCAGCGACTGCGCGACCGTGAAGTTGGTCGCCTGGCCCTCTGCGGCACGGGGGATCACCGCTCTTAGCTCTGGATCAGCGAGTCTCTCGGTACATCTGACATTGGCAACGAGCAAACTCATGTGTTCCCGTGTTACACTTATAATACGTAACTCTGACATTTCGTGACGCGAATCACACGTAGTTTCTGCTCCCGCCGTTAGAATTCGCTACCAGAGCAGCTGCGTCGGCTATTCCAGCAGACAGAAATTTTAAACTATACAATGAAACGGCTCCGACAAAAGCATAAAAGACTTGAAAAAAAAAATACTAAACCTTGGCTTTGGTCCTGATTTTTCAACAAGGAATTTTATTAAAATACTTAATTACTTTGTGGGTTTTATTATTAAATATGTACGTAAATCCTGACCGTGTTATGTTCTTGGAGCTCAAAACATTTTTTTTTTTTTTTTACTAAATTACATTTTTCGTAACCGTGAAAATCAATTTCGTTAATTGTCATTTAATACTTTTCCATGCATTGTATAAGCGTCAGATGCATTAGTGAAATGTTCCGTGTCATTGTAGAACGAGCCTAACTTGAACACTGCAATTATTTTTCCTCATTTTATCTATATACTAAGTTGTATCCTTTCTGTAAAATATGTCAGAATTTATTTCTTTGGCAAAGTTGAAATAGAATCTAAATTAAATTGTTCTAGTTAGGTTGTAGTTAAAATGCCTGTTATAAATAGATAAAAGTCTGTAACCAATGGGAGGAAAAAAACAAACATTGCATACTTGTTATTGCAAATGACATAATATTAACATTAGGCCCCGATAGTTGACCTAAACCAGCTAGGTCAAGTAGCCTGTAGAGCTAGAAGCTAGAAAATTAAATAAAAAATCTGCGCTGTAAACTATGGCTAATATTGTAATAGTTCAAGTTGATAGGGTATGATAGCCTCCTAACTTCTTTCGGCAAGTGGAAAAGTGAGAGAGGAGACTAAATATGTCTTTATCTTGATCTTTGTAAGAAACCACGATACAAACAATTCTAATTCACAATTGTAGCCCACAGTTTTACAGGAGAGTATAAAAAAACCCTGCTCTTTAATGATACTGTGTTTTCCATCAACCTCCACATGCGTTTGTAACTAGACTTAAAATTTGGCTCAACTAAAGCTTTATAAAAAAATTTCAGTAAGTTACAATGGTATGGTTCTATAGAAAACAAACATTTAAGACATAACCTGCAATATAACTTTTCATCATCATGACCAGATTGCACGTGGATGGGAGAAAATTATGTGGAATAGCAAAATTGTGGATGTGAAAAAATCACAAAACAATGGCCCCAAGAATTACAAGATATTGTGCTGAAAATATTAGGTGCCTAGAGCAGTTGAGTTCTTCCAAGGCCTGTCTACAATTTCTATGTCCTAAATTGTGTCTGACGGGGACTGATCGTCCATTGGTACACATGACCTTCTGACGTCACCTTAGCGGCTGACGATCCGAATACATTGGTCAACTTTAACTTTTTGTCTCAATCTGTGTCCTTTGGCAGCATAGAACGCTCATAGTTGCTGTTTCCAGTTCCGTTTCAAAAAGTAATAAACAGAAAATAACGGACTGTGAAAGGAAAGGGAAAACAAGACCAATGAGACCAAATATTAATTAGTGTTGTCCATTTGCGACCGGCGTTTTTCAAATGCCGAACATCTGAATTCGTTTTTTTTTTCAGTGTGATTAGAATTCATTTATTAGCATTTAATTTCACCTCACCAAAATACTAAATATTATTAAACTCTGACAACATTCACACGTTAAATGAAAAGAAAAAAAAGCAGC
The DNA here is from genome assembly GCF_032445375.1 of Bacillus rossius redtenbacheri. Taxonomy (NCBI): domain Eukaryota; kingdom Metazoa; phylum Arthropoda; class Insecta; order Phasmatodea; family Bacillidae; genus Bacillus; species Bacillus rossius. The sequence continues at coordinate 71,670,993 of NC_086333.1, forward strand.
ATTCTCATTATTTACAATGCATGGAAAAAAACAACAGAAACCATCTAAAAACACTTATTTTGGCGCTATATATTTACTTTTTCTAAATCAGTAAATTTGGACATCGGACATTGCTACTGTAAATGGGCAATTTTCCGTGTGACGGTGTGACGTCATTTACATTAGGAAAGGACAAGGACCGTCCACAGGTTCGGACTGTTGTAGACGGGCCTTAACATGGACTATATGGAACCAGACCCTGCCCGGATCACCGTAAATCTGGATTAAACGGGATTCGCCTTCAAATGCAAGTAATACAAGTTTTAGATAAGTAAAACTATAAAAATGTATGTTTTTATGTGTAACATCTTAGCTCCCGTTATACTGCATTTGGTGGAATAATTTCGTGAATGGAACGGAAATCGCAATGAAAGGAAACGTGTAATCACGGTGCTGCCATCTGTGGTGGATGGCGCGAACTGAAGTTCCCAAAGACAAACGTAAACGTTATAGTTTTCACTGTTTAATGCTTTTTAACAAGATGGGCAGTATTTTAGTAAAATTCCTTTTAGAAAATCAGATCCAAAGCTGGTGTTTAGATTATTTTTTTTGACGTGATAACGTCTTATAAATCGATGAACGCCGGCTTCACGCACGAAAAACCATCTCATTGTCACGTTCCACCTGAGCCGAGCGTGCAAGCGAGAGCGCGGAACAAGCGATAGAGAGGCACGATCGGCCTAAGCGTTCGGCTTGTGACGCATCTATTTCTCTTCCACTCACGTTATCACGTAAAATTATCGTCCGTAAACCGACTTTACAGACAACATTTTTTTTTCTTTTATCGGAGAAGTTTAATTATATAGTTTAAACTTCCGCTCTGCAAATTAATGATTTGATAGTTGACGTAGCTGCTCAGGCAACGAATTCTAGCGGTGGGTGCAAAAAATGCACGTGATTTGTGTCAATAAATGCAGTTGAAAACACAATTTGCATAAATATTTATCACGTTCGGCATTATTGAAAGAAATCTAGTTAAATTTTTTGACGTGACGTCTAATAAATCGATGAACGCCGGCTGCACGCACGAAAAAGTGTCCCGTAACGCACATTGTCCCACTACGATATGTCCCGTTACGCTGATTGTACGCTTGCGCCGCATCTCTCTTCCACTCGATTGGAACAACCATCGATTTGACTTTTCAATCATGTTTTCGTCGTTTTAATTATTAATATTATGTAATTTAACGATCTTCCACCGATTTTCAGCACAATCGGTACGGTTATTTAAAAGTAATGTTGAATTTTCAAATACGTTTTTGTATGAACAATGGTGTTTTACAGTTACACATAGTAATTAAAATTACACCCGGGATCTTTTGCACAATGTTTTAAAAAATATCGTAACACATTATAAATAAGTTTGGTGTATTTGGGATGCGTATTTGTTATAAAATCGTATTATGAAAACGAAACAATATTATTCCCCTATGGTGCTTCGATCTACGGTGACGGAGGCGGTCAGGGGAAGTGTGGTAATGGAGGGCATCAGTGATCACAGGATCCCAGTAGTGGAGTTAGACGTGGGCTGGAGGGAGAAAAGGGTAAGGAGGGGAAACGTGGTAAACTGTTGGGGTAAGGCTGATAGAGTGGGGGCAGAGGCATTCCTGAAGGGGGAATACAGTAGATGGGTAGATATAGAGGACCTCGAAGGTAGATGGGCTGCCTTAAGAAATATTCTGCTGCAGATGGCTACACGTTTTGTACCTCAGAGGAGGGTAGGCCAAGGAGGTGACCCTCCCTACTATGGAAGGGAGTTGAAAGTGTTGAAAAGGAAATGTAGGAGGCTGCATGCGAGGGCAAGGAAGCTTGGGGGAGAGGAGATAGAGGCGGAAATGAAGGCGCTTGGGAAGGAACTAGGGAGGAAATCGCGGGAAGCAAGGGATGCTTACATGGAACAGCTGATGGGGGAAGGGGGGACGGTAAATGGGACGGAGCTCTACAGATACATAAGAAGAGTGAAGGGTGAGGAGGGAATAGGGGTTCTCAGAGGAGGAGGAGGGCAGGAATATACAGAGGACAGGGAAAAGGCAGACTTACTGCAGGAGCAATATCTGGCAGTATTTACAAAGGGGGAGGCATGGGAGGGTAAAGAGGACGACAGTTTAATGGGCAGGAAGGCCTTTGAGCTGCGACTGACAGATGTAATTAAGGTGATCAGGAGGTTGAAAGGGAGAAAGGCAGCTGGGCCAGATGGTATAGGGAATAGTCATTTGAAGTTGGGTGATAGGGAGATTGGGAAGTACCTGTTGGAGGTTTTCAAGCAGTCTCTGGAGGAGGGGAAACTACCAATGGAATGGAAGGAGGCAGTGGTAGTTCCCATCTACAAGGGGGGAAATGATAAGGCGGAGCCAGGAAGTTACAGGCCGGTCAGTTTGACGTCCTGTGTAGGAAAAGTGATGGAGAGGTTGGTAGGAAGGTACGTAAAGGGGGAAATGGAAGATCTGGGGTGGGTGGATAACAGGCAGCATGGATTCAGGATGGGGTTCTCATGCGAGACCCAGATGGCTGGGCTGTTGGAAGATCTGGTGGAAGCGGTGGACGGGGGGAAGCAGATAGATGCAATCTTTATAGATTTTGAAAAGGCGTTTGATAAGGTCCCCCATAGGAGGTTAATGGAAAAGGTTGAGTTGCTGGTGAGGGATGGAAGGGTGGTAAACTGGGTGGGTGATTTCCTGAGGAATAGAAGACAAAGAGTGAGAGTGGGTGAGGAAAGCTCCGAGGAGGGGGAAGTGACGTCGGGGGTGCCACAGGGGAGTGTGCTGGGGCCTCTGTTGTTCACAATTATGATAAACGATCTGGGGGAGGGCATGAAAGCCAGATGGAGGCTATTTGCAGATGACTGTGTAGTGTATGAGGTTGTGGGGGAAGGGGGATGTTTAGCAGAGGACTTGATAAGGTTGGAGCAATGGACGGAGAAAAATGGAATGTCCTTGAATGTTGGTAAGACAAAAGTTGTCAGATTTACAAAGAGGAGGAAAGTCACACGAAATGTATATTACTGGAAGGGGCAGGAGATAAGAGAGGCAGCAGGATATAAGTACCTGGGGGTGACACTGAAAAATGACCTAGGATGGGCGGAGCACATAGAGGGGGTGGTCAGGAGGGGAAGGCAGGCGCTGGGGTTGCTTGGTAGGACCCTGCAGGGAGCTGGGAGGAGGACAAAGGAGAAGGCATACTCCACATTGGTCAGGCCAATGTTGGAGTATGCGGCGGCGGTCTGGGACCCCTACCTGGTGACTGAGGTGAAGGAGCTGGAAGGGGTGCAGCGCAGAGCGGCTAGGTGGGTGATGGGAATGTGGAGAAGGAGGGAGGGGCAGGATGGGAAACTGCATAGCCCAACGGAAATGATTAAGGAGTTGGGGTGGGAAACGTTACAGAGGAGAAGAAGAGTGGAAAGGTTGGTCAGGATGTTCAAGGTGCTGAAGGGGGAAGGGGGATGGGGGATGGGGGCAATTGGGAAGCAAAGTACATAGAGGGGAGTACAGAGGACGAAGAGACCACAGATGTAAGCTCCAGAGGGTGTGGAGGCGGACAGAGAGAGGGCGGAACACCTTCCTGGTGAGGACGGGGAGGGAGTGGAATGGGCTGGGGGAGGAAATGGTGGAGGTCAGGGATGGGAGGGAGCTGAGGAGAAAGCTGATGGAGGGGGGGGGAGGGGAGTGAGTGGGAGTTCTTGCCACCGGGTGAAAGCCCAATTGCAGGTTAAGTAATAATAATAATAACCAGTGCTGTTATCTAGCAAATTCGAGAGGTACTAAACATGTTTCTCTAACCGAACGAATCTCGCTATCTATCCGCTTCCGCGGAAACCAGTCACTCGTTAATACATATTTTCCTTTGTTCATCACGAGGGGCGTTATTATTAATGAATTATAAATATAATTTCGTGCCCGGGGCCACAATTGTATATCATTTTGAGCACTGGAAGACATAAAAACGTAAAATATTCTCAATGAATTTTAATCTCGGCCCCAACGCACCACGAGCGTCTGGGTTGGATATTAAAGCCGAAATTCCTTCTTAAACTTACTAATACTTATTTTATTAACTGCAAGGGCATTTTTATTAAATTCTACGTTTAATTTCACGACGAACAAACTTCGTCGTTAAATGTGTAATTGCGAAAAAGCGTAAAACATTCTCGACGATCTTGAAGTTAAATAGCAAACATGTATAAATGTTATAGTTAAAATAATCTCTTCGTTAAATAATAAACATATTTGAATAAATGAGTGCAAATAAAAGTAAATTTATCAATTAAATTGTAGATTTCATTTCGCTCCTTCTTTGTATCCATACAAAATAGTGATAATTCAATAAAAAATATTCAATTTTATTCATAAAAGTATGCAATCATTTCATCAATGTTTTGTTATGACGTTGTCATGTTAAACTATCATCCGTAACCCGACTTTACAGACAACCAATTTTTTTTGTTAGAGTTTCGTATTATAAAAGTATTTGTAACATCAGAACACATGAATTTGCCCTTTACCAAGGTTAAATGTTTACACATCTCTGGTGACTCCCAAAAGATTTGCTCACATGTTTTTTTTCTTCATAAATAAAACTTTTACTGCAGCTTGATTTTAGTTTTAATACTACTGTATTTGTAGACTTAAATTATTAACCTACGAAAATTAGTCATATTTTAATCCTGTCTGGATTAGCAGAGTCAGAACTAGCATTTTTGCCTTCTTCCTTTCATGCATTGACCAACATCCCTGCCGTGAATGTATTTTAACATTAAAGGTTAAGGTTTGACAAAAACTCAAATATTTTATTGTTACATAAATAATATGATTAAAAACACATTACCCAATTTTCCTATAGTATTGCAATCCATGGAATAAGTACTAATTTTGGGCTGGTTAGGGATATTTACTTTTTTTTATATTATCTTTGTGATAGTCAGGCAGCTTACTTAGTGAACTTACCAGCTTCATGGTAGAGACTCAGCAATGGCAGCATCGCTGTTGCCAGAAGCAGTCCTTCGAAGCATTTCTTGGTCATTGCTTATGAACCTGTAGCAATTAAAAATATCGAGAAATCTATTAACTCAAATTAATACAAACCACACTCTTTGTCAAAAAAAATGTTTTTCGAATAACTATGTTTTTGTAAGAAAAATTAAAATAGAAATATAAAATTCATTTTTAATTTTAGCTCTAATTTACTATATTGGTGATTCTACTATTGTGGAAGGAGTTGGAGAAAGAGGTTACGGGGGTAGAGGGTAGGGGGAAAAGACTTAAAGATTGTTTTTGATAGTAAACATAGTCGACACAACATTCTCACCGTGTATTAGGAAATCTAAGCTTGTGAGACATCTCACTCAATGACACATTGTTAAGTCTAGGGTCGATGCTTCAATTTTGATACTCAACATTACTCACTAATTTAATTTATGAGCGCTGACGGTTCTGGACGCAGGTGAATATATTCTAACCCCCCCCCCCCCCCTCAATATTGAAGCTGAGAAAAAAATAAAACAATTTATTATATGTGTATTCAGGAGCTATGTTATATTGAGTGATGCAAGGTGAGCTGTTACAAAACTTGTAGTTTCAACCGTCAATTCGTCAGTGTGTTAGTATCAATAGTAATGCATGTGTACAAATTTTAACAGGTTTCAAATTTTTTTTTATAAATCCACACCGCCTCCTTTACTGAAAAATTTCTGTATCCACCACTGAGTGCCGAGTCAGTATACCCACATGTTTCAGGGTCCATTATAACCTCGAAGTGCCAACAAATCATACAAGTGAATGAAGAATTATTCTCTAGATCCTTCACTTATAGTACTTTGATTTTTGTATTTTTTTAAATAACAGTAGAAGATTTTAAATACAGCGTGTATCTAAAATACACGACAAACCTGTGGGTACTTTCGTAGAAAATAAAGCCAGTGAACATAAATCCCGAAATGCTTTCTCCTCTACACGATAGTCGACGTAGCTACTACGGCAACGATCTACAGCGGCGGGTGCGGAAATTACGTGTGATTCGCATAAATAAATAAGTTACAAACACAGTATGCGAATACATTTATCACACTCGTCATTATTTCGAAAGAATACGTTAAATTTCGCGTCCGAGTTTCGTATTATATGCATTATTTGAAAACATATGAATTTGCTCGTTACCGAGGTCAGATGTTCCACATCTCTGGCAAGTACTGAAACACTAGCTCATTCTTAAAAAAATTGGTTGTCTGTAAAGTCGGCTTACGGACGATAGTTTAACGTGACAACGTCATAACAAAACATTGATGAAATGATTGCATACTTTTATAAATAAAATTGTATCATTTTTATTGAATTATCACTATTTTGTATGGATACAAAGGAGTGAAATTAAATCTACAATTTAATTGATAAATTTACTTTTATTTGCACTCATTAATTCAAATATGTTTATTACTTTAACGAAGAGATTATTTTAACTATAACTTTTATACATGTTTGCTATTTAACTTCTTCCAATCTGTGTTATGCTGTTAAGGATAGGACGATGATAGGAAAAGTAGGAAACGAATGGGAGTGTTTCAAGTTTAATGTGCCTCGAAAAAGTCAAATCGATGGTTGTTCCAATCGAGTGGAAGAGAGATAGATGCGGCGCAAGCGTACAATGAGCGTAACGGGACAATGTGGGTAACGGGACAATGATTAATCCTTTTTCGTGCGTGCAGCCGGCGTTCATCGATTTATTAGACGTTGTAACGTCAAAAAGAAAAATCTTAGGAAGGATTGAGGGGGGGGGGGGGGGGGGTTGTTTGGAGGTTTACGACCACGCCTCTGTACACAAAGCAAATCGCTCTGCGAGGGACGTGACTTGGCTGCGAGATCGTGTCGGATGCCTCGGATCCTTGAATGGCGACGCTGCGCACAGAGAAACTCAAGCTTTCACCGCGGCGGGCGGTACTGACGCCTGTCCTTCTGTCCTTCCGAGAACCAGCCGTCGCGACGCAACAGGACGTCGCTGAGTTTCCAGGGACCAGTGGCGTACGCATGGCGTGTCCGAGAGTTGGGAGATCACATGATCACATTTAACAGTGTAACGTCTTTCGATCAGTTTCCAAACCATCTGCTTAATTGATTAGATGTTTTTGATGATGTTGTAACACACTCACCGTATAACATTCTGACCGATGTTCGAATAACCGTTTATGAACTACGCGAGACTCAAAAACGCAATGCAAGCAGTCAAATTCTTACGTTTCCACTTGCGTTTCCGCCTTCCATATATGAAGTATTACGAAAAACTTTTGAAGACGCAGACGTTATGTGCATAGAAGGCCAATAAGTTTTTATTATACACATCGCGTTTACACGTTAAACTTTCACGCAGAGAAAGAAACTAACCCTTTCAAATAAAATTATTGATAGTTTAATTTGTTTTCATGTTAAACACGAAATTACCAATAGACGTTCAAGGGGAACACATTTGTATTCTACTGTTTTACAATTCCTTAAGTTTAGGGTTCGCGACGTCTTGCAACTTCCGTGCTTTATAAACGACCGTGATTTTCTTGCGTTGGCTGCGTGTGATGTGTTGAGCTGCATTCCTTTGAGTAGTTTATAAACCCGACCTAAAGACCCTACACACGATCAATTCGCCCCCCCCCCCCCTCCAATAATAAAATTCTTCAATTTCGTCCCCTCCAATAATATATTTGGTTTCGTAGTTATATTAAAAATATGATTTCTGTGATACAACCCATATGTTGCGCATGGTGCATTTAGTCCAATCGTGGTAATGTGAGCACTGTGTTTTTACAAATTTGTTCTCTGAAAATATTTTTTATAAAAAATAAACTATATATTGCAACCAACTGTAATTAGAATATTTAGGAAAGAAAAATGCCTAAAAACCACCTTTTTGCACCTTCAAACCCCAAATTTTTCCGGGGGAGGGAACCCCCCGCTTTTTTTTCCCCCCCAGGGGATGGATATTCCTCAACAACTAAACCAATTGCAGTCCCCCCCAATAAATATATCCTTGCGACGCCCATGGTGGCAGACATATTTGTTTAAACTCTTCGGTTACTTTGATATTCCCCTTTTTTTCCAACTAAAAGTACAACTGAAACTGCAACATCCAAAGTTTCTTCCATACTCTACGATGAGATGATACATCCAACAGCATCAGCAACCACAAGACTGCTCTTATGTATAGAGGGCCTCAATACACACGCACAAGAGCGTATCCAGCTTTAAAAGGAAATGTGAGCGAAGAATTTTTTTTGGTTCAATAAAAAAATAACAAAAGGAAGAACATGAGTTATCAAAAACATTCATTGAACAAGATTTTATGATTTTTTTAAAATACATTTACAGGTCCTTGCTACTAGTTTGGCTAAAACATTTAATCTGATAACACTAATACCAAATATAATTCTACAGTATTTGCCAATACACAGTGCTTCTTAGCCATGTTTTACTACACAATAACCAAATTAAAAAAAAACACAAATTTTCCACTTCGGAAGGGGGCAAGACCTTCCAGGAATTGCATAAGTAGGTACACAACGACATACATAATAAACTGGCGTGTAAGGTGTAAGCAGAAGGAATGTAATGTCAGGTTGCTTTGTTTAGTGCGTGTAAGCAGAAGAGTGGCAGCCCGCACGATGATTTTCGCCCCGAGTCAATACGGGTTGCCTGGCCCATGAAGTCGTGTCGAAACTAGTGTCACTTGTATTCCGCGCGATAAACTGTATAGGGGCGTACGTATGAGGGGAAGTGGGGGTGAATAAATCTCCATTGATCATGAACAATCTGACATTGCCACTAACAAAAGGAAACAAATGGAAAGCAAACAGCGGGTAGTGTTGCAGGTTCAGCTGTCAAAATTTATTCCTATTCAGTGATCAATCATTTTTTTTTTAAAAATTCATTCAACCTTCAACACTATTATGTCTATTAAATGTTATGGTACGAAAATTCTTCAGTATTATTATTTTGCATCTTGAGATATAAATTTTTTTCCGTGTAAGAACCCAGGCTTTATTTGTGAGATTTTTTCCTCATTTTTTTTTCCTGTGTGAGGTCATCTGGTTTGGCCCGTGGTTAAAGAAAGCGATTTATCGCGTAAAAATTTGATCGTTTGACAGGCCACGATACACATTTTCCAAAGTGTATAATTGTTGTGGTTATTGTTAACAAAACAAAACTCGTGAATATACAAGAAACTCGCTAAACTCGTGTTAACCACGGCACCGGGAAGTGGAGAGAGGCAGACACGCCACTCGCCTGTGTGCGACAGTCTCTTATTGGATAGTCTACTTCTGGGATGACGGGTGTGTAGTAGGTACCTATCTGTAGGCATACCAAACTCAGTCAATAATGCGGAAAACAAACCCATAAATTAATATGTAAAAAAAAAAAGGCATTTTTAACATGAAATAGTGCATTTGTCGTTGATTTTTGTTACAGTGGCTAATTTTTTCCTTCTTCTAATTAGTCTTTCGTTTCGGGGAGGTTTTTGTTTATAACTAACACACAACCTTTATTCCGTCCCGATTTTTCGATTTTAGAAACTAATTCAAATATAATTATCAAGTTATCTAGCAACAAAAATCACGGTAGTATACACGTGCGTAACAAGATAAACATTTGACACAAAAAAATCTTTTTTATCAAGAGTATCATTGTGGCCATCCTTTCGAATAGTTTTAATTTATGTCCAAAATAAAGGTGATAATTTTGATACACTAAAATTAAATAGCTTTATAACCATTAAATACATATTTACAGACCCACAATGCAGTTTTTTTAAGCTATCGAAAAACTAATTATTAATGCTCGAATTCAAAGCCCACGTAATATACTGGTTGTTGCTTTATTTCAAGGTTGGCAATAGCATAAGGACCAACTTCAAATAGGAACATCTTAGCCCCTTACTATAGTCTGTCTCATGCTTGGATTGCAGTGCAGAGTAAATGGCATCCAATGTTGTCACATTGTAACTACCCAGCTTGTTAAAATTAAAAATCTTATTTTGTATATCATTTTTAGTTATAATAGGTTTAGTATTTTTAAAATTCCACTATTAGTTGATTTTTAAGACCATTAATTTGTGTCTATGGTCAGTATTCTCACAGTTGTAATCATTCTGATAAAAACACCTAATATTATTTCACATAAAAACTTTGTAGCTGTCGGACACTATTAATAACAAGGTATTCCTTAAAATAATGTGTTATTCTCAAAAGAGAAAAAAATGTTAATATTAAATGCTATAAAAATGGCTGACAAAACAACTGAAACCAAGATGGTGTCTTTCAATTACTACTACTAATAAATTAAAAATATCAGATGAATCTCTTCACGAAATACCCCAGGAAAATGTATTTCCTAAATCTTCATTCCAAATTTGAGTTCACAAACTGCAATGTATCAGTTACAAATGTAATATATTTTTATTACAGTTCAACGTTGTGACGAAAAGGTTTTTGCTTCTTGGCAACACAGCACAAGGAAACAAGGACAGCGCGTATACCAGAAATCGCGTACTGTAAAGACAAAGTAAACACCCATTAAAATGCACCCTTCCCCTACATACGATAGGTCAAGCTCCCAGTTCGTACGGCTCAGCCCGAACTGACAGTTTGGATTTAATTGCAGTCCTCTGAACACACGATCATGCCAGGTGCTCATTTCGGACCGAACAATCCGAACTGACAGTTTGGTCCGAACTGTTGCCTTCTCCTCACACGATCAGTTTTGTGGTCGCTGTTGCTGTTGGGTGTATCGTTTCATCGTAGAATATGGAATAAACTTTGGATGTTGAAATTACAGTTGCACTGTGGGTTCAAGAATTCTCAGTCAGAAGGCCGTGTTTATGCTCTTTGGTTACTTTGGTGTGTGTGTGTGTGAGAATATATATATATATATATATATATATATATATATATATATATATATATACATACTCACCAAAGTAACCAAAGAGCGTAAAAAAAGATATATGCGACGACACTCAGCTAATGGACTGATTGTTTGGACTAGCGAGACGCTGTTCCCGCACACTCGGCAGTTCGGACTGACAGCTCTAAGAGCCCGCAGTCCGATTTGATGGGAAGACATAAGTTCGTCAGTCCATCAGTGGGGAAGCCTACGATTCACGCCGAGTATTCGACATGCCCGAACATTACCGAATACTTGTCTTCGGGTGTCTTCGGAATTTTTTTTTGTGAAAAAGAAAAAAAGTCTGTTTTAAATGCCGGAAATGTAAATGCTAACTTATCCAATGCTACCAATGAGAAAATCTAGTCAATGTGAGTTACATTTACTGGAAAGTTATATATGAATGAAAAAAGAAATAAAACACAATTTATGTTTGTTCTTCTGAAATAATAAATTTGTAATTATTAAGGTGAGTAATTTTTATAAGGGGGAAAATAATAATAAAAATAACTACTTTTTGACAAGGTTTTTCTGACATTGTGATATAATAGTTCACCATTTTAACAAATGATTAGGTTAGGTTTATGTATTACAAATCTGTGATAAAGAGAATGAAAATGGTCAGTTGTGTTAGGTTGTGTGGACAGTGGGTTATGATAGGTTAGGTCCATTTAATATTCTTTAAAATTAGGATGATTGGTTAGGATAGGTTAGCTACATAGCTAAACAAAAGAATTCCGAAGTCACCCGAAGGCAGGTATTCGGTAATCTTCGGGCATGTCGAATACTCGGCGTGAATCGTAGGCTTCCCCCATCAGTGCTGAATGACCACCGTTCTTGCTCACACGCGGCAGTTCCGACTGAGGCTGTGATTGCAATAGTCCGTCCGTCAGCCATCGAGCAATTTACAACACTCCGTTCGTCCGTCATAATATTTTACCATATACACGCTGCCAAATGTGGAGGGAACTTAAATTTTTGAGAACGTTTACTTGTATAATTATACTAGCTGCCCAACCTGGCTTCGCACGGCTATACTAATGGAAAAAAATTAAACCACATATTCCATTTACAGTAATGGTAAATAAAAAAAATTCAGTGAAAATGTATTACAATGCTGTATATAATGTACCGGAGAGAAAATGAATAGCACCGATGGTTTCCCGACTTGTGCACGCAACGTACAACTGATGTACCCGTACTTCGCCACGGCAGTCTACAGGCAGATCACTCTTGCCCGTTGCCATGGAGACGCAGAAGGCATGAACAATGCAAAATCCTGTTCTCATGCAGACAAAGTACCCACTGTTGCCTGGTTTTAACCACCCATGGGATCTAATTTTCGGAAAATGTCATCCTGCGTAACATAAGGAACATTACTGTGAAGTTTCAAGTCTGTAAAATATAAATACTTGAAAAAAAGGGCAATAAAAAAACAAATTAAACACAGAGAGAGGAAAAAAAACAATTGTGTAGGTTTGCGATTTAAAGTGATAAAAAGTATTTAAATACTAATTGAACTCTTATGAGGGTACTGATTGCTTCGTTGTTAATATCACACGGGTGTTTTTTACTTGTATGGGAAAATTAAGAATGATAAGGCATCTAGTACGTGGCAACAATGTTAATAGGTAATAGGAAATAAACTTCTAGCGCCTGCGGCATTGTCAACACACACTTCGTACGTGTACTGCATGTTGTATCTAACCCCCTCCAACGCATTTGATTCTAAATTGGACTTTTAGTAAGGATCCCTAATATTATTGATAATATAATATAGCCTATAGTCTTCCTCGATAAATATACTATCCAACACTGAAAGAATTTTTCAAATCGGACCAGTGGTTCCTGAGATTAGCGCGTTCAAACAAACAAACACACAAACTCTTCAGCTTTATAATATTAGTATAGATTGGTTTGACAACCACGGAAGATATGCACTCATAAAACAGTATTACTTTACACTTCTATTTATTTCAACATTTTAAAAGTTATCGTGCGTAATTAATCACGTTTCTGTGATTTGGACTTTTTTCCTTTCAAAACACAACCTTTAAAACGTGCTCAAAGATAATTTAAAAAATTACCATGCAAGCATCCAAATAGGTATACAAACTTCAAAAACGTCTAATATAAAAACATTTTATACGTAAAACCCTTACAGCCGTTTGGAGGTTATAATTTCATCCGTCCGTCAAAATGATGCCACCCCCCTCCCCCACAAAATGATCACTCAGGAAAAAAAGGGGGGGGGGGGGGGGATATACTGTAGTCATGTGTTTTTCTTTCGGCGTTACGTAGAAGTGGTTCAACACTAACTTTTTTGACGTGACAACGTCTAATAAATCGATGAACGCCGGCTGCACGCATGAAAAAGCGTACCGTTACGCACATTGTCCCGTTACGTTGTGTCCCTTTACGCTCATTGTACGCTTGCGCCACATCTATCTCTCTTCCACTCGATTGGAACAACCATCGATTTGACTTTTTCGAGGCACATTAAACTTGAAACACTCCCATTCGTTTCCTACTTTTCCTATCATCGTCCTATCCTTAACAGAATAACACAGATTGGAAGAAGTTAAATAGCAAACATGTATAAAAGTTATAGTTAAAATAATCTCTTCGTTAAAGTAATAAACATATTTGAATTAATGAGTGCAAATAAAAGTAAATTTATCAATTAAATTTTATATTTAATTTCACTCCTCCTTTGTATCCATACAAAATAGTGATAATTCAATAAAAATTATTCAATTTTATTCATAAAAGTATGCAATCATTTCATCCAAGTTTTGTTATGACGTTGTCACGTTAAACTATCGTTCATAAACCGACTTTACAGACAACCAATATTTGTTTTAACAAACTATCATGTAGGCGTCCTTGATGAAGTCACCAAGCTTTTAAATGATGGACGGATGGAATTTTTCGGGCTATATGATTGGCTTCAGGCAAGGGCGGAGAGGTAAATTTAAATTTTCTAATACAATTTTGGTATATATAAGTACAATTGAAATATTTAACAAATTCTATTTGTTGTTCGAAAACGACCTGTTATCTGTGGCAGTGCAGAAAGTCTGGTGAACTGTGGTGAGAAACTGCCGTCCCTGGATCCACCAGTGGTAGGTCCGACTGATGGTGTGCGGAAGAGACGCGCCGGCACACGCTCACCTGCCCAGCCGCGCGCAGCTGCAGATTGCGACGTGTCTCGACACCGCGCCAGTCCCAGGTGCACTGACTCGTCCGGGTCGGCGGTCCGCTTCCCCTTGCCCCCGCGGGGCGCGCCCTCTTCGGGAGGCGGGGCTTCGGCCGCGTGACGTCACCCGCCCCGCCGCGGGGAACAAGTTTTGATCAAGAAAAATCCTGTGGACGATTTTTTTTTGGACGTGATAACGTCTTATAAATCGATGAACGCCGGCTGCACGCACGAGAAATTGTCACGTTCCGCCTGAGCCGAGTGTGCAAGAACCGGCCAACCACCGTGCGAGAAAATCTTCTATAACATCTAACAGGTTAAGGCGGGCTTTTTAATTAATTGTTCGTGATTATATTTAAACAAATTATTTAAATTAAATTTGCAACAACTGTAAATCATATTTGAAAATTAAAAAAGTATGCAATTTTTCGTCAATGTTTTCTTATGACGTTATCACATAAAATTATCGTCCGTAAACCGACTTTTATGTGCTCGTAGTAGCAACTGCTTACTCTGCATCTATCTGAACCCAGAGGCCCGATGGTCTGATCCGTTTTAGATAGTCAATGTCTAGTTTGAACAAGTTGTGACTCGTCAGTCGGCTTCCAGAGCCGGAAGAGTAAGGTCGTGTCTTGCGTGTCTTGTCGTGTCTCATGGGTAAACACCCGGAAATTTCGCGGATTCGTCAAACCTCAGGGTAGAATTCGAAGTCACAGTTGTTCTCAGCCCATGTTTGCTTTCCCAACGGTTGATTTCTTAGCGACAGCAATTGGCACTACCTGATTCCTAGCTGAGCATCGTTGACTCACGGTCATAAAGGAACGTGTCCAAATAACTGCGGTCCAATCTGAACATAGTGCGAGAGTGTTTTCATTATAACGTGCGACTACACGAATGCGTGAAATTTCCGTATCTTTAATCATGAATTTCGAACAACGCATTCGCATAAGGATATTTTTCTCCCCGAAACGGAGATAAGAAAAACGGGAAGTGCTAAAGGGAAACTGTTTTGACGCCATTCCCGACAGTGATAGTGTCACGACTGAACAGCTGAAAGGCCCTTCCGGAAAACCTTCCAGTAATGCCTCCAGTCATGGAATAAACGTTGGGATAGGTGCGCATCGTTAGCCAATGAGAGTCTTTTGAAGGAGATCAGTTCAAATTGGATGTAAGCTTATTAATTTTGTCGTAATAAAATTATTCGCTGTATATTTTGATCCCACCTTGTAACTAATCCTTCTGGGGGCCCGTCGCAAAGGCCTTGAATTTGAGTCCCCTAAAATTATAAAGCCATTTACTGCACAGTTAAAAACAAATCGTCTAACTCAGTACACGTGATACAAGTGAAACTTCTTTGGCAATTCAAACCTCGACTCGTAAGTATACCGTTAGTGGTAAAACGTCAGGGAGAGAGCTAGAAAGAGAGAGAGAGAGAGAGAGAGAGAGAGAGAGAGAGAGAGAATACAATTTTATAATAATGATTAATTAACAATAAATAAACCGTGCGTATTACTGTTTCTTCAAGCAATTCTGCAGTTTGAACATGCCGAATTTCAGAACGAAATATGAAATTCATAACAGGTAGAGAAATACTCTCTACGCTGCTGGTTGAACAAGGAGGAACGCGAGAACGCTGGTAGCAATTATAAAATTCAAGGCATTCTTCACAGCTGACTGTATAGGATACCTATATCTATTTTCTGAAACAAGCGCATACGCTCACTCTCTCGCTTATTCTTTCGTTCATCTATCTCTCTCAGTTCTATTATTTTTTTACTTGGTTGAAAAGGGGGGGGGGGGGGGGGTTACAAATCATCGCGCGGAGAACGAAAACGAGCCCAGCAACGTATATAGCATAGTGATCTCTTTATATAATCTCTTTGGCCAAGTACCTATTCTGCCATTTTCACGTCAGAAACGTTTCACAAAAAGGTTTTCACGAACACGTTGCATTCAAATTGGGCCTTGAAATCTGACTTTCATCGTGCCCAAAGAAGTTTCACTTCAAAAATTCCACCATAAATTTAAGCAGAACGCTAGTTACAAATTATTCATGGATCTTCATAAATTTATCGTTTACTGCGTAAAATTACAAGTACAAAGTTCACTTACTTTGACATTGAATCCACAAGAATAAGCTTGGTATATAAAAAAAAAACATCAAAATCGTTCTACAGTGGCGCGGAAACGGAGACGGATCACGTAAACGGAACCGGATCTCACGGAACGGAGTTGCTACAATAGCACGCAGACGGAGACGGACCCGTACGGATTAGCTCGGTAATGCTGCGCTCTTACGTTTACGTTGCTCCTTACTACGAATATAAGCCGAGTTCTTGGCTGCGATGGTAGCCATGTTTGTTTATGTTCTAAATACGTTAAAAATTGTTTCAAATACAAGAATATCTCGTGTTGTTTTATTACTTTGTTGTTTATTTTTGACGTGACAACGTCTAATAAATCGATGAACGCCGGCTGCACGTACGAAAAAGTGTCCCGTTACGCACATTGTCCCGTTACGTTGTGTCCCGTTACGTTGTGTCCCGTTACGGTCATTGTACACTTGCGCCGCATCTATCTCTCTTCCACTCGATTGGAACAACCATCGATTTGAATTTTTCGAGGCACATTAAACCTGAAACACTCCCATTCGTTTCCCACTTTTCCTATCATCGTCCTATCCTTAACAGAATAACACAGATTGGAAGAAGTTAAATAGCAAACATGTATAAAAGTTATAGTTAAAATAATCTCTTCGTTAAAGTAATAAACATATTTGAATTAATGAGTGCAAATAAAAGTAAATTTATCAATTAAATTTTATATTTAATTTCACTCCTCCTTTGTATCCATACAAAATAGTGATAATTCAATAAAAATGATTTAATTTTATTCATAAAAGTGTGCAATCATATCATCTATGTTTTGTTATGACGTTGTAACGTGAAACTATCGTCCGTAAACCGACTTTACAGACAACCAATTTTTTATGAATAAAATTGAATCATTTTTTAAAATTTAACTAATATTTCGCAACTTTGAAGTGTAATCTCGTTGGTTGCCATTTGTTAAGTTTCCGTGCGCTGTGGAAGCAGCAGACGCGGTAGTGAAATGTTCCCGGGTGAGATCCGTCTCCGTCTACGTGATCCGTCTCAGCGTCCGGGCCATTGTAAAAGTGGCCTGACCTCGCGAGTCGTCCTCTGTGATGCTGAACCCGGGGCTGACGAGGGATCGTTCCAGGCAGCGCGATAGCCCGGAATTCCCCCGTCGACGGCGACGGTGTTTTTGTGGGTCAGCAGGACGCAGTTCGGCCGCGAGGTGCGGCGAGGGCAACAAGATTTGATCAAGCGACGTCGGGGATAGCTTTCCTCAACACGAGAGGCTCAGGCTCCGGGGGAAGGGGGGGGGGGAGGTTGAGATTCGAGATAATTTCAATGCTTGGGTTCACACTGGCAGGGCAAAAAATTATAAGTCTAACGTTAACAAAAATTGACGAGTAATGCGATATGCACACATATTACGTTTAAAGTTATAGCCACAGTAAAACGCACAGTCTTGATTTTTTTTTATACGGGGTTTGAACAGTTACATATTTTTTTAATGTGAGGGAGCATTTCGAGTTTATTTGCCCCCGGGCCTTTAGTTACTCTTGATGGCCTTCTAAACTTTAACCTTATATGACCAACGAATGTGTGCGACGTTTCTAGGCGAGATCTTAGGAGGTTGGCGAACTGATACGGTACCTACCCAGATGATCCGCTGTCATCGTGAAGGTTCCGTCGCTTTAGGTCTTTCTGTGCACGATAATGCGACACAAAACACGACAGCTATTTTTTATACAGACTTTATAGGTGATTTCAATACTAGTGACTAAATTTTAATTATGTTACCAGGCCATTTTAATATATCCTCATTCTGAAGGAATGTTTTTCTTAGTCGTTTGGAAGTAGAAAAACGTCCAAAAAAATATCGAAAATATAGTTTTTACTAAATAATTTTGCTACAACGGCGAAATTTACGAACCAACATGCTGTGTTGTGTGTGTGCTTCGTCTAGACGACGTCAAAGGGGCCTAAACACAGAATAATTAAAGTGTGCGTTAAATAAACTATTTTGCTAGTGAAGTATGAACAATTTGTTTCACTGATAAATTAAGTATACTTTTTTTTATATATATTTAATCATTATTTCGGGCATTTGATTGATAATTATTTATTTTAAAGAAGGAACAAAAAAATTGTGTCGTCAATTTTGCAATACCTGCGTATTTCCACAGAAAACATAAAACCTTACGTAAAAATAATATCTAACCTCAAATATCGTTTACGTTAAATTTAATTGTGAATAGGTTTGGCTCATTAACAGTCCCAGTTATGATAAAAAGATAATCATGCCACAAATATTTCACATTATTTAATACTTATCATAGTTAAATTACAATGCTAATCTCTTTCTTTTTTCATATCACCAACTGATATACACGTGGTATATAACGTAGCACCGCTGCTATAAATACCGTCCGAAATGTGTGTTCATACTCAAAGATTACGGTATATGTATATTTTTAGAACGTCATCGATGATCGGAGTTTAAAGGAAAAATGTGTTCGTAATCACGCGTCATGTATCATAAAATGTGTATTCATAATCATTCCGCAGGGGTATAAGTCTGGAGAGATCAACTAATGGTAATAAAGGAAACCTTCTCTGGGCTACGATAATAAAGGAAACCTTCTCTTGGCTACTCCCGAATAATTACAGGCACGGCTGGGTGCGAGTTTGGAAGGATTCCCAGAAGCTGGCATGTTGGTGCCAGGTTAGGTTTAATTAAGTTAGATAATGTAGATCAGGTTAGGTTCGTTTACATTAACTAGGCTAGTTTAGGTTAGGTTACATAAGTTTAGTTTAGATTAGGTTGTGTCAGTTTAGATTTGGCTCAGTTGGGTTGGGTTTGGATTTTGGATTGGATTGGGTAGGATAAGGTAGAGATGGGTTGGGTGGGGTGGCATTGGGTTACATTGCGATAGGTTAGGTCGTCAGTTCAGGTCGTCAGGTTTGGTCTGGTCTGTTCAGGTCAGGTCAGGTCAGGTCAGGTAAGGTGTTAGGTTATGTTAGGTTAATTTAGGGGGTGGGTTTGGTTGGGTTGGGTAAGGTTACATTAGGTGCTGTTTCGTCAGGTTTTGTTCAATGATGATGACTAATGTTGATATGTTTCGATTCATGTAGTATCAAGTCATAACTAGTCATATAGTCAGGTAAATTTTTGGCACTAACAGATCTCTCTTGGACTATAAGAAATAAGAAAATGACAGGATCTTTGCCTTGAATATACCATAAATTCTTAAGTATGTTAAAATGGTACGCTTAGCTTAATTCTAATTTATCTACACAATTTCTTACCGAATTGGGTTCAAATGACTTTAAGACGTTTCCAAAACGTAAGTATAAACGGCTAAGTATAAATTAAAAACTTCATTAAATGCAACATAGTCGGTATTCTAAAATAAACTTTATTAAATTAAAAAGAATAACATACAACAGTTTATACAATATCACTTTGGCTTCGATAAATGAGAATTATTACAATTTTTTTTTGCAAGAAAAGAAAGCTATTTCTCTTCTGACACTCAAAATACAGTAGTACTCAAGTTTATTTGTTTACATCCGAGTCACTGTGTCACACCGTGTCACATAACTGTGATCCTATATTTTAGGCAAGTAAACATACAATACAAGCGCTCAGAACTAAAGCACACTTATCTGAATTAAAATATGTGAATAAGTTTTCATATAATTATATATGCATGTATGTGTGTATTTCATATACACATAGGTGTATATAATATTTTAATGGTTTTTTAATGAACAGATACATACCAATGTATAACATTATTGTTAAAAAATATATTACATTAATTTTAGTTAAATATAACAATTTTATTAACTTCATTTGTTTTCACACATATTAGTAATTTATCTTACTAAACGACTGCTTTAGCTGCCTAATATGGGACATTTCTGAATAAATAAACTAAAAAATTTGAACTATAGTTACTGCAGCGAGAATAATCCACCCCACACGAGTACTACTGAGTGACATGTGCAGTAATTCAAGTATGTATCATCTTGTTTGTTAATAAACTGCCGGAATGAAAAAGACCCAGAATATGAGTTCCTAAGGCTCCGTACTACGCCATGTTGATTTTTTTCATTCTCGTTATAAAATTTATTTAAGGGCGATTTATAAAATGTTAACTTAAAAATAACATTTGAAATACTTTAAAAAAACTTGTTTGTAAAATTAATACAACAAGTAACTAAAATATTTTTTCTTTATGAACTATATTTGTTTGCAAACTTAACTTATATGACCCAAAAACAAACAAAATAGAATGGCCACTGCTTGTAATTGAATTTTTAACGAACTTTAATAAAGTTTAATCAGGCTTAGCTGCCTGAAGTTAGGGAAACACAAGAAATGTGTGGTGAAGCAAAAAACTTATCAGTAGTTAAAAAAGGTAAGGTATTTTTAAACTACCCTTAGTTAAACTTCTGTCAACGACAGCGCGGCGAAATAGTTAACTGTTAACATTATTTGTGACAGAAAAAATTAGAGGAATGTATCTAGTTAAAAAATAAAAAAAGTAATGACCAAAAAAATCAACATGACCTTAACAAATGGAGGGCACAAGTCATAGAATAATATTATATGGACAAATTATTATTGACAAATTATTATTGTATATCTGTGTATGAGGCTAACATTGAATTAAGATCTGCCATCAGGACTGTCCAAATAATGTCATTGACACGTTCGTTTGTTTAATGTATTATTTCCACGATTACTTAAAATGATTGAATGTGAAGTAGTTTTTAGAGGAACAAACAGTTCACCAGCAATGAAACATCGACTTCTAAATGCATTGAAACTTGGACAAACAGAGCTTAATGATATTCCATAACCTCACATAAGTAGCCTATCAGCTGCGTATGCCATGACACCGTGACTTTTTGCAAGTCTGTTGACAAATAAGCCGTTCAAAGATGCACTCAAATAAACTTCTATTGTGCAACTGGGTCACGCAGACTATACTCATATTTAGTCCATGGCACAAGAAGTTTCTCCAGATATGGGAAGCCTACAGTTCACAAAGCCTTTTCAACACGCCCGAATGCTTTCTTTCTTGCAACTACGATATTTAATTTTAAGTAAAAAAAAAAAAAAAAAAAAAAAAAAACACGTTACATAAAGGCATCAATTGACATAGCAAATGTACTTAAGAATTAAACACGAGAAAAATATTTGTATTACCGCAGCAAGAATCTTATCTTGCGTCATTTGATACCTGTCGTTGAGGCAAGCTGTTTGCGAACAGAGTGGGTTCACGCATTACGGAGCACACGTTAAACGGAGCAAGAATTTCATTTCCGAAAATTTCAAATTATTTCCTTTTGTGGCGGGGATGATAAATTTAAAGTTTAAAAAATAGTCCCGAAGGTTAACAAAGGCAAGTATTCGGGCGTGTCGAAAAGGCTTTCTGAAGTGTATGCTTTTATGCTTTCCCTCTTGATATACTGGAAACTCAAAGCTTTACATTTTTAATTTTTGTGGGATATCTTTCTCACTGTAACTATAGTCATTAATTGGTTATACAGAGATCGTCTGAATTTTTAAAAGTCCTATTTTTTTTTGTTTCATATGTTTAAGGACAATTAGGAATGTATCAATTTATAAGAAATCATTGTGATGTTTTAAACAACGCACGAATTTTACTGAAAAGGAACTACTAAATGACTAATTTACATACATTTATCATAATTTAATCATAAATAAATACCTTTGACAACTTTATCTGACTATTAGCATAGGTAACATAATTTATTGAGGGTATATATCGATTTTTACAACTCTTTATTCAAATAAAAGCTAACTGTGTTTTAAAGAACACATGTTAGGTTTATAAAAAATATAAATTGTTAGAGTATTCCGAGGCACACATCATACAGGGAATATTTTATTCTTATACATCGAATATTCCTCTTAGAGGAATAAGATTTATTTGAAATAAATAAAATATTTCTATTAAGGAGGACGGATAGGTACAGAAAGACACAATTTTGGAGTCAATAGTTTTCTTTTTGCCGTGACAATCGTTTAGTACTTAAATTTTACTTTCGTTAAGCAGATATTTTACAAGGGATTTTCAAAGCCCATAACATAGTGATCACAGCTTTAGTCATTTACAAAAATGAAATTTTAATTCCTAAAAACCCCAATGATTTCATAGGGAAAATGTTTGCACGAGACAAGTTACTATTAACTTTAGGCACTCCAAAAAGTAATCACTATGCTTTAACGAAATCAAATTTTGAAAATTACACAAAAGAAAATTATTATCGTCTAAAATTATTGAAAACAATATTTCGTCTTTATGTTACTACCTCTCCTCTTTAATAACCTCTTCTTGTGAAAGTCCTTGATGTACAATGAAACATTTCGCTAATGCGAACACAGCAGTTTAATGCAACACCCCCTTCCCTTCTTCCCCAAATCTGAAAGTTTTCTACATAAATTAAGCTGATGTGATAAGTTATCTTCCACAGCACAAAGTGATGTAGAGAATAGAAACGAACAAATAGGTAAAAACAACATTTAAGTCCAAAATGTCAGCAGTCAGCAGAAAATCCGAGCCTGTAAGACCCATCGAGACGATTGCGTACATTAAACACATAAAAAAACAATCTTCTTGTTCAACACTTTCGTAGCTCTCGAAACAGAAATAAAAAATACAATTTGTTTTGCACTTCCGTCTTTGTAACCTTAGACGCTTAACGAGGACAGTTTTTGTACTTGCATCATTAAAGGCGGTTACCACCTTGACGTCCTTTATTTTTATTAATTTAAAGTTGCACTTTGTTGAATCAGTATCACGCACACAATAAATTGATACGCACGGCACGCCACAATGAGATCCGAACAAACAGCAATACGCCAGGTTCTCTCCTCCTCCTCACTCACAGTGCTTTTAAAATGGCGGCGGCAGCGACGGTGGCGCGGCGGTGGCTGCCGCTAGAAGTACACCGTGAGGTTCGTCTGGTCAGCCACGCGTTCTTCTTCCGCGGGCGGCGTTCCGGGTTCCAGCTCCAACTGCCAGCGACCAAGGAGCAAGCAGCACGTTAGGCATACAGAACTCGACACAAAGTACTACCTACCTGTATCCGTGGAAAAACCCGTTCTACAATGACACGGAAACAGAGACTGGAAGCCTACAGTACACAGGAATGAGAGCTACTACCGAATAGTCCCGACGTTCTCCGAAGTTTGCTGATCGCTCGTGAAAAAAGCACAACAATTAAAAGATTTATGTATTGCACGATCGTAGTGTATTTTAAATATCGCTAACCTAACATAACCTAAACTGACATACCCTCCCGGAAAAAATAAAGAACTATTATTTATTGCACAGACCGAACCTACCTTAACATTTACTTCGGTAAACTTCGGAACTGTTCGGGTTGTGGTTGTGGCTTTCATGCCTGTGAACTAGTCAACGGACCCACGGAACGGAATACACATCTACAATGACACGCATGGGGATTAGTTCGGCAATGCCCAGCTCTTTCGTTTACGCTTCCGTGCGACCAATAGAAGCAGATTACTTGGTAAAGTGGTAGCCATGTTTGTTTAAAATTCAAATACGTGAAAAAAAAGTTTTAAACACAAGAATACCTAGTGTTCTTTCATTATTTTGTAGTTTGTTTTTCTTATGTATGTGTGTGTATATATATATATATATATATATATATATATATATATATATATATATATATATATATAAATCCTGATTGGTTTTTTTCAGATGTAAATATTTTTTTGTATTAAATTAATTTTTCGTAACCATGAAGTTTAATCTATTCGATTGCCGTTTGTAACGGTTCCGTGTTATTGTAGTACGGGCTTAAAGAGCAGTTATATCAAGACGATGTCACTCCTTAATATTTTTTAACACAGGACTTGGCTAGTTTTAGAAAGGAGTAAGTATGTCTTGTGGGCTTAATTGAAAACTAATTTTATTAAGGTCAAAATTTAGTAAAGTTTATGACAAAAAAATTTAAACACTTTTTTTTTACATGCGCCATTGCGGGTTTACAAAGTACGTCATACAGGAACCTCAAGAACTGACAAAAAGATGTAAGGTCGTAGATGGGGAAGGATTTATGAGGGGTTCGGACCCCTCCCTTCAAGGATTAAAATGAACAAGAACTAGTGAAGACAGAATAAGATTCTACAGCCACTTAGCTACAGCTTAGCTTACAGTGAGCTTAACCCTTACAGTATCTACCACATCTAGCCCAACATGGCTCATACACAGAAGCGGAAGGGATTGTGTTTACAAAGAACACTATATTTAATGTCGGTTTGCTCACTTGTTAGTTTTAAGCATGTCTTTGATACAAACTAGACATTTGTGTTTCATGTATTAAATAACATTAAAAAATACGTATTTATGCCTTATTTTAACGAGAAAAAAAATCAAATAATTACCTCAAGAAAAAAGTATTAACATAAATTATAAAAAACCAAAATATAAAATTTTTAGTTTTATTTTCTCAACCAAAATAATTACTTAATTGTCTATGTGTAAACGTTAGACTTTTAAAGGTCTACTGTAACCATGATATCTTAGTGTGACAAATTTATATTAAAACTCAGTTAAAATTAAAACACACTAAAAATAAAATTGTTAATGTTTATAATGACTTCTATCACGATTTTAGATAAATGCTGCTTGTTATTGGCTGGGATTCCACCAAAGAAAAATGAAGGATTTCGGTTCATTTAAACATGTGTTCATTCAAAAGTTTTGGAACACTTGCATACTGAAGCGAGAGCTAAGTAACGAGGAATTCATAACCAGGTGCTAGACCAGCTGACACATCGCTACCAGATATAGCTGACAGGCAGCTACGGGCCTGACAGATAACTACGCAGTTTCACAGGAAAACAGGCGTGGGCAGGAGGGGGGGGGGGGGTGTGCTGTCAAAACTTAGAAACACACAAGATAGAATCTTCTAAGTTATGCCTGTTCTAAGTTGTGTGTTTCTGAGTTATGATAGTTCTAAGTTATGTGGTTCGGCGTTTTTCTAAGTTATGACAGTTCTAAGCTGTGTGTTTCTAAGTTATGACGGGTCTAAGTTGTGTGTTTCTAAGTTATGACGGGTCTAAGTTGTGTGTTTCTAAGTTGCAATGGTTCCGAGTTATGACTTTCTAAGTTACAATGTTTCTAAGTTGTGTGTTTCTAAGTTACATGTTTCTAAGTTACGTGTTTCTAAGTTATGACAGTTCTAACTTATGACAGTTCTAAGTCGTGTGTGGTTGCCGGCAGGAGGAAGGGAGGAAGGGGGGAAGGGGGGGAAGGGGGCGGGGGCGAGGCACCCAGGTACCTTCGTGCGCGCCTCCTCGCGGCACGCCTCATCGTCCCAGCTGAGCTTCTTGACGCGCCGCGGGATGGAGCCGTCAGGCCAACTCACCCCCGGCTGCTGCTGCTGCTGGAGGTTGCCGCCGTCGCCGTCGGCCGCGCCACCGTCGCCCGGCAGCTGCGGCGGCTGCGGCGCGGGCGACACCTTGCGCTTGCCCGCCTTGGCCAGCGGGTTGTTGCAGCCGGCGGCTCCGCGCGCCATCAGGCCTGCCGTCACACAAGCGGCCGTCTCATACCTCCTTACTCCTTAGGCACCACGCCTTGTCAAATTCTATTATGAGGGGGGGGGGAGGCTGCATATTTTAGTGACTTAGGGATCGTCCATTAATCACGTGAGGCTCGAAAAGGGGGGGGGGGGGGTTCGGGAAAAATCACGAAATATCACAAAGGGGGAGGAGGGGTGTGGAGATATATCACGTGTATTTAATTTTTCGCGCGATTTCTACTAAACCGAAAAGCGAAGCGTGACCTTGACTCGCCGTAGCCAGGCAACAATATCCCCGCCCGCCGCAACATGAACCACCCGGCTCGGCTTGCCAGTCGCCAGTAAGACTGTGATTTTCGCGCCGAATACATGCTGTGCTTAATTTTCCAGAATTAAATTAGATTATACCTGTATTTAAAGATAATATTCAGAAAATTTTAAAAATATTTTGTACCAAAAAAATACACGTGATTTATTGGGGGGGGGGGGGGGGGGGGTAGACTAAAACCTCACCACAAATCACTAGGGGGGGAGGGGGGGGTTAAAAATTTGCTAAAAAAACATCACGTGATTAATGGACGACCCATTATATTAACCCTCCGTCAGGCGCAATGTCGGGAGTCGCGAGTTTGGTCGCAATGTGCCCAGTAGGCACACATTAAAAAAAAATAATAAATTGCTGTGAAAAAAATGTTTTTATTTTACAAAACTGTTTCTGTACATATTTAGAATGCGTATACGCGTATTTGCCAAGTCTTGGATGTAAAATAAGTTGGCCATAATAACAAATTTAATCAACAACCATAAATTGATAAACATTTATTTTATTTTATTTTATTATTTCTGAACTACATTCTTTGCTGTGTAAACGTAGTTGGAAGATATAAAAAAGACATATATTACACAAAAAAATTATAATACATTTTTTAAAAAGGTTTTGGCTTTCTACACATCTGCAAAGATGACACCTAAAATTTACAGGATTCAGTTCCTAAATAAATCTATATAATGTTGTCTTGCATATATAATAATTTTTTAACGTTTTATTTCATTATGAAGCACTACTAGAAAACATAATACATTTATGTAACACTAGAAAACAACGGATCACTTAACTTACATATTTTAGCTTCTAATTTAGCAGCAAATATAACAACCACAATCTACATATTTCAATTCCTAAAAACTCTCTTTTTCATGTTTTATGTTTTTGCTGTTTTTTCCTCTCACTTAAAAAAAATACAGGAAGACATAAGACATACATGGAAGAAAACAATTAATCACTTAATATTTGAGGCAGTTTTTGGCTGTTTATTTGTCACTAATGATGGCACCCAAATTTCACACATTTTAGTTCTAAAGTTGTCTTTCACTTTCAATGTTTTCATAATCATTTTATTCATCATAAAACACTAATGCATTACATAAGACTTATATTGCAATGAATAGGGATATGTATCACTTTTTTTTTACCAAATTATGCTTTTTATAGAGCAGAAAATCTTTACAATACATATTACCTGACAAAATCATTCTGTAAATTAAGCGAGTTAGGAAAACAAAAATATTCAGTCAATCATGAACCACCTATCATCTGAAGGCAATGATAGTTACTCACTGAGTGCTGAAAAACAAGTATCACATACATAATTTGCATGAGACAGACAAAGTGCCCGCTTACATTTTCTGCATTCGTACTTTGACAGTCTTCTTATTCCAGTTTCTGCGGTGCATGCAGAACATCGTCGTCGTTTCGATGATGATGATGTTGAAGGTGATGGATCAGGTTCATCATCTGGCAATGGTCGATATCTTTTTAGCCTTTGCTGTAAATCCAAGGGCATGCCAATCGTTTTTACACTCCTTCGACGAAGTTCGCCAATCACCAACTCATGTGACAGTTGTTTCAGAAAAATTCTTCTCCTCATTGCAGCAAGGCCATTACCAAGGTAAATAACTTGGGAATTGATGCCAGCTATGTTCAGCATAAAAAACAAAATGAGCATTGGCCATCTTTTGGTGTTTCTAGCCACATTGTACGTTGAGCACATCTGGTCAGCCGTATCTACACCACCCTTTGTTGAGTTGTAGAATGTTATTATTTCTGGTTTATTTTGTTCACCAGAATTTGGGTCTATTGCACTGTCATCATGAAGCGTTGAAACAAGAATGACGTATTTATGTGGTTTTGGAATATATGATACAATAGTCATTCCCTCACAAAATCCAAAAACACTGGTATGTGTTTTCCTCCCTTTTGTAGCGACGAAAGAAGGCGGGAGCTCTTTTTTATTTTTTTTCAAGGTACCAACATATGAGAGTTTCTTATCTTTCAGTTGGCGGACAAGAGTTAAGTCACTAAACCAATTATCTGACGTAATGTTGCGTCCACTACCAAACAAGGGTTCAGCCAATCTTGTCACTACATCAGCTGGCTTATAACTTTGCGCGAATTGCCCTTCCGGCTGCTTTCCTGGATAGATTTCCATATTATGGGTGTAAATCATTTTTGCATCAACTAGAGAAAAAACTTTCAAGCCATACTTATTTGGTTTGGAAGGTATATATTGTCTGAAAGGACATCGACCACGAAATCCTGGAAGCATTTCGTCAATTGTCACATTCTTCCCAAGAGAATAACTGCTCTTGCAATTCTTCACAAATTTTTCAAAAATCTCCCGAATCGGTGCAAGGCGATCTGTTGCTTTTCTCTGTAATCTAGTACTACGATCATCAAATCTTACACAACGAACTAGAGTTTTGAATCTTTTTATATTCATCACTATTCCAAATTTTTCGATGCCGTCACCATCAGTCCCCCACAATTCTTCCAAACTCTGCCGATTCCCTCGATAAGCTCCTGCTAAGTACACGAGTCCAAAGAAAGCCCTCATTTCTATTATGTCTGTTGTTTTTATATCTCTTTCTCTCGAAAATGATTCTGTAATGCTTTCAATGTGCTGATTGGTGAATTTGACAATATCATCTAACATGTCATCAGAAAAGAAGTTGTCCCAACAATCAACAGCAGATTTTGCGTTTCTGGCATCCCCTATTACTCCAGGCAGTCTAGTAACAATGTTGTGTGGTGGCCTTCGCACTTGTCTCTTAGGAGGAGTACTTCTCCACTTTGTCTGATTGTCTTTCCCCCAAAAGAAATTAGTACCTTCGTCATCTTCTTCATCACTGCTACCCTCATCTTCATTCTCCTGCTCACTTTCCGAGTCAGAATCGCGTTCTTCCTCCCCATCTTCAGATGCAATGTCACTTTTTTCGCCAAAATCTTCATTACTTTCATCATCATCCTCCAGCAAATAGTCCGTAATTTCTTTCCAATGATCAGGGTTATTCAAATCATAGAATTTTAGTGACATTTTTCATGAAAACCTGCCACAAAATAAAATGTATATCATATGTGGGCGCAATGTGTCTGACAAACACAGGGCAAAAACATGCATGTAATAAACATAACAAACACTAAATTTCAGTGCAATATCTTATAAAATGTACAAAATCATCAATTTACTATATATAATTGAAAAGTACACACTTCACAAATTATGATGAGTTCGGGCGCAATGTGCTTCTCAGGCCACTTTGCCACATGCGAGCATAATATTTGGTTTAACACTAACTCACATATACACACTGAAAGAACAATGAAAAATATACAGCTACTGAGGAGCACAACCCACACTGCCATCTATTGGCATCTAAACGAACTAAAACATATGACCTGTGCCTGTCAGATCAGTTGCGCCCGACGGAGGGTTAAATACCAGTCCATATTATTTTTAAATAATAAAATATTTACCTGTTGACTTTTTTTTGTAGTCGGTAAACTATTACAAGGACTTGTGCCATTACGCCTGAGCCGAGTGTGCAAGAACCGGCCAACCACCGCGCGAGAAGATCTATAATATCAAACAGTTTAAGGCGGGCTTTTTAAAAGCAGCAATTTAAAAATTTTTATTTATTTGTCCAATTGCGTCATTTCAAATTAACAATTTATTGACATTGATTTGATTTCAGTTTATTTCTATAACTAATTGTTAGTTATTATATTTAAACAAATTACTTATATTAAATTTGCAAAAACTGTAAATAATATTTGATAAAGAGTATGCAATTTTTCATCACTGTTTTCTTATGACGTTATCACGTAAAATTATCGTCCGTAACCGACTTTACAAACAACCCCCCCCCCCTTTTTTTTTTCAAGGGACTGTCTTTTACCCTCAATGCTCAACAGCCAAGAAGAGGCTCGTTTAGAAGAGATGTCGTTCTGAACTACGTACGTTGCCCAACCTGTTCAAGTTGAATGAGAAATGGCCTTGAACGGAACACGTTCCGTACTGTGTGTAGCCGAACGAAAAAAATTGAACATGTTTACCTGAAGCAGTTCGGAGTACAGTATAACCGCGCCCTTAGTTAGGCCATGGGGAGAAAATAAATGTGACTCACCCTTGACGGTGGCGGTGTAGGGTCCGCCGTCCTGCCCGAACACAGGGTTGTCCATCTTGCCGGCCGCGCCGGACCTCGAGCCGGGGTCCTCCGAGGGCGGCAGCTTCTCGTGCTGCACGAAGCCCGGCAGCTTTGCGCCCGACCGCGCACCCGCCTTCGACCGCTTGCTGCGCATCCAGGGAACAAAACACAGTCTTATCACGTGTTTCAGGGGAAAAAAAACCTCCTCGCAACCTAGTAGGGGGAGTCAGTCGGTTCTGCACCAATGCATTCCAAACCAGGCTGAGGTGCTTTGCATCTCTACGATGCAGGAAAAAATAAACCATCTTGCAACCTAGTAGGGGTAGTCGGTCGGTTCTGCACCAATGCATTTCAAACCAGGCTGAGGTGCTTTGCACATCTACGACGCAGGAAAAAATAAACCATCTTGCAACCTAGTAGGGGTAGTCGGTCGGTTCTGCACCAATGCATTTCAAACCAGGCTGAGGTGCTTTGCATATCTACGACGCAGGAAAAAATAAACCATCTTGCAACCTAGTAGGGGTAGTCGGTCGGTTCTGCACCAATGCATTTTAAACCAGGCTGAGGTGCTTTGCATATCTACGACGCAAAAAAACCCATCTCGCAACCTAGTAGGGGGAGTCAGTCGGTTCTGCACCAATGCATTTTAAACCAGGCAGGGGTGCTTGCAATTCTACAAATTGTGACGTGAATATTTGGCCATCCCTAAAGCTATTAAAACAATCCAGGAAGGTAATCGACCAACATGCGTCATAACCATAATTTTTTAAGCTTTAGTTTACCTTAATAAGAACATTTTACCAAACAATATTAATGCATAAAATAATATTCTTTTAATTTTGTTTATATGATGATTATGTAGCAAATAAGAAATCGACACATCCTATGCAATTATATAATCAGACCTGACCTTTACTTATTACACAATCTATTCCTCTTTTAAAAATAATTAATAACCACGATCTTGAAATTTTAAAACATGAGTTATATATAAAAAAAAATTAAACAGATTTGAAAGATACAGGCTGTATTTTAGAACTCTCGCTGAAGTCAACATTCAATACCTAGTATAAAATTGTTTACATATTTTACATAAGCCACATGAAGCTTAAAAAATTATTTCATTCCAGAGTTTGCATGTTGATAGTATATTAATTGATACTACACTAAAACTGTGTAAAACTGTTAGTAAATATATCATTTATGGATTGCCAAGCCAATAATTCATATATAATATCAATACGAATTAAAGCAAAAAATTCAATAGATCTAACATAGTGACGATGAACTTCCTTAAGCAAATACCATTTAAAATGACCTTAGATCGATAAAATCACATACAATCTGATGAATAAACCATGATATCGATCAGTTTGCACCCCTTCTCTTTAACTTGGCATATGGCATAAGTGTGTGATTTTGGAATTTTGGGTGCTTGGGTGTTATAATGTCTTAGTGATTTAATGTTTTTAATGTTTTAAGCATAGTAAATACTTTAAAGTGTGAATTTAAAAGTGACTGACTACTTAAAATAGTTTCTCCTATAAATTCCTTGGTGTTTGGTATTTAATTCATTTTCGGAAATTACTAAAACTGTAACTACACATGCAAAATACATCATGTTATGGCCTTTGAAATACTCTGCCTCGGGTTATGAAAACTCCTGCAAACGAGCCCTTAAAATCTTCCCCTATGTTGAAGACAAAAATTTGCAAAAGAGTCTTTAAAAAATTTACCATTAAATTGACATATACAGTGACAGTAGGTGTTTGCTTGGTCGCCGTCAAATAGTTCGCAGAGAAAACAGTTTTACGTTCACATAAAGTTTCTTCGTAGGCATAGTAGTAGCGAAAAGTTTGAAAAAAATACTACAAAATTTCAGGGATTAACATCAAATTAAAGCAAGAACCAGTATAAGTTTCCTAAGAAACGTCAGATATAGATTTATACTTTACTATACTATACCAAACTATCCTGGAATACATTTTGAAAACACAAATAGTCGTAAGAAGATATAATCGTAACTTAAAAATACCCATAAATTATTAGCCAAGAAAACTGTGTTGGAACAAACATAGCGTCAAAGATATTTAACAGTTTGTTGGCTCTATAAAGCATTAAGAACGCTGATATATTTTTTAAAACTAACAATGGCAGTTAAATAGATACATTGAAACAAAATTAACCTGAAGCAATTTATAAAAAACATATTATAACACTAAGTATATGTATATATATAGTTGTTTTGGCTCAAACGACAGAAATCACTTTCCTACAAACAAACCTTAACCTTATTGAGCTGATTCAACATTTAAGATTTTACAGTAAAAATTTAATCATGAAATTATTTTATTTAAACATAGGCTTCAAATTTATGCAGGCTAACACTTTCATGTGTCTTTTTTTTTAAATATTGTCAGGCCTCAAAAACTGTTGGAACCAATATGGCGTCTTCTTTTGCCTTCCATTCCTTCCCCGTCTGCCCGGGCGCACATGCGGTGCACATTGTTGCAGGAAAAACCACAGCGATTTCAAAACTGTTCAAGGTATCCGAGCCAGGAAGGGAGGGGGGGGGGGGGTGGTCTGTTTACAAAAACGTTGAAGGCCAGTAAAATACTTTCGATTCCGGATTAAGTAGTTTTTAAACTGTATATTCAGAATGGTTGAAATGACTGAAAAGCGTGTTTCGAGAGTAATAGTTAGGCGCAGTAGCGTAGCCAGGATTTGTGTATGGGAGGGGGTTAAGAAGCATGGTGCCCTCCCCCCCCTTTTACAGCGAGGGGGTCTGGGGGTCCTCCCCCGGAAAAATTTGGATTTGAAGGTGTAAAATAGTGCTATTTGAGCAGTTTTTGGTACTTAACTTTAAATATTGTAATGGTAAAAATATTATTAATTTTTTAATAAAAAAATTGTTTGAGTGATGAAGTAAGATATTAATAAAATATATTTTAATAAATCCAAGTTCCTTGTCCACGTCCACTCAAAATCATAAATCATGCTCGAAGCTCGACAGTACAAAAAAAAAAAGGAATAAAAATGGTTGGGTTTCGGCAGAACTGGCCTATTCCTGTAAACAATTAGCTTTAGCTTGAAGAGTTACACAGTCACCACCTGCTTATAATTACTGCGCTGTTTAAATACAATAGGTGTAAGATATTTGAAAACTTGGGACCCGTCACGGCATCACAACCTTATAGCTTCTGATCGTGACATGAGTAGGGGAAGGGAAGGAGAATCGGTAGGGCTAGCTTACTCTTCCTCTCCAGTGCAGTGGCCGGTGATATCAGTAAGACACCCAGGCTTTTATCTAACCTGCTTTCAGATAAGAAAAAAATAGGGGGTAAGAGGGGGATTAGAATCCCTAACCCCCCCTGGCTACAGCCCTGGTTAGGCGTGAAACAACCGGCACGGATTATTGAAAGCACCCAGTGTTATGGTGACCGCTCGAGATGGACGACGGGGAGACACAGAAGACGCCGCGCTGCAAGCACCAGCACCGACGCACACACTCGACGGGCGGGGCGACTCACTGCTTGTAGATGTAGAGCAGCAGCAGCACGACGACCAGCGCCAGCAGCGCGAGCAGCGAGCCAAACAGCACCAGCATCACGAAGCTGGACCCGCCGGGCAGCCAGCTGTCGCCCGCCGCCGCCGTCACCATGGCCTCGGGGAAGTGCACGATCACCGGCGCCGACGCCTGCACCCACGGCACACAGACCCTCAGAGCCGCGGTCAGCCTCCCCCCCCCCTCCGGCTTAACCATCGCATCAGTTCATTTTACACGAGAAACTTCACCTTGGGCACGACGAGAATCAAATTCTAAGTCCATAATTTTAATGCAACTTTCTCGTGAAACATTGCTGTGAAACATTTCTCACAGAGGATAGGTACTTGACCAAAGAGAGAGAGAGAGATTTTTTTTTCAATTAACTTTCTGCTTGAAAATTTTTAATAAAAATATGAACAATGATCCTGAAATGGCAGCAATAATATATGGAACTACACTAGATGCGGTTTTTACACGAAATTGGGCAAGTATAGAATCAAAAATGTATGTTTCTATTTAAGTTAACATAAAGCTATAATATCTACATTAGTGTTAATATCGAGGAAATAAATTTAAAAATTTAACTTTTATTTTGGATATAATGTTTTCATTTTGATCCTTTAAATACTTTTCTTAAATCCTATTAATACTATAAGTTTTATTAGAGAAGTGTCTTCCTTCTCTCTCTCTCTCTCTCTTTGCCGTTCCCCTTGCGATATACTTACAAGTCGAGGTTTGAATTCACAAAGAATTTTCACTTCTATGATGTGTAGTGAGTGAGTTACATGCACTCTTTTTCTTATGAGTAAATTTTCTTTATAATTGAATTTTAAAAGAGAATTGGTTATACAGAGGAATAGTGAACTTTTAGAACTCCAACATTTACACACAAAATTTAAGCAATAATTTGGCTTAAGAAAAGTAAACTGAACATTTTGGGTTATTATTTAATTGTTTTGAGGATTTTTTCTTAAGGGACCCCATCTACACGGGCACACACAAGGTGCACAGAGCTTCAGAAATACAACTTCTTAAGATATCCGAGTAGAGTCTGTTTACGAAAAGCATTTAAGAAATTGCTGAAGGCCGAAAAATGCTTTTGATTTCGGATTAAGTTTTAAAACTGCATTTTTAGAAGAGTTAAAATGGCTAAAAGGCATGTTTTCAGAGTAATTTTGAAGCATAATACAACAGATACTGATACTTGAAAGCATTTAAAGGACTTTAATTACATCTTTACCTTGATTTCTAGGCCATATAATGTTATGGTCACCGCTCAAATTTCACAGTTGTACTATGGACGACGAGAAAACTGGGCGCCAGTTCTCAGCCTTGCGCTTAGAGGCGATACCGCGCTATAAGCACCAGCGAGTGTCGCACTTATCATTCCAACTCACTAACACATGGTTCCCTTAAGTCAATTAATGGAAGAATTTGTTAAACAAGTCATAAAACATATTATTAAATACATAAAACACTCATTTCAAGTTTGTATAAAATAAATGGTTACAAGAACACGTACGCAAACCGGAATTAAATACATACTACTTGTAAACACAATTCCTGCCGCTTTTGTGTGTGAGAGGCATGACGGGCTGTACTGGGGAAGATATATGATATTGTAGCCCAGTAGCTAGGTTGCTATGATTGTGTTTAATGTCGGAGATTCTGTTTCATACTTACCGACCATCATCAAACGTGGTCAAGCACCATTTCAGCGATGTTTTGTGAGGAACAATATGGCGACTTTAAATGTAGCGTGTGCTAGTGAAAGCAAGGCTGAATAAACTGGACCCTTGCCAGGCTAGGTACCCGAACAAACTTAACACTGGCTCTTTGGAATGAAACACTCGATGCTATGGACACTGGGACCACCATGGGACATGCTGTGTGGCCATGAACCAAAGAAAGAACCTTGAATGATGGAGCCAAAGCTCGAACCGACATTTGATCAAAGTTTTTGGAACCACATTGTGGCTGTGAGTGAAGACCAGAACAGCCAGCTTGTTCGCTCACCTGCCTAGGAGGCACTCCGGAATCGGTGGCCACGGCCACCAGGTGGACAGTGCTGGTGTTGAGGGAGCTTATGTCGGACACCACGATGTCACCTGACTCCGTCACGTAGAACATCCTGTCACCGCATAAACACACACTGCCGTTGTAAGCAATACACAAAACAAGTCCAAAGAAACTCCCGAAATGACGAGAAAACTAAATAACACAAACATAAGATAAAATAGATGTTAATAGAATATAATTTCATACTTAAATTATTATCAAGAAGTTTACTACGAATAAAATATATGTAAAGTTTACCCCACATAAGCGAGAAACTTCCATTTTTGGCACTAACTGTACATGGCTTAAGTCTGTTAGGAGATAATTATGAACAGATACTCAGCAACATCAATCAAGAGAAGTGGAGAAAAATTCAGCAAAAATATTTGTTTGGGAACCATCAGCTTGAAGTGATTTTGAGAAATCGTGGAAAACTATAAATTAAGAAAGAGGGTCTGTAAAGCGGCAATGACAGAACCGAAGTTACATATTGACAGCAGTCTAAAATTTGAAGTTCTCTCAACCCTCGAAAAAGTGCTCCAATGTCTGATATATTTGGAAGAGACCAATTTATTCGGGCCATTTAGAGCTTAACTGGTCGGAATTTTACAGGTCGTGCCGAAATAACTGTGCTCAGTCATCAGATAAATTCTTTAGCGAGATTATTTTGATTCGACTATGAGATCAAATAAATCCATGAAAATTGTGGCGATATTACGAACGAGAGTTTGGTTGTTTGGTCCCATAGTGAGTGCTCCTCCTCCCGAATTTTATTTCTGACCAGGTCGGGAATTTTTCACTTGTAGAAGATTTCCTTCCCAGATTCAGGACTGCTTGTTAGGCTGGTAGTAGAGTAATTTAAGCAACTTTTAGGGCTTTCCACCATATTCATTGAAATTAATATTTTTTACATTAAATTAATTTTTTGCATTAATAATGTATCGAATCAAGGACATGAACAGATGGAATCTATCAGTATATTAGTGACAGATTATTTTGATGAATTTTAGTATTTTATCCGAATTTCTAGCTAAATAATTACGAATTTCCCAGATGGTGACCACGACAACCGACAACATGGCGGGCACCTTGGCAATAAATACTCATGCACTCTAGTGGGTAAAAATTTAACCAATATTGGGGCAGTGCACTCTGGGAGACGATGTGACACTAGCGCTCCTGGTAGAGAGTGCTGAAAAAAAGATGGCTGCCTCCAGCAAACGAAAAAAAGATGGCGACTATGATGTCATAATCCAAGAAGGCAGCCTCCAGCAGACGAAAACAAGATGACGGACATTACATCATTTTAGCTGGCGATATATCTACCTTGGCATTAGTGGTGGGAGGTCAGTCTGTCGGTGGCTTCCGTAGAGGAAGGTTCCGTCGCCATTTTTTGTTGTTATTAATTTTTAAAATTTTCCCAATTTTTTCCGATAGTAGTTATAGATTTTTATGATAGCGGTCATAACAAAAATTGCAACGATGACATCAAAATTAAAAATGGTTGTCTCCAGCGTACGACAAGATGGTAGATATGATTGCAGCGGCTAGACGAGGGGGAATTAAGCAGCCAAGAGGAATTTTTTTAAAAGGAAAAATAATTTGAGCGCATTTTAAATTTCGAGTTTTTGAGTTTTTTGCGGATTTTTCCCTTAAAAATGGAATTTTTGAATTTTCAATTTCTTTTGGCTTTTTTGGCAAAAAATTTTCCCCTAAATACTGGAAATTTTGAGTTATTTTATGCAAATTTTGAAGGTCAAGGTCATTCAAGATAGTCACAGTGACATAACAATTCAAGATGGCGGACACACCACCACACACTGGACCCTGTCCCCAGAAATACATTTATATACTACTTAGGACTATTGTTGTAAAATCATTTCGATAGGTTTATTAAATTTTATGTTTCATTAAAATAATTGGCATGAGATACTCACTAAGTGGTAAATCATTATAATGATTACTTACATGGCATTTTACAGCTCACAAATATCAGAATTTGTGATAAAACATCAAAATTAAGAGCAATTTACAGGAATAGCTTGCAAACAATAGTAATGGCAACAAAATAAAGAAAAAAACCAATATGGCGTGTGAGACTGAGCCTTAAGCAGTCATGGTTTCCCACTAAATGTCCCTACTGAGTATCATCAACGGATGAGAAGGGATTAATGACCGTCGAGTTGCAGCAGCCTTAGAAGCCGCATCGTACATGGGTCGAGGAGATCCCCGTATCTTGTCCCCGCCTGGTTGCAGAGTCGGCGGATACTGGACTCGCCAGTAGCGATCACGAGCAGTTGGTGGGGCAACAGTTTCACACACCAAGTGCAGTCCAATGCAGGACTATGCCCCTGAATTCCGTTACACTCTGAGCAGACACTTCGTCAGCCTCCACCGATCTTCATTACCACTGACAACAATGCCAGTGGTGATTGGTGATTCATGAGAAGTGCCACAATTACTTCGCGGATTAATTTCACTCCAGGATGGGATCAGTTGGCTTTGTCAATAAAACCATCACATCCTTAAGCGGGTTGCGTGTGATTGGTTAACCACTTCTTCTCCTTGTTTACAGCTGACTCAGGGTCGTCAAGAATGTGTCAAGAGCACTTTAGGCCAATAAAAAATGTGAAGCAGATGTATATGTGTTTCAAGTCTACTTTGCTACCCAGTGAATCCACAAAATAATCTTGGCTCTATTGGTCAGCCACCAGGGTTAGGACAAGAGCCAGAGAATAGGTAGTGATGTAGTCCACAGGCCAAAGACTATGTTTCAAAGAGCATTTGCAGAGGTCAGAGAGGCTTCAGTTTCACACTGATATCCCCTGTTGATTCATCTATGTGGTGTTTCGAAGAAAATGTGCGAGTTTCAGCCCAATGCTGTTATTTGAAAGAACTATATCTTATCCATTACGTGGGCTGAAACTCCTTTGTCTTTCTCTAAAACATTGTGATAAAAAATATTTTTTATTTATAACTGCTAAAGTCTCCGACACACAAATAGTCTCAATGTTGACAGCTCTCAAAAGTGGTACCGATGTTCCACATATCCTTCTGTTCCTGACAGTCTAACAACAGCATTTGTAAACAACTTAATGTAATTTTCGGTGTTTGCAAAGAAAAATGATGTGACGTTTAGGTAATAAGTAAGTAGGCATAGAAATGGTATTACTTTAGAGAACTGTCAAACTGACTACCTTACATGGCACAGACTTCACAGTACAGCATTTCCGTAGTTCTCCCATGATCTCAAGAACTAGGAGGAAAGATTTCTTTTGGGGCAAGTTACGTGGCACAGGCTTCACAGTACAGCATTTCCCCAGTTCCCCATGATCTCAAGAACTGGGAGGAAATATTCGTTTGGTTAGAGTTACGCGGCACAGGCTTCACAGTACAGCATTTCCCCAGTTCCCCATGATCTCAAGAACTGGGAGGAAATATTCGTTTGGGTCGAGTTACACGGCACAGGCTTCACAGCAAAGCATTTCCCCAGTTCCCCATGATCTCAAGAACTGGGAGGCATAGGCCTCGTGGTGTCAGGACCCGGGGAGGGACCAGCTCGGCGGGGTCGCCCACCTGGCGGCGGGGCCCGCCAGCGAGATGGTCACGGAGTCCCCGCGGTCGCCGTCTGCCGCCTCGACGCGCCCCACCACGTCCCCAGGGGCCACGCCCGCCTCGGCGAAGAACTCGTACTGCGGGTAGCGGAAGCGCGGGTCCCAGTCGTTCACGTTCAGCACCGAGATGTTCACCAGCGCCGAGTCGTTCTGCAATCCGACGGCGATCACTGCCGACGCTTCCCCGACGGCAAGGACGGACGCGTGTCCACCAGACTCTAGCATGACATTTTACCCTTAAATAACTATAATTTGGTGTTTTCTACGGTCTTCACTTTTCGTTGACCTTCCAGAATGTGTGCATCCTGTGATACATTTTGAGCCACACAGGGGTCTTGTGCACAATCCTCACGTCATCAGTCACTGCCGTGGGTTTTCCCTCTGGAGATGCGGGATACTTCACAGACAGAAGGATAGGAAATTTGTAGCATAAACAATATTGGTAACTCTTGTATAAATGTTTATCAGGGTATCCACACAAATCTGTATTTCTCTGACTTTCCCGTGGCACAAATTAAAAAAACATTCCCTGCAATCTGAAAGAAATAAAAGCAATCCAGCCTCCACTACCTCTATAGCTGTACTAGTTCAAACACAACCAGGTCTTAAAGTCAATTCCCTGACTTTCCCTGACCAATTCCAACTTCCCTTGTTCCCCCCTGACTTTTCAGAATTTGGACACCCGGTTCAATCAAGTATACAAGCTCGCAGGAAAGCGCTCAGGTGCGCGAGTGTGTGAGAATGTGCGCAAGTACATGAGTGCAGGAGTGTGCATTTAAGTGCACAGGTATGCTAGTGCACAAGCATGCAAATTTTGATAGTAATGCAAACTTGCAATCGATCACTACCGCTACCATCTGTGCTTCCGGCAAGTAATTCGGTAGCTAATAAAGTTCACAATGGAGGCCACAAGTGTAACAGTGATATAAAGTAAATAAGCACTCAAAATTGTTTTAGAAATACGTTTGGGTGCAAACGTTTGCCCTCCTCTTTACCGATGGACCAGTATAATGATGAAAAAAAGGGAGAAAATAATTTATTTGATAAAATTAGACCCCTACGAAGGGATTTAATAATTTCGGAATAACTAAATAAGCACATTTTTCCGGAGGGGGGGGGGGGTGGTAAGAAATCACTGTTTTTATTCATTTATTATTTTAAAGAAGTTTTTGGCTAGAGGGTGTAGTTTGTCAGTACATAAACTTTTTTGACTCTTTACTTTGTTCGCTCTGAGTGTTACCGATTTTTTCCTTTACGGTCTGATGTCATCGCCTCCACTTACCCTACTGGCTAAAAAGAAGTTTCACTTCAAAATGTGTTTGATTCAAGCTTGAATCAAGCTTGCCATGACACAGCATAAAACTTGAAGCAAGCCGTTATGTACCTAACCTAGTGGTGCTTATAGTTGGCACGCTAGATAATGCTACAAGAACGAACATAAACTTTTGTAAACTGAAAAGTTCATTATGAGAATAAATGTATTTATTAAGTGTAAAATTTAATTTGTTTGTTAAAGTGGATTTTTTACGTAGTAACCATAATTTGTACTTAATTAAACTGCAAATAATTTAAAATAAAAGTTTATGAATCGTGAAAAGGGCCCAAGTTTATTGCCTGATACAAACAGTGCAACGCAAACTGAATATTAAAAAACTCAAAAGAAATTTTAAATGGGATGGCTCAAACAATCTATTATGTATGTGCCCCTAGCAGAAATCCCCTAATTTCATCGCAATGAAATTATTATCCTTACGAAAATCAGCTACATAAATGACAAAAATCAACAATTGCCGCCTTAGTGATGTGTGATTGGCTGTTCGTCACTGCACCAGCCAATCACAGGCGCAACAACCTTCGGAGGGAGCCAAAATCGTACATTGCGGACCAATCGAAAAGTTTCATCAGTGTTTTATGTAAGCTTCGTGCATCAAAACTTATTTATAAATTCCAGTAAGCTGGCAGTTACTTGGTATCATTTCGGGGTTACTTAATGTAGTTGAATCCAATGCATGGTACAACCACAGCAATGGCAAAACATACACAGAATGGCCAAATTACCGAGTCCAAGGTTTCCCCCGTTTCTGTATACAGGTTTTACCTAGGCCCACCAGTCTAGATTAAATCTAGAGTTACAAGGGAAGGGGGATTATGCCTCGCCATCTTGCAATTTAAAATATTTTCAAACCGCTTCCACTGTAGCTTCTGTGCTAAATATTTTGGCTTGACATGGCATACGACTTTGCTTTGGCTACTTACTGAAGTCAATAGCAGAATTAGTGTATTGGAAAGAGCAGAGGATAGCCACGTCTGCATGGTTACACGGTAACCAAGTGAAGCTGTATCCTCACCCCCCCTCCCACACCTACAATGATCTGCGCCATGTTGGTGAAGGTGATTGTGTTTAACGACAGAGATTCTATTCCATACTAATTTACCATCATCAAACGTGGTCAAGCACCGTTTCTGACACGTTTTGAGCAGGACAAGTTGGTGATGGCAAGGTAAAAAAAATATTATAATAATGGGGTGTGGCTGTGTCATGGACACGGCCGTGTGTTGTACGTGAATACGTGTACATAACAGGAAATATTTTTTTTATAAATAATATAAGATACACTGTTTTTTTTTATTATAACAACAAATATATTCACTGTAACTAATTTACACTAATGTTTTACTACATGCAATCGATAGATTTTGACGAGAATTGACGATGGAAAACCCAAACGAACGTCGTAGCTTCTTTGAGTCAAAAGTTATACTGAATGGAAATCTCGAAACGCAGCAAAATGACCTCAAAATGGCGGCGCTTCCCCCTCCACCGTGCGCGATGCGTCACAGTCCTCACTCAGCGTAACGAATTCTTTGATCCTTTAGCTATCCAGTGGTGGGATGGAGATGACAGATATGTAGCTGCAACACCAAACTGTATCCCCCGATTTTATCATTCGTTTTTTGAATTGCCTCCCATTATGGAAGCAATTTTAAAGACGTATTCACGTCAAAAAAAAAAAGTGAATTCAACTACGTCACAGCATGTCGTCCGGGTTGTTACCACAACGCCGAAATACCATAACGCCGAATGTCAAAATTGACCACAACGCCGACAGCTAGAAAACTGCTGTGTACCACAATGCCGAAATAAAAACTGAATGAATTTGTGTGCGTTTCTTAAATTAATGTACCTTAACGCCGAAATACCACAATCAAACCTAACCTTATTCTAACCTAACCTAACCTAGCGTTATATATCCTAACCTAACTTAACCTAGACTATCCTAGCCTAGCCTAACATAACCTAGTCGAACCTAACCTAACCTTTGTGGCAGTCCTGTAATGTCATTTTTCGGCGCCAGAGTATTTCGGCGTTGTGGTAATTCGGCGTTGTGGTACACAGCAGTTTTCTAGCTGTCGGCGTTGTGGTGCGTCCCCTCATTTCGTCCTCGTGACGACTGCGGACTCCACGGGGAAGAGAGAGAGAGAGAGAGAGCAGGGTCCTCACCGCGCGGCCGTCAGAGACGTGGACGAGGAAGGCGTAGCGGTCCTCCGCCTCGAAGTCCAGGGGCCGTCGCAGCAGGACGTCTCCGGAGGCCGACACGGCGAAGCGACTCTCGCCGTTAGGGTCGTCCAGCCAGAACCGCAGCCTCTGCAGGACAACACTTGATGTTTGTTTTTGGATGTGACAACGTCTAATAAATCGATTAACGCCGGCTGCACGCACGAAAAAGTGTCCCGTAACGCAAATTGTCCCGTTACGCTCATTGTACG
This sequence comes from Bacillus rossius redtenbacheri, assembly GCF_032445375.1. Classification (NCBI taxonomy): domain Eukaryota; kingdom Metazoa; phylum Arthropoda; class Insecta; order Phasmatodea; family Bacillidae; genus Bacillus; species Bacillus rossius. The sequence continues at coordinate 71,714,300 of NC_086333.1, forward strand.
CTTGCGCCGCATCTATCTCTCTTCCACTCGATTGGAACAACCATCGATTTGACTTTTTCGAGGCACATTAAACTTGAAACACTGCCATTCGTTTCCTACTTTTCCTATCATCTTCCTATCCTTAACAGAATAACACAGATTGGAAGAAGTTAAATAGCAAACATGTATAAAAGTTATAGTTAAAATAATCTCTTCGTTAAAGTAATAAACATATTTGATTTAATGAGTGCAAATAAAAGTAAATTTATCAATTAAATTGTAGATTTCATTTCACTCCTTCTTTGTATCCATACAAAATAGTGATAATTCAATAAAAATGATTCAATTTTATCCATAAAAGTATGCAATCATTTCATCAATGTTTTGTTATGACGTTGTCACGTTAAACTATCGTCCGTAAACCGACTTTACAGACAACCAATTTTTTGGGGCCAGGAATTCTTGTGAAGGAGGGGATACATTGTAACAATTATAATCTTTAACGTGTAAACGTCTTAGCTCTCGGTGTACGGCATTCGGCAGCAGTAGTTTCGTTAAAATTTAAAGGAAGTAGATGAAGGTAAATGCGACACAAAGATGGCGGAAATCACATAAACCCGCAAACAGTCAAGTCACTTTCGTAAACGTTAGGGGACACGCCAAATCGTACTGCTGTGCCAAATGAAACTCTATGATAGTGAAACTTTGGGCATCTAAAATAGTCGCAGTAAAAGGGAATCTCAAGTTTTAAAATACTACCTAAGAAAACATGCACTACAGTGATTGCAATATATATGTGGGAGGAAGGCTTTCTGAACTTCCTTATACCTTTTACAATTCTAGGTTTATAATTTTTCACATCTAAAAAAAACGTACTTGAAAACACCCGTTTGATACTTTTTCATGTGTACAAAAAATACATGTTTAAGACGAAACCACGAAATGAAATTTTTATAAAAAAATGCGAGCGAGTCTTTTAGTGTTACCTCGGTAACGAGCAAATTCATGTGTTCTCATGTTGCAAATAGCCACATATATAATACGAAAATCGGAAACAAACTTTTGCGTAGAATTCTTTAAGTTAATGCTGAGCGTGAATATATATATATATATGCACACACACACGAAAATTGTGTTTTCAACTACATTTCTGTTTGCGAAGCACACGGAGTTTCCGCACCCACAATTAAAATTCGCTGCCGGAGCAGCTAAGTTGAATATTGAATCATTTGATTTACTGACAGAAATTTTAAACTATATAATGAAACTGTTCCGATAAAAGTGAAAAAGACTTCAAAAAATAATGAAACCTGGCCTGGGGCCTGATTTTCGACTAGGAATTTGAATAAAGTACTGTCCATCTTGTTCAAATTCATTAAACAGTTAACATTATAAAGTTTCCCTTTGTCTTTGTGAACTTTGGTTCACGCCATCCGCCACAGATGGCAGCACTGTGGTTTCTACACATTTCCTTTCCTTGACTTCAAACGCATTCACGGAATTACGCCCACCAAATACCGTACACCGAGAGCTAAAATGTTACACAGTAACAATCTTAAATGCTCTTTGCAACCACACATTATAAAAAAAAAGTGTGCGTGGAGTCAACGTGCGACAGAAGTGAAACTTAGAGCCGTTTACGAGATACCAATGAACAAACATATATAAAATGGCTCCTTTTTAATATTATTAGATTAGGCTGAGGTCATGGATTGAGCAAGAAATATGAGTGTGCAAGTATGCAAACTTGCAAATTTGCCAGTACGCTGCAGCATTTCTACCTCTTCCCTGCCGTCTCCTCCTCTACTTGTTCCCCACCACGTACCTAACAATTCTCCTCTCCCGGTTCCCCCACCACATACCTAACTAATCCCCTCCTCTCCTGGTACCCACACCACACACCTACCAATTCCCCTCCTCTCCCGGTAACCCCCCCCCCACATACCTTACTATACCCCTACTCTCCCTGGTAAACCCCGCCCCCCACGTACCTGACTATACCCTCCTCACCCAGTTCCCCCCCACGTATCTAACTATTCTCCTCCTCCCCCAGTTACCCCATTATGTACCTAACTATTCCCCTCCTCTCCTTGCTACCCCCCACATACCTATACTATTCCCCTCCTGTCCTGGTTTCCCCCCACGTACCTATAGATACTATTCTCCTACTCTCCTGGTTCCCCCCACATACAAATACTATTCCCCTCCTTTCCTGATTCCCCCACCACGTGCCTAATTATTCCACTCCTCTACCAGTCTCCCCCCCCCCCCACGTACCTAACTATTCCCCTGCTCACCCAGTTCCCCCACCACGCACCTCATGCGATCGGGCTTGTCGTAATGCTGTAAACCCTGCAGCCCGCTCAGCAGAGAGGGCAAGTGCGGGGCGACCGACCTTGTCGCGGGGCCGGTTGGTGACGACGGTGAGCAGCGCGCCGCCCACGGGGGAGTTCTCCAGCGCTCCGGCGCTCCAGGTCCTCTGGAGGAACTGCAGCTGGCTGGAGGGCGCGCCCAGCCGCCCCACCGTGAGCGTGGCCAGGGCGTAGCGGTCCTGGTTGTCCACCTGGGTCGCCTGGGGGACGACAACCACGTGCTCTACCAACTTCATTCCTCGGCAATCTTTTTGTAAAAGTACTTCCCCCTCCCCTTTTATATTTAGAGCAATTTTAGTCTGGCACCAATTGAAATCGCCAAATGGTCAGGATTGTGCAAAGGAGAGGGTGTAGTTTAACCATTATATCGTTATTTTGATGATTGTTCTTTTATAATTGAAATTCCAAAAGAATATTTACTGCCACACTTAAATCTCAGGGAATACCTAGTAGACTTTTAGAACCCCAACGTTTAAACATTGAAATTTTAGTAATGCTCTTGTTTGAGAAAAGAAAAATAAACTTTCATATTTCGGTTTCATTACTTTTTACTCTGTTCCTAAGTGAATTATTACATTTCGTTCAAAAAAATTATAAATACATTTATAAATAATGTTACGAACGTGAGCAAGGCCGCGACACGTGCAGGTGCACAGCTGGCTGACATCATGTGGCCGCGCAACATGAGACATTCCGCGCGCACCTGGGTCGCCGCTTCCCCTCCCTCCCGCCCTCAGCTCCCCGCGCGGCGCTGTTAGTTTGACATCCGAAACCTGACAGCTGCGGAGTTACACGAGCCACCGACACGTGTTTCGAGAGATTTCTGCCGTCGGGTCGGCGCGAAATGACGCGACTAGCCCCAGCCGTGCTCGTGATTTCTGGAAAGCGCCTGGGCTGATATAAAAGCCGGGGGACGCCGGCCTCAGGGGGAGAGTCGGTGGAGTAGAGAGTCAGAGTTCAGGCGGGAGCCTTCCCGCGGCGGAGATTCCGGGACGATAGTGCCGCGGGTGCGGCAGAGTGGCGAAGTCCTTGGACGAAGGTTCCAGGACAGGAGTTCAGTGGAGTCGGGGGTTTTCCCGCGGCGGAGTTTCCGGGCGATAGAGCGGCGAAGTCCCTGGACGAAGGTTCCAGGGCGAAGAGTTCAGTTCCGGGCTATAGTGTCGCGGGCGCGGCGGAGTTCCGAGCGAAGTTCCGAGCGAGGCGTCGAGTGGGATCTCGGCGAAGGGGAAGTGCGACGGCGGCAGCGGAGTGTGGCGACGGAGTCCCGCGGCGGAGACCCACGAGAGGTGCTGCGGCGAGAGTTGCGCCAGAGGTGCGGCCCAGCGAGGTGTGCGGAGTGTAAAAACGAGTGACTGGGGAAGCAACATTTTTTTTAAGTGCAATTGATTATTTGCCATTTTAGAAGATTAATTGTAAGTGACAAAGTAGTGGCCATCAATAAAACTGTGTAGTGTAATAAAATCTTTATTTGGGCTATCCTTTACGAACCCGGTAAATCGTAACAATATTATTAAATACATAAAACAAACGTGTCAAAAAATGTATGTAAGACGTGCTTACAGAAACACGCGTGCAAACGGGAATTAAACACAGACTACTCATAAACACAATTCCTGCCGCTTCTGTGTATGAAGCATGTCGGGCTGTAATGGGGTAGAAAATGCATTGTTGTAGCCCACCTAGGATTATAATAACCCTTCTAAAATAATCTGTCTGCAAAGTTACGATATTAAATTGTTATAATTTTCTTATTTTGTCTTCGCCTGTGTAATTAATCCTGGAAGGAAGGGTCACCCCCCCCCCCCCTTCTTGATACGTCCCTGACACGAGAGGAACGACAAGGAAAATGAAGGTCCGATTCCAGACGAGAGGGGTGAGACCAAGATGGGAGAGGTCGTTTGTTTACAAATGTACCAGCTGTACCTGATTTGGAAGTTAAATTGGAGAAAAAATATGTCAACTCATAAAATTACATTTGTATTATGAAGAATCGATATTTTTTAATTTCAATGAATATCAAAAAATTAACCAGTAATATTTCGATCTAATTTTCTTCCGAACAGCTCAGGCTACAGTCGTTAAAAAAACAAGCTAGAACAGCTAACACAAATATAAAAAAAATTCCGCCATTTTGACGCGTAAAAAACGGGATAGAAAAAAATGGGGTGTGGCTGTCTCATGGACACGGCCGTGTGTTGTACGTGAATACGTGTACGTAACAGGTAATATTTTCTATACAAAATATAAAATAGGCTATTTTTTTTTATTTTAACACAGCATATACTCACTGTAACTACTTTACAGTAATGTTTTATATAGTCAATCGATAGATTTTGACGAGAGCTGACGATTGAAATTCAAACGAACGTCGTAGCTTCTCCGAGTCCGACGTTATAGTAAATGGAAATCTCGAAACGCAGAAAAATGGCCTCAAAATGGCGGCACTTGTTCCCCTCCCATTTCCTCACTAAGCATAACATATTCTTTGATCCTTTAGCATTCCAGTGGTTTTATTAAATTTTGGATGGAGATGGTAAATATGTAGCTGCAACACCAAACTGTATCCCCTGATTTTGTTATCATTCTTTTTTTTAAATTGCTTTACACCATGGAAGCAATTTCAAAGACGTATTCACGTAAACAGGGGGTTGCCGTTTGACGGGCAGACGGGAAGACGGGAAGACGGGCAGACGGGAAGACGGGCAGACGGGAAGACGGGCAGATGGGAAGACGGGCAGACGGGAAGACGGGAAGACGGGCAGACGGGCAGACGGGAAGACAGGCAGACGGGAAGACGGGCAGACGGGAAGACGGGCAGACGGGAAGACGGGCAGACGGGAAAACGGGCAGACGGGCAGACGGGAAGACGGGAAGACAGGCAGACGGGAAGACGGGCAGACGGGAAGACAGGCAGACGGGAAGACGGGCAGACGGGAAGACGGGCAGACGGGCAGACGGGCAGACGGGCAGACAGGCAGACGGGAAGACGGGAAGACGGGCAGACGGGAAGACGGGCAGACGGTCAGACGGGCAGACGGGAAGACGGGCGGACGGGAAGACGGGAAGACGGGAAGACGGGCAGACGGGAAGACGGGCAGACGGGAAGACGGGCAGACGGGAAGACGGGCAGACGGGAAGACGGGAAGACGGGCAGACGGGAAGACGGGCAGACGGACAGACGGGAAGACGGGAAGACGGGCAGACGAGAAGATGGGAAGACGGGCAGACGGGCAGACGGGCAGACGGGCGGACGGGCAGACGGGAAGATGGGCGGACGTGCAGACGGGCGGACGGGCAGACGGGAAGACGGGAAGACGGGCAGACGGGAAGACGGGCAGACGGGAAGACGGGCAGACGGGAAGACGGGCAGACGGGAAGACGGGCAGACGGGAAGACGAGAAGACGGGCAGACGGGCAGACGGGAAGACGGGCAGACGGGCAGACGGGAAGACGGGCAGACGGGAAGACGGGCAGACAGGAAGACGGGCAGACGGGCAGACGGGAAGACGGGCAGACGGACAGACGGGAAGACGGGCAGACGGGCAGACGGGCAGACGGGGCACGCACCCTGACGACGAGCGTGGCCGGCTGCAGCAGCTCCTCGTCGGGCACGCTCCTGCGGACCAGCACGCGGCCGCTCAGCCGGTCCATGTCGAAGAAGCGGTAGTCGCCGCCTCCTGCAGCACCCGCACACCAGCCATCACACCGCCTTCTCGCCGCCTTCTCACCGGGACACCTTCACTCAAAACAATGGTTTCGACGTGGATTTCCGATAGGAACATGGGTGTCCTCAATCTCGGGTTGGGTGTCGCTTCGACTCCGCTCAGAACTCGTAAACTACGGAAGCTACAGGGTTGATGTACACATATCTTGGTAGAGCAGGCTTTGCTCGTGGTCGCCACGTATGGCTCACCTGGGTTGACATCTGCACTGATTACGTAATGTGCGTCGGACTGATGTCAGTTAGAGCTGAGACTCCGAGAGTAATAGACCGATTTGCATGATCTACCTATACTTTAATTTGCTCGTAAGTAAGCAACGAGTAGTGCCAGCTGAGTGGAATAACTATAAAGTTACTAACTTTGGTTTTGGAGTCATTAATAGCAAAATGCCTTAGTGAAAACATGTTATGTTGGAGAAAAGAAAAAAAAATCTCAAGAGCAGAAGCAATTTAAAAATGCAGAGAAGTGTCGTAGGTATCGAATGAGGCAAAAAGTACTTGAAAGAAATGAGCCAGTGGGGCAAAACGACCCCCTGAACGAGGCGCGGAATTCGCGCTCGAGTGTGCCTCAGCCGTCCGCCTCACGAGAAGCGACGGGGAATGAACATTGTTCGGTAATGGACGCGGATGTGCTCTCTGATGATTCTGATGTTGACGTGGAGTCAGTTGAGCCAGTGGTTGTGAACGATGGGCCGAGTTTGTCGCGGGTTGGTGTCACAATTTTTGTTTCTCAAATTTTCTAGCGGCAAGTAAGACATTCATCGAATTCACGTAAAAAGATTTTTTTTTTTAATTATTTAATTTATTTCATACATAAGTTTTCCGTTCAGCGCAATGGAAATTCATGAAACCTACCCCTGGCGGCTGTAGTCCAAAATACACACTACTCAGAATTTTTTAAAGTGAAACTTCTTTGCTGTGTCAGTTGCCACCCCAGAATTGCCCAACCCAGTATTTAGCTACCCAATTTTGAAGTACTAATATCAATAATTACAAACAATTGTAAAATAACATTTTACAAGCATGGCACATTCATGTTTAATTATTAATCAAACCTTATTTAGCGCAGAAAATTAAATTTTTATTGGAACTTGTATATTATTATGTTAAATAGAACAATGTTAAATAGTGAAAACAGTCTTCAAAAGCTTTAAAAAACTAACAATTGAATGCTAGTTTTTTTTTATTTCTCGGGGATGACCCCGGACCTACTTACACGTGGGGCATTCCATACCTCCCAGCCCCCGGAACGCCTTGCCACCCCTGTTAAAAGACTGAAATTACGCCTATACTGGTTTAGGCCCGGGCTGAATTCCGACCCCAAGGTATTTCCCAGATTTGTATAACTAGTCTTAGTGATGTAAAGTGTTTGCGAATATCTTTCTCGTGATGAAATGTGAAAATGAGATGAACGTGTGAGTTTCAAAGCAAACAGTAACTGTTAGCCACGAGGATTCAGTAGGTTACTGTGCAGCCTCACCTGCGCTCTAATTCTACATTAAATCTACTCCAGCAGATCTTTATGAGTTCACTCAAGGTGCCGGAACGTGCTAAGTTGTAGCACTGTTTATTCAGGTAAACTGGATTACAAGCTTAACTTAAAATAAACTTACAAATTGAAAACGTCGCACACATCCATGTCTTACCCGGGGTTCAAAACCCAGAAATCTTTAGTTCACCAAGTTGGCGATTTAACCACTGAGTTATGGAGTTGGGCGAAGTTAGTTATAGTCTGTGCCATGTAACTTGTCTCATATGAAGTTACCAATGGTCTACGTATCTTTCGGCCACTGTAGCTCTGTCAAAGGTGTGCGTGAACGAACCCATAAAGTGTACGTAATCAATTGTAACACGTTCTTTAATAGAATTTTGCAATGGGTAATTTTGATTTAATACAATTTAATAGACATACGCCAATGCTTGTGTTCAAGAAATTGTATTAAATCAAGTGACAGTTGGTAAACGGGCACCGCTGGTACTATTTTTGAGAACGGTAAAATATTGGACACCCTTACATGGCACAGTTCGTGGATCGAACACACTTTTGAGCGGGTGGATGGTGAGTTAGAAAGCTAAAGACGCAACTTTTGGTTTCAACAGTTTTTTTATGACATTACAATGTTTAAAAGTTTGATTTTGAACTTTTACCTTTTTTTTTTTTTTTTAAAAAAAAGGTCTTTATCAAAGTGTCTATTTAAGGTATTATTACAGTTGTATGTTAATTCAATACTAAACGGCAGTAAACAATTTGTAGCAGCCAGCCAACGTCAAGAGCGCATGCAGAATCTCATTTGGTGAAGGAGGGAGGGGTGGGAGTGTTTGCTCTGAAATTCTTTTTTTTTGACGTGACAACGTCTAATAAATCGATGAACGCCGGCTGCACGCACGAAAAAGTGTCCCATTACGCACATTGTCCCGTTATGCTGTGTCCCGTTACGCTCGTTGTACGCTTGCGCCGCATCTATCTCTCTTCCACTCGATTGAAACAACCATCGATTTGACTTTTTCGAGGCACATTACGTCCTATCCTTAACAGAATAACACAGATTGGAAGAACTTAAATAGCAAACATGTATAAAAGTTATAGTTAAAATAATCTCTTCGTTAAAGTAATAAACATATTTGAATTAACGAGTGCAAATAAAAGTTAATTTAACAATTAAATTGTAGATTTCATTTCACACCTTTTTTGCATCCTTACAAAATAGTGATAATTCAATAAAAATGATTCAATTTTATTCATAAAAGTATGCAATCATTTCCATCAACGTTTCGTTATGACGTTGTCACGTTAAACTATCGTCCGTAAACCGACTATACAGACAACCAATTTTTTTGTTGTTGTTGTGGGAATGATAGGTTTACAGGCTCCAAAGAAGTCAGAGCTAGACACAACTAGACGGCACGGGATTGTGAGGGTGTGGGACCGAGACCGCGGACACAGGGGGAAGCGGGGCGCTCACCCGAGTTGAACGTGTAGTAGATGTCGGCGTTGATGCCCACGTCCTGGTCGTAGGCGGCGATGTCCCTGGGCGAGACCCTCAGCTGCGAGCCCTGCGCGACACACGAGACACCGTCACCGGCTGACCTCACTCGGAGCCCCGGGGAGACACCACATGACTGGAGGGTTTTGTTTGGTACGGAACTAAAGCTGGGTTTACGATTGATTTCATTAAGAATTATAACTTAACATCGAGCACACGATTAAGTCAAAACTACATTTCCCAGTTTATGATTGACATAGAAGTCGTTAATTCTAACCAATCACAGCACAAAACACATGGTCGGCCATTGTTCGAAACGGAGAAGCAGGTTTGAAATAGGTTATTGACAAATGGGATATCTATTTTTTCGAAATGGATGATGATTACAAATGACAAATATACGAATTCTAACCCAAAATACTGCCTCGCTCGGTTCAATAATAAGACATAAACTTCCGGTTGAAAGGTTCCGGTTTGTTGTGATTGGCCGCTTCCCTTAAGTCTTAACGAAAAATATAAAATATAACCATTTCTGTTAAGTTTTAAGTCATCATATGGTTCGCACACGACCCGTCAAAATTCACACACGACAGTCATAAACCATTCCACTAGTTTACATAGAGTCATATGGTAAGTATCCGACTAAATCTTAAGTCTTAATTCTTAATTTTCAATCGTAAATCCACCTTAACTCCAGGACAGTAGCGGATCCAGAAAGGGGGGGGGGGGGCTCAAGCCCCCTCCAAAAGCATCTGGGTCCACTATTGTTTTAGTGAGTGTTTGCCTTGATAAAGCCTAGCCTCAGCTGGGTCAAACCCCTCCCAAACCAAAATCCTGGATCCGCCACTGCTCCAGGATAAAAGGGAAGTCCGAAATTTTTGGGGGAAAAAAATACAGCACTTCAAAAAGACATTTGAAAACCTTTATGACGTCACTTAAAAAACACCATAGTTTTAACTAATTTTTTAAAAAAAAAGTACTCAGTTTGAAAATAATATATATATATATATATATATATATATATATATATATAATCATCTGAAAAAAAATGAAGAAAAGAGTGATGTGTAACATGTAGCCTTTTGTAACGAGCAGTTTTATGTGTTCTCATGTTGGAAATACACTTAAAATACCAAAATAGGGCAAAAAAATGTTTTTAAATGTAGAATTATTTAAAATAATGCCGAGCGTGATAAATTAACAAAAATTGTTTTTTTTTTTTTTTTTTTTTTTTTAACTACATTCCTGGACTCTAAACACACTAAAAACTAAACCCCAGCTTTGCACCTGATTTTCGGCAAGGAATTTTTATTAAAACAATGTTCATCTTGTTAAAATAAAAGTTTCCTTTTGTCTCTATGAATTTGGGTTCGCGCCATCCTTCACAGAGATGGCAGCACCGTTGTTACACATTCCCGTTCCAAGGTACTTCCGTTCCATAAATTACTCCCACCGAATGCCGTCCATCTAGGGCTAAGATGTTACACATATAAAATAAACATTCTTTATTGGTCGGGTGCGGACTGGAGTAGATGATATTTTTGCCATCCCTTCCTTTTTTTTTTTGGGTTTGGAGCGGGAGACGTTTTATCCCCCAATAGGAACGCTACAGCTATGGGACGCAGCGGTCGCGACATACCGACCTCTCGCTAAGCGATGCCCTTCTCGAGAACATTCGCTCACCAACTCTCCTATCTGCCAAGTGGCGGTTCCTGCAGTTTTAGTCCTTCAACTGGTGCATCCGGAAAATATTTTTATGGACATATGCCATCGCTGGTTTTCACCGTAAGCCTATGCCATAGAGAAACCACAAATGAAATCTCAATGAAACACGTTGATAGCACAGAGCATTCCATGGAATTAGCCAGAAAAAAAATATATATATATCACTTCACAGACGAACAGTGGGCTGACAAAGACGAGACAGTAGTAACAAGAACAGAAAATACAGACAAACAACAACACTGGACAATACAGCGTCAGACAAAATAACTCAACAATGATACGAAACAAGACAACGACGACGACACAGACAGGCAGATGTATTTATTTGTCTTCGGAAGCTTACTGTGTTCTCTGTGCCGCCATGAGATTTTTTGTCCAGAAAAATCTGTTTTTGTATCATCGTTGGGTCGCTGCGTAGTCTAAGGTTGTTGTTTGTCTGTATTTTCTGTTCTTGTTACTACTGTCTAGTCGTTGTCAGCCAACTGTTCGTCTGGGCTGTAAACCTTTTTTCCGGCTAATACCTCCCGCGAAATTCTCTGCGCTCTGTGTCACAATTGACTATAGGCCGATTTATGCTTGCTTCCTGTGTGTTCATCTTTCTTGTCCATTCTTTTTTTCTCTATGGAATACAGTGAAAACCAGCAATGACTTATGTCTATAAACATTTTTTAAGTCAAACTTCTCCATTGCTCGAGTAATCCAAAGAACTTACAGAGAAAAGGGTTTGTTGGCTACAATCCAATTATTGTTTAAAATCACGATATATATATTTTTACTTTACTGTAGCAAAATACTGGCCTAAACTAAATGTCATGTGTAGCAAAACTGATTTTGTACACCTGCTAAAATATACAGTTGAGTTGACAAAAAAATATTTGTTTGAATTAAGTATATGTGTTTGTTTTGCCATACACAAACAAACATATTTTCCGTGCAAACATACCTTTTTGTCGGTGTGGTGGTACCTTTCTTATGGATTTGACCTTATTACCAAAAAAACCCCCAGCGAGACTGGAATTTTACACCCAGGAGTCGGGTTCCCAAGTAGTTCGGAGTCCGCTGGAATGTCGTGTTTTCCTGTCGCCACGAGCCTCTGTTAAGGCCCTGTCACACTGCCATATGTTTGTCTCCGACTACATTTGTTAATAGGGTTGGAAGGGCAGTATTGGACGAAACATATCTTCCAATTGTCTCCACGAAATAAATTTGGACAAATAACCTCAAATATTATATATTTTTTTTATTTTTGGTTTGAGATATGAACTTTTCAGTTTTTACTCTTTACTCTCACTTTGAAATTAAATAATGCATCTCACTGCTGGATGAAAAATTTGAACTTGTTATGCCATTTGAGCATTAAAATTGTTTTTGAACATGACGTCGCCCCAAGTGCTCCTCCCAGTCGTTTAGACCGTTGTTGCACATTGCCCAGATGTGCACGTGAGTGGAAAAGCTTGATAAAAGGGGGAATTGAACGAAATGAAAGAGCTGTGGGAACGCGCGGGCAAGACGCACCAGGAAGAGAGGGGAGTGATTGGGGGAGAGATAATCCAGCGAGCCGGATTATATCGTGTAGCGCCAGTTTCGCGCGGATCGCCAAAGACGACAGATCGCAAGTCGCACAGCTGCTGCGGGAGCAGCATGGTGAGTGTTGCTGTGGGCTGCGGAGACGCGTGCTCAGGGACGCTCGCGGACGGATGCCTCGGCCGACGCGGGACGCAACTACGGCCAGAGAACTTCTCAGGTTCGTCACCTCGTTCACCGACGAGGACCTGCGGTGCTCTCCGGGACAGTGACACCCAGCAGGACAGTGACAGTAGCGGATCCAGAGGGGGGGCTAAGGGGCTTAAGCCCCCTCCAAAAGCATCTGGGTCCACTATTGTTTTAGTGTTTGCCTTGATAAAGCCTAGCCTCAGCTGGGTCAAGCCCCTCCCAAACCAAAATCCTGGATCCGCCACTGGACAGTGGCACCCAGCGGGACAGTGACACTCAGCGGGACAGTGACACCCAGCAGGACAGTGACACACCTGCGCTAGGCTTGATCCCCCAGGCCACGAGGCTCGAACCCCCTCTACCCCCCATCTGAGCAGCCGGGACTCCAACCACCACAAACGGGATCAGCCCCAGCGACGTGAAAAATGTACTACAAATTTAACTCACAAAATTATTCGGTACATATTAAAACCTAGTCTTATTATAAAATAATTTCGCATATGACATTCATACCAACATTATTTTGGTTGTTTCACTTTTTTTATGACATCTTTAACAGCCTGCGTGTTCTTCGCCAATTTAAAGACTCGTTGTGACAGAAACGGTTGTCATTCCAGTTTCCGCTAGACACGATTTTGATTGGCCGATGGCATCCAACATCCAAACATGTTTTAGAACCCGTTCTAACACGCGAAAAAATTCGATGGACACTCAAGACATCCAACGTCAAACGAACAGAAGTTGCGCTAGTGACGTTATAACTAGGCACAACTGTACATATTTAGCGAATACATTTCGTGTCAAGGTATTTCACAAAACACTGTAGCTTTTTCTCCTGTGGTTATTGGCTGAGGTCGGCGAGAGGTGTCGTCCCGCTCTTGACGGGGCCGATGAGAATGTGGTCACCGTACTGCTGCACCCTCACAATTTGCCCATGACTAGGGATAGGAAAAATTCGCGGGTTTAATTCGCGACAGGCTAAAATACAAATAGTTACACCTCAGTGCTGCCTCTTCTATTGGCTCACAACTCACCTGGATGACTCCGGGCCAATTAGAAACGCCCGACCAAAGCTTTATCGAATCACAGGCTGCTACGTTGGGACGTCTCACAAGACGGCAGCCAATGGGTGGGTGGCATTTGACCGAGTGTACGTAGAACTATGGAGTTCATCCTGCAGGTCATTGAACCCGCGAATTTTTCCTATCCCTACCCATGACTCTTAGAAAAATCTACAGTGTTTTGTGAAATACCTTGACATGAAACGAAATCGCGAAATACAGGTGTTCCTAGTTATAACCCCCCAGAAGGTGGAAGGTGTTGGAAGCGAGAGTGTCTGACAGTGTTGGCAGGGCCTTTGCACACAGCCTACCAGAACCAGCCGTCATGCATGTGTGTGCGGGAGGGGTAGAGGGGGAGGGGGGGGGGTAGGGGAGGGGCACACACACGCACGCACGCACGCACGCACTCACCGCGACGGGTCGGTCGGGAAGCGTGGCCGTGTAGCGGTCGTCGAAGAACCTGGGGTTCTGGTCGTCTGCGTCGATCACGTTCACGTACAGCGTGGTGTCGGAGAAGCGCGGCGGGCTGCCCTGGTCCTGCGGACAACCCGTCAGCTTCCGTTCCGTGTCAAACATATATATATATATATATATTTTGCAATTAGAAATTACTAGAGACCTGCAAAATCCGCGGATCCATTCGGTGATAGGCTAGAATTCAAACACACATACACCTCTTATGATAATTTTGCCATTGGCTCACTGTTCATCTGGACGAATCTCAACAAGTTATAAACCCTCAACCAAAGAAGGATCGAATCACAGGCAAACCCAGCTGAGGCGACTTACAAGTCGGCAGCCAATGAACTTGCGTTATTTGCCCGAGTGTACAGGGGTATGTGCAGTCCATCCCGAAGGCCATCGAAACCGCGAATTTTGCAGGTCTCTAGAAATTACTGATTATAATTAACTCACTTATTCTACTACAGTAGAACCCCTCATATCCGACCTTCCCACAACCGACTCCTCCGGATATCCGACCTAGTCTCCGTGGTTGGCGAGCCTGTTCAGACTTGAAAAAGTGACGCATCTACAATATGTCTTCGTGTCGCAAACTGTTCAGTTCAGCCGTGATTGTTGGTGCAGAATGTGCTCCTACTATAATCTTGTACTGTTCTGTGTTTTTTTAAACGTAACGTAATGTATTGTGGGTAGAAAAAGTGGAGGGACACTTCTGCAAAATCAAGATTTGGCAAAACTGAAACAAAAATACATTACTGAATTCTTTAAATAAGGTATGTTTACATTGTATTTATCGTCTCATTTATAATTTAACAAAAGTAAATGTTTGAAATGTATACAGCAACATTTTTACAAATAAAGTTGTATTACTGTACACACTGTATAGCTGGGAAAGGCGTTTTTTTTTTTGCTCCTACGGATATCCGACCTTTTGGCCGTTCCGACCATGGCCAGGTCCCGTCATGGTCAGATATGTGAGGTTCTACTGTAGATACATATTTATGTTACAGAATATTCTTCCGACCTTACGGCCGGCGTTCCCGCGTTCCCCTCCCACATAAGCGCCATATCAGGGTAGGGTGGGAGAAACTACCAGTTCGTTTTATATACATTACAGAGCTTATTTAAAAAATAACTGTTAGGGATCACTCCTTCTTGTTTGATCGGGAGGGTATTAGAGCTTCGGCAATGACCAGCGGCTGGGACCACCAACCCAGCATAGTCTCCGCCTCAGTACTCGTACCTCGCTCAGATGACCAGACAGTTGGCTGTGTCCTGAGCTCTAAGACTTTATCAGCACTGCTGGCGCCTTCCCCGATCTCCCACATCACATTGTTACAGTAAAGCCAGTTCAGTGTCTCGAATAAAAAAAGAACACATGGTGGGATGATAACTAACGAAAAAAAAAAAAAAATGTTGTAAAACTCCGCGACCTCAGATGCCCGGATGCCCACCGCATGGGGAGCCCTAAGAAAAGAAACGGGCTCCCCATTTGGAAGCCACCCTGGAAGGTTTTTTTGTTTCCACCCACCGTCTCTTTGGTAGCCTGAATTGTATTCCTATCAGACAAATGCCACTATCTGCCTGAGACAATCCGCCTTGGAGTAGCCGGGGCGCGAACCCGTGTCCTACAAGTCACAAGTCAGACGCTCTATCTCAGAGCCAGAGGGTAGAGCGGTGACCTGCAGTCTTATCAAAACTGAAAAGATCTTATTCCAAGAGTGCACTGTAGTCGTAATACTCGCCAGTGATAAAGACATGAAAAAATACTAAATCCTGGCTGTGGGCCTGATTTTCAACAATTAATTTTGTTAAAATTAATTTATAAAAATTAAACAGTTATATCTGTAAAATTTCCCTTGCCATCCGCCACATATGTCAAATTTCCGTTCAGTTAACGAAATTACACCTCTTAAATGCTGTATACCGAGAGCTAAGATGTTACAAATAAAAAAATTGGCTGCATTGTCCATATAATTAAAAACATTTATTTCTATTAATAATGTAAATTGTGTTTATGAACTTTTAAAAGTATATTTATGTAAGTGAGGTTATGTTCCCGTATGTACAACAATGCCAGGTTGATTGTAAGCTTCCATTTTCGTTGGTTACGGTCATATAGATAGGTCTAGCAGCTTCCTGTCTTTTGCCTTGGCGTATCTCATCGGCTTAGTGAAGCTCGCGGCGGCCTGCGAACTAACAGCGCTAGTAGTAATTTAACCATCATTAACAATGTGTTAAATGGAAGTTTCGTATAAAATATGATATCCCTAATTCCGTCTCAATTATTGAAATTTCTTTCCATGTTACTATTTTTTCCCATTCTTTTGGGTGCTTGGTAAATGCCTAATCTGTACCAATGCCTTAAAATTTTGCCGCATTTGTATGTTAAGTTGAATTGGTGAGAGAGAATGCCTCGCTCTTGTATTGCGCCTGACTGTAATGAAGGTTACGGTTAAAAACCGTCTTTTTTTCTCTCGTTTTTATACCTACCTAACCAGATTGGAGTTCAAATCTCCCTGAGGGGAGGGTCCGAGTTGGCTCAAACTGAGTGAGTAGAAGCAAGTAGGTTTTCCTTTCAAAGTACTAAAATATCTCGCCCTAAAGGGTCCTGGGAAGCGAGAAAAAGCTTTTTAAATATTTTAAAGTACCTTTATAAAACTTTTTTTTTCAGTTGTCTTTCAGTCAGGGGCTTAGTGTAGTGGTCAAACCCTTGACTCGACAATTTGCGAACTTGGATTCGATTTCCATTGAGTACAAGTTTCTTTATTCAAAACCGCAGTTTGTCGGCCGAATTCATACTCACGCTGTATATAAATGCGTAGTCTTCAGAAATGTCTACTGACGTTTGACAAAGACGGACAGAGGATTAAAAAAAAAATTAATTCATGTCATTATTTCTTATTCTTCTTCGAGATTCATATTATTTCATAATAGAGAGCAGATTATCACAAAAACCTCAGTTTTAAATCTACTTTACCTGTTAGAAAAATATTTAAATATTATACATTAAAGTAATTTATAAAAATAATCAAAAACCTTTTTTTTTTTAAATATTTCGTCATCGTTACTTAAAAAGTTGTAGTTATTTCACAAGGCCAAACTATTTTCACGTGTCGATGGTGAAAAATCGCGGGGGAAAAAGCATATTTCAAACAAAAACAAAATTGATTTCGCTCGAGAATTTTTTGTGAGTTTCTTTTATAATTTCTTTAGTGGCATTCGTAATAAAAATAAGAATTTTTGAACTTACGTCTAACTCGTATATAGCTTCCCCAATAACATTTGTAACTGACAACTAGTTCTTGAATAAAACTCATTTAATATCAATGTTTCGATGTATGTCCCTTTGGCGCAGAGGAAAGCGCGTTGGACTTCTAATCCAAAGGTCGTGGGTTCGAGCCCCACAAGGGACGAGGTATATATTAGTATTTTAATATTATTAAATTACCTATAAGTGCTGAAAGTTAAATTAGACATAAACTATGATCAAATTATTCATAATCATAACACGTAAACGAATTTAGTTATTAAATGTTAAAACTTTATCAAAACCTATGCTAGTCCTACTGCCATGTCATACGTTATTTATAAGGAGAAATTTTTGAAAATCAATATATAATTTAAGTTTTTCCATATATATAGTATGTTATGAAACATAAAGAAATGTAATACAAAAACGATTATGACATAATAAACTGCTAAATAATTTAATAAAACATTTAAATTTATTCCAGGAAATAAAAACACGATGCATATAAAACGGTGATATTTTTAAATATAGGCAAGCATGGACCAAGAGCAGGGTGGGATAAAGAATCTTCAAATTAAACCACGTGATAGCGTAAATTGCTATAATAATTAATGTTTTAAAAATAATTGTGCACGTTTTATATCTGACAGTGAGAAACGGTTTAGCTAAAAATACAAATAAATATATGTAAAATAAACAGATTCTTTCATATTTGACTTATGATATATTTGTGTAATAAATTACTGTTAAAAATTTAAAAACTTGTGTTGGTATCATGATAACCCTAGTAAACGTACAATCTGAACCGATTACCTCTACTTAAAATATTTTTATGAAACGTGATATTTCAAATATAAGTCGAAAAATGATGGTAGAACATCCTTATAGTTTGTTTGTTTTATCTTTAGAAGCCCAGTTAAAAGAAAAGTGATATTCTCTCAACGTTTTCTTGGCGAAAACAAGGCGTGAATAAGAACTGACCTATGTGCTAATCTTGTTACAAGCTGTAATACTTCTGTAAAAATCCACAAGCAGAGCTAGCTGTCAGGCGATTACTAACGCTACCTAGAAGCTAAAACTGCAGCACTCTTGCTTTAAAAAATGAAGAAGAAAACATTTTAAACAAAACACTCGTGTGCAAAGAAGACGCCAGGCAAAGCGATAAACGTTCGAGCGTGGTGTCAGATTACACATAAAAAAGCAGTTATCGCTAACAATGGCCAAAGTGCAATAACCAAGCAATCCTTCAGATGAAACCTTTTCCAAACTTGTCGGAAGCCTAGTTCACTTATTGGATGTATTTTGAATCTTATACTTTGCAATAATCAAGGGGTACGCCTACAAGTACTAATTTTGTACTCATTTTATTTGTACAGAAACAAGAAAGCGAAGCTAGACACCGGCATGTGCATCGAAATTCCCACGCAGCAAAAACCAATACCCGCGCTAAACGTATATCAAGACGTGCTGTTTTCGAGTTTGAATTTCTAAGTTGGTACGTATGACGAAGGGGACGTGACACTGCAATATGATTCCTATGATTAGATTCTTTTTGAAGAAAAAAATAAATAGTAGGTGATTATTTTAATAGAGTCTAAACTCTAGTATATATAAAAAAAAGTGAGATAGTCTTTCAGTACTCGTCAATGATGTATAAACATCTAACCACGGTAAAGAGCATATTCTTGTGTTCTCACGTGTCAAATAAACTTATAATATGAAACTTTGACATGAAATTTAACGTAGAACACTTTAAAATAATGCTGTGAGTGTTAAATATACGAAAATTCTGTTTTCAACTACATACCTTGCCACGTAGTTTCCGCTCCCGCCACTAGAACTCGTTGCCGGAGCAGCTACATTGATTATCAAATCATTCGTTTAGCAGATCGAAATTTTAAACTATATAATGAAACTTCTCCCATAAACAGAGAAAAAGACTTGAAAAAAAATTCTAAACCCAGGATTTTAACCTGATTTTAGACAAGTAATTTTACTAAAATGTTGACTATCTTGTTAAAATTCATTAAATAGTTAATACTATAAAGTTTCCCTTTGGATTTGTGAACTTTGGTTCGCGCCATCCGCCACAGATGGCAGCACCGTGGTTACATATTTCCGTTCCATGAGACTTCCGTTCCATTCGTGAAATTACTTCTACAAAATGCCGTATACCGAGCTACTTATATGTTTACACATAAAAAATACTTTTCTTACAGTTTGAGTACAGTAGAAAAAGTCTTACTAAGAGGGAAGCATAATAAAATAAATATAGTTTAAAAAACTAAAGAAACATGCTTTTAAAGATTATCAAACTAAAAAGTAAAAAATAATTTTAAAATTAAATTTATGACAATAGTATATAAGCAATACTAGTATAAATGAGAAAAAAGCTTGAGGCGCTTTGTGCCATATTTTTTGAATATTAAGCGCCCCATGCTTTTTTCTCATTTATACTAGTATTGCTTATATACTATTGTCATAAATTTAATTTTAAAATTATTTTTTACTTTTTAGTTTGATAATCTTTAAAAGCATGTTTCTTTAGTTTTTTAAACTATATTTATTTTTAACTTTTTAGTTTGATATTCTTTAAAAGCATGTTTTTTAGTTTTTTAAACTATATTTATTTTTAACTTTTTAGTTTGATATTCTTTAAAAGCATGTTTTTTTAGTTTTTTTAAACTATATTTATGTATAATTATCATAGGGAAATGAGTTACCGACACTACCTATTACCATCTGAGATAACTATTTGGAGTTGCAACGTCACAAAGAAATGGTAAAGTCTCTACGAATCATTTTCAGTTAGATGTATGGATATAATATTAGAATTTACCGGGGAAAAAAAAAAAAAATTTTTTTTCGGCGTGGCCGGGAGTAGAATCCACGATCTTTAGATCCGAAAGCTGACGTCACACAAGTCGCGCGCCTTAGACCGCTCGGCTAACGAACGTAATGAAATGGGTGGGACATTTTACTGTGATGAGTCACTCACTCTTAGTCGAAAGAGTTACAGACGGACAGACAGAGTTACAGACGGACAGACAAACATACAGGTGAAGCTAATATAAAGCATGTAAAAAATAGGCGTGTTGCCACCACGCGCAATAGGTTTTAAACTTCACACACAGAGGGATAGGCAATTTGAAATGTACGTATATTTGAAACTCGTGTAGACGAGTGTGCAAGTACTCGAGCGTGCAGGGATGCGAGTGTGTATAAAAGTGAGCAAGTATCCGAGCATGCAGTATGCAGGCGTGCAAGTACACAAGTATGTAAGTTAGCGAGTGAAAAATAATGCAAACATGTTTATTAAGAGCTACTGCTGCAAGCTGTGTTTACGGCAAGTAATGTGATGTCTAATAAAGTACGCAATGGTATTTCTGAATCCTAACAAACATGACAACGCAAACCTGCTCTCTACTTCATTCGCTCTACGCGTTACCCCTTTTATTTTCCGTTAAGTATTTTCCTTCCGCTCCCGGTTGTACAGATGTTGTATTTCACTTGAGTAATTCATGCACTAGGCTATTCTTTAACTATACACAGTAGTTTAGATTGAGGATTTGAGCTGGTGTTGTATTTTTCTTGGAAGTTCAACTCTTTGGTTCTTGCACCAAGAGCCCGTGCTTTGAGGAGGTCCGATCCAAGGAGAAATACATCATTCACAAGAAGCAGTTTCGACCTCCTTGGTCAGTCCTCCATTGACGGAGCTTTGAGAGAACACGACAAAGAAAGAAGAATAAGCAGTGGATGGCCACGTCTGCATGATTACGTAGTAATTGTGTGAAGCTGTTTTTTTTTCTTCGTCTAATTGTTGCGCGATATCGGTTGGACGCCAAAACATTGGCGGAAGTGTAATGTTTTGCATTGTTAAAACAGTTTTAAATGACTTTTTTTAACTGCATAAATTCTAATCCATACTTACTAAGCATCATCAGACGTTATCAAGTACCATTTACGCAATGTTTTGGGCGGAACCATATGGCGATTGCGAGGTTAGAAAGTGATTTCAACTACGTCACAGTATGCCGTCTTCTGACAATTCCTAACTTAATGGGAATAATCGTGTTTGAGGGATTATAAATCTGTGAAATAGACCACAAGAGAACTCCGTTCGGCGTGCGACCATTTCGAGACTGCTCGTAACACGTTCGCTTTGCACCCTTGTGCTTCCCGGTGACGTAATGTGAGCCATGCCTAACGCAGAAGAGTCCTTGAAGTTATGTTGAAATACCTTACTGTATCGTTTATAATTAAACACGTTACTTCAATATTCTGTTCCTTTTCGCCATCCCACTGAAATCTATAACTGTGAAGGAAATACTATAATAATGATTGCCGACGGATTTAATTATAAGGTACCAGTTAAAATTTATTTTACGTTGATGAAACCATATGTGAATGAGTTCCTGCGACAATCGCTTGTTCAAAAAACAATATTTATGTACTTACACGTTTTATTTATAGTTAAAAAAATCTCTTCGTTAAAGTAATAAACATATTAGAATTAATGAGTGCAAATAAAAGTAAATTTATCAATTTAATTGTAGATTTAATTTCACTCCTTCTTGGTATCCATACAAAATAGTGATAATTCAATGAAAATGATTCAATTTTATTCATAAAAGTATGCAATCATTTCATCAGTGTTTTGTTATGACGTTGTCACGTTAAACTATCGTCCGTAAACCGACTTGACAGACAACCAATTTTTTTTACTAGTCTATTGTTCTATATAATTATTGTACAGCGGGATTGTAAGTTTGTTTGCAGAAAATCAACTAAAAAATTGCCAGACTAGTTATACAAATTGTATAACGAAGAATTGTGAACGAAGAACATACGAATACATAAATTTGTTCGTTACCGAGGTTAGATGTTACTGCACGTACTGCACGTGTTAATGAAACACGAAACTACAGTAAACTCGTGGAATAACATCATGTCAGTGTTAAGAAGACTTCAAGTATCCGCTCTACCACTCTGGTTCTGGGGTAGAGCGCCTGCCTTGTGACTTGTAGGACCCGGGTTCGCGCCCCGGCTCCTCCAAGGCGGATTGCCCAGAGAAAATGGTGGCATTTTCTCTGGTAGGAATACAATCCCTTGCAACAAGTCAGGCTACCAAAAGAAACGGTGGGTGGAACAGAAAAAAACCTTCCAGGTGGCTTCCAAATGGGGAGCCCGTTTCTTTTCTTGGGCTCCCCATGCGGTAGCCATTCCGGGGGTTTCTCCGGGGGAACGGAGTTTTGCAAAAATATTTTTTTTGACGTGACAACGTCTAATAATGCGATGAACGTCGGCTGCACGCACATTGTCCCGTTGCGCTGTGTCCCGTTACGCTCATTGCACGCTTGCGCCGCATCTATCTCTCTTCCACTCGATTGGAACAACCATCGATTTGACTTTTTCGAGGCACATTAAACTTGAAACACTCCCATTCGTTTCCGACTTTTCCTATCATCGTCCTATCCTTAACAGAATAACACAGATTGGAAGAAGTTAAATAGCAAACATGTATAAAAGTTATAGTTAAAATAATCTCTGCGTTAAAGTAATAAACATATTTGAATTAATGAGTGCAAACAAAATAAAATTTACTAATTAAATTGTAGATTTCATTTCACTCTTTCTTTGTATCCATACAAAATAGTGATGATTCAATTTTATTCATAAAAGTAAACAATAATTTCATCAATGTTTTGTTATGACGTTGTCACGTTAAACTATCGTCCGTAAACCGACTTTACAGACAACCAATTTTTTTTAAACTTATTAAAAATCGTTACAAGTAAGATTAACGGGTAGAAAAATAAACCAAATACGCCATCCGAATTCAACAGTTTTTAACGGCCTTCGGATTCACATTTATTTGATTACTACCGTACCAATGAGCTGGCAAAGATAATTACAGAATGACTGGATTAAGATCTGAAAGTGAGTTAAGCATCAACAATGCAATGGCAATTGTCAGGCGATAATCTAAAAAAAAGTGGTCAAATATCGCTAATAAAAATTAATATATAACAAAATCGAATATCGAATTTTGTTATTTAGCTACAAACGGATCCGTTTGAAGAATTTACACACACAATTTCATGGCTCCAGGGCTCACTGTCTCCGCGCCAGAAGAACTACAGACAACCTGTAACTTTCATTAATATAGATTTATTTTGTAAAATTTAATCCCGAAAACGGCTTACAACAAAAATGAAATGGTTTGCCAGAGATGGTAAGTTTCTGCTCAAATATATCCTGCGGAAACACTGGCTTTAAATAAATGGAGACTTCCTAAAGATTACTACTAACGACACAGATATAGGCCTACTGTTTGAAATTTTCCGGAAACAGTTACTAAATAAATATTATTGCAAACTGATGCACAAATTAAAATGTCGAATTTATCCAACCATGCAAAAAAAACAGAACTTCAGAAGAAAAATGCTTTGGTAAAAATGCTGACGACAGTTTACGAATATATTTGCACCTGGACACACCCACACACAAGCCTGATTTCCTACCTTTGTAACAATTTTTTTTTGGCCAGTGAAAATCGGTGAAATGGACCATTTTTATTTATATTTTTTTATTTTAGATTTAAAAATGCAGATGAATAATTATAATGACTAGGCATAAAAATATTATTTTATTCTTTAACTTACATTGTTATAGGTTAGTATAAGAAATAAAATACGGGTAGGCTCCAGTTATTAAGGGTACCTTCTAGATATAAATATCAAAGTAATCAATTATTTCACGCCAGAAATTGCCTAAAATGTAACAGCCAACCAATGCCAAGGGGTTTTGACCTAAACAAACGAAATGGAAATGAACTTGATCTAGATTAACGTCTCGCTGGACACGGTTTTCATCGCAGACGATGCAAGTTGATGGCACGGTAATACAACATTGACGCAATGAGAGTAGGGACAGCGAGAGTAGGTATCTATCCCGAAGAATTTCTCGAACGTACAGCAACGTCCATCACGTTTCCCCCACTTGCGAAACATTCAAGTTTGACCCCACTTATTACGTAGTGGTGTTTGGTGCCGCTGGTGGTGGTGGGGTTAGAACCACTTTACCCACTGTTTACTTTCAGATAATTTTTTTGTTGTTGGTGATAATGATATATTTTATAGATTTATTTTAGTATTTAGTGAGAGTAGGAGAATTACCACCCCCCCCCCCAAATGTGTACGACCTGCATCTAGGTGGAAAGCATATGATATGACCACTCAACCACAGTGACCCATACTTCAACGTCTGTCCAAACCTGCATCCTGTGATTTGTCGGGCAGCAAATGGGCACTGCAAAATGCGGACAGTACGTGAAAGATACAATCATGAATGAGAAGTCCAGCAGCGACCCACCTGCGCCCTGATGGTGACCGAGAAGTTGGACAGCAGCTCGTAGTCCAATGGCTTCCTCAGCAGCAGAGTGCCCTCCAGGCCGTTCACGAACACGAAGTACTCCTGCGGGAAAGAGAGTCGCAGAGATGTCACATACTTCATGTTGTAAGGCTTGATCCGCTTGTCTGTCACAGAGATGTCGCAGATACAACACGTTGTAACGTCGCAACAATGTCACAGAGTTGTCACAGATACCTCGCATTATAACGTCGCAACAATGTCACAGAGTTGTCGCAGATACAACACGTTGAAACGTCGCAACAATGTAACAAAGTTGTCACAGACACCTTATATTGTAACGTAACAACAATGTCACAGATATGTCGCAGATACATCACATTGTAACGTCACAACAATGTCACTGAGATGTCGCAGATATAACACGTTGTAACGTCGCAACAATGTCACAGAGATGTCGCAGATACATCACGTTGTAACGTCACAACAATGTCACAGATAAAACACTTTATAACGTCACAACGATGTCATAGAGATGTCGCAGTGACGTCACTGAGATGTCATGAATAAATTATAACATAAATCACAAAAACATCCCAGATAGATCACAGAACAACCACACAAACAAACAACAGGTAATGATCAGTGGTAGAATGAATTTTATATGCAGCATGGTAACCTCAAATATATTAGTTAGATGAGTCCACCCTCTTGGACAACACTCTAAATATATTTTGTACTTTTACAAGGATAGTCCTTGGACATCCTGTTGCCAACGATATGACATGTACAATTGTAAGGCAAGGCTTTGTAATACATGCAATTTTACAAAGTTCTGTCTTGAAGTTTTACTATTGATATTGTTGGCAAAAGAGTTTCCAAGGATTTTCCATGTGAAAAGTACAAAAATTGTTTTACAGTGTAGTGGCTAGCGTATCAGCCACAGGGGCACAAGGAGCCCGGGTTCGATTCCCGGCCGGGAAGAGGATTTCTCAAACATTCTCCCTGCGTTCAGGACCGGGTGTTTATGAAGTCACGCGGAAGGCAATGATAAACCATTGTGAAATGTTCCTACATTGCGCAGGCAATTGACTGCGCAGTGTAGGACACTGAGTAATTCGCACAACAACTCATCATCATCAGTAATGTAAAATCAAAACATAGTTCTTCAAATGATATTTCAAGTTATAAATTATATAGTTAATAAATCAAATGCTTTGTTAAAAGTTAATTTTAACGTAAATAAAAACCACTATTATTAATAATGATTTCCGCTATACTTAACAGGATTAAACTATGGACTAAATTAATCAAAAAGTCACCAGCGATATCATTAGACACGGAAAGTGGGAAACAGTAGTCCTATCTAACAAATCAAGGAATTCGGGGAAGGAATAATTGGTCTTGGTCCATAGCAAGCATACATCCCAGCAAAGGACAATCTTGATAAGGACAGGAATTATAACCTGGATCCTTCGGCATGAGAGTCCATTGTCTTAAAGGTGGCCTCCTGGCCAGGTGTTAAAGCACCACTTACAAACCACTCGAGATTACTTGAAAGTGTCTTATTACGAATAGCATTTTAAGAGCCATTGCATGTTTCTACACTATTTTCGTTACATGGTTTTGTCTATAACGTGTATTTTTTTTTTAGGTTAGTGAAAAATGGGTAAATCGGGTGTATTCACGTACATTTTCAGGTACAAAAAATTCTACACACAGTCTTGTCAGTGGTATAGGGACATGCCAGGGTCACCGCTGCTAGTTTCGTAAAGGCGCGTTAACCGGTGCGAAGACTGCACGCCAGTTCCGCGCCCGGCGCGTAGAGGCGAAGATGCGCGTGATGCGCGAGACACTGTCGCCCTTACCGACTCCCTCACGGATTTAGAGCTCGTGCGTTCGACTCGGCGACCACCTTAACAACTACGAACTACACCTCGCAGTGCCTCCGCGCCGGCTTTCCGGTGCGAGGAGGGGTGGGGGGTGGGGTTCTGACGTCCGAGTCCAGGAGAAAAGTGTGTAGACGGGAATTCGTACCATCTGCAATTAACAATGATCCGCTTGTCCGTCATTATACATGTATATATATTTTTTCCACTTGGATGTTGACAACTGTCTAGACTCTTAGACGGCTTAGAATTTTGAGAAAATTGCTCTTTTTAATGGTTTATTGGTTTGTCGATCATGTAAGCTAGGCATTTAAAAGTCGTTTAAGAATATTTTTTTTCCAGCCTAATATTTATTTAAACAGCTAATTCTAGATTTAACGTACGTGATTAATAACACTTTTCCACCTCGGTCGATTTTTGTTTCAAATATCAAACATTAAAACGTGTTCGAACGCAAGTTGAAAACACAATTTGGAAGCTGATAAACAAATAAAGAATTTTAAAAAAAACATGTTTCAACAAAGGCAACTCCTTTCAGACATTTTGGAGGTTATGATTTCATCCGTCTGGCCATAGAAAGTGAAGGGTTGGTAAAGTTTTGACGGACGGATGGAATTTTCCGTGCCATCTGATTGACAGTGGGTGACGTAACGGAAGATGCTCTTACCAAGTAAATCTTAAAACAAACGAATGTTAAAAAAAGTTATAAAAGGTGAAGAAGGGAAATCTTCGGAAATTCTTGCAGGGAACCGAAACTACGTGAGTTGTAGGCTTCCCTATTTTAATTTTTTAATTTTTGAAGTGTGTGTGTCCGTGTAAGGAATCGTGTGTGTGTGTAGTCACCGCATGTTTGCCGGGCAGGACGGAGTACTGGACGGTGGAGTAAGGCCCCTGCTGATCGGCGTCTACGGCTTGGATGCCCTGCAGCACCCTCGTGCCCACCACCGTCACCTGCAAAACAAAACACTGTCGCTATCGCCCGCCATCTTGCATCGGCCCCGCCCGCCATCTCACCGGGACTTCATCTCTGAACACTTTGGTCAGTTGGTATAAGAGATTAGAGAAAGTTACAGATGGATCATATTAAGCTCTAAGCACTCTGGCCAGTTTGTTCACGTAAGAAGATGGCGGCCATTTGTTTATATAGTATATAGAAATGTAGTGTACTACATACTCTTGTACACAATCATTTTTCTCGAGTCAACAGTCTTTATTTGTTTAATATTCATGCACTTTTCCACCACCATACTGACATCACTTATGAGAAAATGCAATTTTCTTCATGTCACAATATGGCGGCGACCTGCTTCCCCCTTGCGTCCCCTGGCTTCAGCAGAGATACCAACAAACTGTGTTTATGCTCCATCTGTAACTTTCTTTAATCTCTGGTTGGAATAGGTGTCCAGACTACGCCTAAAGAAAATTGTGTGCTATTTTAGAAATAACGAAATGTTCAGTGAACCAAACAAGTAAATCATATCTGAAACAAAAAACATATTAAAATCCTTTATAAATGTTTTGATGTTCAGAAACGCATTAAAAAGTGGAATTCATCAATATAGCTGTGTTTAGTTAGGTATATACATATATTTATGTTAAGATAGATGAAATTTACACAAACCAACTCCAGGTTTGACGAGCCAACGGTAACGTAATAACCTCGGCTTCCCCGCTATTTGGTTATTTATTTACAAGAAACATTTCCAAAATGAGGCTGTATAAGAAAACTGATGAGCATTAGCCCTGACGTGGAGACACATAAAACACGGTTGGAAATAACGTCTGTGAGAAAATCTTAACGACAAAACAATACGTGGTTCTACACGTTAGGTAGGGAGTGAGTGCTATAATAATTCAAACTAGACAAGCAAAAGTCACCATTTAGCCGGTGCTGCAAACTCAGAACTCAACCGGCGAAGCACTAGAGGGCGCTTTCCAGCGAACGGTTCAGGGCAATTTGAACAAGTTTACTTGTGCTGTGGCCGTTCAAAGAGATGTGAGCGCGCGGGAGTCGAGGGAAGGCCGACCTCCATCACTATCGCGGGCTTGCCGGCGACAGAGCGAGGGAAGCACAGAGATTTCACCGAGAACTTTATCCAGCAAAGACGCGTTGTGAAGCCTGCGTCATTGTTGGCAGCCGCAGTTCTGAGCAGTTGTCGTGATGTGGGGTTCGTGTATTCAGTGCAATTCTTTGGACATGCGCCATTGCAGTTTTGAACTGTTTTGTCATGGGAAAAAAAAAAATCAAAAAATGAAAAGATAAGAAGACATGGAACAAACAGCGAACATACGGACCCAAAGACGAAATTCAACAGGTGATGTTAATGCTTGTCAAGTACTCTAGCGTTCCCTCACCTCTTGACGTATAACGTAGAGACCGGAAAAATTCGCGGATTCATCTCGTGATAGGCTGAAATTCAAACATGTGTACAATTCTGCTGGTTCTGCTATTGGCTCGCAGTTTAACTGGAGCTCTCTGGGCCAATGAGAGACCATCGACCAAAGAAGCGTCGAAATCACAAGCTACCCAGCGGAGACGCCTCACAATTTGGTACCCAATGAACACGCGTGTTTTTTCTTGAGAAATGCAGAGGATTCTGCAGACGATTCGAGTTCCCACACCAGATCTCATACCCGTGGTTGACCACCGGAAACAAAGGGACGCTGTGCCGAATGAATCCTTCTGGTGGCTCACAAGGGCATAGTGAGCGGCCGTAACACATACGGACCGCCTAGTATAATCATCATAAGTAGAGACCCGTGAATTTCGCGGATTCATTTCGTGTTATGCTAAAATTCAAATAATTATACCTTAGTGCTGCTTCTGTCATTGGTTCTCTGTTAATCTGGAGGACTGAGGGCCAATTAGAGACCCTCACTCATAGAAATGTCGAATCACAGGCCACCCAGTCGAGACGACTCACAAGTGAACAGCCAATGAACAGTTGGCATTTGCCCGAGTGTGTAGAGGATATTTGAGTCTATCCTGGAGGTCATTGAACCCGCGAAATTCACGGGTCTCTAATCATAAGCCTTCCGGTTCAGGAACTCTTAATTATCGTTTTCTCTCAGAGGGGATACTGCCTTAGATTAGATAATTTTTCCGGTCTCTACTGTACGAGCACCCCGTGTCCCTAATGGAGGAGCCACAACTCCCGCAGAAGCCGCGACGAAGCGGGCGCTCACCTCGGAGATGTTGAGCATGTATGGGGCGTTCACGAACTGCGGGGCGTTGTCATTGGCGTCAGTCACCCGGATGTTCACCGGGATCACGAAGGCCTGCGGGTGAAAAAAAACCTTCAAGGGTGTGCACACACCTATACCGTGAAGTAAAGGTGGGTTTACGATTGAAAATTAAGAATTAAGACTTAAGACTTAGTCGGATACTTACCATATGACTCTATGTAAACTAGTGGAATGGTTTATGACTGTCGTGTGTGAATTTTGACGGGTCGTGTGCGAACCATATGATGACTTAAGACTTAACAGAAATGGTTATATTTTATATTTTTCGTTAAGACTTAAGAGAAGCGACCAATCACAACAAACCGGAACCTTTCAACCGGAAGTTTATGTCTTATTATTGGACCGAGCGAGGCAGTATTTTGGGTTATAATTCGTATATTTGTCATTTGTAATCATCATCCATTTCGAAAAATAGATATCCCATTTGTCAATAACCTATTTCAAACCTGCTTCTCCGTTTCGAACAATGGCTGACCATGTGTTTTGTGCTGTGATTGGTTAGAATTAACGACTTCTATGTCAATCATAAACTGGGAAATGTAGTTTTGACTTAATCGTGTGCTCGATGTTAAGTTATAATTCTTAAGGAAATCAATCGTAAACCCAGCTTAACCCCTGTCTCGTTAACAGGAGTTCGGGGAGGTGTCTGAGTCTCGACTTTATTCAGTCCTTCCCCCTGCCTCCCACCCAGGGAACACACTACAGAGACTCGCACTCTTCGTTTCGCTCTGATGAGTCATCGCCTCCACTTATCGTGCGACTATAAAAACAAAATATTAAAAAAATATATTAAAATTAACTGATTACATAGACCTATATTTATTTACCATAAAATGTCACATTTCATTGTTCCAGTTTTAAACTTAACTTTGATAATTGTCAATGTAGCCAGCAGTAGCGATGAACCTTTTTTCAAACAAAATTAAAACGATAATAATGTTCTCGCCCAATTTTTAAAATTTTTCCTTTTATTTTAGTATAATGTGTTACGAAATGTAAATTAAATTATACAACCACTTTAATTTTTTTGGCAAAAGAGCAATGACTGCTAGTATGCCCGTGTAAACAAACAAAACTTTATAGTGTAAAGATGTAGCTATAGTAAAAAGATTTGAAATTTGATTTTTGCCCTGCATTCGCTTAGTTTCGCGTGGTGCTCACACTAGGAGTATCTGAAGGGCTTACCGGGTCCACAGTCCGCTTCCTGTCGCATATGACGTTGACGTACACAGAGGCCGGACCTTCTATACCCTGAAACAAAAGAACAAGTCACTTTTCTACGGCGAATCAATGCCTGAGCATAAAGCGGATCAAGGAATAATTGAACTCGTTACGTCGAGGAAAATTTCAGTTGTAATTATATTGGTAAATATGTGTTTTTTTTTTATTCCGAAAATACTTTTATTCTATGCGCTTTAACTTCCTCTTTTCATTTAACCTGGCGGAGATAAGAAATTCCAAATACTTTAAGAGATATAGAATTTTTTTAATTTTCATCACAATACCTGTGTATTCATGCGGCGTTAAATATTGTTTCTTGTTTACGAGTATCGATTTTATGTTTTATTGTTTATGTTTTATTTATGTTTAATGTTTTATTTGTTATTTGGATATTGTTGTGTAAGTAATAAGTAAAAAAAAAATTACGTGAGTTCCAACTGTTCATCCTTTGTCCCGGTTTGTTAGGTCAGGTCAGTTACATTATAAATAGTTTAAAACTAAACCATTAAAATTAATTCATATCATTTTTAATGACCGCTTAGTTTGAAAGAATTTATAATGTAACTGACCTGACCTAATCAATCATTTTAATTAATTAGGCATTCACGAACACACGGCAAAATAAAAAAAAAATACGACTGTGGAATGATTGCACAGGTCTTGTAGGCTATTGCAAAATAAGAACGGCGATAACTCCTGAAGTATTAGTAATTGCTTATCTCCGCCGGGTTTTATGAAAAGAGGAAGTTAAAAATCATAGAATAAAAGTATTTTCTAAATTTAAAATTTTTTTTAACAAATATCGCCTAACTGCATATTTACCATTATATTGATAATGCGACTGTATCGCCAGGTTGTGGTTAGGTTTCGCAGGCCTGAGTCTCTTTTTGGCTGAAACATAATCCACTACGCTAGAGGTTTTCTTAAACTGAAAACTTTTTATTTTAAGAAAGTTTGCATTGTTTTCAATACATGTTACTAACGTTAAAATATAAATACAAACAGATTTTTTTTTAAGTTTGAAGTAATTCTTAAGTTTCTTTTGTTTGATTTTAACTTTAAGTTTTCATAACATTGCGTGCGAACATTACATTGGTCGTACAAACGAGTTGCAACGCTTACAATGTACATTATCGATCGTATTCTCTTTAACGGTCAAAATCGTTTGGTCTCGAAATTTTACAGATGGCTATTCACTACCAATTATACACATCGGCAAGTTACTTCAAGTCGCTTATCCAACGAAAGGAAATAATTGTAAAGCAAACAGCAGGCAAAGAGTTACTACGAGTTTTTTTTGTAAATAAGTACCGTTTTGAAATTCGGCCGCTGCAGCGCTGCGGTAGAAATTCTGCGCATGCGTGCTGTGTACCTGCGTCTGTTGGCAAGCCATTACGGAAACATTCGACCGTTGTTTGTGAGTATTTAAAATGCCTCCGCCGATTGAGAATCCAGCCCACTGTGAAAAACGTGCTGTGATTCGTTTTCTCAGCGCTAAAGGCGTGACAGCGGCTGAAATTTATCGTCAGATCAGTGAAGTGTATGGAGAAAACATCATGACCGATGGAATGGTATGGAAATGGGTTAAAGATGGCCGTACCAATGTTCATGATGAAGAACGAAGTGGGTGACCTGTCATTACTGAATATTTGGCACAGAAAGTTGATAAAAAAAAGTGAAAGAGTACAGACGTTTAATGATTTCGTCGTTATCTGGTGAGTTTTCTCAAGTCTAAGAAATGTTTTCTATGCCAATTAGACGGCAGACTTCTATGAAGATGGAATTCAAAAACTGGCTGTACGATACGATAAGTGCTTTAATATTTGTAGAAATTATGTAAAAAAAAATGTAGATTAAGGTTCAGGCATTCGTGAAAAATAATATTCTTAAGATAAATCTACTTTATTATTTCAAAACGGTTTATTCCATAAAAAAAACACGCCTCGAATCTCTCTCTATAAACAACCCCCCCCCCCCCCCCAAATTAATTCTGTGTACACTTCTGCACAGGCTAATTATCTTTTAAGCGATTAACAAGGGGACAACCAAGCAGGGAAAAATTTTTCATGTTTAAGTGCCTACAAAAATGGCAGTGGTCCCTAACGTTTTCAGCTGATGCCCTCTTTAGGATGCGGCTAGTAATCACTTCCTTACTTCTATCGTTTTACCACAATGTCTACGGGAAGCAATGTAAACCTAAACTTACTTAGCAATGAAAACACGTGTTTTAAGTAGAAGATGCAAAATTGGTTCGATTAAATACAATATATAATTACTTTTACTATCCTATCAAATTAACCTACTGCTAGTGAAATATAGCCACTATACGATCAACCCTTTAAGTATTTTTTAATGACATTATGCAAACATTAATATTATAAAATATGCCAAAATAATATAGAGCCCAATAGTTTTTACAGATTCCCAAATTATCCCACGGCCCCATTTCACTGAGACAAACTCATGTTTTGTTTGGGGTTTCGTAGCTGTGGCAGAATCTGCGGCGGTGTTGTGAACGCACGGCCACAGTCGGGTGACGTTTATCGTGCTCCGACCGTCCAGTCGTTTTCAGGAGGTTGTATCAGCCGAAGGGGAGGAGGTTTTTCCGACCTCCTTGGTTGCGCCCCCCTTTCACGTATTCCCTTCTCTTACTTCTCATTTCGTCCCGCTTGCCACTCTCGTAACACGCCTCTCTCGCATGACGCCAGGAATTATTTAGACCGTGCCCGAATCCACCTGATAAACCTATATGTAATTGCCTTGTAGGTTACATTAAATATAACTTTAGTAATTTAAATACTCATAAAAACTTTCACTTTACGTTGTGCTACTCCTATTAACAATCAAACCTGTTTATAAGGAAGTTTCAACCAAAAACAGCACGTACGTACCGATTGTCACTGTTGGAAAAGAATGTTAGAATCATATAATAATCTGGCATAAATTAAAAAATGACAGTAATGAAGTGAACAAAAATGCACTGATGTCAGGTAAATATTGTTTTTGTAACGAAGCTGATTAATCTCCACAGCCTGTTTTCTTGGCTTAGTAGAGTTTGAAGAGGCCAGAGGCCAAACACTGTACCCGTTCATATTGCTCTGGTACACAGCGAGGTCACGAGGTCAAGTGAAGCATGCGAGTGCATTACCGCAGAGCTGCCAACCACCCGTCGGTTATCACAGTTGTGCATAATGTAAAACCCGCGTGAAACAAACGCAATAATATTTACGCGAAACACCACATTATAAATTAAAAATTAATACTCACTCCTATACAGTAACGAGATATTCCGTGCGCTAAACGGAATTTACAATTACGACGTTTCAGGGTTATAAATTTCAAATAATTTTTTTTTTTTTTTTTTTTTTTTTTTTTTTTTTAAATTGTTGACTTTCTCAACATGCGAGATGCACGAGCCAGACTTATACCGAACGCCGATGCACACTATGTTCCAGTGAAAAACAAATACCGCTCCGTGGTCCTGTATTCAGGGGTCTGAATCAAGGGGCGGCTCTAAGACCAGGCCAGCAGGGCAACACGTCGGCATTTTTGTTACCCCTGCGTCTGCCGTGATTGTAGACGTGTTCGTTGCATAATGTGTAGGGACTGGAAAAATCCGCGGTTTCAATGACCACTAGGATATTGACTCCGCGATTCTCTATGTACTCGGGCAACTACTGTATCGCCTGGTCATTTGCTACCGACTCGGGACACCTGTTTACTGCGATTCTTATGATTCGATACTTCTTTTGTTGAGTGTTTGCCATTGGCTCAGAGTCCTTCAGGTAAATTGCGGTCCCAATCACCGACGCAGCATCAAGCGAAACGAGTTTGGATTCCAGCCCGTCTCGAAACGAATCCGCGAATTTTTTCCGGTCTCTAATAATGTGAACGTAATTAATGGAGACCTGAAAAATTCGCGGGTTCATTTCGTGTTATGCTAAAATTCAAATAATTATACCTTAGTGCTGCTTCTGTCATTGGTTCACTGTTAATCTGGAGGACTGATGGCCAATTAGAGACCCTCACTCATAGAAGTGTCGAATCACAGGCCACCCAGTCGATAAGACTCACAAAGTCAACCGCCGATCAACAGTTGGCATTTGCCCGAGTGTGTAGAGGATATTGGAGTCTATCCTGGAGGTCATTGAACCCGAGATTTTTTTTGGTCTGTAGTAATTAATCAAAGTTTCTTTTAACATAAATCAGTAGAGACCTGCAAAATTCACGGATTCATTGACCTCTAGGATATACTCCACAGTCCTTTAAAAACTCGCGGAAATGACACCTGTTCATTGGCTACTGACGCGTGAGACGTCTCAACTAGGCTGTCCGTAATTCGGCACTTTCTTGGTTTAGTGTTTCCCATTGGCTCACAGTTCCCCGGATAAAATGTGGGCCAATCGCAGAAGCGGTACGAAGGTATAGTTGTTTTGATGCTAGCCTATCGCGAAATGAATCCGCGAATAATGCATGTCTCTATAAATCAGCAGGATCTTTGTCGGAATCTAAGTGTCAGACCGGATCACGCAGTGAAGTCCCCCGGGAGAGCTCCAGGTAGATGCCGAGGGCCACAAGGCCAGGGCCAGCGACGCTGACGGCTCACCTCCTTGTCCAGGCGGCGCGCCAGGCTGATGTTCTTGCTGCCCGGGTAGATGCGCACCGGGCTGTCCACCTCCTTCAGCCTCAGCACCACGTCGCCCGTCAGCTCGCTGGGGTCGCCGATGATGCGCAGCGAGCCTGCCGACAAGCGCCGCGTGTCAGCCACCGCTGAGAGAAAGGTTCGTTTGCCTCAACAAAATATTTGTTCGCATACGGCGAAATAAATATATTTCGTTGATTGAAACAAAAATTTTGTAGTAGGAAAGATTCTGTTCACCCATGTCAACTCAAATGTATGTTTGGTTAGGTGTAAAAAATCATTTTGGTTACTTACCGAGTTTGGTTAAGCTCCACCAAGTAAATATTTTTGTTTCGCCATATATAATCAAATATTTGTTTGATTCAAACAAACCTTTTTCTCAGTGTGCTCGGTTCCATGCCCTCCTCCAAGGAGACAGGGACCCGCCCTAAGAGATAATGTGTGGCGCGAGTTGCGCCCTGAGATAAGTTTTTGAATTTAAACTTCTTTGCTGAGGAGACTACAATTTTAGAGTATTACGAAAATTCCGATCGCATGAGGGGAACAGTTAGGTACGTGGTGGGGGAACTGGGAGAGGAGGGGATAGTTAGGTACGTGGTGGGGGAACCGGTAGAGGAGGAGTCAGCAGGAAAGATGTAGAAATGACGCAGCATAATTGCACACTAGCACACTCGCATGTTTGCATACTTTCACACTTGCATACTTGCGCAATAGCATAATTTAGCGCTCGCATAATTGCATATATAAATATATGGTTGATCTGCGATCTCAGCCAAAGAGAATTATGTTTCCAATACCTTTTAATATAATAAGCAAGAAGTTTTACTTTGTAGAGCGTGTGGAAACCACACGCCCTACGTCTGTGGTGCGAGACGACGGGACGTACCTATGACGGATCCCACCGGCAGGTCCTCGGACACGAAGAAGCTCTCAGCGGAGCCGCCGCTCTCCAGGTAGCACCTGCTGTCGGTCACTGCAACACCGGGACACCACACACGTCACACACCCGCGCGCGACCACGACATCGCGTCCCGTTTGCTTCTCAAACCCCCCCTAAATGTTAAACCGTATACCGAGAGCTAAGATGTTACACATTAATAATATAAGTTCTAA
Source organism: Bacillus rossius redtenbacheri (assembly GCF_032445375.1). NCBI lineage: Eukaryota > Metazoa > Arthropoda > Insecta > Phasmatodea > Bacillidae > Bacillus > Bacillus rossius. The sequence goes on from NC_086333.1 coordinate 71,751,052, forward strand.
AGGTCTTAAAAGTCATACTGTTAAGTATAAAGGCTTAGGATAACAGAGTATTAAATGTGGTAATGGGGTTCCATTGATATCAGTGGTTGGAATGGAACATTGAGAAACCTTCACCAAGTAAGCGTCATGAGCTATCGATTGCGGCTGGCGAGAACCCGCTCGTATTGTTTGGAAACGACGGGTTAAACGACCGTCTGGCTGGTTGGGATCCCCAGTCATCGGTGATGTGAGGTGATTCCGTCGTGGTTTCTCATTGCCTTCTGCAGATATTTCTAATAAGGGGCGCACAACACCCAGTCCCAAACAAAGGAAGGAAATTTTTCCACACGCGAAAAATCTTAGAACCGGCTGGGAATCGATTCGAGCTCCCTTGTCTCAGCAGCCAGATACTATCAACTACTGAAACAAGAGTGATAATTTAGAGAAATAGATTAATTTTTTTTTTACAGTTGAGATGCGTGCAATGCGTACAGTCGGCGGACAATGAAGGACCTGCCGGCCCATTGTGCACCGTCTCACGCCCGCGCGCCTCCAACAATGGCCGCTGCTGGCGTCGTGCGATGACTGTGTCACAGGGTTACTGTCTTGTTTGTGCGTTCAAGTCTCCGCGTCTCGCTCCGTTCCGCGACAGAGCCGTCGGTGATTCACCGACCCTTCCCCGTCACCTTGCGGGTACGAGGGTTTGTGTCTTTCCCTCGTCCTAACCGCAACTGTGCAAACAAGAATTATCTTGGCGTGAAATGTTGCCAGGAACGTGACACTGCTCACGGTAACACGCGAATTAATCTTTGAAGATGGATTTCATCAGTGTTGATGTATTCATATATATTATACCGGCCTTGAGCTAACCCATTATCGTAAGTCATTTTGTCAAGGCAGGAGCCACCCACACAGTTCCGTAGCCAGAATTGTGAAGGAGTATAACAATACATTGAAAACCCTGCAAATTAAAATTGTAAAAAAGTATAAAACATATTTATACTAAGGATTTCTTTTAATGATTCATATCACGAAAACAAAGGAATTGATTCATTTGATTTTCAAAAGTTATTTTCTTTCAGTGTGTGAAAGTTTAACAAGCGTGAACATGGCGTATTACATCGTGGGCTACTTTCTAAACACATGACGTTTGCGTCTTACAATGTTTTTGAAAACACTTCTCTTAAAATGGGTCCGTCAGAAACGCAAGCCAAAACGCAAAGAAAGTTGGGACAATAAGTGCGTTGCGTTAATGCGTCTTTCGTGGTTTCTAAACAGGTTTCTCTAAAAATGTGATTGTTGAACTTTTTTTTTTGCGCTCTTGCGTTTCTCGCTGAGTTTATAAACCCAGCCTTAGGCCAGGTTTTGCAATGACACGGAAAACGGACGAATCTCGCGGAACAGTTTACGTTGCTCCGTCCGACCAATAGAAGTAGAGAACTTGACTGCGGTGGTGGCCATGTTTGTTTATGTTCTAAATACGTTAAAAAATGGGTTCAAGTACAACAATATCTAGTGTTGTATTATTACTTCGACATTTATTTCTATCATGCATGTACATTCTGTCCGTGCTATGATCTCGTAGCTTAATATATTTTTTTTTAAATTAAATTAATACTTCGGATACTAGAAATGTGATCTCATGTGTTGCCATTATGTTACGTTTCCATCGTTTCCAGGAATCCGTGTCATTGAAGAACGGAGGGAAATAAAGAAGTGCGACTCTTTCAGTGGAAACTGAAACCATGTTTCGCGCGACATGTGTCGACATCTGTTGGGCGGGCCCATAACTACCAGCAAATAAAAAATCGGAATAGAGGTTCTCATACATTTTTTTTTTAGTTAATACGTTTTTTTGGTTATATTGAGTTATCTCCTTGGCGGCGCAAAACTAATTTATTCCATGTGAAAATATACTCAATGATGTTTTGTAATAAACCGTCATGTAATAAATAAAGGAGTAGGAGGTGCAAAAACTCATTGTATTACACACCACAAAATTAGCAGCTACCTAAATAGAGTGAATTTTCACTGGTTTGTTTGCCTGATAATAGCTTATACATTACTTCTCCTAGTAAATTAATGTAATTATGTCAGCAATATATTATGAAAACTACTATCTAGCGGACGGGCCCATAACTACTTCAAAAAACTAGGCCTCAGTCTCGGTAATTAGAGTTTCTCCCCCGTGCCTTAAGGCTGGGTTTGTAAACTTGGCTAGGAACGCAAGCAGACACGATAGTGTCGGGGACGCACCACAACGCCGAAATACACTAACGCCGAAAAATGTCACTGCAGGGCTGTCACAAAGGTTAGGTTAGGTTAGACTAGGTTAGGTTAGACTAGGTTAGGTTAGACTAGGTTAGGTTAGACTAGGTTAGGTTAGACTAGGTTAGGTTAGGCTAGGTTAGGTTAGGCTAGGCTAGGCTAGGCTAGGCTAGGTTAAGTTAGGTTAGGTTATATTACGCCAGGTTAGGTTAGGTTAAGTAAGGTTATGTTTGATTGTGGTATTTCGGCGTTAAGGTACATTTAAGAAACACACACAAATGCATTCAGTTGTTATTTCGGCGTTGTGGTACACAGCAGTTTTCTATAGCTGACGGCGTTGTGGTCAATTTTGACATTCGGCGTTATGGTCTTTCGGCGTTGTGGTAACGACCCGATAGTGTCACTATAGAACGGGCCATGGAGACGACAGTTCCCCCAGGTCCTTCCGGGTAATGACAAACATGTTATTAATCACTATCTAGTTACATATTTTTCTTATGTTAGACATTAAATTAAAATTAAACTTGACCTTTACACCATAACATATGCTTTTTGATGCCACATTAGCAGATTGCATTTGTGCAAAGTTGTGCCGGATCACTGGTTCTCAATAAAATATAATTAAAGTTTTAGGTGGTTTGCATCCTCCCTCGCGATGTGCGTTTCTGTTTTTGCGGCGTACACTGATGCGGAGGCACACGGCGTGGTTCCTGCTCTCCCCCCACCCCTCTCCTCCTACCGCACCTCCTCGAAGGAAGCCAGTCAGTGCAACGGCTTTCTGCCTGAGGGACGCCGGCGAAGGCTGACGGCTGCCTCCGAGCCAGGCCCGGCGCCGACAACACGAGCTCCGCGGGATGACGTCACCACGTGGACGGATTCGAGGGGGCGGGGGGCGGGGTCTTTCCCGTTACGGGTCGCTATTCTACATTCTTGCAGCGGGGAACATGTATTCATAGAGACCGGAAAAAATTCGCGAATTAATTTCGCGATAGGCTAAAATACAAATAGTTATGCCTCAGTGCTGCCTCTGCTATTGGCTCACAACTCACCTGGATGACGCTGGGCCAATGAGAAACACCCGACCAAAGCTTTATCGAATCACAGGCTGCTACGCTGGGACGTCTCACAAGACAGCAGCCAATGAGTGGGTGACATTTGACCGAGTGTACGTAGAACTATGGAGTTCATCCTGCAGGTCATTTTTCCGGTCCCTATGCATTCAGCATAATATCTTGGGCAAACGCTCATTCGTGGTTTACTATGTACCCGAGAAATGATTTCTGCACTTTAACAAAACATTCCTTAGGAAAACCATTTGCCAAGAAATAATGTGTAAATTTGTGCAACAGAGAGCTATGGTTATTTTTGCGTGTATGAAAGGCGTTTCTCGAGATAATAATGAGTACTGTAGTTCTTATGAAAATTGGCACACTGTTTTATATTTTTTATTGATGTTTTATTCAAACATAATATTTTTAACCTTGGAAAAGTTAATAGAATATTCAATAATTTGAATTCATTTTTTTTTACCGTGCTTATTAATATGCGTAGTTTATACTGGGAAGCTATTCATGGCACGTTTTACTAATAACTTTTAACTATTGGAGATACTGAGACAACACGAAGCATAAATGCCAGGGTAAGAATCCGAACACTTTTCTTTGTAGTGATAGAGTTGTTTTCATGTAAATGTACAAATTTAGAAATATCTGTAAGTTTACATAAATAATTATTTTCCATTTATATATATATTATATATATATGTATACATAGTTACTGTCATAGAAAAATTCTCAGTAATGACAACAAAGATTAATACATAGACACACGAAAAAAAAAGCAAATTTCAGCGGACGTTACATCGAACTTATGTGCCTGAGACAGAGCGATGCTGGTGTTCTCTAGGAACAAACATCTGACAAAGATTTCAGTATCCGAGATGGTGGCTTCCATCAGACGACAAAAATATGGCGGGCATAGGTCAGAACCGAAAAAAAAAAGTTTTTGTGACATCAGATCAAAGATGGCGGACGTGACATTAGGATTCAAGATGGCGGGCGTAACGAAAATTTCAACATTCGAGGATTGAGGCACTCGATGCCAATATTGCGAAAACAACAAAATGATGGATCCAATATGGCCACCGGGGTCATATTCAAGGTCAAAGATCAAGATAATCCAAGATGGTCGCCATGACGTCAGCGGTCGGTCGGTCATTTACCGGCTCAAACTCTTCACCCTGGACCCTGTTTCCGGACCGGCTAATTATTAGCAGCTAATATATACTTCTGCCCAGGTAAAAATCCGAGCCCATTAGTGCTGCGAACACTATTTTGTAGTGATACAGTTGTTTTCATGTAAATGTACAAATTAAAAAGAAATATATGTTATTTTACATGAATATTTATGTTCCAAGTACAAAAAAAAATTCACAGCTCACAAGACCAACGGTCATTTTAGAGACAAGAAAAAAATCGATGATTTGTTTCACGATATGCTAAAATTACAAAAAAAAAAAAAAATGTTTGTCTGTAAAGTCGGTTTACGGACGATATTTTAACGTGACGTCATAACAAAACATTGATGAAATGATTCCATATTTTTATGAATAAATTTGAATCAGTTTTATTTTAATAATAAAAGAATAAATACTTTAAATTATCCAGTAATCAGATTTTTAAAATGCAAGAATAATTAACCTTTATTGCCGAAATTGTTGTTGTAATAAGCAATGAAAACCACATTAACTTTTCATTTCACTTTATAAACAGTCCACGAAACAGTTCACATGTAGATGACTTGTAATTAATTTTAAAAACTGGTGTTTAGCTATAAAGTTTAAATATAATTATGAACAAGTTTTCATATAAATTAACTGTAATCAAATATCTATCATGAATATTATATGAATCACCATAATTTTAGTCAATTGTAACATAACCTATTATTACTGCACTCGCCGACAGCGTAACGGAACACAGCGTAACGGAAAAATGAGCGTAACGGGACACAGCGTAACGGAACAATGAGCGTAACGGGACACAGCGTAACGGAACAATGTGCGTAACGGGACACATTGTAATGGAACAATGTGCGTAACGGGACACAGTGTAATGGAACAATGTGCGTAACGGGACACTTTTTCGTGCGTGCAGCCGGCGTTCATCGATTTATTAGACGTCACGTCAAAAATTCACAGCTCACAAGACCGACGGTCATCTTAGAGACAAGAAAAATTCGCTGATTTGTTTCACGATATGCCAAAATTTAAAAAAAAAATGTTTTCCGTACTGCTTTTGTTGTTAGATCGCAATATATTTTGAGGACTTTGGCCCAGTTAGATAACCTCAGCCAAAGTAGTATCAAGTGACACGTTCCCCCAAGTCGAGACGTCTAACAAGTTGGTAGCCAACGCTTAGGTGATATTGGTCCGAGTATGCAAAAAAAAAACATTCGAGTTCATTCTGGAGGTCGTTGTAACCGTTGAATTGCCAGTCCCCAAACCTTCATCTTTTGTGTCAGTATTGTGCATTGTAATTATCTTTTGTAAAATGAACACAAATGTTAATATAAAATTACGTATATTCGTAAATTTTTACACATACGTAAATAAAAACACAATATTGTACCACTACAAAATAGTGTTCGCAGTAATACCGGTTTCGGATACTTGTTCGGGCGTTTATACTTTGCGATGTCCCAGTACCTCCAAAAGTTAAAAGTGTTTTGTAAACCTTTCCCTCAATAACTTTCCAGTATTAACTGCGCACATAATAAACATAATAAAACAAAATAGAGGCAAATTGTTGAATATTCGATTGTCTTTCCGATGGATTTTTTTAAAAATATGCTTGAATGAAACATCTATTAAAATATAAAATTATTCACCAATTTTCGTAACAAATACTCAGTATTGTTTCTAAAACAACGTATTTCATACATACATGCAAAAAATAGCCATAGCGATGTGTTGTACGAAGTTACAATAATTTCCATGTAGTGTTACAAACTATTTCTTGGAAACTGCTTTCAAACGAAAGCCCGGTGCTTGAATGAACCACGAAGTGTTCGGGTCAGTGGTTATCTGGCATTAACCCCCCCTCCTCCGTACCAACCCTCCAACTACACTCACGTGTCACAAGTTGTCATCCTGGAAGAGGGTAATAATACTTCCCCCTCCGTCGACAAAGTCTACATTTAGTCTTCCACCAATGACCACCATCCTGTCGCTTCGTTGCGTGCAGCACGTCATTCGGGAAACTAACCCCCCTTGTGTGTGTGTGTGTGGGGGGGGGGGGGGTCACACACACTTCGCCCCCCCCCCCCCCCCCAAATCAACCCATGAGAAACGAGATTACAATATTTCCTGCCCTGGCGCCCTCCCTCATAGAAGAACTAAACCCATCGCAGTTAAGATAAGGAGTCAGCAAAGTTCCCTGATCCAACGCCCCCTTTTGCTCCGATAAAGTTATTAAACAGATCACTGAATCACTGTACGCAGAATGAATCAGAATCAAGCCGTCAAACTTTGGCCACAGGTTCATCACGAAAAATTAATAAGCTGAAAATATATATACGACTAATGATCTAAAGTGCCTTTAGGTTTGGATATGAACAAAATGGAACACCAAGCAAAAATAATTTCATTGGAACAGCTGGGGTTAACACCTTAATTTTTTATACAGTATTCTTAGTATTGTTACCCCCAAATAAATAATTTTACGACGGCAAGTTCTGCAGTGGTTGTTGATTTTTTCTTAATTTAAAGTTTATACGTACGGCTAGTGTTCCACTTTAAACACATATCATATTATTTACAATAAAAAAAGTTGTTTATCTTCAACTTCAAATTATATCAGCTTTAGGAAGCACTTTAGACCATAAGTAAATCACTACATGTTTTTAGCTAATTTGTCTGTGGTGAAAATGCAGGCGAATTTTGTTGATGGAATTCTGACTCCTCACGTGAATATAAACGATAAATCTCATACATTACTACTGAAAAGGGGATGTTGAGTTTGTTAACACTAAAATTCTTCATACAAGGTGGCTTGAAAGAATTAGTGTACGAATATTATTAAAAAAAAGAACACCTATGAAGTAATCTGTCATGGTCTATGGCAAGAGAAAGCTCCACAATATTATCCTGGAATGATTTCGGAAAGCATATAAAACCGAGATCAGAATCAGTGGACCAAAATGTGAACTCGGGACAATTTTTTTTCACCACTGCACTTCTTTGCTCGGAGTTATTAGCATGTTTAAGGAACAGAATGTTACCATTTTTTTTTCAAAGAGTTTTTATTTTCTGAAAAGATTAAACACTATTTTGTTGGATTGAATTACCCATCAACCATGCATAACGACTTGAATACTTTCGTGGAAGTCTAAATAATTAAGAAAACTAACTAATCAACTTTTTTTTCAAAGTTGAGCTGTTGCAACTTGATAATGAAAAAATGGATGTGTAGCTGTATATTATTAATTAAAAAAATAGTAGTTTAAGATATCATTTTAACAATACTAAAAGAAAGGAATGTTAAAATATTTACAACTTCTTGAAAACTTAAGTAATTTCACAGTATTAAATATTTCCCCCAATACAATCAATTTGTATGATAGCACAAGAAGGCCTTTATTCATGTATTGGTTTTTGATCATTTGTAAAATTAGTAATTGAAGAAATTGGGTTTAAAAATTGGTAACCAACATTTTGTGATCTTTAGCAGCAATGAAGGTAGTGTTTATAAAATCAGTTAGAGTAAATTTTTTTATGAAGCTTTGTCCTCAATAGGTGCCTACATTTATAAGAATGTCTATACTCTAAACATGATAATAGGTAATGTACAAACACTTTAATTTTTTTTTTACGAAACAGAAATATGTCAAATTACAGATATTTTGAAATTTGTACATTTAAAAGAAAACCATTGTATCGCTACAAAATAGTGTTCGCAGTAATACAGGGTTAATACAGGCCCGGGCAGTTATGCTTCGTGTTGTTCCAGTACCTCCGATTGTTAAAGTTATTTGTAAAACGTTCCCTGAATAGCTTTCCAGTATTAAATGCGCACATAATAAGCATGATACGACAAAATAAAGTCGAATTGTTGAATATTCGATTATCTTTTCCGTGTCTTAAAATAATTACGCTTGACTAAGACATCAATTGAAAAATTTAAATATCTGTCAATTTTCGTAATAAATACTCAGCATTATCTCGAAAAACCTATTTAATATGTGCAAAAATAACCATAACCATGTGTTGTACGAAGTTACAATATATTTTTTTTTTTAGTGTTACAAACTATTTCTTGGCGAATGGTTTCCAAAGGAATCTTTTGTAAAGTACAGAACTGTGCACTCAAGCATCAACACTCGAAACGGGAATGCCATTTTGTTTGACGGTTATAACTATTTACAGTCGAAGTCTTCAGTTCTGGTGTTCCGAGACTCTTTCTCCCGTTTTCCCCCTTCGCTCCCACCGCGACAGCCGGCTCCAACCGGACAAGCATCCAGCGCGTGAAGTGCGAACGCAGGTGGGAACGAGGCGCGCGAAGTGACTCGCCTGATCGGGCCGCGGGCATCTGGTCCTCCCTGGTCCAGCGCGCAGCCTCCGCGTCGGGCCGAAGAGACGCCGCTTCCCACGAGACGCTGTCTCTGATCCCCCTGAGACGAGGATCTGCTTGGGTCGGTATCGCAATTGCTGGCGGTGTTCCCACCTCTTGGAGCGAGCTACGACAAGGATCTCCGAGCCTTGTGAAGAGCTGACGCGGGCGACGGGGACGCACCACAACGCAGAAATACCACAACGCCGAACGTACGATAACGCCGAATACCATAATGCCGAATGTCAAAATTGACCACAACGCCGACAGCTAGAAGACTGCTGTGTACCACAACGCCGAAATACGTTAACGCCGAAAAATGTCATTACAGGACTGCCACAAAGGTTACGTTAGGTAAGGTTAGCACACAAATTCATTCAGTTGTTTTTCATTTTGCTCCTGTGGCCCCCCCTTCCCCGCAAAATCATTTTTCGGCGTTGTGGTAATTCGGCGTTGTGGTACACCGCAGTTTTCTAGCTGTCGGCGTTGTGGTCAATTTTGACATTCGGCGTTATGGTATTCGGCTTTGTGGTAACGACCCCGACGACACAGCTCCAGTTACTAGCCTGGTCAGCTAGGAGAGGTTGAATAGACCACGGGGTTTCCTGGGTGATAGAGGAGTCCCAGAAAGAAACTAAGGGTCGGGGGAAGGCACCAGCAGTACTGGTCCTGAGGTGTAGGGCACAGTCAACTGTCTGGTCAGCTGAGCGAGCAGGCAGTTTCCTGGTGGCCTCAGCCTCTCACCATAGCTGGTGCCTTAACAACTTTCCCGATTGCGACAACAAGGAGTGTGCCTCTTTCTGGCTGCTGGTTATCACCGCCCGCGTCCGATCTAAGCTCTGGCTCGACTGGGGCTAGGGTTCCGCACAGATGCAGCCGGCCAGAGTAGGTGGTAAGGACTAGTACAGCTGGTCGGTGTGAGCTCTAAGGACTAGTACAGCTGGTCGGTGTGAGCTCTAAGGACTAGTACGGCTGGTCGGTGTGAGCTCTAAGGACTAGTACGGCTGGTCGGTGTGAGCTCTAAGGACTAGTACGGCTGGTCGGTGTGAGCTCTAAGGACTAGTACGGCTGGTCGGTGTGAGCTCTAAGGACTAGTACGGCTGGTCGGTGTGAGCTCTAAGGACTAGTACGGCTGGTCGGTGTGAGCTCTAAGGACTAGTACGGCTGGTCGGTGTGAGCTCTAAGGACTAGTACGGCTGGTCGGTGTGAGCTCTAAGGACTAGTACGGCTGGTCGGTGTGAGCTCTAAGGACTAGTACGGCTGGTCGGTGTGAGCTCTAAGGACTAGTACAGCTGGTCGGTGTGAGCTCTAAGGACTAGTACAGCTGGTCGGTGTGAGCTCTAAGGACTAGTACAGCTGGTCGGTGTGAGCTCTAAGGACTAGTACAGCTGGTCGGTGTGAGCTCTAAGGACTAGTACAGCTGGTCGGTGTGAGCTCTAAGGACTAGTACAGCTGGTCGGTGTGAGCTCTAAGGACTAGTACAGCTGGTCGGTGTGAGCTCTAAGGACTAGTACAGCTGGTCGGTGTGAGCTCTAAGGACTAGTACAGCTGGTCGGTGTGAGCTCTAAGGACTAGTACAGCTGGTCGGTGTGAGCTCTAAGGACTAGTACAGCTGGTCGGTGTGAGCTCTAAGGACTAGTACAGCTGGTCGGTGTGAGCTGTAAGGACTAGTACAGCTGGTCGGTGTGAGCTGTAAGGACTAGTACAGCTGGTCGGTGTGAGCTGTAAGGACTAGTACAGCTGGTCGGTGTGAGCTGTAAGGACTAGTACAGCTGGTCGGTGTGAGCTCTAAGGACTAGTACAGCTGGTCGGTGTGAGCTGTAAGGACTAGTACAGCTGGTCGGTGTGAGCTCTAAGGACTAGTACAGCTGGTCGGTGTGAGCTCTAAGGACTAGTACAGCTGGTCGGTGTGAGCTCTAAGGACTAGTACAGCTGGTCGGTGTGAGCTCTAAGGACTAGTACAGCTGGTCGGTGTGAGCTCTAAGGACTAGTACAGCTGGTCGGTGTGAGCTCTAAGGACTAGTACAGCTGGTCGGTGTGAGCTCTAAGGACTAGTACAGCTGGTCGGTGTGAGCTCTAAGGACTAGTACAGCTGGTCGGTGTGAGCTCTAAGGACTAGTACAGCTGGTCGGTGTGAGCTCTAAGGACTAGTACAGCTGGTCGGTGTGAGCTCTAAGGACTAGTACAGCTGGTCGGTGTGAGCTCTAAGGACTAGTACAGCTGGTCGGTGTGAGCTCTAAGGACTAGTACAGCTGGTCGGTGTGAGCTCTAAGGACTAGTACAGCTGGTCGGTGTGAGCTCTAAGGACTAGTACAGCTGGTCGGTGTGAGCTCTAAGGACTAGTACAGCTGGTCGGTGTGAGCTCTAAGGACTAGTACAGCTGGTCGGTGTGAGCTCTAAGGACTAGTACAGCTGGTCGGTGTGAGCTCTAAGGACTAGTACAGATGGTCGGTGTGAGCTCTAAGGACTAGTACAGCTGGTCGGTGTGAGCTCTAAGGACTAGTACAGCTGGTCGGTGTGAGCTCTAAGGACTAGTACAGCTGGTCGGTGTGAGCTCTAAGGACTAGTACAGATGGTCGGTGTGAGCTCTAAGGACTAGTACAGCTGGTCGGTGTGAGCTCTAAGGACTAGTACAGCTGGTCGGTGTGAGCTCTAAGGACTAGTACAGATGGTCAGTGTGAGCCACGTGGAGCCCGTTCAAGAGAACTGTCCGCAACTAACTCTACGTCCTTTTAGCGTCAAAAAGGTTCCACGAGGTTTAACGAAAACTTTGCATTAAAATCGGTCTTGAAATTTTACCCCCATCACGCCCAAATAAGTTTCACTTCAAAAAACACTTCGGTGACGAATTTACAGGAAGGTCTTTAAATACAAATTGCAATGGAACGGAATAACGAACATGGCATGTGAGACCGAGACTTAAGATTTAAACACACAGATGACGTCAAGGTGGAGGTACTGCTTCACGCTTAAGGACACCTAGAATGGCACCTCTTGGTCTCACACATCCCTGTTGATAATTTTTGACGTGACAACGTCTAATAAATCGACGAACGCCGGCTGCACGCACGAAAAAGTGTCCCGTAACGCACATTGTCCCGTTACGCTCATTGTACGCTTGCGCCGCATCTATCTCTCTTCCACTCGATTGGAACAAACATAGATTTGACTTTTTCGAGGCACATTAAACTTGAAACACTCCCATTCGTTTCCTACTTTTCCTATCATCGTCCTATCCTTAACAGAATAACACAGATTGGAAGAAGTTAAATAGCAAACATGTATAAAAGTTATAGTTAAAATAATCTCTCCGTTAAAGTAATAATCATATTTAAATTAATGAGTGCAAATAAAAGTAAATTTATCAATTAAATTATAGATTTCATTTCACTCCTTCTTTGTATCCATACAAAATAGTGATATTTCAATAAAAATGATTCAATTTTATTCATAAAAGTATACAATCATTTCATCAATGTTTTGTTATGACGTCACGTTAAACTATCGTCCGAAAACCGACTTTACAGGCAACCAATTTTTTTATTTGTTTTTTCTTCATCACTAATTCCAGAAGCTGCTTCTAAAATTTTAATTTGTTTTCTTCCTTGCGTCTGCTGTGCAAGGGAGGAGTCGAGTTGAAATGTTAGAAATAGCCCTAAAATAAAAGTAATTACAAAAAAAATGGTTGTCTGTAAAGTCGGTTTACGGACGATAGTTTAACGTGACGTCATAACAAAACATTGATGAAATGATTGATCCAGAAGAAAATGAAATATCATATTCGGCCTGAGACTGAGACGTAATACGTTTTTGCAACCAAACCATTTAGGCATTAAAAATATTATATTCTTTGAGGAAGTTTTTTTTTAATTTTTATATCTTTTGTATGATAAAATCTACCTCTGCATACTTTTATGAATAAAATTGAATCATTTTTATTGAATTATCACTATTTTGTATGGATACAAAGAAGGAGTGAAATGAAATCTACAATTTAATTAATAAATTTACTTTTATTTGCATATTTATTACTTTTGAAATGTCACGCGCGCCGTATTTATTTTAACTAATAAAAAAAAGTACCGCATCGGTCGAGATTCGATCCGTCAACCTTTATATTGGTAGTCAGCGAAGCTTATCGCACGGCCACGAGGCCATATTTGAAGGAAAATCGTTTCCGTTGTTATATATATTTATTAAAATTTTGTTCACAGTAGGGGAATAAGATTATTTCGTTTTTGTAACACGATTTTATAACAAATACGCGTCCCAAATACACCAAACTTATTTATAATGTGTTACAATATTTTTTAAAACATTGTGCAAAATATCCCGGGTGTAATTTGAATTATTATGTGTAACTGTAAAACACCATTGTTGGTTCAAAACGTATTTGAATTTACAACATTACTTTTAAATAACCGTACCGATTGAGCTGAAAATCGGTGAACGATCGTTAAATTACATAATATTAATAATTCAAACGACGAAAATATGATTGAAAAGTCAAATCGATGGTTGTTCCAATCGAGTGGAAGAGAGATGCCACGCATGCGTACAATGAGCAAACATGACACATCCGTAGTGGGACATCCGTAGTGGGACACTTTTTCGTGCGTGCAGCCGGCGTTCATCGATTTATTAGACGTTGTCACGTCAAAAACGTGAAAATACGCGATAATAAAAAACAAAAACATACATACATATTTCTAATTTGTAAAAAATACTTTCTTACGTTGTTTCTGTTCCAATCTCCAACTTTGTCTACACACACAATACCTTTAACAAACAGTAAAAAACTTGGACGACGAATTTCCAAATTATACTTTGCTTAATAAACAAACATCGTTCTTTGTAACGAATAAGCGCGCGCACGCGTAAAACATACGAAAAATGCGACTAACGAAATGCATTCGTGTGTAACGTTTCGTTACTAGTTCGTTACCGTTACTCAGTACCGAATACATACGGTTTGCTACAGCTCTATTAGGGAAGGAAGGAAAGGAGGGGGGAGGGGGGAGGGGGTGGGGTTGTGCGGAAGCCTCCCGAGAATACACCCACCTGCTCGCGGCGAACTTCCCCCGAAAGGTAAGGCGTGGAGGGGAGAGAGAGAGGGGTGATATCTAATGTTTAGGCAACAGCTCCGGGACAGCGAATGCCGCCCCCCCCCCCCCCCCCCCAACCTTTCGACCAGCTAAGAGTGGTTTCCACACGGAGCATAGTTTCTCCTGCCGCCGGATGTGAGGCCATCACTGCGCCATATTGCCTCTTCTCCCTCTGAGCATTAACGAACACAAGTTCATTCAAAAGTGTGGCAGAAAGTCTCCACTAAACGCTAAGCAGTGACTCACAGTAATAGAAAATATATCTTGCAGCAGGACTTCCGAGAAAATATAAAAAAAATACTAGCTGGTGTACCCGGCGTTGCACGGGCTAAACATATCATGCAAGGAACATCACTACCGAATTTCAAGTCTGTAGGACATACACGTGAAAAAACGAGAAATTTTTGTTTTTAGAGTCCCAGAGTCTGCACAATCTCGGTGCAAAAACAGGACACCAATCTTCATCTTTATTTTGCGGGAAGGCAGGTAGCCCCTAGGCAAGACGTGACAGATGCACCAAACGATAGCGCTTTAAAAATTCAAGGCAACGCCATCGATTGAGATTTCTGTACTGAACTGTTATTAGCGCCGTTAGTTCGCTAACAGCCGCGAGCTCCACTAAGTGGATGGGCTTCGCCAAGGAGAAGGATAGGAAGTTGCCAGACCTTACTATATGACAGTGTGGCGGACATACAGAAATGACACAAACTCACTGTTTGTGCGTCTATGACCTACATACCTCCTATTCTTTTCTATAATACAACAGAATTTACCCTTTTTCACTCCCTTAGGGATGGAATTTCATAAACATATGTAGTGTATGTCACTCTCTGGCCCATAAACTATCTCAATGCAAAAATAAAAAGTTATAATTTTTTACACATTTTATAATTACTAATGATTTTAAATGTGTCAATTCTTAATCCAACATGAGATATTATGTCTGAACCAACAAAAATTGTAACAAAATGTATATAATAAAAAGTGCATCAATGATTGAACGTCTAAAAATATAAAAAATGCAAAATGTTTATATAGGAATGTAGCATATTCAAAATAATTTAAATTCCTAAAAAATTTAAATATTAATTTAAGAACTTTTTCTGCAAACTTTCAATTCTTTTCTAATTAACATTAGTTGATGCAGAGAAAGATATAAATTCAATTAGACCCAAAGATCTACATATGTTGCTAATAGTATTATCTACACGTTGGTAAAAAAAAACCTTGGCATTTAATATAACTCGAAGGTCTTAAAAGTGGACACCACTTTTAGTGTCATTACTGACTATGTCATAGTTCTGATTAATTAAATTAGTTTTTTTACTAAAGGTTATATAATAAATGCTATCTTAATTCAGAGACGTTTGTTAACTTGAAAATCATATCTTGCTGAACAGTTTCACAAACATATTTCCCAATTATTTTTTTTTTATTCAGCATCTATTCTTGATAAATTCTGATTATAGTTGGAATATCATTTATTAAATATTAGTTGAGATAAATACTACTATGCGGAACACCTAATACCATGAAATTGCATTTGCAAAATTGACTGAAAAGGGTCAATTTGTAAGATAATTAAATCATATATTTACAAGGCATTGCTTGACGAGGACTAAAATTGATAATTTTTTAATCATAAGATTGTGTTGAAAAGTATCAAAGGCTTTGCTTATGTTGAAATATATAGAATATTTTATTTATGTCTGGATGTTATACTGGACCATATATAATACGCATACATATTTATTTATATTAAATACGATCTTCCTGATTGAAAACGATGTAGTTTTTCAGAAATATTGTTTTTAGGAATAGAATTCATGTGCCTATAAATATTTTTTTTGTCGAAAAGGTATTGGTAAATAGTTTGTGACTGAAATTTAACTGTCAATAATACTTCAAAAAACACTCACTGATGCACACTTAATTAAAATATTTTTTGTATAAAAACAATTTTTTTTAAATGTTTGTTTGAGTCTAATTTATAACACGTTGGAATGAAAATGCTACAGTTATTAAAAACTCAAATGCTACAAAACTACAAAAAAATATTTTTCTCCGTTCCCCCGGAGAAACCCCCGGAATGGCCACCGCATGGGGAGCCCAAGAAAAGAAACGGGCTCCCCATTTGGAAGCCACCTGGAAGGTTTTTTTCTGTTCCACCCACCGTTTCTTTTGGTAGCCTGACTTGTTGCAAGGGATTGTATTCCTACCAGAGAAAATGCCACCATTTTCTCTGGGCAATCCGCCTTGGAGAAGCCGGGGCGCGAACCCGGGTCCTACAAGTCACAAGGCAGGCGCTCTACCCCAGAACCAGAGTGGTAGAGCGTATACTTGCAGTCTTCTTAACACTGACATGATGTTATTCCACGAGTTTACTGTAGTTTCGTGTGTCATAAACACGTGCAGTAACATCTAACCTCGGTAACGAATAAATTTATGTGTTCTTATGGTGTTCGTTCAACATGAATTATGTAATTTCATAACAGTGAAATATAATTTGTATAACTAGTCTGGCAATTTTTTAGTTACTTTCCTGCAAACAAACTTACAATCCCGCTGTACAATAATTATATAGAAATATAGACTAGTAAAAACATATGTTAGATATTGCACTGCCGATGGTAAAGTTATTTAAAAAAAAAAAAATGTTGGATATTAAAAGAGTGTGTTTAGTTAAAATATGTGTGTGCTTACAAGCATGAAGTTATTGTATTATCATTTAATTTATTTGATTTTAAAGCGACGGATAAGTTAACCTTTTTTTTTTATCACTTTTGGCTTTCTTTTGCTTTACCGTGCTGTATATGCGCAGCTAATATTGGAAAGCTATTCAAACAACTGTTTGCAAATAGGCGTTTTAAAAATCTTAAATTAAGTACTAAATCTATGATAGTGTCGGAGATGTCATACTGACATTGCCGAAATTTCGGGTCATGATAGTACTGACCTTAATCGATCAGTTTGTGAAGACTAATAATTTAGATGACACTAATTTTGTGAGATTTGCTTACTTATTTAGAAATATTCACATTATTTGAATACAACTATATTTTATTGGAACTTGCATTACTCCTGAGTACAGAATTCTTGGTAATAGCTTACCTCAGGATTAAGCAGGAGCGTAAATGTTTTATTTCATACAATGAAACCCTCAGAAACTTAATTAAATCATTGGGATTATTAAACATGAACTTCTTTGAATACACAACCACAGAAAGTTTTTTTAATATTTGTGCTCATCGCAGTGACATCGCTATTTAATTATCTGTAATTTTGATTGTAAAAATGTTGAAATAAGGTGTATCAAATATTTTGGTTGTATAATATGTCTACGTGTAATTGTATAAAACATGTATTATGTTTTAATTGTTACGGTATTAAAAGTTCATTTAATGGTTGTGTATGTTTATTTCCGTCCAAAAAAATATTTTGTACAAAGTAAAATATCCTTCAACAAGAGATTTCACTTTTATTATAATTTTGTTGTTTTAAATTATGTTTGAATCTTTCCTTCAGTTTAACAACTTAAGCAGATATAATAATTTCGCTATGAAATTAAATAATCCATACATACTTGATATTTTGAGATTATTACGAAAAAATACGTAATTTTATTATAATACTTTTTTTTTGCAAATGTACGGGTTTCAAATATCAAATAGCCTATAGCATTTTTGAAGTTATACTTCTTTACTTCTTCAGGCGCGTTATGAAAAAATGAGAGAGAAATTTTAAGATGCGCGCGCATCACTATAACACAAAATTAACAGGTTGAATCTGCCCGCTAAACCGCTTATTAAGTCTCGAAAAAAAGCCACCAACAAAATAGAAATAGAACCTCTATTAGTCGCGCATGTTGGCACGCTCGTCGCCTCTGATCACTGTTTTTATATTTATAATATTTATCCACATGTTTCTAGTTTCTACATTCACAACACGTGTTTTAGTTTCATACAAGTGCGAATTATATATGTGCTAATAAATAATATTCAGTAGTGATTTAAATTGAATATTTTGATTAATATTATTTACTATTCGTAAATAATAGTTCAAAAAATTGTGCTTTTATACTTTTTCAAGTGCTCCAATATAATTGATGTTAACTATCCGTATGTATTATTTATTGATATAAATTAAAATATTATTATTTAATATAATTAATGCTAAATATTATTAAATTATTAATGTTAAATATTTATTATTGGTTATTTTATATTTACAAAATAAATAAATAAATTTAATAAAACATTTAATAAAAAAAATTGGTTGTCTGTAAAGTCGGTTTACGGACGATAGTTTAACGTGACAACGTTATAACAAAACATTGATGAAATGATTGATCCAGAAGGAAATGAAATATCCAATTCGGCCTGAGACTGAGCCGTAATAGGTTTTTGCAACCAAACCATTTAGGCATTAAAAATATGTTATTCTTTGAGGAAGTAATTTTTTTTAATTTTTCTATCTTTTGTATGATAAAATCTACCTCTGCATACTTTTATGAATAAAATTGAATCATTTTTATTGAATTATCACTATTTTGTATGGATACAAAGGAGTGAAATGAAATCAACAATTTAATTAATAAATGTACTTTTATTTGCACTCATTAATTCAAATATGTTTATTACTTTTGTAGTGTCGCGCGCCGTATTAATTTTTACAAGTACAAAAATGGGATGTATCGCGGCGGGGATTCGATCCTTCAACAGCCAGTGATGCTAACCACACGGCCACGAGGTCATTTTGGAAATAATAGTTTCAGATGTTGTATATATACTTATAAAAATTTTGTTTTGTGTTGTGGAAGTTTTACAAACGTATGTATTCCGCCATGTTTATTTCTTATAGTGGTAGGTGGGAAATTAAAAATATATTGTCGGCTGCTAGTCGGCCGCCATGTTTATACTAACTTCAAGATCGCCGAGAATGTTTTACGCTTTTTCGCAATTACACATTTAACGTGTTTTTGTTGGTCTTCAAATTAAACGTAGAATTTAATAAAAATGCTCTTGCAGTTAATAAAATAAATATTAGTAAGTTTAAGAAAGAATTTGGTTTTAATCTCCAACCCAGACGCTCGTGGTGCGCTGGGGCCGAGATTAAAATTCGTCGAGAATATTAAACGTTTCTATGTCTTCCAGTGCTCAAAATGATATGCAATTGTGGCCCCGGGCATGAAATTTAATTTATAATTCATTAATAATAACGCCCCTCGCGATAAACAAAGGAAAATATGTATTAACGAGTGCCTGGTTTCCGCGGAAGACAATGAGCGTAACGGGACACATCGTAGTGGGACAATGTGCGTAACGGGACACTTTTTCGTGCGTGCAGCCGGCGTTCATCGATTTATTAGACGTTGTCATGTCAAAAAACAAATCATGTTTATCCATTGCTCTGTTGCTACATGAAAGAAGGACAAACAGACAAAAAAAATACTTTTGCATTTATACTATTATAGTAGGGAAGTAGGGTAACTTTATTTCTGCTGAATTATTACCCTACGCTTGGTTTGCGTCAAGGATACTTTTTTCTATTGTAAAACAAAACTCACCTTTTCATCCCCTAAGTGGTCGAATATGGAAAAATAATTCGATCCGTATCTCTATGCATGATGTTCATAATACGTTTCTCACCACAAGTTCTAATAGATTTTGAAGAATGAATTTTCCTTCTTAAAAAATAACCTTACTCCTTTTACAACCCCTTAAAAGTGGAATTGCACAAAATAATAAAAATAACAGGATGGGAGTTTTGTTATGTCTATTGTTGATACCTCAGCATCGGGGTGGAGGAAAACACGACGCAGCTGAAGTTTCATGGTCTCGTGATGGATTGTCACTGCCTTCTGTGGTACGCGAGTGAAGGACGACAAACCTCAGACCTATCGGACCACAGCTCATGTGGAGGACTCTGGAACCAATAAGAAATTCTAAGCCAAATAAGTATCGAATCACAAGTTACCCAGTTTGAGAGGTTTCGCCAGTCAGCTGCCAGTGAACAGGTGAAGTTATTTACCCGGGCATGCATACGATCGTGGAGCCTAACCTGGAGGTCAATGAAACCCCCCTCCCCTGGATTTTTCAAGTCCCTAATGAGTAGGGGCATGCATATTTCGCGAAAAGATTCCAAGACCAGTGTTTGGCTGAGTTTATTTCAGTTCCACGTCGATTGTTACGACACCAATAACAGTAGTTGAGTGCGAAAGCAAATTCTTTCTGAGTGGCCCGGTTAAATAAGGCAAAGACTTCTCTCTCAGACTGCCGCCAATCACAAGGAAGAAACCGCTGGTGCGGGCATACCTTGTTGCAGTCTAATAGGCGTTCAGATTTATTCGCGAATAATGCCTGCCCCTACTAATGAGTAGAGACCTGCAAAATTCGCAGGTTCAATGACCTCCAAGATAGACTCTACTACACTCTACACACTCGGGCAAATTTCACCTGTTCATTGGCTGCTGTATTGTGAGTCGTCTCGACTGAGTGTCTGTGATTCCACACTTCTTTGAGCGAGGGTCTCTAACTGGCCCTCATTACTCCAGATTAACAGTGAACCAGTGGTAGAATCAGCGCTAAGGTATAATTATTTGAATTGTAGCATATCACGAAATGAATCCGCGAATTTTGCAGGTCTCTACAAATGAGCACTTAATTAACAGAAGACCGTAAAACTTTGCAGATCAATCTGGTTTTGGTGTCAGTTCACTGTCGGTCTGCACGGACGCCGAGCCAATGAGAAACCCTCATCCAAAAGAAGTATCGAATCACCAGTCGAGACGACTCACAAGGTCAGCAGCCGACGAACTGGCGTCAATTTGCCCGAGTACGTGTGTACAGAGAGGTGCAGTGTCATCGACAGCCACGGGAATTTCAATCCGGGTCCCTTTCTCGTGATTGTGTCCGGTTGTTTTAGTATCGCCAGATGCCCCACGACCTCGGGACCACCCTGCACTTGGCTGGAGTCCCTGGCGAGCACACGTGCTTGCCCCTCGCGTGCCTTCACGTGCCTTCACGTGCCGAGCGTGTAGCGGCCGTGGCCGTGACGAGCGGTAGCCATGGCAACTGGAGCGTCGGCTGCACGGGCCTGCGGTAATGGGAGCACGGGTCCCAGAACGGCTTCAACACAGTCATTATCTTTGAAAGATTTGTGCAATGGGAGTGCATGACTTGATGTAAGCTTTTGGACATACGCCATTGCTAAGCACATGTATGTCTGTAGAAGAAAACTACAAAAAAAACCAAAACACAAAAACACAAATAAAGCAAAAAATTGCTGTTGTCAACAGGATATAAACACCGCATAATATTCCATAACAGGAATATGGTCAACAAACAAAAAAAAAAAACAAACAAAGAAAAATGGACTAAGAGAACGAAAAAACCCCCACAAATGATGACAGCACAAAAATATTGAACCCCCCAAAAAAAATTCAGCACAAATTTTGAAACGAGACAAAAAACACTATAAAATGAATAGATAAAATGAAAAAAATATCGTGTTTTTTGTCTCGTTTCAATTTATCTTCTACAGACATACATGTGCTTAGCAATGGCATATGTCCAAAAGCTTACATCAAGTTCAACACAGTCATTTGCCAAGTTTCCTTTAGAAACCAACTACCAAGAAATAGTTCGTACTTCAACAAGAAATACATTGTAACTTTGTACAACACATGGCTATGGTTATTTTTTGCATATATTAAATAAGTTTTATTTTTTATATAATACAGACAATATCTTATGAAAATCGGCGCAATATTATATATTTCAATTAATGCCTCAGTCAAGCATGATTTATACAAACCATGAAAAAGATAATCTAATATTAAAAAAAAATTGACGCAGTTAATACTTGAAAGCTATTGAGGGAACGATTTACAAAAAAAAACTTTAACCATCGGAGGTGCTGGAACAACACATAAGCATAAATGCCCGGGTGAGAATCGAACCCAGTACTAATGCAAAACACCGTTTAGTTAGTGATTCAGTTGTTCTCACGTATAAATGCACACATTTTCAAAAATCTATAATTTCACATGAACATCTCTGTTACATTTCCAAAAACAAGATTACGTTGTACCAGCAGTCTTGCAACAGGGTACACTGGTATAGGTTTAAACGTCAGGGCAGTGTTGCCTGACTGGCTGAAGGCTGCTCTGATTGGTAAACAACTAAAGTCAACAAGGACTCAGCATTTAAAATCTGGACAAAATTTTCCAAGAGCCTCGGTAGGTAGCTGCTACCCTGATGATGGTGACTGCAAGCAGGGACGTCGGAACGTTTTCATGAGTGGGGGAGGGGGGGCGAAAAGATGCATCACACTTACCTCAGTCCTAGAGCGGGGGGTGGGAGGGGAGGGGGGCCCCTCCCCCGGAAAATATTTGGCATTTTAGTTGAAAAATCGTGCTATTTAATGAGTTTCCGAACCAAAATATTAAATATACCATTCCAAGAATTTCATGACGTAGTATGTATTAAATACTACTCTGACAGCAGATGTAGTACTATTTAAATAAAATACCATCTAGAAATTTGCAATCATTTTACAGTATATTGACAATCATAAATTTGATTTTCTAATCAATGTGATCACCAATGCAACGTTTGTAACTAATGGTTGAGAAAAATACTACTAGGACCAAACATTTATTCTGGGAAAATGAGGGGGGCGAAATTCTACTCTCGTCCCCCCCCCATGCATAACAGCACGGGGGGCGACTCGCCCCTGCTGCCCCCCCCCCCCCCCTGTTCCGACGTCCCTGACTGCAAGGTCGGACCGAAACGTCAGTGGTACCGTCTCCTTCGTCGCGGGGCTACGACCCAGAAGCCGAGCAAGCCCACTGTAAATGGCGCTCGCACTATTACCGTGGTTCACTCCACGGGCGCTTCCCTTCTCCGCGGTCTACCGTCTCCGAGGCAGGCGGCTGGCCAGCCACCCGGGCTTCCCACGGCCTTTGAATATATATACTGTATAGAAGTCGCGAGTGGATAGGATTTACTCTACGTTTTTCAGAAGCTTATGATGAGCAGCTTGGGAACTTCACCGCTGCAGTACGCTGCCGTAACGCCCTGTATCGTCTTAGGTTGTTATTTACAAGTTAGAGCACAGCACTGTCGCCCGCTGTCATTCCCCGCACCCCCCACTTATCATTCACTGCAGCTCAAGTTCGTTCAACAGGAGGGGGAAGGGGTGTTTGAAGAGTTCGACACTTGTCCGCCAGGGACCATCACAAGTCGATGCCCCTAGAGATGGTGGCGATTGCGGCGGTGAATTAACCAACTACCTCCAAACCGTATTAGAAATTTTAACCTGGGCTGGCGACTTCTATACAGTATATATATATTCAAAGCCACGGCCCTGTGACGTCACGGACTGTCGTCCGTCCTCCTGGTTCCCACACCCGGCCGGCGCGAGGTCAGCGGAGCGTCCAGACACC
Organism: Bacillus rossius redtenbacheri; assembly: GCF_032445375.1. Classification (NCBI taxonomy): domain Eukaryota; kingdom Metazoa; phylum Arthropoda; class Insecta; order Phasmatodea; family Bacillidae; genus Bacillus; species Bacillus rossius. The sequence continues at coordinate 71,774,460 of NC_086333.1, forward strand.
CCTCGGGGTCACGCACGGGGGGACGCGACATCCGCGGAACAGCGGGTCGGGCAACGACTTTCGTCGGTGCAAGCCCCCTCCCAACCCCCCGCATGGTAGACTCTTATTCTACTCCGTCCAACTCTTCTTCCGGAACCATCCTTCTGTTTCCTGCGATCAACCTATGCTTGCCAATAATGCATGAAATATTGCATCCCGCATGTAAGTGCCCATGGTTTTCCCTGTGTCTATGCAGGTCTTACCTGGGCCCAACTTATCTAGTTTATAGTCTATAATAGTCAGTGAGGGGAGTTAGTCATGGCGCCAATCTATGCCATGGCTGGCCAATCCCCCTTCCTAGCACACGATGCATGCTCCCTCTCCCGCATGGCTTAAACCCTGCATGATTAGAGCGTATAGGCTTCGGCCTGAGACGCGCTTAGAGTCTGTCCCTAACCCAGACCCCTCCTAAATACACTTAGTTTTAATTTAGGTTAGGAAAAATTAAAAAAAAAATACTTTCGTCGGGGGGGGGGGGGGGGGCGTCACCAGGTGACATGCAAGTAACTATCCCCCCACCTCCCCCAAGGAACTTGCGTTCAACGTATGAAAATCATATATCCTATATCCTATATCACTTTTGATCACGTGATATCAGCAAATACGGCACTTCAAAAAATTACTGTGACGTTTTCCCTCCACCTCTTCGAACTGTACACTCAAAAAAAAAAAAAAAGAGAAAACCTGGTATTGGAAAAATAAAGAAGTGTGATTTAATCAAGTTTGATCACCTGGAAAGTGTCGTATGATTAGAGACCGGAAAAATTCGCGGGTTCAATGACCTCCAGGATATACTCCAATTTCCTCTACACACTCGGGCAAATGCCAACTATTCATTGGCTGCTGACTTGTGAGTCGTCTCGACTGGGTGGCATGTGATTCGACACTTCTATGAGTGAGTATCTCTAATTGTCCCTCAGTCCTCCAGATTAACAGTGAACCAATGACAGAAGCAGCTCTAAAGTATAATTATTTGAATTTTAGCATTACACTAAATGAACCCGCGAATTTTCAGGTCTCTACGTATGATAAATTATGTTTCTCATGAATAGTTTCATTTATAAAAAAAACATGAAAATGTGTATTAGTCTCCCCCTTCCCCCCGACCCCCACATTTAAAAATGAATAAAGTAAGTACATACCTGAAAGAGAAGATTTTGATCACGTTTGATCAACCATAGCTAATATATATAGTTTTTCAAAGTTTTTTTTAGACTAAAATGTTAAGTTACCCCGTTTCACCCTCCCCAACTGATCAAAATGAGAATATTTCTTATTAAATGTCAATACGAGTCGTCAGCTCGTGTTTACTTGCGCCTGGTGAGTAGGCAGTACCGCCAAGCGTGCGTCGACAGAATTCTGCATACCACCCAGGAGAATGCAATAACCAGCAATACTCGCAGCGCATTCCAGCTACAGCATGTGTGTGATCTTGAATCCGGCAATCTTCGGGTTCCGCGCATTCTGTAATTCTGCACCGATTTAGTCGTTCGTGTTCGGATTTTTTTATGTGTGGATTCAGACGTTTGTTAATCTTGACCGTTGTGTTTACATTAAGATTTTTATTTTATAATCCCTCGTTAATTATAAAAAGTTTTATTTTTTTATTTTACTTCTTAATTTTTTCCAAGACAATAAAATATCTGTTAGCAGCATTGTTACAGTTGTAGGATAAACTGTTAATGTTAATTCTACTGACTTATGGGCTACGTTCAGAACAGAGCCAAAATTAATAATATTGAAATATATGTATAAAAAATCTGTGGACAAAAATGGCTGAAACCAAAATGCGTCCTTCAGTTACGTCTCATTATAAGTAAAAATTGAAAGTTATCAGATGATGCTTTTATTGAATTGTAATAAATGTATTTAAAAAATTCTCGTTACAGATTTTCCTTATAAAATACAATGCGTGGGATACATAAAAAAATTGGTTGTCTGTAAAGTCGGTTTACGGACGATAGTTTAACGTGACAACGTCATAACAAAACATTGATGAAATGATTGCATACTTTTATGAATAAGATTAAATAATTTTTAGTTTAATAATAAAAGAATAAATACTTGAAATTATACTAGTAATCAGATTTTTAAAATGCAAGAATAATTAACCTTTATTGCCGAAATTGTTGTTGTAATAAGCAATGAAAACCACATTAACTTTTCACTTCACTTTATAACCAGTCGACGAAACAGTTCACGTGTAGATGTAAGTTGTGTGCTGCCGCTGTCTTTCTTCTCCTCGGACGCATATGCCAATCGAGTGGAAGAGAGATAGATGCGGCGCAAGCGTGCAATGAGCGTAAAGGGACACAGCGTAACGGAACAATGTGCGTAACGGGACACTTTTTCGTACGTGCAGCCGGCGTTCAACGATTTATTAGACGCTGTCACGTCAAAAAATCATTAAATTATAAAGTAGTTGTAAACCATTTGGAGCTGTATGGTGTATGTCCGGCAACAGAGCACGCCGAGACAAGGAGAGAGATGGTAGCAGAAGTCGTGTATTGGAAAGAGTACACGCTGCCAACAGAGGTTTGAGGCGGCACGCTGCAGTTTCTCTAGTTTGAAACAGCAACAGACAGACGTTGCTCAGCGACACGATCCTAATTGCCCGCACGAGTAGGAACTCACGGTTCGCTGCGCCAGCTCGCCCGACTCTTATCGACACGAGCCGTCCGTCAACTCGTACACTCCAGGGTCAGGCACGTGACTAGACTAGAACAACCCCCCCCCCCCATCCCCTTTTCCCACGGGCAAGAACTCATCTTGGCGACCGCTTTTTCTTTTCTCAAACCAACCAAACCAACACCTTTCCCGACAACACCTCACATCGCCACCACGTATTAATTCCACTACACTATTCCGAATATGTTTGAGATTTACCTTAGATGGTAAATAAATATATTTATTTACAGTAATTTCATTTTTTAAAAAACATCTCAAGCTGGATAGTATGCGAAAAATACCAGTTTTTTTTAAAATATTCAAAATATTTTTTTAAATGTTCTAACAACTACAATATATTCAAGAAAATATCTATAGTAAAATCAAATGCGGTTTTCGGGGCACAAACCCCGTCTACCCCTCTCTAGTTATGCCCCTGACCTGGGGTAAGTGAACCAAGGACCAGTGTAGCGGAGCAGAGCTGTTGTCCACACGGGCTCGCTCTTAAAAAAGAGTTAGTTTTCCTTTGATATCATTTAGTCCAGTCGTAAGTATTAACTTTCGTAGAGCAAGGTGGCTTTTAAGTGGGTTAAATGGGTTAAATGTAGTACGGCTTTAAATGAGTAGGAACACTTTGCATCAGAAGCAAAAAAAAAAAAGACTTGTACATCATTCTATAAAGAATGAGTTCGACCGAAAAACATTGGCTGCAGATTAGCTACAAAAAAAAAGAAGAAAGAAAACTAAGTAAAAACTTATACGACCTATGGTTTGGAGTGCTTCTAAGTCTGGTATACGTCTTTTAATTTTAAGATGAACAATTGGTTTGTTGCAAATAATATATATATTTTTTTTAATTTGGAACCCTAAGAGTTTGGATAAAGTTTCATTGAACAATGTAAAACATCTACCGCAAACATTGTCGCTGTCGTAAATTGGGTTCTTTAAATAGCTGGGCTTAACATAAATTAAATCTTTATATATTTTTCGTTGCCCCCAACTATTTAAAAATAATCATTTTACATCAATGACAAGTTTTTCGGTTGTGAAAAATTGTTCAACTGAAATTCATTCAGCTGCTCAGTGTTTTATTTACAAAATAATTTCTCTATTATCTACGAAATAAAAACGTTTTTCAGATACAACTTTAAAGGTGAGTACCAGTCTCGAGAAGCACTTTAGACCACAATTATTGTTGGTTTCTAACTTATTTCTGCGTGATGAACCTAGGGCCGAAGTCAGGGTTGCCATAGACGTATACTTTAAATATTGGTTCTAGGAAAAAAAAATTGTAGAAATTGTAGGAATTCTAATCCCATACAACTTTGTTTATGTACATTTAGGATCTAAAGTTAATAATAAACGAGATGATTCGATAACCACATGTCGCCACTTTGCAACGTTTCTCCCTTCTTGGTTAGAAAAGTACTGATCGAACGATAAAAATTGTAAAGAATAAAATGTAGGGAATAAAATTCACAACTATATGAGTCCTAACCATTTTATTAAAAAGTTGAAAATGGCCGAGATATTAAGCAAAATAAATTCCCCCCCCCCCCCTTTTAAATTTAAAATGGCGGCTAACGCATCGGGCGAATTTGGTCACCATTTTGAATTTAGATTACCACTGACCCCCCTTCTCCTAAAGGGCGGTGCAATAAAAGTTTTGCCCAGAATTTTCGGAGGGTTAAATGATAACCCGACTTGGCTATCAGTATGTGTTTTTCGCGAGATGATTAATAGCTGAATAGTAAAATACTGTAGCATAGTCTGTGTTTCATGATTGGTTATGTTTCTTTCAGGTGCATGTCTACGGAGAAAAATACTTTTTGTACATTTACAAAAAGATATATTTGGCAAGCGGTTGCCATAAAATAGTTTTTAATACTCAATAAATATATTGTAAGTTTGCACAACACATGGGTATGGTTAGTTTTGCATATAATAATTACGTTTTTTGAGATAATACTGAGTATTTCTTAGGAATATTGGCGCATAATTTTATATGTTAATTGAATTTTCACTCAAGCATAATTTTTTTAACCCATGAAAAATATAGAATAGAATATTCAACTATTAGACTTTATTAAGTTCTATCATGCTTACTACTGTGCGCGGTTAATACTGGAAAGCTATTCAGGGAACAGTTTACAAAATATAATTGTAACTATTGGAGGTACTGGGACAACACAAAGCATGAATATCCGGGTGAGAATCCGAACCCAGTGTTACTGAGAACACTATTTTGCAGTGACACGGTTGTTTTCATGTGTATGTACAGATTAAAAAAATTTCTGTAATTTTACATGAACGTTTCTGCTCCATTCTCCTACTACCATTAACATGGCGGCTGCTGGAACCAACAAGCCAAGCAACTCCAGACAATGGCCGCAAAATATCCACTTCTCCGGTCGCAACACTCTTAGAAATTTTCACCTTAATTTTACCAAAGAACATTGGTTACAAATCTTCGTAATAGTACGGGTTTTGTATTCATTTAATTTGAACGTGATTAAACAATAGCAATAATGTCAAAAACATTTTACGTCCAAGCAAACACATCCACCCCCCCCCCCCTTTTTTTTTAAATCTCCCGCGTGTGTGTTTGCCTTGTCTACAATGTGACACGTAACTCGGAAGTCGATACTCGGCGTAGTTTCTACGAAGATACGAATAATTGAGATTACGAAGAACTTTTAGTTTGTTCAGGGTTAGTTATTCGTTTGAAGATGCCGTCAACCCGCTGTGGTTCGCAGCGGTGAAGAGGCGGCCACCACAGACGTTGATGGAGGAGGCGGCCCGAGGTGCCCGTGTGGAACACAATGGTGTATACCATTTGTCCGAGTGTCCACTTCTCCGAATGACCACTTGTCCGAGCTCCTTTTGTCCGAGGGACCACTTGTCCGAGCGGCCAACTCTCCGAGCTCTGAGGGGCGGACGGTGTCTCCCACCCGCTCGACCTTGCTCCGCCCCTGCCTCCTCCTTGACAGCCAATCCCAGCACGGCCGATAGGCCGCCAATCAGCAATACACTGGGAAGTGGCTACCGACACCGAGTCCATCAGCCGCCCGGCCCGACAGCTGTTCCCACGGACCGGCGAGCCCCCAAGCTAACCCTGCCGCCGGGCTGTTGGGGGAGGCAGGGGAACAAACCGGAGCAACTTCTCGCCCCGCTACGCGCCGCTGAACCGGCTCAACCCGAGAAAAAAAATACCAGGGACCCCGAATATATATATATATATATATATATATATATATATATATATATATATAAAGAATGTTTATTATTTATTATTTGTTTAGACATTTTTAATTCTTATTTTTCTTGCAGCTAAGATAACTTCTGATGTAAATAATGTATTATTGTTATTTCATTGATAATAATTAATTTAAAATTGACAAATTTAGCTATTATAATCTTTTAAGTGTCTTTTGTGATGTGTTTATGTTTGTGTTTACCCATTTTTATTGTTGTGTTTATCATTGTGTTTTGTGTATGTTATTGTTATTTCTTTATGTAATATTTGTTAAGTGCCCACCTGTTAAAGGCTTTGACTGTTGGTAGACACTCAAATAATAATAATAAAATAAAAATAATAAATATTTATTACTAAAATCTACATTTGGTTTTCTTTCGATTCCTTTTCATTTTAATTCACTTTATTTCATTAACATTCTAGAAACTTCTGGAAATGATTCTATATCGCGAATTCATCTCACGATATGCCTAAACTAAAAAAAAAAGTGATTTTGTGCTGATTCTGCTATCATTTCACAATTCATTCCGAGGGCTTTGACCCGGCAAGAAAACCTCAACCACAGAACTATCGATTCGCAGATTCCCAATGGCGTACGTAGTCATATTAACCAGTTAAAAAAAATAACGAATATATAGTTCAGTTAATGGCTACGGAATATGCATGTAAATAATAAAATAAGTAGCCTTCTCCACGAATACCTATTAGGACACAATTATAAGCAGTAGTACATACATAATACAAGGACCTAACCCTAGTAAGTTTTATTTTAAAACTTCACGTTTTTGAAAAAAAAGCACTTGAAGGTCATCAGATACCTAGTTAATAATGAGTATTAAAGCATCATCTTTTGAAACTTTTCTGGGGGAGGAACACTGGACTAGACAAAGTGTTGGATAAAGTTTAGTATTAAAACAATAAAGTGTAACGGATTTTATAGTATACATATTAAAAAAAGTAATAATTATTATTATTTACTTTCAACCCTTGCAATAATGGTTGGTTTCATAAAAATTAATTTTAACAAAGTTTTAGACAATATTCAGAAATTTAAACAAAAATAAGAATGGATTCAATAGTGTACATGGCAGGAAGTTTTGAATAAAAATTATAAGATATACAACAAAAAAAATAAACGGATTTGATTGAATGCTTACTAAGGTAGTTATGAATTTATGTTTGTATTTTAACCCCTCTTTATCCACCCAATGCATATTTGGGTGTATCAGAAATTGTTTGAAACAATTTTTTTAGATAATATTTGTAGGGTTTACAAACAATTTTAAATGATTACATAGAGTGCTTACTAAAGAGTTATGAATTTTTTGTCATTCAACCCCTGCAGTATTGGTTGGTCTTACAAAAATATTTTTTAGAAGAAAGTTGTAGATATTAATTTATGATTTAAAAAATAATTAGATCGGATTTATTAGTGTACTAGGTACGTAAATTATGATTTTTTTTTTTAATTTACGCCTATGTTTTTTCAACCCCTTGCAGCAATGGTTTGTCTTATCAAAATTGTTTCAGACATAGGTTTGATATAAAAATTACAATATTTCCAAATAATTTTAACTGATTCGATGGTGTGCCTACGAAGTCCTCCAAGCCTTTATTCTTTCCATTCCTTGCAGTTTGGTTGGTCGTATCAAAAATTATTTAAACACAAGTTTTTAGTATATCTCCTACAAGTTATAATACGTTCAAACGGATGTGATATGTGTCATATTGTAGGAGCTATAGCGATGTTTCTGTTTTTTTTAAAAAAAAAAAAAAACCTTCCTAATTTCTACTCCTTTGTAACAATATTTCCCGTCAACGAACTCGACCGAGATTTTCCATTACTATATTTTATGTATCAGTTTGGAAGTAATTTACAAAAAATTACGGTAGTTATCGTGTCCATAAAAATGTTATATATAGCCTATATAAACTTTTGAGCTGACGATGGTTTTGGGATCTGTGGACCTTGAAACGAAAAACTATATAAAAATTTTCTGGAAGTTGCACCATGGTAACGGCTACAATATCACTTCACTACTTAAGTGGGTGATTGTACCAATGATAATTCGAAATTAAAAAAAAATAAATAAACAATTTATTTTAAGTATTTATTGTTAAATCTGAAACCATCCGCATGTGATGTAAGCAGAGACTGGCCTTATCTCCTCACAGTTTCCTCCAAACTGCACATATCATCCTCAGTCTCGCTGTCTGAACCACGCCCGACATTTCCAGAGACGGGGAAGGTTACGGAACTCATTCGGCGGCCGAGGATATAATGAGTTCCCCAGGCGCCGGACCCGTGGTGGAAGGGAGGCGAAGAGTGTTCCCAGCTGTCGCGAGACTCCGCTTCATCTGCCGCTGGCGCGCCGCAGGTGCCCACGACACAGTCTCTGTTTCACTCTCAGTGAATGGCGAACACCGCTGCCAGACCCTTACTGCCCGGCTCCGTCAACATTCAAAAAATTGGTTGTCTGTAAAGTCTGTTTACGGACGATAGTTTAACGTGACAACGTCATAACAAAACATTGATGAAATGATTGCATACTTTTATGAATAAAATTGAATCAATTTTTATTGAATTATCACTATTTTGTATGGATATAAAGGAGTGAAATGAAATCTACAATTTAATAATTGATAAATTTGCTTTTATTTGCACTCATTAATTCAAATATGTTTATTACTTTAACGAAGAGATTATTATGCTAGCTTGTGAACTTCTCATTGTTGAGCAAAGATAGAGTTCTAGTCTAAGCCAGAATCAGTTTTTGAATTTGTTGTGTTTTTTTTATTAATTTTTTTATTAATTTTTTTCTGTAATTTTATGATAACAAAGAAAACTTGTGGCGGTTTTCTCCGTGTGCTCCTGAATATTCTTGTCAATATTTTTATGGTTTTATCCGTGTGCTCCTGATTATACTTGACAATATTTTGATGTTTTTCTGCAAGTGCTTCTGGTTACAGATGAGCAATTGATCTCTTCATGAAGGATTTTTTTTTATTTAATGAGTCATGTTAATTTATTTAAGGTTATATTTAATTAATGAATTTCTGCTACTTAATCAACACTTGTAATATTTTTATCAGGAGGAAATTAAAAAAAATATCATTTCTCAGTCAAATAATAATAATCTCTGCGAAATCTAAGAAGCACTAACAGGAAGGACAGACTTCCTTCTCCTTGGAGTCTAGCGAAGCCATCCTTCTTTTGCGATCGTTAGTGAGCATCCCGCATCCCGTATAAAAGAACTAAATATTATTTACCTGCAAGCAACATGTGGCGACATCTGTTGTTGAAAAGCAGAACTACATGCATAAAGTACTTTTGCATGAGATATATTAGTTCTCGCTGATGAAATATGAAAAAAATTCTATTTAAGTAATGGATCTAATTTAAAACACTCAATTGGTATCTGGCATTAGTCTCAGTAACTAATATGAATTCCGATTTGGGATCTGGCGCTGTATCGAAAGAACATAGGTGTAAGTTTTGCAGCAAAGAGTTTATCTTGAGAAAGAATAAAAGACAACACGAGAAGAATGACTGTGTTAAAAATCCACTGCGCAATATGATAAGTTGTGTTCGATGTAGCAAGTCGTTTACGCGGAGAGCCTAAAAAGACATGGCAGAACTTGTAACGCCAAGCCTGCGTACAAGCTAGAGGACAACTATGAATCTACTAGACTAAGGAAGAGTGATCTGCATTACGACAATAATTTTCTTGGCTCTTCCGATCTCGACAAAGAACTTAAATTGAAGGAGGTTGATGATTTACGGAAGAATGAAGACAATGGAAGAATCCTTAACGTGAAAAGTGAGAATAGATTCCAGCCGAATTCAAGTAGATCTTTCCTACTTTGTAAAAATGATGGACTCCTAAAAAGGAAGCATGAAGACGATGAAGACACTTCAACATCATCAACATCGAATTATTACGGTAAATTGGGTGGAGACGATTCCTTCTACGGTGATTGTTACAGTGACTCTGAGGCTGTTGACAAAGACATAGACTATGATGAAGCACCTAGAGCTGACAAGATCGAAGAATGTGGCGGTGTCCTGAGACCGAAACGATGGAAACGACGTGATATATTAAATAAATCTGATCAAGCTTGTGATGATCACCTTTCTCAAAAATGAAAGTTATCCTGAGGTTGGTGGTAAAACGGAAGACACCAGAGATCATAATATTTATTATAAACGTGCAAGGAAGATGGTGGTAGAAGAGAATGATTACACATCATGGAAAGATCCAAACATATTGGTTGACCGGCTAAGACTTCTACATGATTCGACTTGTGCAGGAAACTATACGTGCATCAAAGAAATATCTTTCATACTCAAGGAACTGAGGAAAGCTGGCTACATACAATAATGGCTTGTTTTACTTGCATTTGTATAATGTAAAGAAATAAAATAAATAATTTAAATTATTAGAATCTAATGCTTTTATTTCTTGTATTCTGATTTCTAACTAAGACTTGGATCTCGTAACTTGTGCTTCCTTTTTGCCTTTTTTGTTGTTGATGGAGCTTCCAAATGTGCTTCCTTATTCGATGGTGCTTCCAAAATGTGCTGCCTTTATGATGGTGCATCCAAAATGTGCTGCCTTTTCGTTGTCGGTGCTTCCAAATGTGCTGCCTTTTCGTAGTCGGTGCTTCCAAATGTGCTGCCTTTTCGTTGTCGGTGCTTCCAAATGTGCTGCCTTTTCGTTGTCGGTGCTTCCAAATGTGCTGCCTTTTCGTTGTCGGTGCTTCCAAATGTGCTGCCTTTTCGTTGTCGGTGCTTCCAAATGTGCTGCCTTTTCGTTGTCGGTGCTTCCAAATGTGCTGCCTTTTCGTTGACGGTGCTTACAAATGTGCTGCCTTTTCGTTGATGGTCCTTCTATTTTTAATGTTGTTTTGACTCTAGTATTATTGTAGATGGTTCTTGATTTGACTGGCGTATTATTCCATACGGTGCATGTATATAAGCGAGTCCTAGACAGCAGGACGCTCAGTTTGTTACTGACGTCGGCGGTGTAAGGATCACCTAGTTTGTTTAATCTGGTGCATAAATCGCGTAATTACCTGTTCTTGCGAACTCGATGGCATCTTTACCGACTTTAACGTCGAACTCGGAGGTTGTACCATCGTCTACGGGAACCTTTACGACAGCTACGACGGAGAAGGTGCAGATCCCGTTGGCAACGACGACGACGTCAACATTGGAGGATATTTCAACAGATGTGATACCACCATCATCCGAAGTTTCATCATCAGCAATGGATACTTCCACTAATGAAGAGCGTACATTGCGTCAGTGCAAATACTGTGACGCATCATTTACTATCACCTCAAATGCTCGCAGACATGAAAGAAGCAGTTGTTCTAATAATGTTAAAAGAATACAATTTCAGTGCAATAAGTGCAATAAACTAATTTCACGTCTTGATAGCTTACATCTTCATTATAAAAAATGCTCCGAGAAGTTAAGTGCGAGTATAATGAACATGGTTATTGTTTTGACTCATGTGTTGTACCAGCTGATGAGACTATATAAGTGAGACCCTGGTGATATGAACTTCAGTCCGTCTCTGACTGCGGTGATGAATGGATCGGATAGTTAGACTTGTATAACATAATAGACCGGTATCTAGCTATTCTTGAGAACTCGATGGCATCATTACCACTATCTACACCAACCTGGATCGAACGTCTACCATCATCAGTGCAGAGCACGATGACAACGATGTCTACAGCTACACCTGCTCTCTCAGCACAGCAGGAGATTTCGACGCGTGCAACATCTTCTGCAGAGCAGACGTCAACGGCTTCAGAAGTTAACATGTCAGCAGTGTTACAATGGTTGTCAACAATTCCAGTGCCATTGATGAAGGAAGGAGCATCCAGCGGTGTTCCATCACCCGACTGCACGTACTGTGAGAAGATCAAAAACTTGGAATTACGGGATCATGTAATACACGATTGTAGTAATAATTCTGAACGCATTAAATATCAGTGCAACAGGTGTTTAAGCAAGTTTGTACAATATGGAAGATTAAAACGGCACCTCAGGAGTTGTGATAGACTGGCTGTACATTCATCGGAATCAAGCTGTATATTTTGTAACAAAACATTGGCAAATATTCAAAGTGCACAACGACACGAAAAATATCACTGTCCTTTTAATGAAGTCGATAATTCGTCTTTGTGTGAAAATTGTGGTGTACCAATATGTCGACCTGGTAAACTGAATAGACATTTACGAACATGTAAAAGACTTACTTCATCCATTAAGAAGACTGTTTGAATCAAGGAATCCACAAAACTTTATTACTTTGACTGTGTATTTTTTTTGTACTTGTAGTAGTGTAGTACTTTTGTAATAAAAGTTTTTTTAAAAGAACTTGTGGTGTTTTTTATTTTCTGAAACCTGCCACTTTAGTGGTACTTTTTTAAAATATTAAAGTTGTTTTGTATCGGCCAGGGATCGAACCAAGGACCTAAGTCGATCTAATCAATCAGTATATAGATAAAAAATTTATTTAATGAATTTTGAACTTTTTCCCGAATCTCTAGCATTAAAATTACGCATTTCCAATATGGTGGTCTTGATGTCTGATAGCATGATGGTCGTAGAGGATTTAGAGTCTCTTTACGAATGTTGAACATGGTTTATTGAAATTATTATTTTTTACATAAAATTAAACATTATTGCATTGATCGGGAATCGAACCGAGGACGGGAATCGATCGAATGAATATGTAAATTAATGAGTGATTTATTTAATGAATTTTGGAATTTTTCTTGTATCTCTAGCATTATAATTATGGATTTTCAAGATGGCGGCCAAATTTCAAGATGGCGGGTGTCACAGCAATAATAATAAATGATTACTGCACTCTAGCGGATAAGAATTAAACTAACATGTCATCAGCGCACTCTCGCCGACGGTACAATGATGATGGCTTCCAGCATCGAAGACTAGGTGACGATATATATATGCTTTGAAAAAAAAAGTGGTGGGAGTCAGTATGCCAGCAGCCACCGTGGGGGGAAGGATCAGTCGTCATTTTTATTTTTTTGCCCTCACCGGGTTCGAACCGAGGACTCCGAGCTCCGTGTCGTAAATGTTTGTTTTTTATTATATTTTATTATTTTTTTATTATTTTTTTTTTATAAATTTTAAAATTTTTTTTCGTTAAAATCGGATAATAAATAAAAAAGTTAAAGATGGCGACCGTAACGGAAACTGTAATGGTGACGTCATATTTAAAAATGGCGGTCATAATCCTAGATGACGTCAGAGGCTTATAAGCGGCTATCTCTTAGGAGTTTTAAGCCTCTTTTAGGACTTTCTAGTCGCTGGGATTTTTAAGGACTAAAAACGGGAATTTTTCCCTCGAAACGGGAAATTTTTCCCTCAAAAACGGGAATTTTCAATTTATCAACATTTTTGAGATTTTTTGGCGGAATTTTTTTCCACAAAAATGTAAATTTTGGCGATTTTTGAGAAATTTTTGGGCAAATTTTGCCCAATTTTGGCGAATTTTGAGGGTCAAAGGTCAATGTTTTACTTGTCCCGTTACGCTGTGTCCCGTTACGCTCATCCAAGATGGCCGCCGCGACGTCACTATCCAATATGGCGGACACCGGCTCTCGGCTCCACACCCTGAACCCTGTCCCAGAAAATACTATTCTATACTACTGACACTTTTTCGTGCGTGCAGCCGGCGTTCATCGATTTATTAGACGTTGTCACTTCAAAAATCTATTTTGCATACCTCCGTTAATGATGATAAGTTTTAATATAAGTATATATTTTTATTATATACCATTTCTTGATTTTTCCTAAGACCATAAAATAGTATGTAATGACGGTATCATTATAGTTGTAGTCATTCTGACAAAAAAAGTATTTAAATGCTAAAAACAATCTGTTCGTAACAGTCAGTCACTATTAAGAACAAGGCATTACATGAAAGTTTATACAATGCTGAGAAGAGCCAAATTTCTGCGAGTTTTCTCTATGACACACAGTTCAAACCAGCAATGACGTAGGTCCAAAATAATAATTAAAATCAATCTTCCCCCTTGCAATCATCATTCAAAGAGAGTGTGTGTATATGTGTATATGTAGATATATATATATATATATATATATATATATATATATATATATATATATACATATATGCGAATGTAACAAATGTTCATGTAAAATTACAGATATTTATAAAATTCTACATTTTCATTAAAACAACTGTGCCACTACAAAATAGTGTTCGCAGTAATATTGGGCTCGGATTCTTACCCGGGCATTTAAGCTTTGTTTTTCCCCAGTAACTCCAATAGTTAAAAGTTATTTGCAAAATCGTTCCGTGAACAGCTCTCCAGTATTATCTGCGCACAATAAAAATCACGATACAACAAAGTTAAGTCAAATTGTTGAATATTAGATTATATTTCCCGTGGTTTTAAAAATACTATGTGCCAATTTCCTTAAGAAATACTAGTGTTATCTCGAAGAAAGTATTTCATACATGCAAAAATTAACCATAGCCATGTGTTGTAGGAAGTTAGAATATCTTTTTTTCAGTATTTATATATATATTTTTTTTGGAAAAGCACAGAATACGTCTTTAAAATTGCTTCCATAGTGGGAGGCAATTCAAAAAACGAATGGTAACAAAGTCGGGGGATGCAGCTACATATCTATCATCTCCATCCAAAATTTAATTACACCACTGGATAGCTAAAGGATCAAAGAATTCGTTACGCTAAGTTTTTACTGTGCCGCATCGCGCGCGGTGGAAGTTGAAGCGCCGCCATTTTGAGGTCATTTTGCTGCGTTTTCGAGATTTCCATTCAGTACAACTTTTGACTCGAAGAAGCTACGACGTTCGTTTGGGTTTTCAATCGTCAGCTCTCGTCGTCAAAATCTATCGATTGCACGTATACAACACTAGTGTCAAATAGTTACAGTGAATATACATGGTGTTAAAATAAAATATGTTACGTACTCGCATTGACGGCCGTGTCCATGACTAGAGACATGCAAAATTCGCGGATTCATTTCGCGACAGGCTAGCATCAAAAACAACTATACCTTCGTACCGCTTCTGCGATTGGCCCACATTTTATCCGGGGAACTGTGAGCCAATGGGAAACACTAAACCAAGAAAGTGCCGAATCACGGACAGCCTAGTTGAGACGTCTCACGCGTCAGTAGCAAAATGAACAGGTGTCATTTCCGCGAGTATTTAAAGGACTGTGGAGTCTATCCTAGAGGTCAATGAATACGCGAATGTTGCAGGTCTCTATCCATGACTAGAGACCCGTAAAATTCGCGGGTTCAATGACCTCCAGGATAGACTCCAATATCCTCTACACACTCGGGCAAATGCCAACTGTTCATTGGCTGCTGACTTGTGAGTCGTCTCGACTGGGTGGCCTGTGATTCGACACTTCTATGAGTGAGGGTCTCTAATTGGCCCTCAGTCCTCCAGATTAACAGTGAACCAATGACAGAAGCAGCACTAAGGTATAATTATTTGAATTTTAGCATAACACGAAATGAACCCGCTAATTTTGCAGGTCTCTATCCATGACACAGCCACACCCCACGTGTCCTCCGGCGACGGCGGACGGCGAAGGACCTACCTTGCGGGCTGGCGGGCAGGACAGACGTCAGCAGGAGCACCAGGAAGGCCCGTGGCGTGGTCTCAGCCATGTCCGATGGCGCATCGGGTGGCGTCCTCACCTGCGGCACACCACAGCACACCTTCCGAACCTCGCCCTCCATGGAAATTAGAAATTTTGGGTCTTTAAACCCCCCTTAGTCACAGTCGACCACCGGGTAAATTCCCAAGCCCCGATCTCATGGACACTCAGAAAGCCTGGTAATTACCCATACCTAGAAATTATATGTTGTTTGACCCTCCAACCCCCCCCCCCTTCTACCCCTGAAATATAAGGTCCTTATTTATCAAAATATTGTATTGTCAGAGGTTATTCATACGTATGCAAAATTTCAACACATTCGGACGTCGAAAAGTGGGTAAAAATTGAACGGAAAGATTTTATTACATAGTCCATTCACTCATTCATACATACAGGTCAAGCTAATAAAAGTGTTGTAATATTAAAAAAATATATATCACGAATTTCATTTGAACGAACACTTGCCTTATGTGTCCAGTGATGCGTTAGAGGAAAACGAACTCAACATAATGTATTAAATACGTCGTTTTATCTGGAAAAAACAGATTGACAGACTACCACCCTTGCTCGGCTTAATTTATGGCTGAATTAACTAGCGTAAAAAAAAAAACACACAAAAATGTAAATAATGCCACGAGTGCTAGAATCGAAACTTCACAGATAAGAGGGACAGGAAATTTTTAAGGTACTCTAATATTTGAAACACCTTTAATCATGCGTTGCAAAACTACCATTATTCACACTAGTGTCTGTCCATGTCTTCAATGGAATATAATAATGAATGTATGTGTTTATGATAGCTAAAATATGATAAACAACCATATTAAATAAGTAGTTTATTGACACAAAAAATATACATAAAATGGCGTCTAGCATGTGAGGCTACAATGTGAATCATTACACGATCCAGCCATATAGGCTCGTTCATGTGACCCATAAGAAAACGAGACAAAGTTTTTTTTTAAAAAAAAGAAGAAAAATAACTCACTCTGAAAATAATAATCTCATCCTAATAATCTTATCGTATCTATGGAATGAGGAGGAAGGAAATGCCAATAAGCCTACAAATTGTCACAATTTCAATGCTAACATCGTATCCAACCACACAGTATTGAGAGTTTAGAGTTTCGAATTATTTGTTGCGAAAGTATGGAAACGTATGCAAAAAATACGCGAAAGTATGTACAAGTAATTATTGGAAAATACCTATATGAAATCTTGCGATGCTGCTGCCATCTGTAAAGTTGTCAAGATGGTTAAATTGAAGTCTATATTTTTTAAAAAACCACGCTCCATCGAGCAATAATCGTATGTTAGTTATAAGATGGTAATATTTCACGGTATTTGTAAAATTAGATTGATTTTAAGCTCTGGGACCTAACTCTGGCAGTATTTGATGAAATATAGGCCTATATAGTACTAGCAAATATTGATTGTACCCAACGACATATATATATATATATATATACGTCGTTGATTGTACCCTATTGACCTTGCATTTAAGTTCCGATGATAAAACAATATTAAAAAATGGGCGCGTGTACTTAGGTACGCGCGTGAGAAATTATACTTCTTTGGCATCATTAAAAAATAGTTTTTAATTGCATGCAATAAACCATGAAATCATTCAACGATAAAAGCTGTTTATTTAATTAAGTGGACGGGTTCGCCCCAAGGAGAAAATTGACGCGGCGAGACCTCGTTGACATAGAGAAATGACACACACTCACTATTTATGTGTCTATGAAACATGATTTTTTTCTGCAATTTAAATTGTAATATACAAAAAGGGTATTGAAAATTGAAACAAATGTGGCGACACTACAAACTGTCAGGATCTTTATTTTTTTCTTACTCTCTACTTAGTTCCTTACAATAGCATTCACTCTCGCTCTCTCTCTTTCTATTCCCCCTCCCCAGGAGCGTTAAACGTTTAACGCAATCTTGTTGGAAGTCGCATTAGAAGTATAACTTCAATAAAATAAAGGTGTAAAAATGTTATACCTATAAAATATTAACTTGCATCAATGCAGCACATTTATGTTATGTGTAATGATGTAATTTCCTAAGTTGGAAACTGTTTTTAATTATAGAATTATTTACTATATTAATTTTTTCAATATAATATGGAGACTTAAATCATTTTAATTTTTTATTTAAATGTTAATTTTTTTATTCATTTCGTTGCGAAGCTGAATGCGAGCCGAGCGGCAATTGACGTCAAAAACAGCTGAAGAGCGCCGCGTGACCAACTTGATGCGCAGCGGACTTTTCTAGTTTTTTGAAGTAGTTATGTGTCCATCCGCTAGATAGTAACTTTCATAATATATTGCTAACATAGCCATATTGATTATGAGAAGTAATACGTAAGCTATTATCAGGCAAACAAACCAGTGAAAATTATATCACTTTATTTTGGTAGCCTCATATTTTGTGGTGTGGCATACCAAAAATTTATAATATCTAAACCCTTTTAAATACTGTTAAAAATCTACGGGAGATTAAACAAATAAGAATATTAGAGAAAGTTAAAACTTACAACGGTATATAATAAGATTTTCAAAATAATTTTTAAATATTATAATGTATTCAATCAAAATAATCTCTCAAAATAATTAACAGAGAATTTAAACCAAAACAAGTGCCCCAGTGCGCACTGGCCATCAGCATTAGGATAAACTGTGTAATGTAATTTTACTCATATTAAGTAAAAATTTAATAATTTAAAATAATAATCAATAATATAAATTAAAAATCTGCTGATTTTGGCTTGCTTTCTATGTGTTTGCACAATGGATTTGTATATTCATCTACTTTGTCTGTTATTGAAGTTTCTTATGACTATTGATGTAACCAGCAATGACATGTGTCAATAAAAACATCTTAAATCATTATTATTTCAGTAGCATTAAAATAAACTGAAAGCGAATATTTCAGTACACGCTAGTGATGTGTATCTAACCTCGGTAACGAGAAAATTCATGTGTTCTAATGTTGTATTATAATACAAAACTCGGACACGAAATTTAACGCATAATTCTTTAAAATGATGCCAAGCGTGGTACACATTTCTTGAAGCGAATCACGCGTAGTTTATGCATCCGCCGCTAGAATTCGTTGCCGAAGAAGCTACGCTGACAATCGAATCATTCGATTTGCAAAGCGAAAGGTTGAACTATATATTAAAACGGCTGCGATAAAAACGAAAAAAAAATTGAAAAAAAAAAAAAAATACTAAACACCGTCTTGGAACCTGATTTACGGCAAGGAACTTTATTAAAATACTGCTCGTCTTGTTAAAATTCATAAAGTTTCCTTTTTCACTTTGTGAACTTTGGTTCGCGCCATCCACCATAGATGCTAGTTAATAGCGCCTACCAAATGCCGTATACCGAGATATATATAATTTTTTTACGTTGTTGCGGGTACGGATTAGTTTCAGTTGTTACGTTGCCGTGTGATTGCAGCGTCGACCAGGGGGGAAGCCTTCTTTTCACAGACGAGAGAGCCGAACGCCCGATCGTGCATCTTCGGTTTATTTTTTTGGTTCATTGTAAATAAATATGGCGGTGTTGATGAAAGGATATTAATGGTCAATTAGGTTAGGTTAGCTACATTATAAATACTTTAAAAAATTGTGGACGGTTGATTTCATTAGGATAGCTACATTTAAGATACGGGGAAAAAAAAGCACGAACTTCGGGGAACTTCGGGTTTTGGCTCTCTCGTCTGTGAAAATAAAGGCTTTCCGTCGATCAGCGGGCGGCCGGCTTCCACACAGACAGGTGGCGACCCCTGCGAAACCGCCAGGGAACCAGGGCGCGCGCGACCTTGAACCACGCTCACGCTCAGGAACTGTGTCGGCGGCTCAAGGGGAGAGACAGAGAGAGAAAGCGTGGGAACGTCCATTAAGGTAATAATTAAACTGACAAAAGTTCTGGGTGGGACGGGGCGCATGCCGTCGTGTGCTCTTCCCGCCAACTAAGGTCTCGGGTCAGCCACGCGAGGCCCCGCGGGTTGCAGCCCCGAGGCGTCGAAGGCGAGGGATCCCGCCGACGTTTCGGTCGACCTCGCAGTCGCCATCTTCAGGGTGGCACTGCGCCCGCGAAAGTATGCGATCGTTATTATTTAAGGTTGTTCTTACTGTGCAACAGACTAAAAAAAAAGGCGCGTGTAACTCAGTAGGTACATGTGATAGAAACCTAGATTCGTAAGTACGTATATCGTAAGAGAGAAATACAATTTTCTAAATAAACATGAATCAACAAAATTATTTTTCTCACTTAAAAATAACTGCTCAGGATATAAAAAAAAAATTTAGTTACACAGCTAAAACAATACTAATACAACAATGTTTAACATTACCGATTCACATAAGTTATTAAATATAATACATACTTGAAATAACACCATCTGCATGCTAATATTGCCCATGGCGCGGTGCACAACAATAAACTCAAACCCCGTTGGGTTACCCTCTGTCCAAATACTCCCTTACTAGATGCCAGCCAGTCGGGGTGGCGTCAGGCGCAGGCGGGTCCCTACCGCCGCGACACGCCTATCCCTGCAGCATGGCGGGGTTCAACCTGAGACATACGCTACCACGCGTGGGGCCCGCTCAAGGCATCGGTTCTCTACACCGTCCGCAACCTACTCTCCACATGGGTTAACAATGTTTCCAACTCTTCTTCCAGAACCATCCTTCTGTTTTCTGTAACCAACCTGCTTGTAATTAATGCATGAAATTTTGCATCCTGCATGTCAGTGCCCAGGGTTTTCCCTGTGTCTATGCAGGTTTTACCTGGGCCCAACTTATCTAGTTTTAACTTAAAATAGTCAGTGAGGGGAGTTAGTCATGGCTAAAACGTTGTCATGGCTGGCCAATCCCCTCCTAGCACATGATGCATGCTTCCTCTCCTGCATTGTTCATAACCTGCATGCTTAGAGCGTATCGGCTTCAGCCTGAGACGCACTTAGAGTCTTCCCTACCCAGACCCCTCCCAAATACACTTAGTAATTAGTTAGGTTAGGAAAAATAAAACAAAACGTATTAAAATTGAAATTTGAAACAATTGAAAATTTACTCCCATCGCGCCCAAAGAAGTTTCACTTCACAAAAGGGGGTTTAGAGGCCAAGATAGAGGGATAAGAAGCTTGTAGGCTCCACACATATTTGAACCACGTGTAAAAGTGTGCGAGTACAGGTACACCCGCGCGGGCGAGTGTAGAGTATGCGAGTGTGTAAGAACGTGTGTGTGAGTGTCCAAGTGCAGAAGTGTTCAAACGAGCAAGTATGAGAGTTGCTGTAAAGCAAAACATGCGTTTTAAAACTGCTTCCACCGCCATCTGTGTTTTACGGCAAATAATTTGATATCAAAAATATGAAACTAACATTCGCCTGCGATTAAATACACACTGGAGGTTCGCACAGTTGTAACAAACACGGCGAAGAAGGAATCTGCAAAGAGTCCTACATTTTTCTGACTCTCAACTGTATTCGTTTTTTTTTTATCGTATTATATTCCTGCTTGCACATCATCATTTACATAATTTTACTATATCCTTAAGTGTTAAGGGAAAATATTATTTCACCTGACAAATTTCTTTTTAAAACGTGAATCGAACTGATGTAAGCGGCATTAATGATACCTACATACATATTACGCTTTTAAAAGACTTTTGCTTTTAAAGAAGGAACTCATTCTTGAACTGGTTTCGGTTAAAGTACTCTTTCAAAACAGTTAATATGAAGAATTATTATAAATAGGTCATTCATAATTTTTTTGTTTTATCCAATGTCAATAGTTGGAAAAATACTAAAAACATTTTTAATGATTCTAATTTTTTGTTTTAAATAAGCTGTAGCTAGTTTCAAAATGATTTTTCTTAGTTAACTTATAAGCATTAATTTTGCTGTAAATAATAAGTTACGAAGATGTTGGTTCAGTTTAACTATTTTTTTCTCTGCGCAGATGATTTATTACCGAGAAGCAGTGTCACACGTTTCTAGGTTCCAAAAATTGCTCGTGTTTATTCCCACGATTTCAAGCGTCAGTTTCTCTTTTTTGCCAGCCCTCGTTCCCGAAGGAGTGAAATGCCTGATGCAGTTATTACAAAGGAGAGCAGATACGACATCCCAGGGTATCCTCTCTTAGTGCAGACTCAATTGTTAATTATTATTAATATTTTACTTTTAGTAATATTGATTAAAAATACATACAGATGGTAACTTAGATAAACAATATAAATGTAATTTAATTTTATATTCTTATTGTGCATCAAATTTATTTAGTAGTAGTTGTTTTCGACCCTTTTTATTTTAACTCTATTTATGTTGTATTATTTAATACGTTTGTGACTGATAACTAGAATATTTGTACTAGTCCATCACATTGATATTGTATTTTATTTTCTTTACATGTTTTGTGTTGTCATAAAATATTACACTTTATCGCTTGTAAACAAAGGAAGACAACATTTACTTATTTTGCTTTTTTACCGTGTAATGCTATTTGCTTTGTATGATTAACATCTAAACAGGCGATAGCATAGTAATTTTTTTCTATGATAGTATTGTTTATGAATTTTTATAGATCCAGCCTATTTTGGACTATGTATGTTGGCTGATGCATATTAAACATTATATGTTCATAGCAACCATGGTCTACGGCTTCACCAATTCGGAATTTTCCATTTTTCTGTCATACGTGTTTTTAGATTATTGTGACTATAAGGGGTCTTGGAGTCATATTAAAAGTGAAAATTTCTCTTTAATGCTTGGCTCAATTTAAGCTAGTTTAAAACAGTTGAAATTGTTTTGAAATAAAAATAATAATTGATTCATACCAGTTACCAATATAGGCCCTATATGCACAAAAAATTGAGGGTAAAATTTTTTTTTGTCCATTACAAAATAACTTGTGAAAGTTCACTTTGCAGAATATTTTGTAGTGACCCATAAAGATAACTTACTTGAATTAAAGAGACTTTGCACAATATGTGCTTTTATTTCTATTTTCAAATATTATAAATTATCGTTCTCAAAACTGATTTTTTTTTGAGTAACATAATTTCGATTATATATCTTGCTTCTTTGCAGTTCACGGATTGTTACTGAGACTGAAACTTAGCAAACAAAAAAATCGTTTTGTGAAGGAAAAAAAAAATCTGTTTCAGGTCGGGAACAGCAATCAACCATCCTGTTTTAAGGGGAGGCGGGGGAAAGGAGAGAATAAAAAGCTGAAGATAATAATCCATGCGTTTTCACCCACATCGGACCACACTCGACACGATGATATGCCTGTGCGTCTTGTCACCAGGGCAGTGGGCCAGCGTCATGCTTGCACGTGTCAGCTGGTGCTCGCTGCGGGGTCGTTACCACAACGCCGAACGTACAATAACGCCGAATACCATTACGCCGAATGCCAAATTGACCGCAACGCCGACAGCTAGAAAAATGCTGTGTGCCACAACGCCGAAATACAGTAACGCCGAAAAATGTTGCTGCGGGGAGGGGGGGGGGCACAGGAGTAAAATGAAAAACAACTGAATGAATTTGTGTACCTAACCTAACCTAGGCTAGCCTAACCTAGCCTAACCTAACCTAACCTAACCTAACCTAACCTTTGTGGCAGTCCTGCAATGACATTTTTCGGCGTTAATGTATTTTTGCGTTAATGTATTTCGGCGTTGTGGTAATTCGGCGTTGTGGAACACAGCAGTTTTCTATCTGTCGGGGTTGTAGTCAATTTGGCATTCGGCGTTATGGTTTTCGGCGTTATGGTTTTCGGCGTTATTGTACGCTCGGCGTTGTGGCATTTCGGCGTTGTGGTGCGTCCCCCTCGCTGCGGCAGTCAGCGCGGCTTCAGAATGACACCTTTCCGACGAACTGAACTGGGTCACTTTCAGCGCTCAGCACAAGCCTGTAAACCACAACAACGCGACACGCACACCACCACCACACCAGCCGGCCTGGTTTCCCGGCAGCTTCGCCCCCCGCCGACACACGGGACTCCTGGATAGAGCAGCACAGCCCGTGAGCCCACATCTGCACCGCACTGAGCCGTCGAGACCCACGATTAGGGACCGGAAAAATTCGTGGGTTCAGTGACCTGCAGGATGAACTCCATAGTTCTGCGTACACTCGGTCAAATATCACCCACTCATTGGCTGCTGTCTTGTGAGACGTCCTTACGTAGCAGCCTGTGATTCGATAAAGCTTTGGTCGTGTGTTTCTCATTGGCCCAGCGTCATCCAGGTGAGTTGTGAGCCAATAGCAGAGGCAACACTGAGGTATAACTATTTGTATTTTAGCCTATCGCGAAATGAATTCGCGAATTTTTCCGGTCTCTACCCATGATCCAAAACTGTGTCAAGGTGAATGTAACAAACACCCACTCTGCTTCTGGCATCACGACATTCAAAGCCTCGAATGCTTTTACGTTGTTTAAGCAAAGTATTTTCATTGGGGTTATTCCCCACCCCCTTCCAAAAAAAAGTTTACTATTGGTGGTAAATGTAGAGATAAATTTTGTCCCTGTGGTATTCAAGCAAAACATTAAAAAAAAAAAAAAAAAAAAAAAACTCGTTAAGAGCTACTGAAAAAAAAAACTTCTTCCACGAGTGTGTTCACCCTGTTTGTGCCGACGAAAATAACTCGGATATCAAAATACGGCGAAGTTTCTAGGAATTTCTTTCCAGTTATATGAAGTTACGAACAACCCTTCGTTCATGCAAGGTGGATTATTCGTTGAAATGCCCATAAATTCACTGTAATTTATAACATTGTAGAACTGCAGCCATGGAATAAGCATGATTCCGCAAAATGCTTACTCACCCATCCCATCGCCATCCCAATTCCACCCCCCCTCCCCCTGGAAAGTTTTAAGTGGGATAGACTACCGCCCTAGAGCGTGCACACATAACCACTTTCCCAATTGTTTGCTTTCATATTCTTTCCATTTGTTTTTGGGATATATATATATATTAAAGGATTTTGGGGGGCGCGAATATATAGGTCAGAACAGTTGCTTAATGAAGCAATCCCAGGCAGCCATTGCTGGCTGCCACAGGCTACCATCACCGCCACATCGGACCCAAGGGCCGACTACCCGAACGGGGCATCAAACCCCGGATCCCTGTTTGAGGAACACCAGGCAGCGGAATGCTGCCTGCAGTCACCTTCAGAGTTTGGTTTTATAAGGGTGTGATTATTAAAGGAGACAAAGAGCCGAGAAGCCTTATTGCAGTTAATTAATTTCCAATGTGGCCACGAGTAAAGTTAGAGTTTATGAGACGTTTGGTAGTTACTTTAAAATTCTTGGAAATCTAGACTTTAAAGAAAGAAAAAAACAAACAAACTTGGGGGGGGGGGGAATGAGGTTTATACATATTATCTGAACAGTTGACCCACAGCTGTTCAGTGAAGTTTGGTATCTGTTTAATTTGAAGTTAGTTTGCAGGATTTGTCACGGTTGATTACTATTCACTGCATTAAATTTTACTGTGTAATATTTGTGTTCCAGGAGTGTTGTGTAAGATATACCTAACCACGCCCTTTTATCTGCCTATCGCAGTCTTGGCTGCTACACTAAAGTGGTTCATACATACTCTGTACTTTTTTTTTGTAAATAGAACAGAAGTAGTCATGTAAAATTACAGATACAGGTAAATTAGTAAAGTTACAAGAAAACAACTGCATCGCTAACTAAACAGTGTTCGCAGTAATACTGAGTTCGGATTCTCACCCGAGAATTTATGCTTTGTGCTGTTCCAGCACCTCCAATGGTTAAAGTTATTTGTAAACAGTTATCTGGATACCTTTCCAGTATTATCTGCGCACATAAAAGGCAAAAAATGAAGCCAAATCGTTTAACATTTGACTATCTTTTCCATGGTTAAGATTTTTTTTTTTGCTTGACTGAGACATAATTTAAAATATAAAATTTAGCGCCAGTTTTCGTAATAAATAGTCAGTATCATCTTGCAAAAAAAAAAAGTATTTCATTCGTGCAAAAATAACCATAGTCAAAAATGTGTGAAGTTAAAATATCTTTCCTGTAGTATTCCAAACTATATATATTGACAACTGGTTCCGAAGGGATTGACTGTAAAAGTACAGAATGTTTTTTTTTCTGTGTGCCACGTGACATAACCCCCCCCCCCCTCCCCCCACGCAACGGCGAACACGCGCCGATCTGCAATCCGTTCCGCCGGCGCCATTGTCGCAAACACGGAAACGCGATGTAACGGTTGTTCCACCCGCATTCCGTTTCGTCGCGTCGCGCGTTGTTTCACGGCGGGGGACATACCCCCCCCCCCCTATTCCCCCTCAACCACCTACCCAGGTTACCACCAACATCCTCGTACTACAGCGCGTGTTTCATGCTGAGATTGCAGCGCGCATTTGAATCCACTCTCTCTTTCCAATGCTGAAACTGTGCTCTCTTACCAAGCACACCCCATAGAGCACAAACGTTTTAGACACAACTTTTCAATGTAATATTTAAAAAATATTTATATCTGCACTATTGTATTTTGTAAAGTAAAATTTGGAATGAGAAAATCGGGAATACGTTTTACTGTAGAATTTCATCAAGACTATCATCTGATAATATTTTTTCTTTTTATTATTTCTAAGGAGACGCAATTAAACACTTCGGCTCCAAATTGTTTCTCATGCGAAAAAAAAATTGGTGTTTGGCATTTAAATGTTTTATTTCTCTCAGAATGTCTGCAAATGTAATAAAATACACTATTTATGGTCTTAGATAAATCAGCAAATAAAAATACTAATTACACGGTACTGTCATATAAGATTGTTCCAGTTATAAATTTTAATAGTATAAACTATAAGCGTTGTTGAATTTGGTTCAAGGTCACAATTAAATATTAACTTGAACTGTTTTAGACAAGCGCGTGCGCGAGAACTGCTTTGTGGTTTTCTCGCTTGCAGCGCCACCTACGCAAAATCCTGAGCGTAAAGTTTTTTTTTGTTTTGTTTTGTTTTGCAATTTGCTAAGAGTGAATCTGTAATTTCAGGATGGAGCCCCTCCCCATTAGAATCTCTTTGTACTAGAATAGTTGAACGTCGAAGTTCCTGACCGTTGGATTGGTCGTAATGGTCGAGACGACAGAGCTCTTTTTCGCTTTTTTTTCCTTTTTTTTTTCTTTCCTTTTGGAGCTTTATAAAAGGTTGTGTCTACGTTCCGCCGCTACCTAATGATTTGCCAGAGTTGAGATACGGAACTGAAGAGGCGTGTTAACCAAAGTGTGGGAAGAATTGGACTTAATGTTGGATGTGTGCCGTACAATTACGCATTAATTAAAATGTTATAATGTGCCACTGAAACTGGGACATTGTTTTACGGACATCCTGCACTAAGAGAAAGGTTTTATTGCCTCAACAAAATATTTGTTTGTGTATGGCGAAATAAATATATTTTGTTGATTCAAATAAAATTATTTTGTAGTAGGAAAGATTCTGTTGACCCAACCAAAATGATTTTGTCAACTCAACTGTATATTTGGTTAGGTGTAACAAATCAATTTTGTTACTTACCAATTTTGGCTAAGCCAACAAAATATTTTGTTACAGCGAGTAAATATTTGTTTCGCCATATGCAAACAAATATTTGTTTGATTCAAACAAACCTTTTTCTCTGTGTGCACTTACTGCAAGTAAGGATGGTATACGAAACAAGTATTCTCATGTACGCCAGACGGGTGGTGTCACTCTGGCAACAGTGCGGGGCGGACTGCACACGGCTGACCTGCTGACGAGGTGTTCTGCGAACCACACAGCTAGAGAGCGCGATAAACAAGGGCGCGCTATTGCGTCACCGCTGCTGAAGCTTTCGCGCGCGCGGCGTTTTCCACGCGCCAAAACCTTTGTCATCACTCACTGGAATTTGTTTATTCTTTGAGAATGAAACAAAAATAATCACGTCACATTGCAGATATTTGTAAAAATTTGTGCACGAAAGCTAATGCATTTTTTGTCCGTAATAATATTGGACATTCATGCCTTGTGTTGTCCCGGTACCTACATCCGTTAAACTTATTTGTAGACCGTTCGCGGTATAACTTTCTAGTATTAATTACGCACTTTAATAAGCAAAACTAAGTCGGATTGTAATAAATTTAATTTTACTTTCCGTTGTTTGAATAATATATGATTGTATAAAACAATAAAGGAATTAAAAAAAATAATAATCTGCTAATTTTCATAAGTGGGACAAGAAATATTAGCATTGTTTAAAAAAAACGTATTTCATATATATACAGATTATAGCAATGTGTTGTACAAGTTTGAAAGTTTTTTGTAGCATTAAATACTATTACTTGGCAAATGGTTCTCAAAGAAATCCATTGTAAAAGTGCAGAAAATATTCCGCGTCTGATTTCCGTTGTCGCTGCGGCGACGACAGACGCCACGAGCTAAGCTCCGCAAACGCGACCTTTGCTCGTATCTCGAGTCATCGGTCAGCCGCATTTCCACGCGGTCATCATCAGAGCCTCTTCCCTCCCACCCCCCTCCCATAACTGTCCATTTTCATATGGATAAGTTGGAAAAATAAATACGTCAAAACATGCAATAAGCTACTAAACAGTTAATGTTTTTTTTTTTAAAGAAGAAATCCATATTACACTTAAAATCTATATCAAACTATTTTTTGACTTATATAACAACACCGCAGTGAAGTTTTTTTTACGAGTGTCTTGCATCAGTTCCTAGGTGCATTAAAATTATTATTTCAAGGAAAGAAATTGTACATTATTTGAGACTGATATTTACTATAAATAAATGTCGTTAAATGTTTCAAACATAATATCTTGCTAATTTACAAACACGAATTTTCAATGTCTTTAAGATAATATAAAACTAAAAACCAGGTTAATAATTTTACAAAATAATTTGGAATATATATATATATATATATATATATATATATATATTTGGTAAACATTAATTGTGCATACTGTTCTGGGTACGCATGCAGTTGACAGTCATTCACGGTAAAACATTATGGCAAGTCATCACTGGGTCATCATCCAAGAATTAGCCACAATCAAGGTCGCTGTACCTAACGAGCAGATGCGTCCAGATTTGCCGGACCATCCTCCAATCACGACCGCCCCGCAGGGACCAATCACAGCTCGGCTGTGCATGACCCTAGAGACGTCATGCAGAAACGCCAGGTACGCCAGCAAACACACAAACGTGGCCTCAGCCAAGAAGCCTAGATGTGATTAATAAATGCACTTGGAAAAAATTAAATACTTGAGTGCAAATTCTTCCATCTAGAACATCTAGGAACAGAATATAAAACATAGGTACGATAAATGGAACGTACCCGAAGAGTAAATATATAAGTTTGTGTCATAATTAAATATATTAATTCATGTATAGCTCACGTGTTCTGCTGTTTAAGAAATGGTTGCATGCTTATTGTTTTTAAACTCATTAATACGTATTAAATATTACACAAGTGTGTGTTTTTAAATTACGATTTTTTTTATTTAGTATTTATTTTGATAATGAGAAAAACTATGTGGAGGTATGATTTAAATAACTTTCAAAATGTCGCATTCGTTGCGCGCGTGATATCATGGTTTCCGCCTGAACGGCGCTATATGGCGTCACGCGAGTGTCACGCGGGTTGCATGCACGACAGGCAAGTACTTCGAAAACTGCTTAGAGATACTGCCTCGTTGTTTGTCAATAATTGCACTCGCTTTGAACCTTTGTGAAGTGCGAATAAAGAAAGCGTGTTCAATTGATCAATTTCCTGCCGATTTTGAACCTCCCACGGTATATTGCACAAAAGAAAACAATGAAAGCAGGCTATTGGACAGTGCGTACATACATACATACATACATACATACATACATCGCCTTATTGTGGATATTGTTAGTGTAGCTTAAGGCTCCCCGCCTATTTAGTAACACATACATACTGTGTGCAGAGCTTAAAAAACACATGATTAAAAAATGCTCAAGATATCCGATATCAAGATATCATGAAAAACATTTAAGAATATGCTAAGGGTGGATGATTAGTTCTGTTTCTGTATTTCGTTTCAAAACTGTATATTTAGAAGTGTGGAAATGTCTGAAATGCGTGTTTTCACGATAATGTTTAGGCATGAAACATCTGGTATAAAATCTTTCAAAGCACTCAAGGGACTTTCATTACGACTTTATCTTAATTTCCAAGCTATATAATGTTATGGTTACAGCTAAAATCTCATAGTTGCACGAGGAGAAGATTGCGTACTAGTTCAGAGCCTTGCGCTTAGAGGCGATACCCCGTTAGAAGCACGAGAGGGAGTAGCACTTATCATCTCCCTTCTCTAACACAAACTCACCCGGACTAAACGGACCATTATAGTTATTTATTTCCATTGGCATTACCATTATTTGAGGGCTTCTCCTTGAAATTCATTCACGAGAGTTAAGTATTTTATGTTTGGTCTCTAATTTTTTCAAAAATTGTTCAGTGAAATAAATAATTCTCTTATATCTGTAAAACGGTTACACAATCGCTCATAGTTATATTCACTGGCGTGATCTATTACACTTGGAAAATAACATTAAGTAAATATCTTGTGAGAAAATTTATGTTCCACAACAAATTAAAGATAGCTATCGGAATAAATTAACATGAAAATGCCTTCAATAATAGTAATGAAAAATAAAACAACAAAAAAAACCTTAACTTGGAGAAAACGTGAAATGGACAGCAGCTTAGCTTATGACATGGAATTACACGCGTTTGTGGAATCCAGTCTGAGATATTTTCTTTATTAGTAATTTGACCGCATCCGCATAGATAGGATTTAAAACTTAAACTTAAGTTAATTACGGGTTGGGTGCTGTGTAAAAACATATATATATACATGTGCGCAAGATTATAAACATCCGTCATAAAACAAAAATTATGTGTAGGGACCGAAAAAAATAGCGTTTTTCATTTACCTCCAGGATATATTCCACAGTCCTCTGCATTGACTGCCAACTGATGAGAGATGCCCTGTACACTCGGGCAAATAACGCAAGTTCATTGGCTGCCGACTTGTAAGTCGTCGTCTCAGCCGGTTTGTCTGTGATTCGATCCTTCTTTGGTTGAGGGTTTATAACTGGTTGAGATTCGTCCAGATGAACAGTAAGCCAATAGCAAAATTATCTAAGAGGTATATGTGTTTGAATTCTAGCCTATCACCGAATGAATCCACGAATTTTGCAGGTCTCTACTCCTTGGTCAGGAGTATTCCCTATAAACTGTGTGCCAATAGCAGAAGCAGCCTAGAAGTATACCTATGTACATATTTGGATTTTACCTTATCGTGAAATTAATCCACGAATTTTTCTTGTCTCTTATTATTTGTCACTAACTACTCAATATTTTGAATAGTTTTGTATAGGTCCACAGCAGAGATAATGATTTCCATGCACAAATAATAACAATTACATTAATTTTATACGTGCAGAATAATATTTGGGTTACCGGACAACCATTATTCTTGGGCTCGAAGGCAAATCATACGCTTAAATCATACGGGCTGATGCATTTTCTCCAGGTTGGTACTAGCGTTGTTCAGTTTAGCAGCGAAAAGGCCGGCTATTGTGAGCAACCGACGAGACATACTCTTCGACCAAAACCCGCCTCCTCCCGACTAACGAAACCACTTTTCTTCCACGCTCCCCCCTCCTCCCCCCATGCCTGGCGGGAGGGGTTGGTTGGTACACCTGTCGGCGGGGGCAGCTGTCGCCGGCGTGACGTCACGCCAGTTTCCGGTTCCGCGCGCGGGAAGGGGGCGGGCGACAAGGATGGCCGCCTCCCTTCTCTTTGTCCTCTGGCGGCGGCCTGGAGATGCCTGGAGTTGCCCGGAGTTGCCCGGAGTCGCTGCGGTAGGAAGTCCGTGACACCCGTGAGAACCGACGCTTGAAAGTGCGAGTGAACGAGAGCGAGTGCAGCTCGACACACTCGTTTACACAGCGTGTCCCGTAACCCAGCGTCAAGCCGAGCATACCTGTAGTTGATGGACCATTAAATCAAGGTTCTGAATAATAAAAGATACTTTATTTTACAGCTTTAGACTTTTTTTTTCCTTGAAAAGTGTTTAAATCCCCACTCTGCACCACATTTTTATAACTGCGATTAATTTTTTCTACACAATTATTTTATATGACCTTTCTATTGATAACATTTCAAAATAATATTTAAAATGCTACAATTTTATGGGGAAAATTGATTTTAAAGACTTATGGTGCAAAAATATTTTCATGGGGGAAATTTAACTAATCATATTGTAAAAAAAAAAAAAAAGACTAACTTAGCAAGTTATTTGAAAATATGGCTAGTCAAAGCAAATAACTTGATAAATTGAACAAATTAATTTTCGTGTCAGTGTGAATAGTCAAAGTCACCCAATTAATTTTTGTTTTGCCTCATAAGTCTTCCAAATAATTTTTTTCCCCCTAAAAGTATACTATGTTTGAATTTGTTTGCAATTGTTTTTATTTTAGGGTTAAAAACTAAAAAAAAAAAGGCCTATAACTGGAAAACACGACACTTTCCCCTGAGAAGAAACTGGTGTTTAGTTTTAAGGGAATAACTACAACTTGCGTTGCTTGGCTTGTGGGTCCGAAGATTTCACAAGACGTTTCGGTAGACATTGAAGTCGCCATCTTCAGGGTACCACATGAGTGGGTAACTACTGCCCTGATGGTAGCGACTGCAATGTCAACCGGGACATTAGTGACATCATCGCCTGCGACGCGGCTAGAGCCCGCAGGCTAGACGACTTCAGACAATGGCCGTGCAAGATGCGACTTTCATTTAAATAACTGCAGCTGTACGAACGCTGTCTTAGACACTATGTTATGGTATTTGAAAATCTCTGAATGTGCAATCCTGCCTTAACGAAGGCAAATTTTCTATTAAACTTTTTGAAAAAAAAAAAAAAAAAATTTTTTTGGTGAGAACATTTCTGAATATGGTTTAGTCCCTATCCCGCCACCTTAATGGGAGTAGTTTCCTTATTATTTTGATTCCATAATTAAGTATTTTTTTCTCATTATTTTATAAATTCCACAATACAGAATGTTCATAAATGAATGTTCCAGTTTCAATGGTATATTCTAACAGTTATATTTAGACTACATACAACAAATCATACACTAAATTGAAGGTAACCTAAACTAGCTTTTCTTACAAATGTGCAATATGTGCACCTTCAGTTATACGGCACACATCCAACCTACAGTCCAATTCTTCCCACACTTTGGTTAACATGTCCGGAGTAATGGAAGTAATAGCTTCTTCAATTCTGTGTCTCAACTCTGGCAAATTATCTTCCCGCTCAAGCACTCGAAATGCAAAGTTACAAACTACACTATAGGCATCTGGTTTTAAAAACATGCAGCAAATGTAACCGGTATGGACACACGTGTAAACGTGTCCTTAAAACCTTCCACACGACAATGGCGGCTTCAGGATGACTTTTCGGGAGGGGCTATCGCACAAGGAAAGGTCGTAGTTGCAAAAAATTGAAAGTGGTCAGATATTGGCATTGGAATATTATTTACAAATTACAGGTTTCAAATACAGACCTTAGTAGCTCCATTCAACTTTTGATGAGATAAAAGTTTAACATATGAAATTAAATATTTAAGTAAACATAAATATACAATAATCAATAAAATTGGTCTCGGGAGGGGCTATCGCCCCAACCGCTCCCCTCCTGGAGCCACGCTTGCCACACGATCGTCTTTGGAAACTGAAAATCAAGACTTGCTTTCCGAACAGATTTCTTAGGACTACGAAGGTAAGATGCTCTGACACGGTCAACATCCTGTACAGACACTTTTTGTCGTATTGTGCTTTTCTCTTTACAAACACATATGGTGGTTTCTAATTGTCTATACCGTCGGCGGATGTTTTTTTGCCACACGGGGGATCACAATTAAAATTTTAAAGAAACGCACGTTGAACTGAAATTACAGAGTCACTCTTAGCAAATTGCAGAACACAAAACGCTTTACGCTCAGGAGTCGCCATTTTGCGTAGGTGGCGCTGCAAGCGAGAAAAACACAAAGCAATACTCGCGTATGCGCTTATCTAAAACTGTTCGAGTTACTCTTTAAATGTGACTTGAATCAAAGCTCTGCAACGCTTACGGTTGAACCAGAATTTATAACTGACACATTCTTTTACGGACATAGTATATAAATATCTTTAACTGTTGAAAAAGTGTTTTATAAATGTAATACGCATTTATTTAATATTTTTCGGAAACTTAAAGCCCCATTTTTATGCCAACCCTAGCATGAACTAAGAACATGAAATCGTATGCATGCAGTTTTAAAATTATCGTTTGTATGCAGCCTTTGACATGTACAGTTTAATTTTTAGCATAAAATTAATTAATTAATTAATTAATTAATTAATAAAAATATGGATTTCCCAAAATCGTAAAAAATTCAGATTTTTTGTATAAACCCATTTTTTTATTGATTTATGAATAACGTACAAAAAATTAAGTAATAAATTTCAAGGCTAGACACAAACGAATAATTTAAAACTGTACAAGACACGATTACATGCTGAATTTGATGGGGTTTGTTTTGTTAGTTAGATATTACCATTAGGGAGACCTAAATGTAACGATATAGTAAATATAGTTTATGGTTAGAAATTCACATGAGATTTTTTTTATAAAATAAAGGCTTGAAGCAAAAAAAAAATTAAACAAAAATAGAAATATTGGCTGCAAATTAATTAAAGTTACATAAGGAAAAAACCTCTATAATAACCGAATTGTATATCTAAATATTTTTTAATGTTTTTCTTTTACAATTGCATAATATAATGTTTTCATAAGTAAAAATTAGCTTAAAATTTAATTTATTTTTCATCCTAAGATTTGGTTATCATATAGATTTTTCCCATGTGATATTGAATTTTTTTCTAATTTTTTTTGGGTTACGACCTTTATTTCATGAAAAAAAAACAGTTTTCAATTCTTTTTTTAACGATGCACTGTATCGACTATTTCTGTACATTGAAGTCTCCATAATGTAAATATCTAGCCGGGAAAACAAAACCCCCATCGAATTCTGTCGATTCGTCCAGATTCTATTACTGTTGATACATCCTCGTCGTTGATGCGCGATTGGACCTTCCTCATCCTGTGAATAACACTGCCCCTCAAGGTATATGCATGTACAGTGAAACACAAAGTGTTCGTAAGAATGTGTAAATAAATAGTGTAAATGTGCTTCTAGGTATAAGGGATCGTCCATTAATCACGTGAGGCTCGAAAAGGAGGGGGGGGGGGGGGTCGGGAAAAATCACGAAATATCACAAGGGGGGAGGGGGGGTGTAGAGAGATATCACGTGTATTTATTTTTTCGCGCGATTTCTACTAAACCGAAAAGCGACGCGTGACCTTGACTCGCCGTAGCCAGGCAACAATATCCCCGCCCGCCGCAACATGAACCACCCGGCTCGGCTTGCCAGTCGCCAGTAAGACTGTGATTTTGGCGCCGAATACATGCGTAAATCACATATAAGCCTTTCCTTTATTATTTTTATGCCAATGAGAATAAACCTGCAACCTTAATGTATGTCTGGACATTTTTATCACTGTGCTTAATTTTCCAGAATTAAATTAGATTATACCTATATTTATAGATAATATTCTGAAATTTTTAAAAATATTTTGTACCAAAAAAATACACGTGATTTGGGGGGGGGGGGGGGGGGGTGGTAGTCTGAAACCTCACCACAAATCACTAGGGGGGGAGGGGGGGTTAAAAATTTGCTAAAAAAACATCACGTGATTAATGGACGACCCCTAAAGATCCAAACCAAGACATTGAGCCAAACAAGGCTCCAAAAGACAATATGAAAGGTTTTTTTTTTTTTAAATTTTCCTTTGTATGCAAAACATGTTTATTTAAATAATTTCTTATACATATATCAATTAGATTAGGCAAAAGAGCACTGAGTGCTGGAATGTCTCATTGTAAGTACCAAACCAGTAAAGTGTAAAGTACCTATGTGTTAGTAAAAACTTTTGAATTTGAATTTGATTTGAGGGTGGGCCTGAGGGGCGGGGAGCGACATTCCAGCGCAGGAGGGCGGCAGGAGGGAGGCTGGAGGGAGGCTGGAGGGAGGCTGGAGGGAAGCGGTCCTCACTCGGTCAGCGGGAGGCTGTCCCGACAGGTTCCAGCCCGCGCGGAGGTCACGCCAAGGTCAGGAAGCCACAGCACCCGGGGCGAGGGAGGGGGTGATAATTATTGTGTTGTTCGTCTGTTCTTTTATCTTCCCTTGGAAAAAACAGCAGGAATAAGGGGGTTTTCCGTCAAACAATAGTACAAATCTGACCTGCACAAGTTTCACAATTTAATTTCAAAAATTTTCCATGATTCACGAACGTCTATCTTCAGCTGCAAGCTTATATATATATATATATATATATATATATATATATATATATATATATATATATATATATATAAACGCATGCACACACATTAGATGGGTTCCAATATAATCTTAAGAAGATTTACTAACGATAAATGTTCACAGAACAGAAATATGCTTTTTAATAAAGTAATCAAATTTTAATGATGAAAGCATATTTTTAAATTACGTATTCACCCCGATAATAGAGAAAAAAATTTTTTAATACGTTTTTGAAACGGACTAAAACGTATTAAACAATTTCTCATAGCCCCATACAGATTTATAACCCCATGCACATGCATTGCCTCATAGCAGACTGACCTGAAAATTTGAGCATTTTATTGAAATGATTGTTTTCTGCGTTTAAGTCTTGTGTGTGCATTATCATCCAGTTCAGAGCTATGTTTAAAGTTTCAAGTCTCTAGCTCATAGGGAAGTTCGTTAAAAATCCATTGCAAAATTTGTATCGAACAGACAAACAACATACAGCCTGACAAAAAGAAACAAGTTAGTAAAAATGTGATGATAAAATACACAAGTTTTTAAGTAATATCTGGGAACCAAGCTGAATAAAATAACGAATATCTCTTTGAAGCGTTTGAAAGTAATATAAATTACCACCACGAGTAAAAAAAAAAAAAAAAACTTATCTTGTATTATCTGCATTGTTAAAATACTGAAATTGAATACTTTCTAACTGGCTACATAATAGTCAACTCCGAAATTGAACGCTCAGTATTTTGTAATCGCCTTGGAAGATGCAGCGTAACTTCGTAGAATTTCAACAGTAGCTCTGGTAGTTAAATTAACGAACAGGATGTTCAGAATACCTAGAATCCCCTACTGTCCTAGAAATAACTTGGGGGTCTATCATTTAAAAACACCCCTCCTCACTACGTGATTATCCTCCTTCGGCACTGATTCGCGGACCCACAAGCTACAAAGAGCTAGCTTCGAGATCTCGGCTGGTCACAAGCTAGAAAGCGGCAAAAAAAAAAAAAAAAGAAGAAGAAGAAGAAGAAGCGAATCGCGTTTCCAACTAATTGCGCATTGTCTGGCGACACCCACAGTTAATTAATTCTGCGGTGTGAGAGGTTGGAGGATGAGATGCGGGGAATTGCACCTCCACCTTTGCTTGAGTCGGCCCGATGTTGGAGACTGCTCTTACCGACTTAACGAGCGAGGAATTAATTTTGAGACTCCCACGCATGTCAGTAGAGGGTAATCAAAATAGGCGTGTTTGATTAAGAGGGGGGGGGGGAAATCTCCGGGACTCAGGTACCAGGTTTTTTTTTTAACCATTAGATTACCCTGATAGCAGGACGAAAATTACATGTCCATTACAAGTCTATTGCTAGTGTATAATTAGTTGGAAATCCTTACAAGTTACGCCATGTCTTCCATTACTCCCGTAGCCAGCGCCATCTAGGGAAACCAAGGGCAAATATTTTTTTTTAGGGGCTCTCACCCTATTACCTAATCTAAAAACATTTCAAACCCCAAGTAAAAAAAAAAAATTAAAAAATGTGAGCGAGTTTTTTTCAGTACTCGCCAGGGTTGTGTAAGCATCTTACCTCGGTAACGAAAAAATTCAAGTGTTCTCAAGCTGCAAACAAACTTATAATACGAAACTCGGACGCGGAATTTCACGTAAAAATCTTTAAAATAATGCCGAGGGTTATAGACACGTGTACCCAGATTTTGTTTACAACTAAATTTCTGGACGCGAATCAAACGTAGTTCCGCACCTGCCGCTAGAATTCGCTGCCCGGACAGCTACGTCGACTGTCATTGGATTTGCAGAGTGAAATGTGAATTTATATAATAATAACACCGAAAAAGACTTGAAAAAAATAATAAACCCCGGCTATGGAGCTGATTTTCGACAGGGGATTTTATTAAAATACTGCCCATCTGGTTAGAATTCTTAAAAAAAAAAATATTATAAACTTCCCGCACACATTAGATAATTATATATTATAACATAAAGTATAAAACAATATATATATATACTATTATAAAGTTTTATTTTTAATACATATGCGAATTCGGGGATATTTATATCCTAATAAAAGTAATTTATTTTATTTTATTCTAAGTAAAAATAAAGGATAAAGGTCTACCTAGTATGAAATAGTAAATCCAATGGACTGAGCTACGTATTTCATATTATAGCAATAAGATAAACAAATAAAATGTATTCATGTAAATTTGCTTAAAGCACAATTTGTATAATCCAACATTATGTTATTAATAATATTTTTTCCAGTGATAGGTTTAAACAACGTGAAAAATTACCCCTTGAGGTTACCAATCACGCGTTCTAACACTGCGCTATCGAGGTAAATGGGGTAAGCTGAGGAGACTATGTATCATAAAGAGTGTAATGCCAGTTTTCTTAGATATTTTAAAACTTGGTATTATTTTTGACGTGACGTCTAATAAATCGACGAACACCGCCTGCACGCACGAAAATGTGTCCCGTTACGCACATTGTACCGTTACGCGGTGTCCCGTTACGCTCACTGTACGCTTGCGCTGCATCTATCCCTCTTCCACTCGATTGGAACAACCATCGATTTGACTTTTTCGAGGCACATTAAACTTGAAACACTCCCATTCGTTTCCTTCTTTTCCTATCATCGTCCTATCCTTAACAGAATAACACAGATTAGAAGAAGTTAAATAGCAAACATGTATAAAAGTTATAGTTAAAATAATCTCTTCGTTAAAGTAATAAACTATTTGAATTAATGAGTGCAAATAAAAGTAAATTTATCAATTAAATTGTAGATTTCATTTCACTCCTTTTTAGTATCCATAAAATATAGTGATAATTCAATAAAAATGATTCAATTTAATTCATACAAGTATGCAATCATTTCATCAATGTTTTGTTATGACGTCACGTTAAACTATCGTCCGTAAACCGAAATTACAGACAACCAATTTTTTTTACTATGACTATTTTAGTTTATCAAATATATTCCAGTGTAGTATCACTGTCATAAAGTTTCATTTGACACACCAATACGTTTGGTATGTACATTAATGTTTACGAAAGTGAATATATACAGTTTTATGTGTCCAAAAGTGGGTCCACCATCTTCGTGCCACATTTCAGTTCATTGACTTCAGTTACATTTTCACGATATTACTAACACAATTGCCGTAAACCGAGAGCTAAGATGTTTACACGTAATTTTTTTTAATGACTTTAAAGTAAAATGGCCAGACCTGTAGACGTCATCTGCGAGTAGTACCGAATAAGCTAGGGACATTCATACATCGCGAAAAGATTCCGAGACTAGCTGAAAGTTAAAACACTGTGGCATCGTCTGTGTTTCGTGATAGGGTGAGTTTCTTTCAGGCACATGTCTACTGTTAGAACTCCATTCACCATTCGTCTCGCAGACGGCCACCAATCACAAGGAAGAAACCGCTAGTGCGGGGATACCTTGTTGCCGTCTAATAAATGTTCAAAATGTTTTCGCGAGAAATGCCTGCCCCCACGCATAAATTGTAAATTTTGTTTAAATTATTTTTCCAGTGAATTCTAATAGCAGTAGACTTTTATTTTTTTTTTCCTTAACAGGGTAACCCCAAGCATTAAAAAAAAAATCTCGAAACTAAACAGGTACCCTCTGGTGACAGGGGATTTTGCCGCCCCCTCCCCTTACCCCTATCCAAAACTCTTGACGGCGTAGCGCTCGTGATAAGTAGAGACCTGTAAAATTCGCGATTTCAAATCCCTAAAGGATAGACTCCATGATCCTCTACGCACTCGTGCAAATAACATCTGCTGATTGGTTACCGACTCGTAACACCTGTTGACTGGAATGATCGTGATTCGCTAATTCTTCTGTTAAATATTTTTCATTGGCCCAGAGTCCTTCAGATAAACTGTGGCCCAATCATCACTGAAGCAAAATAATGTCAAAATTATTTGGACTCTGTCCTATTGCGAAATGAATCCGCGAATTTGACAGGTCTCTAGTGATAAGTCACGACGTGACTTGGCGGGAGCGTAGCGAACAGCACGCCGGCCTCGCAAGGCGACATGTCTGCTGGTGACTGCAGGGCACGGCTTACGGCGCGCGCTGTTGCCAGGTCTCTTTAAACACTTACGAAGAAGTTCAGCACATGTGCTCCTTTGGAGGTTCGATTGCACGAGAAGCATTTCGAAAATAAAAAAAAATCACGCTTATAAATCTGTAATAAATCCCCTTGTTTTAACTTAAAACAAGAAAAAAAGGGGGTTGTCTCTAAGGTCGGTTTACAGACGATAATTTTACGTGATAAAGTCATAAGAAAACATTGATGAAAAATTGCATACTTTTTTTAATTTTCAAATATTATTTACAGTTTTTGCAAATTTAATTTAAATAATTTGTTTAAATATAATCACGGACAATTACTTAAAAAGCCCGCCTTAACCTGTTTGATATTATAGAAGATTTTCTCACACGGTGGTTGGCCGGTTATTGCACGCTCGGCTCAGACGGAACGTGACAAATTTTCGTGCGTGCAGTCGGCATTCATCGATTTCTAAGACGTTATCACGTCAAAAAAATCACACACATCCATTGATACGAGTTCGTAAGGAAATTGCAATGTTAACTTGATAAAGAAACTAGCAACATCACATCCTTTCAATTTCAAATACGTATGCTATTTAGTTACAGCTCACTCAGAAACAAGGACAGCGCTTACGGCAGTTAGCGTGTGTTAGGAACAGAGAGAAATCACTCATTTACTTCCACACTGCAATCTAAGAGTGGGACGCTGTATAGAACTGCAATCTAAGAATAGGACGCTCCAATCTATAAGAGTGGGACACTGTATAGCACTGCAATCTAAGTGTGGGACGCTGTATAGCACATTTGCAAAGCACTCAACCGTCCGTCTGCGGTGCGTGCGTTCTGGATGTTTGATTTCACGTCAGTTTACTGATACAATTTTTTCACGTATTTATTGAATAGGTCTATAAGAAAATGATCATTAGTTACAGGATTATTTCGAGAGTATACGAGACTAAGGGTGCAGTTACACGGAACATTGAACTACCTCAGGCAAACAGGTTACACGACAGTTGGTATACAGTATGCTCAACTCCAAAACTGATTATCTACTGTCATCGAATGAGTGTTTTGTGGATACTATTTATCTGAGCAAGTGTACCTCTGTTAGAAAATCAAGGTCAGCATAAATAAAAAAAAAAACTATTTAACTGTTGATCTTTTTTGTTGCAGTTGGTAAAATATTATACGAACTTGTGCCAGGAACATTCTCCATCTTGCTTTTTTTTCCATAAAGGACTGTTTATACTCTCAACAATCAACCACCAATCAGAGGCTTATGTAGACGCGTTGTTCTGAACTACTTTGCCGACATGTTCAGGTTCGATGAGAAATGGCCTCGAACGAAACATTTTTTAGGCTGGGTAACCGCACGCAAGACGCAAAAGTTTACAATGTTTACCTGAAGTAGTTCGGAGGCCCGCATAACTGAACCCTAAAACTCAACTTCCCTGCTAGTTGGTCCACGCCAAAATCAGAAGCTTTTCCTCCTTTGGCCTGAAATTTCAAACTCTTCTCCTTGTTTATTACTGGTCCAGGTCTGTAGGTGGCGTGTCTAAATTAACTGTGGGCTATG
Source organism: Bacillus rossius redtenbacheri (assembly GCF_032445375.1). NCBI lineage: Eukaryota > Metazoa > Arthropoda > Insecta > Phasmatodea > Bacillidae > Bacillus > Bacillus rossius. The sequence continues at coordinate 71,816,265 of NC_086333.1, forward strand.
GACTGGAAACATTCCCAGGTTCAGTGTGTATGTCCACTACGGCAGACTCTGCAGTCACTCGTACGCTCGGGTTAAAGTCTTTTGTTCATTGGCTGCTGACTTGTGAGACCCATGGGGGAGAAACTCTAATTACCGAGACTGAGACCTATTTTTTTTTAAAGTAGTTATGGGCCCGTCCGCTAGATAGTAGTTTTCATAATATATTGCTGACATAACTACATTAATTTATTAGGAGAAGTAATGTTTAAGCTATTATCAGGGAAACAAACCAGTGAAAATTCACTTTATTTAGGTAGCCACTAATTTTGTGGTGTGTAATACAATGAGTTTTTGCACCTCCTACTCCTTTATTTATTACATGACGGTTTATTACAAAACAGCATTAAGTATTTTTGCATCGATTAAATTAGTTTTGCGCCGCCAAGGGGATAACTTATCTCAGCCAAAAAAAACGTATTAACTGTTCACCCAGGCCACCTAAAAAAGGGTGAACACTGGAACCAATGAAAAATGGTCCCAATGAATTAATAAAGGATTTCCCCAACCCTTTTTAAAGTCAGTAGCACCATACCTGGTGGGCATGACTGACAATCATTTCAACCTTAGTCTTAGACATAACACGCCTCGGACTAATGAAGAAAAAAAAACTTTGTATGAGAACCTCTATTCCGATTTTTTATTTGGTGGTAGTTATGGGCCCGCCCAACAGATGGCGACACATGTCGCGTGAAACATGGTTTCAGTTTCCACTGTAGGAGTCGCGCTTCTTTATTTCCCTCCTTGTTCCGTGGTGAGACCGCCGGTGCGCTCCCACGCGACTGCGCGTCCCAGCTGCCCCGGGCAGGCCGCCTCCACTTTCCCCCGCGGCGCTTCCGGCGCCTCGCCCGAGCGTGACCGCCATCTCGCGGCCCCTGGGCGCCGCCATCTTGTCCTCGAGTCCGCGCGCTCGGCCCCTTGGAAGGGAGCAGCCCTTCAGGACTTTTTTATGGCAATGGTTTGTTTGTACAGCGAAATGGAAGGGCAGCCCATACGATTTCTGAAAACATGTTTCTTTACGTGTTTAAATAATCCTGAAAACTTGCCCCTTGGAAGGGCAGCCCATCAGGAGTTTTCTGACAGTAGTGTTTTTGAAAGGTTGTCTGAATTGTTGCCCCTTGGAAGGGCAGCCCTTCAGCATTTTTTTCTGGCAATGGTTTGTTTTTACAGCGAAATGGAAGGGCAGCCCATCCGATTTCTGAAAACATGTTTCTTTACGTGTTAAAATAATCCTGAAAACTTGCCCCTTGGAAGGGCAGCCCATCAGGAGTTTTCTGACAGTAGTGTTTTTGAAAGGTTGTCTGAATTGTTGCCCCTTGGATGGGCAGCCCTTCAGGACTTTTCTGATAGTAGTGTTTTTGAAAGGTTGTCTGAATTGTTGCCCCTTGGATGGGCAGCCCTTAAGAATTTTTCTGACAGTGGTTAGTTTGTAAAGCGACTGGAAGAGGCAGCGCTTCCAGTATCTTGAAATGTGTCTATTTTCGTAATTTTATAATCCTGAATTGTTGCCCCTTGGAAGGGAAGCCCATCAGGATTTTTCTGACAGTAGTGTTTTTGAAAGGTTGTCTGAATTGTTGTCCATTGGGAGGGCAGCCCTTCAGGATTTTTCTGACAGTAGTTAGTTTGTTTGTAAAGTGACCAAAACCCAACCCAACCTAACCTAACCTTACCTAACCTGACCTGACCTAACCTAAACTAACCACTGTCAGAAAAATCCTGAAGGGCTGCCCATCCAAGGGGCAACAGTTCAGCTCCCCCGCGTGCTCGTGCGGGCTTCTGGACTGGCGCGCAGTGGTGCTCCATCTGCCTCGCGCGGGCCGTCACGCAGCAAGGTGCAGCGAGACGAACGGCCCGCGTCGATAGTGTTATCGACGACCGCTCGAGCGGCTATCGATAGTGCACGTCTTCATCCGCCGCGTGGTTGTGGCCTCCCGCTTGCAATCAACGCTATTGGAGTAACTTGGCTTCTGGGTTGTAGCCGCGTCCTAGGCGGATAATCACCGGAGTTTCGGTCGACATTGCAGTCGCCATCATCAGGGGGCAGTTACCTACTTTCTGACTGCTCCCTAATGATGGCGTCTGCTATGTCGACCGAAACGACGGTGAATTATTCCGCGTAGGACGCGGCTACAACCCAGAAGCCAAGCTATACTTCAGAAAATGGACGTGAAAGCCTGAGAACATTATTATCAATGTTATTTAATTGTATTGAGCAGCTTTTAAATACATTTTAATAATGCCAACCACTGTTTATGAGCAACTAACCATTGTTCTCTGTGCGCTAGCGTTCCGAGAACTAGCCAGAGTCGCTGTTCGGTCTCCACGTGTGTTGCGCGCGGAAGCCTCCAGTAGCCCCCCCCCCCCCCCCCCCCAAAGAGTCCTTAGCCGTCATCATCCCTCCCGTCACAGCGAACCACACATACGGTGTGCAGAGCTTCAGGAAAAACAACGCGATTTCAAAACTACTAAATATATCTGAGTGAGGTCTGTTTACGAAAAGCATTTAAGAGTTCGCTGAGGGCAGAAAAGTACTTTTGATTTCAGATTAAGTTTTTAAACAGTATTTTTAGAAGAGTTAAAATGGCTAAAACGCATGTTTTCAGAGTAATTTTTAGGCGTAAAACAACAACCAGTACAGATTCTTGAAAGCACTTGTGGGACTTGCATTACACCTTTATCTTAATTTCTATGCCATATGATGTAACGGTCACCGCTCAACTTTCACAGTTATCCCGTGACGACGAGAAGACTGCGCGCCAGTTCACAGCCTTGCGCTTAGAGGCTATACCGCGCTAGAAATACCAGCGAGCGTCGCGCTTATTATCCCGCCTCACCAACACAGATACACCCCTGACGAGGCGGGCCCCTTAAGGAGGTTATAAACGCGAAATAACTAAAATAATATTTGAAAGAATGACGAATGCAAAATCATACTATAGGTATGATATCTGTAATGTGTCATCGTCAGTTCAATGAAGTGAACGAAGAAAGCATGAATACCAATGGAATGGTACGACGAAAAAATAGTTTTTTAAGATGGCTGCATGAATGTTCATTTGGAGGAACGAAATGGACGACCTTCTGTCATTTCTGAATATTTTGTGCAGAAAGTTGACGAAAACGAAAAAAAAAATTATGTTTTCTCCATGCACTTCACTGATCTGACGATGAATTTCAGCCGCTGTCACGCCTTTAGAACCAAGAACACGAAACACGTTCGAATGGTACCGTAATAGCGTCTGTGGCTTGCCGACAGACATAGATACACAGCACGCATGCGAGGAATTCCGACCGCAGCACTGCAGCGGCAGAATTTAAAAAAACGGTACTCGTACTAGGAAAAATTACACCTGCTCATTGGCTACTGACCCGTGACACGTGTTACCTGGGATGCTTGTGATTCGATACATTATTTGTCGAAGGTTTTTCATTGGCTCAGAGGTGAGGTAAACGGTGATCCAATCACTGAAGCAGCATGAAGGAGAACGCGTTTTTAGTCCAGTCTATCGCTCAATGAATACCGCGAATTTTTTTGACGCGAATATATCTCTCAAATTGCTTCCATAGTGGGAGGCAATTCAAAAAACGAATGATAAAATCGGGGGATACAATTTGGTGTTGCAGCTACATATCTATCATCTCCATCCAAAATTTATTTACACCACTGGATAGCTAAAGGATCAAAGAATTCGTTACGCTAAGTGAGGACTGTGACGCATCGCGCACGGTGGAGGGGGAAGCGCCGCCATTTTGAGGTCATTTTAATGCGTTTCGAGATTTCCATTTAGTATAACTTTAGACTCGGAGAAGCTACGACGTTCGATTGGGTTTCAATTGTCAGCTCTCGTCAAAATCTATCGATTTCATATTAAAAAAATTAGTGTAAAATAGTTACAGTGAATATATATGGTGTTAAAATATAGAAAACATTACCTGTTACGTACACGTATTCACGTACAACACACGGCTTTGTCCATGACTCAGCCACAACCCATCTTTTTCTTCGTGGAAATGTACAAATTTACAAATATCTGTGATTTTAAACGAATATTTCTGTTACATTTGCAAAACAAAAAATGCAGTGCACCGGAGGAACTCGCCTAGTTTTCTCGCGTCTGCGCTCTGTGCCCCGCGAGAGAAAGGCCGGCTTGTCCGAGGACTAGGTCCGACCTCTCGTCTGCCCACCGCGACAGATGAGCCTTGTTCCTGCTAGGATGGGGGGGGAGGGGAGGACGAGGAAAAGAGAGCAGCTCCGATCCAGCAACCACTCTTTTGAAGATCGCCGCTTTGAGCATTGGTCCCTTTGGAATAGTCGTCTGGGCGCGGATAGCGGTCGTCAAGTGGGGAGCGCAATCATTCTCTGTAGAAACAGAATTTGTCCGTGTTGTGATGCAACTCTACATCCTGTTAAAACTACCAGAACCATGTGACACGGATGGACAGAGAAGGGGGGGGGGGGGGAATGGGATGTGGCTGTGTGTTGTACGTGAATACGTGTACGTAATAGGTAATATTTTCTATATAAAATACGCTATTTTTTTTATATTTTTAAACAACATATATATTCACTGTAACTATTTTACACTAATTTTTATATATATGATGACTGGAAACCCAAACGAACGTCGTAGCTTCTCCGAGTCAAAAGTTATACTAAATGTAAATCTCGAAACGCAGAAAAATGACCTCAAAATAGCGGCACTTCCCACTCCACTGCGCGCGATGCGTCACAGTCCTCACTTAGCATAAATAATTATTTGATCCTTTAGCTATACAGTGGCGTTATTAAATTTTTGGATGGAGATGATATATATTTAACTGCACCACCAAACTGTACCCCCCGATTTTGTTATCATTCTGTTTTTGAATTGCCTCCCACTATGGAAGCAATTTTAAAGACGTGTTCACGTCAATAAACAACCGTGCCACTACAGAACAGCTTTCGAAGCAATACTGGGTTCGGATTCTCACCCAGCCATTTATTGCTTTGTGTTGTCCCGGTAGGTACCTCGAATAGTTAAACCCGTTCCCTGCATAGCTTTCCAGTTTTGACTGCGCATAATTAACAAGCATATTTAAAACCAAATGAATTTCAATTATTGAATTTTCGACTATATCTTCAATGGTTTTAAAAAAAATTATGCTGGAATGAAACATCAAATAAAATTTAAAATCATGCGCCGATTTTTGTAAGAAGATACTCAGTATTATCTCGAAAACAGTACGTATATCATATATGCAGAAATAACCATAGCCATGTGTTGTACAAAGTAGCAATATCATTCTGGTAGTATTACGAGCTATTTCCTGGCAACTGGTTTCCAAAGGAATCTTTTGTAATAGTACAGAAATTATTATTCCGCGTAAAAGATTATATGTCAGTGCTAATTGTCAGAAACATGACAATTCGCTCTTATTTTCTGGTGCCAAGATAGATATTACACACGTTTTCAAAGCCAGGTGACGATGTCGTTTTCCCTGTATCACCTTCTCTCCAAGTCGTGCATGATTCGGTCATATTTTCTCCTGGTGTTTTTGAAGTGAAACATCGTTACGGAGGGGACAAACATTTTCGAGCGTTACGAAAATTCCGATAGCATGAGGGGAACAGTTAGGTACGTGGTGGGGGAACCGGCAGAGGAGGAGAATGCGTCAGTGGCGACGCCACTCCAACGCATGCGCCAGCTGTCGAATGGAATAACAAACAAGAAAAAAAAATGAGGGGGAATAGATACTTAGCGTAGCATGCTATATGCTAGTTGTAATTGCCGGTAGAGGAGACGGTAGAAGAGATGTAGAAATGACGCAGCAGTGATGCTACGGATTTCTCGTTTGCGCTGCTTGTGTTCGTCTACTCCTCAGTTTTCGTAACGACTGACAATTAACGCTGCCATTTTTTTTTCTTTTCTTTGATTCGAAAAATCGACAATTGATTTATTCGTGTGGAAAAGAGTTATTGATTTGTGCAACTGAGTTTATAATTATTATTAATTTTTATTTGGATAGTTTTATCGAAAATGAAAATAATTTATCTCTATATAAACCTAAAAGCAAGAAGTTTCACTACTGTCGTGCGTGAACTAAAAGCGCACTATTTTTTTTTATTAGTTTCTGGTCATTCAGGGCGAGTCAAGCAAACCATCATCCAATGGCAATGGTAACATTAAAAACGTTTGCAATTTTAAATGTGACCAAATAATAATACATGGGTATGCAGGTGTGTTTTAACTTTTTAGCAGATTGCAATTTATTGGGTAACCGCTTCTTCTCCTTGCTTTTAATTGGCTTATGGTTAGAGACCCAGAAATTTCGCGGGTTTGTCTGGCCTCAGGGTAGAATTTAAATTCATGGGTGTGCTCATCCCATGTTTGCTTTCCCATTGGTTGATTTCTTTGCGAGAACATTTTTATCCACGTTAATTGGCACTATCTGATTCGCTTACTTCTGGGCATCGTTGGCGTTACGGTCGTAAGGGGCGTGTCCAGATAACTGACGTCCAATCATGAACACAGTGCGAAAGTGTGGAAGTTTGCATTCTAACGTGCTGCTACATTAATGCGAGACAGTTCCGTATCACTTCTGATAGTCGTCAAGCTCGTATCACAACAGCACTGTAGTTTAATCATCGATGCTACCCAAAGAATCCGTGAACTAATTAGGATTTAGCTATGGGTAGAGACCGGAAAAATTCGCTAATTCATTTTGCGATAGGCTAAACTACAAATAGTTATACCTCAGTGCTGCCTCTGCTATTGGCTCACAACTCACCTGGATGACTCTGGATCAATGAGAAACACCCGAACAAAGTTTTATCAAATCACAGGCTGCTACGTTGGGATGTCTCACAAGACAGCAGCCAATGAGTGGGTGACATTTAACCGAGAGCACGTAGAACTGTGGAGTTCATCCTGCAGGTCATTGAACCCGCGAATTTTTCCGGTCCCTAGCTATGGGAAAGTAATGGACGTTCAGCAGAACTGATGTAGTTACTCCGGTTCGCGATCTATAGCGATCGCCGACGTAGGAAAAGTTAGGGTTCCGTAATTGAATAGACGCAATATGGACACTAAAAAAAACAACTGTGCGGTTGAGAAATGCCAACATTAATAATTAAGTTTTAGGTATAAATACTAAATAATAACATTTTAAACATAAAGAATTAAATAAAAATGTAATTGTACAGAATTAATGGAAAAGGTGTATCAACGGAGTGGCGTATTGAGCGTGATTGCAAACTATTACACACCGGAATTGTTGATAATTTTGAATTATGTTGGTAGCAATGAAATAAGCATGGCTGCCATGTGTACATGCGCAGAAGTGTGCTCGTGTGTGTATATATATTTTTTTGCAGTTGGAAGTGAAGTTTTGCGAATATGAAGTTTTTTTTTAATTTTTGAAACAAAAACATAAAGCACTTTAACATAGTGTTTTTTTTTCGGAGGTTCGTATTGGAAAACACATTGTCTGGTGAATATTCCCAGAAACAAACGACTTTCTTCTTTCTCTCTCTCTCTCTCTCTCTCTCTCTCTCTATATATATATATATATATATATATATATATATGTGTGTGTGTGTGTGTGTATGTACATATATACACACAGACACACACACACAAGTAGACAACTGTTTCTTTCGAAAAGTGGACGTCTGACGTCTTGGAGGTTGTTAGGTTGGCGATAATTACCGCGCAGTTCGCTGATCTCGAAAGAAAATAAAAGCTAGCTCAAGTGACGACTCCTGTATCTTCGCTGCTTTGCGGCGAGCGGGAGAGGAGAGAGAGGCTGGATCTGGAAGGTGTGTCGGGGTACAGTTAGGGACCAGATCGCTGCCCCAAGAAGGGGGGGGGCCTTCCCCCTCCCCACGCACACACACGCCGAGACGCGGGCATAACGGTCGTCGCGCGCCGCCTGCTCTCAGCGCGACCGCCGCCCCTTTTCGCGTCGACTGCGCGGCCGTCATAGGCCAGGAGGTCTCGTCGCAACCCGCCTTCATCACGCACCTACACTGTTCCTTAGACACACACACACACTGAGTCGGCTTCGTACGGATGCGATCTACTAACATGGGGTAATTTGGATTTAACAATTGGAGACCGGAACATTTCATGGTTCACTTCGCGATAGGCTGAAATTCAAATACATGTACCTTTAAGCTAATTTTTCTATTGGCTCACAGCCCTGGACGACTCTTGTCCGATGAGTAAAGACCTGAAAAATTCGCGGATTCATTCGGTGATAGGCTAGAATTCAAACACATATACCTCTTAGATATTTTTGCTATTGGCTTACTGTTCATCTGGACGAATCTCAACCAGTTATAAACCCTTAACAAAAGAAGGATCGAATCACAGACAAACCAGCTGAGACGACTTACAAGTCGGCAGCCAATGAACTTGAGTTATTTGCCCGAGTGTACACGGGTATGTGCAGTCTATCCTGAAGGCCATCGAAACCGCGAATTTTGCAGGTCTCTACCGATGAGAAAACATCGACCGAAGAAGCATCGAATCACAGGCAAGCCAGTTGAGGCGACTTACACAAGTCAGCAATCCTTTAACTGGCGTTACGCGCTCGAGTATGCAGAGGACTGTATATAGTCTAACCTGAAGGTCACCGACACCAGCCAATTTTACCCGTCCATATTTAAAGTACTAATAAGTATTATGCGTCTTTTTTACGACTTTATTACAAAACATCGAGATTTTTCTAATATCTATGAACTATGAATTTAATATGAATATATTCAGGCATTTACCTCTTTCATGGATTCTTTTGGTAGCAAAGTAGCCTACAGGATATCCATAAAATAATGTACCAATTTCAATGGTATTTTACAACACTTTAATTTAGACTATTTACAACAAATCGAAGGTAATCTAACCTAGTTGTTCTTACAAATTTTCAATATGTGCGCCTTCAGTTAAATGGCACACATCCAACCTAAAGTCCAATTATTCCCACACTTTGGTTGACAAGTCCGGAGAAATGGAAGCAATGGCCTCTTCAATTCTGTGTCTCAACTCTGGCAGATCATTAGTAAGCGGCGGAACGCAGAAACGATCTTTTATAAAGCCCCAAAGGAATAAAATCGTATCGAGTTATCTCAGGTGAACGTGGAGGCCAGCGAAAAAGAGCTCTGTCAACGCGACCATCAGCTTATGTTTATGCCACATGGGGGATCACAATTAAACTTTAAACGAAACACGTTGAACTGAAATTACCGTTCCAATCTTAGCAAATATTTCAGAACACAAAACGCTTTACGCTCAGGAGTCGCCATTTTGCGTAGGTGGCGCTGCAAGCGAGAAAACAACAAAGCAGTACTGCGCTTATCTAAATATGTTTGAGTTACTCTTTAATTGTGACCTTGAACCAACATCCTACAATGCTTACAGTTGATACTATTGAAATTTATAACTGGGGCATTCTTTCTTGGACAAACTGTATATTCAAAACACATACAGAGAATAGGTACTTTGCTAAAGAGATATAAGGAGAGCAATATGCAATATACGTTGCTGGGATCGTTTTCATCATCCTCTTTGTGTGATGATTCGTCCCTCGCAAAAAAAAAAAAAAAAAAAAAAACACGAGAGAAATAGATGAACGGAAGAATAAGACAGAGAGTGTGCGCATGCGTTTGTTTTAGAAAATAGATTTAGGTATCCTATACAGTCAGCTGTGAATGCCTTGAATTTTATATTTGCTACCAGCGAACTCGCGTTCCTCCTTGTTCGACCAGCAGCGTAGAGAGCGCTAACTGTGATTAATTTCATATTTCTTTCAGAGATCTGGCGTGTTCCAAATTGCAGAATTTTTTGAAGAGAGAAGTTAACACGCACAGTTTTTGTTAAGTATTTAAAAAAAAGAGTTATGTTTAGCTGTTAACTAATTCATTATTGATTGATAAATAATTATTAATATCCTGAGCAGTAATTTTGACATGAGTAATAATTTTTAATTCATTTTTTTGGAAATTTTAATCAATAGCTAGAAAACCACGCACTATGTTATTTTTAGAAAATTGTCTTCTCTCTCTCTCTCTCTCTCTCTCTGCCGTTTTCCCCCTTACGATGTACTTACTAGTAGAAGTAGATGTATTTGGTTCGTATGGGGGCACCGGTGGGTGGTGGGGGATCGGGGATCCGCGGCAGTCACCTTAAGGCTTCGCTTCATCAGCCATGTTGGATTACGTCACTTCCGCCGGCCATACACGCACGAAAAAGTGTCCCGTTATGTTCATCAGCCATGTACGCACGAAAAAATGTCCCGTTACGTAACGAACGAACGGAGGAGGACGGACAGACCAGCTCGCCAGGACGTCTCGCTCTGAAAAGTATTAGGCGGTAATAAACAGCCAGGAGGTAACGAATATAAGCCTACTTCTACACGTGTTATGAACGCCGGATACATACGGCCAGGCAACCATGTGTTTTGGCGCGCTCTACTTCCACGACGCGCAACGGCACCGGCAAGTTTTTATTACTACCTCCTCTCAAGTTCTGATCTCCTAATACTTCACAGCAGAGAAGCGCTGTTGGTCGGAGCCTGTAGGTACTTCCTTCGCACACCTAACCTAACCTAACCTAACCTAACCTAACCTAACCTAACCTAACCTAACCTAAACTAACCTCACCTAACCTAATCCATATGCTAATCTATGCTAACCTAACCTAACCTAACCTAAACTAAACTAAACTAACCTCACCTAACCTAATCCATATGCTAATCTATGCTAACCTAGCCTAACCTAACCTAACCTAACCTAACCTAACCTAACCTAAACTAACCTAACCTAACCTAATCCATATGCTAATCTATGCTATGCTAACCTAACCTAACCTAACCTAAACTAAAATAAACTAAACTAAACTAAACCTAACCTAACCTAACCTAACCTAACCTAACCTAATCCATATGCTAATCTATGCTAACCTAACCTAACCTAACCTAATCCATATGCTAATCTATGCTAACCTAACCTAAACTAAACTAAGCTAAACTAAACTAAACTAACCTAACCTAATCCATATGCTAATCTATGCTAACCTAACCTAAACTAAACTAAACTAAACTAAACCTAACCTAACCTAACCTTACCTAACCTACCCAAACCTAACCTAACCTAACCTAACCTAACCTAATCCATATGCTAATCTATGCTAACCTAACCTAACCTAATCCATATGCTAATCTATGCTAACCTAACCTAACCTAACCTAATCCATATGCTAATCTATGCTAACCTAACCTAATCCATGCCAATCTATGCTAATCCATGTCAATCTATGCCAATCCGTATGCCAATCTATGCTAATTCGTATACCAATCTATGCTAACCTGTATGCCAATCTATGCTAATCCGTATGCCAATCTATGCTAATTTATATGTTAATCCATGCTAATCCATTTGCCATTTTGTATTTCTAGTAATTTCCACCAACTTCGAATCGTGACGTCACCGTTGCACTTTTCGTCACGGCCGCCATCTTGGATTCGAATTTTTTTTTCGAACTTCAACTTTTCGAAATTTGATGTAAACATCAGCCGCCATCTTTTGCCTTCCTTAATACATACCTAAGACGTCACATTTGAAATTAAAATTATTATACAGCCACCATCTTTAATTCCAGCACAGACTACCAGATGGCGCTAAATTCAAAAATTAGTTGCCATAGGCGAAGCCATCTTGGTCCTCAAGTTGGTTGGTAGATGTCGCTAGTATCGCGCGCCAAATTCAAAAATTAGTTGCCAGAGGCGCCGCCATCTTTAATTCTTAAAGTTACTGCCGGAGCGCGCCACCGTCGCCATCTTTAATTCTTAAATTTACTGCCGGATGTCGCCAAGTCGGTAGCCTGTATTCACCAAGTTCTCTGTTGCCGCCATCTTTAATTCATAAAGTCGCTACCAGATGGCGCCACTGTCGGCCATCTTTAGTTCAAGGCATTGTCGCCGGATGATGACAAGTTTGAATTTAAAAAACCTACAAGTGTTATGCAATGTGTAACCAGTCGAGACAAGTCGAGATAAGTTTGGAACATGAAGCCATATTCTAAACTACGTTTAATATATATATGTATGCATTTATATGTTTAGGTTTGATAGAGTAATGCAAGGGAATGGCTTTTCATTTATATTTGCGACAAACAAACCATCCATCCGATTACATTATTCCAAGTAACCATATTGGATGATGACATCACCGTTGCAATTTCCGTTACGGCCGACATCTTTAAATATATTATCCGAGTTTAATGAAAAAAAATTTTTAAATTTATAAAAAAAAAAAAACTTTTACGACACTGAGCTCGGAGTCCTCGGTTCGAATCTGGTGAGGGCAAAAAAAATGGCGACCGATCCTTCCCTCGTGGTGGCTGCAGGCAGACTGACTCCCACCACTTTTTTTTTCAAAGTATATATAATGTCATCTAGTATGATGCCATGTCCGCCATCTTGTCTTCGATGCTGGAAGCCATCATCATTGTATCGTCAGCGAGAGTACGCTGGCGCCATGTTAGTTTAGTTCTTATCCACTAGAGTGCAGTAATCATTTATTACTGTGACACCAGACATCTTGAAATTTGGCCGCCATCTAGAAAAACCGTAATTATTTAGTTAGGAATTCAGGAAAAAATCCAAAATTCATCAAAATAATCACTCATTAACTTACATATTGATTCGATCCGCTCCAGTCCTTGGTTCGATACTATATCGATGCAATAAAGTTTAATTTTATGAAGAAAAAAAATAATAATTTCAAGAAACCATGTTCAACATTCTTAAAGAGAAATAAATCCTCTACTACCATCATCCTATCAGACATCAAGACCAACATCTTTGGAATATTCGTAATAATTAACCTATAAATTCAGGAAAAAGTTAAAAATTCATTAAATAAATTTGCAAACAATATACTGATTAATTAGGTCGACTAAGGTCCTTGGCACGATCCTGGACGAAGCTAAAATATAATTTAATTTAAATACCAGAAAAGTGTAAGGTTCGAGAAATAAAACACCACAAAGTCTTTTACAAACATAATATTTATTACACAATTTCTATCCTACTACAGGATTTCTTGCGAAAGCCAGCAATCTTATAAACATTTAGCCCTGCATAGACGTGCAACGACTACTTCTTAGCTCCAACAGCTCCAAATGCTCCAACAGCTCCAACAGCTCCAAATGATCCAACTGCCTTTTCTTTCAACAGCTCCAATGATATTGGGCTACAATGGTACGAGTCTAAGAGACTACGATGCTACAAGGCTACGAGTTTAAAAGGATCTAGCTGGTTCCGAGTTAAACATGACTGTGAGACTGCATGACTAAAAGACCGCATTGCTACGAAACTACATGTCTATGAAGCTACATGGATACAAGTCTACTCGGCTCCAACACGCAATCTACACACAGTACACACAGGAAACTGAACGTACACACAGTACACACAGGAAACGGAACGTACACACAGTACACACAGGAAACGGAACGTACACAAAGTACACACAGGAAACAAAACGTACACACAGTACACTCAGGAAACGGAACGTACACAAAGTACACACAGGAAACAGAACGTACACACAGTACACACAGGAAACTGAACGTACACACAGTACAAACAGGAAACGGAACGTACACACAGTACACACAGGAAATGGAACGTATACACAGTACACACAGGAAACGGAACGTACACACAGTACACACAGGAAAAGGAACGTACACACAGTACACACAGGAATCGGAACGTACACACAGTACACACAGGAATCGGAACGTACACACAGTACACATAGGAAACGGAACGTACACACAGTACACACAGGAAACGGAACGTACACAAAGTACACACAGGAAACAAAACGTACACACAGTACACACAGGAAACAGAACGTACACACAGTACACACAGGAAACGGAACGTACACACAGTACACACAGGAAATGGAACGTATACACAGTACACACAGGAAACGGAACGTACACACAGTACACACAGGAAACGGAACGTACACACAGTACACACAGGAATCGGAACGTACACACAGTACACATAGGAAACGGAACGTACACACAGTACACACAGGAAACGGAACGTACATACATTATACACAGGAAACGGAACGTACACACAGTACACACAGGAAACGGAACGTACACACAGTACACACAGGAAACGGAACGTACACACAGTACACACAGGAAACGGAACGTACACACAGTACACACAGGAAACGGAATGATCATACATACAGTAGCGGAAACACACAGGCTTAGTTGGAAATCGGAATACAAGAAATAAAAATATTAAATTTTTACTTTCAATATTTAATTACTTCTCAACATTACCCAAATACAAGTAAAAGAAGCCATTATTGTATGTAGCCAGCTCTCCTCAGTTCTTTGATTATGAAGGATATTTCTTTGATGCACGAATAGTTTCCTGCACAAAGCGAGCCATGTAGAAGTCTTAGCCGGTCAACCAATATGTTTGGATCTATCCATGACGTGTAATCAATGTCTTCTACCACCATCTTACTTGCTTGTTTATTATAAATTCTTTTATAATCACAATCGTCCCAGTGATCATAATAAGCATTATCAGATTTATTTATTATAACACGACGTTTCCATCGTTTCGGTCTCAGGACATCGCCACATTCTTCGATCTTGTCAGCTCTAGGTGCTTCATCACAGTCTATGCCTTTGTCAACAGCATCAGAGTCACTGTAACAATCACTGTAGAAGACATCCTCTTCACCCAGATTACCGTATGAATTCGCTATCGATGATGTCGAAGTGTCTTCATCGTCTTCATGCTTCCTTTCTAGGAGTCCATCATTTTTACAAAGAATGGAGGATCTACTGAATATAGGCTTGAATGTATTCTCACTTTTCACGGTGTTGATACTTACATTAGTTTCAGTCTTCCCGAAGCCATTAGCATCCTTCAATTTATGTTCTTCCTCACGATCGGGTGAGCTAATACCATCACGCTCAGGACAAGGAAAATTATTGTCGTAATGCAGATCACTCTTCTTTAGTCTAGTGGATTCATCGGTGTCCTCTATGCCGTAAGTAGTCTTGACTTTACATGTTCTACCATGTCTTTTTAAGCTGTCAATTCGTGTTAACAACCTGCTACAACGATTACAGCTTAACATGTTGCGTAGTGGGTTTCTAGCACAATCATTCTTCTCATGACGTCTAGCATTCCTTCTCATGACAAAATCCTTGCCACAGTATCTACAGTGGCTTCCTTCCGATTCAGCTGCAGATAACAAACCATGATCCATGGTAGCTTCTGTGACTAATGTTAGATACAAACTGTCAGTTTTCTCCAATTGGAACCATTTCTTAAATAGAATTTTTTAAATATTTCATCAGCGAGAGTTAAGTTATCTAATGCAAAGCAAATTGATGCAAGTAGTTCTGGCTGTCATCAAAAGATGTCGCCACGTGTTGCTTGCAGGTAAATAATATCTATTTCATTAATGCGGGATGCGGAATGCTCACTATCGATCGCAAAGGAAGGTTAGTTTCGCTAGACTCCAAGGAGAAGGAAGTTCGACCTTCCTGTTAGTGCTTCTTAGATTTCTCATAGATTATTATTATTCGACTGAGAAATGATTTTTTTAAATATCCACCTGATAAAAATATTACAAGTGATGATTCAGTGGCAGAAGTTCACTAATTAAATGCAACCTTGAATAAAAATTACATGCCTCATTAAGTAAAAAAATCCTTCATGCAGAGATCAATTCCTCATCAGTAACCAGAAGCACTCGGAGAAAACCATCAGATGTCTAGTCAGGAATAATCAAAAGCACCCCGAGAAAACCATCAAAATATTGTCAAGTATAATCAGGAGCACACGGAGAAAACCACAATAATATTGTCAAGAATAATCGGAAGCACACGGAGAAAACTATCAAAATATTGACAATAATAATCAGGAGCACACTAAGAAAACCACCATAATATTGACAAGAACGAACAGGAGCACCCGGAGAAAACTACCATAATATTGACAAGAATAATAAGGAGCACACGGAGAAATCCACCATAATATTGTCAAGAATAAACGGGAGCACACTGAGAAAACCACCATAATATTGACAAGGATAATCGGAAGCACACGGAGAAAACCGCCACAAGTTTTGTTTGATATCATAAAATTACAACAAAAAAAATATTAAAAAATTAAAAATATAAACGAATAAAATTCAAAATCTGATTCTGCTAGCTTGTGAACTTCTCTTTGATGTGCAAAGTTAGAGTTCTAGTACAATGGTGGTTTTCTCAGTGTGCTCCCGTTTATTCTTGACAATATTATGGTGGATTTCTCCGTGTGCTCCTTATTATTCTTGTCAATATTATGGTAGTTTTCTCCGGGTGCTCCTGTTCGTTCTTGTCAATATTATGGTGGTTTTCTTAGTGTGCTCCTGATTATTATTGTCAATATTTTGATAGTTTTCTCCGTGTGCTTCCGATTATTCTTGACAATATTATTGTGGTTTTCTCCGTGTGCTCCTGATTATACTTGACAATATTTTGATGGTTTTCTCGGGGTGCTTTTGATTATTCCTGACTAGACATCTGATGGTTTTCTCCGAGTGCTTCTGGTTACTGATGAGGAATTGATCTCTGCATGAAGGATTTTTTTACTTAATGAGGCATGTAATTTTTATTCAAGGTTGCATTTAATTAGTGAACTTCTGCCACTGAATCATCACTTGTAATATTTTTATCAGGTGGATATTTAAAAAAATCATTTCTCAGTCGAATAATAATAATCTATGAGAAATCTAAGAAGCACTAACAGGAAGGTCGAACTTCCTTCTCCTTGGAGTCTAGCGAAACTAACCTTCCTTTGCGATCGATAGTGAGCATTCCGCATCCCGCATTAATGAAATAGATATTATTTACCTGCAAGCAACACGTGGCGACATCTTTTGATGACAGCCAGAACTACTTGCATCAATTTGCTTTGCATTAGATAACTTAACTCTCGCTGATGAAATATTTAAAAAATTCTATTTAAGAAATGGTTCCAATTGGAGAAAACTGACAGTTTGTATCTAACATTAGTCACAGAAGCTACCATGGATCATGGTTTGTTATCTGCAGCTGAATCGGAAGGAAGCCACTGTAGATACTGTGGCAAGGATTTTGTCATGAGAAGGAATGCTAGACGTCATGAGAAGAATGATTGTGCTAGAAACCCACTACGCAACATGTTAAGCTGTAATCGTTGTAGCAGGTTGTTAACACGAATTGACAGCTTAAAAAGACATGGTAGAACATGTAAAGTCAAGACTACTTACGGCATAGAGGACACCGATGAATCCACTAGACTAAAGAAGAGTGATCTGCATTACGACAATAATTTTCCTTGTCCTGAGCGTGATGGTATTAGCTCACCCGATCGTGAGGAAGAACATAAATTGAAGGATGCTAATGGCTTCGGGAAGACTGAAACTAATGTAAGTATCAACACCGTGAAAAGTGAGAATACATTCAAGCCTATATTCAGTAGATCCTCCATTCTTTGTAAAAATGATGGACTCCTAGAAAGGAAGCATGAAGACGATGAAGACACTTCGACATCATCGATAGCGAATTCATACGGTAATCTGGGTGAAGAGGATGTCTTCTACAGTGATTGTTACAGTGACTCTGATGCTGTTGACAAAGGCATAGACTGTGATGAAGCACCTAGAGCTGACAAGATCGAAGAATGTGGCGATGTCCTGAGACCGAAACGATGGAAACGTCGTGTTATAATAAATAAATCTGATAATGCTTATTATGATCACTGGGACGATTGTGATTATAAAAGAATTTATAATAAACAAGCAAGTAAGATGGTGGTAGAAGACATTGATTACACGTCATGGATAGATCCAAACATATTGGTTGACCGGCTAAGACTTCTACATGGCTCGCTTTGTGCAGGAAACTATTCGTGCATCAAAGAAATATCCTTCATAATCAAAGAACTGAGGAGAGCTGGCTACATACAATAATGGCTTCTTTTACTTGTATTTGGGTAATGTTGAGAAGTAATTAAATATTGAAAGTAAAAATTTAATATTTTTATTTCTTGTATTCCGATTTCCAACTAAGCCTGTGTGTTTCCGCTACTGTATGTATGATCATTCCGTTTCCTGTGTGTACTGTGTGTACGTTCCGTTTCCTGTGTGTACTGTGTGTACGTTCCGTTTCCTGTGTGTACTGTGTGTACGTTCCGTTTCCTGTGTGTACTGTGTGTACGTTCCGTTTCCTGTGTGTACTGTGTATACGTTCCATTTCCTGTGTGTACTGTGTGTACGTTCCGTTTCCTGTGTGTACTGTGTGTACGTTCTGTTTCCTGTGTGTACTGTGTGTACGTTTTGTTTCCTGTGTGTACTTTGTGTACGTTCCGTTTCCTGTGTGTACTGTGTGTACGTTCCGTTTCCTATGTGTACTGTGTGTACGTTCCGATTCCTGTGTGTACTGTGTGTACGTTCCGATTCCTGTGTGTACTGTGTGTACGTTCCTTTTCCTGTGTGTACTGTGTGTACGTTCCGTTTCCTGTGTGTACTGTGTATACGTTCCATTTCCTGTGTGTACTGTGTGTACGTTCCGTTTCCTGTTTGTACTGTGTGTACGTTCAGTTTCCTGTGTGTACTGTGTGTACGTTCTGTTTCCTGTGTGTACTTTGTGTACGTTCCGTTTCCTGAGTGTACTGTGTGTACGTTTTGTTTCCTGTGTGTACTTTGTGTACGTTCCGTTTCCTGTGTGTACTGTGTGTACGTTCCGTTTCCTGTGTGTACTGTGTGTACGTTCAGTTTCCTGTGTGTACTGTGTGTAGATTGCGTGTTGGAGCCGAGTAGACTTGTATCCATGTAGCTTCATAGACATGTAGTTTCGTAGCAATGCGGTCTTTTAGTCATGCAGTCTCACAGTCATGTTTAACTCGGAACCAGCTAGATCCTTTTAAACTCGTAGCCTTGTAGCATCGTAGTCTCTTAGACTCGTACCATTGTAGCCCAATATCATTGGAGCTGTTGAAAGAAAAGGCAGTTGGATCATTTGGAGCTGTTGGAGCTGTTGGAGCATTTGGAGCTGTTGGAGCTAAGAAGTAGTCGTTGCACGTCTATGCAGGGCTAAATGTTTATAAGATTGCTGGCTTTCGCAAGAAATCCTGTAGTAGGATAGAAATTGTGTAATAAATATTATGTTTGTAAAAGACTTTGTGGTGTTTTATTTCTCGAACCTTACACTTTTCTGGTATTTAAATTAAATTATATTTTAGCTTCGTCCAGGATCGTGCCAAGGACCTTAGTCGACCTAATTAATCAGTATATTGTTTGCAAATTTATTTAATGAATTTTTAACTTTTTCCTGAATTTATAGGTTAATTATTACGAATATTCCAAAGATGTTGGTCTTGATGTCTGATAGGATGATGGTAGTAGAGGATTTATTTCTCTTTAAGAATGTTGAACATGGTTTCTTGAAATTATTATTTTTTTTCTTCATAAAATTAAACTTTATTGCATCGATATAGTATCGAACCAAGGACTGGAGCGGATCGAATCAATATGTAAGTTAATGAGTGATTATTTTGATGAATTTTGGATTTTTTCCTGAATTCCTAACTAAATAATTACGGTTTTTCTAGATGGCGGCCAAATTTCAAGATGTCTGGTGTCACAGTAATAAATGATTACTGCACTCTAGTGGATAAGAACTAAACTAACATGGCGCCAGCGTACTCTCGCTGACGATACAATGATGATGGCTTCCAGCATCGAAGACAAGATGGCGGACATGGCATCATACTAGATGACATTATATATACTTTGAAAAAAAAAGTGGTGGGAGTCAGTCTGCCTGCAGCCACCACGAGGGAAGGATCGGTCGCCATTTTTTTTGCCCTCACCAGATTCGAACCGAGGACTCCGAGCTCAGTGTCGTAAAAGTTTTTTTTTTTTTATAAATTTAAAAATTTTTTTTCATTAAACTCGGATAATATATTTAAAGATGTCGGCCGTAACGGAAATTGCAACGGTGATGTCATCATCCAATATGGTTACTTGGAATAATGTAATCGGATGGATGGTTTGTTTGTCGCAAATATAAATGAAAAGCCATTCCCTTGCATTACTCTATCAAACCTAAACATATAAATGCATACATATATATATTAAACGTAGTTTAGAATATGGCTTCATGTTCCAAACTTATCTCGACTTGTCTCGACTGGTTACACATTGCATAACACTTGTAGGTTTTTTAAATTCAAACTTGTCATCATCCGGCGACAATGCCTTGAACTAAAGATGGCCGACAGTGGCGCCATCTGGTAGCGACTTTATGAATTAAAGATGGCGGCAACAGAGAACTTGGTGAATACAGGCTACCGACTTGGCGACATCCGGCAGTAAATTTAAGAATTAAAGATGGCGACGGTGGCGCGCTCCGGCAGTAACTTTAAGAATTAAAGATGGCGGCGCCTCTGGCAACTAATTTTTGAATTTGGCGCGCGATACTAGCGACATCTACCAACCAACTTGAGGACCAAGATGGCTTCGCCTATGGCAACTAATTTTTGAATTTAGCGCCATCTGGTAGTCTGTGCTGGAATTAAAGATGGTGGCTGTATAATAATTTTAATTTCAAATGTGACGTCTTAGGTATGTATTAAGGAAGGCAAAAGATGGCGGCTGATGTTTACATCAAATTTCGAAAAGTTGAAGTTCGAAAAAAAAATTCGAATCCAAGATGGCGGCCGTGACGAAAAGTGCAACGGTGACGTCACGATTCGAAGTTGGTGGAAATTACTAGAAATACAAAATGGCAAATGGATTAGCATGGATTAACATATAAATTAGCATAGATTGGCATACGGATTAGCATAGATTGGCATACAGGTTAGCATAGATTGGTATACGAATTAGCATAGATTGGCATACGGATTGGCATAGATTGACATGGATTAGCATAGATTGGCATGGATTAGGTTAGGTTAGCATAGATTAGCATATGGATTAGGTTAGGTTAGGTTAGGTTAGCATAGATTAGCATATGGATTAGGTTAGGTTAGGTTAGCATAGATTAGCATATGGATTAGGTTAGGTTAGGTTAGGTTAGGTTAGGTTTGGGTAGGTTAGGTAAGGTTAGGTTAGGTTAGGTTTAGTTTAGTTTAGTTTAGTTTAGGTTAGGTTAGCATAGATTAGCATATGGATTAGGTTAGGTTAGTTTAGTTTAGTTTAGCTTAGTTTAGTTTAGGTTAGGTTAGCATAGATTAGCATATGGATTAGGTTAGGTTAGGTTAGGTTAGCATAGATTAGCATATGGATTAGGTTAGGTTAGGTTAGGTTAGGTTAGGTTAGGTTTAGTTTAGTTTAGTTTATTTTAGTTTAGGTTAGGTTAGGTTAGGTTAGCATAGCATAGATTAGCATATGGATTAGGTTAGGTTAGGTTAGTTTAGGTTAGGTTAGGTTAGGTTAGGTTAGGTTAGGTTAGGCTAGGTTAGCATAGATTAGCATATGGATTAGGTTAGGTGAGGTTAGTTTAGTTTAGTTTAGGTTAGGTTAGGTTAGGTTAGCATAGATTAGCATATGGATTAGGTTAGGTGAGGTTAGTTTAGGTTAGGTTAGGTTAGGTTAGGTTAGGTTAGGTTAGGTTAGGTTAGGTTAGGTGTGCGAAGGAAGTACCTACAGGCTCCGACCAACAGCGCTTCTCTGCTGTGAAGTATTAGGAGATCAGAACTTGAGAGGAGGTAGTAATAAAAACTTGCCGGTGCCGTTGCGCGTCGTGGAAGTAGAGCGCGCCAAAACACATGGTTGCCTGGCCGTATGTATCCGGCGTTCATAACACGTGTAGAAGTAGGCTTATATTCGTTACCTCCTGGCTGTTTATTACCGCCTAATACTTTTCAGAGCGAGACGTCCTGGCGAGCTGGTCTGTCCGTCCTCCTCCGTTCGTTCGTTACGTAACGGGACATTTTTTCGTGCGTACATGGCTGATGAACATAACGGGACACTTTTTCGTGCGTGTATGGCCGGCGGAAGTGACGTAATCCAACATGGCTGATGAAGCGAAGCCTTAAGGTGACTGCCGCGGATCCCCGATCCCCCACCACCCACCGGTGCCCCCATACGAACCAAATACATCTACTAGTAGAGGTCTGAAATGCCAAAGAAGTTCCCCTTGTATCACGTGTACCGAGTTACCCCTGCCCAGCTCGACCTGGTGCAGGGACGGCGCGGGTGGAGCGGGAAGCCTACGATTCACTCGTCCTTCTGGACATACCCGAATACTCACGTTGGCAAGCCTTCTTTATCACAGACGAGAGAGCCAAACGCCCGATTGTGCATCTTCGTTTTTTTTTTTTTTTTTTTGGTTCATTGTAAATAAATATGGCGGTGTTGATAAAATGATACTAATGGTCAATTAGGTTAGGTTAACTACATTATAAATACTTTAAAACATTGTGGACGGTTGATTTGGTTAGGATAGCTACATTAAAGATACTGTGAAATCATGTAAACGGTTTCCCCCAAATAAATACACCTGTTGTGGTACGTAAAAAAAAAAAAAAGCGAGCATGAACTTCGGGGAACTTCGGGTTTGGCTCTCTCGTCTGTGATAAAGAAGGCTTGCCAACGTGAGTATTCGGGTATGTCCAGAAGCACGAGTGAATCGTAGGCTTCGCGCGCGGGGGAGCCGCGAGGTCTCGTTCCCGCCGCGCGGTGGGGCGACGCCCGCGATTGAAGGCGCGCGGTCGGCCACAGTTCCACCGCGCCCCTCCCCCACCCGCCGCGCCGGTCAGACGACCTTCCCAGGGTCCCTCTGCAAGTGTGCCACGGGGGTACCGTCCGTTCGCGCCAGCTCCTCTCGAGCCACCGTTCATCTCTTACAACCATCTCACGGCGAGCGGAAAGTTTTATGGAAGTACCAACGTTCCGTATTTTAGATCATTATATATATAAATAAATAAATAAATAAATATATATATATATATATATATATATATATATATATATATATATATATATATATATATTTGGGGACGCACCACAACGCCGAACGTACAATAACGCCGAAAAATGTCATTGCAGGACTGCCACAAAGGTTAGGTTAGGTAAGGTTAGGTTTAATAGGCTAGTTTAGGCTAGCCTAGGTTAGGTTAGGTTGTGGTATTTCGGCGTTAAGATACATTTAAGAAACACACACAAATTCATTCAGTTGTTTTTTATTTTGCTCCTGTGGCCCCCCCCCCCCCCCCTTCCCAGCAGCAACATTTTTCGGCGTTACTGTATTTCGGCGTTGTGGTACACAGCAGTTTTCTAGCTGTCGGCGTTGCGGTCAATTTGGCATTCGGCGTTATGGTATTCGGCGTTATTGTACGTTCGGCGTTGTGGTAACGACCCTATATATTTATATGTAACATCATGAGTAATTTCGTGTGAATGGAACGGAAGTCGATTGGAACGGAAATGTGTGAACACGGTGCTGCCATCTGCGGAAGTCTCAGAAATTTGACAAGATGGCGTACCCTGCGTGATTCATACCCGTACACATTAACTTCCGCGAACATCGGAGAATTGTTGGTGTGCCAGACTAAACTATATAATAGCATAGTTATATTTTAATGCTTTACGTTTTAAGAAATAATGACAACTTAGAAATTAGGCATTATAACAATTATGACATTAGGCATTATGACAATCCTTAGTTAACACTGAAATGTAGATTCAGCACAGCGTTCATCATACTGTAGAGAAACAAGACATTGTCAGCCTATTTATATTCGACGCCATATTTAATAAAATAATTTCTTGATGAAATTGTTATGGTAAAAATATGGTGAATCATTTCAGTAAGTTTAATGTTTTTTGTAGGTAGTATTTACATGCTGATTTATGTCTTTTAAGTAAAAACAAATATTCATATATATACTTAAAGATATAAAGTGTGATTTAAAATGTTTGAGGTTAATTGTTTATGTATCTATCGGACTGCAACTGGTAGTTTAAAAAATAAGTACTTGAAAGACAGCACCGCGTTCGTAATGCTTTAGAGAAGCCACAAAATGTTAAATCTGTAGCCTACCTGTTGTGAATAAGTAAGTAAGTCTTATAATTAGAGACCGGAATAATTCGCGGATTCATTTCGTGATAGGCTGAAATTCAAACATGTGTACAATTCTGCTGATTCTGCTATTGGCTCGCAGTTTAACTGGAGCTCTCTGGGCCAATGAGAGACTATCAACCAATGAAGCGTCGAATCACAAGCTATCCAGTGGAGACGCCTCACAATTTAGTACCCAATGAACACGCGTGTTTACTTGAGAAATGCAGAGGATAATGGAGGCTATCTTTGAGGTCATTGATTGCGCGAATATTTCCGGTCCCTACTTATAATATAAGATATCGACTTACTTAGTTATTCACGCTTGATACAGAAATATCTTTGACGCCATATTTGTTCCAACACCATTTTCTTGGCTAATAAATTATACGTACGTACGTACGACTACTCAAGTTTTAAAAATGTATTCCATGATAGTAGTGACTATAGCAGTTATTGCATGCATGCACACTGAACTTTCAAACTGTTAAATTTCCGTTGGGTAATGCGCGCTACTTTCATTGCATTTCTGGAGCATACTAACATTTCACCCTCAATGTACTTTAAGAAGTATAACCTCAAAAATGTATGCGATGATAATTCCTGTCTAGGGAGAATTAAATATATCAGTTTTACCGTTGGAGCATTTTCATGAGACGCGTTCGGTACTCTTGTTGTTAGGCTAGCCCTGAGAAATCAATATTACCATATTTTTTAAACAGAATTATAGTTCGGTTTTAGAAAGGGAACAAAATCTTTAACATTTTTTTTCCCCTTAAAATGAGTATTTTTAGTATATTTATCACGCTAGGAATTATTTTCAAGTATTATGCGTTAAATTTCATGTATGGGTTTCGTATTATGAGTGTATTTGCAACATGGAAACACATGAATTTGCTCGTTACCCATGTTATTTGTTACAAATCACTGGCGAGTGTTGAAAGATTCAATCACATTTTTTAAAATATCTATTACACGGCGCACCTTTTCATGAGTGTCTTTGTGTGACTGAGGCGGGATGATAGCGACGCCATGTGAGATGTGAGCGGTAACCGTAACATCATATGGCGGAGAGGTGTAAGGAAATTACCTTGAGTGCTTTCAATAACTTGTACCGGGTGTTTCATGCCTCAAAATGATTGTGTTAACACGAATGTTTAGGCATTTTCACTCTAATAAAAATACTGTTAAAAAAAAAACCTTTCGGTACACTCTATATGCGTTGATAAATTTCGAAGAACCTATTTTTTTTAAACATTCTGGAAATTTCTGGAACTTTTTGTTTTTCCGATATTCAATAACGATTGCGTAAACTTTTACTCATATTCCTTGCAGCAAAAATGTTTCAAGTGTTTTTTTAAGTTCAATGCGCACAGCACTGAAAAACTTATAAATAATTTCATACTATGACTATTTGTTGATGGACGGACGTATAGCTGACTACGGGTGACGGCATTGAGGATCCACCTTAACACGATCTGTTACTAACTTTGCAATTTTCTAAAAGAAGTAAAGACAATCTAGCGTCCACCATACCTATAGCTGTAGTAGTTAAAACAGAATCTACACACGCCATTTGACAGTGTGTGACTGTGCACTAAAACACCATTTGAAGGGGAAAAAAATTGTTCAAAATCTGGGTGTTGGCATACCGTTAGCATGACATTTTCTCCTCAAATTACTATCACTGAGGAATTTCCATAACACTTTTCAGGTTTTAAAGTGAATTCCCTGACTTTCCTAGACCAATTTCAACTTCCCTGACTTTCAAGAATGTGGACATCATGTGTATGGATGAATGAATAAATTAATAACTAGTATATCGCGTCGAACTGAGACCTTGCAAAGATATGTTATGTAATGACTAAAATTTGTAGTATTGTTATTATCATAATTTCTATGGATACGATCCTGTTTGGATTTTAAGAAATAAATTAAATTCATTTACATTTAATTGCTTGCTATTTTCTTCAGTTCGCTTTCGGGCATGCAGTATCATTATCTACACTGTTAAAAATTTTCACCTTCAATTTACGAAAAACACTGGTTATAGATTATACAGGTATCTTCTTAAATTTACTGCTATCTTCTTAAATTTACGGGACACAGATTACATTCTTTGGACATGAACCCAAAAGGAATATTCTTGGTATTTCAACAAAATTTATAAAAACTTGTTAAAAACACTCTTATTTTGTCCACGTGTTAATTTATCTTTGTTTATAACGAAACACACAACTCTGAAATCAAATTATGGCGTAAATTTAAGAAGATTCAGTTATTTGGATTCGTTTATTTGAGGTTAGTTCTTCGTTAAAAAGTCCGTACATTTACTGAAATTTCTAACAGTTTACATGGACAATATTCTATTCAGATTCCAAGCCATAAACTGAAATAATGCGATTTTGAAAGTTATTTATTTAGTTTATTTAAGTTATTTATTTAGTGCATTTATTAAATCTGCACCTCGAAGGCATAATACACTATGTCACAAAACCCATAATTTTCATTAGAGCAATTAAAATAGTTTTAAATTGTGCCTCACTTATTTACTCAACTACTTTCTACACAAAATATGTGAATTTTTTTTGACAGATCGTCGATCTTAATGTAGTATGCCACTAGAAAGAACATCAAACTGTGGTAAAGTTAATGGTTAAAAGAGGATTTTACCCAAAGGTGGTCATAGTGTCTTTTGCCTCCGAGGTACAAAAATACATCAAAAATACCCTCCACCGTTTTTGCTCATACACGAACTTAAAAATTTCACTGGCCGTACTAGCTACCTACCAAATTTCATGAAAATGCAAGCAACGGTTTGACAGCTATCGTCGGACACTCACACACAGACCTACCTACATACAAACGCCAAACGCTCTAGAAGTGTTTGAAGACCTCTCTCCGCTCCAGGGCAGCCAGTGTTTTTGATTTTTGATTTACGGTACGTGTCTGTCTAGGGTTCTTCTAAAAATAAATCGACATTAAATGGGAAAAGGGAAATTAAATTTTTTAATAGCATGTAAATTTTAGTACTGGTCAATATCAATTTCAATTCATGATTTCATATTAGAAAAAAAAAATATCTTTCAAATACTTTATTGCCTCTAACAATTACGCAACTCTACTGGAATTCGAACGTAAGCATTTATAAGAATATTGCAATTTATTAAGATGAATTAGCAAAACCATCTACGAAACTTAAGTTCCAAGTTGTCTTAAAATTTTTGGTTTGACAAAGTAATTTTTTTATTTTTATTTTTTCAAAATTTCCAAAAAATTAAACAGCCCAGGGTCGCCACTGATGATACTCACGCCCCAGTTGTATTATCTCCGAGTTTGAAGATCAGCGACCGGGCCGGAGACTCACTCATCGCAGGGAAGCATTGTTCCGCGGGCGCCGCGACAACTCGAACTCCCCGATACACACGCAACGGTTTTCCTCCTTCCTTCCGAAACAACCAGCGCGCACCGGGTCCAGACGTGTGGTTCGACGCGCGCCAGGAGTCGAACAGACCGCCCGCCCACTCGCCGCACCGACAACTGAATGACGATCCAGCCCGGCGGAGGTAGAGCGCGCGCGCGGTTGTCGGAGCGTCCAGCGTCGTTACCCGCCGCGTCCGCTAGGAGCGCTGCGAGCGCTCTCTCCGCCCGAGAGTCACACACCGGTGGCGACCCTACTCTTCGCGGGGCCCTGGGAGACTCATTTCTGCAGCACCTCGATACATTATGTCCGTAAGAAAACGTCCCAGTTTGAACGGTATATTATAACAATTTGTTTTACACTATATGGGCTGGCTGGCAGCCCGGCGGGAAAAGACAAAGCGTCGCGTCGCCCCCGAAACAACCAGTACCTCCCAAACCAATGCGGAGAGCAATGTCCAAGCCCCCAACCCCCCCGCATGGTAGACTCTTCTTCCAGAACCATCCTTCTGTTTCCCATGACCAGGGTCGGACTGGCCATATAGTCGAGGTGGCATTTGCCAGCCGGGCCCCAGCCTGCGCGGGCCCCCACGGGCCTGGCTTGCGGGGCTTGCGGCAACCGTAGGATAGGCTGGGTCCCAGCTCTTGCAACCTAAGTGTAAAACTAGATCAGATAGTTCGTTCATACAATTAGAGAGAAATGAAATAGAAAAATTCGAATAAATGGTTAAACCTGAGCAAGCCATCCCCTGAAACTAGATTTCAATTTTTTTTTTCTGAACGGCAATAACTTTTGATCGAATCAAATTTAGACGTGTATCATTATAGCGTAATGCATTACATTTTACATTGTTTCATAGATATTAAAAAAACGAAATTTAATTTTTAGATGTTCTTAAAATCTTGATAGATTCGGTACTGCAACATTTATAAATAATAATTAACGAAAGTAACGTATTTATTCACTCTCATCTCATATTTATGATGAAACGGAACGCATTACGCAAGTAAAGAATCTTGTGGTTGGGGAATCCCCGATGCGCGCTCCTGAGTCCTGGCATCGTATTCCATTGTTAGTCGGTTTTTATTGCCTTTATCGCCGATACTCTAGTTAGTGCAAGTTCTTAATATTACGTTGTTTTTTTTTGGAATTTATTGTTTTTTTTTTTATGTTTTGATGTGTGATGCGTGTAGTTTGTTTTAACTCTCCTTATATTATTTTAAACACTTAATAAACTGAATTGTCCATTACAATGGAAAAGGTAAGTTGCATATTATTTTTAATTGCCTTCTGATAAAAAGTTACTTTGGAGCCTTTGTAGCTACATGTCTAATATTATATATGTATTACTTACTCAAAGTTATATACTTGATGGTTTCAGTCACATTCAGCGGCATATAAATACAAATATAGTTCCGAGAAACGCAAAAATAAAAGAAAGATCGAATTTCAAACAGCGGCTTCGAATCCAAAGCAATCCAGGTTTTCCTTCACGTCTACACCTCAAGAGCTTGAAGATCATCAAAACGGAGCGAAACGCAACCAAGTTAATAGATTAAATTTAATACAGTGTTTTCTTTTCTAATTTAATAAATCTTTACATATTTGCTAGTTTTACCTGTAGTTTCACTTTTTAATTCCTTTTTTATATTCTAAAATCTGTCAAAATTACCTGTTTTAAGCCAAAGTTGCGTCTTTTTATATATTTTGTCAGTTGTATAAATTTTAAGCCACAGATAGGTACGGAATATTTTAGAGAATGCTCAATTTTTATAAATCTTAATGTATTATATACAAAAGTCCTGGCTGATTAACTCATTACTGCTCAGCCCAAACCCTCGGACCTAGATAGCTGAATTTTTGTAATGAGGCTCTCTTTACTTGTATTATTGTAGAGGAATAAAAGGCGGATTTTTATTAAATTTCCGAAACCATGCAACCGATTTCAATGAATTTTTGTGAATGTGTATAGCTATCAAATATGTATATACAATATTTTATTTTTATAGGACCCTCATCATCATCATCATCATCATCATCATCATCATCAAAATTTGAGTCGGACGAAAAATTGGATTCAGTTTCGCATGCAAGTACTTCAGAACAGAATATGGCAGCGGCGGCTGTACCGATACTAATAAAGCAGGACACCGCATCACAAGAAACAAATGCATGCATTTCTAATCTTATAGACACAATTACTTCAATTTCTAGCGATACCGGAGCTAGTGCAAATATCGATAGCGTTGCGTTAAAGCCACTTACATTTACAGACGATGATTACAGTGAAATTCAATATCTTTCTGAATTTGCTTCGCTAAGAAAAAAATGCTACGACTGCTGAGAAATTAATTTTCTTATCTGTTCACCCTATCCAACCTTCGGGTGATAAAAACAGTTTGCCTTTTGATGGAAATCGGGTTTACTACCGAAAGTTACAAAAAGGAACTTTAATTCGATGAGAATATGTCTCTTATTCTCTTGAATTAAATAAGCTATTTTGTACTGCCTGCATGTGTTTTGCGTCTGACGACACAAAAAAAAAAAAAAAAAAAAAAAAAAAGGAGGAGGAAGAAGTCCATTTATTGATGGTGTTACTCCGTCCAAAACATATATTTATGAGAAACTCGTCAAACACGAGGAAAGCCACAGTCATCAATTAGCCGTGGTCACCTTGCTTACAGCAAAAAATAAGGGGAAATGTGGAACAACATCTCACGCGAAAGAATATGCAAGAGATTTCCAATAGGCGTCTGGTCCTGAAAAGAATTGATATAATACTATTTATATCTAAACAAGGCATTGCTTATTGTGGAAAAAGTGAGGCCTTGTACTCATTAACGGATATCGCTGACGACAACCAGAAACAGAATCACGGAAACTTTTTAAATTTAGTTGTCCTGTTGTCGAAGTATGATCCAGTTCTTAGGGCCCACATATCCGAGGCAATTACACAGAGGTGCCCACCCCCCCCCCAAACACTATGACTCACCCCCCCCCTAACCTATTGATGCGCCCCCCCCTCCCCCGAATTTTTTTATGCCATTTTCTCAATGATTTACTCAATTATTTTATAATATTATACTTTTTTAGTATTATATTTTATCACATTTTGCATTAATTAAAACTGATTTTCTAATAATAATTTTGGTCATATCAGGTAATATTTCCATCCTGAACCGACAGATGCCAAACTGCTTTTGTTGAGGAAAGTGCGGGGTGGCCAATTTGATTTACAAGATCCCTTTCAATTATCAAAGCACCAGAAACGTATTTTCACATTAGAAGCTATAATTATGTAAATAATATATACATTTTTCTCGTCTTTTAACCACCCCCCCCCCCCCCCCCCTGAAATTTTAATGACGCAGTCTGCGTCGTTACCCATCTTGTGGGCACCACTGAATTACAGAAAGTAAAAAAGAAAAGTCTCAGGAAAAGGTAAGGGTCGAGGTTGGCTTGTTACCGTTTTGTCAAAAACCACTATAAATAAATTAATAAATATATGTGCACGTCAAGTTAAACAAGAAATCGTTATAGAAATCCAGGCGGCGAAATCTTTTAGTCTCAATGTGGATTCTAGTCAGGATGTAGGCGTTGTTGACCAGGCTGCAATTTTCGTACTCTATGTTAAGAATGGTATCCCACAAGAACAAATGCTCAGCATGGTCCCTGTCCGGAAATCAACAGGAGAAGATTACTGAGCTCTTGCTTTGAATATATATACTGTATAGAAGTCGCCAGCCCAGGTTAAAATTTCTAATACGGTTTTGAGGTAGTTGGTTAATTCACCGCCGCAATCGCCACCATCTCTAGGGCATCGACTTGTGGTGGTCCCTAGCGGACAAGTGTCGAACTCTTCAAACACCCCTTCCCCCTCCCGTTGAACGACCTTGAGCTGCAGTGAATGATAGGTGGGGGGTGCGGGGAATGACAGCGGGCGACAGTGCTGCGCTCTAACGCCTAAATAACAACTAAGACGATACAGGGCGTTACAATAGGTTTTTCTTATGTGATTTTAATAATTTTAGTCAGTTTTCTTTCTTCACTTTTTTTGGTTTCAAGTCATTTTATTAAGAAAAAAACTATTCACAATTTTTAAACTTTACATACCATCGGCTATTTACGTACATTAAGGTCTCCATAGTAAAAATATGTAGCAGATAAAAGCCAACCCAATAAAATTCTGTTAGGTCGTTCAGATTCCATTGTTTTTACATTGTCATTCATGCACAATGTGACCTTTCCTTCCCTCTTAAATAACACTAGTTCAGTATCAAGGAATGCCTTCAAGCAGAACACAATTGAAATTTTTGTGAGTGAAAAGGTTGATAGGCAGAAAAATGCAGTCAAAGAAATTAAAGGACCTTCGATATATTTGTGGAAAGACGCATTTCATCTCTATGCTATCTAATCTGATATAGCATTGTAAGAAATTAGTATCTTATGACTGTGATAATATTCACTGATTATCTTTATTACACTTTTAAAATTTATGGGCAGTAAATCTGGCCCACAACACCTACACTTGCTAGTCGTCCCCCGAAACTGGAACCTACAAAGGATATTAACTTAATATTAATTAAATAATTTAAGGTTGTACAGTTTCAAAAAGTACACAACTTGTTTTAACGAGAACAAAAAGTTAATACATGTAATTTGCTCTTAACTAGTACATGTTGCAAACACAGATTTCAGCTCAAAATGATGAAATAACTGAATCCATGAAAAACTTCGTAATAACTCTTTATTTGCTAAACATATCAAAAGTGGAATATAATGGACATAAGTACATATTTAATATATAAAAATAACTATTTTATTAGAACATTGGCAAAAAAAATAAATCTCCGGGAAAATTAGAACAGATTACTGTATAAGCTTGAAATGCTTGAAAATTTACAATGTACAAAACTGGTACTTCTCTAATTACATTGAGCATGTACAAATGTTTGTAGTCATCTAAATAATTCTTAATGATCTTGTATGATGCTTAAGTCAGAAACAGACTTTTTTCACACGCATTAAACATGCTCTCATCACTTTCAACCAAA
Organism: Bacillus rossius redtenbacheri; assembly: GCF_032445375.1. Classification (NCBI taxonomy): domain Eukaryota; kingdom Metazoa; phylum Arthropoda; class Insecta; order Phasmatodea; family Bacillidae; genus Bacillus; species Bacillus rossius. The sequence goes on from NC_086333.1 coordinate 71,848,910, forward strand.
TGATTTAATTAATTAATGAAAGGGGTGAGCCACACCCCCAAACAAATATCACTGACACTTCCAAACTTCTCCTGGCTGCATATTATTTTCCCTCAGAGAATACACACAATAATATTCCTACATGAACCAATTAATCAAAATATTTTGTGTTTGTTCCTTGCAATCAACGCAGATGGAATTTGGTCTCACCAGACATGCTGTGCACACAGGGAACACAAGCAATGTACATTCTACTCAGACAGCACAATTGGAGGGTTGACTATAGCTTACATGCCTATGCAATAAAGCTACATACTTAGGCTGAATTTATTTCCCTGATTTTAAAACAAAATAACATAAAATTTCATGGGCCGCAAAATATAGTGAAATCCGATCCAATTAATGAAAAACATTAATTTATTGTTTATAAATTCTGTGTTCCTAAAATAGTGATTAAATGAGCTCATGTACATATTCAAGCCATAGTTATTCATGGGGATTTTGTTAACGGCAGCCAGATAAACTTTTTCAGCAATATTAAGAACACAATCTGCTAATTTCATCTGAAATATGAAACCATTATTTACTTTTTTTAAATTTTGTTTTTGAGTTACGGCATGTTTGGTCACATGTACAAACAGCAAGTACGCAGTGGAAACTATGGCATTCACTTCTTTTAATGTGAGATATGGTATTTTTAAATTGAAGTTTTGTGAAATGTTTTACAGGAATGCACAGTAATATTATAAAATGATCTTATTTGCTAGAATTCACTAACGGTCGCCCTGGGAAGTTTTTGGTTAAGTTAGCTAGTAAATTTAAATGAATAAAATCTTAACATTTCCGTCTGTCTGATATATCTTTGAAGGATAACATTGACTAATCATAATGAAGCACACTTTTATTCATTACCAGTCCATCCAAAATTTAATTTAATTCTTGACTTGGCTGGCCTCGGCGGTCACCCGTTTTCTCTGCCTTCTTCCATACTAGAATCTCTTGAGGAATTTAAAAGGTCGGGATAGGTTCTAACATTAATTTTACTGACACTGACGATCGTAGACATCACCCAGTCAAGTTAATACCTGATATATAGAGACCCGCAAAATTTGCGGATTCATTCGGTGATAGGCTAGAATTCAAACACATATACCTCTTAGATAATTTTGCTATTCACTTGCCATTTTATCTAGTATACATTTAACAAAACTAACAATCTATAATAGAAAGCACGTTCTTTCAACGTGCAAGTGGAATTTAATTACAATTTCAGCGTATATTCCGTTTATACGTTATTAGCGTTTAGGTTACGTTACGTCGCGAACAAAACACTGTTTAGATTAGCTACAAAATGCAGCGTAGCCAACCTCGAGACGCTCGGTCACAGGCTGCAGTGTAGCCAGTAGGTACGAGTAATAAAACACGTCATCGCTGCCATAACCATTTGCTTATTCAACAACGATAATATGCATAATATACTACATTCAACAATATTTAAAATTTGGCCCCGTGTCTTCGTTTGATGTTGATAAATTTGATTTGGCAGTCAGTTAACACGTAAATACGTAAGTTGAGGAATGTTTCACGCTAAAATGAAATTTAGCCGTGCGCTGTTTCCTGCCCTGACGCTATTGTTTTTTTTAGCCATGTTCATCAATAAACACGCTTGTAAAGCAACGTAAGCAACGTAATATGGCGTATAGCGAAGTAAAACGAGTGAATGCAATTATTCTACGTAGAAATACTACATAGAGAAATATTACATAAACTTTTTTTGTTCACACGAATAAAAATTATACGTATTACCGAGTAATAATGATTCGCGCCAAGGAAAATTGTACGTTATATAATAATAATCCCTATGAATTATCATTGCCTTTCAAGGGACCAACGTGTTAATACTTTATACAGAATAGTACGTAAAGGAGGGGTACATACTAAAGAGAATTTACTGTATTATTAGTCTAATTTCCCAGAAGCCACTACACAAACCCATTTACTTTCTCTTTCCCTATGTATTTGTTAAATTATATAAAAATAAACAGTGGAGTCATAATTCTCTTTCTTAATATTCAAATTCAATAATCATATTTGAGAATAGGTGATTGGGCAATCGTTTTATTATTCAATTCGAACTAAAAAAAACTGATACAATCCACACAGGCCTAATGAAATGTTACATAAAATGATGTTCATGAATAGTATTGGTGAGTAGGTAATTAGGCAATAAGGCACAAACAATGTCTTTTTCATACAGTAAAAATAAAAATTTACATAAATGTACACACTGTATTAAGGAAACAGGCAAATTGATTAACAAACACTGGCACATTTCCTTGAAAAATTTTAATGACTTTCTACCATTATATTATAAATTTCACCCTGTTACAAATTTTAACATATTATTTTAGCATTTACTTTTGGCATAAATTAACAAATTATGCTGATCTTCACAACGCCTGGTACATAATCATGACATACTCTAATCCAATGAATTGTTAGTACAAATATGATTGGTGCTAGCATTATTCTAGACCTAAAACTTAAATTGTGAATCATAGCATAAGAAGAAACAGGTTTATGTGGCGTATCTTTGGAAGTTGGTGTCAGATTTTTTTTGTAAACAGCGATACCATGTAAAGAAACTCCCGAAATTAACAAAAGAGGCATGCTTACTACAAGATTGCATTTTAAAAGAATTAAATTTTATGTAACTCTGTAAAAGAAAATCTGCAAAATTATTCATTTATTGTTTATGAACTTTGCAGAATGGTTTCACTGCATTTGCTTGCGATGCCTAGCCTATAAATACACCTTCCCTCCAATACATATGCAGGTGGTAACAGAAAAAATTAGTCTTCATATGCTCTCATTTTACATGTCTATGTGGTCCCAGATAATGCCCATTCAGTAAATGTAAGTTTTCTTAAATTTAATATATACCTTATATTTTTTAAATTAAACATTTCAACATAGGAATAAGCGAGTTTTTCTCACGCGTGTATTGCCGTGTGTCTCAGGGGACATCACATAAAATTTCCCAGACTTTCCCCTGGCCCAAAATTTAAATTGATCACAAACCAAATTTTTTTTTTTTTGCAATTTAGGTATCGAACGTAATGAAGACAATCCAGGCTCCACCACTCTCCTACATCTGGCCTAGTTCAAACGGTACTTGCATAAGCTCTTTTACAATGTGTATGTCTGATGCACTAACACACCTAACAAAAAAAAAAAGCTTTCACAGCCTGTTTGATGGCAGACTGGAGCATGTCAACATCTCCACAAATTACTATTACTTAGGGGTCGTCCATTAATCACGTGATGTTTTCTTTTAGCAAATTTTTAACCCACCCTCCCCCCTAGTGATTTGTGGTGAGGTTCCCCCCCCCCCCCAAATAAATCACGTGTATTTTTTTTGGTATAAAATATTTTTAAAAATTTCAGAAATTTATCTTTAAATATATGTATAATCTAATTTAATTCTGGAAAACTAAGCACAGTGATAAAAATGTCCAGACACACATAAAGGTCGCAGGTTTATTCTCACTGGCATAAAAAATAATAAAGGAAAGGCTTATAAGTAGAAATTGCGCGAAAAAATAAAAATACGCATGATATATCTCTACACCCCCTCCCTCCACCCCCTTGTGATATTTCGTTGATTCCCCCCCCCCCCCCCCCCCTTTTGAGCCTCACATGATTAATGGACGATCCCTTAACTGTCTTCACATATTCCCAGTACCCCGACTTTTTCCTAGATTCCCCCCCCCCCCCCCCCCCCCCCCCAGGAACACCAGAACGTGAACACCCTTGTTTCTTGAAGAGCTGCCACTTCACCCCCCGGGGGACTACTTGATCTTGGCGAGCAGCGCGGCGCGGCGCTCCGTGTTCTGGAAGAGTGCCCGCACCAGCTGCCTCAGCTCGTTGGGGGTGAAGACCCGCGCGGCGGGCCCGGCGCCCGCTCCCCAGCGGTCCTCGATCTCGCGCAGCGTGCCGCGCAGCACCGCCGCCAGCTCCCCGAAGCGCGGCCACAGCTTCACGTGCTTGCGCAGGTCGCTCTCGCCCTGTCGTGCACGCACACACACGTGCACTCCGTCAGCACTTACCATCCGTTTACCTGAACAACCTGAGCGCTTGCAAGCCGTACATTTTTAAAATTTTTTTATTTCATAAAGTCCAGTTTCTGGTTAGTTGTTACAGTTCCGAACTTTTCCATGAGAACATTGCAAGCAACTAAACAACAACTTAATTTTCAAAAGGGGGTTTCAGGGGTCCTCCCCTGGGAAAATTTGTATTTCAAGGTGGAAAATGGTGTTATTTAAGCAGTTTTACTATCTAAAAATTGATTACACAGCACTTTCTTTGCCCCCGTTTTCCTCCTACTTCAAGGTGTCAGAGCGGGGGCAAAATCTCCCCCCCCCCCCCCCCCCCCGTTGTTGCGCCCCTGATTGCAAGTGGCCACCTTTCTGAACTTACTACTAGGAACGAAACTATGGTTAAAAAAAAAAGTTAATAAAAACAGTTTTTTATTTATTAATATATTTTTTATTTTAAACAAGGTCTTTTTTTATTACGTTAGTTATTTTGGTTCAAACCATGATCAAATAACAAACATACAACATCCTACTTTTTGCCACTCAAATGGAACCAGAAAAGTTATAACATCAAAGAACTGAAGACCAGAAAATCTGCACATCTGACAGGGACTTAAACCACAGAAAGGGTATACTTCCCCTCTGGAAGAAGATTCTGCACAGAATGGGCGTTTCTCAGAGTGGGGATTTACAGTACAGATAGGGATTCACCAGGAACACGCCTCTGATTCTCTAGAAAGACCTCTTAAATCAAAAGTGCTATCCCTTATCAAACACCTTTAAGAAATTTTAAAAACGTTCGTAAACGGTATGGTAAAATATAAAGCTTTGCAAGCCATTTGGCAGACCCCTCGTCCTCTACGAACAAACGAAACTAAGAGATTACAAAGCTAACTTACCGCAAACACAGAAGGCACTCTGTTCTGCACCAACTCAAACACGTTGGCCAGTTCGACGGCAGTCTCCGCCGGGATGTCTTCAGCCTTCACGACGTGGACCACTACGTCCTCCAGAAAGGAGTTCACCAGGCAGCCTTCAACACAAACCAAAAAGCTTTTCAACAAGTAACACAGCAAGAAGACACCAGTTTAACACTTTCAAGAGACAGAAGAAAGAGAGATAGTAATAGTTAGGGTTAGGAGTTTTCCGCAATTGCGGAATATTTTGCAGAATTACAAGAGTCCCACATAATCACAGAATCATCGCAGAATCACTTATTTTGGTGTACCTTTTTTGTCCATTTTGAGTGCAGTAATAATGCGTGCAAGGTTTATGTTCTCCCAAATAATATCTTAATTATATGGGCAGAGTGAATATTTTCCAAACATTGTATAAAACATACGTTTTCATATATAATTAATGCGGCAATGCCGTTAAAAAATACAAGTTTGAATTACCAAAATATCAAGAACGGCAAAATAAATTTTGTTTGCAGAGAATCCAAAGATAAGATTATAAGATTAGCACATTGAGCGAGCGATCCTACCGGCGTTTATGAAACGACTGTAGTCACAGTCGGTGGAAATATGTGCACATCAATCGACTAATCGATTGATACAAGGCTTTGAATACGAAAGAATGACCTTATGGCCGTTGGCTTAAGATGTAGGCCACACAGCATATTAAAAAATATTAATATATAGATATATCGTTATCCACTAAAGTAAATGAAAATGTCATTGAGTAAATACGTTCTTAAAGAAGAAGGGGGTAAAACAGCTATTCAAAATTGTTTTTGTTAGCATGTTGAAAAAACTAGCTTCTTTAGGCTGTATATAAATGTTTCAAACGTGATCTGATAAACTTTTTTTAATAAATGGCAGAACTTTACATTTCGTATCGCAGAATTTCTTGTTTTCTACCGCAGAATTTTGACCTTTGGTGTGCAGAAAACTCCTAACCCTAGTAATAGTGAACAGCCACAATAAGGTAAATTGTGCATCAAAAGTCTTGCGAGTTGAGCTCCATAGTCCGAATTCGAAAAATGTTGCTCGAAACAGACCTGCAGAGCCTACAGAACTAATAGTGTTGATGTGGCAATGCTGTAGGGCCCGGTTAAACATAAACTGTTCTAAAAACATCAATCTTTGTTATCATGCTTTTGCATGTATCTACATGTTCAACAAGAATTTGAACAGGTATACCAACGTAAGAAAAATGATACCCAAGGATATTTTTCAATATTCTTGGCCGTACCCCTCTGGTAAAAATTCCTTTCTTGTATTTTCCCTTCAGTACTGCTTCAGGCAATAGGTTGATGGAAAATATTACGACAAAACTAATTTAACAGTACATATTTATTTTTGATTCTTCTTTTTAAGTGAAAAATATACAGTATTATTTTTTAAATATTTTTTTTACTAAGTTATGTACTTGTAAATGTAATTACAATTTTATATAATGTATTAATTGCAGAATTTATGCAGGGAATGATTACAGTTACAATCATGTTTCAGATGTGGTGCAGTACAGCGGCAAGTCTAATCGACTGCCTAAACATGATCCAGCTACTCAAACTATAATTGCAAAGGTGATATTAGCTGTGGACAGCCGACATCAAGACAACTTCTCGCTGCCACAATCTGCCGCCCTCCCCCTTGGACAAAGCGAAGGACTGATGAAAAAGAAAGCTGATAATCCTTCCTCTCCTCCACCCTCGGTAGAACCGTATCAGCTGTGCGTGGGAGTGAGAGCGAGATAAGACCTTCGAGCTTCTGCTAGTTCCTCATAGATAGCAGGCCGCAGAGTGATCACCATCTACACCCTTCCCGTCTGAAGGCCATCTCGCCACTAACACGCTGGAACTAAGCTCCTGAACTCCCTACGGCGACCTACAGAGGTCAACTGATCCCAATTTCATTGTTTTCGCAGCTGTGACCATTTTTCTACCATGCACCAATCGCCTTAACACACCCTGCAAGACTTACGGTGTGTACTATCATCAAAAAATGCACTGAGAGAGTATAAGTGAAACCCACTTTTTAACAACTTTTCCATCTGTCCTACAGTATGAACACACAAAATGTGATTCTTCTAAGGAGGTTTTTTTACCGGTAAATAACTACGTATAAATTTTTTAAGTCCCTTCAGAAAGCAGGCATTGTTAAGTGTGACAAATTTTTTAGTTTGTCAGATTAGAGGCTAGAATTAAAAAAATGCACATTTTTGTTACACACATACATAATTAGATCACAGACAAATCGTCACCTAAGAATTGGAGTGTTCTATGTCCATTGAAGTCGGAACTGAGATATAAGCATTTGAAAGTTCAAACAACTATGAATATCATGACATAGAACAAAATAATATTGGTCTTAAATTAAGAACAACAATTTTTATGTGCGTAGACGTGTGTGGATATACAGTAGAACCCCGATTTTGCGAACACGGATTTAACGAAAACAGCGATTTAACGTAAAGGTTTTCAGGAACCATCAAAAAAACACCAATTTATTAAAATAATAATATAGATTTCCAAAAAATGAAAGTAAATAGTAATGGAATCTTATTAAAAATTACACTTTGTGGTGTCAGTAATAGAATGGAGGTACTATATATTAATATGTGCCTTTGCATCATCTGTCCAAATACGAAAAAATAAAAAAAATTGTTCAAATTGCTTAAAAACTGCGGGCGCTGTAACTGAATTGCGTAGGTGCGTGCCATTGCGCGCGCCTGGATAGATAGACTGTCCGCGACACATGACGTCATGAAGGGTTTCTTTGTCCGCATTCCCCTCCCCCTCTTCAATGCCTGGCTTGACTCACCACGTTATCTTCCAAACACGCCCGCATAGTAACAGTGCTAGCCAATAATCACACGTTTCCAAATATTCCCTTTCCCATCCTCCAGGTTTTTTCAACTTGTGACCACGTCACACCAATACGCCATTATCATTATTCTCTAGAGGTGTAAAAGTAACGAAATAAAGCGTACCGGTATGTATTCGTTACTATAACAATTAGTACTCACTATCGTATCACGTTACATTACTCGCTACTTCTGATACCGCATAACATGCTATGTTATGTCGCAGCAACGAATCGAGTCGTATTGCGTACGCGTACAGTATGACGTCGCGTAAATAATAATAAATAGAATATAAACAATTAACAATATTTGATAATTAACAGTTTTTGTTAACCAAGAAACAATTAAATCTCATTAGAGCGGCTTTTTTATACTATCTCTTTTAAGATAAGAACAAAAAAACGTGAACATACGCGATAATAAAAACATATTTCTAATTTGTAAACAATACTTTCTTACGTTGTTTCTGTTCCAATCTCAAACTTTGTGTGCACACACAATACCTTTAATAAACAGTAAAAAACTTTGACGACGAATTTCCAAATTATACTTTACTTAATAAACAAACATCGTTCTTTGTAACGCAAACTCACCGAATATGCGCGCGCATGCGTAAAACATACGAAAAATGCGAGTAACGAGATGCAGCCGTGTGTAACGTTTCGTTACTCGTTACTAGATGGCGCACCTGTTACTCAGTACCGAATACATACGGTTTGCTACAGCTTTATTATTCTCAGTAAGAGCTTTGTGAGCGGTGTTTAGTTTTTGGAATACGTTTTGTTAAGTGCTGCGCAGCTCAGCGAATAAAGAGAGTCAGCCGGCGGCTACGCCGCACCGTAATAGCAGCTGACCGAGTACAATGACCTTTCTCCGCGTACGGCGCGCTAATGACGGAAATTTTCCATCAATTTGCGGCCAATTTTTTTATTTTTTATTTTTTACTGTGACGCAATGTGTATGTAGCTCGTATTTGTTATAAACGCTGCAGTTTGCGACTGTATTTTAATACACTTTAACGTATTTCTTACACTTTACATATTTTTAAACTTTTATTTTATGCCTCATTTTTCACGGTTTCTGAAAATCTGTATGTACGACCGAGGTGTACGTACGAACCGGGGGCCGTACGAGAGAGATTAAAAGACGTTGAAGATGTAAAGTTGACGAAATCTGAGATAGCACGGCAGCACAAGATATCAGCGTCGACCCTGTCTACGATATGGAAACGTAGGGATGCGATTATGAGTGCGGGGGTCATTGAAAATCGGTAAATCAGATTTAACGAAACATCGATTTAGAGTAAACATTTTCGGTAACCATAGCACTTCGTTAAATCGGGGTTCTACTGTAGTACAAATGAATACTAATATTAATTTCGTGTCCATAGCATAAAAAACCTAAAAAGTGGACATAGAACACTCCAATACTCAGGCGGCAAAATGGACACCCATGGAAAAATAACAACAGCCCACACTCTCTGAACATACTCACCCAGCGACTTGTCGCACACGTTGGTCGGCAGGACGCCGCGCCACACGGACCCCAGGAACTCGAACTGCCGCAGGCACTGCCGGATCGACCTCTCCGTCTGCGGCGAGAGGTGCGGGCTCTCGCCCAGCGTCGACAAGCCTGCAACACCGCGCACCGCTGCAGCCGTGCGACCGGACCACACGCGCGCTCGTCGTGTAGCCTTTGAATATATATACTGTATAGAAGTCGCCAGCCAGGTTAAAATTTCTAATACGGTTTTGAGGTAGTTGGTTAATTCACCGCCGCAATCGCCACCATCTCTAGGGCATCGACTCGTGGTGGTCCCTAGCGGACAAGTGTCGAACTCTTCAAAAAACCCCTTCCCCCTCTCGTTGAACGATCTTGAGCTGCAGTGAATGATGGGTGGCGGGGTGCGGGGAATGACAGCGGGCGACACTGCTGCGCTCTAACGTGTAAATAACAACTAAGACGATACAGGGCGTTACGGCAGCGCACTGCAGCGGTGAAGTTCCCAAGCTGCTCATCATACGCTTCTGAAAAACGTAGAGTAAATCCTATCCACTCGCGACTTCTATACAGTATATATATTCAAAGGTACAGCAAAGACCCTTTCATCTGTCATGCTCAGGATTAACGAGTTTGCCGGATTATTAAACGTCACCATATAGTTTCAGTGGGAATACCAAAGAAACATTATTACACAGTACAATGGTATTCAAAACAAGTTGAAATAAACTTTTCTACTTTTCTGAAGAAAGAAAAAAATACAAATAGGCATGGCACAAGTTATAATGGTGGCTGGCTGACACAACAATTGTTCCTTGTACGTACAGAGGACAATTGAAAAATATTTTCCATCGTATTTTCCATCGTATGTTGCAGGTAGTTGGGTGCAAAGTTCTGGCTATGACTGTTAATTTACTCGAAAAAGTTGATGGTTGTTTTCAACAACAACAACAACAACAACAAAAAAGCTGAAATGAATTTGGAAACTTATTTTTCTTAAGTCGTGAATTACATGTCTGTTCCACAATTTCACGATGTAACAGAAAACGCACTCTCTCACCTGTGTCTTCACGAAATAATGTCCCTAGTGACTTCTGTCATTCAGGTACTGAAGAAAGGGAACTAAGTTCCGGTGTACCAACATGTCACCTGGGCCTGCAGCACACGTCTGGGGCTTAAATTTATAACCGAAACTTGAAAAAAAAAAAAAAGTTAAAACTCAGCAACAGCACAGCCCCGCCACCTAAGACAAGAAATTGACCACATCTACGCTCTCATGATATTTTCGGTGAGCCGCACAAAGCCTCACAAGTCCTTTCGGCACAGCACTTGAACAACTGACAAGACCACGCAACTACGTACCTCCACACAAGTTAATTGCCAGCTGTGTGAACTCACCACCAATCACAACCCAGCTCTTCCATCTGTGGGCACACTATCGTACGAAATACATTACCCTCACAAGAAACGAACACAATATATATTCTCAGATTGGCTGGCACCAAGTCCTCATAATCTACCACCTCCCGTGAGAGCTAGCACCTGAAAATTTTTCCCATCATAAGAATGCACGCACACAGTGCCAGAAGCTCTCAGCAACTGATCAATTTTCTGCAAAGATTAAGAGCCGCAGAAATGTGCCGCTGTCTCTCATACTTTCTTTTCTCAAAACAATACACAATTTTCTAGAAACATAATGAAAGCTTCTAAATCAACCAAAACATAAAATATATGTAGAATAAAAATAAACTTAATAAAATACTGAAATATTTACTTAAACAAATAAGCGAGACCCAGTAAAAATATAGTTAAAAGGAATCTAAATAAAAATTATTAAATATAGAAAACTATTGAAAAAAATAGTCATATCTATAAAGTACAAATACAAAAATAGGTTACCATAGCCTTAGACCTATGTAACCAGCTGATATATTACCTCATTGAAAAACATCATGTCATAAAAATACTATGTAAAATTTAAGGAAAAGCTGTATATACCCTGCCATGCCATCTAGTGTATATATATATATATATATATATATATATATATATATATATATATATATATATATATATATATATATATATATATATATATATATATATATATATGAACGAGACTTCATAAAAAGAAAAACATAAATAAAAAAAACACACACGTGTTTCTTTATATAAAACAACAGTTTTACTCAGAGCTTGATGAAATTTTGTATGCATGACTTTCCAAACAGGTGGATGGTCACTGTTTACATGAGACTTCTAAAAATCACCCCCCTGTCCCTTTCCCGTCCTTTTAAGTTCTTTCAGTGCCAGGGCCCATTCCATGTTTCTTCCGTGTGGCCAACAGTAGTTTTAATTTCTTAAATAAAAAAAACTTATTTCATTTTTAAAAATACAACTTGAATATAATTTAGATAAAAGTTTTTTTATATTGAATCTTAGAAGACAACTAGTTAAATTAAAATTTGTTATCCACCCCTGCGAAGCAGGGTACTACAGCTAGTTGAGAAATATACTTGAGTGAATAAAAGTAAAAGAGATCGGGGACCTAGCAGACACCCTATTGACCACACAATTAATGTCTAAGGCCGGAATTACAATAGCCCGGCACCTCCACCTGTCCATCAATCACTTGACCTCCAGCCAAAATGATGTCCCAAAAAATTTCATCCGTACATCCGTCAAAAGCTTGGTAACATCCATACTTTTGACAGACGGATGGGTGAAATCATAACCTCCAAATGTCACCTAGGTGTTTGCATTTCAAGAGGTATTAAAGTTTGTTTAATCGTTTAGCTACTTCCAAAATTATTCCTCAACTTACGTTTGAACACATTTCAAAAGATGTTTATCGAAACAAAAATGGTACGAGCCACAGCAGTGTATTAATCGAGCATGGTAACCGGAAAAATATGAAAATAAATACCAGAGTGAAAGAAGGTTGAGTTTAGTGAGTTATAAGTGCTTAATGTATGTAATTGTTTAACTAATATAATTACATAAGAAACACCACCCCCCAGGGGCGTAGGAACCGGGGGAGGAGGGGACGACGACGACAGGGGGTCGTGTCCCCCTGAACCTTTTTGGGCGGAGGGGACTGTGTCCCCCCCCCCCCCCCCAACTTTCTAGACCATGATATTTTTATCTATAATATTATTCAGCCCAACTTTATTTGTAATTTCTTCACTCATCAAATTTCATCTTCAAGGAAACAAATATAATTATAACATTGATGTATCCGATGGTTGGATACAAAAAACTAGGGATGGGATTTTCGAATCTTGGATTCGTCGAATATACCGAATCCTATGGATTCGAGGATTCGTAGGATCCGAGGTGGGATTCGAGGTGGGATTCGAGGTGGGTTTTTAAGAGTTTTAGGTAGTAATTGAAAATTGTAGTGCTGGGCGAAGTTTGAAAATTTCGAACCGAACCGAACCCTTACGTTCGGTTCGAAACCGCTTAAAATATATTCGAAAAACCAAACGTTCGTTTAAAAAAAAATTACGTTTTTATAATTTTCTAACCCCCATTTGAGACCATTCACAAAACAGTTCAACAAAATTCCATTACTTGTAATATTCCGACTTTTATCGCATAATCGTCGCCTCAACAGTTTCAAGCGCAGACAAAATAAAAATAAATGTATTAATCTTCGCATAACTCGCATAGCATTTTTTCATATAGGCGCGCTAGGTTTTTTGTTTACTTTAGAGAATTTTGTATGCATTTGTCGTACTACATAATATAAACTATTGTACAAATGCCAAAGGTATTGTATATTATACCTTTAACTATAGTGCGTGTACGAGAAGTATTGTAAAATCACCAAAGATTGCGTACCCCATACGTTAAACTAAAGCGCATGTACTAGAACTCTCGTATTTCGGCAAAACTAACGTGATCAAGTTAACACAAGACAAATGCGGTAGGAAATGATTACGTAAATTACGCATTTTAAATTACTGGGATGTATTTATTTTCTTTGGCCTTTTTGGTTATAACAGTCAGGTACTGAAAATATTAATATAATCTTGTGTATTAAAAGTACTGGTCCAGTAAATTTTACAGTACGGTACTAAGTTGACTAGCGTAGTCGCGGCAGCCATCATTATTTCTCGTGTTTTCTTTTTTCCTACGCAAATTTCTATAACCACACACTTTACGTTACGTTTACAATGTTATTGTTCTTGAGGTGATTTGCGATGGGCAGGCTAACGTCGTTTGAGTTTTCCAAATGGAGAAAAGATAATGACGACCCAGATGACCCAGAACCACCCCAAAAAAAAAGTCTAAAGTTTCTTCTGACGAGCAGCATTCTTCCAAGAAAACAGCAACTGCAGTCAGCGGGTTTTGTAATGTAGATAGGTAACTTAATTCACATTCGACTTTTTTTTGATGTCCTATTAAAAAGTTTTACTTATTAAAAATGTTAGGTTATGTCTACCACAAAAATATGTCATCTTTATAATATTATATATTTTTTAATGAAGGTTAGTGTACACTGAAAAAGGAAGATAGTTTTTTTGAAATTTAGATGTAACTTCTTCATGAATTAAAAGTTGGTATATACATATATAAGCTAAGCTATATAATATTTTAATTTTACATATGGCTGGAGAACCTTTCTTTCTCACCACTCAGTTAAAGGCCAAAATGACGGAACTTCTTCATGAATTAAAAGTTGGTTTATATATAAGCTAAGCTATATAATGTTTTAATTTTACATATGGCTGGAGAACCTATCTTCCTCACCATTCAGTTAAAGACCAAAATGCTGGTGGTCAGTTCGTTTTAATTCAAAACAATTATTTCTGTATGAGGTTCGGTTCGGCTTGGTTCGAAACCAGAGAACTGAGGTTTGTCCAGCTCTAGAAAATTGTATACCTAAACTATATTATAAAGGTAACGGAAATAGCACAAACATAAGATAAACTATGCAACATTTTGTCAATTAGCATAACTACTCGAAAATTTCCAACCTTCAATAATATAACATTGCAGAAAAAAACGTAACTTTTTTTTAAATGGTGTCTGTTATACAAACATATTTTATTGAAAACATAGGAAGGATTAATTTAACAGAGAATTAGACAGATGCAAACTTACGTGTGTGGTTTTTGAGGTTATTTGTCTCTATTTTATATCAGGTGTATACACTATGCACTTATTTTATAATTTTATAAATACACATGTGATTTTTTTTAATACATAGGCTTATGTAATTTTTAAAAATAAATGTGTGATTTTTTTTTAATAACATGTGGTGAAGTTTAGTGTGGGACTGGGATTCAAGATTCGATGACAAACACTGAGGATTCGAACAAGGATTCGAGATTCGATGACAAACACTGAGGATTCGAACAAGGATTCGGATTCGACCAAAATGTGGATTCGTCCCATCCCTACAAAAAACTGCTTAAAAATCGTTACTTTTTTGCACTTTTAAAATCAAAATTCTCCTGTGGAGGAACCCTGGATCCCCCCCCCCATCTTAGTAAGAGGGGAATGGGTTTACGTGACATCAAAATCATTATTTGACCCCTCCCCCCCAACTTTGTGAACACAGCTATGCCAATGACACCCCCGCCACCCCCCAAAAAAAATAATTAAATATAATTTTTTCTCAACAGCTGCCAGCACTGAAGCGGAAGAATGCGACGGACAGGGTGACCACCCACCGGAGCCGCGCAGCATATCTAGCAGGCCGTCGCGCTGGGCCCGCATCTGCGCCAGGAACTGCTCGGCGCCCAGGTGCCGCAGCTTCTGCGCCAGGTCCACGAAGGTGACCGTGTTCTCGCGCAGCACCTCCTCGGGGAAGGCCCGCTGGCACTCCAGCCCCAGCGTCGCCAGCCGGTGCGCCAGGTACGCGCAGTTGTTGTGGAACAGCGCTGGAGCCACCACGCCACACTCAGTGCCTTCCCATCGTCATGTCCTCTCAGTTCCCAAATAAACTACATAGTGGGAGAACGCAAAAAAGCTGAACAGAACGAATTTACAATGAAATAAGCAACTCAGCGTGCGAGACCAAGACTTGGGGAGGTATTCCGAGACGCTCGGGCAAGGCGGCACCGCCTTGTTGCTTGGGATGCAACCGTAACCTAACTCACGGGCCACACTCCAGAACGTGTCCGAACCTAATCACCATTAAGGAAAAACATCTGCAACTGTTTTAATAAACGGTGCCCTGGGCGAGGCTAGAAACTGGTTACGCAGCATTCTAGCGGACGTTTTGCAACCATCGACAAAATTTCTCCTGCAAAAATACTAGAGATAAGCAGCACAATCGCACAAAAATAGAACCGCCTTCATAATTTTTCGAGTACCTTAAAAGTTATGATTAAATCTTGTTGCAACCATTAAAAGTGTACAAAATTTATTCCAGGATAGTTTCCTATCATAAAGTTACAATTGGCACACCAACATTCTTGCCAAGTCACTCGATGTTTTTTTTTTTTTTTATTAGAGACTACTCCCTAAATGAGTGGATCTTCTGAAGAGTCCGTTCTCACTGCAATTTGTGATACCACAGGTCCTAGCATTATTACTTCATGTAAGAACAAGGCACACTTCTTAAAGATTACATCACGGGTTAATGACACCAGACGCGGGTCTGCCATCTGGACGGAAACAACAAAAATTGTAAGCTCTGCACGTGCACGAAATTTGAGCAACGGATAGGACACCGAAATCTGTTCCCTAAAAAAATAAGGGACCGGCCGTGTCCTATCGTGCAGTAGGAATGCGGCTAGGGTGGCAAGTGCAGCACAAAAAACCCAAACCCTATAGTTCTGCATGTCGGGATACCAGCCAAAGACTCTGGAAGTCAAGGCGGCACAGGCAGTGAGCGAGAGAGAACCGGCGCTCACCGGCGTGCTGGGGGATGGTCTCCAGGAACTTGCGGTGGTGGACGGGCACCACGGCCATGTACAGCTCGAAGATGTTGCGCGTCGTGAGAAAGAGCCTCGACGCGTAGGAGCCGGTGCTGTGGCTCACCTGGTCCAGGACGTGCGTCACCAGGTTCATCAGCTCCTCCGTCGACTTGCTGCAACGGAGCGACACCACCACACTGGCTACAAAACACTCTACATGTCTGCTTTGGCATCACACGTCTCCCACCGGGCTAGATCTAGTACTTTTATAAGTTTTTTAGTGGTCTAGTACACTTACGCTCAGATCTAGTACTTATTTTTTTAATTATAATAATATTATAGTAACTCCAATATGTTTTATTATCGAGCGTAATTATTTTTAAAAACTATGGAATATATATGTGTGTGTGTGTGGTGTGATATTTAAGTTCAAAAATTTGCAATGCCATGATAACTTCCTAAATTGTTAAAACCATAAAAAATTATAATTTAGTACTTTTTTTCTTTCTTTCAAATCTAGTACTTTTTTTCTCGACTAAGTCGGTACGAAATATTTTTTCCTTGTGGACACCCTGCGTATGATTACTGTGCTCGCTCACACAGCTTCACACTTCTGCTGATATACTTTGATTTAGCAAATTATAATTAAAGGTGGAGTTATATTGAAAAAAAATCAACGTAGGTTAGTTATTTGCCGACATATTCAACCACACACTGCAATAATTTTATCTTTTTAACCTTCAGTACAAAATTTGCATGAGGATCGCACCACTTTTTTTTTAAACTAAAAACCTGCATAAAATGTGCGATACACACGGGTAAATACAGTACAATGCTACAGAAAACCAATCTAAATTCCTCAATACATCATAATAGCTTCATGCACGCAACATTTTTTTTTTAAATGTAATTTTTTTTTTGTGAATGAGTCTTCCTTGGTGTAGGTATCTATTTATAATGAACAATTAAAAAAATTAATTATTTGATTTGAAATGCAAAATCTAATATCAAATTATTCGAGAATACTGAATGTCAAATTAAGGCCGCCGCACACGGTAAAATATTCCTTACAATATTATAAGCTAGGAGTCGTACTGGCTCTACTACTAGTTTCTTCACTGGAATTCAAACTGGATACTAGTAGCTGTACGAGCTGGGCTACTGGTTTTGCGTAATAGACAGCATCCTATTTTCGTTGCTTGGTGTGTTCCAATATTTAAGGAGTGGCCAATCAGAACTCACGAAAGCAGCATGAGGGGTTGTTTACACTTTTAAGCGCGCATGTCGTGATAAACATGGATGGAAAGAAGTGGACTAGTGACCAACTTGTAGTTTTAATAAATGCATACAAAGAAAAGCCTTGTTTGTATGCAGTAAAAAATGTGAATTATCATTATAAAAATTTGTTGTGGATAGGGATGGGGCGAATCCTGATTTCCTCGAATCCGAATCCTAACTCGAATCCTCGACTGGAATTGCCGAATCTCGAACCCAAACCCGAATCTTTTAATAGATGATGTCCACATATCTAATGTAAGTGAGATGTATTCTGCTTGCAATAAAAGTCCCTTGACTTTATCACATGTAGATTGGTACATTTCTGGTATAAGTGTATATAAAGACAACAATTTTTTCTTGAGAAATTTCAGTTTTAGTACAGATTAGCGGTTAGGATTTTTTCTATAAATAAGCTAGAGGTCTGCGAGCCTAAGAATTTTACTTCGAGCCGAGCTCGAGCTTTTGTGGTACAGTTACACTTTTGGGAAATTATTTTTATCTTAAACTTAATATCATGTTTGAATAAAGTATTAAAATGAAGTGGACTTATTAATTTTGGGTAACTATTTACAGAGTGTGTTTACATTTTGCACTGCTAGAAAAAAAAAATAACATTTTTTTTTCATTGAATCGTACCTGTTTCCATTGGTTCATTAGTAACTGATATCATCCAACTAACATAACCAAGTATATGTTTGTGTAAATGTAACATATCTTTGGAAAAATTTCACCCTTGTCAATTTTTCTGGAGTCCTTACTGAGCTTCAACAAACTTAGCACCAAAAATCATGTTGTTTGAAAAGTACATTCACATTGTTTCAACATTTCCACTTTTCAGCACAATAATTCTGAGAGAGATTGTCACAGAGTATTAAATTCTGTTCTTTAATCTATCATTCAGAACAATAATTTGTTCTGCACGTTCAGGAGTTAAATTAGCTCTACGATTGG
This sequence comes from Bacillus rossius redtenbacheri, assembly GCF_032445375.1. NCBI lineage: Eukaryota > Metazoa > Arthropoda > Insecta > Phasmatodea > Bacillidae > Bacillus > Bacillus rossius. The sequence continues at coordinate 71,867,397 of NC_086333.1, forward strand.
AGATCTGGGCTGTATCCGAATACATAGGGATGCGTCCTTAGCACACACATCCCTACATCCCTTAGCAAATGCAGCCACAATGTAGAGGACACATTTCTAATGGATGGATAGTATCCGAATACTTTTACTGCTAGCACCACCTGTTGACTGTCAGTCGTACTAATGTTTACGCAGCCATTTTGTGTAGGGATATCTACGAATATTCAGCAAAACGTAAATAATAAATACCTACCAATTAAAAAATAATGTAACGTGTATGTTATAGGCCTACATGTTAGCGATCCAATTAAAATACATTTTATAAATTGTAAACTTTAAAAATACTTATGAGTTTTGAATTATCCTTTAAGTTTAAATTCGTATTTTTATGATATTTATTAATGTCTTCATTTGTCTCTGTTTAAGTAATCACTTTCGCTTATAATGTTTTAAACAAATCTTATGCTAAACATCTGAAGTAATATTATACACAAACAAAATAAAACCCGATTCCGAAGCCAATGGATGTAGGGACGCGTTAGTGGATGCGAGTGTCGCATCCCTAGAAATCTCGAATTAGTGGTTGCGTGAAGGGATGCATCGGCATCCCTTGTGAGAATTCGGATTCAACACAAAGATGGCCGCGTCCACTACGATGCACTTTTAGTGGATCCCTTAGCTAAGGGATCCATTAGGCCAGTATTCGGATACAGCCAGTGTTTCCAGCAAAAGAGAAGCGTCTCTCGCTGGCAACCTGCTTGGCTGGAATGCTTTAGTAAAATTGCTTAACCTCAAAATTAGTGTCATAAATATCTGTAACTGGTCATTAAAGTTTAATCAATTGAAAGTAATAAAAATAAAAACATTTTACTTCATTCAATTTACACTTGCAAAAAAAAACATACACACAATAAACCTACATGGAAATTAAAGTCTTTTTCAATATCCTGAAGTCTGAAGTATGTTTACTCATGTCATTAAATGTAGAGCTGTATTGAAGAAGCCGATTTTGCCAATATTTAGTTGAATCGGCATTTCTGCCGACTTCCGATACAGTACGCTCGTTAATTTTCGGCCTATATTACTGAAAAACGAAAGAGACTGCCATAACCTAAAAATCCACGAGTACCATTTTCACTTTTCGTAGTAGTACTGCATTCTTTCAGATCGCATTATTTCTTAGCAACATGTGCCAACCGTACATATCAAAGTTTAACATCCTTTTTTTTTTTTTTAACAATGTTCTTTAATTTAATATGTCATAAATAAATAATACATTACTATCACGGTAAATATACATCTCAGTTGTTACGGTAACTATAGTGCAAATATGGTAGCTATCATGCTTCTGTAGTAATTATGGTATTCTACAAAGAATCTTTAGTTCTTTTTATGGTAATTATCTTAAAATAACTATTGGGTTTGTACTGTAGTTATGGTACATCATCCATATTTCTTCGTATGTTGTTGTTTATTTGTCTTTTCTTCATATTTACGTGTGCCATTATTTGAGACAGGAAGTTTTAGAAAAAAATTTAACGGACATTATATCACACATTTAATGGCGTAAATGACTAGACCTCGGGCAATTTAAACGCTTTATACGGAAAAACCTACCATGCGGGACCTCATAAGCGAGTTTTACTGTATTTTTTTTTCCCGTAAATAGTAAAAACCGAATCCTTTGACGAATCCTATATCAGACCCGCCGAACCTTCGAATCCCTAGGATTCGGCGGATTCGGCGGATATTGGATTCGGTCGCCCCATCCCTAGTTGTGGAGAATAATCTGTTAACAAAACTAGTAAGGCTGCTAGAATCGTGTGCAGCAGAAACTTGTAGCGCGCCTAGTGTTTAAGCTTGTAGCCTACACAGTACAGAAACCAGTAAGCATTAAAGTAAGCAAACTAGTAGAAAATATTGTACCGTGTGCGGTGGGCTTTAATCACGAATATTAAATGGTCTATGAATATTTTCTCTGACGTCCCTGAGCACCTGCAGTTGCCCAGCCAATGAACGCACCCACCTGATCTGGCACTCGGGCAGCTGGAAGGCCTCCAGGGACTGCTCGACGTCCGGCCTCGCCACGCCCACGACCTTGAACAGGCTGGCATCCCTCGCGCTGGCCTCCTCCTCCGCTTCCGCGACGGACGCGCCGAGCTCCGGGCCCCTGTCCGGCCGCGACACGCACGTCTCCCCCTTGCCCTCGCGCCTCGGCTCGTCGCCCCCGGGCTTCGCGGCGGGGTTTTTGTTCTTTGTCTTGGCCACGGACACGGACCTGGGCTGCTCCTTGCTGGCCGGCGATTCGCTCGGGGCTTTGGTGGGGCTGTGGTTTTTCTTGCGCTGCGGTATCTTCTTTGGTTGCTACACAGAACATTATAAATGAACCCTATGTGCATATTCCATGAGCAGAACAATAATAAAACAGTACAATCTAGGTTTAATGTTCAATTTAAAAATACCGACTTAGAGTATAACTTTTTTTTTCCCCACATATTTCGAGGGACCAGGACAAATAAAAATAATGTATTTGAGTATTTCGCTTGGCCATCCCTAGTTTAAACTTTACTAAGATGCTATTCGAGGAGGAGCGTGACGCACTTGAGGAGCCACGCGCACGGCGTCGTGCAGGTCCTGCCTCATGATGGTCCGCGCGCGCTCCAGCAGCTGCTGGCACTGCTTTCCGGCGCAGAGCTGGTCCACGCTGGCCGCCAGCTCCGCCAGCGTGCCGTCGTCCTCGCGCAGGAACCGGCTCAGCTTCAGCTGCGCCTGCAGCCCCACCAGCACCTCGCGCACCTGGGCCGCCGGCTCCGCGTCGCGGCCCGGCTGCGCGGGCACCAGGCCCGCCACGCACTGCTCCACCAGCGCCGCGCAGAACTCCGCGCCCACCGCCTCGCCCACCCGCGACAGCAGCGTCGCCCCGCCGCCCACCCCCACGTTCAGCTGCGCCGACAGGAAGCGGAACACCGTCGTCAGGCTGCGCATCACGTCGTTGTACCTGGGCTGCGGGGCGCCGGGCGTGGTCTCCAGCTCCAGCGCGGCGGCGCCGCCCTCCTCCGCCGCCTGCCGCGCGTGGCTGCGGTACCGCACGGCCGGCCCCAGCAGCCGCCCCATCAGCGCCGACGAGAACCTGCCCAGCACCAAGTCCACGTGGTCGAAGGCGTCCAGCGCCTGGAACACCTGCCCCAGCTCCTCCCGGCGGTCTGTGCGCACGACGAGCCGCGCGAGCTTGTTCCCTCCCGCCAGGTCCGTCTCCTCCAGCGACAGGCACGAGCCCCATGCCTCCGTCATGTCGCACATGAAGCGCTCGAACACGTACACGCGCTCCGTCGACAGCGCCTTCAGGATCTCCGGGGACTCCGTCTTCGACACCGACTTCAGCAGTCCCAGCAGCTCCTGCAAACAACAAGCAAGAGGCTTTCACCTCTACACTGGGTTCCAATAACTTAACACTTTCAATACATCCCATATTTAAATTAAAAAAAAACACACACACGCACGCAATACAGCAATACAGCTTGACATAACACCTAACTACGGATAGTTGTAGAAGTCAACATTTGCGGACGTGGGGTAAGAGCTCAGAAAGTTACAGTAATCCGCATGATATGATTCGTTATTCACAAGATATTTACGAGGAACAAAAAAATGTTAAGAGATTTTTCCTAGTATCTTATATAGAGCACAGTAATTATCACCTTCGGTTTCGCACATGAAAATATCATTATATTATGGTGGTAAAACTGAGCTGTTGTAAGACAAGTCCCATAAATAAAATGATAGTTTCAATAAAATATGAAGCCTACAAAACTTTTGAATTTTTCAAACAACAAAAAAATTTGGGGTTAGATTTTATGATTGTTATAAGCCACATTTATTTTGATGTAGAATATGTTTGCGATTCATTATCTCACTTTGATGTATTCTGGGACATTTAACGTAGATACAATTACACTTACCTAACTCATTTTCACTCCACTGGAGTGTGTTTTGAAAAATTGTAAAACACGAGCTCCTTTCTTTAAATAAAAATCACACTAATGTTCACATTTTTACTTTAGATTAATTTAACTACATGCATATCCTAAGTAAAATTAAACTTCCCCTTTTTCACTTTTGTTGGAAAAAAAATTATATGAATAAATAGATAAAGATTTAAATCAAAACCAAAAATCTAAAAACCTACTATTGGTTAGCATTTCCACCGAACATTTGTAGAAGCTAAAGGCAACTATATACATACACACATATGTATACATACAGTTTGCCTTTAAATAGTCTTTTTTGTAGACACTATTTTCATTGTGCTTAATTTGTTTTACTCTAAGCCAGAAAAATGCTTACAATGAATTCAGGTTAACTTAAACAAATTATATACATTCCGGTTTTAGCCTATCTGCCTGTTGTGTACCAAGGGCACGGAAGCGAGGCCATCCTGAAGGATAGTGGCTGATCCAGAAGGAAGCTGAGAATTTTGGAGCCGAAACAGGACCCCACTACGAAACAGAAGGTGAGGCAGTGATAAACGTAGAAAAGGTAAATAGCAAAGACAAAGGTAGAAGCTAGGCTAAATAAAAGGAGAAGAGTGAGTACCAATTACCATTGTAGGTGGGGTAATCTAGGAACTAAGCCATGGAGCCCGAAGGTGTCACAGCGAATGTGGAGAACAGAAGCATCGTCAACCAGACAAACTGACACCAAATACATAACAAAGTCATAAAAATAGGAAAAGGAAAAAACACCTTAATTGCGGGAATACATGCTGCAGCGTAGTCAACTCATTTATCTCAAAATCGCGGCAGAAAACTTAAGCACAGGAGTGCCTCGGAGACTCCACGAACATTGTCGACTGCTGAAGCCCTGACACACCGACTGCTGCAGAGGGGCAGTCGCCCCACCTAGTTGAAGGGGCATTTAGGGGTGGTGTAAAAAAAGACAAAAAGACAGGCACAATGGCAGAAGGTGGGTATCCATGAGTAGGTCTGAAGGGGAGACGCTGTGAGAGTGGTGCTCCTGGTGGCAAATTTAATAACTACTGAGGGCCTTAGTTTACATAGTTACTAAAGCCTCCAACAGGTAGCAAGCAGAGGTCGTGCCGGAAGCAGCGGTGGCTGTGGGCATGTCGGAGAAGAGAAAAGAGGGTTGGGACATCAGGCGTCAAGACAACACTGTGTTTAACATCGACAGAAAGCACGATGCAGAGCAGCTCGCACATCACCAAGTTATCGGTCGCGCGTGTTCGGACGGAAGATGTGGAACGGGAGGGAGACGAGAACGTGACGACAGCTGCACGGCGCACCCGTGATTCCTGATCGCGGCAGTAGTGCCACGGCCGTGATGACGACAAGAGACGCGCTCGAGGTACAGGGCGCATGCAGGATCGTGTGCGCAGAGGTGGGTGAAACCGGAAGGAACTGCAGAGGCAGCTGGGGAAAGAAACGTGGGGAGGAAAATGCGGCGGCTGGCCAACACTGTTAGGCGCTGAGCCTCCGGCAAAATGAAATTTTTAAAGGCAGGAAAAGAATGAAAGAAGGAATAAAATAAAAGAAGGAAGGAAAGAAAATGAAAACGTCTTGTATGCAAAGCATCACAAACTAACAGCACACAACTCGACACGCGCGAACAGCCGGGCGAGTGTACCTTGAGGGCGCGGGCGGTGTCGACATAGCGCTTCTCCTCGTAGGCCCGGCCGGCCTCTCCGAGCTGCGCGTCGATGGACAGCAGCTGCGTCACGTACTGGTACTTGAGGGCCACCTCCTTCAGCGACGCCAGCAGTCCCTGCACCTCTCCGGTCGAGTTGCACAGCTGCTGCATGGTCTGCGGAGGAACCGACCCCGTCACCGGGTGCTCCCTCTCTCTCTTCTCTCTCTCACACGCACACTCTCGCACACGCGTATTTGGAATGCGTAGCCTATTTGTTGTAAAATCGTATTATAAAAACGAAATAATATTATTCCCCTACCGTGCTGCCATCTACGCGGTGATGGACGCAAAACCGAACGAATCGCGCTAACTATCCTCTGTTTATAAAGTGAAGTGAAAAGTTAATGTGGTTTGCATTGCTTATTACAACAACAATTTCGGCAATAAAGGTTAATTATTCTTGTATTTTAAAAAATCTGTTTACTAGTATAATTTCAAGTATTTATTCTCATATTATTAAAATAAAATTTATTCAATTTTATTAATAAAAGTATGCAATAATTTCATCAATGTTTTGTTATGACGTTGTCACACTCTCTCTCACACACACACACACACACACACACACACACACACACACACACACACACACATTCTCGTACAGCGAAAGGTCTTCAAGGGCCTCACCCCTACCTGGGCTAAAAAATAAACATACGCTCATAAATCACTTCTCCGAGATACAAGACCCAAGAACATAATCTTCCAAAGACAACGCCATCAAGACAGCAATAAATGCTTATGAGCATCACAGAGAAACATTGCAGCTTTCATTGTATCCCTAGAGATGCAAGTGGGAAAATTTTCTGTTAAAGAATATACAATGTATGTTTCTGGCATATACTTACGGCTCAGTCTCAGGCCGAATATGATATTTCCTTTTCTTCTGGATTAATCATTTCATCAATGTTTTGTTATGACGTCACGTTAAACTATTGTCCGTAAACCAACTTTACAGACAACCAATTTTTTTTTCAAATAAAACATAGATTTGCATAATTTAGGATAGAAAGAGATATGAGATACCTAACAGTACAATGTTTTTATTCTGCAGTCTGTAACAGCGTAGTGTGTTTAGTATTTATCCTCTATTACAAAATATTTATACCACTTGTAAAATTTTATGTTACCATTACATTAGAGTACAGGTTACTATGATAATAGTACAAATTTCTATGATGTAGTCTGTATGTGTGTATACTATTTAGCATTTATTCTCTATTACCAACTATTAATACCACTTGTAAAATTTTATGTTACGTACTATCATATTACAATACAAGTAAAATACTTTGTAGTTAAAACTTTAAGTACAGAACTGTGGAGTTGTCCGAATGTATGTTACATTGTGTCTTTATTAACAGCCTAATGGCTAACTCCTTTTTTTATTTGGCAATGTTTGTATAAAACCGTCAATAAAATTTATTTGTGTGTTCCTATGAAATTGTATAACTTGTTAGAGAATTTTCTGGTTGATTACCGGAAAATCTTCCAAAAATACTTTTCCAGGAAATTAAAATCTTTATCTATCCCTACCCATAAACCCCTTTAATTATTATTAAATAAAAAAACAACAACAACACTTGGAGACATAGTCTTCTTAGTCAGTACCTAACCTTTAAAATGGTTTCAATTTTTTTTTGTAAAAATTTATTATTTTTAGTGCTATTGTACTGAGCACATGAATGAGATCATAGGAAAAGAAAGAATGAGATGGTACATATAAAATGGGAAAAGAGAGGCTGCCTAGGAAAATGATGCAGTTAAAGTACACAGGAAGAAGGCCCCAAGGAAGATCAAGGAGGACGTGGGAAGAACAAATAGTTAAAAGGAGTGCATAAGGGAGGAGACGAATGGAAAAGGGTGACAAGAGGGACAGAGGGCTGATACGGCCACACACTGGAAACATTTGATGATGATGATGATGATGATGATGATGATGATGATGATGATGTACTAGGTATTATATTTTTTAAACTTTAGTGTTAGAAATCAGATGAAAACCACAGTTTTGATCATTTTTTTTTAAAAGATGTGAGATGCGTATCTGGCAAGTGAAAGTGACAGCATGGCATAAGAACCAGACGCAGCTCAATGCCACTTTGTTGAGCCACAATCACCCACAGCTACATTCCGATCGAGAAACATTCACGCCTTATAGTTGGGACTTGACATATTTACATGCTCTTAGGCTCGTAGCTATAATACGGTGTGCGATTTAGTTAATCAAATAATAATTTGTGACAAATAATTACCCATGTCAAACTGAAGCGTGAAAAGCATTAAACCAGCAGAAATATTTAGTTACACAGCAAAAAACAATACTCGCGTAACAGTGTTTAACAATACTGGTTTACAAAAGCAATTAAAATAATGATACATACGTGAAATGACGATAACAATAATTTCTTTCGAATATGGCCCGTGGCACGGTAGCCTTTTAACCCTTTGTTTTGTAGTGGTATTTCTATGATACCACTTTGAAAAAAATGTTACTATTCGTAATGCTTCAGTGGTATTGCCGAAATACCTCGCGTGAGTAAGCCTTGTGCTGCTATCTGGCGATCCTAACAAGAACAAGCAACATTGGCTGCTTTAATTTTTCCTTCCGCCACGTCTGCTAAAAGTTACGCAATAGATTCTAATTTATTTTTTAGTATATTTCTGTGTGCCTCAAAGGGTTAAGGGGCTACTGTTTGAAAATGTTGGGCTCCCCACTCGAATGAGGGTATGTATTCCAGACCGCCCGCAACCCTAGGGTTCAGAGCTAGGTTCGCCGGTTCGCGGGGAGCAGGAGGGGCAGGAGGGGCGGACCTGGCTGTTGATGTGCTTCACGAGGCGGTCCATCTCGCCGCCCAAGCGCTGCACGAGGGCGCGCAGCTCGTGCGGGTCCTGGGACACGGAGCCCAGCGTGATGTACTTGTCCTCCATCATCTCCTTCGCCTCCAGCTTGAGCTGCGACACCCGCTCGTTGATCTCCGCGATCTTCTCGTCGAGGCTCGCCAGCTCCGCCTCCGCTGTCGCGGCGCACACACACATTCAAAATTTCTGCTCCATCACCCACCCATTCAACGGGCATGTGTCGTTTTGCCTAATTTTAGACAAATCACCGTTAGGCAAAACACTTTTCCTCTTTTAGGCAAAATGCCGCTAGGCAAAACGCCGTTAGGCATATCGCGGTTAAGGAAATTGCAGTTAGGCAAAAAACTGTTAGGTTAGGTTATGTTAGGCAAAACACCATTAGGCAAATCACCATTAGGCAAAATGCAGTTGGCCAACTCGTAGTTAGGCAAAATGCCGTTAGGCAATTCGCCATTAGACAAAACGCCGTTAGGCAGAACTCCGTTAGGATAAATGCCGTTAGGCAAATCGCCTTTAGGCAAATCACCTTTAGGCAATTCGATGTTAGGCAAAACGCCTTTAGGCGAAATGACTTTAGGCAAATCGCCGTAACGAATTCATGTTTAGGTAAACAGCCTTTAGGCAAATCGCCTGTTACTCCATTCAACCACACCAATGAGTCCCTACTGCAATATACCATCACAATCCCATTTACATTCTTGTCACTTCGAAATGCCTCATAATTAGCACTTGACCTTAGTTATCCATCCCCAACTTCCTCATCCAAACGACGTCTACTGCTATGAAAACATTAACATCATATGCCTCTACCATGCTCCAAAACTTGTCCATATTTCTATGCACACTTCTAAAGTTTATCACTACCATTTTCACTTCCGCCGGTGCCTTTTTTGCCACTTGACACCCCCGCAACACCATCTGATCTTTCAATCCCAATTCATCCTCTACCCCTCAGCCCTCTTCCGTATCCAATCTCACATCTGTAAACCTTTTTCTACTCCACATACGTAATTTATTACACTTTATTTTTTTTTAACCAAAATTGTTGTACTTCTGAAGGAAAAAAAATTTCCAAAATGTTTTTAATTATTTTCTGAAATGTTTTCCAATCATTATCCAAGACGGTATTGCGATACTTAACATAGTTTATGAGTAACTAACCATTTGAAGGAGAGGTGAATTAAAAATGGCATAAAATCATGAATGGTTGGTTGGGTTAGCTACATTTACTTTAAAATTGTGTGAGCTATTGGTTAGGTTACCTACATTAGATATAATTTTACATGGTTGAACGGATTGTTAGCTACATTAGATATACCTATTATAAAAGAGTATTAATAAATAGTTAGGTTAAACTAACTACATTTAATATTGGTAATCAAATGACATGTGCATGTACGTCACTTTTTCGTCCATCAACGCCACGCATCTAGCTAAGCGATTTACAACATGAATTAATCTGTCCAATAAAATATTTTCCAAAACAAGTGCTGCAACAATTCATGTTTTTCTCTAAAGATTTTAAATAGATAATATTAACAATTTATTTAGTGTACCTGTAGGTACTGTATAGGCATATCTTCAAAAAATAGTCTCGTAAGGGAACTGTTTTGACATTAGTATTAACATGGTTTTAACAGCCACAATGTTATTATGCACTATATCTGAATAACAATGGAAACAGACCTGTGTTCTTGTGACAATTGTACTGGTGCAACCAAACCATAGATAGAACCCAACCGTCCATCTGCCAAAAGTTAGAGAGCTTGACATGGTTTTGACGGACAGGTGGATAGAATTATTCGGGCTATCAGATTGGATGCAAGTGACATGATCAAAGGACGGATGACAGGTTGACATAGGCAATGGGCTATTGTAATTCCAGCTTAAAACAATTGTTCAAATGATTTTGCAGTATTTTTCATGTCCATTCACAATATTTAAAAAAAAATTAAATCCCTAACTAACCTAACCCAATCAACCGTTCACAATATTTTTAATGTAGCTAACCTAACCTAACATTCTCACAATATAACAGCACTTGTTATATGTTATCTAACCTAACCATTTGTTAAAATGATAAACTAATTGGAGTATCACAACATCATCTTAGATATTTTAGTTTTTTTTTTCTTTTTTAAGGCCCGTCTACAATTGCAATATCCTTACCTGTGTCCAACTGACACTGATCACTGATTGGCCCATTAGAACTTCTGACATCATGCATGGTGTGGGCGATGGTCTGAATGAATTCATCAACTTGAACTTTTTGTCCCAATCTGTGCCCTTTAGTAGCATAGAAGAGTGAACAAAATATTTGTTGTTTCTGGTTTCCATTTCAAAAGGTAAACAGAAAATAAACGTTTATTAGCATTTGCTTTACAGAATAAAAATAAATATTATTGAACCACCATAAATTTCACAAGTTACAAAAATTGAATTGAATTGACTATTATGCTCGCAATTGGGCTTTCACCCGGTGGCAAGTAGTCCTCCCTTTTCACTCACTACCTCCCCCCCCCCCCCCAAATTCTCTGCAGATCCTTTGCATCTTTCCCCTCTAGCATCTCTTCATCCAAACCATTCCACTCCCTTCCTGTCCTGCCAAGAAAAATGTTACTACCATTTTCCGTTCGCCTCCAGTCTACCACCAGTCACCTCGCTGCTCTACGCTGCACCTTCTCCAGCTCCCTTACCTCAGTCATTAGGTAGGAGTCCCAGATCACTGCCCCATACTCCATCACTGGCCTGACCAATGTGGAGTATGCCTTCTCCCTTACCCTCCTCCCTGCCCCCTGCAGGGTCCTGCCAAAGAAGCCCTACTCACAACCTGATGAACCTGTTTAGCCCATCCCAGGTTATTGTGCAGGGTCACCCCCAGGTACTTATACTCTTTGCCTCCTTTATCTCCTGCCCCTTCCACATATGCACTTCCCTCGTTACCTTCCTCTTCCTCGTGAACCTAACCACCTTTGTCTTTTCAACATTCAGCGACATCCCATTCTGCTCCGTCCATTGTTCCAGTCTTCTCAAGTCACCTTGCAGATGAATCCCTTCCCTCACCACCTCATACACTACGCAATCATCCGCAAATACTCTCCTACTGGCCTCCATTCTCTTTCCAATATCATTCATCATTATCGTGAACAACAGGGGCCCCAACACACTCCTCTGCGGAACTCCTGTCATCACTTCCCCCTCTTCAGACCTTTCCTTACCCACTCACCCTCTACCTTCTATACCTTAGGAAGTCTTATACCCAAATAACCAAAATCTCATCCTCCACAGACATCTCTACCTTCTCCATTAGTCTCTTGTGAGGTACTCTATCGAATGCCTTTTCTAAGTTTATGAAAATTGCATCCATCTGCTTCCTCTGCCCACCACTTACACCACCCAGCCATCTGTGTTTCACACAAGAACCCTCTCTTGAATCCATGCTGTCTATTGACCACCCAAACTAGGTCATTCATTAACCCCATCTTATAACTGCCCACAAGATTCTTCATTACTTTCCCCACACAATACGCCTGGCTGATTGGTCTGTAGTTCGTCGGGTTAAACTTATCCCTATCTAACTTGTAAATTGGTACTATGTACTACAGCTACTTTCCATTGATTTGACAACTTCCCCTCCTCCAGGGATTGTTTGAACATCACCGCTAAGTATCTACATACCTCTTCACCCCCCCCCCCCCCCAACTTAAGGTGACTGTTCCCTATCCCATCCGGCCCAGGTGCCTTCCTCCCCTTCCAACTCCTGACCCCCTTTCGCACCTCTTCCATCCTTATCTCTAAACCTCTACGTTATACTGCATTTGCTACTTTCTGATACTCCCATACCTCTCCCCTTACAAACACAGATAGGTACTGCTCCTGTAGCAAATTTGCCTTCTCCCTGTCCTCCATACATTCCTGCTCCTCTCTTCCCCTGAGCACCGCTATTCCTTCCTCCCCCTTCACCCTTTGAACATTCTCCCATTAGCCTTTCCATGTACGCATCCCTTGCCTACCTTGTTTTCCTCCCCAGTTCCTCACCCAACTCCTTCCTCTCTGCCTGTATTTCTCCCACTCCTTTCCTCCTGGCCCTTGCATGTAGCCTGCTAAACTCTCTCTTATCTCCCTCCCACTATCACACCCTTTCCCTACTCTCAGGCACAAAACGCTCCAACATCTGCACTAGTAAGTCTCTCAAGGCGGCCCATTTTTCATCAAGACCCCTAATCCTTACCCATCTACAATACTCCCTCTTCAGATATGCTTACGTCCCCATTTCATCCACCCTACCCCATATTTCAAGCATTTTCTCCCTCTTTTCCTTATTTACTCGCAACCCCATTTCAACTAAATATTCAAAACTTGGCTCAGAACACATTTACAAAACATAAAAATAGTTTAAAAAAAAAAAAAAAAAAAAAAAAATCGAAAAGCATTTATTTTGGCGCTCAGTATTTACTAAGCTCTGGTGACTACTTTAGAAATAATTAGATATATATTTATATATAATTTAGAAATAAGTGCATTTGTATCGTGATTCGGGCATCGGACAACGCAATACTAAACAGGGCTGTTTTCCATGCGACAATGTGACGTCATTCACATAAGGACGACATGGACCACCCACAGGTTCGGACTATTGTTGGAGGGCCCTTATTTTCAGACAAGTAGCTCTCCTTCAAAATTACCAGTTAAATACTGGTAAATTACTTGGAAGTACCACAACTCTAATAGTAAATAATTGCAAAAAAATGTCAAGAATAAAAAAATAAAGCATTTTTGAATATTTCATATTTATTACAAAAAAGTTCTTCAGAATTGCACAATTTTTTTATAGTGTTCAAAAGCAAATTACAAAACATGTAAAGGATGTAATCATACAAGAAAACTTAAAAACGTTTTAAGATAACAATAGTTAACAAGGAAAACTGTCCCAACATTTCAGAGCCGGCCAAAAGTAAAATCTTGCCAGATCATAAAGGACGGTTTATTGGAAAAATAAGGGCCCTGTGATTGGCTTGAAGACAAATGATTGTCGGAAAGACGAAAGGAAGAACGGACTGACGCGACGGATTGTTGAACATCGTCAAGATATTAAAAATATGTTCAATTCCAGCAAACAACTTACCAGCTTGAGCCAAGACTTCATCTAAATAGCTCATTTCCTTCAACAAGAACTGTAAGCAAACAATGAATTATTTTCAGTACGACAGAATACGCCTCTACAACACCACTAACAAGCTACAGAAAGCGCGCGCGATGTAAACAAGGAGTATAGAAGTAAACAGAGAATTCACTCCCATGTTAAACGTGATTCATTTTTTTTAAAGCGGTTACTGATTCTAATACTACCAACGTCCTAGGATTAAACAAAAAAAATATTAGTTTGTCCCGAATGATATCAAAAACTATTGTGTTAATAAAAATTTTCGTGTTCAGCATCTAGGGATATATAGTACATTAATACGTATCAATAAAATATCGTTTAATTTTATGTATGTGTCTTAATATTCATGACTTAAAAATTAAGATATTCATAAGCTTTTATTAGAGAGTGGTGGTGTTCCTTCTTATTCTCATTGATGGTCTAAAAGCATGTTAGATTAACCTAGTTGTTTCACAATACATAAACATCATTAGCTCCTAAAATCGCGATATTTACATTAATGCCAATCTGGTTCTAGGCTGATATTCCAAGACACAAAAATAAAAGTCTAGGTGTTGAATATGCTACACATGCACCCTGACGTCGTCCGGCCGAAGGCCACCCCAAAGCCCGACCCGCAACCACCAGTATCCGACCCCGCTAACGGAAGGCACCCCTAGCAATGGCCCACCCGAGTCAGGCGAGTCCCTGAGGACCAGGTAGAATCAAGGGCCATGTCTTAATTAATCAGCCACCTCAGTTCATTAGATATCAGACACAATTTAATAGTAACACCACTTTTTATTAAAAACCCCGCCCGAGGAAAGTGCGACGCAGGAGTGCCCGGGTCACTCACGTGTGAAATTAAGTGAATACATTTGTGAGTGCCTCCCTTGCGGCCTTCAGCCTAAATTAATTAGAGTATTGTGTAACGTAAATATGACCTCCCCATTTTTTGTGTATAATTTGCCACTGGAGCAGTCAACAAGTGACGAACAGTCTCTGGTGTGACTCTTATTATTTAAACTTAATTTACGAAAATTTGTTAACCATAATTCTTAAAGAGTATCTGCCAATTAGATTAATCATTAATAATTAATGTACGAATTTAGACCTCCTCTCAGCTTCTTTTTATTAAAATAATTTCCGAATAACGGAACTTTAGAAACTTTGGCGCGAGAGAACGCTGAGGCCTTCCCTTGCGCCAAGGCCAGACGCCAGTACCGAGCGACTCGCGGACTGGGGCGGACGTACGTTCCACGGGGAGTCATCATCCTTTGTCTCCACTGAAATTTATTACTGGTAACTATAGTCATTAACTCAAATCTTTTCGTTGAATAAACTCCCAGTGCGTCCCCAGTCCTTTTTACGGTGTAGGGCCTAACCCAGCCGCTTAAGCATAAACTCCCCGCACTAAACATTACGCGGGGCAGTTCGACATACGGCACGGGCCGACTCCCGCTAACAATGACTTTATGTTAAACGTCGAATGCACAGGCACCGGCAACAACGACGCATAGGACTTGCAACTAATTTAACTGCGAACCACGGTCCACACAGGTGGACCCGGGTACCGCCGCATTAACAATTTTCGGGATTGGCCGCCTCCAATCGACCTCCCACTTAACCTCGACTGGCGTGAGGGTTTAAAATTAGTGACAGTGCATCAGAGTACCTAGTGTTCATTTAATGTAATTTCGTAGGGTAATTCAATGTACGTCGTGTAAGTGTAAACTGTAATTGTAACTGTTCGAACCGATTAAATGTCCACTCTACACACTCTGTGCACGACATGTCACCGACAGTACAAGACCGAATTCGTGTGTGTTATTGTGTGAGTCTCCATAACCTAGCCAGGAATCAGCATGTTATGCTGCACAGGGCCTGTAACGTGTTAACAGCCAGGGATCCCTCCAACCACAACCATCGCCGGCGGTCCTAGCGGGCCACGCAGGGTCATTCGCACCCACCGACCCAACTTTTGGTTAGACACAGAGCTAGCCTGGTGCCCTCCCGGACACATTTAAATTAAGAGCCAGTTTCCCCGCTAGGATCCACACCCGGTCTCAAACACGAGAACCCGGATGACGGCAACCCTAACAGTATTCCAAGTACACTATAGGACACGGACAGTCCCTTTTTTTAAAAACATGAATTTTGGTCTCCTATCCATTGCCAATATGTTGCCTAAATTCTGTGCTCGCTCAGAGCTCACTTTTTCGTTGGTTTCGTCCAGATGGCGAACCTGCATCTGATGCCATTAACTCGTATATATTTAATTTCGTAAGTACCAGGGGATGTACAAGACATATTGATGTTGGAAAGAAACTTTATTGTTGCGAAACTATTCTGGAATACATTTTGTACACTTTAATGGTCATATAAAGAAATAACCACAACATAAAAAGTAGGTACCATACTTGAGAAAATTAAAATAACACCATTTAATTTGTGTGACAGAGCTACTATCTACAGTATTTTTGTAGTAACGAGTATATCGATAGTTGCTTAATGTCCACTAGAATTCATTGGAACCAGTTTATGGCCTCGCGTAGGACACTGTTTATAAAATATTTCTGTTCCCTTACTGGGTTCGGTTTGGACATTATCTGGAATACAGCCTGCGAGTTAGGTTGCGGTTGTATCCAAACAAAGCATTGCTTATTCGCTATCTTACCCGAACATCTTGGAATACCGCTCCTAGTATACTATGTAGGTGATCACATATAGGTGATCTCTTTTAATGTGTGCGCACATTTGCATTTTAGGGTTTTTAGTTTGTGGCATGACATTTTGGGGGAATAGTCGAATAGGCATTGCTGATTAAGTGTAGGGTAATTTATGTATGGCAATTTCACTGTGCAACATGATCGTCTTGTGTAACCACGTCACGAATCATATTTTCAATTCAAGGCAGTGTGCCCGTGGCACCTGCTAATTTAATGTAAGAGCCAAATTCCAGAAGGTCCTTAATTAGGCGGTAATTTAATTATGCTCATACTCACGACCACATTATCCTTTAGACATGACATGTCAAGTAAAGACTCCGGACACAACACAAGCCATGTTAGCAGTAGCATCATGTACAAGAGTAGAATGCGAATAAAAATTCTCTTACCAGATCTAGTGCATTTATCTCAAGTATTCAAAAAACTGACAAAAACCATCCTTGCTCACCCGGCCCGCGTAGACATTATGTTCCATTGACCTTCCTCTAGGATCGTTCCTTCCGCCCTTGAGTGCAAGTACAAGTGCATCGAGTAGAACTGCCCTGCGGCCGATGTATCGATAGCTGCTCGCACAGCTATCGCACGATGTATTTGTGTTCTTCTGTCAGAGCTTTGCATATTATTCCACCACAGGGTAACTTAACTAAGGAACAAATGTATTTCAATACCTACATTTTTATACCACCAAGTGTCCGGAGTGGCCAACAACTCGGGGAATATTTGCAGCAACACCCATCTGTTCTCAGCCACGTCGCTAAAACCCTGCCTTGAGACCCAATGGAGTAAATAGTCAGTGCACGGAATTCGATCTCACGACTCAAAATACTGTTTATATTGGGGCATATATTTTTTTTTAGAACATTTAGTATGTTGCTGACTGTCATGATCATATGTGTATAACTAATAGTTCAGAGTTCAGACATTTTGCTAATGGCTATACTCAATTTAAATAGCAGAAAATCCACGAAATATTATTTATTTACCAGTCCAGATAATTATTTAATATTGGAAGATTGATATCAGTCTGAGGAAAATTCAACTGTGAAGTTTAAATTAGATTTATACTTGGAAAATTAGATGTCAGTGATTGAAAGATTTTGACCATCACCAGCATTCATCCAACTGAATATTGTGCTTCGATTAACATACTGGAATAGACATTTGGCATTAACTAGGCATTGAGAACCATAGTAAGAGACACACCAGTGTAATACAGATCATTCTACACCCATTGTGAAGTTCTGAATATATCGTCGACAGAATTTTACAATTACGAGATTCATTGGTTCGTTTCCACATCCTGCAAACAACGACGAGACGACCTTCGGCAGTTGTATGTTCCTGTACAGAAGATGGGTGTTCAAGAGGAAATTTGAGCATCCAAATCAATTTAGACATCGTAAGGAGGACCAATACAGACGTATATCTGTATACAAGCAAAACATATGGCAGCTTCAGGGTTTATAATCAAGCAATTCTCATTGTTAGTTGCACCATACAGCTCTTCGATCCGTGATCCAATGATCTTAGTCTATGAAATATTTATGGATCATTCTTCTGACGACACCCATAGGTGCTTCCTCTGCTCGCATAAGCTATTATGCCACCTTGCTGCCTCACTGGGGTGAGTGCGCGACCAAGGAGTGCCAACAGGTGTAGTGCAGCATGGGTTAGGTTAGTGAAATGCCTGAAATGGCTGACACCACTGAAGGTTCGATTGCTGCCCGAGTGGCAATCGACTATTACTGTAACTGTTCTTGCAATGTTGTTTTCCAATAATAAATTAATGTTGGTCATATTTTTCCATCACATCAGTAATATTTTAGTATATAGACACTTGGTTGATTCGCTGATTACACCCGAAGCATGGCTTAGCATACCCCGCAGTACACGACATGTTTATGTGCGAAGCCAAGCCCTAGTAGGACGCAGCTACTAGGGACCAAGGCTGTCGACCTTCGCAAGCCACCGCGACTAGCCGCATCCGCACACCGCGGAGCTCCTCACTGTTCGCAGCACCATCACCATCAACATCGAGTGAGTGCACCACCCACTCTCACCAGCTCCACAGCTAGTTTCCCCACATTCACATTTCACGAACTCCATTTTAAATTTGTTAATTTGTTTTACATCACCCCCTGTTCAAGAGGTTTTATTAAGGTTTTTGTGAATTCATTTGAGGTGATACCACGAACGTAGCCACCATGCTTCAGTGTAAATCGCAACTGTAGGATTTATATATTGTGAAGTCAGTTATTCATTCTTTATCAATTAGCCAGCTAATTCATCCATCCATCACTTCTTCAGCCATCCATCCATCATCCATCCAGCAATCTATCCATCGATTAGCCAGCCTTTTATCCACCATACATACTTCCATCTATCTGCGAGCCATCCAATCATCAAGCAGCCATGCATCCTTATCCATCTATAAATTAGCCTTTATCCATAATCAATCAACCATCCATAAATCAGCCATTATCTAGCCATCCATCAACCATCCACCCATAAAACCAGCCATTATCCATCCATCACTAATCCATCAGACAGCGATCCATCCTTTAGACATTCATCAGCTATCCATCAAACAACCAACCATCCATCTAACCATCATCTAGCCATTCATCAGCAAGCCATCCATACATCAGCCATCCATCCATTCACCAGCTATCCATTAGTCATCCATCTATCCATCTGGCATCCATATACCCATCAGCCTGCCAGCCATCAGTTTACCATCCATCAGAAATCCCTCAGCCAGCTATCTAGCTTGCATGCCACTGCCCATCCATCAGCCATTCATCCATTAGTCATCAATACATTTACCAGCCATCCATTAGCCATCACTCAATACATCAGCCATCCATCTATCTGCCAGCAATTAGACAGTCATACATACATCAGGCACCTATCCATTCATCCATCCAATAATTAGTAATCGATCAGGCAGGAATCAGATATACCCATTCATCCATCAGCCATCCATCTATAACCAAGCAATCAATCGATCTATCAGCCATCCATCATTCCATCCATCCATCAGCCAGCCACCCATCCATTAGCCTTCCATCTATCAGCAAGAAATCGATCTATCATCCATCCATCAGCTAGCCATCCATCAGCCAGCCAGCCATCCATCGTTACATCGACTTGCAAATCCCTAAAAGCAGTTTAATACTCCTAAATGCAAGCCACCCTTAGCTGCTGATATCAGGACATTGACCTCGGGCGCCATCGTTGCACTTTTCGTTATGGCCGCCATATTGAAAATCTGTAAATATTATCTGAGTTTAACAGAAAAAATTAAAAATCTATAAAAAGTTATTTAATAAAATGTTAATAAAAATAACCTCCACCATCTTGGATTATGATGTCACGGCTGCCATCTTTGATTCTAGAATGTTACACTGTTCATTATGCCCACCACATTGGATTCGAGAATGCTGCACTTTTTGTCACGGTCGTCATCTTGTATATGTATGATGTCATAGTTGCAATTTTCATTATGGCTGCCATCTTGAAAATTTGTAAACATTATCCGATTGCAATGGGAACAATTTTAAAATTAATAAAAGTTATGTGTATTTAAATTTTACTAATAAAAATTTATAAAAAATACACTGGGTTTAAACCCGACGAGGTCATTACATTAAAAATTATGGATCCTTCCTACACGGAAGGCATCCATCTATCAAAAACTTATTCGTCCAGCCATCGTTTGGAAATCATTTAGAAATTATTTACAGACTGATTTCTGTCGTTTAACGAACAACAAATATTCATACATATAATTTAGTGTTATAATATGTTTTTAAAAATACTTAATGTAAAAAGTTTAGTAATGCCATAGAAGTGTAACTTCTAATGTGTGTACATACCTAAGTACCCACTCTATACGAAATAGTTAAGTTAAAACACCTTTATTTAAACTTTTATTTGAAAATTAGTTATGTACAAAATGTTTGTATATGTCACATTTGTATGATTCCTTGACATGCTTAATTGCGAGTAGGGGTGAGGAACAAGAACAAATTGTGGAAGTCTTTGAATAAATTTTCTAGTGGGATTAAGTTGTGAAGGGGGAAATCCCCCCCTCCCTCCCCAGCCTTTTTTGGACTGCCATGTTGAAACCTCACTTGTATTATTTTTGATGTGTAACATCTTAGCTCTCGCTATTTGTGGGAGTAATTTTGTGAAGGCGACGGAAGTCAATCAATGGAAATGTGTAAGAACCACGGTGCTGCCATCTGTGGCAGATGGCGCGAACCAAATGTTCACAAATACTAAAAGAAACTTTATATTATTAACTATTTAATGAATTTCAACAAAATGGGCAGTATTTTACTAAAGTGCATAGTTCTTGTACGTACTTAGATCACACCTGCACACTTACACATTTTCAGAATAACTGAATTATAAAACGGCGTGGTGTCGCAAACATCTGTTTCACATGCTGTTGCACGTACAATGTATGTGCGCCAAACGTTTTCTGTTACGATAGCGCGTCGGTGTTGCGATACGATTCTTTGTTACAAGTCTAGACATACTTTTATGTGGGTATCCATATGTTGCATGCTATACTTTGCGTGTTATCGTTACTCTTATAACCACGTGACACGACACGGTGCAACAATGTTGAAATTCTCAGTGTCATTCATCCTTTACAGCATATCCATATCAAAAACAAATGTTATTTCTTGTAGATACACTAGAAGGGTAGTTTATCAGTAGCCATGAGCGCAGTACAACTAGCAGTAGCCGCCTTCACAAATTTATACACATAATGCTTTAAAAAGGAAAAAAAAAAAGAATGTCACCTCATGGGTGGATGCCAAAAGTATTTACAAGTAGGGAGCTGTACAATGGTACGAGTTTGTTGGCTGATTTTAAGTTTTAGGCAGTGAGTGGACTGTACCAGAACTTTCCGACGAAATTAGAATTTTTTTTTTCTGTGTTTAATTGTGCTGAAAAATGAAGAAGAATGTTACTCCACTCGTCTAAACTGGTTCTATCGTCGAGTCGTGACTTCCTTTGATGTGACGGCGAAAGACCGACAAATGATGGCTTGAGCCTGCTGCGTATCTTCGTATCAAGTTTAGACACGCAATGCTGTGACGAGTCCCGTCCACACGTGCACTTTTTAGTTACGCGACGGGGCTACGTTACGGTCGTTTGCAAACACATGGATACCCACCTTAAACGGACACGTTGAAACCGTGCGTCGGGGTTGCGTTACGCCCGTTTGGACGCGAGGCGGAGGCAGCCGCAGTCACGTCGGGGTCTTTATTTAAAACGAGGGGTTAAAAATTCAGAGGTTGGCCGGCCTGCAGCTTGTTCCGGAGGGGTCGTGGTGGCAAGCCTGTCAGAGGTAGCTCCTGGGAGCTCGTCAAAAATTAAAGGAGATTGCTGTTCCCCTGCCGGCACTAAATCCACCCTCCCCCAACCATCCCAACAAGACGCTAACGGAAGTTTTCGAACTCGCTCGGGCAAAAGTTTCTACGGCGTCTGCTACGCGACATCATCGGATGTGCGTTACCAAGTGGAAACCTTTTTTTTTATAATTTTTGGTTGCAAAACTTTTCACAGTCGGCGGGGTAAGTCAGGACGATGATTCATATTAGAGTAGGTAACGCAAAGTACAACGTAAACGAGCAGGGCACTCTAGGACGAAGAATGGTAGGAGAAGGAAGAATTAGTCCTAGAGACCTGTAAAATTCGCAATTTCAAATCCCTAAAGGATAGACTCCATGATCCTCTATGCACTCGTGCAAATTACATCTGCTGATTGGTTACCGACTCGTAACACCTGTTGACTGGAATGATCGTGATTCGCTAATTCTTCTGTTAAAGATTTTTCATTGGCCCAGAGTCCTTCAGATAAACTGTGATCCAATCACTGAAGAAAAATAATGTCAAAAGTATTTGGACTCTATCCTATCGGGAAATGAATCCGCGAATTTTACAGGTCTCTAAGAATTAGGATTAAAATACAGAATCATATAACTTTAAGACTATACTGAATGAATTTTTTTTATTGCCTCAACAATATATTTGTATATGACGTCAGTGTACGGCGCGCGACTCCAGTGGTCTTGCAGGGCCGCCAGCCAGCTCCAAACCTGGAGGCTGTCGCGGTCCTGTCTGCGTTCGCAACAATATCGATGGTTTGCCCAACGTTTCGGCGTGCCTTTCCGCAGCCATCTTTTGCGACAGTTGAGATCTGACGGCTTTGTGGAGAAACCAGGCCTTGAATCGTCAGGAGGTCCGGGTGCATGAATTATTCTCTGTAAAACAAAATTAATCCACTGTTCACACGTTAAAGGTGGAGTTTTATAAAAAGGTAAAGAGATGTTCGTAATTTTTGTAAGAGGAATGAGTGTTGTTTTTTAAAAAAAGAAACACAATTTCACCTCATTATTGACAAAATAAAAATTAACGAACACAATTACACACAATTAACACACTTCTAACACACTATTACTGTGTATGTATGTTATTAATTTTCAGTTACCTACCTCATGCCCCGGATTTGCTTTGGCGATATGTTTATGTATAAACTTAACTTACTCTATTCTCGCCCCAAAGCGGTCGTATTACAAAAAAACAAAACAATTAGTTACTATGTATGTTATTTTTTCTGAGTTTGCTTTGGAGAAACGATTTTTAATTATCAAAGCAAACTTACCTCATTTTAAACACCACAATGGTAAAATTTCGAAAATTTGAAAAATAAGACATCTTACTTCTTCATGCTCGTTATTTATGCCAGAAGAATCTAAGATAAAACATTATTTTTCATAAATGTAGTTTACCTCATCCCTTCGTTAAGGGTAGAATTTCTGAAAATGGTTTAAAATGAGTTGGCGGTGTTTGTTTATTTGCTATTTCGTGCACACAATCCTAACTTCCGGTTGATTAGTTTCGGATATATGTTTTTTTATTATTATTATAAAGCTATGTCAACCTCTTTTCACCCCTTTTTAACCTCTAAAGACATTAAAAACAAAACAAAAAATTAGTCCACATAAGTTCAGTCAGTAGTTTTTGTGATATCAGAACAAGTAGAAAAAAAGTAAAAATTACAAAAAAAAAAAATTGAATTGAGTTTCCAATACTGTAAATAGCTGTCTCATACAGAGTATTTTTTTTTCATAACTCTTTGCAGTATACTGACTATAAGTATAGATTTGCTTATAATATAGGTATATGCAATAAACTGGATCTCTTAATAACTATAACTGCGTGACTCATTACTGGACAGCATGTTAATTAAATAAACACGATGTAAATGAATCAAACAACTGATGAAGGTTATATTAAGATAAATGAACGTCACTTATCGTTAGCTCCTGGTATATTAATTTTCACGCTGGAAACAATATCCTCTCAAAGAAAACTTCTAATTAGTGTTTGGCGTTCAGTAAAACTGGCTCAATATATTCTCACCTTCATTACCTGATTTTGCACGCCAGTAATTTTTTTTAAACTAATTTTTCTTGTGTCGCTGATATCCTCATCGTATCATACCTAATAATCACTTTTCTATCTAGCACTTTCCCATTCGCAAGGGTAATATGGAACATGGAAGTGTCTCAATTCCCCCCCCCCCCCCCCCCCCCCCTTAAGATGTTTTTGGCAGACGGGAATAAAGTAAAATTATACTTTTGTAAGGAACCTTAATGAAAACTACTAACAAACATATTTTATTACAACGCTACAAGTAAAATAAAATTTTTCTGACAGAGTATTTCAGTAATTGCCAGATATGTGTAAGATCTAACCTCGGAAAACGAGCAATACACTTATAGTACGAAACTCAAACACGGAATTTAACGAAGAAATCATTAAAATAATGCAGAGCGTGATAGATACGTATACGTAAATTGTGTATTCAACTAAATTTCCGCCGTAGAATTTGCTGCCGGAGTTGGTTTTTTATTTAAATAAAGTAAGTAAAGGTTTTTGAGCGCAAATTACTATTTTTTTTGCATTATCCAAAGATCTAATCGAGAACAGTAATAGATAAAATCAACTAGTATATTGATAAGTGATTTTTTGGATGATTTTTGATGTTCTTTGGATGTTTGATTTTCATGTATCCCCCTTCGCGACCCTAGCGGACGGTTAGTAGGATTGAATTACAAGGAGTTCGAGTTCAACTGTTATTAATACTACTGTATTGTGCTTGTAGAAATAATATGCTTATGTTCATGCACGTAGGTTCACAGTCGGTATTTATTTATTTATTTCTTTATTTCTTTATTTATTCAATTTTTGTTCTGTAGATCCCATATGGAGGTAAGGACTTCGGGATATAGAACAAGTCAATAATTACAAATATATACATATATACAAACAAACTGTACAACCACAAAAACTAAATATTACAGAGTACTTTTACACTTCAAAAGTAAGAAAGAGAGATTAAAAACAAAAACAAACATGGGTACATAAGAAATTGTATAAACTGAAGTCCAAAGCTCAGAGTGAAGAGTTAGTTTACAAAACTCAATATTTTTCTCCTCATTTTGTGATGTATTTAAATAAAATTGACCAGAGTTTAGTTTTCTGATCTGTTATTAGGTCAAAGAATTCTATCAGAGAGTAGGAAGGATGTTCTAACATAACTTGTTTGATTGTTCTTTTGATTATAGGTGAATCGGTTATACTTGTGACATTTTGTGGCAATAAGTTGTAAAATTTTATGCCTATGTAATTTGTGCCCTTTTCATACTGACTGGTATGCGGCACACGTGAGTCTAGATAAATTTTAGTTCTTCAAGCCTTGTGAGTAGGTGTGACTTGGTAAGTTTGGGAACAGACTTAGAAGTTCTTGAATTCAGTATTACGTCTTACGAGCACAGATGAAATATGACTTTCTCTTTTCGTGCCACGCCGCCGTGATTAAAAATATAAAGTTCGGCGCTTCAGAGAATGTACGGCCCAGAAAGTTCCCAGTTCCACCAACAGATGGCAGGAGTTGTTACCCAGCAGACGCGCAAGAGAAAGGGGATAGAGGGAATAAAAGACAGAGAGAGAAGATGATGCAATAAATTTCAATAATGTCCTGACATCTATCTCTTATAAAGCAAATGTCTAATGAAGTCGTCTAAAACTTAATTTATTACGAAGTAAGAAGACGGGAGAGAATTGTTTCCCTAGGAAGTGAAGGAATTTACAGGCGTTTCGAAAGCGAATCAGGGCTGCCACAAAAATGTATCCCAGTTATCCGTTTCTCTTATCCACACTTCCTCAGTCTAGAAAGAGCAAACAAATATCTGTAATGTTGACTAAGCTTGTGATGAATTTCGCTCGCTTTCAAGCACAAAACAAATCGGAGGAAAAATCCTCTCCATAAACTTTCTATAGTCTAAAGGCGAATTTTTCAGCGTCATGTAAGTGAATATACGTCAACCCATTGGAATAAAAGTAGACAAAGTTTTGATTTTCACCGTGGTATTCCAGTCCGAGTGTTTCGTTAATCAGTTTTTTGCAGCTTAATCTGCTCTGCTACTCCAGAAGTAAAAAAACAAACTAATTAAAGCATTACGTCAACGTGTTACAGTAAGTTAAGTAAATAAAAAAAACATTTTAATGACGAAGAGCTAAGGGTAACATTGTTATCCATTATTTTTTTTAAATATTGTGGTACAAATTTCTTTTTTTAAGAGCCCCGCCTACCTGGGCACACATACTACATGCAGAGCTTCAGAAAAAACCACGCGTTTTGAAAACTTCTCTAAATATTGAGTGGTGTTAAGTCAGACGGGTAATTTTGGTTCCGTATTTAATTTTTAAAATGTATTTTTATGAGAATGCAAAGGGATAAAAACGCGTATTTTCAGAATAATGTTTAGATTTGAGACGCTCGATAAATATTTCTGAAAGCACCCGAAACCTTGCATTGTACCTTTATCTTCATTTCTCATCCATATAACGGTCGCCGCTCAGATAACATAGTGGTCCTATCCACGACGGAAAGACTGCGCGTCAGTCCACAGCCTTGTGTTTAAAGGCGATACCACGCTTGAAGCACCAGCGAGCGCCACACTTATAACTCCGACTCACTATCACACATAGACCAATAACTAGGCGGGCTCCTAAGAGGCCACTCCAGTGTTTAAGGGGCACTACGCAACCCGCGTTAACCTCATAAGATTCAATGCTATTTTCATTTTGCTTATAACTAATTAACTAATATAGATTTCGTAATGATGCTTGCTTGATATGTAAGACAACGATACTCTTATTAAAGCCCCTTTCTTCAAAAACGTGCATAAATTATGGTTCAAACCTAGACAATACACTTATGCATATTAGTAAAGATTAGTATAAAACCATAATTTATGCACATTTTCGAAGAAAGGGGCTTTGATAAGAGCATCGTTGTCTTACATATCAAGCAAGCATCATTTCAAAATCTATATTAGTTAATTAGTTATAAGCAAAATGAAAATAGCATTGAATCTTATGAGGTTAACGCAGGTTGCGTAGTGCCCCTGAAACACTGGAGTGGCCTCTTAATTTAACGTCTCTAAAACCACAGGGCCTAGCTTCAGACACTTGTTGAAGTTCACAACTAAGACAGCATGTAATTACTATATCATCTCTGTCGTGAAATAATCAGATACATGTTTTCTCTTGGCTTTGACATGCTAGAACCCGTTAACGGACATCATGCCATAAAACTCATAAACGTTATAGATATATTATTTATTATCTGTCGCGCCAATAAAGTGGATAAATAAGTTCGAAACATACATTGTATTACAAATAAAACTAATGCCAACATGATGTGTATCTTGAGAGAATTGCCCATATGTGCAATGTGAATGAAACTTATGTTAACCATGGTAAATTAATTATAGTTAGTTTAAATATTTTAAAGCTTAATTATTAATATTAACAATGTTAAGTACGGGTTTATGAAATACTTCCATTTGTTGAAAACCGGCCCTTGGCCGAATTATACGCGTGTAAATAAACAAAATAAATATCAATTGTCCATTTCACGCCCAACTTCGTACGCCACATTAAGATTTTTTTCATAAGTACATTGTAAGACTAATGAAAACAGGAAAAATAACACATGTTGCATTTGTCGAATGCGAGTGAATAAAATTGTGTGAGCAGTGTAGTTTTAATTGTAATTAATATTTTGTTCGTTACAAAAAGCTGTGGCAACTTCTTTCGCTGTCGAGGAAAAATGCATTTACTGGCGTTTGCATCGTTGAAACGTAAAATACTAAGAGGGTGGAAGTTGTCCTTATAACTTACCTCCTTTAAGACTGTATATACATACAGTCTGTTTTCCGCTTGTATTGCACAACATAATACTGCTGCCGGGTTGATAGTACCCAGATTGTTTACATTAAAGTTTCTAGAGTTGGTATACCATCAATAATGATAATAATTTTCAATACATACTTATTAAATTTTACTTTTGTTAATTATTTAAGATTATAAATTAGTGTCTTTGGACTCTATTATAACAGCTGTAGTCAAACGACAAAAAAAAAAATCAATTCCTAACACCAATTTATATTACACAGGAGAAACTATTTTTAGCAGTTCGCCGCTATTAATAACAAATAAAATTATGCAATATGCTCAAAACAGTAAAACAAATTTTTATAATGTAACAAAATAGTTAAAAAAAAACATTTAAAAAGAATATGACATCTTCCAATTACCACTCCTTAGAAATAAATAATGGATATTATTAGATAATAAAATTAGATGATGAAATTCAAATATTCTCATTACAAATTGTACTTGAGTAAAAACAATGTTTCAGTTCCATTTAATCCACGTAGACCCTACCTTAGGCGGAAAACTACAGATGATTTTCATTAAAATAATTTTCATTACATTAAACGTGTTTGCTCAGTGGTGTAGATCTGGCTACAGAGCACATTCTCTTTCCAATGTAATACTTTTGCCATTGGTGCTGTCCTTGTTTCGGTGTGCTCTGTTGCCAGATATACGCCATAGAGCACAATAGAGTAAAATTTTCAAAACGTATCAGAAAAATTTTAGTTTACAAATGGGCAGATATTTGAAATGAGAATTTTGAAAATACATCTTGTTTTATTTCATCAAGATCATCATGTGATAAAATTCTAAGTTTACTTCTAAGGATAAGACATAATTGAAAGACGCCATCTTGGTTTCAACCGTTTTTTGCCCAACCTTTTATATATAACATTTAATGTTAACAATATTGACTTTATGTGAGCAAAGCACATAATTTAAAGTAATGCCTTGTTATTAATAGTGACGGACTGCAACAAATGGTTTCTCATGTGAAATAATAATTGGTGTTTAGCATTTTTTTTTTTTTGTTTGTGAATGACTACGACCGTGAAAATACTACGGTTTACACTATTTTATGGACGCAGAAAAAAATCCTAAAATTAAAAATTAATCTAAGCTTATTATGATTTACGATTATTTAAAGAAATTTAAATTTTTAATGCTAACAAGCCGGCTGTTGTCAATCCGGCAACAGTGGGTGCCATTCCCTCTGTTCTGCAAACTAAGCGTGGGACACACTATGTATAGGCGCGCAGCAACACGGCGCGCGCTTGATCCCCTCGCATGTTAATGCGGGGTTGCCATCTCGTGGGCGAGGCAAGAAACAAGAGGGCCCCCCTCCCCCTCCCCTACCACCTTCCAACCCCCCCCCCCCCCCCGCAGGGTTCGGTCGGCGTAGTGAACCGGAAACTCCGAGATAAGAACTCGAGGAGCACAGAAGGGGTTTCGGAAGCACGGGGCTTTGAAGGGGTTGGCCCGAGACTCTTTGCCCCCTCTCGGCTGGTGACGTCGACAAGGTAAAGGATCGGTCTTTTTTGGAGGAGGAAAAGACGGGAAAAAGAAAAAAAAAGGGGAGGGGGGGGGCGGAGTTTTATACCCCTTTACGCTCGTCAGGTACGTACCTCGGCGCGAAATCCACCCTCGCTGACCCTCGAGGTAATGTAGAGCTGGCGACAGGTGGTAGCACTGTTCCCACTGCCTTTAACGCCGATTTACGACTGCTGCGCGCTGAATTTGGAATCACGGCCCAGTGGCGGTCGGATAGCGAAGTTTCGGGGTTAAGTATGAAAATTCGTTTAAGGTTATTTTAGGTAACATTGTGTGTGTAAGGCCTCCTATTCGCCATTTTCCTTCCGTAAAATATCTCTTTTCGTTCATTACGTCCAAGCGTTAAATAATTAGTCGTGTTTATACAATAAAAGAGTTGGTATTTAATACAAATTTTTATTGATTTCTCGCGTTAAAGTTTAAGCGTCATTAGCAATACTTACATAAACTGTTTAAGTGACTTGTACATGTAATAAAAGCTTAAAAACGACGTGGAAAAAAAATCACTGCAAGATATCGCCGAAAAATGAATCTTCACATTTATAGGTATGCAGCCAGTTATTAAGTTCGCCGCAGTTTTTATGTATTAAAGACATGTTTAGAGAATAAATGTTTAGTTTCGTAGTCAAGGAAAGTGGGAATCAAACAATAATTATTGAAATTTTTGAATATTTGTGTTTCTAACAATAATTTCTTCATCACGCTGATATTAGTCGCTATGCACTTGACAGTTTTAGTTTAGACGCGTGTCGGAAGGCTAAACAGTCAGGTGGAAGTATGTGACAAGCAGGGCTTCAAAAAACTATCGAACCAATTTAACTAATTTCCAACGTAAAAAATGGTCAGAAAGTTGTCAGAAAGTTTAGTGAATATTTTTTTTTCCTATTTTCAATTATGGAATTACAATACGTACTCATTTAAAATTTTAATTTTTTTTTACCTACTGACTTTTAAATTAGTTTAAGAAAATTGTGTAACTGACACATCTGAGTCAAATTGAGTGGAAGTTGTGAGAAACGACATTTGCCACACACGTTACATAACGATGCTCTAAGTCGTTATATTAAAAGTTCACGACGCATGGTCGGCAGTCTACTCGCGCTGCGGGTAGGTGTTGCGTGCTGCCTACATCTCAGGGATAAGAACATCCTAGGTACACTTTAACAGTCGGTTGTCATACAACCCCCGTGAACAGATACAAGCTGACATAGAAAAAACGGGAATATTTTATTTGAACCATCACAACTTGCCTTTTAAGAAACAACAATCCAAATCATAAATTATTTGATTTATCGGTTTGTGATTTTTTTCTCGTGGGGCTATCTCAAGAGTCGGGTCTACTCGATACGGCCAAAAGCACTGGATGAATTGTAACAAATAATTGAAGACGAAATTTGTGGCATCCCAGCTGAGATGTTGCAGCGATCAATGGGGAACCTGAAAATAGTATACGTAGACAAGGACGACATCTGCAGGACGTAATTTTCATTTTAATAATTTATATCAGCAATCCTATCAAAAAATATTACTTGCCATTTTAAATTTATTGAAATTTTTAGCAGCAAACGTGAAAGTAACAGTAGGCTTACTTACATAAAGGCGTGAGTTTGGACAATAATACTGTTTCTTCAATTCGTGTCACATTATTGTTACGAGAAGGGAAATGCAGTCGACTAATTTTTACACTAATAATTAAATTTTAACAATTAAAATATCTGCCTGCAAATAAATACAACCGTAATAAGTCTACTATTCACTTTACTCAGTGTCGCTCGGCACGACAGTGGCTCTGTCTGCTGTTTGTCTCTTACCACGCAGCTCGGTCACAAGACAATGTTCGCTGCACGGCCGCGACACCATCCCTGACGCACCACCACTCGTCGCCCGCTATCGCTCGCCAAGGGGTCACCGGCCTTCTTCGCTTCACTGCACGAGGATTCGCCGGTGTCGCCCCCACTACACCCGCCACAAGTCGGGTGATGCCTGCCTGGTCCCGCCCTGGGAAAGCCTCGTGGTACTACGCGCAGTGTCGCATCATCAGAATCCCCGACTCTCGAAGCTGCAAGAACAATGGCGTCCTAGTTACGACACTTCACGCAGACGGGCTCTGGGAGTCCGCAGAATCCTCCAGACGAAACACAGAGAGAGAGAGAGAGAGAGGCGTCGTTAACACTTTGGGAAAAGCCGCTAATTGGACGGACGGGCGCCAGCAGACCGGCCGGCCACGTCGCTAGCCGCGTCGTAACAATCTCTCCATTGCTCGAGGCCTATAAACTCGGGAGCGCCAAGGGTCGCCTCTCAGCGCAAGGCTCTGAACAGGCGCGCAGTCTTCTCGTCGTTGCAGGGGGGAACTATGATATTTGAGAGGTAACCATATCATTGCATGGCGGATAAATTAAGATAAATGTGTAATGCAAGTCACTTGAGCACTTTTGAGGATCTTTACCGGGTGTTTAATGAACAAAAAATATTTAAAAATACGCGTTTTCACACTCTTAAAAAAATACAGTTTAAAAACGAAATACGGTAACAGAACTATTCATCCTCCCTCAGATTAATCTTAAATGATTTCGTGAACAGACACCACTCGGATGTCTCGAGCAGTTTTTGACGTGACAACGTCTAATAAATAGATGAACGCCGGCTGCACGCACGAAAAAGTGTCCCCTTACGCACATTGTTTCGTTACTCTGTGTTCCGTTACGCTGTCGGCGAGTGCAGTAATAATAGGTTATGTTACAATCGACTAAAAAATTATGGTGATTCATATAATTGATGATAGATATTGATTACAGTTTATTTATATGAAATCTTGTTCATAATTATATTTAAACTTTATAGCTAAATGCCAGTTTTTAAAATTAATTACAACTCATCTACACGTGAACTGTTTCGTCGACTGTTTATAAAGTGAAGTGAAACGTTAATGTGGTTTTCATTGCTTATTACAACAACAATTTCGGCAACAAAGGTTGATTATTCTTGCATATTAAAAATCTGATTACTAGTATAATTTCAAGTATTTATTCTTTTATTATTAAAATAAAAATGATTCAATTTTATTCATAAAAGTATGCAATAATTTCATCAATATTTTGTTATGACGTCACGTTAAACTATCGTCCGTAAACCGACTTTACAGACAGCCAATTTTTTTTTAAATCACGTGGTTTCTTCTGAAGCTCCGCTCACCACATGTGCAGACGTGTATGCTCCGCCTGGCTGAAACGGAATCACGGAACCAGGAAAAGTTTGGAACATGTCGTAGTTTATGTGGAGGTCCGGTTATCTTTTAACCACGAAGAACGCTTCGCGTATTTTAAGTGCGTTCTTGTTCAAGAAGTCCGCAAATTCACTCTAATTTGTAGCATTTCGCGTGTTTTCCTGTGTCGAAATACACTCAGACGTAATTACCTCAAGCCGTCAGTTCAGCCACTTTAGCTCTGACGCGCTGGATGCCACTAGCAAGCAAACAAGTGTGTGTGTGTGTGTTTGTTTTTTCCACCGCACGAGCCACGCATGAACCTCAAGAGAGAGAAAAGGATAAATAAAAAAAAAATGGACCACGTACAAGTCGTCAGGATGTCGTTACCGAGAGCCGGGAAAGCGATGCTCAATTTTTTTTATTGTCATTTCGTGTCCCATGATCCCAGCTCGTTTGCGCTTGCAAAGCAGCCGGGGTCTCTGATTATGCGTGGCTTCGAAAGGACCCATTCCATGTTAAGGCGCCAACTACAGAAGTAATTGATAAACAAAAGAAAAAAAAAATTCAATATGTTTTCATTCAAATGGTTGAAAAGGAGACCAATGCCAATTTAAATGCACATTGGAATCTATGGATGGGACACTCTATAGATAAAAGTTATTTTTTGAAAATTTAACTTTTGCATTTGTTATTTTGTCACAAATATTTGCAACAAATATTTGCTAAATGCAATAGGGTGTAAAATGTCGTGTAAGTAATAATGATTACAAAAAAATTCTAACTTTTTATTATATTATATTTTATATATATTTTATTAAATATGTGCTTTTAAATCTTATACTGGTCCATATCATTAAAAAAAATTTTTATTGTGAATATTGGTGAAGAGATATTGTGTTTATAATCTTCTTCAAGATAATTTTCAAGTATACATATTATATAAGTGAGGTTATGTTCCCGCGTGTATAACTATTGTCAGGTTGCTTGTGAGCTTCCACTGTCCCTGGCAGAGAGTGTCTGTGGAAGGTTTAGTAGTCTCCTGGCCGTTTACATGGGAGTGTTTGTGAGGTTATATTCCCGTATTTTCCCGTTTATATACCTAATTAATTTGCATTATAAATTATTTGATTTTCTAATAAATAATTAAAATTATAAATTAAATAACATCCAGCGTACTATTTGATTTTAATTATTAATTAAAATATATCTAAATTATTTTAGTAAATTGAATCATTAATTTTATACTTGTGTTTATGTTAATATTGAATTCTAAGAACTTATTAAAACAATTTGTAATTTGATTGATATCATACTTTATCAACCGTATTTATAATATCACTCCAGTCCTTTTATTATTTTATTTCTATCAATTATTTGCATGAAAAAATTAAAGTTAGTTTTTTATTACGAAAAGTAAGTATAACTTCTAACGCGCATACATAAGTACACGCAGCAAATGATTTTATTTATTAATCATACATTTCAGTTTATGAGCGTTACTGTGAGCTAAAATATAATTTAAGTCATTAGTTATAGTAATGAATATCTGATTTTTTTCTCTTTAATCTTTGAAATTGTATTGTTAAAATTATCGATTTTTTTATTAATCTGTAATTAAGTGTAAGACAAGGCAGTCAGCGCCTTAACTTTGTCACATGCAAAAATAAGACGAATAAATAAGAAAATGTAAGGGTTTTTAACAAATACTCAAATCAACCCTAAATTTTACTCAAATGAGCTGAAACAATTAATGCTGTGACGCTGGTGTTATATTCGCATTTCACATATAATTAAGTAGCATTATAAAAGAGTGGCGTTAGATCAAACGAGTGTTTTCACTAAGGTTTCCAAGTACGAAAATTCCGGCCAAGATAAAAAAAGATACTTCTGGAGATAGAAAAATATTACGAAAAAAAATGGGTAGGTACGTGTACTTTATGTACGCGCGTTAGAAGTTATGCTTACATAGCGTAAAAAAACTTATTTTAATTTTAAAATAAAATAATTAAAAAAATTAAAAGTACTGAAGTAATATTATAAGAATTGTAGGACAAGTATAAATAAAATAACTTTTTAAAAATAAATACTCAGTATTCAATGTTATTATAAAAACGCATATAAAATTCATTATTTAATTTAGTGAAATAATTGTGAATATTCTATTATAATTTATTAATTTAAATTATTTATTAAATAACTAAGAAATTTATAATGCAAATAAATTATACATACGGGAAACATAACCTCACTTTTGTAAACACAATTTCTATCACTAATATTCACAATAAATAAATTTTTTTTAATGGTATGGACCAGTGTTCAATGTCAATCACTTAAGTGTAAGATTAAAAAGAACATTTATAATTTTTATTTGTATATAGATTTTTTTTTTGCTGGGCGCGCGTCATGAAAAAAATAAAACGTGCCTGAAGAAGTACAACTTCAGAAGGCAAGCTGGAGCACTGTGTGAGGGCGAGTCAAAACTACTGCGCCGCGCGGGATTGAACGCGACGTAGGGGTCGTTACCACAACGCCGAACGTACAATAACGCCGAATACCATAACGCCGAATGCCAAATTGACCGCAACGCCGACAGCTAGAAAACTGCGTGTGTACCACAACGCCGAAAAATGTTGCTGCGTGGAGGGGGGGGGGGGGGGGGGCACAGGAGCAAAATGAAAAACAACTGAATGAATTTGTGTGCTAACCTTACCTAACCTAACCTTTGTGGCAGTCCTGCAATGACATTTTTCGGGGTTAGTGTAATTCGGCGTTGTGGTAATTCGGCGTTGTGGTAATTCGGCGTTGTGGTAATTCGGCGTTGTGGTAATTCGGCGTTGTGGTACACAGCAGTTTTCTAGCTGTCGGCGTTTTTAGTCAATTTGGCATTCGGCATGGTTTTCGGCGTTATTGTACGTTCGGCGTTGTGGTATTTCGGCGTTGTGGTGCATCCCCGCGACGTAGTCACGGACACAGTCACACGCAGTGGCCTGACTTTCCCTCCGCGCGCCAACCCGAACGCCGCCGTGGAAGAGAAGACGCTCCCAGCTTCCGCGCCGCTGGACCAGTCTCTCGCCGAGCGTCGAGATCGATACCGGGCCCGGGGGGAAACCAAAACGAGCGAGGGGTGGAAATAGGGGCAGCTCGCGCGGGCAGGCGCCCCGCCAAGTAACAACAATAATAATAAAGAAATAAAGAAATCAAACAAACGAATGAACTCAGCAAAGGGTTTTCGCGACCGTTCAAGGGAAGCCTTCTTTTCACAGACGAGAGAGCGAAACGCCCGATCGTGCATCTTCGTTTTTTTTGTTCATTGTAAAAGGTTAGGTTAGCTACATTATAAACACTTTAAAAACATTGTGGACGGTTGATTTGGTCAGGATAGCTACATTAAAGATACCTACTGTGAAATCATGTAAACGGTTTCCTAGCCCTGGATAGCTACACATTAAAAAGTTATTTGCTAAGCAACCCTAAAATGATTTTACAGTATTTTTAATGTAGCTATAGGCCTACTTACCTAATATAACCAACCTTCCACAATGTTTTAAAGTATTTATAATGTTGCTAACCTATCCTAATCGACAGCAAAATTTAATGCCACACCGGTTTATACAATGA
The DNA here is from genome assembly GCF_032445375.1 of Bacillus rossius redtenbacheri. Lineage (NCBI taxonomy): Eukaryota > Metazoa > Arthropoda > Insecta > Phasmatodea > Bacillidae > Bacillus > Bacillus rossius. The sequence continues at coordinate 71,903,500 of NC_086333.1, forward strand.
GATAGAACGAAAAAAAAAAAAAAAAAAAGCGAGCGTGAACTTCGGGGAACTTCGGGTGTGGCTCTCGCGTATGTGAAATGAAGGCTTCCCACCGATCAAATCCCCACCCAGCCAGGGGTGCAATCTGTGTTTGTGAGCACAAAGCGAGGAAGATGAAGAGTCGCAACTCAATGCTATAACTAACGCTCTTATTTTCTTTGGAAAGCAGCAAATTTTGCTGTATTTATCAGCAACCTAACAACCTAAAAGTTTTTTTTTCTCGAAAGAAATGTTGGCTACTTTGAATTTTTTTTTGGCCGTTCGTTGCTGGGAATATTCACCATGAATGTTTCATACTATCTATTTTCCAATACGGAACAACTATAATACTATGTTAAATTGCTTTATATTTTGTTTCAAAACTTCATAGCCGCAAAGTAGAAGTTTTGAAAATCGTAACTTCAATTTCAATTGCAAAAAAATACACACGAACGCACTCATGAACATGTGCCCATGGCAGCCATGATTATTTCATTGCTACCAAGATCTGGATGATTCGACACTGTCAAATTTTTTTCCATAGTATAATAGTTTGCAATCATACTCAATACGACAACTCGTTAATACAAAATCGTGAATTAATAATGCCTGTAAAACAACTTTTTTATTTTTGTCATTATGTTTAAGAAATTAAAATTATTATTTTTTAAACATTAGAAACTTAATTTTTTATGTTGGCATTTCACAACCGCACAAATATTTCAGTGGCCCTATTTTCCCTGTTCAGTTGGGCTCCTGTTTGTGAGGAGGATGATAAGTGCGACGCTTGCTGGTGCTTCTAGCGCGGTGTCGCCTCTAAGCTGGCGCACAGTCTTCTCGTGCACAGCGCAACCATGAGAACTGAGTGATGACCATAACATTATATGGCGGAGAAATGAAGATAAAGGTGTGAAGCAAGGCCCTTGGGTGCTTTCAAGCATCCTTAACGGGCGTTTCATGTCTAAAAATTATACTTAGCCACTTTGACTCTTCTAAAAATACAGTTTTAAAACTAAATACGGAAACAAAATTACTCATCTGCCCTTGGCTTATTCTGAAATGCTTTTCGCAAACAGACACCACACGGATATCATGGGCTATTTTCAAATCGCGTTGTTTTTCCTAGAGCTCTGCTCACCACATGTGTGCCCAGGTAGGTGGGGTTCTAAATTAGACATTCTGCGGTTAAGCATTTTCTGTAAACAGGAAAAAAATCGGGTCACTCGCGTTCAGTTGATTTTTTTTTCCTTCTGGTGGATTCCGGCCATTGAACCTGCCCACCAGGTCGCGTTACTGCTATAACGGGGTTTTTAGTTCGCTCAGAGTTCATCGTCAATGTCTGCTTGCATTCAAGCACAGTGTTTCCTGTTTAACAGCGGGTTGAATTTCACATATGGTACTTACGTTCGCTAAAACTACAATGACGTTCGATTATCCGGCAAATTAGCTAGTTTGGCATGATCGTAGTCCCAACACAGAAAAAAAAAAATCCTTTGGAAACCAGTTGCCAAGAAATAGTTTGTTATAGTACAAGCATATATAGTAGCTTTGCCCAACAAGTGGCTGAGGTTATTTTTGCATATGCGAATTACGTTTTTCGAGATAATCATTAGTATTTCTTACGAAAATTGGGGCATAATTTTATATTTTAATTGATGTTTCATTCAAGCATTTTTTTAAATGAAAAAGTTGATCAATGGTTCTTTATTTTTTACTAAGCTTTTTATGCGCGCAGTTAATAATGGAAAGCTATTAAGATAAGGGTTTACAAATTACTTTAACTATTGGAGGTACTGGGACAACACTAGCAGTTAATTCCCTGGTAAGAATTCATACCCAGTATAACTGTGAACACTATTATTTTTTTTCAGTTAGCGAGGTATTATTATTTGTACAATAAATAACCGGGAAGAGGCTCGACAAAATATTTTTTTTTCTTCTCTGGCCATTACTTTTTCTCGATGGCTCTGTACTGATACTCATAGACTCTTCCTCTTGACAATCACGATTTTTTTTCTTTGGTTATTCTTTGTATTTGTCAGTGGAACATAAGAGATCGTAAATTATTAATTACTGACTGTTTTCCAGTTTGAACCAAAACTAAAATAGTCTAAGATATACAGCTTAGATTTACCCTATCGTCAATATATATATATATATATATATATTGAAATTAATAATAAATAATATTTATTTAGGATATCCTTACGTTGATACGTGTATAAGAGTGTTACTATATTTATATGCACTGAGTGTACATCTTCTGAAAAAATTATAAAAGAGCCAGAGAAACCTTTCACTCGGTATTGAGCTGTCGCCATTGGGCACGATTTCTGGCGATACGCGCCAAAAATATTCCCCTTCTCTCTCTCCCTCTAACCCCTCCCCCTTTTCAAACACCGGCAAACACATTCAACACAGCCGAGAGCAGGGCATATGGACGTTGCAGGTTGTTCACCCAATCCTCGTAAAACTCCCTCTTCCCCTGAACAACCCCTACCCTCCCCCCTAACACGCAAAGTCCACGTGACTCTAAGTCGCAAGGATGCCGCACAGTAAAAAATTGGTTGTCTCTAAAGTCGGTTTACGGACGATAGTTTAACGTGACAACGTCATAACAAAACATTGATGAAATGATTGCATACTTTTATGAATAAAATTGAATCATCTCTAGTAATTTTTTTCTGTGGATGGGCAAATAAATCTTTAGGAACGGGCATAATTTGACTGAAAAAAAAAATCAATAAAAATTTCTTTCGTTCAGCGGGAACGAAATTTACAGAACCAGATGGTGCAAAAAGATTAAAATGGAAATTATATATATTTATTAAAGTTGTCATTTAGTAGATGTTCGAAGCATTTAAGCGTAAATTAAAAATAATCATTTACCTCTAACAATTTGTTTTATATATGAGTGAATAACAGTGCAGCGTGGCATGCAAATTAAATTTCCCTAAAGGCGTACCCTGAAATAATTACTGTTTGCTGAATCACCACGACGACACACTCGTTAATGAAGTTTTTTTTGCAGATATAATGTGCACAGCGAACCGCATTAGTTCAAATAACCCGCAGCAAAATAAGGATAGATTCGCAACAAAACGTATGCATGTACCCTTCTTTTTAGAACGACTAACAACCACTACTAGTTAATTAATTTTTTAATGATAGCGTTTTTTGAAGAAGTATTTAAATATAAAATTTTGGCGCGGGGAATTACTCCTCACTAATAACATTTATTTTTGTAAATATAACTGAAATAATCATGTTAAATTACAGATATTTATAAATTTGTACTTTTACACGAAATAAATTTTTTTACATTACAAAAATAAATTTTCGTAGTAATACTGGGTTCGGATTGTTGTACGGACATATATGCTTTGTGTTTTCACATTTCCTTTATTTGTTTGAGTTATTTGTAAACATTTGCCTGAGTAACTTTCCAGTACTAATTGCGCATATTAATAAGTATAATAAAACAAAATAATGTTAAATGTTTAATAATAGATTATTTTTTTCCGTGTGCTTATAAAATATGCTTTGATTGAATATCAATCAAAATTTTAAATCATAAAATCATGCGCCAGTTTTTGTAAGCGCAACTTGAAATCTTCTGGCTTGTTTGCAAAAACATTTTTTTTAAAAAAATGGAAAAGTAATATTAACAATATTTTATACAATATTACAACATTTTTCTTGTAATTTTACAAACTACTTCTGGGAAATTTGTTTCCAAAGGAATAGTTTGTAAGAGTACAAATTTTTTTATTTGTAGGGACTGAGATACTTCACTAGTTCAATAACCTGCAGGATAGACTCCATAATCCTGTGTATACACATGAAGATATAATATATCCATTGACTGCCAAATTTGCTATAGTCTTGAGTGAGTTCTTCCATGGCAGGTTTGCTATTGGCGCAGGTCCCGTATCTCGCATTAACTGTGAGACAATGAAATATGCAGAAAACAGGTACACATGTTTTAATTTTAATCTGTTGTGAAATGAGCCAGCGAATTTTTCTGGTATGTACTAAATTTCATATATTTGGGCTTTATGAATTAATCTTTTTGCGGGATTATTTTCCCGTTAACACGTGTCTAAAAATAACTGCTTAATTCAATTTTTCTCCGATGTTTGTGTGTGTGTTATTACATTGAATGAAAGGTTCTCTGTAATACTAAGCTAAAGCGTTTGCACTTAAGCCTTTTAATTTAATTAGTGATTATGGTTACTGTTAAAACAGAATAATTATCACCTGCTTTTTCTTGATGATGATACAGCTACATGTCAGAAATAGACAGAAACCCGATATCTAACATGCAGTGACATTTGAAAGTTATGAATAAGTTATTAAATCATTTTCAGCATATAACAGGTGCTATTCTTTTAATGTTTTCCTCATAACTTTTAACATTTGTGTGCTCTGTTTTCCACCTACGATCATTAACTAGTATTAACATTAACATTAATTGGTATTTACGGACCATTCAAAGTGAATTTAGGGAAGCTTAATATAAATTTAGATTTCCTTTCATAATTATTATTTTAAGCTTTAAACAAAAATGCATGTTCTTATAGAACATGTACGTGAAATATTACACAGAATCAATAAGAAACTTAATGATGATGCAAAGAAATGAACGTGATTATGTTTTACATTTTTACTCACAATATAATATTTTAAAGTTTTGGTATTAATTAATTTTTATAAGTAAATGAAACAGAATTATTCATAAAAAATTACAGAAATATGTAAATTTGTACATTTGCTTTCAAACAACTGTATCGATAGAAAACAGTGCTCGTATAAATGCTAGGTTCGGATTCTTAAACGGGAATTTATGCTCTGTTTCTCCCAGTGCCTCCAATGGTTAAACGTTATTTTCAAACTGTTCCCTGAATAGATTTTCAGTATTAACTAATAAGCAAGATGCAACAAAATATAATCGATATTTTGAACAATCGATTATTTTTTCCAAGATTAAAAAAAAATTATGCTTGAATGAAACATCAAACAAAATTAAAATCATGCGTAAATTTTAGTAAGAAATGCTCAGCATTACCTCGAAAAACGTATTTTGTAGATGAAAAAATAACCATAGGCATGTGTTGTACCAAGTTACGATATATTACTTGTTTTATTACTCACTATTTCTTGGAAACAATTTTCCAAAGGAATTTTTTGTTATAGTACAGAATTTTTTTTTTCTCTGCTTCAGCTTTCTCGCCCTGGTGACGCCCTCTGGTTTCAAACAGCACGAGAATACTTTATGGCTAGCTCCCTCTCGGCAGGAAACCGCCAGGAAATTAATTAACGAGGCCCTCGCCTTCACATATGCGTTGTAAAAGCGCGGTTTTCGGACGCCGCGTTCAAGCTGCAGTCGCTCGCTCTTCTGGCCGTGCGAGCAGAGACCGAGGCCATTTAATTACAGAGTCAGAAATTCCGCGCTAAGCACTCATCACATTCCGTGGTTCACTTTTCAAACTTGTTTTGGATCCTTTTTTTTTCCCCTTCACCAGCCATGATACACGATTCGTGAGCGGATATTGTCCGGTGTTTTCGTGATAAACTGAGTTCTGCACTGAGAGAAAGGTTTGCTTGCCTCAACAAAATATTTTTTTTTGTTCATGGAAATTTAATATAGGTTTTAGTAAGAAATATTTTGTTGACACAACAAAATTATTTTGTCAACTCGACCGGAAATCTTGTTAGGTGTAAGAAATTAATTTTGTTACTCTCCAAATTTTATTAGGCCAACAAAATATTATGGTACAGAAAGTAGGTAACTATTTGTTTTACAATATACAAATACATATTTTTTGAATCAAACTAACCCTTTTCTCTTGTGTGGAGGCTACTTTGCTGCTAGACCGTCTGTTTTATTTTTTTATGATTAATTGTTTTTATTCAGAAGATCGTTTTCAGTCTGTTCTCGCATGGAAAACTATAAAGCTCATTTATTGCGTTGGGTGTCAAGTAAAGAACTCAAGAAAATAGTTTTCTGTTATTGGTTCTGGACATGTGATTTCGTTGGACAGGTTTTTTGTTTTTTGGTAACTGAATTATTGCGGGCAGCACAAATAAATAAAATGTGCACTTCACGGGTAGAACATTTGGACTGCGATCGTAAACTTTATGTGCGCACACTATAAATAAATTTTAGAACATTTACAAATATTAGACATTTTTAAATACATTTTGTATATTTTTACATTTAATGTACATAAAGTTTAATAATACGTTTTTGTTTGGTAATAAAATAGTTTTTTAATGTATGCAACGCCGGCGTTGGGATGTAGAACTCCTTTTTAATGCGTAGTTAAATTATTGGATTTTTATACAAATATTGTTATATTTTAATAATAACCTTTTCATTGTGTGTCACGTTTTTTAGCGGTGATGCAACTGAAATATTTAGATGAATTATGTATATTCTTATGTACCTTGAAATGCCATAATTACAGACTGGTTTGTGCTTGATAAATAAATTTAGCTACACCAATATTTATTCAAAATTTTGTGATTACGTTCTTTATGCAAGGATTCTCTTAATTTACTTCGTTAACTCCGTGATTATTTTCCTCTCGACAACCATGCAAATTTGTTGCTCCGCTAATTGATTTTATTTTTACGGTTTGCATCAATACCTGGGAGAGTTCTATAAAATCAAAGGAATTTTTCGGGGTAAACGAATTTGCAATAAAAGGGTTGTTTTGGAGAATTACCGAAGTATGTATCCTTCAGCTGGTAGTGTGCCTTAGTGTTGCGATTGGGGGACTGTAATGCAAAACAAGACAAGTTGTGATAAAAATGCAATAAGACAATAAAAACAGATCAAATAAAGACTAATATTTCTAATTATAATTCAAAATATTATTATAATTTCGAATTCTAATTAAAATATTTCTAGTCCTAATTACAGCACGAGGGATATTCGTAAAGTAAGCTACGTTTGGTCATTGGAAATAATAAACTAGCGAGAAAAGGTTTTACTGAATGTTTTAGTTTACTTAATATCTAATACACATTTACACTTAGCCGCCAAACAGTTCCAAGCATTTTTCGTAACGATGCTCGGGCCGTTACCACAACGCCGAAATACCACAACGCCGAATGTCAAAATTGACCACAACGCCGACAGCTAGAAAACTGCTGTGTACCACAACGCCGAAATAACAACTGAATGAATTTGTGTGTGTTTCTTAAATGTACCTTAACGCCGAAATACCACAATCAAACATAACCTTACCTTACCTAACCTAACCTAACCTAGCGTAATATAACCTAACCTAACTTAACCTAACTTAACCTAACCTAGCCTTACCTAACCTAGTCTAACCTAACTTAGTCTTACCTAACCTAACCTTTGTGGCAGTCCTGCAATAACATTTTTCGGCGTTAGTATATTTCGGCGTTGTGGTATTTCGGCGTTGTGGTGCGTCCCCACGATGCACCAGTTTATCTAACCCCTCTGCATAGAAGCTCGCCGCCTGCGAATGGAAATGACGCCTCGACCATAGGCTTCATGGACTTCAAATACGCAATGCGTGTAGCCTAAGTACAGGCGCTCAGGAAACATCTCCGGAAACGTTTAAGCATTCTCGGATCTCTAGTAAAAAAAAAAAAAAAGATGGCTACCGTTTATCGGGATGAAAATAGCGTCATTTTGTTTTATTCAATGAAAAGTGGGTCAACAATTTCAGCAAAAACGACAAAATTACGATTCAACAATTCAATTGGTTTAATTTCCAGGCGCCGAACTTCTATGCAGAAGGTGTTACAGAAACTGGTGCAGCGGTGCAAAAAGTGCTTAGAACTGAATGTCGATTATGTGAAAAAAGTAAAGTAGGCCTGTAATAAACTAAAACTGTCCATAAAAGTCTTTCTCACGAGTTAATTTTTTTTAATGACCGAACGGAGCTTACTTTACGAGTAGCCTTTGAGATAACGCATTACCTGACACCAGTTATGTTTGATCTTCGCGTTTCGGTGTAGGAAAGAGGAAAAATAAAAAGGTTTCGTCACGTTGGCCTCCCATTTTGGAGAGGAAACATTTGTCAAAAAGCGGGAAAAATTTTGTCGTGACATTCTTAGTTCCCTGGGATTGTGTAAACTAGCCCTATAAACGTATACTTGTTTTCACAAGTAAGACATGGATATTGCTTGTTAAGGAAAGTTTAATTTCTTTAGCGTCCTATGGCAAAATGCACATGTGAAACTTGACAGACACTACGTTAAAAGTATGACGCCGACTATTTGTGAAATTAATGTTTCTTAATCAGGCCACACGATATGATTTGCCGCACACATGGGCTGAGATTCACTTTTGAAAGTCTCTGTAATAATTACACATTACACATTACCAAGATGGCACTTAAATTTCAAGATGACAGGCACCTCAGTAATAATAAATGAATATTGCACTCTAGCGGACAAAAATTAGTTATACCTATCCTTACAGCGTATGTATTGTCAGACACACCGAAAAAGTGATAAGAAAACAGAAAAAATACACTTTATTAAAAAAAAAAAACAATTTAAAAAATATGTTTTTCCAAATGTATTTCAGAATATTTTAACGTCCGTTTACAATTTCAAATATTTACACACTTTGAAATTTTTATTTTGCAATGGGAAAGATTTTTCTCTCTGACATACAGTTCAAACTAGTAATAGCGTATGTCCAAAATAATTATCCGATTCAAATAATGACATTAAGTTTTTTTTTTCAAGTGTCATGGTCTGGAAGAATTCAAAACGCGGAAAAATTATACCTCCGGGGACGTTTTGAGGTATGAGATACCATACGCTTTGATTTTAAATCTTTGGCGAGAGGTTTTGGTGCATGCACGTTTTATTATTCCTTCATAAAACATGATACGGTAAGGGCGTAGATGTCTCACAGAGATGCGTCGACGAAGCAAATACTGCTGAGCTTGTACGCTACATTTCTCTGGGTCAGCGTTGGTGTTCCGGCGCTTCTAGACGTCTGTGCACCTTTCTATTGCTCAACTGTCAGAACTAAAGGTTTACACTCGCCAGTCATGGATGCGAAGAAAGGATTAGTCAACTGGTACAGTTCGGACTTTCATTTCCATCACGATCACCTAAACAAGCTTAAAAATATTCAGGACCAACTTATTTCGTATTATTTTTGTAACTGACCTAACACAACCAAAATTTTATTTTTTAGTTACAACTCGACCGTTCAAGGTGACATCAGTTCATATAATTCTCAAGCCTCTTCCTCGGATTTTCCAAACGACATTTTGATTTCGTTGTAATTCCTAAGAGCGTTTTACCCAAAAATAATTGTATCTCTTGTAATACAAATTTTGTTGCTGAGTACGTACACGCCTCAATTATCTATTATACTTGTGAGTCAGACATGTATTGATAATTAAAACTTATTATGATTTACTGATACCGTCCTCGTCACAAGTTAGTTTTATATGTTTTTGCATTTGAGTAACGCAACTTATGTTATACTTTTTCATTTTTGGAAATTTTCATACATAAAATAAAACTTTTGATTTAGAAAAAAAAATTGGTTGTCAGTAAAGTCGTTTACGGACGATAGTTTAACGTGACAAACTCATAACTAAACATTGATGAAATGATTGCATACTTTTATGAATAAAATTGAATAATTTTTATTGAAGTATCACTATTTTGTATGGATACAAAGAAGAAGTGAAATTAAATCTACAATTTAATAAATATATTTACTTTTATTTGCACTCATTAATTCAAATATGTTTATTATTTAAACGAAGAGATTATTTTAACTTTAACTTTTAAACATGTTTGCTATTTAACTTCTTCCAATCTGTGTTATTCTGTTAAGGATAGGACGATGATAGGAAAAGTAGGAAACGAATGGGAGTGTTTCAAGTTTAATGTGCCTCGAAAAAGTCAAATCGATGGTTGTTCCAATCGAGTGGAAGAGAGATAGATGCGGCGCAAGCGTACAATGAGCGTAAAGGGACACAGCGTAACGGGACAATGTGCGTAACGGGACACTTTTTCGTGCGTGCAGCCGGTGTTCATCGATTTATTAGACGTCACGTAAAAAAAAATAGGAGGAACGAAGTTGGCGGGATGGTGGAGTCTCAAGTAGGGAGCCTTCGTCGAAGCGTCTCCTATGGCGGCGCGGGAGCAACTGAGCTGGCGGGAGCGCGCGAGCTTCCCCGCCCGGCCGCCAGGTTCGCCACCCGCGCTGCGCGTCATCCCGGGACTGCCTATCCTGGGCGCGCGCCAGGGGCGAGGGATGCTGGCCCGGCGCGCCTCCCCTCCCCCCTCACCCAGCGGCCGGCTACCCTCTCCGTGCGCATGCGCGGAGCGAAAATCAATGCGCCTCTCCCTCCAGCCGGCGGCATGCGTCCCGTCGGCCGCTATCCCCCGGCCCGAAAACATCGGCCCTTTTGCCCGTCGCGGCGGTCAGTTCGCTGACTCCGGATCGGTACTAATATGAGAGGTTCATCTCAAGTCTAGTCTACGAATGACCCGTGTGCCGTAAATTACTAACTCATTAATCACCATGGATTGATTGAAACTCTCTTAATTTTTTAACGAGCTTAAAAATAAACAACAGCTTAGCAATGGCATAGTTTCGTAAATTGATTTAGTAATATAGTTATTAATGTTTTATTGTATTTTTTTAAAATTAAAAAAAAATAGATTTTAATTTAAACTATTGGTTAAATAATAATAATGGACTACCGAACATATGGAATTTAAGAGATAATTAATACACAATAGCCTGACTTTTTAAAAATATTAATACAAATATAAATTTAATTTGTCAATAAATGTAATGGATCAATTCAAATTCACTTTCAAAAACTAAAGTACATTCGCTTAAACTTCCCAATTTGTCGCCGCCGTAACCTCATATGCTTCGCCAGGAGCGTGTGACTGCGACCCCAGAAACTATTCGTTCCTGTAATTCGCTTTGTGGGAAATAAATGTAATATTGCAGTCCCGTCACTTAGTTCGAATCAATGAATATGACGGAAATCCCGTTGGAACATTCAATAATTCACTTTTGTTCTTCACGGAGTCAATGGATTTGTATGTCACTGTTTCACCTGCGATTCTGTTTAGAATGATGTTCCTATCGTATACTACTTCGACATTTTTAACCCCTAGAATGACTATTTCACTTAACCATGTGTGATTTAAACAATTTGTTTAGATGCTTTGGAAAACCTTGTCTACTAATTCTTCTTCTGAATCCACGATTTTGCAAAAATTAGTTGGGAAAGTGATTTTTCTTACATTTCTGGATTTGTAGGTACAGGGCCGTTTCCGACCTCGAGTCATTGTCTTGAAAATATGTCAGCTGTTGGATCGGTTTTAAGCTGAACTCTCATATTTGTAGTTAAGTGCATTTTTTAAATGTGTTCCAAAAAGTTAAATATGTCAAACAGGCATTTAATTTATCAACTGGTGTTTTGCGAGGCAGCATAACTAGAAGCATTTGCCAGTAGTCACCAGATAGTAACACCAGTGCCCCACCAAATAGAACCTGATTATATCTTAAGTATTTCAATGTGTTGTCTAATGTTTCTAATCGTAAAACGCGTACAATGGCAAGCAAAAAACAAAAGATGGTGGCAAAAGAAAATTTTTTACGCGCGCGCATTCCAAGGAGAATATATTCATTCCGTGAAGATTCTAATTTCCTTCCTCGCTAGACCATCCAGAGATAATTAGGTTCTAAACTACATATTAGCAGAATGTGAATAAAACTTATAAATATTCTATTAAAAACCTGTATTGCTCTTTTTTTTTTCCCCCTAAAAACGCTCAGACCCTTATATGTTCATTTCAAACCGAACACCATAATATCAAAATACATGCTTCTTACTTTGAAAATGACGGACTTCCAGGAAAATTTCCGTATTATTTTTTGGAAAATTTTACTACAAAAACACCTGCGTATTGAAATGCCACGTTGTGACTGGGGAAGCAACATTTTAAAGTACAATTGATTAATTGGCATTTTTAGATTATTTGCTAGTAATGTAAATAATGGCAATAAATAAAACTGTGTGTGTAATAAAATCTTTAATTGGGTTATCCTTTACGAACCATGTAAATCGTAACAATATATTTAGATTACATTCCAGCAGATGCGTATGGCAATTAAAAACTATAAATTACGATTTCTGTTTATATTGTATCTTTGTATATTTAGTGGACATTCAATTTTGTTCTCTACCATAGGAAATTATTACCAATTATTAATTTATTATGATTAACTATTTTATTTGTTATATCAATGCAATTACATGTAAATGTATAACGTGGTTAAGTTTTTAAAAAAAGCTTATCGTTAATTTCGTCACCAAGAAAGATAACAATTAAACACTTAAGTAGATAAAGTTGCATGTTTTGTATATTGTAAAATTTTAAAATAATTATGCGCATTAAAACAAATACGTAGTATAACTTCTAATGCGTGTACATAGTTTCACGAACTCTTTGTTCCACACTCCTGTGGGACACCCCGTGTTTTTTCCCACCCGTTCATTCCGACGATGATCCATCACCATATGGTGACTTCAATGACTCAGATGATCTCGATGTGCACGGGGCGCGAAGCGCAAATCCATTCCGTTATCCACCGAATACGTAAGGGGAGAAGCCAGCCATAAGCTCGGGTTCACGGCCCACGCGTGAAACGCAAAGAAACGTAAGGTACGCAAAGGAACGCAACACGCAAATATCTAATAACAACGTTTTCGAACGCTCAATCGTAAACAACGATACAGACACAAAAAAAAGTGAGCGAGTTTTACAGTACTCGTCAGTAATGTGAAACATCTAACTTCGGTAAATACATCAAATTCATGTGTTATCACGCTGAAAATACACTTATAATACGAATATCGAAGACGAAATTTAACGCAGAACTCTTAAAAATAATTCAGAGCCTGATAAATATACTAATATTTTGTTTTTTAACTAATTTTCTTGACACGAAGCAGACGTAATTTCCACATCCGCTTCTAGAATTTTTTGCCGGAGCAGCATCATTCTGTTTGCAGAACGAAAGATTAAAGTATATAATTAAACGACTTGAAAAACTGGAAATTTCTAATCTTTAATGCCCCCCCCCCCTCCGAAACTCTCCTTGGCAGTTGATTTTCGTAGAATCCTTTCTTAGCGGATGTCTAAGTAGAAAAAGGAATATTTGTGCCAAATTTCAAGTCTGTAGGTATTGTAGTTCCTGAGAATTCGTGATGAGTGAGTCACTGAGTGGTATTTCCTTTCATACAAACTTTGTAACTCCTTTTCCTCCTTTTAGGGATGGAAATAAAAATAAATAATTTTTTTTTTTACTGCCCACCTACGTTACTCAAGGAATATTTCCTTCAAATTTCAAATTTATAGACCCGCCTGTTTAAGCTGTGCGTTGTCTGTCAGTCAGACAGTCAGTGTTAAGAATTTTACTAAGTAGATTCATACGATTTCGTGGAAGAACAATATTTATTAAAAAAAAAACTAAATTGAGAAATTTTCTTTGACTGTTTTGCAGTCTCAGGTAAAAGAGTTGACGACGTCTTGCAACTTGCATGTTTCATAAATTACCGTAGTTTATCTCGCCTTCATTTTGTGTTGCGTTTTTGCGCTCTTGCGTTCCACGCAGAGTTCACCTATACTCGGGCAGCCTATTTCCAAACCCTAGATTGACTCGAGGGCTGGCCTTTGTAGCGCGCTGGGATTGGTCGCGGCACTGGCGGGGTAGGAGGAGGGTGTTTACGGCTAGGGTCGCCGTGGGAAGGGGGTCGACCTCTGGCGAATTAACGGTTGTTTTGACCTCGGGTAGGAAAGAGGAAGAAAGATGCCATCATGACAAGGCCAAGGGGCACAAAGCCAGAGTTGGCTTGAAAAAAATAAATGCAAGCTATAAAATATGCGAGGGCGAGCATGTGCACTGCTGCAGATTCTGAAATATACTTAGAAAATACTATTTCAGAAGACTCCGACGGTGCAAAATTCAAAACGGTTAAAAGCTAAATTGCCACATAAATGCTGTGGCATATGCATATTAAGCATTGGGAAGTTATTTTCGATGGTCGAACCCATCACCTAACCATATACTAATTCCTATTACTGTAAAGTTGCAGAGATGACTAACATTATGTTCTGTAAATAAGTACAGGCACATTAATAGATTTATTCTCGTCGTCGTACCGGATTGCTTATAGCTGACCCCTTCCCTTCCCCCCACCCCGCGGCCAACTCCCTCCCCTCTCCTCTTAAGGCGCGGCCAACGAGAGCGCAATTCAGACACGCGTCGGCGAGTCAATCTAGGGTTTGGAAATACGCAACCGGCCACACATATGGTCTGCAGAGCTTTAAAATAAACACGCGATTTGAAACTGCTCGAAATATTAGTGTGATGGTTGTTTACAAAGGGCATTTATGAATACACTTAGTGCATATTAACAGTTCTATTTCCATGTTAAATTTTTAAGCTGAATGAAAAAAAAAATGGTTAAAACACGTGTTTTGTGAATAATTTCAAGGCTTAAAATATTTTGTACAAATTCTTGAAAGCACTCAAGGGACTTGCATTAAGCCTTTATTTTCATTTCTACGCTAAATAAATGCACGACGAGAAGATTGCGCGTTAGTTCAGTAACTAAACCACACTACACGAAAAAAAAGTTTCTGTACTTCTACAAAACATTCCTTTGGAAACAAGTTGCCAAGAAATAGATGTAATACTACAATAAAGATGTTGTAACTTTGTACAACACATGGCTATATTCATTTTTGCATAATTAAATACATTTATCGATATAATACTGAGCATTTCTCACGATAATTTTATATTTTTAGATTATATATTTTAAAAACATGTAAACGATAATCGAACGTTCAACAGTTGGGCATTATTTTGTTTTATTATGCTTATTAACGTGCGGAGTTAATACTGGAAATATATCCAGGGAACGGTTTACAAAATAACCTTAACTATTGGAGGTACTGGAACCAACACAAATCATAAATGCCCTAGTAAGATTCCAAACCCAGTATTATAGAAAACACTATTTGCTAATGTAAATATCCAAATTTATAAATGTCTGTAATTTTACATGAATATTTCTGTTCCATTTAAAAAAAAAAAAAAAAGCCAGACATGGGGACTGTCAACAGAAGTGAAAACTTAAAACTTTGTTTTTAAATATGTAATATGACATCATTTCTACGTCAAATGTACGTAAGAAAATTATTTTGGTATTATATCAGTACAATTTCAGCATGATATCATTTATCCTTACATCAATTTTTAGTCACAACAGATGTCAGTGGTATGTAAAAATTACGTAAAAATTCATTACCTAGCTATGACCTACCAGTGATGTCAGACATTGGTCATGTATTCAAGTGGTCAAATTAACTTCACTTACTGCTATTACAGCATCCAAAAAAGAGACCAACACGCACATGATACAGTCGAGTATAGACAATGTATTAGTGTATATATGCGTATACATGTACACAGGCCGCTGCGCGTCGCCAGTCTGGCGCAACACGTCACTAGCATGTCGGTGACGCGAACCCATAAGTTTTGCCCCTACCAAAAATCGCTCAATGCGGCTAAAGAAGTTTTCACAAAAAAAAAAAAATTGGTTGTCTGTAAAGTCGGTTTACGGACGATAGTTTAACGTGACAACGTCATAACAAAACATTGATGAAATGATTGCATACTTTTATGAATAAAATTGAATAATTTTTATTGAATTATCACTATTTTGTATGGATACAAAGAAGTAGTTAGTGAAATGAAATCTACAATTTAATTGATAAATTTACTTTTATTTGCACTCATTAATTCAAATATGTTTATTACTTTAACGAAGAGATTATTTTAACTATAACTTTTATAAATGTTTGCTATTTAACTTCTTCCAATCTGTGTTATTCTGTTAAGGATAGGACGATGATAGGAAAAGTAGGAAACGAATGGGAGTGTTTCGAGTTTAATGTGCCTCGAAAAAGTCAAATCGAAGGTTGTTCCAATCGAGTGGAAGAGAGATAGATGCGGCGCAAGCGTACAATGAGCGTAACGGGACACAGCGTAACGGGACTATGTGAGTAACGGGCTACTTTTTCGTGCGTGCAGCCGGCGTTCATCCCTTTATTAGACGTTGTCACGTCAAAAAGAATGTCGTAGTGTATAAACTCCAGCGATACTCGCAGTTATCATCCATCCTCACTCTCACGACTAGGCGGGGCCCTTGAGTCCTCGGTGGGCCAATAGCTCCCGCGCGTTAAGGGGCCCGCCTACCTGGGCACACATACGGTGCGCAGAGCTTCAGGAAAAACAACGCGATTTCAAAAGTACTCAAGATATCCGAGTGGGGCCTATTTACGAATAGCATTTAAGAGTTCGCTGAGGACCGAAAAGTACTTTTAACTACGGATTAAGTTTTTAAACTGTATTTTTAGAAGCGTTAAAATGCCTAAAACGCGTGTTTTCAGAGTAATTTTTAGGCATAAAACAATCAGTACAGATTCTTGAAAGCACTTAAGGGGCTTGCATAAAACCTTTATCTTCATTTCTCCGCCATATAATGTTACGGTCACCGCTCTAACTTCACAGTTATCCTGTGACGACGAGAAGACTGCGCGCCAGTTGAGAGACTTGCGCTTAGAGGCTATACCGCGCTAGAAGCACCATCGAGCGTCGCACTTATCATCCCGCCTCACTAACACACATACACCCCTGACGAGGCGGGCCCCTTAAGTCACGTGACTCCGAAGACTCCGCCCGACGGGACTGACCTTGAGGATCATCCGGGCTTCGAGGCGCGAGGTGATAGTTCTTCGTCGCAGGGCGGGAACTCCCGGAGGTGATGCAAATCTCCCCTCCCCACCTAACACCCACCCTAACACCCTAACATCCCCACTCTCTCTTCTAACATTCCCCCAATCCCCTTTCCGAAACAACCACGTCTTCTCTCGGCTCTTCTACACGCTGATGTACATTTTTTTTTCTATACGGAACAGAAATATCCATGAAAAGTTACGTGTATTCGTAAATTTGCATGTTCACATGAAAACAAACTGTATCGCAACAAGTAGAACTAGTGCTCGCATTAATACCGAGTTCAAATTCTTACCCTTGCGTTTATGTTTTGTGTTCTTCCAGTACCTCCAATGTTTAAAGTTATTTTCAAATCGATGCCTAAATTGCTTTGCAGTTGCGCTCATTATGAAGAATAATAAAACAATGTAAAGTCCAATTATTCAATATTCCATTGAATTGTTCAAGGTTAAAACATATGCTTTAGTTAAAAAAATTTAACTATAAAATTAAAGGCCATTTTTGAAAGAAATACTCAGTATTATTTAAAAAAAAAAAATTATTTCAGATACGCAAAAAAAAAAAAAAACAATTGTCATGTGTTGTACAAAGTTACAATAAACTTATTGTAGTGTTACAAACTATTTCATGACAACTGGTTTCCAAACGAATGTTTTTATATATGTACAGAAATTATCTTTGGTAGCGTGCATTCTCATGCATAGTTTTCAGTGTGCATTTGAATAGCATTTCACTCTCTCTCTTTCCAGTGCACGATTTATGCTATAGCGCTGTCCTTGTTTCAGTGAGCTCTGTTGACAAAGAGCAAAAACTTCTTCAGATATATCTTTATTGTGAAAGATTTTTAACATGTATCTGAAACATTTTATTTTATAAAGGAAAAAAAAAATGTAGTGAGAATTTTAAATGCGTCTTATTGCTGCATTAAATCAACAGCATCATCTACTAGTATTACATTTATACAAGGGAACCTAAAACATTAATAAACTTTTTTTTTGGTGAAAATAGTGTTATATTACAAATTTTTGTGTATTTTTGCGAATAGTAGATAATTTAATGATATTGTCGCGGGGTGTAAGACTGGTACGTCCGAGCCTCGTGCGGCATCGCCTAGTGTAAGCGGTACCGCAGTTTGTCAGTCGACTGCCGCGGTTACGTAACACGTGACGTCATTTCGGCTGGCGGGTATATTAGCCCGCGCGCGCGCCGGCTCGCTAGCTTATAGCCGGACTGCACACCTGAGTCCTCTGCCATGCCGAGCGGCCCAGCGGTCGCTACAGGACTGACTTAGTCGCCGTTGGTGGTAGAGCCCATGTTCGGTCTCTACAGTTAGCACACGAGTGATATCCTGTTTACCACGGACTCCGACGGCTGCGATTATAAAGGCAAGTACTGGAAAGTCTGAGGGGCAGAATCGGCCCGTGTCCACCGTTGTGTTTTGACGTCTAAAACTATGCGCCAGCTTCATGAACTGGGACGGTATACGCTGGTTTCCCCCCACCCCCCCCCCCCCAACTAGGAAACAGTGACATTAATGAATCGTATACTGGGAATGATACCTCATGAGGACAATGAACAATGACGTATTAGGTTAAGTAATAGGGACTCGATAGTATCTTGTAGGAGTCAGTAATTAATATGTTGAGTGTTTGTGCCTGCTCCTGTTTCCATAAAAATTGTAGCGTTTTGGAAAGTGACTTAGTATCACCTGCCTCTCTGTCACCCCCCTTTTCCTTAATTAAATGTTGCCGGTTAGCTCAGGCTAACCCCCCACGACAATATGCTTTGTTATTAATATATATAGACAGCCAAAAATAATATCTCCTGTCGTGTTTACAATTAAATTATTTTATTTTCTTTCAGAATTGCTACAACTGTTATAAAACTGTCAATATGCACTCTTTTTTTTTGGGCTTGGAAAAATTAATTAACGGTCAAATTAAAAAAAAATATATTGAAATTCTTCATGGTTAACGTTGGTATTGTAATGTTAACAAGTCGGGCGGTATGAATGTGGAAAAATTGGGTGCCATTTTCTCTGTACTGAGAACTGAGCGTGGGACACTCTATAGGCTACCTGCCGCCGCGACGCCGTCTATTGGTCATAAGACGCCGCCTAGCCTCTCCTGCTGTTCGCCGACGACGGAGGTAGAGTTCGAACGCCGCCTTTCAAGCACGGTTGTAGAGCTCTAATAACTGAAGCTCCGGAACACCCCCATTAGAGCCCTCGCGAATATTTTTACCGTACGAGAAGAACACACATTTCAGATGAGGTGATCCGACACGACTTTGGAATTAAGTGCATAAAAGAATGCCACAGTTATAAAATTTAAATGGTTTCAACTGTACTTAAGCGTTGTAGTGTGTTCGTTAAAGGTCACAATATTAAAGAATAACCCAGTTTTAGGTAAGCTCATGACTGCTTTGTTGTTTTCTCGCTAGCAGCACGAAAGAATGACCTTTTCCCCAATTGGTAGAAGGTGAAGCTGTAAACTTTATTTGGCAACAGGATAAAGCCCCTCCCCCTCGGGATATATCTTTGTGCGAGAGTGGTTGAACACCCCCAAGTCTCTGACCTTCGGATAGGTCGTAATGGTAGAGACGACAGAGTTCTTTTTCGCTGGCCTCCAAGTTCAGTTGACATAACGCCACGAGATTATTTCCTTTGGGGCTTTATAAAAAATCGTATCTACGTTCCGCCGCTACCTAATGATTTGCAAAAGAGTTGAGGCACAGAATTATAAAAGAGGCTATTGCTTCCATTACTCCGGACGTGTTAACCGAAGTGTCGGAAGAATTAATTGGGCTTTAGGTTGGATGTGTGCCGTGTAACTATAGGTGTAGATATTGAACACTTCTGAAAACAAATTCAGGTTAATCTATATTCAATTTGTTGTATGATTTGTTGTAAATAGTCTAAATGAAACTGTTATAACATACCATTGAAACTGGGACAGTCTTTTATAAACACACTGTATGAGAGATTAGCATTTAATAATTAATAAAAGAGAGAGCTGCCAGTGGAGACGGCGATACTCAGAACAGCGAAATTCGGAACGTGGATTCTCCACTGAGGTCCGTTCACACCTGAAAAAGTTTTTTTTCAAAATTCTTTTTAGTTATCTTCTAAAAAAACAAACAAACTCTAATAACACTACTGAACGACAGGCAACGCACAGCTTAAACCGGTGGCTCTAGAAGCCTGTCCTCGGAGATACTTTTACATAGTACTATAGATATATAGATAACGGGATAGAGAACTATACAGGGATAGAGAGATACTTTGCATACGTGTACTTCAAAAAAATTACAAAAAAAAAGATATAACTATTGCATTAGATGCAATTTTTTTTTATTGAAGACACGCGACACCGGTAAATAAAGATATATATATATTTTGACGTGACAACGTCTAATAAATCGATGAACGCCAGCTGCACGCACGAAAAAGTATCCCGTTACGCACATTGTTCAGTTACGCTGTGTCCCGTTACGCTCATTGTACGCTTGCGCCGCATCTATCTCTCTTCCACTCGATTGGACTATGCGTCCGAGGAGAAGAAAGACAGCGGCAGCACACATCTTACATCTACACGTGAACTGTTTCGTCGACTGTTTATAAAGTGAAGTGAAAAGTTAATGTGGTTTTCATTGCTTATTACAACAACAATTTCGGCAATAAAGGTTAATTATTCTTGCATTTTAAAAATCTAATTACTAGTATAATTTCAAGTAGTATTTATTCTTTTATTAATAAAATAAAAATTATTAAATTTTATTCATAAAGTATGCAATCATTTCATCAATGTTTTGTTATGACGTTCTCACGTTAAACTATCGTCCGTAAACCGACTTTACAGACAAACATTTTTTTTTTTTTTTCAAAATATTTTCGTGCGCTGCAAGTTTCTTTTTTCTAACGCGCGTAGTCGCGTCAGAAATGCCGCTTTGCCACTGGGGGAGAAATTTCACGCAGCACGATCCCGTGACTACGTATTCGCTGCGCGTTTCAGGCAGTGCCTTCCCTTTCCCTCTCCTCGCCAAAACTGCGGTCGGGCCGTATCTCGGCGGATAGCGGCCGCGTCATTAATAATTAATAACGCAGAGTTGGCTCCCACGACCCGGCGTGAAACACACTCCATCCCCCCACCCCCTTCTTCAACAAACCCACCCCGTCATCGCTCAGCGTCCCGTTTAACTGCGTCAGCAACATGCGAGTGTGCCCCCGACCCATTCGCATCGACTTTACGTCCAAGTTAAGACTTTTAGCCATCTCACACTCAACCGCCGAAAACTCAAAATCAATTTATATAATCTTAAGATAGTACTAAACTTATTATAAAAAAAATTGGTTGTCTGTAAAGTCGGTTTACGGACGATAGTTTAACGTGACAACGTCATAACAAAACATTGATGAAATGATCGCATACTTTTATGAAGAAAATTGAATAATTTTTATTGAATTATCACTATTTTGTATGGATACAAAGAAGAAGTGAAATTAAATCTACAATTTAATTGATAAATTTACTTTTATTTGCACTTATTAATTCAAATATGTTTATTACTTTAACGAAGAGTTTATTTTAACTATAACTTTCATACATGTTTGTTATATAACTTCTTCCAATCTGTGTTATTCTGTTAAGGATAGGACGATGATAGGAAAAGTAGGAAACGAATGGGAGTGTTTCAAGTTTAATGTGCCTCGAAAAAGTAAAATCGATGGTTGTTCCAATCGAGTGGAAGGGAGATATATGCGGTGCAAGCGTACGATGAGCGTAACGGGACACAGCGTAACGGGACAATGTGCGTTACGGGACACTTTTTCGTGCGTGCAGCCGGCGTTCTTCGATTTATTAGACGTTGTCACGTCAAAATTAAAGTAAATACATTATAAATGTCTAAAGAAGTTTGTCCCGGGATAATAACTGTTTGTAGCCTTCGGAGAAATGAGTACGCACGGGGAGGGTCTGTTCTAAAAGTGTTAAGAGTCGCCAGCATTCCTAGTTTCAACATATTTTAATAATCCGGCATCCTACCGTTCGGCACATTCAGTGATCCGGCACCCGGCCAGTCTCCTTGCTTTAAATTTGTTTGTATCCTGTAGGATTCGAGGGTTTGTTGACCTTGATCGCGTTTTCAGTCACTCTTTTTTATTTCCCCACTAGCGACCCGCCCCGGCTTCGCACGGGTGCAATGCTTATACTGAATATATTACAGATTGTCGTTATATACAACGTTGACAGCTTTTTTGTCATTAGACGATACTTTTAGCAGGGTCTCTGAAAAAAGCCTGTTCTCACGTGAAGAAAATGAAACCCTCATGTTAGTTTTAAGCTCTAATTTATTGACGTGTGGCCAAAGGTTGGATCTTTTTAGGGAAGCATTTGTTTCGTCAGAACGTGTTCCTCGAGTCACAACTGGTAGGATTTGACGAAAGTCTCCCGAGAACAGAATTGTACATCCACCCATAGGTGAATTTTTGCTGCGCAAATCGCGCATTGTCCTATCCAGTGCTTCCACATTAGAAACCTCTAAAATTATCAGTGATTCTCTACTATATTATACATTTATTATACATATAAACCTTCCTCTTGAATCACATTATCTATTAAAAAACCATACCAAAATCCGTTGCGTAGTTTTATAGATCTAAGCATACATAGGGACAGAAGACAGCGGGAAGCGACTTTGTTTTACACTATGTAGTGAGGGAGCAGTAGCTCATTACAACATGATGCAAGGGAAATAAATATTGGAAGGTAGTCTGTGGCGGACGAGATAGTTTGTTCGCCTCGTCAGCTCGGAGTTCACCGCTCCGGCCTCAAATAAACAATAATAATAATTAGTACTCAGTATTTGATATTAATATAAACACGTGTATAAAATGAGTTATTTAATATCGTAAATAATTGAAATGAATTTTAATTAATTAATTAAATTAATACATATGCTGAATGTTTACTATACATTAATTAATTTAATTATTTATTAAAATTAAGATCAAAATTTATAATACTAACAATTATACATACAGGTGTATTTGTTTCATTCTGTCACAGGGGAGGGGGGAGGGGGATCCGGGGATCCGGCGGCCATCTTGGATACCGTCAACTTTTTTTCTGCTGTTTGTTCCTAGAGAGCGCCAGCGTCGCTCTTGATTTTTTTCTGTTCCACTGGAGGCAGCCATCTTGGATACCATCGACTTTGTTTCTGCTGTTTGCTCCTAGTGAGCGCCAGCGTCACTTTGTCTAATAACATAAGATCGATGTTCCATTACCTACCATAGCTATTATGGTCCTTAACGACAAATTAAATTAAATTTTTTATGCAAAATACATTGGAAGCGCTGTGATTCGAACTATCGCAGCTCTGATCTCTAGGTCGGAAAACATACGCCTTTGATGCATAAAAATTAGATGGGGTGTTAGAGTGCTTTTTTTTATTATTTTGCCTGGTAATGAAATAAGAAGATTTGTACGTCCAGTGTTTGTATTAACGTGATATGTACTTAACTGTATTGTGCTATTATGAGGCATGTATTTTAGTCGCAATATTTTATAGATTTTTATAGGTTAAAAAAATACATTTTTTAAATGATTGTTTTGAAGAATACGGACTTTTTAAAAGATTTAACACGTGCATGATACGGTATGTTAAAGTATCTCGCAACAGTTATGGTCGGTTTCTCGATTGTAATTGAATTTAATAAACTGCCGAAAGTTAGCTTAAAGTTTAACTGCTTTTCATTTTTATTAGCACTACCCATTAGATGCTTTTCTATAAGATTTGGATACATTTCTGTAATATCACATTGCAAGCACAAGGGGGTGGGGACTCAAGCTTCGAAGAAGCGAGTGTAGAAAGCTTGTTTCGGACAGCTGTGTGATTGACCCTCTTGGTAGCGTGAGTGTGGGGAATTTCTGTCGGCCTTAGCCGTGCAAGTAGGTCAAGGTTGTGACAAAAAGACCTCCGCCACTCTGCTCAGAGTGTCGAATGGGACCGATAGTGAAGTACTATTTTTTTTTTAACGATCACGGCTGTCAGCCTGATTTATCAGTTAAACAAAGAAGGCCTACAGATTAGTTTAGAGGCCACCGTAATACAATTTCGACCAGAAGATTCTGTTGATATCTTAAGACCTCAGTTGTCAAATCATATAAAAAGGGAGCAAGAGCAAGTTGGTGCGCAGCTGGTAGAAGCAGAGGCCGATTTGCAACAAAAGTAATTTTTGTTACGAACTTAGAATGTAAAATTGTCTCTGAAAATTTCCGCAGTTTACCTAATTTACATGGTATTCAGCCCGACGAATTAATACATTTTTGTCTAGAAATGGATCGCGCGTAAAGGAATTAAAATAGTCATAGGAAAATGTCAAGGAGTAGCCCGCAATATTTTAACCAGCTGTTTGGAAGAAAAGTTGGAATTTAAATAAACGAAGAAAATTCCATGTCAGCTTCACCTGTTCGGGATTGCTCCCTACTAAGGTTACTAGTGGCGGGAACCACGCAGAGGTCGCTACTTGCTAACTATGACAACTCTGGCCTCCAAGAAGCTGGATTACGGGAGTACGCCACGACTCCTAGCAAGAGAGTCATAGTTACTACCGCCCGCCCTCTTAGGATTAAAGAAAAAAATACGCAGGGAACGAACATGCAGGTTACAGATAGTAGGCGAAAACGTGGTTGAATTTGTAAAGGGCATTTGTGAGCAGGCAAAGTCGATTAACATTACTTAGATGAGTTTATTTCATTTTGTGTTGAGAACATATTGTCGTTGGTGCGGTGGGAATGCGCGTTCAAAGAAAAACTTAGATCGTTGAGAGACATGCGCAAGTGGGCTACCGAAGTCGATAATATTTGGTGCGCCATGCAGGAGTGTGAAATAATAAACAATTTTTAGGGCCAAAAACTAGTTGTATCGCGGGGTAAGAAATGCTTTACTTGTGGAAAAAGCGGACATTTGAAAAAAAAAAGTGATACACAAATGAGAAGAGAAATAAAAGGTATCACTTGTTTTACAGGTGGAAAGGTAGGGCATCATGCCACGCAATGTGAAAGCGGCAATAAAGGTTATTTTGAAGGCCGGAGTTTAAGAACTAAAAATTTACGTAGTTATGTTAGGGAAATAACTGTGGAAAATTGCGAGGGTTGTGGAGTTCAATTTGAGTCTAAAGAAAAGTTTAAAAATAATAATTTCAAAGGTCAAGGCTTTTTTTAACGGCACATTTCATAACTGTGGGGGAAAAGGACACACAAAAGGGAAGTGTGGAGTTGACAAGTTAACCACTTTACATGGCAGGGAAGTGTTTTGTTACCTCTACCGGGGGGTTACTCATGTGAAAAGAGTATGCAAAATACTGAAAAAAAGTAATGCTTGTTTGTGGGTTTTGTGGAAAACGCGGGCATGAGAGTAGGAGTTGTAGGTTCAAGGAAAATGAAAAGATATATCCTTTTGGAAATAAACATCGTTTAGCGGTGTTGCGTGAGGCTAGTAGTCTTCGTGTGGGAGTGGAAATGTATGGCAATAAAGTAATAGCCTTACTAGACACGGGTGCTAGTAGTTGTTTTATCAAGAAGAACCATTTTAGTAAGTTGGTTGAGGAAAGGAAGGAGCTCCGACATTTAATAAAAGTTTGGGATGGCACTCAGGTATTTTTAGTTGATGGGAAGAAACAGGCAGTAAAGGTCAACGTGAGGTTACATTTTAGAATTAGGAAGATTTATTGTAGTAGAAAAATTGTGGGTAACTGAGGGGTTCATTCAAGATATGATTTTCGGCATGGATGTTTCTTGTCTAATACGCGTTCTGTTATTGATTGTAATGAAATGCAATTGATATTTTTATTTAATGAGAAAGTGAAGTTCAAGTTAAATTAAAAATAAAAGGATAAAAGTTGTATGTGGTGGAATCGAAGGAGCGAGTGAATATCTGGGGGAAGAGGATCTAAGATGCTCGAGAAAATCGTGACTGATTTTTAAGATGTTATCTTCCTTAATATAGGAAAGTTTAACCTGATGCCATATCGAATTCAACTGATTACAAGCCTATTAAGTGCGTCTCATATCAATTCGCCCCTCCTAAAATGAAGGCCTGTAGGGACGTAGTTAAAAATTTGGAAGATGAAGGTATTATTGTAAAGTTAAATTCTTTGTTTGCTGCCCCAGCTTTCTTAGTAAAAAAGAAATACCCAGGTGTATTTAGCCTCGTGCTCGACTATCGTTTGCTGAACAAGCACATAAAATTGGACCCCTTCCCTCTTACTAAAGTTGGGGTACTTCTACAGCATCTATTGGAAGCAAAGTATTTCACGATTTTTGTTCTTGAATGCCGCCTTCCACCAGTGCGCGCTAGAAATAAATAGTCAGCAATACTCGGGATTTGTTACCCCTGGGGACAGTATGAATGGAGGCTTGTACTTTTTGGGATGCATTTTGGTGCACAGTGTCTCTCCCGAATATTGAGTCATTTACTGCAGGATTTTTTCAATTTAAGTTCACGATAAATTTTTTAGATGATATTTTTATATATCGTAAAACCTCGCAGGACCATGTGGAGCATATCACTTTGGTGCTGAGCAAATTACGTGAAGCTGGATTAACTGCAAATAAAAAAAAAGTTTTCTGGCCGAATAACCAAATTAAGTTCTTTGGATTTTTGGTAGGAAATGGTACATTAGAAATGTATCCAGCTAAGAAATCTCCTATTGTGAAATTTCCAGCACCAAAAAATTTAAAGGGCATAATGCGTTTCCTTGGAATTCTCAGGTACTTCAGTCGCTTTATTCAAAATTATGCCGAAATCAGCGCACCTTTAAATTACTGTATTTAAAAAGGAAAGTTTATTTGGAGAGATGATCAGAAGAAGGTTTTTAATCGGCTGAATGAAGCTATTACGCTAACACCGGTGTTGGTCTACCCGATTTCAACAAAAAAAAATTATTGTTCAATGTGATGCAAGTTGTCTAGCTTTAGGAGCTGTTCTTCAGGAGAGGGGAAAAGGGTCTCCAGCCTGTGAGGTATGCCAGGGTTATGCTTAGTAATAGTGAAAATAAATATAGCACGTACGAGACTTGATGTAAGCTTTTGGACATACGCCATTGCTAAGCACTTTTTCTGTAGAAGAAAACTAAAAAATACCCAAAAGACAAAAAAACAAATTAAGCAAAAAATTTCTGTTGTCAACAGGAAATAAACACAACATATTCCATAACAGGAATATGGTCAACAAACAAAGAAAAACAAATAAAAATGGACTAAGAGAACGAAAAACCCACCCAGAAATGATGACAGCACAAAAATATTGAAACCAAAAAAATTCAGCAAAACAGTTGAAACGAGACAAAAACACGACAAAAAGAAAAGACTAAACAAACACAATAGTTTTCCAAAACATAAGAGAACGAAAAAAAAAAAAAAAAAAACACGTACGAGAAGGAGTCACTAGCGTGTGTTTATTTGCCGTGGAAAGGTTTGAGATATTTATCGAGTATTATGACACCTTTGACTTGTGGACTGACAGTCAGGCTTGAACACGGCTGTTTTCTCGACCCCGAAAACTTGGTTAAGATTGGCCGGTGGATTATGTGGCTCACTAAATTTAAGTTCCCCATAAAGCATGCTATAGGCACAGATAACGCAGTCACCCATGCTCTGTCTCGTATGTTTGATGTCAGAAGACAGGGAAATGGAGAGCAGGAGGGAGAAGTACGAAGTGAGACAGAGGAATAAAGTGAAGAGGGTATTGACACGGAATATTGGAATATATTGGCAAATTATCCTGAGGCTTTTCAAAAAATGAAAGATTGGCAGGAAAAGGATGACGAGGTTCAATATATTTTGAATATTACTTTAGAAATGGGAAAAAAGGGGTATGAACATATGAAAATAAGAAAGGGATATTGTAGTTGGTTAAAGATGGAAAAAAGTAGGATTTTGTTTTCTCAAATTGATAAGACCCGTGTTGTTGAGATACTACCATGATTCTGTGTTAGGAGCGCATGGTGGCATCGACAAGACGTTTGATAAGATTTTACAATTTTTTTTTTTAAACCAGGGATGAAAACATAAGTTGAAAAGAAAAAGGTAAGGGAATGCGAAGCGTGTCAGTTATCTAAACAAGCACACAACTCTAAAGTTGGTACGTATTCGGTGCAAAAAATCATTAGTCTGTGGGAGAGGGTTTTTATTGATGTATTTGTTCCCCTACTGAGATATACTGCATGTAATAACTGCCTATTAGTAATAATTGATGGTTTTATTAATTTTTTTGGTATGAAAAGCAATCAAGTGTTTAAGACATTATCAGATAAATTATGGAGTATATTCGGTGGACAGGAACAGATAGTACAAGATAACACCAACAATTTAGTGAGCAAAACAAGTTTGAAAAGATGCGTATAGAGGGGGGAATCAAACGACACAATCACAAGTCCGTACTACCCCATGTCCGAAAATCAGTGGAACGTTTAAATGAGAACGTAAAAGAGTTCACACAGACGTTTCGGTCGGTATTGTAATCACCATCTTTTGGCGCATCAGACTGGAACACACTAGCCAGTCAACTTTTAAGTAAAAAAAACAAACAAAAAAAAACATATCCACTGGAAAAGTCAAAAATTGAATTTCAACCAGAAAAAAAAAAAGGCTTGGAAGGATTGTTCTGAACGATGACGTTGCGAAGATTTAAGAACCAATTATGCATCCACATTCACACTCTAAATATGAAACAGATAAAATTTCTCCGAATAAAACACATCGTTATCGGCCGAGGTGAAGTGGAGATGTTTGCACGCGAGCCTCGCTGGCGGGAAGCCGCATGTTTTCGGCGCGGCCAGTAGCGCTGGCGTCGCTGGGTGCAGGAGGGAGGAAGGGAAAGGGGGTTGGAAGGGGGGAGACGCGCGCGGAGCGACGCCATGTGGGGCAGTTCGGGGACCGGCGGCCCGGCAAGCGCACACCCCTCCCCGCGGAAGAGAGAGCTGCGAGCGAGCCAAGGGGCAGCTGCGATGAGGGCGCGCGGCGGCGGCGCGGAGGCGGCGGCGCGGGGGCCGCGGCGGCGGCGGCGGCGGCAGGCGCGCTGGTGACGTGCGTGCGCGCGGGGCGCGGGGCCATGTCGTCGGCCAAGAGGCTCGTGCTGTCGCTGCGCGGGCGGCGGCAGGCGGGGGCGGAGCACGCGGGGGCGGCGGGCTGCAGCTCGTCCAGCAGCACGCGGCTGGTGGGCGGCTCGTCCCGCCAGCTCGCCGGGGACCTGCACCACGAGCTGGACGAGATCGCCGTCGTGTCCTCCAACGCCGACCCCTGCCAGGTCAAGTACGGCAGCGGCTCCCTGGCGGCCGCCAACGGGCCGCGGCTGGTGCCAGGTGAGAGGTGGCAACGCCGCGTCCGGCAACGCAGCGCTCGCTCGCGTCTCAAGGTCGCCGGCGGACCTCCCGGAGGCGGCGTGGCAACGGCGCTATCGAGCGTCGTGGCAACACTGCGCTGCCGTTATCTCGTTGTTTCCCTCCGCTATCATCGTACACACACAACCTTCTTCGCTGGTCCAGTGCTGTCAATAAAGGCATTGTGCTATAGCACCAAGTTGTTGAACTCACAGTGCTGCGTTGCCATATATCCTAATACGTAAATCTCGCCTATATTAATAGTTTCAATTTCAACCATCTGTGCAATCTAAAATGTTTGGTAGGTTACTTGTATATATAAAGGACCAAATTAACCTAAATTATTGAATGGTAAATTTAACATGCAATTTGTTTGTTTAGGAGAAATTAAAATGTGAAGGTAATGAGCCATATTTGTATGGCATATTTCCCATACGGTTGTATTGATCATTAACTTTCATTACATGTTTAAGAATGATATAAAAAAAATTTAGAGTGTAGAGGTACCAATTTTTTAAGTGCTCATTAAATGATAATTCAACAAAACAAAGTGCGTGGTTTAATGCATAGAGAATATTACTAAAACTGCACGGAGTGGGTTGACTCTATACACTTCGCTTCAGCGCGTGCAAGCTTCTGGGATGGAGTGGCGATCATGCTTGGAAACGCGACCAAGTGGACAGGAATAGGAACGCGTTCGACGACAGTTGTTGCTGATGTACGGGGCGCTTGGTGTATTTACCTCGCATATCATACATACACTGTCACACGTTGTGGAAATACGTTATCGTCCAACAAACGTTTACTTGGCTGGGAGCAATGGGGGAAAATTTATGACTATTTTATTATCTGGCAACGTCGCTTCCTTCGACGCGTCAATACCACGACGTGGCGATGCATCCGGCTGTAAGGAGAACCTAGAAAAGTTAGGAAATGTGTTAAATAAAAATATTTATGAAAACAATCACCTGACTAATCGGAATTGGGGGAAGGGAAAAATGGTGAACGTAAGTTTTATATGTAAGCGTTTAGCTAAGCCCATAGTGACCTAACAGAATCGCATAGTTTCAGTTGTAATGAATAAATCGAATAAACAACGATTTAATACACCTGTAAACGTGATTGTAAACATAAACTATGTATGATCTTATCTGAGCAGACGATTTTTTTTGGCGCCATGACCAATTTTTTCGCAACCATATGGTTAATTCATAACAGCTTAAACAGCCCACATTTAACTGTAAAATTCACCTTACTGTGGAAAAAGGCAACGGTTTAAATTAATTTTTTTTAGAGATAAGGAGTTGTTAACATATAGGGTATACATACATCCTTTTTTAAAGGCACTAAAGGAGTTTTGTTAATGAGGAACCAGGTTAATTTTCCGTCGGTTTTAAGTGATAAATTAAATTTTATCCCGTTAGTATTTATTGAAAAACATGGTCAGAATACAGTATAAACCTGAATTCAAACAAGGTTGTTATGCTAAAATTTTAAAAAGGAATTGAAACATATTTTTGCATATACACTTACGCGTCACTTATAACTTTAAGAAGTGACTTTAATTTTAAAATTTCCAGTATTATTATATTTTTAATTTCATTACCTTATAAAAATCATTTACAAAATTAAAAATACTAACAGATCATATTTTTAAAAAAAGTTCAACAATGCATGTTGATATAGACTGCTGCAAGTTTATGTATTTCAGTGTCTTTTTCTAACTTTCATGCTAAACATCGTACGCATATTTTGAAACTTCACTCCTTAAGAAACAAATCAAAAGTTATCACTTTCTGTTCCGAAATTTTATGTTACTTCCATTTCAAAACAGGCTTTTGCAACAAACAACGAAACACTGACAACAAAACTTTCGAGGGACCACAGCAAATGAAGGCACCAAAAATTTGTAAAGCATAAAATATATGCATAGTCCACTTCTGAAGTCTCGTGTTTAGCTAGCGCCTTGTGTCACGTACATTATATGACTTATCTCCGGGGGTCTCATTTACTTTTCTTTCTGTTTAAGGTTGTATTCCGCGTAGTTATATCATAAGATAAATTTAATAAGAGAAACTATATAATCATGCTTACTTTCAGGATATCAGTGTTTAGTCCGATGACTTACACCCTATTGATTAAACAGGCTCGAATCTGTAGATGCTCGATAGAAAATACATAGGCTGCCCTTTAACTAGACCTGAACAGTGCAATTGTTTGGCAGCTCTTAGAGATCTCTTTTGTTAGTTTGATTGGCCCATCGTTTATAGACATCATGCCGTGTGTGTTCGGAAGCACCAATTGTCAGAAACTTCTAGTTTTTTATAACTCTGATGAGTATTTTCACATTTTAACTTCGGATGATTACTACAGTTGGTACCTATTTGGGAATGGGGGAACTAGAAAATAGAACAAATAATTTTGGACGTAAGCTGATGGAAATTTGGGTTTGTTTAAAGAAAACATGGTTTTTCTTTTGCGTTGCATCAAGAATGATATTTATTTGTATATACGGTACCAAAGTTATTGCAAACAATGTGCACGGGAAACTTTTGTCGTCTGATAAAATGTGGGATAACTGCACATCCTCGTGGCTAGACTCTTCGAACATTTGGCCTGTTCTTTGGGCGTACTTGATCTATGTGTGTAAGTCCTTTGGCAATCTGTTGGAGGACTTTTTAACCGGTGTATTCCGCTTCCTGCCTTTAGAAGGGCGTGCAAATTTGTATTAACACGAACTTTGATAATAGGCTTATTGCTCCCACCTTCCGTAGCTTTGTTTGTTAGATGTCTTGTATCTAGACAGTGACAGAAGTTGATGGAAACATTTTGACTTGGCAGCCGTTATCGCAGAAAGTAGTTATAGAACTGTTAGCTTCTCTCATTTTGACACGTACTGTATATTTGGAGCCACCCATTTTCATCGTCCTCTTGGGGTATCATTACAGAAATGTGGTAAATGTGCCAGTTAAGCTTTACTTCTTCGCCATTCTTGTAGTCCGGAGTTTTTAACCTTGCACCGTAAAACAAGTTTAAAGTGTATACGATGAAAATTCGACACTGCTTTCCTTTACGATAAAAATAGTCGATCTTTTTTTTTCGGATTTCATCTCGGTGAAAAATCCATTTTTACAAAAAAGAATATTGTACGATACCATTCTTTTTTTTGGGCAGGAATGCGAACGCTAATGTAGCGATGATCTTCTGGTCACATGTGCTGCGGAGGTCTACATGAATTGTGTGGAACTGGTTGAACTGCTGGCTACAAGATTTGAAAGTCCTGTCCGTGTAGTAATGCTTTTGTGTCTCTGCAGTATTTCTCTGCCCTTAGAGCTATAAAAACAAACGAGTGTTCTCTGTTCGATTCCTTCATCTACTAAAAGGAAACATTTCCTTCCTTCTTCAATATTCTCTATGGATTTACGGGACGCGTTGAACTTCTTGTGCTTGCCATCTCACGTGAAGATGGAGTACACAGGGTCTTTGTCACGAGGTCGAATCCTTGACTAAACAGAGGACCCAGTTCTTCCTGGTAGAGACCAGAGATTGACGCTTTCTCTTTTCTTAGGACGGTATTCCAAGACGTTCGCGTAAGGTAGCGAACGAGCCCTGCCTCTTTGGGACACGACCGTAACCTAACTCGCGGGCCGTATTCCAGAACGTGTCCAAGCCGTATCTCTGTGCGGGATGAAATCGGCAGCGCGAGGCTAGAAACTGGTTACAAAGCATACTAGCGGACATTTGGCAACAATCGATAAAATTGTTACGTCAATAATCCTAGAGATAGCAGCACCGTCGCACGAACTAAATGGTGTTATTCTAACTCGGGTACTTTTTAAGTTGCGATTATTTATTGTTATGTCGATTAAAGTGTACAAAATGTACTCCAGAATGCTTTCACTACCATAAAGTTTGATTTGGCACACCAATACGTTTGGTACGTCCCCCGATGTTCACGAAATTGAATATATACTAGTTAATGGCACCAGACGCGGGTCCGCCATCTGGACGAAAACAAAGGAAAAGTGAGCTCTGCGCATGCGCGGAATTTGGGCAGAAGATAGGTCACGGATAGGACCGAAATCCTTTCCCTAAAAATAAGGTACTGGCTGTGTCCTATCGTGCACTAGGAATATGGTTAGAGTACAGGTTTAGCATATTCAACACCTAAACCCTTATTTTTTTGTCTATAAATGCTGATCTTAAGTCTCTTCTTAGCCGCCACTAGTTGAATTCAGACTTGTGGATTGGGGACCTTGTTTTCGGTCAAATACAAGTCGTTTTCTCATTCCCATTTTTCTTCATTTGACATTGATATAGCTTGAGCAAAGCATACTGCTTGCGTGTTGCCTTCTAAATTAAAGTAATTCTATCCATCACAAATATAAGTCAATCCTCGCTTAATCAGCATCCTTGTGATTAAGAATAAAAAAAATAATTCATTTGAAAGCCTCGTGGAATGAGTCAAACAAAACACCACAGAGTGAAACTTTACCAACTATTCTGAGGTCGCAAATTTTCCTGGGCAAATTTTTTATACTCCCGTACCCACAACACTTCCAAACTGTTTATATAAGGACAGCAATGAGCTGGATATAAGTCATCACATGTCTAATTCTGAAACACGTAGACCTGCCACGAACTATGGTTTGGAATGTTCTGTGTGCAGATAATTTCGTTTCTAGTGCAGAAGTTTGGTTTCTGCTATCTTCTCAACCCAATAATGACCTTTTCGTTAGTCTATCATTAGCTAATATTTCTCAGTGTGGAACATTTAGTCCTTATTAATCGAAGAAAGACAACTTGACTTAAAGGTATAACGTAACTCATAGAAAGATAAATCTACAGAAGTTTTGTTTCAACAAACTACAGACTTAATTTAATCTTTAGAATTAACTTTAAGCTGTTGACATACACTTTGTCTTTACAACAATTATTTCCAAATAAAAAAGAATACTAAACTACTATTTAATACACAAAAATACTGAGAACACAAATTATATTACACAACGATGAAACAAAACAACAAAACGTGTTTCTCAGTTGAAATATCTATAAAAATTCTGGTAGTATCAATGAAATACTATTTACTTATTAAATACTTGTTAAATAAGTTACCTCGTGACCAAACATGCCATGTGTGCCGGTATGGTACGATAATTAAGGGCAGAAACGAATGGATCGTTGGACCTACGGTTATTATTTCGGCTTAGGAACAAAATGAATCACATAGAACATATTTAAATTAATTAAAGTCATTAAAATGTAATTGATATGGGATGTAAAAATCTACATTCATTCAAATGATTAAAATTTAAATAACTCTTACTACCAGAGAAAAAAATAATGAATAACAGAAAAGTCTTATAATTATTGAAATTCGTAGCAATTGTGTTTTTTTTTTAATTGGAATTTTTCGGGATGGTTTTATGTTGTATGTATGTATGAGCTACAATTTTCGGAAGCAAATGTTGGAAATATATCTGTAATATTCTGTTTTGCGAAGAAAAATTTCAAGTAGGATTATTATAAATTACACAGTTAAAATTTTTACTTTTATAGATATAATTTAGTGTAGCTCTAATACAAAAACAAATAGTATCAAGTACTCTTAGAACTTTAAGAAGTTGCTGGCTCGGATATACCTTGTTGCAGTCTTATAGGTGTTAAGATTTTTTCGCGAAATATGCCTGCCCCTAATTATCACACATACGAGCTTATACTTAACTTAAAAACTGGCCTAGTCAGGGGTGTATTTGTGTTAGTGAGTCGGGATGATAAGTGCGACGCTCGCTGGTGCTTCTAGCGCTATGTCGTCTCTAAGCTGGCGCGCAGTCTTCTCGTCGTCCATAGGACAAACATGATGTTGATGTCAGAGTGGTACCCATTATATTATATGGTGGAGAAAAGAAGACAAAGGTGTAATGCAAAGCTCTTGAGTGCTTTCAATAATCTGTAGGCCTACCGTTTGGTTCAAATCCAAACAAACATTCTGGAAACACGTGTTTTAGCCATTTTTTACTCTTTCAAATATATAATTTGAAAACGAAATACGTCAAACCGCTCTCAATGTAATTCTTAAATGGTTTTCGTAAACACGTCCCTCACTGGAATTTTTGATTCATTTTTAAATCACGTGGTTTTTTCTGAAGCTGTGCGCACCGTATGTGTGCCCATGTAGACGGGTGCCTTAAGGGGCCCGCCTCGTCAGGGGTGTATGTGTGTTAGTGAGGCGGGATGATAAGCGCGACGCTCGCTGGTGCTTCCAGCGTGGTATAGCCTCTAAGCGCAAGTCTCTGAACTGGCGCGCATTCGTCTCGTCGTCACAGGATAACTGTGAAATTTGAGCGGTGACCGTAACATTATATGGCGGAGAAATGAAGATAAAGGTATTATGCAAGCCCCTTAAGTGCTTTCAAGAATCTGTACTGATTGTTTTATGCCTAAAAATTACTCTGAAAACACGCGTTTTAGGCATTTTAACGCTTCTAAAAATACAGTTTAAAAACTTAATCCGAAATTGAAAGTACTTTTCGGCCCTCAGCGAACTCTTAAATGCTATTCGTAAATAGGCCCCACTCGGATATCTTGAGTAGTTTTGAAATCGCGTTGTTTTTCCTGAAGCTGTGCACACCGTATGTGTGCCCAGGTAGGCGGGGCCCTTAATGCCAGTATTCTGTAGCATTGCCCGTTTAAACATAAAATAAGGAACATACTTACCTAACACGAATCAAACATCTGTAACTTAGCCTTTTGTGGCGAGAGTCACTAATGGCCAGCTCCACCATTCTGCCCCTCGATCCGCGA
This sequence comes from Bacillus rossius redtenbacheri, assembly GCF_032445375.1. Lineage (NCBI taxonomy): Eukaryota > Metazoa > Arthropoda > Insecta > Phasmatodea > Bacillidae > Bacillus > Bacillus rossius. The sequence goes on from NC_086333.1 coordinate 71,939,559, forward strand.
TCCAGTGATCAATGATCCAACGATACAAGAATGATCTATGGATCATTCTTCTAAAAGTTGCGCCAGCACATACTGGGACTACAAGATCTTAGCTTGCGTGAACTGTTGTTCATACATTTCCAATCTACGACAACAGGAAGCAGCAGTGTCGAAGAAATGTAAGGTGTATTTCTATCGGTGGGCTCGAACGATCACTACAATAACCGAACAGATTCTCAATGCGATTATCACAAGTAGTGGCAGACACAGTCGCTGCCTTATCTTTTGAATTTTAATAACAACTGTTAATACATACTGTATTAAAAAAGGTAATACAAAATGAAACGGTCGGAAATATGAACAGGATTTGACTTTTAAAAAAAATTATTTTATTTAGTATGGAAAGTAATAACGACAAAAAAAACATTAAACTAAAATAAGAAGCATCTCAAACATTTAAAATATGCGTATTTCGAGGGAGAAGAGGTTGTACCACTAGAACAAGTAAAAATTTTGACATGATCTGCAAATTTTTGAAAAAAATAATACTCTTATATTTACATCTGATTAAATTTACATGCGAAAAGTCCGAGCAAATACCGGTTATAACTTCTGGCGCATTGTTGATCCGAGAGTCGGTCAACATCGAAGTTTCCAGTGGTCTTCATTCAGCGCTCGCAACACAATGGTGCAGCAGAAAATGTGGTCGAACGATGATTAAACCAGCTAATAACTTGATATGACGCCAAACTCGTATGGTGCAACTGGCCACAAGTGATTCTTGCCTTCTGTGTTGGACTCACTTCCCGTCAATGGGAATGATGTTGTGCTCCACGTTTAGGCATGTCTTGTTGCAGCCATCTTCAAGGACGATAAAGAACAAAAGACCACCTTCAGGGAGTAATCACAGTTCGGATGTGATTTTTTCCCTATGTGAATACTGAGTCAGAACACCAAGCCTTCTGTTGTAAATCGCCCTTTGAAGATGGCAGTAACAAGGTACGCCGAAACGTCGAGAAAAAAATCATGGGTTTTCATGGACATGGCCTTTAAACAGAACCCAAAAAGTAGAAAATGAAGCTCATATTTCCTGCTAGTGCCGTCACTCAGTTAAAACATTAAGAAAATAGGGTCTTAATTATTAAAATAAAATTAAAATTATCGCAAATTACAAAATACTGTGTGTATATGTAGATATAAACATATTAAGTTGTCTTTTTTTTTACTTACAAGTCACTACTTTATCTTAAATTCTGAACGGTCATGATTACTTCAATCTGAACGTGGTGACATCAGGTAAACCGTGGAGGTGAAATTTTTTTTTCTGTGGTAGGATACGTGTTACGGTACAATGAATAACAACTCACAACTACTAAGGTTACATTTTATTCACACCAAAGTTAAGTTTTAATGAGTCGGATCTCTTTAACTAGGCATGAGTTATTTTGGCACATTCATTAATCCGGTACCTATCAACCCATTGACGATCGATATTTTCCCGGTGGATTCTTGTTTTCCAGAGCGTTACTTATCACATTTGCACAATATTACAATTGTGTACAGGCATAAAGCAGCTTATTATAACTTTATTTAATATCATCATACAGTATATTTGTATTTATTATTTACCTTTGAACTATATCAGCGTTCAATAATCCGGCTTGGCCGTGCCGGATTGAAGAACAATTATTATTAAACAAATCACCAACATTTCAAAAATATATAATTGCATAGCACCACTGGCAGACCCAGAGAAGGGGAGGGAGCATAGTGGCATGCACCCTTCCCCGAATTCTTAATAATTATAACATTTTCTACTAATTTCTTATCATAGTTCAAAAAACCTTACTTAATTATTATTTTACTTCAGTGCTATAGAGAAACCGGACGTTTTTGAACCATAAATAAAATGTACTAGATATTTTAATTCTAAATGTACTAAAATTGTATTAGAACATTTAAATTTGGCCCTCTCCAGACCCTCATTCTGGATCCGCCCTCGTATAGCACCAAGAGGACTCTATACGAATTATTCTTGAGCATATTGTTACGAGGACTCTAGCGACGAAGTTGGCCAGCTAGCGGGAGGGCGCCCTTCCAGTCTACTGCCGCTTCTTTATGGACCTCTTGAGAGTTCGAAACGTTCCCAGGGCCCCGCCTGCGTGAAGGGGCGTAACTAGGACGCCATTTCGGTCAATTCGAGTGTTAAGTTGGAGATTATGATGACGCTAACTACACTTCGTGGGGAGGGGGGGGGGGCTAAGAGACTTTTCCAGGGCGGTACAAGCAGTAAGAACGACCTGCAGAGTGAAAGTGAAGTGGAGAGGGTGGAGTACCACTTGGCGAGCGATAGCGGGCGACGAGTGGGGATCGGGTCGTGTGGGAGACAGTGTCGCCGCGTGGCGAGCTAGCGAGCAGTGCGAGGCAGTGTGTTTTGGGACCGAGGCACAAACAGTAGATAAAGCCACCGTCGAGCCGACCTCCTATGGAAAGAGTGAAAAGTGGACTTTATCGAAGTTTGTGATCAATCTGCGGACAGACATTAATTTGATATAATTTAAGTAATGGTTTAACAACCAGGCAACAAATAAAACTGTATCAACTTAACTGGGTTATCCTTCCGGACACGTTCACTCCTCATAAAAGTAATTTCAAATATTAAATTTATGCCAGTTCTATTTTTTTTACGAAATAAGTCTCGAAAGAAATTATTGTTGGGGATAAATTAAATTTCTGACCCCTGCACATAGACACAAGCGGGGTAAATTGTCCTCGCCACCCCCGACCCATTACCACCCCTTTCCCCTAGAGGCTGATTGCAAAAGTGTTTCGGATAACCGCGATTTCACGGGAACCTTGTAATCCTGCAGAGCCGTCCTTCGTGCCATGTCGATCCAACCCCCACCCCCCACCCCCCGCGGCAAATGGGAGGATAGAGGTCACCACCGCTGACGTTATTACCCGGATCTGCCATTGGTTTCCGATAAGCGAACAGCGGGAATGCAGCGGCGATTCGTTCTCTGAATTAAACCCCCGCTGCCGACTGGCCGCCGGCGGGGGACGTCTGAAGTAGTTCAGCACCCGTCCGCTAGATGGTAGCTTTCATAATATATTACTAACGTAGCTGCATTGATTGAGAGAAGTAATGCTTGCGGGGGAGCAAGTCAGGACCTGAGATCTGAAGTAGTTCAGCACCCGTCCGCTAGATGGTAGCTTTCATAATATATTACTAACGTAGCTGCATTGATTGAGAGAAGTAATGCTTGCGGGGGAGCAAGTCAGGACCTGAGATCTGAAGTAGTTCAGCACCCGTCCGCTAGATGGTAGCTTTCATAATATATTACTAACGTAGCTGCATTGATCGAGAGAAGTAATGCTTGCGGGGGAGCAAGTCAGGACCTGAGATCTGAAGTAGTTCAGCACCCGTCCGCAAGATGGTAGCTTTCATAATATATTACTAACGTAGCTGCATTGATTGAGAGAAGTAATGCTTGCGGGGGAGCAAGTCAGGACCTGAGATCTGAAGTAGTTCAGCACCCGTCCGCTAGATGGTAGCTTTCATAATATATTACTAACGTAGCTGCATTGATTGAGGGAAGTAATGCTTGCGGGGGAGCAAGTCAGGACCTGAGATCTGAAGTAGTTCAGCACCCGTCCGCTAGATGGTAGCTCTCATGATATATTACTAACGTAGCTGCATTGATCGAGAGAAGTAATGCTTAAAGCTATTGTCAGCCAAACACACCAGTGAAAATCAGTTCCCTTTATATTAGTAGCCACATATTTTGTGGTATGGCTTACCAGAAATTTTCCATCATCTACTAATTACTAATTTATATAGAACTACTGGATCATCGTTGTGTCGATTTTAAAACAGCGAAAAAAATTACCGCGATCCATAAATTCACGGTTGTATCTGACTAAAGATTTTTTTCTATTTAGAGTCATAATATTCGTGACAACGCACACATTGGAAGAAAGAAATGTTAATAATCTGTTCGCCGAGCGCTACAAATCATACGCGTCCGAAATGATTAAGTTTTTATTTGCTACTAGCTAATAGCCGGCATGAAATACAAAGACTCAATCGATTTTTTTTTTAGTAATTTGTTTGATGTAGATACACATCTCTCTCCTCTATATCCATAAATCCGTATATATCTCTATATCTTTATATATGTCAATATATAGATATGAAAATATTAAAAATCTATTTTGCATCTATATTTTTATCTCTCTCTTGTTACGTGTCACAGGTATATAAAAACGCGCGCGTATTCGAACGCACCTTTGTGTCAAAATTCCAAAGCAAACGGTGGTTCAAGATTTCGAACCTACGGACATATTTAATTTTTTATTCATGTAGATGAATAGTTTTATTTTAAAACTGTCAGTTGTTCGATGCAAGCTGACTCCCGCTTGGAGCGGACGAACGCAGCTGCAGTCACCAACACGGAGGTTGTCGATCTACGCAGAACATTCGTGACGGTGCGACGGAACGCACCTGGCGGAGCGGGAAGCTATCTTTTCATAGACGAGAGAGCCACACCCGAAGTTCCCCGAAGTTCATGCTCGCTTCCCCCCCCCTCCCGTTCTATCTCATTGTATAAACCGGTGTGGCATTAAATTTTGCAGTCGATTAGGATAGGTTAGCTACATTATAAATACTTTAAAAACATTGTGGATGGTTGGTTATATTAGGTAAGTAAAGCTACATTAAAAATACTGTAAAATCATTTTGTGGTTGCTTAGCAAAAAACTTTTTAATATGTAGCTATCCAGGGCTAGGAAACCGTTTACATGATTTCACAGTATCTTTAATGTAGCTATCCTATCCAAATCAACCACCCGCAATGTTTTAAAGTATTTATAATGTAGCTAACCTAACCTTTTACAATGAACAGAAAAAAAAACCGAAGATGCACGATCGGGCGTTTGGCTCTCTCGTCTGTGCAAAGAAGGCTTCCCGAGTCGGACGCCGTGCGCGGTTCAACAGCAGGCCGACGACCGTTGCACGCGCGGGCTTGCAGGGCAGTACAGTGTTGTTAGCGTGGAGATTGTACCGAGAACATTTTACAACGAATTTCACGCTGAGGTTTTGCAGAAGGTCTGTTTTGAAATATTTAAGGAAAATTTCTTAACTTGAAATGGGTAGTGAATGAGATCTTTTTTTTTTTTTAAAAAAAATTTGTAAGCAAATACAGGTTGGTTGGCTAATGCATTTTAAGTGATAAATTAATTAGCTTATATGCATGGTTAAGTAATGAATAGTTTTTAGTTTTTAAAGTAATACTGAGTAGTTTACTTAGGTTTAATTTTTTTGTATATTAAAGTTTTTATTCTTATTTGGCTATCCATTTTTTTTTTAAATTTTAAATATATATTGTGTTATTTTACATTGTAATATACCACCATTTAGTAGCACGCATGAAAAAAAAATATAAGTATGTATTTTTTCTGTAGTTTAATTGTGGGCTATTTTATTAGTCTAGTCATTTCTTTAGTGATCACTTTTTTTTCTATTTTTTTTAAAATCTGTTGTTAAGTGTAACAAAAGGCTGCGTCCACGCCTTTACTTCGCCACATGTAAAAATAAGACGAATAAATAAATAAACAAGACGCACGCCGGTTGCGATAAATATTTAGCGATCACACCAGAGAGCGTGACCTGTCAATCCGTCACTTCCTGTCGTGTTTTATTATTTTATTATCGTTTCATAACAACTGCATCCGCCGTCCTCCAATGCTTCCCCATGTTGAGTTACGAGCATACCTAGCATTTTGATTTGTGTTCATCTGGTCGTGTTCTACCACCCTGTAACGTATGCACTACGAATTTAAAAAGAAAAACGTTCTGAATATCATCTCTTGTCTATGACTCCATCTCAGCACAAAAGGAACATATACTCTGGAGAAAAAAAAATGTATGGGGGAGGGACTGGGGGAAAAAATGTGAAAGAAAGTCTCTTGGGCGTATCACACACACTACACAACAAAACAAGGAAAACTGGAGAAGGAAGAGAGAGGAACAGCAGGCAACGAGAAAACCATTATTCACGCATGACGTCTTTTCCTTTTTTTTCCATTGCCCGGCGGAAATGCTTCATGCGCTTTTCTCTCGAAAGAGTCCTGTACGAACTTTTTCCCCCTACCGTACCACGCGAACGTTCGAAAAAAAAACGGTTATTTTCGGTTGAATATTTGAACAGCGCATTCTTGTTATCGTCTGTAACCAAATTATACCTACTTTGTAAAAAAAAACTAGCGATGTGTCGAATGCACTTTTTCTCGAATCCAATCATCGAATTAGATTATTAAAAGAGAGTTCCAGATAACTAAAGAGTTACGAATAAAATAATTTTTGAACATAAACAAAGATATTTATTTTCTGAAGAAACCTTTAAATTATTTAAATGTTATTTTTAAATAAAATAAAACATATGACATGTTTAGAGTGTAAATAAATTCTTTTTGTGTCAAAAGTGTTCTTGAAGGGTTAAACCAATATTCCAAGAGCATAGTAGCTGTAGAAATAAATACTGTAGTTCTTGTCAATTACACTAGTGCTAATGTTTGAATTTTAAAATTAGTTATCCTTTTCTCAAATATAATTGTTCAAATTTGCCGTGATGATAAAAGTGTATACAACTATCTTGGATATCACTAAAATACTCTACCCCTCTCTAATGTTTGGTAAAAAATAAAATACGCGTAAATTTGTGAAATTTTTTTTATATTGAGTAGGATTTTGAAAGACACTAAATCTGGGCTGTAGAGAAGGCTGAAACAACAGGATGTATATCTGAGTAGTCTGTTTTCTTGCTTATCGTAGCTTATCCATCCATTATCCTTCTATTTTATAGCTTTTTTTTGTTGGCTTTTTTCATCTTCTTTAAGCTATTAACATTTTCCCCCTGTCCACCTCCTTTCTAAGATATTATTTTACGTTTCCTTCTTACATAGTGTCCAAGCATTTTAATGTTATTCCCCGGAAAAAATTGAAAAATTTGTCGTTTCTCTGAGTATTTTTGACAACCCTTTGTTTCCATATCTATCCTCCAGGCCTTTCTGCGGTCGGCGTAACTTAGTAGTGAAGCCGCGAGTGTTTTGCGGGTTCAATTAACTCGCCTTTATAGAGTGCTAATTGGTAGATGACAAGTTCACATCCTTTGGCGGGTTACACGTGATTGGAAAACCACTTCTCCTTGTTTACATCTGGTTCTGGGACTGCAAGGGTGTGCCAAGAGCTCTGCAGTCCAATCATCAACACATCCCAATGAATCCGTGAAATAATCTTGTTTCTTCCTGCAAGTGGAAAATGTTTTTGGCACTCACAAGAACATACGCAGAGGAGGGCGTAGTATCCTAAATTATTTTGCTTCTAATATTTCATGTTTTGTACATGATTATGTTAAAATTCATAAAATAACAATATTTAAAAGTTTATACAATTTTTTCTACTAATTAAGCCCATATTAAATGGTTTGTTATGTAATTTAGGGGAAAATTATTATGTAAGTCCTAGCATGTATGAAAGCATGAAATCAAAAGTTATACAATTTTGGATTAACCGTTGTATGTAGCCTTAGTCTTGAACGCTTTATTTTTGGATACCATTCATTAAATCCATAAAAAATATTTTTTTTTCCTAAAACAGTAGAAACCTGAGTTATTCAGTGTTCTGGGAAAACATTTTTTTATTGAATTATGGAATATAAATTAAAAATAAAGAGTCTAAACACAACGGCTACATACGGACGTTTAGCCACGCTGACTTAAAAATTTAACTTCAAGTTGATAAAATCATTAAAATATTAAGACTTTTGTATTAGAAAAAAGCCTTTTATTAATAATTAAAAATGGTCATTTACGAGATTATTTGAAATCATAGGCAAAAACACGGCATAGTGGACGCAAAATAATTTCGGATACTAACCCCTTTAGGCAAGTAGACCTCCTGGATAATAGCGGGCTCCAGTCCATTCGAGAAACGACTCGGTAATCACGAATTCTTGCCACGTCGAAGTGTCGAATCGAATCCCAGATCCGTGACACATCGAGCACGACCAACAAATGGGGGGAGGAGAAAATGGACGGAGGGAAAGTTTGCTCTCCGGCTGCTCTCCAGACCGCGGAGATCCAACAGACGTCAACAACTGGATTCGCGGCAAAAGCGCTGCATTAGCGACTGAGCCAGCGGGGTGTTGTCTCGTCCGCGACTCGGAACGAAGTTTCGTCGCGAAACAAAAGAGGCCCGAAGTTCGGTCTGGATCAACACTCTGATGGCACTTCGAAACTATTGTGTATGTGTGCGGTACGTGTTGGTTTTTGATGGGTTGAAGAGGGGTCATGGTGGGGGGGGGGAGGGGGAACTCGCCCGAATGAAGCAACTTTAGCACACACACACACAGACACATGAGCGAGATAAACACCGACAGATGGCACTGTCAACCCCGATTAGATAGTTCGGGATTCGCAAACACGGACACGCCGCCAGGAACAATGCGGTATGTCGCAACAGCGATCTCCTCAAACGAAGCACACCGCAGGGGTACACGTGACCACCGAGGCATCACTGGCTGGTCACTAGGGGTTGGCTGGAGAGTGTGCGCGGGAAGACTCACCCCAAAAATTATTTTCGGGAAAAGAAAGGCGTCATATTATTCTGAAAAGTTTGTATGCCATATCTAGCTAGGTCCATGTATTTATTTTGCGAAAAAAAATCTGAACGCTTATTGACTTGATGTAAGCTTTTGGACATACGCCATTGCTAAGCACATGTTTGTCTGTAGAATAAAACTACAAAAAAAAAAAAAAACCAAAAGACAAAAAAACACAAATTAAGCAAAAATTGCTGTTGTCAACAGGATATATACACCACATATTATTCCATAACAACAATATGGTCAACAAACAAAGAAAAACAAAGAAAAATTGACTAAGAGAACGAAAAAAAACCCACAAATGATGAATTGAACACCAAAAAAATTCCGCACAACAGTTTAAACGAGACAAAAACACAACAAAACGAAAAGACGAAACAAACACAATAGTTTTCCAAAACAGAAACAAGCGACGTTTCGGGAACTGCTATCTGCTCCCGTCCTCAGGCAGAGACGCACATGGTACGAAAACACAGGTGCGACTCTACAGACATACATGTGCTTAGCAATGGCGTATGTCCAAAAGCTTACATCAAGTCATGCACTCCCGTTGCACAAATCTTTCAAAGATAATATATGACACTTATTAGACTGCAATAAGGTTTCTTCATTGTGATTGGCGACCGCCTGCAAGAGAATCAGTTGCTTTATTTTACCGGGCCAATCAGGACGCGGTTGCTTCCACACAAAACGAACGTGATTCGTGAAGCAACGGTGAACAGGCGCCTGAAAGAAACTCAAACCATTTACGAAACACAGTCGATGCTGCCGTATTTTAATTCTCAGCTAGTCTCGAGATCTTGCCCTCACCCTTAACTAGGGACAAGAAAAATTCGCGGGTTCAATGACCTCCAGGATCAACTCCATAGTTCTGCGTACACTCGGTCAAATGCCACCCACTCATTGGCTGCTGCCTTGTGAGACGTCCCAACGTAGCAGCCTGTGATTCGATAAAGCTTTGGTTGGGTGTTTCTCATTGGCCCAGCGTCATCCAGGTGAGTTGTAAGCCAATAGCAGAGGCAGCACTGAGGTATAACTATTTGTATTTTAGCCTATCGCGAATTGAATTCGCGAATTTTTCCGGTCTCTACCCATAACATTGTGTGTGTGTTTACTATCGAAAACGTGTCTTTATAAAGGCAGAGATTCCATATTAGGAGAATTAACAACAACCGTGGACGCATGAAAATTTCGCCAGGGAAAATTGCGCCCTGGCACAAGAAGTTTTAAGAGTTGCGTCCTCGTTAGGATTGGTGGGGAAATTGCGTCCCTTAATATTGTTTTTTCCCCTTCCCGTGTGACTCTAGCTCTTAATGACCTTCAAATTTATACTTTTGTCAACCTTATTACCAGCGGTGCTGGTTAGTTGGATAAACGTATATATTTGTAACGGCTCAATTGACTATAACTCAGACGTAGAAAGGCAAACAGTGTGCTTAGTTCAAAGGATATAAATAAAGAAACAAAGGGGATACAAATAAGTATTGTGTTCAAGAGCAGAAACCGACTTGTAGAGGATAGTATTTGCAAAAGGGCACGATATTATGAGTGCAACCAACGACAAGTGCAAACCAGACGTCGCGGGAACAGAAGCCCGAATGCAACGAGTGGCAGCTGAGAAGAGACTAAGGGAAGGCAAAGAGCCTGTCTCTGATCTCTGCCAGGAAGAAATGATGTGTCGTCTCTTTAATGAATGATTCGGCCTCGTGACAGATGTTTCTGCGAACTCCAGCTTCAAATGCAGCATGGACCACGTGATTCGCAAGCACAAGCAGATCAACGTTCCCCGGTGCTTATGGAGAAGATTGATTTTATTCTCGAGATGTCAGAAAAAAGTTTCCTTTCGGTAGATGATGGAGTCGAACAGTGCGTATTCGTTTTTTTTTCCTGACTCAAAAGTCAGAGAAATGCAGCAGAGTCACGAGTAATGCTAAATGAACGGGACTTTCAAATTGTGGGTCAAGCAGTTCACCAAACTCTACACAATTCATGCAGACCTCGGCAGTACAAAAGACCAGGCGAACATCGCTTCAGTACCGTTTCCTTTACAGACCAACAAAAAAATAGGGGGGGGGGGGAGGGGGAGGGTGGAAATGTACAACTTACTTTTTTTTTTTTTGTAAATTAAGAACTTTTTATCGGGATGGAATCCCGAAAGAATAATGATCGACTTCAAAGACGCCTGCGATTCTTCGCTTGTTTCAGACTTCCCGTATGATACCACGAAATGGTGCAATTTCCACTTCAACCACCAGCGTGTATGGCGTAAGGTCCAAGACCTGTGGTTGGTGCAGGACGACAAGAATGACGCAGAAGTAAGGCTTAAACGTACGCATGCGCAGCTCTAGCAATGATACTCTTCGAGGAAGTTGAAGAGGGATGGCTCCAAATCCATAGTACGGCACCAGAAAGAGAGAAACTAAAAAAGTTCTTTGATAACTTCGTGCACCAATGGCTGAAAATGCAAACATTCCCAAAGGTATCAGACACTTGGGATACAAAGTACCGAACAAACAATGCCTGCGAAGGGAGGAACAATAAGATTAAGAAAAAATTTCATATTAACCCTTAACTCAAATTTGTACATCCTTCTGAAGGCAAAGAAGGACGCGAAATATACCAGTTACAAATATGGTTGGGTTACTCTTGGTTTGGAATTATCTAAGAGAAAGCGGCTGTCATGCAACTAGACGAGCATACTGCCTATGTTTTGCTCACATGCAATAAAATAAGGACGTCTAAAGACCTCTCTAAGTGTTGCAGATTCTGGTCTACATTCGGAAAAATGGAATTACATTGTCAACGGCAGTAACTAAGTAAATACAAGTATAACAAAAAATTTAAGCAAAAAAAAATGAAATGATCCTGCGAAGGACATCCTCTGCTTCTAAACTGAGAGTAATAAGTAACTTTAGATTTGATATACATTATAATTGTAAAACGGCAGACATAAGTTTTGTAAATTGAATAGAAATAAAAATTTTCACGCAATTTTCCCGGACACAATTTTCACGGATGCCATTTTCCGTATACCACGACCATGACACAATATCCATTTACGGTATTTTTAAAGTTATAGTCATTGCTAAAAATGAATGAAATGATTTCAGTGGAAACGATTTTCATCAATCAGACATTATAAACTTCAAGTATGCTATTCTTTAACATGGCTAAATTTTGAAAACTAAAATATAAAAATTTGTTATGGTCTTGTAACAAATGATGTATTTCGGTTCGTATCCTTTCCCCTTAGCCAAAATTACCCTCCAAAATTACAATTTCGTGAATAAAGTTCAGCAGGTTTTCTGTTTTTCAATGTACAACACATCCCTGAACACAGGAAGATTAAGAAAAAATTATAGGGACCGGGAAAATTATGAGTTACCCCGATAATTAAATCAGTAAACAATGATTATAAAAATAGATCGAGTTTTTTAAGACAAATTTCCAAACATCCTGTATGAGAACTTTTCGATACACAATATTTGAAGTGTGAGGTTTTTGTGGCTTCTTTCCTTCTTAATCGTTGAGTTTTCATGATAAAATTAATGCAAATTAATGGGTATTTGAGTAACACATTTTTTACCTACACTAAATGCTTAATAGAAATAAGCATATTTCGCCTGGGCCCAGCGAACCTGTCTCACATTCATGATGCTGCGCGTGTCTGACTGTGTCTCCGATATCAACGTCCATTGTTTTTCCCAAAATACATGTGCGCTCCGTTTCTCTCAAAGGAAAATTCTGTGCAGTTTTAAGCATAACAGATTTCCAATTCCCTTACCCTATAAAATTACAACCATTTATTGAATCACTATGTGTTACAAATTTTTGGTTTTGAAAACATAAGATTTTTTAAATAAAAGGTATTATTAAAATTCAGTCTACCTGTCTTGAAAATAACATTTAATTTGCCTAGTTGATTCAGAACGAAGAGGTTAGGTTTGAAGATGCGGCTGATTTAAGGTCTGCGGAATAGTGAAAGACGCTTCGTCAGCTTTTTCACGCATCCACGACCAGCCCCACTCTGTGTCAGCCCAGGATAAACACTCTCCCCCCCTCACCCTAGTACCACGAGCCGCTACAGAAGGACGCGCCGCCGCGGCGCGTGGTAACACTGCCCCGTTTGACGAGAATTAGCGACGCCCAGGTGTATAGCGATGTAAATACGTTTCCCTTGCCGCACCGAACCCGATGGGAAAAGGGATTGGGTGTTTGGGGGGGGGGGGGTATAGCACTCCCCTAACTCGCCGTGGGACCGCCGAACTGCACACACACACACATATATACACACGCGCGCGCGCACATGCGAAGCTCGACGCATTTCGGCTAACACAGAACACCACCTCTCCTCTCCACCTACAAACTCCCTTTCAATCTGCTCTCAATTTACGTAGGTGTCGCCTGCTCACCCTCTCCCCCCCCCTTCCCCAGGACCCAAGGCAAGTGTACACGCCGCGGGATACATCGCAATCCTAAACAGCTCTGGTGTCATCCAGAACCTCTCTCTCTCTCTCTCTCTCTCTCTCTGTCACCTCTTCCCCAGAGACCCGGGTGGAGCTGCAGTACCATCAGGCACGACCAATCGGATACACCCCTCTCGCGCGAGAGTTAGGGGGGAGAGATGTTTCCTCTGTCGCAGCTTCGCAGAATAGCAAGACGCGCAGAAGCGCAAACTAGCGTCCGTCGTTTCCTTTTCGAAAGAACGAGCAACTCCGTTGTGAATCATCTCCGCCGGTGATGCCCGCGGCCATACACAAGATGTTAGTGAAATTGTTGACGAGCGACGAAAAGACAAACAATTTGTTGTGATCAATTAAAACGATACAAAGGAAATTCGGGTAAGAATGTCGAATAACGTCAGAAATTGTAACAACAACAAAAAAAAGAGGCGCTATGTATTGGCTTAATACAACGAGAACAAGTGATCAGAGAAAGGCCAAAAGAAAATAGCTTAAAAAGTTTCCTGAGGAGGCAGTCACAAAACTTCAGTACCAGAAACAGAATTATCCGTATGCAGAACATTCTAAACCGTGATATTTATATCTAGCGATTTACAAAATACCTCCATATAGACTCCACTGTCACCTGCATGTATTCTGGAAAATGTCACCAGTTTATTGGCTGTAGACTTGTGAGACGTCTTAACTTAGTCACCTGCGATTAAATTTTTTTTTTGGTCGAGGGTCTTTCATTGGTTTAGAATCCTCCAGATAACTATGAATATGGACCGGGAAAATTTGCGGATGATATAACCTTTAAGATATACTACAGAGTTCTGTTATACATCTGTATGCTCAGGCAAATAACGCCAGTTGGTTGGTTGCTTGCTTTTGAGTCGTCTCAAATGGTTCGCCTGTGATTCGATACTTCTTTGGTTGGGGGGTTTCTCATCGGCCCAGAGTCGTGCAGAAAAACAGTGATCCAATAGGAAAAGGCAGCTAAATGTATGATTATTCGAATGTTAGCACATCACAAAATAAATTGGCGAATTATTACGGTCTCTATTTATAGCAGTTCTATGTTTTCAGGAACGATGTTACAGAGTGATTCTGGATCCTCCCGACAATATTCAGTTACAGGTTCATCACGTAGAAGTAAGTTAAAACCCGTGCACGACTGGTGGACTGGAAGTGTTTCCGAAGGCTGGCCTACACCTTTTATCATGTTGTTGCAAAAATATAGAAAATTGATTTAACACTTGGTCTCACACGCCATGTTATTTATTTATTTTTTACGTGACAACGTCTAATAAATCAATGAACGCTGGCTGCGCGCACGAAAAAGTGTCCCGTTACGCACATTGTCCCGTTACGCTGTGTCCCGTTACGCTCATTGCACGCTTGCGCCGCATCTATCTCTCTTCCACTCGATTGGTACAACCATCGATTTGACTTTTTCGAGGCATATTAAACTTGAAACACTCCCATTCGTTTCCTACTTTTCCTATCATCGTCTTATTCTTAACAGAATAACACATATTGGAAGAAGTTAAATAGCAATCATGTATAAAAGTTATAGTTAAAATAATAGCCTCGCGCAGGGCACAGTTTGAATAGAGAAGTCTAAGATGTACATCAAGTTCTCTCCCTGCCCGAACACGCCCGAATATTCACCTTCGGCCAACCTCGGAATTTGTTTTATTTTTGCGCAGGAAAAATGAATTCAAATATTAAAATTGGTCGGTTAGGTTAGCTACATTAAAACACTTTAAAACACTATCGACGGTTAGTTAGGTTAGTATAGCTACATTAAAATAAACAGAGAAATATAAATATATGAATAAATAAACCCGAGGTTGGCCGAAGGTGAATATTCGGGCGTGTTCGGGCGGGGACAGAACTTGATGTACATCTTAGACTTCCCATTTGGATACGGCCTGCGAGTTAGCTTACGGTTGTGTCCCAATGAGGTAGTGCCAATTCGTTACCTTGCCCGAATATCTTTGAATACAGCCCTAAATGAATATATACTGTAAATATTAGCCACAGAACAACAAATTCAAGGGAGTTATTGAGTTAAAATTTTAGAAATAGCCCTTGAAAAAAATTAATGGTAAAAAAATACCTCTCGGAAAAGCCTGCAGGCATCGAAGTACCTATTTCTTCTAGAAATATTTTGGAAACATCTACAAACTCCTGGAACATTTTAAGAACTAATGTAGCATACATAACAGCGTATATGTTCGCCAGTATTCAAAACAAAAACCATTAAACATTTTCTCATAATCTATTCAGCGAAAATATTTTGATTGTTTTTAACAACTTAATGCATCCAGCACTGAACTTCTTAACAAATTTCAATTTATGCCTCCTAAGGTAGTTATGCAATTATTTTTGACCTCCAAAACTGTTTTTCATCTCTTGTACTATGTAATATGTGGTCGTATAAACGTTTTTGTACCAAGGTTAAAGATAATGTTAAGATAATTATTAAAAACTTCTGACGAATTTGATACTAAGTAGGTTAAAATAATTTTTAATTTCAACCCCTGTTTTTACGGTAATATTTAGTTTCACTAAAAATTGTTTCAGACTAAGGTTTTAGGTAAAATTTATAAGTTTTACAACCAATTTGAACGGACTGGATAGTGTATTTACTAAGGGAGTTAGAATTTTTGTAATCCTAACCATCATTTTTTCAGCCCCTTGCAGCAATGATTCGTCTTATCAAAAATTATATCCGACAAAAGTTTTCGATAAAAATTTTAAGATTTACAAACAATTTGAACAGATTTAATAGGGTACCTACTAAGGGAACTATGAATTTTTTTAAATTCTACCCCTAATTTTTTCAACACTTTGCAGCAATTGCTAGTCTAATAATAAAATGTTCCAGGCGAAATTTTTAGATAAAAATTATAAGATTAATACAAAATTGGGACAAATTCGATTTTTTGCCTACGAAGGGAGATATGATTTTTTTGACTTTAATTCCTTGTTTTTCAACCCCTTGCTATTATGGTTAGTCGTATCAAAAACTTATTCCGACAGAAGATATTGGTATTACTCTTACGAGTTATAATACGTTCAAACGGATGTAATATTTTCCATATTATGGGAGTTAAAACGATTTTTCTGTTTTTCATAAACCTTCCCCATTTCTAACCGTTTGGTTGGATATTGCTCATTTATGAACTCGACCGATATTTTTCACTCTACTAGATTTTGTGATAAGTTTGGACGTGATTTATGAAAATAATTGCGTCAGTTATCGTGTCCATATAATTGTGATACATATATATGTGTGTGTATATATATGTATGTATATATATAAACTGTATCGGTCTGTTTGTTGGAAACTACTCCTACCAAATGCCGTATACCAAGATCTAAGATGTTGTTCATAAAAATTTATCTTTAATTATGGTATATTCATTGAATGTAATTTATTTGGCATGGGTTTTATACAAAATTTTGAACTAAATGGATTGGAAAATAATTAATATTAAGTTTTTTGATCTTATATCTCTTATTAGCAACACTTTTTTTTTGCATTAACGACGTAGGCACATTTGTAAAAAACAAACATTTGCCGATTTATACGTATATTTTTGATGAATTCTGTTCCAGGCTAAATATTTTATTTTATAAGTGTGTCACATGTCAGCCAAATGAATTTTTTTTTGATGAAATAAGTATAAAGAGATATTTTAGTTTCATATGAGTCAAATAATACACCATGTTTATGAATATAGAAAATATATGAAAATAAAAATAGAATGACCGAAAAACGAAACTGGCCTAGAATTAAAACCATAAAATCTTGCCACTGAGTAAATAACGCGAGTCTGAGAGGTTTTGTTGAGCAAATTGTTGCTCACATTAATCACAAACTAAGTGCATCTGCCGAAGTAAGTACTTTCATTTGTGCGTTTTGAATAAGATACAAAAATAAATTGTGGAATTTATTATAGGCCTACTGAGTATTTTACAGTTGACTTCATTTTACAGCAAGTTTGCTCCATACCATACCTACTGTAAAATATTGCGCAGATTTGTTGAAATTTGCCAGATTAGCAACAAAAAAACGTAATCTCCGTGATTGCTTTTAAGTATCTGAAATGAAATGAACGAGAAAACAAGGAAAATACTTTTCAAAATCGGGATGGTATTAGTAAACACGCTTTTAAGTGCACTTGCAAATATTAAAAATAATAATAAAACATACTATTTTCAAATATTTAACCGAGTACCTTTAAAATCCTTCCATGGTGCATTTTAAAAACTGTTTGTAAATAATAATTTATTGTTTTTATATAAGATTAATTAATAAAAATATATTTTATGTGGCACGCGTATGATTAGCACCCGTAAAAACTGAATAACTGTTTTAAAGATGTCAAGCTTCCATAAAATATATCACTTGAATATGTAGGTCTCACCTATTACAAAGTTACGTTAAATCATAACATTTAAAAGAAACGCCTAGCTTACTACCATTTTGTATTCAGATGGTATCACCTCATAGTACCTAAATTTTATTATAATAAAGAAATTCATAGCTAATATCGTTTGTTTGACAGCTGTTTTTTTCTTTCAATCCTCTGCGATAAAACAGAGCGATATAAGATTTGCATAATTTAGAATTCGTCTTTCTTCTGCAGAAACATAACTGAAGCATCGGAGGTTATGTTTTTCCACAGGAAATCACGCCAAATGTGTTTGGTCGCAGTATTGAATTTTTACCATTGCGTGTCGGAATTGCGGTAAATTTATCGCATTTCGCAGGCACCTTCTGTGTCTGGCTGCCTTCCCACTTGGCTCGTGCTTCCGAACTTCCTGGAACACACTCGATATCTCTGGAAGTAACCAAGACTGACAAATATTTGCACCCAGATATAGGAAGACTTAAGACAATATACAATGATTCAGTGCCAAACGAAATCTTTACTCTTGGAAACACAAATACACCTCATAGCGGAATTGTGATTTGGTCCACTACAGACGGTAAACAAAATGATGAATAGATGGAGCAATTCAATTGTCTGTAGTTCACTTCTCATTTATATAAAAAGTACCCTAAAACCTTTTAATGCTTATGGCATGTTCTGATGCATTAAAAGAACTTGCGCATAAAACACGCTAAGATAAAACCTCTTTTAAATCAAACTAGTATGTTAATTGTTTTTCAGCTGTGGTAACACAAATTAAAATAGAGAAGTTTGTTAGCGTAAATTTCAGAAAAAAAATCTTTTCACAACAAAATTCATTGTAACGTAAAAAATATTTTCCGCTTTATACTTTTCTTTACAACTGCTTAGTGCTCTATAAAATTTTCGGCTTGTTATTTTAAGCGCTATTTCGAATTAATATTACAAAGAAACTAAATCAAATATTACATGCAAGTTCGCTTGAACCATACTTATTCATCGTATCAACTAAACGGAATCTTCATCTACCTACATTTACCAGAATAATGAAAGACGTAAAGAAATATCTTTTACATAGCTCAAAAGTATTTATATATTATTTGGTTTTCGTTGTGTACGTTTTATAAGCATTATTCAAAATAAATAAAAGTTTTGGTTGTTTTTGAGAACAGTAAAATAATATCTTTACTCGCAGACATTTGTTTCTATAGTTATTTACAAGGTTAGGAGCAAAGATGTATTTTTCCACATATGTGTAAAAGTTTCGATATTGATTTTCATTGAAACAGAATTTGTTAGGAACAATTTCTATAGAAAAATGCGAAAACATAAAACTGTATTCAGAACCATTGTAAACAATTATTGCGATATAATTGTACATATTTCAACAATTCGTTGAAATGTGTGATGGAATGGGTTAACAGTAGTATATAATACCCGGAGCTGTCCCAGGGTTTCGTGTGATTTACCGAAGTGCCGACCGCCATTTGGGATTCTGATGTCACGGCGGCCATCTTGGATGATAATGACCACAGCCTCCATCTTGAATGATCTTGACCCCCTCCCTCCATCCTAGATTTTGGCGTCGCATCCACCATATTGTTTTCGCCTGCTGGAGGTCTCCATTCTGGACGACATAATGTTCGCCATATTGGTTTCTGCTGTTTGTTCCTTAAAGTGCGGCAGCATTGTTCTGAAACACGCATATAAGGTCGATGTTCAATTACCTACCAATGTTGTTATGACACTTATAGACATACTAAATTTCATTTTTTTTTATAAAAATATATATATATATATATATATATATATTGGAAGCAAGGTGATTCACTTCATGACAGGTCGACCCTCTGGCACTGAAAACATACACCTTTGACCACAGGGCCATGAAACCATATACCAGACTAGGAACTAAATAGGGTATATATGTCTATATAAATATGACATTTTTAAACTTGTAATTTTTTTCAAACGAAGGAATAATAGCAGCACCTGTTCGAGGCCAAGCCACCACCATTGTTTTAAATACTTGCTACCAAAAGCGCTAGTGTCATGTTTTGTACATGTCGTCTGCTGTAGTGTGCTGCTGAAATAATTGTTTTCAATTTTCGTTACTAGGAGAACTAATGTCGCGTATTATAAACATCGTCTGCTAGAGTGCGCTGCCACCATCTTGGTTTAAATTATACCCACTAGAGCTCAGTAGTGTCAATCACCAGACTGTCATAGCATCCACCATCTTGGCAACCACATTGGAAATATGTAATTATAAACCCTAAAAATTCGGAATAGTTAAAAGATATCTATCGCGGTAGTTGGTTCGATCCTTTGTTAAAGCTTAAAGTAATTAAGCTTAATATTATCATTATTTAAATTCAATTTTACCATTACCTTTCGTCGAGATTTTTTAATCTTCATCACTATGAACAAATACTGTACAAGACAACTGAAAAGCTGAATAAATAGTTACTCAATATCACTATGCGTACCATAGAGGCCATATTAAACGCAAATTATGATTACTAGAGTGCTAACTATAAGCATATAGGCCAAAAATCTCCGAAACATGAGGTATACTTTGTCTACACTAAGTATGTAATATATCCGAGTAAAAACCAATTGCAAGAATATAATACCAAGTGACTCTTAATCACGAAGACTTTTTTTCTTTCGATACATGACATGTTTCAACCATCATGTCCAATAACAAGCATAGATATAGGCAAAACGTCTCCGAACTAGGAAGCATTCTTTTTTTTCGATACATGACGTAACTTTGAACCAGATCATGTACATTTCAGGCGTCTAGGCGAAGATTATTGAACCACGAGACCTTTTTCTATGACCTTTCAAAGCAAGCAATGACCTATTTCTAGCTAACGAGAAGAAAGTTTCCGAACTGCCAGACTTACAGTATAGATTAAAACCATATACTTCAACTAAGAATATTTTATGCTTAATATAAATCCAACCATTCCTGAAAAAAAAAAAAACAAATATATATTTACGCTTACTACAGAACCAGGAGGTACTGAGCCATTAATCCTCCACACAGAGAAAAAAGGTTTGTTTGAATCAAACAAATACTTGTTTATATATGGCGAAACAAATATTTACTTCGTGAAACAAAATATTCTGTTAGCTTAACGAAAAACTCGGTAAGAAACAAAAAAAAAATATTTGTTACACCTAACCAAATGTACATTTGTGTTGAGAAAAACATTTTTGTTGGGTCAACAGAATCTTTTCTACTACAAAATATTTGTTTGAATTAGCAAAATATATATTTATTTCGCCACATGCAAACAAATATTTTGTTGTGAGGCAAACAAGCCATTCTCTCAGTGGCAGTCCCCACTGAATCCGGGACATCATGTTATGGACGTACTGTAGTTTCGTAGTCCCGTGTAACCGCGCCCTTGGTTGGCTTTCACGCCCTCCCCGCTCCCCCTCTCTCACACGCTGCTGTGCCCCTGCGCCATGCCGTTGCCATTGGCAACCGGGTCCAGCGGCGTCACGCTGGATTGCCTCACGTCGCAGCGGGACAGCTGCGATCCGCGGGATTCGAACCGTGGCTGCGTGCGGCCCACTGGGGCTGCAGCGTCGCATTTATTTATTTATTCAGTTTTTGATCTGTGGAGGTAAGGACTCCAGGATATAGAACAAGTCAATTAATACAAATATATACATATGCACAAACATACTGTACAACCACAAAAACCAAATATTACAGAGTTCTTTCACATTTCAATGGTAAGAAAGAGAGAAGAAGAAAAAAAAACATGTGTACATAAGGGATGGTATAAACTCAAGTCTAAGGCTCAGAAGCGAAGAGTTGGTTTACAAAACTCAATATTTTTCTCCTCGTTTTGTGATGGATTTAAATAGGATTGACCAGAGTTTAGTTTTCCTATCTGTTATTTACAACTTACAAGTTTAGTTCGTTTATCTAACCCAAGTCCTTTTATTGAAATATAATAATTCTTGTGGCGAACCACAGGCCGATCATGTACTGGGATGATCACGCATGTCTAACACCATCCTCGCTTGTGCTGCGTTTTGGTCCAGCGACTCGTTGGACGCACTCGGTTAACTGCGTGTGCAGAGTGCTTCTAGCCTGCACGAACCGTTAAATACCAAGAGATTACGTTTTTTTCGCGCAACACCAAAACCTTTTCACTGGCTGTAGTTTCTGTTAGGTCTTTGAATGTCGCTGTTTTTCGTCTCAGTAACACGGAGTACTAACAATTCTGCTGCCAGCTCCTTAGCCCCCATTTTAATTATTTCCTTACTCATTGGCAACATTTTTTTGACTGGCAACAGTTCTGAAACCACGAAAGAGCAATAACCTTCTCCAAGGGAGCCATTCCCGATACCCCCAATGGAGTCAGACCCACTCCCGACTTTCTAGAATGGACCGCCTTCGTCGGCTTTGAAATTTTCCCTGCGTGCACAGACCGAGATTTATAAATATTTAAAATTTCAATTTTCTAGCTCATATGAACATAGGTTAGAACTTTTATAGACAAGTGCATCAGTGAGTCGCACTTCGGTTTGTAATATATATTTAAATGAAGTTATTTTACTTCACGTCTAATTTTCAACTTAATTTTAAAACTTTTACAACATTTTCAAAACTCTTATATTATATTACTAAAAACAATTCTGACTTTCAATTCCTAGAGAAAAAAAAAACACTGCTTAAAATATACAATGTTGAGACGTTATGTAAACCAAAGACAGCTTTCACAAATTATTTATCATTATATAGTTGAAATTACCTTCATTATGTTGTTAAGAGAGTAATCCGGATGAAAACATCAATTTGAGCAATTTTATGATTTTCTTAAAAAGTCTCATAGAGTAAAATAATGACACATAACACAGTTTCTAGGACATGTGCCATTGCAGTTTTTCACTGTTTGTCATACCCTCGCCTGCCGCTGGCTAGGTGCGCGGCCAATCAGGGGAGCGTTCGCCTACCATTGGCTGTTCTAGGGGTGAAGGCGAACATATATAAACCACGTTTTCCAGTGTCCGATATCAGTGTCTTTGTACCTGATCGCGGGAACAGATGTCAGTTCCCAAAACGTTGCAATTTTTGTCATGGAAGACCTACTTTGTTCATCGGTGTTGTCGCCGTTGTGCTGTCCAAAATGCCTGTTTATCTTCATCGTTCGTATATTTGCTGCGCTGTCCAGGCTGTTTTTTGTCCGTCTGCATTTACTGTTATTGTCGAAACTGTCTCGTCGTTTTGGCCCTATGAGTTCGTTGTTAAATTATTTTTTCCATGACTAAATTTCTTACACTGAATTCTTGTGTTGTCTGATATTTAAATTTAATTATGTGAATGAAACAAATTTATTCTATATTATTCTGAGCATACTTTACGAAAATTGGAGCATAATTTAATTTTTAGATTGATGTTTCATTCAATCATATTTTATTCAACAATGTAAACGATCATTGAATATTCAACAGTTAGACTGAATTTTGATTTTATTGTGCTTATCAACGTGTGCAGTTAATACTGGAAATATATTCAGGGATCGGTTTACAAATAACTATTGGAGGTACTGGGGGGGGGGGGGGGGGGAAACATAAATCATAAACGCCCGGGCGAGAATCCGAGCCCAGTATTGTTGCAAACACTATTCAGTAGCGATACGAGTGGTTTTCATGTTTGCATGCATATTTCTGTTCCGTTTACAAAAGAAAAATACCTGGTACTCTCAGATATTCCAGGGGAGTGCCCAACGTCTTCCTAATACTCTTGGGGCTGTTAAATGCCCTAAATAGATCTTGGTAAAGGTTCCTAATTCTCTTGGAGCTGTTAAATGCCCTAAAGAGCTCGCGGTAAAGGTACCTAATTCTCTTGGGGCTGTGCGACAGCTGTGGGCCGCTAGTGTTGACACAAGAGCACACAGATGTCCGTCTTCCTCTTCGTCTTCGAGTGGCGTCTGCGCCCTTTCGACTTGTTTGCGGGGGGAGCTCTCATCCTCGGCCGCAGCAAGTATGATTGCTCTTCGCTCGCGCCAACACCCGAGAGGGAGGACTCTCGCGACGAGTCCCGAGACGGCTAGTTCGAGGGGTCGACCAGTGGAGCAGGCATGTCGACCCCTTGCAGCACATATGCACGCAGTGGTTCGAGGGGTCGACCAGTGGAGCAGGCATGTCGACCCCTTGCAGCACATATGCACGCAGTGGTTCGAGGGGTCGACCAGTGGAGCAGGCATGTCGACCCCTTGCAGCACATATGCACGCAGTAGTTCGAGGGGTCGACCAGTGGAGCAGGCATGTCGACCCCTTGCAGCACATATGCACGCAGTGGTTCGAGGGGTCGACCAGTGGAGCAGGCATGTCGACCCCTTGCAGCACATATGCACGCAGTGGTTCGAGGGGTCGACCAGTGGAGCAGGCATGTCGACCCCTTGCAGCACATATGCACGCAGTAGTTCGAGGGGTCGACCAGTGGAGCAGGCATGTCGACCCCTTGCAGCACATATGCACGCAGTGGTTCGAGGGGTCGACCAGTGGAGCAGGCATGTCGACCCCTTGCAGCACATATGCACGCAGTAGTTCGAGGGGTCGACCAGTGGAGCAGGCATGTCGACCCCTTGCAGCACATATGCACGCAGTAGTTCGAGGGGTCGACCAGTGGAGCAGGCATGTCGACCCCTTGCAGCACATATGCACGCAGTAGTTCGATGGGTCGACCAGTGGAGCAGGCATGTCGACCCCTTGCAGCACATATGCACGCAGTGGTTCGATGGGTCGACCAGTGGAGCAGGCATGTCGACCCCTTGCAGCACATATGCACGCAGTGGTTCGATGGGTCGACCAGTGGAGCAGGCATGTCGACCCCTTGCAGCACATATGCACGCAGTGGTTCGATGGGTCGACCAGTGGAGCAGGCATGTCGACCCCTTGCAGCACATATGCACGCAGTGGTTCGATGGGTCGACCAGTGGAGCAGGCATGTCGACCCCTTGCAGCACATATGCACGCAGTGGTTCGAGGGGTCGACCAGTGGAGCAGGCATGTCGACCCCTTGCAGCACATACGCACGCAGTGGTTAGAGGGGTCGACCAGTGAAGAAGGCATGTCGACCCCTTGCGGCACATATGCACGCAGTAGTTCGAGGGGTCGACCAGTGGAGCAGGCATGTCGAACCCTTGCAGCACATATGCACGCAGTGGTTAGAGGGGTCGACCAGTGAAGAAGGCATGTCGACCCCTTGCGGCACATATGCACGCAGTAGTTCGAGGGGTCGACCAGTGGAGCAGGCATGTCGACCCCTTGCAGCACATATGCACGCAGTGGTTCGATGGGTCGACCAGTGGAGCAGGCATGTCGACCCCTTGCAGCACATATGCACGCAGTGGTTCGATGGGTCGACCAGTGGAGCAGGCATGTCGACCCCTTGCAGCACATATGCACGCAGTAGTTCGAGGGGTCGACCAGTGGAGCAGGCATGTCGACCCCTTGCAGCACATACGCACGCAGTGGTTAGAGGGGTCGACCAGTGAAGAAGGCATGTCGACCCCTTGCGGCACATATGCACGCAGTAGTTCGAGGGGTCGACCAGTGGAGCAGGCATGTCGACCCCTTGCAGCACATATGCACGCAGTGGTTCGAGGGGTCGACCAGTGGAGCAGGCATGTCGACCCCTTGCAGCACATACGCACGCAGTGGTTAGAGGGGTCGACCAGTGAAGAAGGCATGTCGACCCCTTGCGGCACATATGCACGCAGTAGTTCGAGGGGTCGACCAGTGGAGCAGGCATGTCGAACCCTTTGCAGCACATATGCTCGCAGACAGGCTCCCGGTGCATGGGGTTCTGGGTTCGAGTCCCCGGTTTGGGTTCATTCAGTCTGAATTCGTCACAAAAAAAATATTGCCAGCACAGAAAACAAATGTTATGTGTTTTTACAAAAGATTCCTTTGTACAATACATGGCTATGGTTATTTGTGCATGTATGAAATACGTTTTTAGAAATAATACTGAGTGTTAACTCAAAAAATTGATGCATTATTTTATATTCAAAATATGTTTTTTCAAGTTTGTTTAAAACCACATTGAGAAAAAGTTTTGTTTGAATCAAAAAAAATATATTTGTTTATATATGGCGAAACAAATATTTACTTCGTGGAACAAAATATTTTGTTAGCTTAACCAAACTCGGTAAGTAACAAAAATGATTTGTTACACCTAACCAAATATATATTTGAGTTGACAAAATCATTTTGGTTGGGTCAACAGTATCTTTCCTACTACAAAATATTTGTTTGAATCAACAAAATATATTTATTTCGCCATATACAATCAAATATTTTGTTGAGGCAAACAAACATTTTTTCCCAGAGCACGGAAAAGATAATTTTAATATTCAATTATTTGACTTTTTTTTTAATGCTTATAAATGCGTGCATTTAAGTGGCCCGTCCTAGTCAGAGGAGTACGTGTGTTCAGCCGAGGCCACACAGAAAGCTACGCTGTGTTCGCTATGTTCGCTGCGCCAGGCGGCCAGACGGGACAGTCTGGTTCGCGATGTCGGAGAGACGCGTGCCGTGGGGTTCCAGTGATGATTCCGACTGCTGGCTCTCGCAGTACGTGAACGTTAAAAAATAAATGGGTTCATGAAGTTAATCTACAAACAAAATAATTTGAGCAACTTCATCATTTGATGAAGCAGTTGTTTGTGAGGATGAAACCAAATTTATGGATTATTACAGAACAAATACAACTCATTTTAATAGCATTCCTTTGATACCCAATCCTAGGCATTGTCCTGCATATACTGCCTTATAGGCATATTCTTCCATAAATTCTATTACATAAACATGGCTATTTTCGTAATACTTAAATGAATTTTGCTGTCGACATGACTATTTAAAGCACAATGCTAAGAAAAATCAAATCTCATAAAAAGAAAACGCAGAAGTATTGTAAAATTCCGTGTGAAACCAGATGATTTTGTTTATCTGGAAGAAAGTCTCTGTTAACAACATTCACCAATCAGTTATTGTTTCTTCAACCGTACAGAATCATCAATACAGACTTCAAACCTTAAGTCTCAAAAGGAGTAAGTTTTAATTGCTGGTGAAAATTTTCGTAAGTAAAAAACATATTTAAAACCATGAAATGTCTTTTCACTTTTTTTTCTTCATTTTAACACCTGTATACTGATTGGTGCTCGGGAAACAGGCAATTCAACATTTAACTTTACGATAGTATTTTTCTAAACCGTTAAGTTGAGCGTTCTTGGTTCCAACTTTACGATCTCGGATGTGTCACGCTGCATCGGGAATGACACAGCGAAATTTCTGAAGTAGACCATCGTAAAAAAAGTCAGGTCGTAAAGTCACGAGTCAGGAGTTGGCTTCCGCTCTTCTGTGAACTCCGCAAAGCACGCCAGTGTTGCAAAAAGCACATAAACCAGAATAAACTTTGAGCAGATCTTTCCTCAGGCCATGCTGTTTACAAAATTTTCACCTTAAATCTACGTATGACACTGGTTAGAAATTATCCAGCGCTCTTCGTAAAATTACGGGCACTGAATTTACTTATTTTTGAACTCAAACTCGCTGCAATCATACTGAAGCATATCAATATAAACATTTTCATAAACTTGTTGAGAGTACAACAGTAAAGCACGCTTCTGTCTTCCATGCGCCTGTTTACCTGGTTTGCAACGGAGCTCAGAACTAGGAAGGTAGAAGCACCAGTAATATCAAATTACCAATTAAAATTTTAAATTATTTGAACTGTAATTGCAAATTTCGTAAATGTACTGCATTATCTTAACAGCTCGAATTAATAGCGACAGTAAAAATTCTAGATTTCAATGCCCTATAGGATGGGCTCCATGATTCTCAAAGCACTATGCATAATTTACAACTTCTCATCAGCCACTGACTCATGACACGTGTTAACTATAGTGCTCGTGATTCGATACTACTCTTGTTTGAAGGAGTTTTACTGACCTTCTGATAAACTGTGGCCGAAATCACTGAAGCAGGCTATCGTGAAATGAATCCACGAAATTTTCGGGTCCCTACACATTAACGTTCCCCAAAAGTAAATTGATCCCTTGTGGCCAGGGAAATATATTTTTTCGTGACAAAACCTTACCGCTCGTTAGAATGCAAAAAGGTATGCGAACTCCAGGGTTTACTTCCTGGCAATTGGCGGGCGTCAGCAAAGGAAGCCATCACCTCTTTTGGCTAGGCCATTCAGGACGCGTTTGCTTCCGTGCTCAGCGGCTGAGATTCGTGCGCCAAAACACTGGGAATTATTATTTTTGACGTGACAACGTCTAATAAATCGATGAACACCGGCTTCACGCACGAAAAAGGATGACTCATTGTCCCGTTACGCACATTGTCCCGTTACACTCATTGTACGCTTGCGCCGCATCTATCTCTCTTCCACTCGATTGGAACAACCATCGATTTGACTTTTTTGAGGCACATTAAACGTGAAACACTCCCATTTGTTTCCTACAGATTGGAAGAAGTTAAATAGTAAACATGTATAAAAAGTTATAGTTAAAATAATCTGTTCGTTAAAGTAATAAACATATTTGAATTAATGAGTGTAAAATATAGTAAATTTATCAATTAAATTGTAGATTTCATTTCACTCCTTTGTATCCATACAAAATAGTGATAATTCAATAAAAATGATTAAATTTTATTCATAAAAGTATGCAATCATTTCATCAATGTTTTGTTATGACGTTGTCACGTTAAACTATCCTCCGTAAACCGACTTTACAGACAACCAATTTTTTTTGTAAATAGAACTGAAATATTCATGTAAAATTACAGGTATTTGTAAATGTGTACATTTACACGAGAACAACTATACCACTACAAAATATTGTTCGCAGTAATACTGGGCTCGGATTCTCACTCGGACATTTATGCTCTGTGTTGTCCCAGTACCTCCAATAGTTAAAGTTATTTGTAAACCATTCCCTGAAATGCTTCCCAGTATCAACTGCGCGCATAAATAAGCACGATACAACGAAATAAAATAAAATTATTGAATATTCGATTTATCTTTTCCATGGTTAAACAAAATTATGCTTGAATGGAACATCAATTAAAAAATACAAAATGATGCGCCAATTTTTGTAAGGAATATTATCTCGAAAAACCTGTATAAAATAAATGCAAAAATTAACCATAATAATGTGATTTATAAGGTTAAAATATCTTTCTTGTACATTACAAACTATTTCGTGGCAACTGGTTTACAAAAGTACATACTTGTATTTTCTGTGTAACCAATTGTGAAACTAAGACTCTGCCACAGTGACTTAACTCACAGGTCGTCACAAATTATTTTTTTGTTCGCGAAATATGCCTGTCCTGATTAGTGCTATTCTGTGAAGGCTTTAAGGGACGGGAACTCCAAGATTACGGCGTGCGTTGAAACTTTTGGGTAACCAACTCGGTGCTCATACATTCGAGTCGTTACGAGGTTTTAGGGGTCAAAACCCATAAGCAGGGCGGGTAAGAGATCTTTGACTTCGAAACAACCTGCATGTTGGACCGTACTCTGAATTTCATTTTGGTGTGTAAAGAATGAAGGGGGAAGTAAGGGTGAAAACATAGCCTCTTTGCCCGCTTTTGTTTTTTTTTTAGACCTCTTTCCTTTTCTTGGTGGGAATGATATATTATTTTTTTTTTTTTGGGGATTTATTTGGATTTTGGGGAAGGGTTGTATGATGAACGAGGTGTGATCAAAATACGGCGAATAACTTTGTTACAACGAAATTAATAAGCTTACATCAAATTTGAACTAATCTCCTTCAAAATATACCCTCCTTGGCACTTATCCCAATGTTGATTCCATGATTGGAAGCATTTATGGAAGGTCTTTTGGAAGGTCCTTCAAGATACTGTCTCTTAACGTCGGGAATGGTCTCAAAACAAATTTCTTTTAGCACGAACCATTTTTCTGATCCCGTTTCGCAAATGAAACTTAATGCTAGAGACTGGAAAAATTCGCACTTTGGATGACCTCTAGCATAGACTCCATAATCCCCTACACACTCGGTCAAATGCCACCTGCTCATTGGCTACTGATTCGTGATACCTGTCAACTGGGACGCTTGCGATTCGATGCTTTTTTGGTTGAAGGTTTTTCATTGGCTCAAAGTCCTTCAGATAAACTGTGAAACAATCAGAGAAGCAATATAAAGGTACAGTTGTTTGGATTGTATCATATCGTGAAATGAATCCGCGAATTTTTCCGGTCTCTACTTAATGCTAGCACGATATTCGAAATCCGTGAACACAGATACGGAAACGGCGCATTCATTAAGTCCCAAGCTAGAATACAGACCTTCGCACTCTCGCACCGTGTTCATGATTGGACAGCAGTTATTTGGCCACGCCCCTCCACGACCGTGAGCCGACGATGATCGAATAGGAGAGAAGTAAACGAATCAGGTAGTGTTAATTAGCAAGGATGAAAAATGTTCCTGTTAAGAAATCATCCAATCGGAAAGCAAAACACGGATTGAGCACACATATGAATTTGAATTCTTCTCTGACGAATATGCGAAATTTCTAGGTTTCTATCCATGATGGGCGACAGACACGGCTCTGGAAGCTGACTGGCTAGTCTCAACTTGATCAAACTTGACCCTGACTAACTAAACGGATCACGCTTTTGAGCATATTACTTCAAATAGATGTAGCGTCAGTAGTTGCTGCTATAGAAATTGGTTCTCTGTATTTTTTTTTATCACACCACGAATCCCCCCGTCTTCCTCCTCTTAGGTAAGCTCCTGATTGGGTGATGTCAGGCGCGCCCACAAGAGGGCAGTATGGCGTGAGTTGCGCCGTTGTGAACAATTGTGGGGGGGGGGGAGGGTATTTCAAACACTATAAAGGGGGAGATAAGAAAAATAAATAGACACAAAAATGTATTTTCTTATAAGCTGACATTACTTGCCCCTAAGGTGCAATATTTCGCTTATTTTTTTGTGTTATAATTGCATTATAAAGGACTTTCGTAAAACTAATTTTCGAAAATTTTCTGAGTTAGGACATTTGAACCACTGGTTTGAAGCTATTAAATTCAAAATTCTAGGTAAATAACTTTTTTTTTGGTGAGGAACATTGTTTAAAGTGGTGGAGAGGAATATGCCATCATTTAGAGACGGGAGGGGGGGGGGGGGGGGGAGCGGCACCTATGGTGATTGCAGTGTCTCTGACGATCTTTATATTGAAGAAAATTAAGAATCCAAGAAAATTAATACATTATTTCGTAGTGATACAGTTGTTTTAATGTGAATGTATAAAAAAAAATTGTACACACATCTGTAATACAACACGAAGATTTCAATTCCATTTACAAAAAAATAAAAATATACAGTGTGTGTACACTTCGCTCAGTTGTTTCGTGTGTGCCGTAAATATACGGCGAAAGCCATCAGCTGGGCAAAAAGCGACTCCACACAGCGGTGCTTGCATGGTCGCCTTCGGGAAACGAGGACCGGGCGATCCTCGCGGTGCAAGAAGACGTAACTGAGGGCAGCGACGCAAAACGGAACAGGGAGAAATAAAGACCGCGGCGATAAAATTGACCGTGGGAAAACGCGGAAGTTTCCGGGCTCGACCCGTTGAAGAGGCTCTCCGCTGGAGGAAGGAAGGGATAATCCTGAAGGACATGTCCGCATGTCCTTCCCGCACAGCCATGTTAGTCCTTGTCCTCCTGGTCCGTTTTGCGGAATGCGCACCTCCTGGGCGTGGCCTCAACACTCACCGAGAGATAAAAGACGTAAAGTATAACAAAATTGTTTGGAAATTTACTCCACTAAAGTATGGGCATATCTTATATATAAGCATTAATGTTTGCTTGTCCATTTTTTTTTTAATGCGTTTGAGTTGAAACTTTGTTGGCACTTTCGCGTACAATAGGTGGTGCGAGAGTTGAATCGGATAATTGTTAGTTTTATATACATATATACTATACAAGCCAGCATTTATTTTAGGCAAAAATTAGTATCTGGTTTTCTAACTCATAATTAGAGCCACGAATGTTTCGCGGTTTTATTGGGTAGCAAAGTATACTTGAAGCATTTACACATCTGCTCCATGCTGACGATTTGATTGCAGTTCTCTTGACAAGCTCTTGACAAACCTGAGCCAGCTATAAATAACGAGAAGAAGAGATTAACCAATAACTAGGGTCAGGAATTTTTCGTGACATAATCTGAACCTCTATTGGACTGCAATAAGGTATGCCCGCGCCAGCGAAATCTTCCTTGTGATTGGCGGCCGTCTGCAAGAGAAGCCATTGGATTATTTTTGGCTGAGCCACTCATGACGCGTTTGCTCCTGCACTGGATTATTGTGACAGTAGTCATGTACCTGAAAGAAACTCACCTAATCACTAGAAACCTGTAAAATTCGCGGATTAATTTCGCGATAGGATAGAGTCCAAATACTTTTGACATTATTTTGCTTCAGTGATTGGGCCACAGTTTATCTGAAGGACTCTGGGCCAATAAAAAATCTTTAACAGAAGAATTAGCGAATCACGATCATTCCAGTCAACAGGTGTTACGAGTCGGTAACAAATCAGCAGATGTAATTTGCACGAGTGCATAGAGGATCATGGAGTCTATCCTTTAGGAATTCGAAATCGCAAATTTTACATGTCTCTACTTATCACGAAATAAAAGCGACGATACAGTGTTTTAACTGTCAGCTGATCTCGAAATATTTTCGCGAAAAATGCATGTCCCTACCAATCACGTGTGACCCGCTGCAAGATGTGACCTGGCCATCGACCAATGAATGTTCTAAAAAATTGTAAAAAATACATTTTTCAAGCCCAACTTTTGTATTAATTTTGCTGGAATAAAAATATTATACATAATTTTAAAAGTTATAATAACAGCTTGAATGCAGCAGTGCAATCGTGTTCCTTAACATAATTTTATTACTTGCTTTATCTATTTACGTTGCATGTGTGTTTTCCCATGACATTTTGAAGCCAGATTTTGCCAAATAAATTTCTAGTTGCTCATATTAACATTAAAAAAAGACGACGATGATTTTACGCGATAAAGTCATAAGAAAACATTGATGAAAAAATTGCATACTTTTTAATTTTCAAATATTATTTACAGTTTCTGCAAATTTAATTTAAATAATTTGTTTAAATATAATCACGAAAAATTAGTTAAAAAGCCCGCCTTAACCTGTTTGATATTATAGAAGATTTTCTCGCACGGTGGTTGGCTGGTTCTTGCACGCTCGGCTCAGGCGGAACGTGACAATTTCTCGTGCGTGCAGCCGGCGTTCATCGATTTATAAGACGTTATCACGTAAAAAAAAGTTTCATTGTATATAGGAGAGGTGAGTCTAGCCTGGAGTTAAAAGAATCTACGAAGTAATAGCGGCTATACTCTTATGTAATTAAGAATCACCCAACTGTGATTGATTTTACCTGGAGATCAGAATAAAACTATATTGTTTGTAAATTTATTTTTAATTTATGAACAGAAACTGTTTCATATTGCTATGCCAAATATTTTCTTAACAACGTTAAGCATGATGGAATGACATTAACTTACACTTACACTGATATAAGAAAGATCTCCGCTTCTCTGGTATATTTGAGATCCCACAACGTCTTGACCTGGTCACCCTCTGGGATGTTCTGAGCCAATCAACGCGATCAAACACTGCGCCCAATCATGCGCGAGCCAGTCAACACTTCCCATTTGACTCAGCAGCCAAAGAGCACGAGTCATAGAAGCGAGCGTTAACAGAACTGTGGTGTTTACTACATGCGAACGAATCCACGTACTATCCCAGTCTCTATGCATATGAAAAACTTTTTTTCCCTGTTCAAAATCACAATAGGCGGTGGGAAAAAAATAATATTTCCACGCTCAATCAATTTTCGTATTGAAAATCAGAAGTACGCTTTGTGTTGTTTGTGTTATGTTATTCTAAAGGTCAGCCTTCCACCGGTTAACAAGCCATGACAGACGTATCCCATCAATGTTCGCGTTACACTTCCTCAGGGGGGAAAAACAAAATTCCCCGCTAATTAACTGAAATGTTATGGAATCGAACAAAGCCATCCGAAAGCTCTCCGGTTATTTCACGGCAGACGTCGTACAAAAGGCATCGCCAGGCACTCGACAGGCAGGAAGCGAACGAAGAGTCCTCGATTATGCTTCACCAATCTCCTTTTTGTCCGAACGCAGATCTAAATCAAAAATGCTATCAAACATCGATTAATTCTCGTCCGCGCAAACACACACGCACTTCCTCTTCACCCCCCCCCCCCCTTCCCAACACGCTAAACGATTCAGACCCGCGGACAGTGGGCGCGGCCATTCGCTTGATTGTAATCCGTCAAAATAGCCCACCAAATAATTAATTTTAATCGCATTGCCTTAGCGACGATGACGTAGGGGTGGGATAGTAGAGGGGGAGGGGAAGAAAGGGGGGTAGGGGTGTAGGGGTTTCGACGACGCCAGCGCGCCCTATTCGCCACTCACTTGTTTGGTTTTTATCGCGTGGGTTGGTTTGCCCGCGCCGAAAAAAAAAAAATAATATTGTTCGCTTTCCACCACCGCATATGGTTACCGCCAATCGAATTTTTGCTCTGTTGTCCTCGTGATTAATTTCACCTCCTCCACCCCCCATCCTTTTTGCTACACCCCCTCTCTCTTCTCCCTTCGTGAATAGCTCCCGGGCCGTTGAAAACACCGCACGACAATGCGTAACTGTTTATGTTTGTCGATTCGTTCGTGCGCGCGTTGACCGCATGAAACGCACTGGTGGCTTTCGACGTGAAAACGGAAACAAATGGGACGTGCGCTTCCCGCGAGCGGTGGTGAGAGGGAAAACACTTTTCGGACGGCCACGTTGAAAATAAAAACATCCCCACAGTGAAACTATGCTACAGTGTTTTATAACTCTCAGCTAGTCTCACATTATTTCCGCGAAAAATTACCCGCCCCTTTAATCAAGCCCAACTATTGTAAGTATTCCCAACTAAAGCCACGTAGAATTTAAGGGAAAAAAAAATTACCCCAATGACATCTTTAGATAAGATGGGCACAGATTGAGTAACATCTGAAACTGTTTTCGCCCGAATCATGAACGGCTACCATCCGGGACGAAGCTCAGCTTAGTAACAGGCATACTCATCCTGATTGGCCAGACCATCCTCCAATCATGGCTGCCCACATGAACCGATTGCCACTCGTCTGTGAATGATCCCTACAATGTGAATGGAGACCGGAATAATTTACGTTTTCAATGCATGATATCTAGGATAGACTTTACAGTCTGTGCCTGTGTACTATGGGAAAATGTCACCTGTCCATTGGCTGCAGACTGTATTTCTTTACTTGAGGGTTCTTCACTTGCCACGAGCATTCCCTATTAACCGTATGCGATTAGCGGAATTAGCCTAAAACTTTTGATATATATATATACACTAGCTTAAAACCAGGAAAACTTAAAAAGTTACAATTTGTAATTCTATATGCTTAATGATCATTTTTATTTTCTATCCCTTAGATCTAGTAGATTAGGGAACACGCTTAACTCTTTTACACCGCTTACGGGCCTAATCTTGCCAATAAGTTAAACAATAATTAATAATAGTTTATTTTTTGACCATTAAATGACGCCTTACATTAATTAGTTTTGGATTTATATATATATTTAAAATAACGAAGACAACCACTTTTCACTCCCTTAAAATCAGAATTTCAATAAACGCAAAAAAAAAAAAAAAAAATCAATACGTAACTCTAGTTGCAAGGTTTTTTTTTTTTTTAGTTTCTAACTTCTTATTGTAATTGATTTTAAAGTGTTTTTTTTAAACACATCTATCCCTTTAACCAACCATAAAACTATACTTTTGAATTCTCAACAATGTAAGTAGGCATTTACAGTATTTATTATTTTTTTTCCAATCTATATACTTTTTACCTCGAAAAGTTTTATTATATATATATATATATACATATATTTGTGTGTGTGTGTAAATTCCTTCTCCGGCATTATCTGCGCTGCCTAGATATTTGAAGTTCGATATCTGCCAACATTAGCTTGTTTTGCGCGTATATATCTACGTGTTTATCTTAAAATTTTCTTTCTAGAGGTTTCTCATGTGACGTCCAGTGTGAAGCAGCGGGGACGCACCAAAACGCCGAAATGCAAAATTGACCCCAACGCCGACAGCTAGAAAACTGCTGTGTACCACAACGCCGAAATACACTAACGCCGAAAAATGTCATTGCAAGACTGCCACAAAGGTTAGGTTAGGTTAGACAAGGTTAGGTTAGACTAGGTTAGGTTGGACTAGGTTAGGTTAGACTAGATTAGGTTAGACTGGGTTAGGTTAGACTAGGTTAGGTTAGGCTAGGTTAGGTTAGACTAGGCTAGGATAGGCTAGGTTAAGTTAGGTTAGGTTATATTAGGTTAGGTTATGTTAGATTAGGTTAGGTTAGGTAAGGTTAGATTTGATTGTGGTATTTCGGCGTTAATGTACATTTAAGAAACACACACAAATTCATTCCGTTGTTATTTCGGCGTTGTGGTACACAGCAGTTTTCTAGCTGTCGGCCTTGTGGTAAATTTTGATATTCGGCGTTATGGTATTTCTGCGTTGTGGTACCGACCCTGAAGCAACAATGACGTACGTTCGCGAAGTAGTTTTGAAATCACCGTGAAACGCAGTGTGCTCACGAAACGACGAGACTACCCGCAGTTGTTTTAGTGTCGGAGAGCGCACAGGACTCCCATCCGTGCCGGCTGTCGACTCGAACTGAGAAGCCGGTCTCGCAGCAGGGAAAAAAATGTACTCGTGATTGGTTTGCGGCTGATTGTGGGGGGTGGAGAGGAGGGGAGGGGGGATAGGCGACGAGGGAGCGAACGAGATCCTGCTTTCAATCGGTGGACGAATCGACGGGCCCGGACAACATCTCGTTCAACTCGCGCATCTGCCGCTGGCACACGGGCTGTGTCGCCCGCTGGGATGCGCGACGTGCGATAAATAAATAGAAACCAGAAATATTCGCGAATTCATTTCGCGATAGGCTTAAAATACAAATAGTTATACCTCAGTGCTGCCTCTGCTATTGGCTCACAACTCACCTGGATGACGCTGGGCCAATGATAAACACCCGACCAAAGCTTTATCGAATCGCAGGCTGGCTACGCTGTGACTTCTCACAAGACAGCAGCCAATGAGTGGGTGGCATTTGACCGAGTGTTCGTGGAACTATGGAGTTCATCCTGCAGGTCATTGAACCAGTGATTTTTTCCGTTCCCTAGCCATAAAACACTGTATGTATGTTTTACGCCACTGAATGTTCGTACGAAGAAAAAATAATGGGTGCGTGTACCTATGTACGCGCGTTAGAAGTTATACTTACTTGGCGCAGTAATAAAAAAACTTTATTTTTGCATGCAAATAATTAATAGAAAAAAAATAAATGACTGTAGTTTTATAATATATACCGTTGGTAAACTATAAATACAATCAAATTAAATATTTAAATAAACTAACTTGAATTTTTCATACAAATAATTAATAAAAATAAAAGGACTGGATTAAAAATACACATGAATAAGTTTATAAACACCATTTATATCACTAAAATTCAGAATAAATTAATGTTTTTTTATTATACGGATTAGTATTTAATATCAATCAATATGATTTCAAAGCACATATATAATTTTCATACTGTCAATTTTGTTGCATGCTGCGAGCGTCTCATAAAATTTTACTCTCATAATTTTTTTTTTCAAAACGTGATTAACTAAGTACATCAAAAAACGAGTACTAGAAGCTTAAGATATTATCGAAATACAAACAATATGTGCATAAAAATTCGTGATTTCATTTCGTGATGAAACTAAATTTCGAATGACTTAAGCTACTGGTTGCTATTTGACTATACATCAGAGAACTGCATCATGACTAGCGACCAAGTTCATTTTCGTGATAGGCAAAAATTAAGATATATACATCATTAACTCGTTTCCGTTATTGGCACACAGTTTAATTGGAATACTTTGGTGTAATACTCCCGTGGAATTCAGAAATACTATCATGAATTAGATTAGTATGTAAATAAATTGTAAAATTTAACACGAGTGAATATTAAATTTTGGAACAGACTAACATTTAGTTCAAACTAAGATTTATAACCAGAACAAAAAAAAAACACTATTGGTGATATTTAAAATAATCATTGAAACATAAATGTGATGATTATCCTTTTTTAAATAAAACATGATAATTATATAGCCATTGAAAATAAACTAATCATTATATTCCCCAAAAAAAATAGTCAAACTATTATATTATGAACTTATATCTGGTCTCCTTGTGGATGTAATTGGGTGAGCAAGAAACCAGAAAATACCTCAATATAATATATTTCATAAAATAAATAAATTTTCTATATTTTAAATTTTCACATGGTAATCGCACTAAATAAATCACTTATCGATTAAGAATATTTTGTTGGCCTTTATGCATAGAGTAATAAATATCTTTTTAAATGTTTTATATCCTATTGAACACAAAATAAGAAAAATATTTTAATACTAATGTACGTTCTTTTCGTTGAATTTGTCCAATATTGCGTCCTAGATGATTAATGTATGTCCTTTTAGTTGAATTTGTCCAATATTGCGTCCTAGATGATTAATGTATGTCCTTTTCGTTGAATGTTTGTCCAAGTGTGTGTCCTAGATGAATGTGCGTTGTCAGGTTTTTAGTACTGAGTAAAGAATTAATGATAAGAACCTCATGGTCTTGTAGTAACCGTAAAATATTGTTCAAGGATGCTTGATCCTAAATGCTTGGCATTGGACATGACTTGGTTGAAAGGCATACCAAGTATCGACAATGGATAGGCCTTTAGCGTGGTTCGGAGACACTTAGCCTAAATACTTGTAGTTGGCACTCTATCAATCATGAGGTACACCGACAATCGCCTCCATTGTAGGTATAGTCATGTTTGTAACATATTTATACATTTGAACAGTTGTTCTTTATAGAGTCCTTGGTATTAGTAACTAAGAAAAATAAATTTGTCAAAAGGAAATTTAAAAAAAAATTAAATAATTTTAAGCTAAAATTACCAGAGATCGAACCAAGGACCAATATCGAGCGAACTATCAAATATATTAATATAAATTTTTAAAATAATATGTAGATGTTATTAAAATTGTTAGTGGTTAATTACGGTTTTTCAATATGATTAGGTATCAATATGACATCAGCGGTTTACTGGAGGCTGCTAGAGGAGGATTTTAAGCCTTTTGGGAACACTTCGTCTTATTTAATTCAATAAGTATCGTAATATTAAGAAAATAAAACTATTCCTAGTCCTGAATAAGGATTGAACCAAGGACTCTAATCGATTATATCAATCAATAAATTAATAAGTAAATAAGGTAAGTTTTTTGTTTTATTTTTATTTTTTAATTTTTTTGGTTGATAATAACCGATTTTAAATATGGCCAACAAGGTGGTCGGCAAGATGGCTGATGTTACTACAGCAGACAATCTGGTGATTTACACTACTGCACTTTCAGCGGCTAGAAAAAACAATATGGTGGCAACACAATCCTGCAGACAATGTGTGGAATGCGCAACAACAGCGCTCCCAGTAGCAAGCATTGAAAACAAAGATGGTGGCTTGGGCTCCAACAGTTGCTGCTATTATTCCTTCACGCTGAAAAAATTGCAAGTCCGAGTATGTATTATTTTTATATATATCTTATTTACTTCTAAGTCTGGTGTATGTCTCGATAGCTGTGTGGTGAAAGGCGTATGAAATGGAACTTCGACCTAATGTGCTTGAGAATGAACGACGCTAGAACATTCTAGGAACAAACAGCACAAACAAAAATGGCAAACATTACGTTATTCAAGATGGTGGCCTCCAGACGATGACAATAAGACGGTGGAATCATGTAATCCAAAATGCCGATCTCCAGCAGACGAAAACATGACTGCGAATTATAAGTAAGAATCCAAGATCGCGGAATCCAAATCGTGGAATTCAAAATGATGAAAACAAGATGGCTTCCTACAAACAATCGAAAAGTTAACTCATGAGTGGGAGGCTAAATTATGATGCCACCATAACGATAAATGCAACTTTAGGGAGTGAGGTACTTAAAGTTGATGCCACAGTTACGAAAAGTGCAAAGTTCGGGAATGGGGCTAGATTTCACGATGGCGGCTGATTTCAAGGTCAATGTCCCAAGATGGCCGCCGAAACGTCACAAATAAAATTTAGGCCAAAAATCCCAAACTTCACTCCGACTCAAGGCGCAAGAGGAACCAATATATACTACTTGAATGTACGTGTTCATTAGAAAAAAAACTTTTCTATTTTATATTTGAACCGCAAAGAGAAGAAAAACAATATTATTCGATTATTTAACAGTGTAAACGTGAATGTAAAAGAGTGTCTAATAGATTTGAGGATGTAATTTTGTGCACCCTTTCAGAGAACAATTTTTTTTTATAGTCTTCAACATAATTTGGTAAGGAAGTCTTTCCTGTACACACAAACAAGTCCTTCAGTCGCTTTCCCGTTCCAATTCTTATTCGATTTAATTACTTCCGAGAATTTTTTTTT
Source organism: Bacillus rossius redtenbacheri (assembly GCF_032445375.1). Taxonomy (NCBI): domain Eukaryota; kingdom Metazoa; phylum Arthropoda; class Insecta; order Phasmatodea; family Bacillidae; genus Bacillus; species Bacillus rossius. Next base: position 71,979,746 of record NC_086333.1, read on the forward strand.
GTCGTCTTCGTGTTTTCTTCATTGCTTTTTTCTCGTTGCTGTTCCGGTGGCAGTATATTTCCGGGTATTCTTCAATATTCTGGTTTCACTGTTGATGGATCTCTCTTACATGTTTCAAGTCAACATCCAAATAGACACGCGGACACACAAAAAACCACGAAAAGTCCAATCGGAAATGAATTTCAAGTGAATAGAATATACAGGTTTCAGAGGCCAGGGGGATATTTGTGTTCGTGAGGCGAGGTGATAAGTACGATGCTCGCCGGTGCTTCTAGAGTGGTGTCGCCCCTAAGCGCAAGGCTGTGGACTGGCGCACTGTCTTCTCATCGTGCATAGGCTAACTATGAGATTTGAGCAGTAACCATAACATTTTAATGCGGAGAAATGAAGATAAATGGGTAATGTAAGTTAATTGAGTGCTTTTATACATCTGTACCGGATTGTTTTCTGCCTAAAACCTATTCTGAAAAAGAAAAAAATTACACGTTTTTGCCATTTTCACTTTTATAAAAATGCAATTTAAAAACGAAATACGGAAACATAACCCTACCAGCGTATTCTTAAATGCTTTTCACAAACAGACATCCCTCTGATATCTTAAGCAGTTTTCAAATCTCGTGGTGTTTTTTTTTATTTTTTCTGAAGCTCTGCACACTTCATGTAAGCTTTTGGACATACGCCATTGCTAAGCACTTTTTCTGTAGAAGAAAACTAAAAAATACCCAAGAGACAAAAAAAACAAATGTTATGTGTGGCCGGGTAGGCGGGGCCCTCACGTGTTAAGACCCTTATATCTCCGTGATGCTGTTCGCGTCACGATCCTTCTTTGTGGTAGCCCCTGAATTCCTAGATAAGTAGGGGGGGGGGAGGAGGAGGGGGTCGCGGTCCTGTCAAGAAATTACTTCTACGCGACAACCAGGGGATGATAAGCTGGCGTGCGGGTGATGACAGAACTTCACGAAGGGCAATCGTCTCCTTCCCCCCCACCTTTCCTTTTTCGCGACTCTTCCAGTCCTCTTCGAAATGGAAACGTCAAGTCGCACGTGTGAGTGATAATGTTTATCGCGCGATTCGCTTCGGGACCCGGGGGCGTGCGGTGACGTTGAAAAACGAGTCAGGTCTGCGACGCGCTTAGGCAATACCCTCCCCCCCCCACACACAACCCCCATCCACGCTTCACCCCCAAAAATAAAATAAAAATAGCTTTACCTCAGACGTTAGTCGGAAAAAAAATCGAGTTATCACAGTGGAATCCGATTATCGTATCGATTGCATTTCCATCGCTCGGTAGCTCGATCCACCCGCTGCGAGCGGTAGAGGGTTGTGTCTGGTGATGCGTGCTCACCCCAGGGGCTTGTATAACCATCGACGTACTTTTCAATGTTATTTTTTTAATCGATAGATAAAAATGTGGGAATTCATATATTTGAGTGAAAAATCAAATTAGAGTATTATTACGTTACTCTTTTGTTCACAGATGATTTATAAATTGCTAACTCCAACACTTCGGCATGCCTCGAATCACCAAATTATATACTATGAGTAGAGATATGCAAAATTCGTGGATTCATTTCGCGATAGGCTAGCATCTAAACAACTATACCTTCGTACCGCTTCTGCGATTGGCCCACATTTTATCAGGGGAACTGTGAGCCAATGGGAAACACTAAACCAAGAAAGTGCCGAATTACGGACAGCCTAGTTGAGACGTCTCACGCGTCAGTATCCAATGAACAGGTGTCATTTCCGCGAGTATTTAAATGACTGTGGAGTCTATCCTAGAAATCAACGAATCCGCGAATTTTACAGGTCTCTAACTATGAGGTTTATCAGAAAATTTTTCAGAAATGTGCGTGTAGACGAAGCATACTTTAAATAATCGAAACGTGCTATGATGTACAAAAACGAAAACAGAGCAATAAAGACTGGCATAACAAGCCTGTGCCAAGAGTAACACAATATATAGCCGAAGAGAAGAATTGTTCGTAAAAATTAATCAAGAAATCGGGCCTTCATAAACTGAACAGTCTGAACAGCACATAGTTAAAAAAGGAATACGGTAGCCAAAACTTTGAAAAAGAACAACTCCTGCCAAAAATCAGATGACTTCATGCAAGAATAGAAATGTTTCACCATCTTAACAGTCTCGCAACTTTATGACCCACTCCGCCCATATTCCTTTGGAAACAGCTACCACGAAACAGTCCTGCTATACTACAAGAATAACCTTGTAAATTTGTGCCACACATTGCTATGGTTTTTTATTGCATACATGAAATACGTTCACGGAAACCAATTTTGAATATGTATTTCCATGCTTGCAAAAATTGGCGCATGATTTCAAATTTCCAGTAACGTTTCATACAGGCATAAATGTTTTAAACTACGGAAAATATCGTCGAATATTAAACATTAGGATTTTATATTGTTTTTATGCTTATTAATGTTCTCAGTAAATACTGTATAGTTAATGAAGGTACTGGGACAACAAAAACCCTAATACCAGCATATGAATACGAACCTAGTATTACTGCGAAATATTTTTTTAATGATACAGTTGCATTTATGTAAATGTACAAATTTACAAATATTTCTGTAATAGTAGTATATAACTGTTCCTCCAGCTTCAGGATTCAGGGCGAGGAGCTGAAGACGGTACCCGCCATATTGGATTCTGACGTCATGGCTGCCATCTTAGATGACCGATACCTTGAAATTTGACATATGATAAAATATCAAAACTTCCGTGACAAAGGAATCAGGGCATCATAATGATGGAAGTATATTGATAATACTCTCCGGCTTAGCAGCATTTTATGAACTTAAACCTCACCTTTCAAGTTTATCAGCGTAGAAGTTTGTAATGATCACTGAGTAAAATGAAACACGGCTGAGACAATCAAAATGATGCGCCTGCAAGTTTTCCAGACTGTCAACGTAGGAGTTGAAGGCGCAATAGAGTCTTGACTAACTGAGAAAATGTTGCCCGTAGCAGCCTTGGATAAGCATAATCTCGGATGACACGGATATAATTCGAAAATATTCATGGTTATAAGATCCCCCACCGGTAACACTTTCGTTGCTTTTATTCGGTGTACATTTTTTTTCACGTCACTTTATGACTCACGTAACCAGTAAATTTCTTTATTGAGGTTAATTTTTTTAAGGCTTTGGGAAACTGTTAGATATTTTTATAGGTCCTAAAACCAATGTTTGAAAAATCTTCGCTGGAAATGCCTTTTAGGTCAGCTCTGATAAAACGGAACATTTCTGAAAAACATGTAACTGTAATGATTAGAGGCAGGTAATTGTCGCGACACCATAGCTTCGTCGATGTTTCGTGGTTAAGTTTATTCCCGGTACTTCTTTGCTGGAGTCACATGAAGCATCAGCAGTGAATGATCAAGCCGAACGAGTCACTGGCTTTTCCAGCAGACGGCGACCAGTTCCAAAGAAGATTTTTTACAGGAAAAAAAAATATCCTGACCATATTTACGGTCTACTGAAAAAAAAAGTTCTTTATATTGATAATTTTGTTGCTAGTACTTAATTATGATTTATGCAAGTTAATTTTTCTGAACGTTGTGTAGTATGCATGAACAAAAAAATTATCGCTTTTTACGTTTACGTTGTAGGTGACGTTATATATATACTATCTGAAGTACCTGGTGTTTCCCGGGCTAAACACGTCGTAATATAAGGAACATCAATACACACTACCGAAATTTAAGGCTGTAGGACATACACTTGAAAAATGGGGAATTTTGATTTTAAAGTCCCATTGATTGTACAATTTCGGTGTATGAAGGTCACGCATTAGCTTAATTTTGTGGGAAGGTAACCCCTAGGCAATACGTGACACACGCACCAAACGATACCACGTTACAAATTCAAGGCAACGTCATGTATTGGCCAAGTTCTAACCTAGGTTGTCATTAGCGACTTTAGTTCGCTAGCAGCCGCGAGCCTCACCAGGCGGATGGGTTTCTCCAAGGAGAAGGATATGAAGTTGCCAGACCTTACTATATGACCGTGTGGCGGACGTACATAAATAACAGGTTTTTGACCTACCTCCTATGATTTTATATTACAAAACTGCATTTTCACTCCCTTAGGAATGAAATTTCACATTTGTATGTAGTTTATGTCACTCTCCGGCCCATAAACTATACATACGAATAAACTTATTTAGATCCGTTGATCCGTTGCTGCGTGAAAGAAGGACAAACAGACGAACACATTTTCGCGTTTATAATATTAGTAGGGATTAGTAGGGACGTTAGTTAGTAGGGATGTATGATTTTTTTTAGAAAAATAAACAAGGTTCGGCATTGTACATGAACGTGTTGGTTTAGAAAGACTACCAGGCTCCATCGAGGGTTTAGTTTCGCTCACACACAAAGCCTGGTCGGATCCGTGTCGCTGCTGCTATAGGCTGAGCGGGACACCGCAGGTGCGCATCCGGTTTCATCGATTACAATGCAGCTTTAATGCGTGAAGAGTGGGAAAGGTGTGGGGGAGAAGGATTTTAAATGAGGGTGTTTGGAGGGTGTGGGGAGGCGGAATAATAAAATGTTGCAGCCCCAGCCTAATGTTCCTTGCGTGGAGTCGGCACGTGAAGCGAGGGTGTCAGAGCCCGTGGTGCTGAGGGAAGGAGGGGAAGGGTGTTTGTTTTGGTGGGGGAGGGTTAGAGGGGGTAGGGTTAGGTGGGAAGGGTTGAAGAGAGGGGTAATGAAGTTGCGGGCTTGTTCATTACACAGACGCCATTGATTACCCCTATCACCCGTTACCGGCTCTGCGGGTAAATGATTCTTTATGCAACGACGCGCTCTTGCGGCGAGAGAGAGGGAGAGAGAGAGAGGGAGAGGGAGAGAGAGAGAGAGAGAGAGAGGGAGATGGCTTTGGGAGAGGCGAATACTGCAGTGGGAGATGAAGATATAAACACCGTATTTTTTTTAAAAAAATGGAACACACATTTTCATGTGAAAATCCAGATATTTATGAATTTATAAAAAAAGATCTGTATCATTACAAATAGTGTTCGCAGTGATACTGGATTTGGACAGTTTATGCTTGGTTTTGTCCTAGTACCTCCAGCAGCTAAAATTATATGTAAACCGTTCCTTGAATGGCTTACCAGTTACTGCCACATACTAAGCATGATACAACAAAATAAAGTTAAGTTGTTGAATATTCGATTATGTATTCCAAGTTTAAAAATAAATGCTTGAATGGAGCATCAATCAAAATATAAAATTATGCTTCAATTTTCGTAAGAAACACTCATTCTTATCTCTAAAAACGTATTTTATATATGAAAAAATAACCACAGCCATGTGTTGTAAAAAGTAACGACATATTTCTTATATCTAGTATTACAAAATATTGATTGGCAACTGGTTTCCAAAGGAATCTTTTGTAAAACTACAGAAATTGTTTTCTGTGCAGGCGTGCGGCTCGAGACAACCAGAAAGTCTCCTTTGAGAAGATAATCCAAACAGAGTTTTAGTTATTTTAATTACTTTCGAATTTCTGTAAACATTCTTTGGATTAAATAAATGCAAATATTAAATATGTCTTTTCCTGCAAATTAACATGAAAGATTTTATAGTGAATTTTTTTTTCAAATTATTTTAGTATGATTAAAAATATTATAAAATCACGTGGCTGATTGGTGAGGTTATGCCGGCAACATTAAAAATACTGTAAAGTCGTGCGAAATAATGGCGTCTAGAAATCCTAAAAAATCTATCAATAACCATCACCAAAATAATTTAATTTAAAAGCAAACCGTAGGAAAAAAATAGTTTCTATCCCAATTTTGGCATTGAAATTTTGCGTACGCTCCTGAAGTGAAGTTTTTGTTAAGTCAGCCATACATATAATTCTGTAAAATCGTGCGTAAATTTTGTTAGGTTAAGTCATCAACATTAGAATATTTGGGAATAGAGAAGGAATAAAAAAAAGCCGTTTTGAGGGAAAATTAACAAACATCAACACTCCCAAAAAAGTTCTGATATTAATATGTTTTTATAGGAAAGCACCTACTCTAGGAAATTAACACTATTTGCTTTGATGGGGAGTATCTTCTGTTGCTGTGATCGCTAGGGAATCGTCTCGTGTGACGAAGTGCATGTACATGAGCAGTGTGGTTTGAAGCTTGCTATACTCTTGGAGGTCCCTTTAAACCTTTTGAGAAATTGAACCATAAATATAATAAATTATGGTCTTTGGAGGTATAAGACATTATGTCCATTGTTGGGCAAAATTACCTTTTAAACATAAACTTGACCTCCGTTCTTACTAGTGGCATGCAACACTAAGATCGACGATATGTCAAAAATTTATGTATGGTTTTTTTGGTGACATAGAGTATCATGTCTCAGAGTTACAGACATTACAATGGACAAGACACTAAATGATTTGGCTCCCTTGTGAATAAGAATTACCTTACTTGTTAATCATTATTTTTGTAGGGTAAATTCCACGTAAACAAATTGTAGCTCTGTTTTGTGAATAAATTGGTGGTGTTTGTAAAGTTTTTTTTGTGTGCTTCCACCCCATTAGTCTGCGGGAAGTTTCACGCATAAAAAACGGGTTACTTTCTTTGGCGCCGGTGTGTTCCTCGCTTACCCCCTCCCTTCCCAACCCATCACGGTTGAATAATGAAGACTGATTGGTCTGCCTTCCTTCCCTAGAGGCCCAGCGGCATAAATGCATCCGAAAAAAAAAACTCAATACTCAGCTCAACTACGCTATGTCAGATGTATTGCCTCTGAAGAAAAATATATATATCTAAAGCGAAGATTCGTGAAGCCTCGTGTTTTCGGTTCGAGGACTCTAAGGATTGTTTTAATGGGAACATACTTATAATTACGTGTTAAGCCAAGAATGAGTATAGTCCAGAAAAATTCGCGTTTTCATAGGATAGACTGCACAGTCCTATTCATACTAGGGAAAACTTCACCTGTTCATTGGCTGCCGACTGGTAAAAAATCACAACTGGGTGGACTGAAATTCGATATGCAGGAGCGAATTTGTTTTTTCAAAGTGGGGGAACCAACGATTTAAGTAGGCTATCAGGAATATTCGGCCCGGTAAAAGACTGTTCGATTTTTTAGATACATAAATTTATTGTTCATTTTAAACTAATATATTTCTTTATTTTTATTCAACATGACAATAATAGGGAATTGTTAAAGTGTAAATTTTATTAAGTAAATAATTTTTCATTTAAATATAGGCCTAAGTTTTTCTACACAGAAATATTTGCGCATTACACAATCCCACAAAAATAAATATTGTAATAACCAACTATTCCCCTCATTAATCTACGTCATTTAATCATTAGCGCATATTAAACAAGGTTCAAAAATATATTTAAAATTGTTTTCAGTATTTAAGTGATTCGGGAGCTGTAAAATATTTTTTTTTATTGTCTTATGAAATCCCTAATTTTTTAAAATGTATTAGTAGAAAACATATGTGTGATATCAGAAATTAGCCATACACTAAAAAAAATAAAAACTTTCATCTTCAAATGTCTCACTATGATTTAGACACAACTTTGCAAACTCACAGCGTAGAACTGACCGAACGTTTTTGTCTTCTGACGTCTATCTGTCCTCCTCACACCTGCACACACTGCTCCCCTCCTCTTCACTCCTGATTTTCCCACCCCTCCTCCCCACTCTTGATATTCCCTCCTTTTCTCCGCCCTCTTGATGTTCCATCCCTTCCTCACCCCCCCTGATGATCCCACGCTTCCTCACCACTCCTGATGTTCCCTCACTTCCTCCCCACTCCTGATGATCACTCCTTTTCACCCCTCTTGATGTTCCATCCCTTCCTCACCCCCCCTGATGATCCCACGCTTCCTCACCACTCCTGATGATCCCTCACTTCCTCACCACTCCTGATGATCCCTCCTTTTCACCCCTCTTGATGTTCCATCCCTTCCTCACCCCCCCTGATGATACCACGCTTCCTCCCACTCCTGATGTTCCCTCCCTTCTTCGCAACTTTTGATATCCCCACCTCTACTCCACCTTTCTTTATGTTCCCCCTCCTACTCCATCTTCCTGATGATCCCTCCTGCACTTCCCCTCCAGTGTACAGTACATTTTCAAAAGATTACTTTGGAAATAAGTTGACAAGAAATAATTTGTAATATTATAAGAAAGATACCGTAACTTTGTACACCACCTAGCTATGGTTACTTAATAATATATTGCATACGTTTTATGAGATAATACGGAGTACTTCTAACAAATATATGTGCATAGTTTTAGATTTTAGTTTATATATCATGTAAGTATAATTTTTTTTAAAACCACGGAAAAGATTATCGAATATTAAATATATGGACTTTATTTTGTTGTATCATGTTTATCAATGTGCACAGTTAATAATGGACATATATTCAGGTAACAGTTTACAAATAACTTTAACTATCGGAAGTACTGGGACAACCAAACAAAGCATAAATTCCCGGGTAAGAATCCCAACCCAGTATTACTAATTGCCTTTATTTGTCCGGGCCATTGAGAACACGGTTGCTTCTACACATTATGTCAGTGATTCGTGCACCAACAGTGAAAATGAATCTGAAAGAAACTCAAACAATCACGAAACACTAGACGATGCTATAGTGTTTAAACTCGCAGCTAGGTTCAAGATAATTCGCGGAAAAAAAAAACATGCCTTATGCATGCCTTTCATAGGCAAACATCGTCCAGACTTCCATGAGTGTTTGGGTGCTCAGTATAATTTATCATGTGTATCTTTACCCTCTGTCTTTACATCGTAAACGTTTACGCTTTTTCTATATTAATATAATATCAAATTTAAACTTTTCTTTTAATCATTGAATTTGTATTCAGGATGTATCTTCCTAATATGTTATTTAATATTGCGCCGTTTGGGCTTACTCCTTTGGATACTCATGTGTATTATAATTTGAACACGCTTCTGTTTGACAGCTTTTTCTAGTTTTTTTTCTTAAGTGTGGCCTAGGACGTCTTACTTAGTTGGGTTTCCCTACGCTCTTTCGTGTCAGTAATTTGACCTGTAAGTCACGTATGTTTGGAGCGCCAAAAATGTTTTTAGTAGCTTTAACTTATTATCCACCGATAACGTGTAACGTATTTTCATCTTTCTACTTTAATGTTTGACAACTTCTAACTTAGTGCGTTTGCTCTCTGTTTATTGTTTTTTCTTCTTCTATGGGGTGTTGTAAATTGTTTGAGCATTTTGTGAATAAAACCTAATATTTTACCCTTGGAATCATGCCTGCGTTTTTAAAACCTAATTAATTTACAGCCCTTCCACGACTTGCTAGGAATTGAACTAGCATTCATCCCTGTATATTTTTTTAAAAGTTATTTTTACGTTATAATTGCTAGCGTGAATTGATCTCTAATAGGAGCGAGTCCGCACCAATACACTTCACTTTAGCGAAATAAACCCACGTAATTGTCCGGTATCTATGAATGAGTTATTAATTTATGTTTTGATGCACTTTTTGAAGTTCTGCAGGGTTAGGTTAAACACGATTTATCTGTATTTTAGTGGTACACTCTTAAAAATTATTTTCTTAATGTTACTAAACATTTCAGCTCAGAGGAAAATTTACCATACGGTTATGGAAAATTTCGTATGAAATTTTTATTTATTCCAGGCTATAATCAACTTGTCTGTTCGTAGGTACTGGAAATTTCACGGATTCGATGATTTCCTGGATAGATTCCACAGTCCCTTTGCTTAACAAGGCAAAAATCGCGTTTTAATTGGCTGCTGAATTGTGAGACGTTCGAGCTGGATTGGGCTGTGATTCGACACTTCTTTGGTTGGAGGCTTCTCATTGGTCCAGAGCCCTCCAGATAATAGTCGCAAAATGCGAAAGCAGTACAAAGATATAAATATTTGAATTTTATCCTATCGCGAAATTAATGTACCTACACACAATCAAGACATTTTAGAATGCACATTATTCGATGACAGGTTCAAATCCTTTGGCGAGTTGCACGTGAGATTGGGTAACCACTCCTTTTCATTGTTTATGACTGGATCAGGGTCGTCAAAGGGCGTGTGAAGAACACTGTAGTCCAATAATCCACGTAATGCCGATGTACCTATACGTGCCTAAAGTCTACTTTGGTGGTAACAATCTCACGTGAGAACCGATATCGACGATTTAGCATTCTATGAAGCTAAAACGCATGTACGCAATTTAAAGTCTGGTCTGTAGTGAAATGAAATAACCGTGGCGCCACAATTTAACACTTTTTTTTTAAATGGAACATAAATATTTATGAAAAATTACAGATCTTTGTAAAGTTGTATGTTTACATTAAAACAACTCTATAACTACCAAATAGTATTCGCAGTAATACTGGGTTCGGATTCTTACCCGGGAATTTATGCTATAATCTGTCCCAGAACCTCCAATAGTCCAAGTTATTCGTAAACCGTTTCCTGAATACCTTTCCAGTATTAACTGTGCACATTGATACGCATAATTTTGGAGTTTATTTTCCATGGTTATAAAAACACCTTGCTTGAATAAAACTTCAATTAAATTTAGTAAGACATACTCAGTATAATCTAGAAAATCGTATTTAATATATATGAAAAAAATATAATTTTAGCCATGTATTGTATAAAGTAACAATTTATATTTAGTATTATAAAAAAAAATATTTTTTGGCAACTGGTTTCCAAAGGAATCTTTTGTGAAAGTACAACAATTTTTTTTTTCCCCTCCCTTGCGCACTTATTATTTTAAAGGAGGGTTTGGCAACCCCCTGACTTGGAGTATCTGCAGGAAGGCTGTGCATGGGGAAGATAACCCCACCTCCCCCTTCCCCCCGCCGGGCGATCCTGGCAAAGTGTCGTCCTGCGAGCGTGTGTGTGCGTGTGTGTGCGTGTGTGTGTGCTGGCGCTCGCGCGAATGCGGTCCGCGGACCGTCGCCATGGCGACCGGCGCCTGCTCTGACGTCACCCGGTGACGCCGGCACCGCCGGGTAAACGGCCCCGCGCCGGGGAAAAAAAAAACCATTCTCATCCCCCCCACCCCGTAAAATTTTTTTCCCCCCCTCCGTTGGCCCGTCGGCAGTGGGGCGTCGCTCCGGGGACGACGTTTTGTCGTCGGTGCGGCTGTCGAGGCGAACTGATTAATAAATTAGAGTTAAAAAAAAATTGGTTGTCCGTAAAGTCGGTTTACGGACGATAGTTTAACGTGACAACGTCATAACAAAACATTGATGAAATGATTGCATTCTTTTAAGAATAAAATTGAATCTTTTTTATTTTAACAATAAAAGAATAAATACTTGAAATTACACTAGTAACCAGATATTTAAAATGAAAGAATAATTAACCATTATTTCCGAAATTGTTGTTGTAATAAGCAATGAAAACCACATTAACTTTTCACTTCACTTTATAAACAGTCGAGTGGAAGAGAGATAGATGCGGCGCAAGCGTACAATGGGCGTAACGGGATACTTTTTCGCGCGTACAGCCGGCGTTCATCGAATTATTAGACGTTGTCACGTCAAAAAAATTTAGCGGGTTTATTGACCTCTGGGATGGACTCCAAACTACAGGATGTCCATAAAAGATATATTGGCAACAGTTTCATTAGACTATTAAGAACGCATTATATTAAAAATTAAAGGTAAACTAACCTAGTTATTCTTACAAATGATCAACATGTGCACTTTTAGTTACACGGCACACATCCAACCTAGAGTCTAGTTCTTCCCACACTTTGGTTAACACGTCCGGAGTAATGGAAGGAATTGACTCTTCAGTTCTGTGTCTCAACTCTGGTGGAACGTAGACACGATTTTTTTATAAAGCCCTAAAAGGAAAAAAATACCCATCGCATGGCGTTATGTCACGTGAACGTGGAGGCCAGCGAAAAATAACTCTGTCATTTTGACCATTCAGACCAATCCAGCGGTCAGAGACTTAGACGTTGAACCACTCTCGTACAAAGAGATTAAATAGGGAGTCTTGAAATTACAGATTAACTTTTAGCAAATTGCAGAACACAAAACGCTTTGCGATCAGGACGTATTGCTTAAGTGGCGCTGCAAGCGTGAAAACAACAAAGCAGTGCTCGGCGCATGCGCTTGTCTAAAACTGTTTGAGTTACTCTTTAATTGTGACCTTGAAAACCAAAAACTATACAACGCTTACAGTTTATGCTATTGAAATTTATAACTGGGACATTCTTTTATGGACATATTGTAGTTAACACTCTCCAACCTTCCGTTCATTGGCTGCAGCTGGCTTGTGTGACGCATTTAGGGCCCCTATACCTAGACTCACACACACACCTACACACACACATACACACACACACACACACACACACACACATATATATATATATATATATATATATATATATATATATATATATATATATATACTAGATAATGCCCGGCATGCGTTACAATGCCTCAACCATTTTTTTTTTGTAATTTTTTAAACGTATACTAAGCATCTCACTTTATCTCTCTAATTCTCTATCTCTCTATGTATATCTCTATAACTGTCTCTATCTTTCTATTTATATCTCTATCTCTCTATATATCTTTCTAGCGGACCCGACAGACATTGTCCTGCCCAAATGTACTTTTTGTGAGATATGGATGTGGCGGTAAGTATTTCTCCGCTGGACATTTTGTATCTTCTCATTATACATACCCCTCCTCTTGGGCACGCCACTGCCGTTACCAAAAACCTTTCCCATGGTTACGCAGAAGGCAACAACAATGCAAAAGCCCGTTGCCATGGAGGCTAATTATCAACAATGCTTAGTTTTTTTGCTTTTAAAGCGTGTATTTTTAGTTTTTCTTAACTGAGAATCGAGATAAAATATCCAATTGTGAATCTAAACCATCCTCACTATTTGTGTGGCTATGAAACATGATTTTTTTTCTGCAATTTAAATTGTAATATACAAAAAGGTTATTGAAAATTGAAACAAATATGGCGACGCTATAAACTGGCAGGATCTTTATTTTTTTCTTACTCTCTACTTAGTTCCTTACAATAGCAAAACTTAATGGCTTCTAATAATGCGTTGCAATTTTTGCTTTTAAAGCGTGTTCTTTTTTAGTTTTTCTTAACTCAGAATCGAGATAAAATATCCAATTGTGAATCTAAACCATCCTCGAATCCCCGTGAACTCACACACAAAATTTCATCAAAATCGGTCCAGCCGTCTAGGAGGAGTTCAGTGACATACACACGCACACAAGAAATATATATATATATAAAGATATATATATATATATAGCGCCGGGAAAAAACATGTGATTTAGAAACTGCTTTAGATATAAGAGTGATATCTGTTTAGGAATAGCGTTTAAGAATACGCTTAGGGCGGGTTCTTGTTTCCAAATTTAGTTTTTAAACTGTATTTTTAGGAGAGTAAAAATGGCTAAAACGTGTTTTTTCAGAATAAATTTGAAAAATGAAACGCCCGGTACAAATCTTTGAAACCACTCGAGGGACTTTCAGTACATCTTATCTTCATTTTTCCTATCATATTTTCCTATGTACAACGATAAGACTGCGCGCCAGTTCACAGCCTTGCACTTAAAGGCGATACCGCGCTAGAAGCACCAGCGAGAATCGCACTTTTCATCTGCCTAACGCAACTACACCCCTGACTAGGTGGGCCCTTTAAGTATGCCCGCGCTAGCAATTGTTCCCTTGTAATTGGCGGCCGTCTGCAAAAAAAGAAGCCATTGCCCTATTTGGCCGGACCAGTCAGGACACGTTTGACTCCGCACTGGATGGCTGTGGTTGGTGCGCTGAGAGAGCAGACACGCGCCTGCAACAAACACAGCCAATCACCTAACACAGACAGGGCTACAAAGTTCTAACATTCTGCTGGTCTGGAAATATTTTCGCGAAATATACCTTCGTGTCCCTAATCATAGAGACCGGAAAAATTCGCGAATTCATTTCGCGATAGGCTAAAATACAAATAGTTATTCCTCAGTGATGCCTCTGCTATTGGCTCACAACTCACCTGGACGACTCTGGGCCAATGAGAAACACCCAACCAAAGCTTTATCGAATCACAGACTGCTCACGATGGGGCGTCTCACTAGACAGCAGCCAATGGGTGGGTGATATTTGACCGAGAGTATGTATAACTATGGAGTTCATCCTGCAGGCCATTGAACCCGCGAATTTTTCCGGTCCCTACCTAATCATCGTCTCTACTCACAGAACTCCGGAAAATTTTCGGACCAACAACAGAAACAGCATAGTTCTAAGGTTAAAATTTTTTTTATATCATAAAAAGGCACAGGACAAATTTACGGTTTCATTTTGCGTTTGTTTAATATTCAAACAAGTTTACGTTATGTTATTTCAGCGATTGGCGCCATTGTTGCTGTGAAGGGTTCTGAGTCAACGGGTCACCCTCAACCATATACATATCTGGAGATGGAAATTAAGGGCATTTATTTTGTGCGAAATCAATCCGAATGCTAATTGATTAGACTGCGTAAGATTTTTTTTTTGAAAACTCGGACTAAACTATCATGTTTTAAAAAGAAGCTGGTCTCGAAATAGCTTTGCAGAAAAATACTTTCCCCTAGTAGGAATTAAATTCAGCAACTCGAGAAGTAAACAAGTTGTTCATGCCAAACCTTTGGCAGTTCATTAAAACACAAGAAGGAATAAACGTAATTTAATTTGAAATACAGAGAAAGTATAGGATCGGTATAGGTAATTCGTTCAAAAACATTTTCGTAAGAGGTTGTTTTTTAATTTAAATTTCCGGATCATGTTTGTATCATTGCTTTCCTCAGTTTGAATAAAAAATATATGTTCGAAATTTAAATACAATACTGAATCCCGGAGGTTTAGAACATGTGTGTTTTTTTTTAAAAATAGTTGGTACCCTGTTCGTGATGTATAATTTTCGCTCTATGCATTGGTATAAAGCTCTTATGCCATTACGTTCAAAGTTAAATTTTTACTTAGAAAGGCCTACAACACTATTCATTAAATTTTAAAATCAAAATATTAATATTGGTCACAGAATAATGTGTTGATATATCATAAAGAATTCCTATTATTAGAGAAGAAACCTGGAATTAATTAATTTAAACCAAATTGAAAACTTATTTCCCTGAAATGTCACAAAGTTGTGCCATGGTGTACTATAAGTACCTCCAATGTACATTATTGTATTTAAAACGCCTGAACTCTTCTCAGATATTCGTTTGCATGATTATCTCTGATGCTGTACTTCCACATCGAAAATTCGGTGAGTAGACCAAAAGTGTATGTCCTATTCTAACAAACAGTAATAACTTAATCTCTAATAACTGCAATCGTGTGCAGCGTACAAAGTTCACCATACATATGGATAGTGATAAAATTTTCCGATATGGCATTCCACATAACAGTGATACAGCGTGTCTCACTGTCCACGGTAAAGCCTGTATCATAATAACATAACGCAACGGACGCGACGCTATGAACGCGTCGCGAATGAAAATCAACACATCTATGACGATAGAGCGACATTATTCATAAACGCGACGGATATTCGGATTATAAAGTAGGTCTATTGCCATCTCATAGCAGATGCAATGTTATTCAGATAAACATTATAATTTTTTTTCTGATTTCTTTTTAATTAATTGCATTGGTATGATAATAATTATTATTTTGTCTACTAAACTACTGAGGAATTTTTTTTAAAACAAATATATTTCCGAAAAATTCCATTAAAACAAAATTATAAACATCGATTGCTGTCGTGTATCAGTGCATATGTAATGACAGTCAACATTTTAAGTCTAAGTTTGCATGGTTCTTTCAAAAGAGAAGATTGATTTAAGAATAATTTTTTTGGACATACACTTTTGCTGGTTACACTGTATGTCATAAGAAATCTCAAAACGTACAAAAAATACGAAAAAGCAAACACACAGAAAGCAGGCCAAATGGCCGTATTAAAATATTAAAAATATTGCCTGCACAGAAATTGCCTGCTGAAGAAATTATTCAAAACATTATTGCAGCAAAGACGGACACAATGGACTAACAACGACGAGACAGTAGCAACAAGGACAGTATATAAAGACAAAAAATTACCTTTGACAACACAGAGTCAAACAGACGAATCCAACGATGAAAATAAACAGATAGTGTGGACAACACGGACACACACAGGCCAACCCAGCGATGTGACAAAACAGAATTCTGTACATCACAACGACGACATCACCAACTAGGACAACATATACCAAAAACGTTGCAAATGTTCGATGTTAGGAAGTACACGGTATTCGCCTTTGCTGTAGTTTTTGTGGTGTCCAGAATATCTATTTTGTCACATCTTTGGGTTCACCTGTGTGTCTATGTGATGTCGTTGTTTTGTCCACATTACACGTGTTTAAATTCATCGCTGACTTCTTCTGTTTGACGCTATGTTGTTCAAGGTGGCCATTTTTGTCTACGTTTTTAAATTTTTTACATCGGAAATCTTGGCTTGTTTTTATGTGTTATTGCATATTCGTCTATTTTTGTCCGTTTTGAGGTTTCTCATGGCAAACAGCGTAACTATCAGTGAACTGTGTTCAAAGAAATCTTAAATCACTTGGTGTCACGTAGTTCAAAAAAGTCATGCGATATTTTGCTGTCGTGTCTCGTTCTTTGCGTCGCAAGGCATAACTAATCAACGAATAAATTACCCATTTTCGGACTTGTGTTCGCGGAGTGTAGGCAGAGTTCTACGTGTGTTTCGGAGGCAACTAATCATATTCTTTATAGTCGTTTATTTTAACTTTTATCCTCTTGATTTAAACGCCGATGGGTATGCAAGAAGGGATTTTTTTTCTTCAAAATTTTTTGTTCTCTATAACATCATTAACCACTAATTTCTCTTTAATTCTTTTATTTTTTTTAAGTGCGTGATTCCATTATATATATTATTTATAATTATTTATATAGATTATATTATTATATATGATTAAATGCGATTATTATATATATTTCAGCAAAATATAGTTGCTCAAATAGATTTCCGTTAATCAAATCCGTTTTAAAGCCAGTCTACATATAATCCATATTAAACAACACATTTATACTTACTCCGGTGGTTCGATTACCATGCATAGGAAGAACCACCA
Organism: Bacillus rossius redtenbacheri; assembly: GCF_032445375.1. NCBI lineage: Eukaryota > Metazoa > Arthropoda > Insecta > Phasmatodea > Bacillidae > Bacillus > Bacillus rossius. The sequence continues at coordinate 71,996,926 of NC_086333.1, forward strand.
AGAAACCTATGCAGGATGTTATGTTTTTTGACGTGATAACGTCTTATAAATCGATGAACGCCGGCTGCACGCACGAAAAATTGTCACGTTCCCCCTGAGCCGAGCGTGCAAGAACCGGCCAACCACCGTGCGAGAAAATATTCTATAATATAAAACAGGTTAAGGCGGGCTTTTAAACTAATTGTTCGTGATTATATTTAAACAAATTATTTAAATTAAATTGGCAAAAACAGTAAATAATATTTGAAAATTAAAAAGTATGCAATTGTTTCATTGTTTTCTTATGACGTTATCAAGTAAAATTATCGTCCGTAAACCGACCTTACAGACAACCCCCTTTTCTTTATATGGGATCTCTTTTTTAACTGCTGTGTTAGGTACTTCCTTAAATCTAGAGACCTGAAAAATTCGTGGGTTCATTTTGTGTTATGCTAAAATTCAAATAATTATACCTTAGTGCTGCTTCTGCCATAGGTTCACTGTTAATATGGAGGACTGAGGGCCAATTAGAGACCCTCACTCATAGAAGTGTCGAATCACAGGCCGCCCAGTCGAGACGACTCACAAGTCAGCAGCCAATGAACAGTTGGCATTTGCCAGAGTGTGTAGAGGATATTGGAGTGGATCCTGGAGGTCATTGAACCCGCGAATTTTGCAGGTCTCTACTTATATCCTAAACATATTTCGAAGGCATTTGACGCGCCCTCGGTGGTCCGCTTCCAGCTGGCTGGAAGCAATAGCTCTGTTGCTTCGCGCGGCGGCCGACAGATGTCTCCAGCGGTAAGGGCCGCGCCGCTGACGTCATCACCGGCTGGACGTCGCTTCGGAAATTGCTGTTCGGCGGAGCGCGCGTGCAGGACAGCGAAGCGAGGCTGCCCCGTTGCGATCCGGCGCGATTCATTTGTTTCCGGCTGCTGTTCCGCGCGAGCGGGAGCACGTGCCGCCATATTGGATTTGCGAACCTCTCGCAGCTCCCTGCGCGGTACCCGAAAAAAAAAAAAAAACAACGCTTTCTGTGCTTTTACAAAAGATTCCTTTGGAAACAATTTTCCAAGAAATAGTTTGTGACACTACAAGAAAAAATATTTTAACTTTGTACAACACATAGATGAAATACGTTAGTATTTATTACGAAATTTAGCGCATAATATATTTTAATTGATGTTTCATTAAAGCACAATTTTATTAAACCGTGGAAAAGATCACCGAATATTCAATAATTTGAATTTTTTTGGTTTTTATCTTGCTTATTATGTGCGCAGTTAATAATGGAAATCTATTTTGGGGAACGGTTTATAAATAACTTTAACTATTGGAGGTGCTGGGACAACACAAAGCATAAACTTCCGGGCAAGAATCCGAACCCAGTGTTACCGCGAAAACTATTTTGTGGTGGTACAGTTTTTTTCCAGGTAAATGTACAAAACTAAAGAAGTCTTATTTTACACGAATATTTACGCTCCATTTACAAACGAGGTAGCAGTTTTTGAAATATATATACTATACCTACCACACATCTGTAATGTACACGATAAAAACATAATTATATGTATCATAAATTATACATTACAAATGAAAAGAGAAAGATTGACATATATGACAGATTATTGAGATGTTTATAAAGGGGCAAATATTAGAACTATCAAATAATAATTTGAAAATTTTTTGTCACTGAAAATTTAATAAAAATATACAAAGAATCAACCATCTTAAAAAAGGACAGCATATTATTCACACACAATCACGCATATAAAATCACACATTTGGTACATTAATTCACACATATTTTTAGTTTAAATTTTATTTACAGTGTAAGTAACCATTTCCCTTCCAATAAATCTTGGAAAAAGTATGCAGTCCTCTCAAAAGACAGCCGGAGATGGATTGAATTTAATACTGGGGTGTTGCTTCTTCTGACGAAGGCCTTACATTTCTTAATCTTTCTCTCGATTTTTCTTTCATCTCCGAGCGATTATTTTCCGCACCTGCTCACATTTTCCTCCTCCCCCCGATCTTCGCACTTCCGACCAGACGGAAACCCGAGATGATTGAAGAGCTTCATTAGCGGGAAAAATTGCAAGCTTCTCTTTGTGGAAGGGCGCATCTATACTTCAACGAACCCCACTGGAATATCGCGTGCAAAATTAAAGAGAGAAAAAAACTCGTTTCGTGAATGGAAGAGTGTCAAGTTACCTAAACCCAAGATGATGTAAATCTTTCACAGATTTCTTTCAACGGCGGGAAATACATTTTTTATGTCCCCTCTCACTCCCCACTTCCAATTATGTTTTAAATACGCTTCTACTAAACGTTGATTTAATACGTTGGTAAATACAGGGGTTGTATCAACAAAGTTGCCCTTCAAAAAACTTTATAAATCACAGGTATTTAAAATCGTCAAAGAATGGCACACGGATTCTTCATACAGCAAATAAAATTGTATATGTAGCTAAAACCAATCAATAAAAAAGGTTTTGCCAAAATAACTTTCACATTTCTGAAAGCAAATAATGTACACTTTCAGAATATTTTAAAGTTATAAAAGGTACATTTATAAACTAAGCGTTTGTTTAACTTCTACGAAAAAAGTACAAGGTATGTATTGAAGCGATTGTTAGTAACGTGATTATATGACTGGACAACCTAATTTTTACTAATTTCACTGCTCATCTCTCACAAAGAACAAAATGGTAATTTATAATATACCACTATGATCATTGAATAATTTTGTCTGAAAAATTTAAAATAAATTGTATTGTAGGCTTACAAAACAAAATTTGGAAAAGTGTTACTAAAACATGTTTTTTAAAAAGTGGTACTAAATTTTTGTTCCTTTAAGTGTTGAATTATCAAAATATTTTAAGAAAATAATTATTTTATTTTTTCAAGATTGCCTGAGTTATTAATATTTTAATACATTTTAGGAGATTGTAGACCACAAAAAATTCATTTTACGCAAAGTGTAGTAAAAAATATTTTGACAAAATTTGTTTCCGATGTTTTTTTTAATGCATAACTAAACATATGGCATTTGCTTCCGTTGCCAAGCAAGATACAGTAGTAGAGAATGCCCAATGTATGCATTTTGCGAAATACAACTTGCCCATTGCAAGAATCATTCGGGGAAAGTATTTGGAGTAGTGTATATTGAAAAACAAAAACATTAAGAAGTGCTATCAGAAGCGCATACAAATAAAACACTGGTCTTAGGGCCACGTCGTAGCAACCTGGATGCTCGTGCCAAAGTTGGACTCGGAACTGCCGGACAACGACGAACTGTCCTAAACAAAAATACAATCGCTGTGTTGTTCCTCTGAACTCATTAGCGATAGCGGCGCTTTCCGCAAGTGTTTTATTTCCCCCCTTCCCCTGGTTCCTTTTCGTCCTCTTGCCATCCCTCACGGCTCCAACCCCGGGCGCCTGGCTTGGCAAATACTCTCCCTGTCCGGGGACTGATTAATATTTATCTAGAGTAACCTATATAGAATGAGTACTCTCACCACTCCATTTTGTAGGTATGACGTCACAGGATTGTGTACATTTTAATGGAATATAGCCAAACTTTAGATTCAAATAATTATAGTTGAAAAGCCTTAAATGATAAACATCTTTGTTCAGGCGTCTTCAAAGGTATCTTTAGTTTGACGTGCATATGGAATTAGTTTAATATAAATGTACGATTTTGTATAATAAGATAATACAAGTTTTAGGTTAGTGGCGCGATATTTGAATTTCCTGTATTCGTTACGTCATTGCTACACTTAAATAAATCAACATAAATGCACTTTTGTGCCTACATTATCTATACTTTGGTATTATTGCGGCTGTAATGATTGGCAATTACAAATTATTCAGTTAAAGTCCTTGTCGATTACATTTTTTTTCTCATAACCTACAATATTATCAACAACCAACTAGCATTGTCACTGAAGTGAAACTATTGTAGAACGCACTATGAGCTAGCAAAAAAAGTGTGTTCTTTTTAAAAGGGTGAAGGTTTTGTAATGACTTTTAAAAGTGGTAAGACAAATACCGGTGCTACTGGTAACATAACCTCAACCTCTGGCAATGAATATGACTACTTTAACACATCCTGACAGTATGTTACCTTCGATGGCTTGTTGAAATCATTGATACACTTATACAAATATGTAAATTACTTATAAAGGCCCTGATGTAGTGATATAGTAATAAACCAAATTATTAGTTCTTGCTTGTAAATGCATAGGCTGTTTTGATATTGCATTAAACAAGCCAAATTAAATACAGATTATGTTAATTTTTCATACAGGAGCATAGGTATTCACTGCTCACACATTAATACTTTGATACAGATAAGTTGCAATTTTCTTGAAAGCATGTACACTATTTTGTAGTGCGGTTACCATTCTGTGTCCCCATGGAGGCTGTTCTAACATACATTTTGATGTAAGCATGAGCATTATTTGGCCAGTTTACTTCCATGTAAATTAACTCATGTCATTACTGATAGTTAATATATTACAAAATTTCCTCCTCGCTGTAAACAAAGCGAACCTAAAATGAACCCATTCTAGTACACAAAAGCTTAGGCCTATGACTGAGATTGCATTCAATTCAAAACATGACATTCGTGTAGAAATAACATTAAATAAAACCAAGCTGGTCTGGACAACTTATGAAAACTTTTGTTGGCTATACACTGTAGATGCTAAATTTTAAGGGCCTACTTATTAATACTTACCTTGCATATATCTTATCAGTAACTTTGAAAGCTCTTGCAGCATATAAGAAGGTAGGCTAGGTTAGCAGCAGAATTGTAAGAAATAATTTCACAATTTCATATTTAGAGCCTTTGAACATCTTGGTTTAAATGAATTGCTAATTGAATATAAATGTACTACTTGTGTAACTTTAATAATAAAAGTGATGCAAATTTATATCTAGTATCACAGTCTGGCTGTTTTAGTTTATGATGCAAAGTTTACATGTGATGGAAGAACACAAGAGTTCTAATTATATATTCTCTCAGCAACAATTACTACAAAAAGTTAAACTTGGGGTATTGGCTTATTTGGATGGTTTAAGTACTCTCTCCCTCAGCCAATCAACCCTCAATCAGTTGTGGCCTTGAACCTTTAAACAGAACAAATTTGCTTACCTGTTTCATGTAATGTGTAGTTTCCAAATAGCTGTTCAATTGGGCTGACAAAATGTAGACTAATTTTTATATTCTGTAGGTTTTAGTGCCAGCTTTTCTTCGTCCAAAGTTATATTTGTTAGGTAAAGTAATGAATGGCTTTAAAAAATTATTGAAGTGATTTCAAATGTGCTTAAATTTTTCAGTAATTTTACGAATAAGTTAATGGCTGCATGTTATCTGCAGGCCAAAACTTTTAGTACCCTTTAGCGCTCAAATATGCAATGTACCCACAAACGACAAGCAAAATCTTTAAGAATGACTTCAAGTGTCAGACCAAGCAATTTACAGCTAGCATCCTCCGCTCAACATTGATTACGAATACCAACCTTTTTGCAGTTATATTAAAAAACTTGCTTGGATTTCAATAGAATTCTTTTTTGTCCAGGATTTGAAAAGTATATTCCGAAAATACTTGTCATAGCAAATACTACTAGTCATCTATATATAGAGACAGGATTCATTGTGCATTGGTGTAACACATAAATAAAATATAACCAACAGAAAAATAAAAATAACATAACAATTTTTATATAGCAAAAAGCACCAAAATGCAAATTGATAATGCTGAAATTGATGTCAAATCATGAAATTAATTAAGTTCAAACATAATATTTTTTAAGTACTAGTTTAGGTAAATATTTAAAGAATGTTCTCCTTACATCAACATGAATCTTGATAAAGAAAAATGTGTGGGTAAAATAAAATGTATTAAAAAAATTTAAAACTGTACCATTTCTGACCAAAAAAAATTAGGCTATCTAATGTAATCAACATAAAATAATTAAATCTTGTCCTTACTTTCAAACTTCCTCTGAAATATTAACAGCCGAAGAAAATGCCACTTACAGTTAATAACAGTGAGAAAAGTTCAGTTGGCTATTTTTTGTTATTGTCATGAGAAATTGTAAATTGAAACAATTATTTCTTTTAGAAATGCAAAACAGCAGAAATGACTTGTTATTTGAAACAAAATTGGCATAACAATAAATAGACAATTTCTTATCCCTATAATGGTCACTGAATGAAGTTGCAGAAATGTAGTCTACGTATAAAAATGACTTCTAGCATTTTAATTAATCTATATTATTTTCATCATAGAGGTAACCATTAATGATTATTTTATATAACATAACATACGAGACAGACGGTTACAAGTATTCGCAGATTAGCTCTTGCGAATAGCAACACAAAGGGACGACACATTTTCACGCGGATGCACAACACACATTTTGGTAAGTTTAACCCATCTTTTTAGCAATTAGTAGCCCAGCAGCCTTTGAATGTTTATTTTATGTGTGTCATTATTTAAAAAATGAGTCATGTGATGTTTTATGGAATGTAGAGCCAAAAATGTTCATAACACTTCTCTACAACTATCCATGCTGAAATGTTGGTAAATTCACAACTTCAGTGCTCCATCTGTTAAACAAAGACATAATTTGCTAGGAAAATATGTATGGTTAAGTTAGCCCTTTAAAGTTAATAATAATTTTGGCAGGAAAACATTTCAACACTTTTATTTTATGTAAAGTTCAAATTTGTTTACATTTTGATTGAGATTGTTTAGAATCCAAGTTTGCGTAAACCCATGGCCATTAGTCAATTTTGGAATATTTTTGAAACATCATGAGCACATATGTACTTACTTTATAACAAAGACTAATGCAAAACTACCAGTATATAACTGAACCTAAAAATATTAATAATAACTTTAAGTTTAATCTAAATGAATTTAACAATAACAAAGCTATAGTTAATTTGAACATTATGACAACATTGACAGCGTATAAGCAAACACATTAATTAATACAGTTCATCATCACCATCATCATGTCATCAAACTATTGGTTGGTTGGTAGCAGGTCTCCATATATCATTAATATTTACTTCAGTTCTGTATATGTACTTTTGAAAACATTTCATTATTTGTGACATATATATTCTAATCTTCCTTCAGTACTTTCTTCAATACTTTAATAATTTTTACAAGGCTGTCATGTCTGAGAATATGTCTTTTCATTTTAATTATTCACTGAAGTTGCTGCTATAATTTCCTTTTTATTTTTCCTTCGATAGAGTTAACGTTTCTTAAATAAACAAATTACTCTTTCTTCAGATACACAAAATACTATCCAATAAAATAAATAGCTAAGTAATATATGAAAACTACGACTAAAATTAAACAAAGCATTGTTATATGCATAGTGACATTTGCTGGACAATACCACACTAACAAGCATCGGGAAACAGTAACATTGTACACAATAGCTCACATCACTGAATACAGTAAACTGGAATAATATAAATTCTTAATTACTGAAAATAGTCTGCATACAACTCTATCCTCTAAAACAGATCATGTACATATTTAAAAATTAACAATTACATGACACCAAGGTCTGTTATTGATTATTAGCATCAGGTTTGTACACATATGTTTTTATAACTTTTCTGTAAAATGTATTGTCATTAAATGTTTCAATGTTACTTCAGAAAATACAAATATAATTAATTTTATAAAATTCACTGGCTAAACATACTGTATTAACTGAAAAGTATTATTTCTTACGTGCAGTGAAATAAGTAGGTGTCCACAATTTAGAATTGTCAAAAATTATATCAAAATTTTCATAAAAATTTAAAATTAATACATTGCCAAGCGACTCACATTTTTGGGCTTTAAATTTACATTTCAGAAAAAAGTTACCAGTAACAAAGACAAAACACTGTTATTATACACTTTATGAGTTCATCACTGAAAACTGTTGTTTCACAATACAGCAACTGAAGAATGATAATTGTCAGAAAATAACTTGTGAAATTAATTACAGGCTTTTCAAAATTGCATTACACACATACACAATATTGTATATACACAAAATACAAGCTTCTCAAAAAGGGCATGAGACACATACTCAATATAAACACACATATAACATAAGTATATATACAAAAACACAATTTCTTCCATCAAAATCAGAACTGTTATAACTTGTTCATAATATGTAAATGTTTATATAATAGTTTTTGTTATAGAAAAATAACCTGACAACCCCTAAAAAATGTATGTGGTATGGATTACTGTTTATCCATTATTAGCATTTTTGGCATTCATACTCTTCCTGTTAAAATGTAGATCAATGTTTCAACAGGAAAGTGCACATAGAAAACTTAAAAATTGCAAATTCTGTAACAAATTACTTAAATTTCTTCACCGCAACATCGTTTCCAGATTTGGTGCTATAGAGTTTGCGTTTCCTCATTTGACTTCTGTATGCAGCATTTAAATCTGACAGCCGAAACTGCAATCTAGAATTGATGAAAGCTTTCGAAAATTTTGGAACCAAGTTACATGCACACTTGGGAAGGATACATTCAACAGAAGAAATTACTTTTGAACAGAGCCTTTCAACAATGTAATCATTATTCTGGAACATAGTATCCATATTTGTACAACAGAAACGTTCAAGAAGTCTTGCAGCAGTTAAGGCAATTTCCGATGCATGTTTCAATCCACCAAAATCTTTCAATTTCGTGCAGACTACATCAATTGTTAAGATGTCATTGGGTGAACTGTGGCAAATATTTCTGCAAGAAATGCAGATGTTGTTCCATATTTTTGCAACAACTCTACCAGTATAGTGGTGCAAAGCATCTTCTTCCAAAGGATGTAGTCTGGAACAAGCTGAAGTAAGTTTAAGTGGCTCTTCTTGAACTGTTTTTTCTTTCTTCTTTACTGGTGATGCCAAAAAATCTATGTATGAAGAATCTTCAGCAACTTCGTAGTTAACGTTCTTCAATTCACACGTAAAAAGTGCAACAGAAAGTAAACGCACAGCTCTAAGAGCTTGAAGAGGTGAAGGCAATACAGTTCCTCTGTAACGTATTGATGAGAAAATGTTTTCCAATGCATCTTGAGTAAATCTAGAAGTCAAGACATAACTAACACTGCCAGAATTGAGAAGGTTAGAAACTAGAGATACTAAATTATAAGTACTCAAAATTGCACCTTTCTGGAAAGGTTTCCATCTACCATCACTTGTTTTTATCTCTCTCATTAGTTCAGCAAATTCAGTCAACTCTTCACATTTTACCTGTATATTTTTCATTGTAATCGATGAACGCAGATGTCGCCCTGTTGCAGTACCAAACCACTTTGCTACACTGTCAATAAACCATGCTGTTGTCAAAGCATCTTTTGCTAAAACATTATGATGCACTGCTGTTCTCAGAGCATTTGCAGTATTGTGCGACATGAGTTTCGCTGCATAAGAAACTTTCATTTTTTCAAAACTAGTGGGAGCAGTGACAGAACTATTTATTAAATGAGGAGCCAATTTTATAGTTGTATCTTTAGTAGATTCATCATCGAGATACTTTAAAATCCACGAATAAGAAACAGTACTGGTAGGTAAATTGTATTTTTTGACAGTGTGATCTGGTAAGTGTATATCGTGAGTCAAAAATCCACTTCGTATATTTTTTAAAACATGACACACATCTGCAAAAATGTAAAAATCTTCATCTGGCCTGCATGGATGCGAAATTGACATTTTGTCCAAGGACCAGCGGCCTACTGTGATGCCCATGGATTTCCACATGGACATATTTTCAGAACCCATATCTGAAACACAGCCTATAACATGGTAGTCTGCCTCTTCCATCTGTTGGACACCTTCAAGGATAAACGCCTGCAACTCAGGACCAGTCACTGTACTTCCATCAGTAAGATGCCACCCAATTGGCTGCTTCCACTTCGTTGTCAGTCCTCTTGCCACCAGCAACAAAAGTTTTGATGCTCTATTTCCTTCATGTCCTAGAGTCGTATAACCCACCACCCTCTTCCTTCCAATGTCAAATTCCAATTTACTTCTTATCTCCATCTCATCAACAGACAACACCACAAATTTTTCTTTCCTGTTCATTGTTCTCCCTTTGGCTGCCATTAGTTGTACTGTCATTTCAGATACACCAGGATCGAGAGAAATTTTTTGAACTCTCCTACAGAGTGACTGGTATGATGGTAAAGGAAACCCTTGCTTTATTAACTGTTTGTAGCCTTTCACACCACAAGCATATCTGATTTGAAGTCCTTTTCTTACACTTTCTTTTGACCACTTGCCAATTTTCTTTTGAGACAAGTGCTGAATCTGGTCTGCTGTGAAAAGATCATTCAAACTTGCCACAAGGTTATGATATCTTGTCTCTTCCCTGAGTCTAGCTTTTTGGAGGCAGTATATCTTTCTCTGAAGTTTTGTTTTCATATCAGCCATTATTTTTTCATGTTCTTCCAAAGAAATAAATCCTTTTGGAGATACATCCTGCAACCAATAAAATTACATAATAGCAGTTACATTGGAGCTCACTATAACCTATAAAAATGAACTTTGTAGATTTTTGTACACAATATTGACAGTACACAAAAATTTTTAATTTCTCATATTACAAAAAAAAAAATATGATTTCATTTAAGCTGTTAGTTTTTAGATGTTTACGTTCGGATTACAAGGACTACGGGTTTTCCCCTTAATAACCTAGGAAAGAATTAGGGCACTGCAATGGAGCTATGACTTTTCTCTGACGAAGAACATCATAAAACAATAAACTGAAATGGACTGAACAACTGAAATACTGACCAATTGCCTGACATTTGCTTGGAAATATTATTCCCCCATGTTGTAGGTAAAACAAGTAATTTATACAATTATATTACCTTTATACAGTGAAAGTTACTTCAAATAAAAATATGAATATGAAATGTCAATTGTGTAAAAGAGGTTCCACTACATATAATTTTACGATACATTCTACCAACTTTTATGAGTTGCTATATGACAGAATAAAAAAAAAATTAATGCAATATAGTTAACAGAAAACTGTAGCAGTTAAATACTATACCTATATAAATAAGTAAACATAGTTCAGAACCTGTAGCTTATCACCAGATGACCTATATAATTTATAAAAAATATCTTTTACATGACCTGATACCTACAATTTAAATATACATGTAATATCTTAACTATCAAAAATTGCTTCAGTATTATCTTTTTTCCCCTTCATTTTTTTTTTTAACTTCCATTTTATTCTCAATACTTGTAAAAATGTAATGGAATGAAATAAACATACCATAGGTGGTAATATACTTACATGGGACTCGGTAGAGGCTTGGTTTCCATTTGAAGCACCACTGCACGAGGGTTTACAACTGGCTGCAAGGCTAGCAGAAGATGCCCCAACTGGTTCCTGTAAAACATAGATTTGCTATTACAACTGAATGTAAAGAAATGTGCAGAAACAATTAACCTTCCAAAAATTAGGTAACTGTGAAATCCCTGCTTATAATCTATTGTCATCTTTTTGTATATTTCTACTTCTTAACATTTACATACTTCGATGTGTCAAATATCCTTATTTGTGTGCCAATCAAGGTAAATCATATGACATTTATAGGAAAATCTCTTTTTACAAACCAACCTTAGCGGACATGACTTTAAACACTATCAGAACTTTTGTAACACAGAAATTCTATTCATCCAGACAAATGAGTGACATGTCATTAAATCTGCACTTTCACGTAATTCAGTTGTTGGTATGACTTGCAGGCAAGATGCCATATTTTCTGACCTCTCATTATAAAAGAAATGGAAAAATGGCAGCGAATTATATTTATGATACTGTCTCTAATATTAAGTTTTTAGAGAAATGAAAATTTATTTTTAATAATGCAGACCAAAATAGTCACTAACTTAATGTTTTCAAGTTTTCTATGTAAACTAAGTGTCCCCATACCAATTTAATACAACTATTATAGTGCTTTTTGGTGTTGAGTCAAATACTGGTACACTGTTGTCGAACTACGTTCAATCAATGTGATTAGGTATTTTGGAATAGAGAGAAAGGTTTATTTAATGCCGCACCCATAATATTGCACAAAAATTGGGTCAGGAACATCACAAACCCACATTGGTACAAAAAACATTGTCTATTAAAATAATTACTAAAAATAAAAAGAATACATAATGCTATATCATTGGTGCGCTGTTTAAAAGAAACACAAAAGTTGGATGTTTTTATCTTATATACATACATACAAACACTATTTGGTCCATTTGTTAGTTTTCTAAAATAATATGTGCACAAATACTTTTAATATGTATATGGAATGACAGTACGCTCACATTACTTGTTTGCATAACAGGGTAAGTACCTACCTACCAAATAAGTACCAAAAAAAGGGAAAAACTTAACTACTGTACAAGAGATGAACATTTTTAGACACTGCAATAATAAATTTGGTTATGCAAAATAGTAAAGTTTACTTGACCTTGAAGAGTGTTGCCACAACTATAATTACAAATAAACCATACTGGTTAGAACCTAATATAAATAAATGAACATTTTCGAAAACACACAATGCACTGTAAAATTATATGTTTTACAGATGGGCAACATAACACCATACAAATACATTAAGAATTCTATAAAATAAGTGTAGGTTAAAATGATTTTATTAATTATTTGATTTAATCTGAAAATTATTATTTAAAATGGGCTACTTACATGGGATGCAATAGATGCTTGGTTTACAGTTTTTGCTGTAACATCATCGTTGTGTACTTCAACCTTCTCAGAAGAGGCACCAATGCACGAAGGTTCAGTACTAACCGCAAGGCTAGCTGAATCTGCCCCAACTGGTTTCTGTAAATAAATTAATAAATAAAAAACAGATTCGCTGTTACATCTCATAAATACTCTAGTTAAGAATCTCTATCTGATAAGAAGTGTTGTATTTTGTATTGTATTTTTAATTAAAAATAAATAAATAAGAAAAGGAATGTTAGCTGTAACCTACAAACATTAATGTCATGCTTACAAGTACGAACAACTGTAAATGGACTTGTCAGAACACAACACCCCTTTTCACCCCCAAAAAATATATGTAAATAGTACAACCATACAGTATATAATTACAAAATAATTTACTTATTTTTCAAACAAAGAATTATCCATACCATTGATAGCCATGTAAAATAAACAGTAATAATTATCAATGGCAAGGGTGTGTCCTGTTTAAAACATTTATTCTACAATGTTGCTGATTGCTCAGTTACTTTAAGACCTCTGAATAAGTACTTTACATCTTTATTCCTCCTTACAAATGCAGACAATTCACCATGGCATTTCCTAGTATTGTTCATGTATTCTGAATTATGTGAAACTATTTTGAAGTTTTTATACTAGTTTGATAATGCCAACAAAAAACAGTTTTATTTCTTTGTATGCTGAGCCAACATGCAAGAAGAAAACCATGTTTGGTAAAGTCCTTTTTCTGGAAAATTTCATAATGTGAACAATTTGAGTCTTGCAGTTTTTAATCACATTAGTAATTTACTGTTCTAGATATATTTCAATAAAAATTGAATGTACTTCATGAACATAACATGCTTAATAGCAGATTTAATCCGAGCCTACAGCACTGCAGAATATTATCTCTCACTAGTTTTATTAATCATACTCACTGACAATTCCTCATCATAAAAATATTCTTATAAGTGATTACCTTACAAAATGCTGACAAGTTTATTCCAAAATTAGAAAATTTCATAATTACCTGGACAAAAAAAGCATTCTGTCCACAGATCCTGTGAGTAGGGAAAATTAATGGCACAGCATCTCGACACAGTTTACGGTTTCCATCAGAACGATTTAATTCAAACTGATGACTGTCGAAGTGGCACTGGAAAACAAAATATAAATATTAACATCATTTACAAGTGGATTTATTTAAATAATTTTCTTCGCAAACTAAATTTCTAAATATTAATGATTGCATTAATCAGGGAATAATTAATTGAATATATGCAAGAAATGTGTACTTTCTGTGACACCAAGGTCAAAAAATAATAAGTACTTGTGGCAGCTGAAGACTTATAACTATCAATTGCTACTGTGAAATTAGCCTGTTATTTTCTTCCAGAAAGTTAACTTATTTGATGTTCTTGAAAGCATTCTTCAAAATAATCCCATTAAGTTCTCATTTGTGTGGCTATGCCAGTGTTTCAACTCATTTTGTAACATTTTGTCGCATTGAAGAACACTTCCATGCGCAACTGTTCTCAACCTAACATAAATTATAGTATTTTTTATTATTCTGGGAGCAACACACGTACAACCAATTATATATCATTTTAAACATTTTGTTAATTAACGAAAATAATAATAAGGCAGCAAAATATAATTTTTTTTTTTTGGTATTTTGTATGCATACACAAGTTAGCAAAATGTAAAAATGGCATAATTTTATAGACAAAACTGAGCTATGTGACCATTTTGTGAACATAACATGCCAATTTGCCAATTGGAACACTTGCTTGAAGGTTTTTTTTTCTCACAGGAAATTGACATTCCCTAACCCTGCTATTTTCCTGGTCTTTGTGAAACATCACCAGAGACGTATTATTACAAATAGGCTATAATAAGTTAAGCAAAATAATTAATACAAAGCATTGTAGCAATCAATATTTGCCATTGCAGAAGCCTGAAATATTAATACAGCACTATAATTTTTTTTATAATATAGGTCTATTTACAGCTCACATTACAGATTATTGGCATCAGTCACACACTGCACACGTAGCCTACAAAATAAATGTGATTAAATAACAACATAAAAGTGTACTTAAATTACGTCGTAAGAATAACATTAAAGGTATGTCTATATAGATGTATAAATTGGTACGAAAGTTAACAATTGTAGCTTGTGTATCTACATACGTTTACAGTTTCATTAACGAACATAACATAAGGCCCATAAAGGCCTATTGCCATGCACATTGAGACACGGCGATCAGTGTATGTAAAATAAAATTAATATTGATCTTACCTCACAAATTCTGTGGTGTTCTTTTCTCTTCCAGTCTTTACGTCGTATATAAGCTTCCCAAGTAGAACTTCTTTTTTTGTCTGACGGAAAACGTTTTAGACGGCAATTATAAGATGTGTGGCTGCATTGCACCACACAGCATATTTGAGGCATTGCTAAAACTTACTGGGAAAACGCTCAAAACAGCGAACATCGTCCACAAAAGCGAACCGCCATGTTAGATTGACGTCATACCTCCAAACAACGCAAAGCAACTTTCTGATTGGCTGTTCCGCATCCATAAGCGAAGAACGGGGTTAGAATACTCATTCTATATAGGTTACTCTATATTTATCGCGCCCGCAGCGCTCGTTGCGGCAGTCGGTGGAACTAACCGGGCGTCCGCAACGCGCCCCCCTGCCCCCTTCTTTTCCTCCTAGCCCTGAAACCACCCCTACCTCCCCCCACCCCCTGACCCGAGCGAAACTGCGCGGTTTTAATAAACAACGACGCGCTAGCGATAATTGAAGCCGGCGTAAAAGTGCGTTTCGCATTAGCATCTCACGCCGCCTGCGACCACGACTACCCGGCGTGCATGCGCGCATGGGTGAACGTCGGGTCGCCGCGTTCGCAGGCGCGCGGCCCGTGGTGCGTTCCAGAGCGGAGCGCGCTGTACGCGCGGTTCCAAACACATTGCCCCCAGCGCTGGACGGACTGCTTACCAGCGGAGCTGTCGAAAACAACTCGCCTTCAAGTGATTTGACATTAGAATATCATAGCACTTCATTTATACCTACTTAAACTTCGAAATTGCTAAATGATTCCTAAATTCTAACATGCGAACGTATGATAAACTTGGAATGGAAATATATTGAACATTTTTAAAAATTAGTAATATTCAACCTTTGTAACGAACTCAAGTTAGCTCCAAAATAAAGCAGTAATTTTTTGTGCCGAGGTTGTTTCCACAAAGGAATATAGGGATCGCACACAAAGAAAACGTAAGTTAATCGCGCTTTTGTATAGCTTTGCCGGGTATTGCGGCAGATACGTATATTCCTGTCAAATCTCACGCGTTATTTTGGAATCACAATAACGCGAAGGACTTGAATGCGACAGATAAATATTTTTTTTACAGTGTACATTCGATAGCTACCCGAGCAATGGAAAAAAAAACATTTTGCGAGAAATATTTTAATAAAAAATTTAACGTTCATTTAAAAAAAACTTTTCGTGAACACATTAAAAAAAATTCATCTTCAAAAATAAACAAATAATTATAATATTACCAAGGCACCGGTCCAACCGTCTTTAGAAAACCATATTCTGACATGAAATTTAGTAAATTTTCAGTAATTGTAGAGTTAGTCATATGTATGTGTCGAATTTGATTGACTAAGAGAATTTTTTTATTCTTGTTGCGTCCACCGTGAAACTATACCAGCATCATTGCAACTAACAGCCGCGATTAACACCGCAGCTGTCTCTGGGCAAGACGTAGGACGTCGTTGACGAAGTAAGGACTACTTTGACGAAGGAATAACGTCGTGGACGAAGAAATAACGTCGTGGACAAGGTAATTACATTGTGAAATGAGATGCGTTGTGGACGAAAGACGTCGTTGACGAAGGAAGACGTCGTTGACGTAGGAAGACGTCGTTAACGAAGGAGTAACGTTGTCGAAGGAAAAGGAATAACGTTGTGGACGAAGGGATAACGTCGTGAACGAAGAAATAACGTCGTGGACAAGGGAATTACTTTTTGAAATGAGATACGTTGTGGACGAAAGACGTCGTTGACGAAGGAAGACGTCGTTGACGAAGGAAGACGTCGTTAACGAAGGAATAACGTTGTGGAAGGAAAAGGAATAACGTTCTGGACGAAAGAATAACGTCGTGAACGAAGGACAAACGCCGTGAACGTAGGACGTTCTTAACGGACGTCCCTAACGAAGAAATAACGCTGTAGACAAGGGAAATACATCTTGGAATGAGATACGTCGTGGACGAAGGACGTCCTTCGCGAAGGTCATCATGGACGAAGCCAAACGGTCGATTCCGCAGCAGGAACTCGGCCGAGTCAATTTCCAGCCTGTAATCCCAGGACCTTCCGCGCAATTAGAGGTCGCAGAGGGGATTCGGCCGCAACCAATCACGACGCGACCTCCCACCTTCCCCCTCTTCACCAATGGGCCCGCCAGGTTCGCGCAACCAATCAGGACTCGCGGGAGGTTGCCGTTAGCGCGACGAGTCAGGATGCCTGGACTATGGATTCTGCCCGCTAGGCTCGGCTTTCAAGATACAGAGGAATTCTGCCTCACGGTCAATGATTGGGTACATAAGTACGGATAGGTTTTTTTTTTTTTGCAATAAGTAGAGACCGGAAAAATTCGCGAATTCATTTAGCGACAGGCTCAATTACAAATATTTATACCTCAGTGCTGCCTCTGCTATTGGCTCACAATTCACCTGGATGACTCTGGGCCAATAAGAAACAAACACCCAACCAAAGCTTTATCGAATCACAAGCTGCTACGCTGGGACGTCTCACAAGACAGCAGCCAATGAGTGGGTGACATTTGACCGAGTGTACGTAGAACTATGGAGTTCATCCTGCAGGTCATTGAACCCGCGAATTTTTCCGGTCCCTAGCAATATGATGTACACACGCAGAATATTTCTTGCAATTGGCGGCCGTCTGCAAGAGAAGTCATTGCCTCATCTGGCCGGGGCATTCAGGACGCGTTTGCTTCAGCCGGCAGTGAAAGTCACGGAGGACCGAATTAACACAATTTTAACGTCGGAGTATGAACACAATTTTTCAAAATTTTGTTTTTAATCAAGACTCTAGAGCCAATTAACACTTATTTCTCCCACGTGACTGTTTACAATGTACATATCAGAACATAGGCTAACACTTGCACGTAGGAAGTGGAAAAAAATTCGTGAGTTCAATGATCCACAGGTTTGACTCCACGATCATCTGCATACTCAAGAAAATTTCACCTTTTAATTGGATGACAACTTGTGAGACTTGGGTGACTTATGAATCGATACTTCTTTGGCTGATCGTTTCTTATTGGCCCAGGGTTCTCCATATTCGTTGTGAGCCAATAGTAGTCGCAACAAAAGAAAAGTACAAGCATTTGTGATTTCAGCATATCGCGAATGAGGAGTCCACGAAGACAACGAAGAACCCTTTGGTAATGTTTTCGGGCATAACTCTCTGCTGGGAATTCTGTGAGTTTATTGTGATTTCGAACAGAGCAGAAAGGAAAAAAAAATTGGTTGTCTGTAGAGTCGATTTACGGACGATAGTTTAACGTGACGTCATAACAAAACATTGATGAAATGATTGCATACTTTTATGATTAAAATTGAATAATTTTTATTGAATTATCACTATTTTGTACGGATATAAAGAAGAAGTGAAATTAAATCTGCAATTTAATTAATAAATTTACTTTTATTTTCACTCATTAATTCAAATTTGTTTATTACTTTAACGAAGAGATTATTTTAACTACAACTTTTATACATGTTTGCTATTTAACTTCTTCCAATCTGCGACTTGGAACACATTGGGGAGATCCTTCAAGCACATGAGTTCGTCTCGTTTCTCCACAGTTCCATAATTAACTGCCAAGGTGCTGCCATCAGTGGCACATGGCGCGAGCCAAAGTTCATAGAGACAAAGGAAAACTTTACAGTTCTAACTGTTTAATGAATCTTACCAATATTGGCAGTATTTTAATAAAATTCATTGTCGAAAATCAGATCCAGAACAGGGATGTAAGTATTTTTTCAAGTTTTTGACTTGACAACGTCTAATAAATCGATGAACGCCGGCTGCACGCACGAAAACGTGTCCCGTAACGAACTTTGTCCCGTTACGCTGTGTCCCATTACGCTCATTGTACGCTTGCGCCGCATCTATCTCTCTTCCACTCGATTGGAACAACCATCGATTTGACTTTTTCGAGGCACATTAAACTTGAAACACTCCCATTCGTTTCCTACTTTTCCTATCATCGTCCTATCATTAACAGAATAACACAGATTGGAAGATGTTAAATAGCATATATGTATAAAAGTTGTAATTAAAATATTCTCTTCGTTAAAGTAATAAAAATATTTGAATTAATTAGTGCAATTAAAAGAAAAATTATCAATTAAATTGTAGATTTCATTTCATTCCTTCTTTGTATCCATATAAAATAGTGATAATTCAATAAAAATGATTTAATTGTAATTATAAAAGTATGCAATCATTTCATCAATGTTTTGTTATGACGTTGTCACGTTAAACTAACGTCCGTAAACCGACTTTACAGACAACCAATTTTTTTTTGTTCGCCTTCATCGGAGGTGTTTTATTTTATAGTTTAAACCTTTCGCTCCGCAAAACTTAATTATTTGATAGTCGACTTAGTGCTCCGGCGACGAGTTGTAGTGGCGGGTGCGGAAACTACGTGTTTATTCACTTCAAGAAATTTAGTTGAAAACAGAATTTTCATGTATTTATCACGCTTGCGGCATTATTTTAAAGAATTATCCTATGCGTTAAATGTCGTGTCCGAGTTTCGTTTTTCACGTGTACTTGCAACATCGTTACCGAGGTTAAATGTTCACCCGTCACTGGGGGGTACTGAAAGACGGGTCGTTACCACAACGCCGAAATACCACAACGCCGAAAGTACAATAACACCGAATACCATAACACCAAATGACAAATTGACCGCAACGCCGACAGCTAGAAAACTGCTGTGTACCACAACGCCGAAATACAGTAACGCCGAAAAATATTGCTAGAGGGAGGGGGGGGGGGGGGCACAGGAGCAAAATGAAAAACAACTGAATGAATTTGTGTGCTAACCTTACCTAACCTAACCTTTGTGGCAGTCCTGCAATGACATTTTTCGGCATTAATGTATTTCGGCGTTGTGGTAATTCGGCGTTGTGGTACACAGCAGTATTCTAGCTGTCGGCGTTGTAGTCAATTTGGCATTGGGCGTTATGGTTTTCGGCCTTATTGTACGTTCGGCGTTGTGGTATTTCGGCGTTGTGGTGCGTTCCCCTGAAGAAAGACTCACTCACATTTCTGAAGTTAAATTTCTACAGGCGCGATATGAACAAATGATGAGAATGAATTTTCACGATGCGCGCGGAACATGCAATATAAATTGTCAGGATGAAAAAAAAACACATAAAAATAATGTATGCCTTTAATTCATATTTTTTAGTAGCTATTTGATATTAGTTACAGTTCCTTTTAAATATTAGTTATATAAATTTTGTTTATAAACTTTTTAAATTGTTTTTTCTTGTTTATTTGTGTGAGTTTATGTTCCCGTATGCATGTATAATTTATATTTGTATTATAATTATTAAATTATTACCTATTCAATGAATAAGATTAATAAATTATAATACACATTCAGCATTTTAATTGATTTTCATTGCAAATCAAAATTTGTCTCGATTATTTTGCTAAATTAAATAATTAATTTAATACCGGTGTTGTATTAATAGTGAGTACTGAGAATTTATTTATACTTATTTTTAAAATTTGATTGAATTTATACTTTACCGACTAAATTTAAAATATCACTGAAGTCCTCTTATAATTTTATTTCTATTAATTATTTGCATGCGAAATAAAAGAGTTAGTCGTTTATAACGCCAAGTAGGTATGACTTCTAACGCGCCCAATTTTTGTTTTGTTTTTAATTTGACACTATCCCTAATGCCCAGTTAGCATCGAAATTTAGCTGTGTGGACGACTGATGCCGCTCTTCCAGAGACTTGAATCAGAATATTTAAAGTTTCGTTTCACGTCTTCTCGGTGACAATGTTTATTCTGAGTTCTCGGTGAAAGTTCAGGGATTGCTTGGGGGGGGGGGGGGGAGGGGCGCTTCTAACGACGTGGATGGGACGATGAAACTTTGAGAAATGGAAAAGGGGAGGGGGGGGAGGTGGCGTGTTTTAACCACCGGCTGTCAAAACGTCTTGGCTGTTTCCCCGCGTCTTCTTGGTGATTGAAGCCCAAAGATCCGAGAGGAACGTTTCTGGATCCGAGGGAATTACAGCCCGCGCGCTTCGCTGTCAGAAGACGAGGGATTAAGCATGTTCGGAACCGCATTCGTACCTTTGCCATCCGAGGCCTGATGGGAAACGGGAAGGGGTTCAGGTTTCGGCTGAGCTCGGGAGGGGTTGAGGGGAAAGGAACGTCGTGTCGTTTTAGGAAACAACCCGGCAGAGGGGGCGCCGTCACGATGTTAACGGGGCAGAAATTGCAGGACGCTGCGACCCTTAAGGGGGAGTTATTTCCCGCACGGGGCGGGCTCCTTGATTACAGGGAAGGCTTCTGGATAACATCCACCCGGGAGTTCGAGTGATGAAGGCTGTATTCCTCCCGTTCCAGGTCATTATTTTATATTTTACAACCCCACACCTGTTAACGCGCCCACTTTCTGAGTGGTCAAATTTTCACAAATTGAAAAAAATATATATATCCTTACATCTCATACTTTTTGCCTGGTTAGCAGGAAAAGTTAAATTTTCAACGTTTTTGAGCTGTATGGATACGGCCAATGGAATGGAATATAAAACTGGAACTTTTTTTTTTAGGTTTACGGTAAATTTTTTCTAGCTGCTCTGTGATATGGGTTAATTTCTTTATCAGAAAAAAATTAATTATTTCGTTTTACCTGGCCTTTTATTATCATCGGAATTTTTGTTATTCAAATAAGCCAAATATATTTAAATAATTTCTTTCTGGAAGTATTTTAAGCCAGTAGCCACCAGCATTGACTTTAAAAGCAACAATTCTCAGTTATTAATTCTATTTGGTTTTCCTTATACATAGGGACAGGTATTTTTCGCTAAAATATCTGAACACCCATTAGACTGCAACAAGTTATACCCACAACAGCGGTTTCTTTCTTGTGATTGGCGACCGTCTGAGAGAAGAGCCGTTGACTTATTTCACCGAGCCACTCGGGACTCGTTTGTTTACGAACTGAACCACTGTAATTGGTGTTCTGTCAGTAAGCACGTAACTGAAAGAAACACACCCAATCACGAAACACAGACGATACGACAGTGTTTTGAATTTCAACTAGTCTCGAAATCTTTTCGCGAAAAATGCATGGCCCTACTTATACATACCTCACAAAAATGTTAAAAATTCCCCTTTACCAGCTAATTATGCAAAAAATAATGCAATATATATAGTGTTTTAATTGGAAGTAGTTCGACTACTCAAAAAGAGTCAGAACGTTTAACTGTGTTAAGAGTAAAAACAAATTATTACCTGGAACGGAGTATACCCCCTTATGATTAACGAGTCGGACGGTTGGTAAAACGCTATCGCTTGCAATAGCTAGAGAACTGCTGCTATATTCGCGTTGAGTTTGTGGCACCAAGCTAGACTCTGATCAACTATACACAATCCCGTTTGTCTCTCTCGTTCACTGTCTGCTTCTACCATTTAAGTGCGGTTCTGATTGAACACGAATAAGCTCACATCAATTTTCTTATTTTTAATTAACTTCTTACTAGGGTAATGCATTTTTCGCGCGAAGATTTCGAGACTAGTTGAAATTCAAAACACTGTAGTATCGTCTGTGTTTCGTGATTGGGTGTGTTTCTTTCAGTTACGTGCTTACTGACAGAACACCAATTACAGTGGTTCAGTTCGTAAACAAACGAGTCCCGAGTGGCTCGGTGAAATAAGGCAACGGCTCTTCTCTCAGACGGTCGCCAATCACAAGGAAGAAACCGCTGTTGTGGGTATACCTTGTTGCAGTCTAATGGGTGTTCAGATCTTTTCGCGAAAAATGCCTGCCCCTGCTTCTTACTAGTTCAGAGTTAGTGAAATTACATGTGTTCGGATAGAAATAGGCTTGAAAACATTTGTGAATTACCTTCGTGTTAGGCTAAAATTCAAATACTTATATACTCCAGGCGAATAAGAACCCCTCAGCCACTGAAGTATCCAATGACGGGTAGCACAGCTCAAACGCCTCACATGATTGAATAGGGGACCGTGGAGCCTATCCCTGAAGTCACTGAATCCGCGTAACTTTCCAGTCGCTTCGAATAATACATTTCACTTAAATACTAAACGCGTATTTTTCATGTTGGAACAAGACATACGTTCGATACGCAGGGACCGGAAAAATTCGCGGGTTCAATGACCTCCAGGATGAATTCCATAGTTGTACGTTCACTCGGTCAAATGCCACCCACTCATTGGCTGCTGTCTTGTGAGACGTCCCAGCGTAGCAGCCTGTGATTCGATAAAGCTTTGGTTGGTTGTTTCTCATTGGCCCAGCGTCATCCAGGTGAGTTGTGAGCCAATAGCAGAGGCAGCACTGAGGTATAACTATTTGTATTTTAGCATATCGCGAAATGAATTCGCGAATTTTTCCGGCCTCTATCGATACGCACTCTAAATTGATAATTTACTGGTGTTCATATCACAAATCCCGGCGTGGTAGATACACGGTGAGAGACACCCGGTATTATTTTCACTGAGGTGTCCCAGGCGCTAGGCATATGAACTGAGGGTCAACGTCCAGTATCATGTATCTAAGTTGATCCTTTGACCCTTGATGGCATGATCCTGTTTACGTTGATACTGTGGTACACGGTGCTTGCTGTTTTAGTTCAGTGCGTCGAAATATCCTTGAAATAACATAATTTTGTGGCTTAAAAAAATAATTATGATCGTATTGTGATATTTTTGTGTAGCCAGGATATTTCGACTACTAAATTAAAAGTGTACCACAGGATCAATTATACAGGACCGGCTATCAGGACCAAGGAATAAAATTGAACACGTAATACGGAACAATTACCTGAACCGCATGGTATAATTGCTGGTGTATGAAGTCATTAAAACTATTAAATAGGGTAAATCGAGGTGATGAATTATCAGAGCGTAATTAAAAGTACAAAGCTAAGGAGTGGGGAGTTAGATGCTGAAGAAAGGAAGGGGGAATATTAGCCGCACCACTCCTCTATCTTGGACAAGTGTTAGTGAAAGAACGCTATGACGTTGTATTTTATGTACCGCTGGAAACGACAAAGAATGTTCTCTTTAAAAAGAAATTTAGTTAAATAATAATTAAGAAAAATTATATAGATTTTTTTTCCATTAGTGTTGGTGTGTTTTTATTAAAGTTATACTTCTTTAGGCGCGTTATAAAAAATAATGAGATTGAAATTTTACGATGCGCGAACCATGCAACAACATTTCCACAGGATAAAAAAAGGCTACTTACAAATTACAATTATATATGTGCTTTTAAATCTTGTACTTTAGTGATTGAATGCTGGTCCATATCATTAAAAACATATATTTATTATGAATATTAGTGATATAAGTTGTGTTTATAAACTTTTTCAAATGTACTATTTTATATAGGTGAGGTTATGTTTCCGTATGTATAATTTATTTACATGATAAATTATTACATTAAATTTTAATAAAATATAAGAATTAATAAATTAAAACAAACATTTAGCATATTAGTTGATTTTCGTTATTAGTTAAAATTTATGATGATTATATTACTAAATAAAATAATAATAAGTAATATCGATTACTAAATATATATTTAAATTTTATTAATTTCGTTTAATATGTACTTTACCAACCATAATTATTATTGTATCACTCCAGTCCTTTAAATTTTTCATTTCTCTTAATTATTTAAATGCAAAATTAATAGCTAGATTTTTACCACGTCAAGTAAGTAAGTATAAATTATTCTAACGTGCGCACTTAAATACAAGCACACTTTTTTTTTTTGCTGGAGTGTGGCTTCAATCATTTATATAATTTATAATAAATATGTTCAAAATATCTAATTATATGTTCATATAATAATAGGTGAAATTAAATTATTTAAAGTGATATTTCCTCTGGGTCAATTGTTATTTACGAAAATATTGTTATAAATGAGTTTTATAACAAATTTTATTGTTGGACAAGCAATTTGTAAAAAGAATAAATCTAATCAGGTTGGTTTTTGTTATTAGGAAAAATTATATTCTTCAAAATGATATTCCACTCTGTGAAATTTATTATTAATGTGAAGACTTCTATTAAATTAGTTTAAACTATCAATTTTATTAATAGACAAGCACATAAATAATCAACTAAAATTTTGATTAATAGTAGCAGAAATAACACTATTAACAATTATAGGAGCAAAATCAATAGACGATCCTTACATTATCATAAGACAAATAACAATATTATATACTCTGGTTTCTTCATAAATATATTTTACTAACGTTGTGCTGAAATCAGATGGAAAAAATTGTGTTAATTAATGCAGAAAAATTGTTTACAGAGACTGCAAGGAATTACTTTATTAGTTTTTAAAAACCTCTTTCTACGGCAGCGTAGAGTAATACTAACACAGGATTTCAAAATAAAATTAAAAAAAAAAAA
Organism: Bacillus rossius redtenbacheri; assembly: GCF_032445375.1. Lineage (NCBI taxonomy): Eukaryota > Metazoa > Arthropoda > Insecta > Phasmatodea > Bacillidae > Bacillus > Bacillus rossius. The sequence goes on from NC_086333.1 coordinate 72,022,440, forward strand.
ACGTTTTTAAGCTACAACATCATAAATATTAGCCTTTTAAGTTACGAAAATATATATCATAAAAATCTGAACATACACTAATTTTTCTACCCACGTAATAATATACATTTTTATGGCTTCACAGTTGAAGTAGACTGAATAGAATTCATGATTCATTTTTATAATTGGAAATTTTGCCTACACTTTCAAGATGACGTCAGCAGTTTACGCATTCCGTTGATAAGGTAGGGTTTAGTTTCTAAAGCTATACAATCGTCCATCTTGCAAAAATAAAAAAGGAAGTGCGAATAGGTACTATCCTAATATTTGTGCAGATATACCTTAGCGGATGTAAATTCAGTTGCGTTTTATATAGATTTTGCACTGATATACCCTTCACCTTTTTCTTTAGTGTCACGGACCAGCTCTGTGACGAGGTTTCACGAGATTTCCAGGTAACAGCTACCCTTCCACTCTGACAAAGGAGTACAACTCTTTTCAAAGACCATGTTATAAATTCTGGTCGTGGTCTTCATACTATCTTACATATTCTGCTATCCTTCGCTGATCGACGGGAAGATATCCACTTCATCCTGGAATCCCTTTTTTCTCCCCTGTGTCTTCCAGGAAGTCCGATAACGAGGTAGTTGGAGTTGGATTCCAAGAGGACAGTTAGGTTGAAGGAAGATAAAGACGTACATCTACCCATGGCTCCCTTGTTAATTTACCCACCCTTTTCATTCAACGCGCATTCTCCTATGCATTGACATGTTCTTCGCAGTACGACAAGGCACTGAAGAAAACAAAAGCAAAGCATTCACGCGTTAGTTTATTTAAAAACGCATGAAACCAATTAGAACCGTATATATTTTTTTGAAATTGAAACGGAAATAACCATGTAAAATGACCCATATTTATAATGTTTTTTTGTTTTACATTTACTTGTAAGCAAACTATATCGATAAAAAATGTTCACATTTATACTGGGCTCGTATTCTTTCTCGGACGTTTATGCTGTGGGTTGTCCCAGTACTAACACATTAGTTAATCAATTGTAAACTTTTCCCTGAATAGCTTTCCAGTATTTACTGCGCACATTAACAAGCGTCTAAAATTACTCTCTTCATGTCGGTGGCAAGCCAAATCAGCTTAGCTTCCAAATTAATTGGAACTTGTTTGTACAAAGACCAAAATAAGAGTACTCGCGAATTTGAACCACCAACATAAATTGTACGTTCTTTGAATGATTCTTGCAATGGGAATGATTGATTTAACATTTCATACTCGTATAAACCAACAATAACGTTTTATTTTATTTCATGTGACATTTTGCTTAAATTTTATTTTTGTAAATCTAACAAAAAATATTCATGTGAAATTAAAGATAATTGTAAATTAGTACATATTTATGAAGACAACTGTATCACTACAAAACAGTGTTCTCAAGTAACACTGGGTTCTGATTCTTACCCAGACTTTTGTGCTTTGTGTTGTCCCAGTACCTACAATCGTTAAAATTATTTTGAAGTGTTACCTGAATAGCTTTCCATTATTTACTGTGTACAATAATAAGCATTATAAAATTGAATTAAGTCCAATTATTGGATTTTTCGACTATTTTTACCATGGTTGTAATAAAATTACGTTTAAATGAAACCTCAAATAAAATATAAAATTTTTCAACAATTTTCTTTAGAAAAACTCAGTATTTTTTCAAAAAACTTATTTCATATATGCAAAAATAACCAAAAAAAAAAGTGTTGTAAAAATATACTCGATAATTATTGTAGTATTACAAACCATTTCTTGGCAACTGACTTCCAAAGGAATCTTTTGTAAAGGTACATAATTTTTTTTCTGTTTAGTGGCTAACTATAACACGTATGGGGAATGGTGTTAAATATTAATAATTTAGCGGCCCATTGTCTTCTTAGTATCAAAAACTAACACACTCCTGAACTTTTATCCTCCAACCCTGATTTTTAGTATATTTTGGTTTGTGAAGGAACCAAAGTAGAGATAACTGTGTTTATAACCCCTGCTTCCAGATATAGCAATAGAAAAGTGCGAGCTAAAAACTGGGACATTATTGCAATAATTAGTTGCTTTGTTTTAAACTAGTTTATTCAGCTGTCGAGTACGGCGTGGAGAAACTAATGCCCAAATCTTGGATGGGCCAAAAATGTCCTTTTTACTGCGCATTGTTCAACACTGAAACTTAGAGAAGAAGAAGAACAGAAGGCTTACAATATTTTCGAAAATGCCAGCAGTCATATGTGATGACTTTGTTGAAGTTCCTACTGAACGCTGCCAGAGGAAAATAAAGTGTTTTCAGGGTACTGATGGAGCTGCACTCAGACCAAGGCCGCAAATTTGAATCGACTATATTCCAGAAGATGTGTCGATTACTGGTGATAGTAAAACCAGGACTACAACATTACATCTTCACTCTGGTGGCATGGTGAAGAAGTTGAGAGCATAGTGCGTTCAACTATTTACTTTTATGTAATTTCTGGTATCTGAGGAGAAAACTTCGACATTATGTACTTCGAGGGACATAGTCCAAAATCTTATTAGCATGAAACGGAACCATCGTTCATTGCTATTTATACGATCAGCCAAAGGAAATTTATTCTGGCGATGAAATCTACACCCTCCTAATGTACGAATTCCAATGTGTAAAACTTTCTCTTCTGCCTTTTGCGGAGTTAGCAGCTGCAGATGCTAACTGTGGCCGATACGGCCACGGGTTTAATTTCCGCAAAGAGCCAGGCATGCCAACCTGTTGTGTTTATCTGATCCAGCGGCTAAATTGCACGCGACAACACCACGCCCCAGCGAAAAGTGGCGGGAAAATGTTGGTTTGTTGCAGGGGAAGAGGGGGAAGGGGTAGGGGGTTGACGGGGGTTGAGGCGAGGGACTAAATACGTCTGGGGGAGTTTATCGAGTTTGCGATTAAATGGCGTGACATTTTTGCATCGTTATCACATTCATTAGACGTTATTGGATAAAAAAAATTGGATGCTTGAACACATTACAGTTCATTCCAAATGTTTTCCTTTTCACATACGCCATTGCTGCTTACACTGTATGTCATGCAGATTCCTCAAATTCCGTTTGTGCTTGATGACGGGGACGGATCTCAGTTGCCGAAACGTCGCAAATGTTTTGACTTAGGTAGTCTACTGTGTTCGTGTGTGCAATAGTGATTGTGGCGTACAGAATATATATATTTATTAGTTGGAGGTTTATCTGAGACATACAGTGTAACCTGCAGTGGAGTTTGTCCAAAAAGAAAATCAATCTTTCCCATTGCAAGAATTATTCAAAGAACATAAAAGTATGGTACGTAATCGTCTCCCACATGTACCCATGATTGAGGTATCAGTAGCACTGTAATGAAGCTATGCTGTAAATCTGGACGTCCAAGATTCGAACCTAATACGCTCTTTAAATGATTCAAGCGATGGGGAATCTTGATTTAATACAATTTCTTGGACATAAGCCATTGCAGTTTTGCACTTTTTGCAATGGGAAAATTTCAAGAACGCAAATTAGGAAATAAAAATGAAAACAGAAACCCACATAAAACAAGCCTATTTAGCTGATGTCAAGCAGATAAACCCAACGATGAACCTAAACAGGTATTATGGACAACAAAACGAAGACAGCACACACGAACACATTCAAACTTAAATATCAGCCAGCACAAGAATTTCTAGGAAGGAATTTAGTCATGAAACAAATAATAACAGCACAGAAGAACACAGTGGGCTGACAAAGACGAGACAGTTTCAACAAGAACAGTAAATGCAGTGAGATAACAAAACCTGGACAACGCAGCAAATATACGAACACAACGATGAAGATAAACAGATATTATGGACACAACATCTTCATCGTTTTGTTCGTATATTTGCGGCGTTGTCTGCATGCATTCACTGCTTCTGTTGAAAATGTCTCGTCGTTGTTAGCTCCTTGTGCTCGTCTGTGCTGTTATTATTTGTTTTCGTGATTGCATTCCTTCCAACGGAATTCTTGTGCTGTCTGATTTTTAGGTTTTGTGTGAGTTCATCTGTGTTGTTGTTGTTGTTGTTGTTGTTGTTGTTGTTGTTGTTGTGTTTTCCATAATACCAGTTTAGGTACATCGTTTGGTTGATCTATCTGACATAGCTGTTTCAGGCTTGTTATTTTGTGGGTTAATTATTTCATTTTTATTTACTAATTTACGTTCGAACCTCAGTACGGCCAGTTTGATATCGAGTTTCCAATGTTCCCTCCACTCCCCCCCCCATTCCGAAATCACTCAAATTCTTACAAAAGACCACGAGTGATTACTTCACCACGAGGCGAGTGAACTGGGAGCAGCTTGTGAACCTAACTGCCCGTAGCTTACTTCAAAGAAACACCTCAAACATCACACACTCAGGATTTAAAACCATATTTTGGTGTCGCCCGTACAAAGTGTGCCACCAAGGTTGGCATATCTGAGAAAGGCTACACAGAGAAAAAAAAAGGTGCGATCGACTCAAACAAATAACAACAGTCTGTATATGGCGAAACAAATAATTAGTTAATGTAACATATTTTGTTGGTCTAACCAAATTTCACCTGTAAAAATATATATCAGTTTTTACACATAGCAAAACGATGTAACTATTTCTCTGGTTAATAACATATTTCCTATTGAAAAAATATTTATTTGAATGACTTGTATAAATAATTTTCAGCCATAAACAAATAAATATATTAATACGTAAAACAAACCGTTTTCTCGGAGTATTAAATTATTGTTTACTACGAATTAATGTCATTTAAATTTAATATTGAAGCTTTTTAATGTAGCCAGTCTCATGTGATGTTACTTTTAATTATATTTTCCTCATCTTTCCCTTCATTTAAAATGAACAATGCCTGAAGCACAAAAATAAAACATTCCGTCGTAAAAAAAAAAAAGGTTGGGATAGGTTACAATGAGTAAAAGGTTTTAATTTTATTTCACATGGCTTGAAGCAATGAATTCTACAATAAATTATATATTAAAGTAGGCACTGTGTCTACGATTTAAAGGATTATTTGGTACCTTAATAAACTTTGTTAAAGGCAGCATGGAATGCCACAGTTTTTTGCCTATGAGACTTTTTCTCCTTGGTTTCGAAAGATAAACTATCTGTGGAGACTGGAAAAATTCGCGAGTTCAATGACCTCTAGGATAGATTCCACGATCCTCTGCCTACTTGGGCAAACGGCGCCCGTTCATTGGGTACTGAATTATGAGCCGTCTCAAGTGGGTAACTTGTGGTTGGATACCTCTTTGATTGATTGTCTCTAATTGGCCAAGAGTCCTACATATTAACAGTGGACCAATAGCAGAAGCTGCACAATGGTATAATTATTTGAATTTTAGCATATCACGAAATGAACCCGCGAATTTTTCCGGTCTCTAACTATCTGTAGAAAATTTGAGTGAGACTCTAAACTTACAAGCACAATCCTAGTAACAACTAAGAACCAGAAAATTTCGTGGATTCATTTCGCGATTAAGTTCAATTATGTATACCTCTAAGCTGTTTCCACTGTTCACACACAGATTATAGTACATTTTCTTGGCCAAACTAAAGAAGTGTCGAATGTAACGCTACCAAGATAAGGCGTCTCACCATTCGGCAACCAATTAACAGATGTTTTTTGATCAAGTATACAGAGGAATTTTAAGTCTATCTTAAAGGGAAACGGAAAAAGTGAAATTTTCCAGTCCCTAGTTACAAATATTCTGGAATAATAAACAATAATTGAAGGCTACACCAATCAGTTAAACTCATTTTTATTTTTTTTATTTTTAGGCAGTGTACTAGCAAATACAAGAAATTATAGTTCGTAACTATGTTTGCTACAAGTACGGCCACGTATTATTCGGGGAAAAAAATCTGACCGCTGATTCGACTGCAATTAGGTTCGTTCCTTGTGATTGGTGAACGTCAGCCAGAGAGGAGGTTACATTATTTAGCCGGGCCATTCAGGACGCTGTTGCTTCTACACAAGATGACTGTGATTCGTGCACCAACAGTGAACATGTACCTGAAAGAAACTCAGCCAATCACGAAACACAAGACGATGCTACAGCGTTTTAACTCTCAGACAGTTTCGATATCTTTTCGCGAAAAATACAGAGCCCTAGGAATAAGCATTTGTATTTCAAGAAGACAAAACGTTTGCACCTACTATGGGGTCAATTATTTTGTAAGTTTTTGAGCTTTTTACAAAATTGATTTATAAAAGCATAAAAAGGGCTTTCATAATAAACATTTTTATATTGCTTATGAAATGAAATATTTAATGCTTTATTTCTAGAGACCGGAAAAATTCGCGAATTCATTTCGCGATAGGCTAAAATACAAATAGTTATACCTCAATGCAGCCTCTGTTATTGGCTCACAACTCACCTGGATGACTTTGGGACATTGAGAAACACCCGACCAAAGCTTTATCGAATCACAGGCTGCTACGTTGGGACTTCTCACAAGACAGCAGCCAATGAGTGGGTGACATTTGACTGAGTGTACGTAGAACTATGGAGTTCATCCTACAGGTCATTGAACCCGCGAATTTTTCCGGTCCCTATTTATTCCACAAATATCACAAGTTAAACAATACTTAGTATTTCAGGAAGCGCTATACACACCACCAGTTACAACGAAGGCTTCTCTTCCTCTGACGGAACAGTAGCGTAGGTGCAGATGATTTACTGCTCGGGAGAAAGTTTGTGAACAATAACGAAAGAAAAGTTACTGCCACGGCTGAAGTTAATGTTTCATCGGGTGGGCAAGAGGGAGGGGGTTGTGGTGGTCGTTATTTTCTTCCATCGACGTGTCGTTAACGTATCAAATTTACTGTCTTACTTCTCCCACGTGTCACTACCACGCTGGTAGAATAGTTCTAAGCCCGCCACGGCATTTGTGACGATGTAAATCAAACAAAATATTGTGGGCTCGTAAAAAATAAATAATGTTTAAAAATAATACATCTGAATTAATTGACTGCAAAACATCACTTACTTTCCAATAAAAACCAGCAGTTCTGAGTTCAACCTAAAAAAAAAAATCCTTGTTATAATATTGTGCTTCCTGAGGGCATTGTGGTTAATGAATACCACAGGCAGTTCACAATAAGAAATGTGCGCCAGTAATACAACCATCACAAAGTTATAATGGTTTGATTTTTAACATACCTATTACGAAATTAGTACGCGAAATTTTGCAACTCCTTACGAATCAAAATGTCATTTTAAGTATAATGGTATAAGTAATAGTGTTTATTCAATTAATAACGCGTAATAAATGGAACAATTGGCCGTTTTAAATACCTTCAGGTAAGACTCCACGGTGCTTTGTACTCTCGGGTAAATGCCACCTGTTCATTGGCTGCCGACTTGTGGGATGTCCAGAGTCTTTCACGTTGATGTTAGCCAATAGCAGAAGCAACACAAATGTATAAGTATTTCGAGTCTAGCATGCAACGAATTTTTTTCCTGTCAATGCGTATTTTTCAGGTGCTTACCGCTCAAAATTCAAATTAAATTTATATTTCTAAGTGCAAATTTGAGCCTTTCTCCATATAATAACGTGCACATTGAAAATATCTACTGACAGGAGACGTCGTTCTGCAGCCCTGCCTGCTCCGCTAAGAATATTTTGACGTGACAACGTCTAATAAATCGATGAACGCCGGCTGCACGCACGAAAAAGTATTCCGTTACGCACATTGTCCCGTTACACTGTGTCCCGTTACGCTCATTGTACGCTTGCGCCGCATCTATCTCTCTTCCACTCGATTGGAACAACCATCGATTTGACTTTTTCGAGGCACATTAAACTTGAAACACTCCCATTCATTTCCTACTTTTCCTATCATCGTCCTATCATTAACAGAATAACATAGATTTGAAGAAGTTAAATAGCAAACATGTATAAAAGTTATAGTTAAAATAATCTCTTCGTTAATGTAATAAACATATTTGAATTAATGATTGCAAATAAAAGTAAATTTATCAATTAAATTGTAGATTTCATTTCACTCCTTCTTTGTATCGATACAAATTAGTGATAATTCATTAAAAATGATTCAATTTTATTGATAAGAGTATGCAATCATTTCATCAATGTTTTGTTATGACGTTGTCACGTTAAACTATCGTCCGTAAATCGACTTTACAGACATCCTATTTTTTCGGGGTGCACCTAGCGTGGAATATCGAAACTCTCGAACCACTATCACACGTTACCCACGACCGCACACTCGGCCCGAGATGCGTGGTGGAGGGGTGGTTAATCGTTGAGGGGGGGGGAGGGATTATCGCCTCGGACTGGAGGGCGGACGGGGTCATTAGCGACGCGGTCTCAGCCGGACCTTTATATATATAAACTGTATAGAAGTCGCCAGCCCAGGTTAAAATTTCTAATACGGTTTGAGGTAGTTGGTTAATTCACCGCCGCAATCGCCACCATCTCTAGGGCATCGACTTGTGGTGGTCCCTAGCGGACAAGTGTCGAACTCTTCAAACACCCCTTCCCCCTCCTGTTGAACGTCTTCGAGCTGCAGTGAATGATAGGTGGGGGGTGCGGGGAATGACAGCGGGCGACAGTGCTGCACTCTAACGTGTAAATAACAACTAAGACGATACAGGGCGTTACGGCAGCGCACTGCAGCGGTGAAGTTCCCAAGCTGCTCATCGTACGCTCCTGAAAAACGTAGAGTAAATCCTATCCACTCGCGACATCTATACAGTATATATATTCAAAGGCCGGACAGACGACGTCGCAGAAGGCTCGATGGTTCCCCAGTGAGCGCGTCCTGAGTCGCCTCCACCGGGGTGCTGGCACAACTTAGAAACACACAAGATAGAATATTCTTAGTTACACCTGATCTAAGTTGTGTGTTTCTAAGTTATAAATCAATGGCAGGCATTTTTCGCGAAAAAAAACCTGAATGCTTAACAGACTGCAAAAAGGTGTACCCGCACCAGCGGTTTCTCACTTGTGATTGGCGGTCGTCTGCGAGAGAAGTCGTTATCATATTTGACCGAATCACTCGGGACGCGTTTGCTTTCGCACTGAATTACTGTGATTGGTTATGAATCCATCGACATAAATCGAAAAAAAAAAAAAAAAAAAAACAACTCACCCAATCACGAAACACAGATGATGCTACAGTGTTTTAACTTTCAGCTGGTCTCGGAATATTTTCGCGAAATATGCATGTCCCTAGTTATGATAGTTCTAAGTTATGTGGTTCGGCGTTGCGTGTTTCAAAGTTACGACAGTTATAAGTAGGGGCAGGCATTTTTCGCGAATAAAACTAACGCCTATTAGACTGCAACAAGGTATACCCGCAACAGTGGTTTCTCCCTTGTTATTGGCGGCCGTCTGCGAGAGAAGTCATTGCCATATTTTACCGATGCATTACTTCTCAAAATCAATGTGGGTACCTATGTTATAAATATATTATGAAAGCCACCATCTAGCGTACGGGCTCGAAACTACTTAAAGAAAACCTAGGTCTCAGTTTCGGCAGTTACAGTTTCTCCCCCGTGGTCGCCTCATCCCCCGGTCTGCCCGCCGCTCGCTGTTGGGAAGGTCGTCGGGTTCCCCTGGGGCAGGCGAGCTCCCTGGTCAACACCAGTCGGCGCGCGTGTTAGCGAGGGATCACGCACGCCATTCTGTTCTTCTCGAGTCCTCGTCAGTACTAGAGACCGGACAAATTCGCGGTTTCAATGACTAGAGTCCCGGAAATTTCGCGGATTCATCTGGCCTCAGGATAGAATTCAAAGTTATAGGTGTGCTCGACCCATGTTTACTTTCCCATTGGTTGATTTCTTAGCGAAAACATTTTTATCCTTGTTATTTGGCACTACCTAATTCGCTTACTTCTCTCCTAGATGGACATCGTTGGCTCACGGTTGTAGAGGGGCGTGTCCAAACAACTGCGGTCCAATAATGAACACAGTGCGACAGCGTGAAGTTTTGCATTCTAGCTTGCGAATCCGCGAAATTTCCGTGGCTCTATCAATGACTACTAGGATAGACTCCACGATGCTCTATGTACTCGGGCAACCATCACTAGAGACCCGTGAATTTCGCGGATTCATTTCTTGTTATGCTAAAATTCAAATAAATATACCTTAGTGCTGCTTCTGTCATTGGTTCACTGTTAATCTGGAGGACTGCGGGGCCAATTAGAGACCCTCACTCATAGAAATGTCGAATCACAGGCCACCCAGTCGAGGCGACTCACAAGTCAACAGCCAATGAAAAGTTGGCATTTTCCCGAGTGTGTAGAGGATATTGGAGTCTATCCTGGATGTCATTGAATCCGCGAAATTCACGGGTCTATAACTATCACCTGGTCATTGGCTACCGACTCGGGACACCTGTTTACTGCGATTCTTATGATTCGATACTTCTTTTGTTGAGTGTTTGCCATTGGCTCAAGAGTCCTCCAGGTAAATTGCGGTCCAATCACTGACGCAGCATTAAGCTAAACAAGTTTGGATTCCAGCCTGTCTTGAAAGGAATCCGCGAATTTTTCCGGTCTCTGCCAATCATAAAGAAGTATTTACTGACACAGAATCACCGGATTTCTTTCTAGTAAGTGAACAGATATATCACACTTCTTGAACTATTACTGTCAAAGTGGAATTTTTTTTACTCTTTTATGCATAATGGATAGAGACGTGTAAAATTCGCGATTTAAAATCCCTAAAGGATAGACTCCATGATCCTCTATGCACTTGTGCAAATCACATCTGCTGATTGGTTACCGACTCGTAACACCTGTTGTCTGGAATGATCGTGATTCGCTAATTCTTCTGTTAAAGAATTTTCATTGGCCCAGAGTCCTTCAGATAAACTGTGGCCCAATCACTGAAGCAAAATAATGTCAAAAGTATTTGGACTCTATCCTATCGCGAAATGAATCCACGAATTTTACAGGTCTCTAATAATGGATAATGAGAATCTATTGTAATAAATATATAAATAAAACTCTTTGAGTTGAAAGGAAATATGACTGGATACTTGGAGACATGGTATGGTATAGTTTTTTATTTCAGCAAATATAATAATTTTTAAATATTATTTTTTTAACTCTCTCAATTAAGAGATTATTAGAGAGAGAATTAATCGACGAGATAAGTCTCAGAAATAACAGGTAATGAATGAAATGAAGCAGGGAACGACATAAGTATAAAAAATTACCATGAGCAATTAAAACTAGAAACTCACGTGGCAATTTGAAGTGAGGGGAGGTACATTAAAATGGGAGAGGGAGGCACATAAAAGTATTTACTGGCTCAGGATTCAAGGTGAGTGTTGTGTTGAGGTGTCGGCCACCATTACAGGATTTATTTCAACTTGGGTCACTATTTTGGATAACTTTGACAAACAGTTTGGCCACCATCTCAGTTAACCTTTACCCCAGCGGGCTTCTTGGATGCGCCATCTTGGATTATAAAACAATCTTTGACCTCCGTTTTGAAATACTGTATTAAAAAGTTTCCTGTAATATCTTTACACCACAGTATTGTTCGCAATTTCGGATTAAAAATATTTCATACATTTTTTACTTTAAACAAATAAAAATATTTTATAAAGAAACCCTTCGTCATTGAATATGGTGTACTAGGAATATAATAAAATTAAATATGTATGTATATATATTCAACCCCCTTTAAGAATAACTTTATTTATAATTTTGAATGCTATTATTTAAATTTAAATTAAATACTTATATAAATGTAATGGTTAGAATAGTATAGAATGGACCAATTTTGTGATTATCCTATTTAATTTTTATTTGGTTATTATAAAAAATTACAATTTCATTATGTTATATAAATCGTATAAATAAAGGGACAGAAAAAGTCCAAGGAATCAATTGTCATGGATTAAACGAAGCGAGGGATGACGTAAGCCTACACAGTAACACTGAGTTCAATTAAAAACGAAAATTCGCGTGGCAGTTTTGCAATGAGGGGGGGGGGGCGGTATAGAAAAGGGGGTCGGGGGAAGCTAGAGGGTGCAGCTAGCTATGAACCCCCCCTCCTTCTCGCGCAGCTTCTAACCTGCGAGAATGGATCCATTACCGAAGGCTTTACCTCCGAGGGGGTTGGTTATATGTGCGCTAGCCCTCGTTAAACCCACCTGCTTTATGGCCGGCACTTTGCAGCCTCGACGAGGGCAGGGGGGAGGGGGGGAGGGGGAATGTGGGACACCATCTCGTCTATAAGCACCTGACCTTTCATGCTCTATACGTCCCGTCCCGGACCGGCTAGAAAAAAAAACACAAAACGTTCTTTAAACGACTCCTACAGTTGGGAATTTTGATAATATACAATATATTCACATTCAAACTTAAATATCAGACAATACAAGAATTCCGTGGAAGTAATTTAGTAATAACTAGCTGCAGTACCCGGCGTTTCCCGGGCTAAACACATGGAGCTTTATTGTCTGCGAGTTAAAGCAAACTGGATAGCGCTATATGGCAGTGTGTTGGACATAGAGAAATGTCTCACAATTACTGTTTGTATGTCTATGACCTATGATTTTTTGTTTAACCCATGACCATCGGTTATTTATTATTAGTCTATATTATTATTTATAAATTATTAGGACCGTTAATAGAAATAAAAACTATCCTATCTCTCAAGTTGGAAAAAATTACACATAAATGCCAATTTTCATCGAAATCGGTTGACTTGGTGAAGAGTTCACTGGAAACAAACATCAGGACACTGGATTTATATATATTAAGATTTGCGTTCTTGAATTATTTTTCCATGACATACAGTGGAAAACTGCATGGCGCATGTCCAAGAAATTGTATTAAATTAAAACTACCACACAAACGGCACGCCAGGCGATGGATCAATGGTGGCCAGCGATTAGGACACTACCATCGTATTCCAGAGGGCTGGGGTTCGAATCCCTGTACTGCCATCTTGATTTCTGCTTTCCTAAATCACACCAGGCAAATCCTTGAATACAGACGAAAAAACCTGATCTCTCTTAACAAGTGATGGGCATAATCCCAATTTACTCGAATCCGAATCCCGAATTGGAATCCCAAAAAGAACATCGAATCCAAATCTAGGTCTCAAAGGTCAAAAATTAAATAATGCACATGAAATTAAAAAAAATGTAAACAACAGTGTTAAAACATCCAACCCTTCAAATTTTTGTTTTGCAAACATAGTTTCCTGACTCAATACATATTGTAATTTTATTTATATAATTAAACGTTTAAATACAATATCATGGGAATTTGTAACGGGATAGGTCTGAAGAAAAAAAAATTGACGTAGTAAATTTCAGAGGTTATCAGTGTTTTTTTTTTATTTTACTACATTTCCTCAAATATTTTTCTTCGAAACTTTTCCATTTAATATGGACTCCTTCGATTACTAAGGATATGGCGGTATTTGAGGTTTTCCAGGTTTAGATTTTCCCAAAGTCGCGGGTGAGAATACTGAGAAATTTTGCTTCTTTCGTTACAAAAACCTATTTGAGCAAATAAAATATTACATAGTGACTTCTTGTTAATTTATACTGTAAAGATTTTGTGCCCTAAAATTATTTTGCAATACAGCAACATAAACATAAGTAGAGACCGGAAAAATTCGCGAATTCATTTCGCGATAGGCTAAAATGCCTGACCTGGAGGTCATTGAACCCGCGAATTTTTCCGGTCCCTAAACATAAGTCTTAAAAAAACAAAATCTATCTAAACACTAGCTAATGCTCGGCATTCGTTGAAACGCTTCAATCATCCATCCTGTTGCCATATAAAGTTTACAGGGTCACCCTTTACAAATTGCTGAAAGGGCCATTCTTTTTGCGCTGCAAGCGAGGAAAACAACGAAGCAGTAATCGCGCACGCTCTTATATTAATCTTTTTGAGTTACTGTTCAACTGTGACCTTGAACCAACACACTAAAACGCTTACAGTTGATAATATTACATTTTATAACAAGGTAATTCTTTTATGGACATACTGTAGAATGGCTGTAAAACATCGCGCAAGAAAGCAAGCAAGTAAGCAAATACATTACCCTACTAATCAGTACGAAATAATCACAAATTAAAGTTTAAGTTAAAGACGCTTGCATATCAAGAAAAATGTTAATTTTTATTTGTGTTACTTTTGATAAAATACTGTTTAACGTGACTTATGTTCAAGAGTCAAGGATGTACAGTAGTTCCATATTCTCATTGACTAAGCCAAGTTAAGGGAAGAACCTCCCACTGAACATGACCAAAAAATATTAACATGTTGAGCATAATGTTCAAAACAATTAAGAAGTGTTATAAATAGATACCGGAAAAAATTGCGAATTTATTTCGTGATATGCTAAAATTAAAATTATTATAACATTTTGCTGCATTTGACTTTAGTTCGCTTTTAATCTGTTGAACTCTGGGCCAGTTAGAGACCCTCAACAAAATAAATGACGAATCACAAGTTACCCTGGTGACATGACTTACAAAATAGCAGCCAATGAACAGTTTAAGTTTGCCCGAGTATGCAAATGACTGGAAAGTCAATGCTAGAGGTCATTTAACTGTAGATTTTTTTCCAGGTACTATTATAAATAGAGACGGACCGGCAAAATTAGCTTCATTTGCTGGAGCCAGATTGGTCCCCACAACAGACTGAACAGATGGCGTGCGTTCATTGGTTCCTGCCTCAACTCACTTACTCTCCAAGTTGTTCATGATCAGGTAATTGACTTCTAGTCATTTAGGTCATTACATTTAATTAGGGACTGGAAAAATTCGTGAAGTTCAATGACCTCCAGGATAGACTCTACGATCCTCTGCGTACTCGGGCAAACTTTAACTCTTCATTGGCTGCTAATTTGTGAGTCATGACACCTGGGTAACATATGATTAGGGACCGGAAAAAATCGCGTGTTCAATGACCTCCAGGATGAACTCCATAGTTCTACGTACACTTGGTAAAATGTCACCCATTCATTGGCTGCTGTCTTGTGAGACATCCCAGCTTAGCAGCCTGTGATTCGATAAAGCTTTGGTCGGGTGTTTCTCATTGACCCAGCGTCATCCAGGTGAAGTTGTGAGCCAATAGCAGAGGCAGCACTGAGGTATAACTATTTGTATTTTAACCTATCGTGAAATGAATTCGCGAATTTTTCCGGTCTCTACCTATCGATAACTAGAGACCCGGAAAATTTCCAGGATTAATTTGGTTTCAGGCTAAACACACACAGTTCTGTGTGTACTCTTCCCATGTACATTTTCCCATTGGCTGAATTCTTACTGCAGATACAATCTTTCTTCTGAGTGTGTGTATGTGATCCGGCCACTCCGCTGCTGGTAGTTGACTGGCCTACAGCCGTAGGGGGAGTGCCGAGAGAATTGTGATCCAATCATCAGTTATAAACTTGTTTGCAGTGTACCTTGCGAGAAAAAAAACCCTATGAAATTTCCCTGGGGCTATCGACAACAAGATCATATCTGGCTGTTCTCAATGGCGTGCCTAGAGCACGCACAATCATAAACTCTAAACAGATGTTTATGTGCTTGCGAAATAATAATGGGTCTACAAATAAACCGTGATGCAAATACAACTGTCATTTAACTGAACAAACATCTTAAATCCAGACAGTCATCGAATACTGATAACTAGAGAGAGACCTGTAAAATTCGCGGATTCATTTCGCGATAGGATAGAGTCCAAATACTTTTGACATTATTTTGCTTTAGTGATTGGGCCACAGTTTATCTGAAGGACTCTGGACCAATGATAAATCTTTAACAGAAGAATTAGCGAATCACGATCATTCCAGTCAACAGGTGTTACGAGTCGGTAACCAATCAGCAGATGTAATTTGCCCGAGTGCGTAGATGATCATGGAGTCTATCCTTTAGGGATTTGAAATCAGCGAATTTTACAGGTCTCTACTGATAACTAGGGACCCGGGGGAAAAAAATATTGGACTCATTTAGCGATAGGATGAAATTCAAATGTCTATACCTCTAAGCTAATTTTGCTATTGGCACAGAGTTTGCAAGGAACATTGCTGGTCTCTGAGAAAGATGATACATATTCAATGGCTAAACTAAAGAAATCCCGAATCACAGGCTAACCACAGACGTCTCACCATTCGGCAACCAATGAGCAGGCGACATTTTCTCGAGTATAGAGAGGACAGTGGCGTCTATCCCGGAGGTCACTAAAAACACGTATTTTTCTCGTTCCTACAAACAAGAAGTCAAATTTTCCTGTGAAATATGGGTTAAAAAGTTTCAGCTCTCGGATACACAGGCACTCCCTGTGGCGGGGTACGCAGTCATTTAAATACAAATAGCCCTCAGGGTTGTTTTGAAACGCGCGCGGTGCTTATACACGCAGCCTCGTTCACCACTCAACCCCATGCTCGAAAATTTATGCTCCAATTTTCGTTATCACCACGGACCTTTGACGTCATACGCGGGTTGCGGGTTGAGAAAAAAAATGGGGGTGGGGGGGAGAAGAGGGGAGCAAAGCCGACACCTTGCCCGATTTTAAAATGTAAATTAAAGTGGCTCGTGATTTTGTGTTGGCGGAAGGAGAAGTAGGGTGTTCGAGGTCGGCCCAAACTCGTCGCGAGAAGGCACGCGAATGCACGAAGTTCGCGTTCCGTTACCTGCTCGAAACGCACTTTGCTGCCGGAAGGGGAGGGGGGGGGGAATTGTTTCCGTTCCTTCGGCCAGTAACATACCTTACGATACGTTCCAGATATTTTATTACATTAGGGGCATGCCTTTCCCCCCCCCTCTCGCCACAAATGTGCGTTAAAGCACTGCAGCATCGTCTGTGTTTCGTGATTGGTCGAGTCTCTTCCAGATAAATTCCTACTATCGTCACACGAATCTCAGCAATTTCGTGCGGGAGCCAAATATGACGGCCACCAATCACAATGAAGATACGAGTTACGGCTCGCGTGCGTACTTGATTGCAGTCTTAAGTCGCGAAAATTAACCTGCCCACTATGAATAATTATCATTTGTACAATCACCCACATAATTAGTGAACTGGTTATTTTTACAAGTCTTACATGACAACCAGCTATATTGCTTTGATTAAGGTAGATTTCAAAGAAATACTACCTATTGTAGCTGTTACCATGGTGCGACTCTTTCGGAAAATTTATATATATATTTTTTTTCTTTTAATGGTCCATAGACACCAAAACCATCGTATATCACAATTTTATGGACACTATAACTGTCGCCATTTTTCACAAATAACTTCTAAACTGATACATAAAATATAGTAGTGTAAAATCTCTGAAAATTTCGTTAATGGGCAATATCCGACCAAAGGGGTAGAAATGGGGAAGGTTTTTTGAAAAACAGAAAAATCGCTGTAACTCCTATAATATGGAAAATCTCGCATATGTTTGAAGTATTATAACTCTAAGGAGTAATACCAACATATTTTGTCTGAAAACGTTTTTGATACGACCATCCATAGCTGCAAGGGTTTGAAAAAAACAAGGGTTTGGAGGACAAAAAATATTTACTCCCTTCTTAGGCACAACACCGAATTCGTTGAAATTTGTATCTAAAACTTTTTGATGAAACAATTTTTGATAAGCTAACCATTGCTGCAAGGGGTGGAATAAACAGGTGTTTAATTACAAAACAATGCATAACTTCCTTCGTAGGTGCACCATTAAATTCGTCAATTTTTTTGTAGATATTATAATTTTAATCTAAAACGTTTGTCTAAAACAATTTTTGATTAGACCAGCCATTGCTGCAGGGGGTTGATAAAATAGGGGTTAGAATTTTAAAAATTCCTAACTCCGTTAGTAGGTATACTGTCAAATCCTTTATGATTGTTCGTAAATCTTACAAATTCTATCGGTATCTTTTGTCTGAAACAAATTTTGGTAATTTCTGAAAGGGTTAAAAAAATCCTGGGCTTGAAATATGAAAATAAATAAAACTTTCCTACCATGTACGCCATAGAATTAATGTTTATTTTTGTTTAACTTTTTAAATATTGTTGAAAACTTTTATGTGAATTAAATTATAGGTAACAAATTATTAATGGAAGGGATGGAAATAACATGGTTAGAAAGACAAAAACATGTTTTATTTTTTTTTAATAAATATTCCATCAAATCCATAATAATTGTTAAGCATTTAAACTGTATTTGAATCTTTGGGCTCAAATAATTTTTTATCAAACTTAGTACTATTACCGTAAAAATCTGGGTTGTAATAAAAAAAAATAACTTCCTTAGTTTTGAATTTGTCAGAAATATTTTTAATAACAGTCTTAATATTCCTTTAAACCTTTGTCCAAAAGTAAATATATAGGACCATGTATTAGTGCAAGGAATCAAAAATAGTGTTTGGATGAAAAAACATAATTGCATAGCTACCTTAGTTGGCATAATATGACATTTGTGAAAACATTCAATACTGGCTGCATTAAGTTAAAAACATTCAAAAAATTTTTGCTAAATGGAATATGAGAAAATGTTAAATATATTTTTTTTTAAATATTGACGAACATATAGGTTGGTATGTGAATCAAGCGCTTAAAATTATCCATGAATTGATAGAAGTTTCCAAAACATTTCCAGAAGAAAAATAGGTACTTCGGAATCTACCTACGTCTGTAGGCTGTGCTGGAAAATTTTTTTTTTAACCTTTTATTGTCTTCAAATATTTTATCCCCCTACGAATTCGTATTAAAATATCTACTCTCCGATCGCAGAAGTGTAACGAAACTGTTACCGAACGAATTATTTGAAATTTTTTATCCTCAGGCAATATTAAGTCTTTGTTTATGTCTATCCTATCTTAAGCTGTCACTACGCAATTTTTTTCCCTATAATTTTTTTTCAGCGATGGAATTTTTTTTTTGTTTCACCACATTTTACCGGTTCGTACGTGGATATTCTGGAACTTGCGGTCCTGCGCTACTTTGCTCTATGATTGGAACTAGTTTTGTAATCGTCTCCCCCCCCCCTCCTTCCCGGACTCAGCACAAAAAAAATCGTAACCTAGCGCTGTGGTCCTTCTGGCGGTGAACTGGCGCATTGCTAACGACAGGCAGTAATTGGAAGAGGCGGAACGAGAAACTGCCTTTTTTTTTCTCTACCCGAAAAAAAAATCGCTACTCACTTTACGAACGGAAACCAAATAAGTATGGATAGTCGTATATCTTTACAAAAAAAGTTATTAACATTGGATATAGCTTTTTTTTCTTCAGAAAATCTCTTGATGCAGCATAACTGGTCAGGTTTCAGTGTCAGTGCTGTAGAAGATGTTTGGTCATGGAAGTTATTAACCTCTTAAATTGTATACGTAACTTACCATACAAATATTTCAATGTTATATGCCTTTTCATTTTTAAGTAAACCACTTTCAGAGAGGGGCCGTAAATTCATGGGATGTTTTCGATACAATTTATTATATATGTGTACTAGTCGACCCGTGCGGGATTCCGCAGTGCGCACCAAATCGTTTTGTGTAGCATTCCATTCTTTAAAAATTTGGAAGAAATGACATTTTGAAGAAGAATAGAAAAAATTGGTTGTCTGTAAAGTCGGTTTACGGACGATAGTTTAACGTGACAACGTAATAAAAAAAACATTCATGAAATTATTGCATACTTTTATCAATAAAATTGAATCATTTTTATTGAATTATCACTATTTTGTATAGATACAAAGAAGGAGTGAAATGAAATCTACAATTTAATTGATAAATTTACTTTTATTTGCACTCATTAATTCAAATATGTTAATTAATTAACTAAGAGATTATTTTAACTATAACTTTTATACATGTTTGCTATTTAACTTCTTCCAGTCTGTGTTATTCTGTTAAGGATAGGACGATGATAGGAAAAGTAGGAAAAGAATGGGAGTGCTTCAAGTTTAATGTGACTCGAAAAAGTCAAATCGATGGTTGTTCCAATCGAGTGGAAGAGAGATAGATGAAGCGCAAGCGTACAATTTGCGTAACGGAACAATGTGCGTAACGGGACACTTTCTCGTGCGTGCAGCCGGCGTTCCACGATTTATTAGACGTTGTCACGTCAAAAATAATCGGAATGCTTATTGTATTGCTGTACTTCAGGCCCACACCAGAGGTTCTCCCATTGTAGTCGGCGACCATCTGCAAGAAAGTCCACTTCCCTATTTGACCGAACCATTCATATCGCGTTTGATTTTGCTTTGCACGAAATCGCTTTGATGCGTGTGCCAGAGGAGACATGTACATGAATGAAACTCAACCACTCACGACACATAGACGATGCTTAAGTGTTCTCAAAATATTTTCTGGACAAATACGTGCCCCCGAATAATGTTTTGAAAACATTAGTTACAGACTCTACCAAAAATTATTTACGAGTGAAGATATTTATATTTCCCAAAAAACTGTTAATATTTGAATCGTTAGACTGTAAAATTTCCGTTTCTGAATGGAACAGAAATATTCATGTGAAATTAGAGACATTTAAAATTTTTTGCATTTACATGAAAACAACTGTATCACAACTCAGGAATACTGAGTTCGGATTCTTACCAGGGATTTTACGATTTAAGTCATCCCAGTACCTCAAATTGTTAACGTGTTTTGTAAACCGTTCCCTCAATAGATTTCTAGTATTAACTGCGCTCATAATAAGCATGATACAAAAAAATAAAGTCAAGTAGTTAAATATTCATGAATGTTTTCTATGTTTTTTTTAAAAAAATACTCGAATTAAACATTAAATAAGATATAAAATAAAGCACCAATTTTCGTAAGAAATACTCATAATTAACTCGAAAAACGTTATTCATATACGCAAAAATAACCTTTTCGGTGTGTTATACAAAGATACAATATATTTCTTGTAGTATTAAAAACAAAGTATTTCTTGGCAACTGGTTTGCAAAGGAAAATATGCCCTAATTTTATATTTTATTGATGTTTCACTGAAGCTTTATTTTTGCTAAAACATGGTAAATATCATTGAATATTAAATAATCGACTTCATTTTGTTCCATTATACTTATTAATGTGCGCATTCAGGGAACGGTTTACAGATAACAGTAACAGTATTACTGCGAACTCTATTTTAAAGTTATAAAGTTGTTTTCATGTAAATGTACAGATTTGCAAACATCTGTGATATTACATGTAAATTTCTGTCCCATTCACAAATAAATTATAGTACATATGTAGAGAGACCGAATTTTCGCGCATTCATTTAGTCGCAAGCTAGAATGAAAACCTTCACACTCTCGCACTGTGTTCATGATTGGCACGCAGTTGTTTGGACACGCCTGAGCCGATGATGCCCGGCTAGGAGAGAAGTAAGCGAATCAGGTAGTGCCAAATAACAAGGAAAAATGTTCTCGCTAAGAAATCAACCAATGGGAAAGTAAACATGGGTCGAGCACACCTATAACTTTAAATTCTATCCTGAGGCCAGAAGAATCCGCGAAATTTCCGGGTCTCTAATAATCGTGTATCTAAGCGTAATTGATGAGACTTCAACATGAAATAATGTTTTGGAACTAAAATTGGAGCCTGGTACGAACGCATCGTGAAAGGCCCGGGTTCGTCTGTCCTCGTCACTCGCTCCGCCGACCGCGGACGTCGGACGGGAACCTTCTGGACTGATGAGCTTTCCGGCGCGGAGAGGGTCGCGTGTTTTCCTGCAGCGACGGAAGGGTCAGTTTTTGCGCCTCCACCCCTGCCGCCTTCCCCCTCCCCAGTCAGTGGCCGTCAAGCATGGCCCGGGTCGCGCGGCCGGCCTGTTGGGCTCGGCCAGACCCGGGGCGGGCGGTCCGAGAGCTCAGCAGACCAGGAGCAGCTGGAGGCTCGCCCTGCGGCCACGTGGCGTCGCTGCTTCTTGCGGAGCGCAGAGGCACGCATGTGTTCCCCCCCGACAGTGGCTTCGCGACAAACAGGACGGACGAGAGAAAAAAAATCCCTCTCGGCCCAGCCTACAGCCGCAGGTAGATTCCCAAGTACATATTTCTTCTGGAAATGTTTTTTTGGAAACTTCCACGTTGGACGTTGGACGCAATTAGTCAGAACGATATCACAGCGCCGACGACACAATGGAGGAAGTCGCAGGAAAAAAAAGGCAGTTAATACAGACAAACAACAACTTTGGATAACACAGCAACAGACAGAGAAACCCAACGATGATGGTAAACCGATAATTTGGACAAAACACCATCAATGAACACTTAAAATTAATTTTCTGTATTTTTTACAAAGGATTACTTTGGAAACAAGTTCCCAAGAAATAGTTTGTAATACTACAATAAAGATAATGTAACTTTGTACAACATATGGCTATGTTTATTTTTGCGTATATTTTATATTTTAATTGACGTTTCGTTCAAATAACAATTTTTTTGTAACCCTGAAAAAAGGTAATGGGTCATTCAATAATCAATACTGGAAATATTTTCATAGGAACGATTAACAAATAATTTTAAGAGAAGGAGGTACTCAGAGTATTAATAGCCAGGTGAAAATTCGAACCCAGCGTTACTGCGAGCACTATTTTGTAGTGATGCAGTTGTTTTGATGCGAATGTACAAATTAAAAAAAAAATTGGTTGTCTGTAAAGTAGGTTTACGGATGATAGTTTAACGTGACATCATAACAAAACATTGATGAAATGATTTCATACTTTTATGAATATAATTGAATCATTTTCATTGAATTATCACTATTTTGTATGGATACAAGAAGGAGTGAAATGAAAGCTACAATTTAATTGATAAATTTACTTTTATTTGCACTCATTAATTAAAATGTGTTTATTACTTTAACGAATAGATTATTTTAACTATAACTTTTATACATGTTTGCTATTTAACTTCTTCCAATCTGTTTTATTCTGTTAAGGATAGGACGATTATAAGAAAAGTAGGAAACGAATGGGAGTGTTTCAAGTTTAATGTGCCGCGAAAAAGTCAATTCGATGGTTGTTCCAATCGAGTGGAAGAGAGATAGATGCGGCGCAAGCGTACAATGAGTGTAACGGGACAATGTGCGTTACGGGACACTTTTTCGTGCGTGCAGCCGGCGTTCATGGATTTATTAGACGTTTTCACGTCAAAAATATATCTTATAGTTGTACGTGGATATTTCTGTTTTCCGTTTAACAAGTGAAGTGATGAAACTGAACAGGCGTCATGGTCGGCTGTGCCCGCGTCAGACCTGGGGGTGACCTGGCCCTGGACAATGGATAAGCCGGGTGGTCAACCCCTGACCTCACGAGGCAGGCGACGACACCCGCCCCTCCCCCACCCCCCTCTCCTGTACAAGCAGACCACCCGCAGTCCCAGGGTCCTGTGTCTGGCCCCTGGAGGCTGTGGAATCTGACCGCAGGACCCTCAGGGTCGCAGCAATCAATAATAGGCTTCCCGCGCTCGAACAACGGGAGACAGACGACGAGAGAAAGACGTCCCTTGCGAAGCTGAGGAACATCGGCACAGAGTTCACACAAGAGCCGCGGCGACCTTACCAGAGTCATCTCACTCCAGGCTGGAGTATAAACTGGCCTTTTGAAATATTCAAGACTGTTTATAATGCTTGCTGCTGAGGAGAAAAAAAAAGTTTCCGTACTTTTGGAAAACCAGTTGCCGAGAAATAATTTGTAATACAAGAAAGATGTTGTAACTTTGTACATCACATGGCTATGGCTAGAGACCGGAAAAATTCGCGGATTCCTTTCGAGACCGGCTGGAATCCAAACTCGTTTAGCTTAATGCTGCGTCAGTGATTGGACCGCAATTTACCTGAAGGACTCTGAGCCAATGGCAAACACTCAACAAAAGAAGTATCGAACCATAAGAATCGCAGTAAAAAGGTGTCCCGAGTCGGTAGCCAATGACCAGGTGATAGTTGCCCAAGTACATAGAGAATCGTGGAGTCTATATCCTAGTGGTTATTGAAACCGCAAATTTTTCCAGTCCCTAGCTATGGCTATTTCTTAAGAAAATTGGCGCATAAATAAATATATATATTAATAGATTTTTGATTCAACCATAGTTTTGGATTTCATTTTGTTTTAAAATGCTTATAAACGAGCGCATATAACATACATGTTTCTCTTTGATATCTCAATTGAAAAGTAACTAGTAAGCATTGATGGCTGGAGTATGCGGGGTGCATACGTGCTGCCCGGAATTTTTTTTTCATTTGTAATCAATCATATTATTTTTTGTTTGTCGTTTGGATGAAAAAAAAACAGTTTGTTAACAGTATCTCGATGTACCGCTGTCACCTCCGTGAAGCCTTTGTGATTCGAGCGTGAGAAGGAAGCAGCGCTGTTTTGCGAGCCTGTTAACCGTCTTGAGTGGTAGTAGAGACCTGTAAAATTCGCGGATTCATTTCGCGATAGGATAGAGTCCAAATACTTTTGACATTATTTTGATTCAGTGATTGGGCCACAGTTTATCTGAAGGACTCTTGGCCAATGGAAAATCTTTAACAGGAGAATTAGCGAATCACCATCATTCCAGTCAACAGGTGTTAAGAGTCGGTAACCAATCAGCAGATGTAATTTGCACGAGTGCATAGAGGATCATGGAGTCTATCCTTTAGGGATTTGAAATCGCGAATTTTACAGGTCTCTAGTGATAAGGACCCCAGCCGTGACCACCGGAGAGTCCTTGATCGGCGAAGAAATGCGCGCGTCCGAGGCGGCGCGATGGCAGCTGCTGTGAGATTCCTCGCGAAGAGAGAGAGAGAGAGAGAGAGAGAGATAAAGATAAAGAGAGAGACTCGTCCTGGGATTCTAGGTCGCCTTGGACGTCTTTGCAGAGAGAGAGGGAGATTGAGAGAGAGAGAGAGAGAGATAAGACTTGGCACGGTGAGCGTGTCCTTTGAAGACGGCCGAATCTTCTGCAGGCGGAGGCAAGTTGCTGCGGAGGACATGTTCCGTCCGCTGCTGTCTCGCTCTCTGCAGGTACCCGCTGACGTCATCGCCGGCACGGAGCAGGCCGAGTGTGTGTGGAAGCGTTCAGCGATAGATTCGCGCGTTCTTGTGCTGAAAATAAATTTATGCTACGAAAATCTGACACAAACTGCAACGTAGAATTAAATCTTTTAAATAATGCCGAGCGTGTTGAATATATAATATATATATATATACGCAAATTTGTGTTTTCAAACAACGATTCTGCACGCGAATCACTCATTTTCAGACCGAAACGTCCAAATATTTAAATAAACGGCTCCGATAAAAGCGAGGAAAAAAAAAGACTTGAAAAAAAATATTGTCCCCATCTTTAGAAATGATTTTCGACAATTATTTTTTTTTTTAAACCACTGCCCATCTTGTTTAATTTCACTAAACTGTTAATACTTTGAAGTTTACATTTGTCTTTGTGAACTTTGGTTCACGCCATCCACCAACAGATGGCAGCACCGTTGTCAAACATTTCCGTTCCATGCGAATTCCACACCATTCACGAAATCACTCTAACTAAATGCCGTACAACGAGAGCTAAGATTTTACGTGTCTCTAGAGCGAACATCTGACTGGCCTCCCGACGTATCTGTAAGCTTGCAAATCTCCCCCTGCACGCGGGGTCAAAGTATTCCTGCCCGCAGCCGTAGACGAATCTCGTTTACGTCGGTTTACGTCGGTTTTCGGACGATAGTTTAACATGACAACGTCATAACAAAACATTGATGAAATGATTGCATACTTTATGAATAAAATTGAATCATTGTAATTTTAGTAATAAAAGAATAAATACTTGAAATTATACTAGTAATCAGATTTTTAAAATGCAAGACTAATTAAACTTTATTGCCGAAATTGTTGTTGTAATAAGCAATGAAAACCACATTAACTTTTCACTTCGCATTACAAACAGTCGACGAAACAGTTCACGTGTAGATGACTTCTAATTAATTTTAAAAACTGGCGTTTAGCTATAAAGTTTAAATATAATTATGAACAAGTTTTCATATAAATAAACTGTAATCAAATATCTATCATCAATTATATGAATCAACTTAATTTTTTAGTCAATTTTAACATAACCTATTATTAGAGACCTGCAAAATTCGCGGATTCATTCAGTGATAGGCTAGAATTAAAACACACATACCTCTTAGATAATTTTGCTATTGGCTTACTGTTCATCGGGACGAATCTCAACCAGTTATAAACCCTCAACCAAACAAGGATCGAATCACAGACAAACCAGCTGAGACGAATTACAAGTCGGCAGCCAATGAACTTGCGTTATTTGCCCGAGTGTACAAGGGTATGTGCAGTCTATCCTGAAGGCCATCGAAACCGCGAATTTTGAAGGTCTCTACCTATTATTACTGCACTCGCCGACAGCGTAAGGGAACACATCGTAACGGAACAACGAGCGTATCGGGACACAGCGTAACGGAACAATGTGCGTAACAGGATACATTTTCGTGCGTACAGCCAGCGTTCATCGATTTATTAGACGTTGTCACGTCAAAATTAAATTCAATATGTCAAAATACCACAAAATTGGCAGGTAATGGAACATCGACATTACGTGATGAGACAGAGCGTAGCTTACTCTCTCTAGGAACAAACAGCAGAAAAAAATGTCGGTATTCAAGATGGCGGTCTCCAGCAGAACAAAAAATATGGCGGACATGATGTCAGAATCGAAACAAGTGACTGTGATATCAGATTAAAAATGGCGGATGTGGTATCAGAATTCAAGATGGCGGCCGTAATGAAAAGTGCAACTTTCGTGGAGTGGGTTGCTTGATTTCAAGATGTTTGAAACCAAGATGATAGCTGAGTTCAAAGTTCAAAGGCCAAGGTCAAGTTCAAAGTTTAAATGTCAATTTCAAAGGTCATGGTCAAGTTCATTCAAAATGGCCGCCGTGACGTCAGAGGTCGGTTGCTTATTGACCCTACCACACATCTCAACCAGGAACTAGTTTCAGGAAATACTTTTATACAACTAATGATTAGAGACCTGTAAAATTCGCGATTTCAAATCCCTAAAGGATAAACTCCATGATCCTCTATGCACTCGTGCAAATTACATCTGCTGATTGGTTACCGACTCGTAACATCTATTGAATGGAATGATCGTGATTCGCTAATTCTTCTGTTAAAGATTTTTCATTGGCCCAGAGTCCTTCAGGTAAACTGTGGCCCAATCACTGAAAAAAAAAAATAATGTCAAAAGTATTTGGACTCTATCCTATCGCGAAATGAATCCGCGAATTTTACAGGTCTCTACTAATGATATAAACATATTTTACGACAAACATAGCTGAAACAAATATTGCATATTTATGTTGCGTTTCTTAATAATATAAAATTGAATGTTATCAGATTATTCTCTTGATGAAATACAATCAAAAAATGTATTTCTAAAATTCTAATTTCAAAGTTTCTCCTTAAGAACAATATTTTATTAAGTATTTTTTTAAAAATTCAGTAAATTGTAAAGTTAGTGTCTAAAACGCATGTGCTCTTTGCGTGTGTATGGCAACAGAATACACTGAAACAAGAACATCGCTTATAACTAGAGACCGGAAAAGTTTGCGGGTTAGTTGACCTCGAGGATAGATTCCACAGTTCTACATAACTCGGGCAGATGTTCACCCGCTCACTCATTGGCTGCTGTCTTGTGAGACGTCCCAACGTAACAGCCTGTGTTTCGATGCAGCTTCGACTGAGGGTTTCTCATTGGGCCAGAGTCCTCCGGACGAGCTGTGAGCCAATGGCAGACGTAGCACACTGAAGTATAAATATTTGAATTTTACCCTGTCTTGAATAGAATCCACGAAATTTTTTTCCGGTCTCTTATTGGAGTAGATATTGTGCATTGGTAGAGGCATGCATTTTTCGCGAAAAGATTTTGAGACTAGTTGAAATTCCAAACACTGTAGTATCGTCTGTGTGTTTCGTGATTGGGCGTGTTTCTTTCAG
Source organism: Bacillus rossius redtenbacheri (assembly GCF_032445375.1). Taxonomy (NCBI): domain Eukaryota; kingdom Metazoa; phylum Arthropoda; class Insecta; order Phasmatodea; family Bacillidae; genus Bacillus; species Bacillus rossius. The sequence goes on from NC_086333.1 coordinate 72,050,412, forward strand.
TTACGTGTCTACTGTCAGAACACCAATCACAGTGGTTCAGTGCGTAATCATACGCGTTCCGAGTGGCTCGGTAAGATAAGGCAACGGCTCTTCTCTCAGACGGTCGCCAATCACGAGGAAGAAACCACTGTTGTGGGTACACCTTGTTGCAGTCTAATGGGTAGAGACCTATAAAATTCGCGGATTCATTTCGCGATAGGATAGAGTCTAAATACTTTTGACATTATTTTGCTTCAGTGATTGGGCCACAGTTTATCTGAAGGACTCTGGGCCAATGAAAAATCTTTAACAGAAAAATTAGCGAATCACGATAATTCCAGTCAACAGGTGTTTCGAGTCGGTAACCAATCATCAGATGTAATTTGCACGAGTGCGTGGAGGATCATGGAGTCTATACTTTAGGGATCATAAATCGCGAATTTTACAGGCCTCTACTAATGGCTGTTCAGATCTTTTCGGAAAAAATGCCTGCCCCTATGCATTGGAAAGAGAGAGTAAATTGCCCATTTCAATGCATGTTGCAATCTAAGAACGAGAGCCACCATGGCGGTCAGACTCACCGCTCGATCAATCCCAGACCCCCCCCCCCCCTCTTGCACCCTCCTGTAATATCTCCCTTCCTCGTTGAAACACAGTTTCTCCTTCGAACGAGCCAACAGGGGAACGTGCCGGTGGCCAGACCTGCCCGCATCACCGCTGACTGTGTTTGCCTTTCGCAACCCCGCTGCGGCAGACGTTTTCTTCTACATCAACTCCGGTTAATTTAGGACAAGGCCCCTAAGCCTCTTAGAGCTTCCTCCAGTGCAGCTAAGCACCTTAGTCGAGCGTAGCAGTGGTGGTCGGGGGGGGGGGGGGGAGGGGTAAAACTCATAAACGCATCTCTCGCGAAGAGTTTTTTTTTCTTGCCAGCACGCCCTTTTTATTCCTTATTATTCTTCACGTTGAAAAAAATATTCGCGTATTCACAAGATCTCTCCAACGGGGCGCGGCGGGTCCAGATGCGATTACGAGGATAATTAACACCGGGAACCAAAATTAACTGTGCGGAATTACTGGCGCTGAAACCTCGTTGGTGGATCTGCGGTCAACAAGGAGTTACGTCTTATCTCTGTTGTAAAGGCCCGACGTTACCAGCGCGAGCTACCCGAGTCAATCGGACTTCAAAATTCCCTTTCTATGTTTAAGAAAACATTATTCAGGTACTTGCTTATCTCCGATAATCAGGTTTAGCTGTGGTATCAGATATGTGTGATTGAATATGTGTTAATGTACGTGTATATGCATGATTTATTGTAAGAAAATGTATTGGTATATATATTTAAATTGTTTGTTTCTTCGTTAGTTTCTACATAAATGTTTAGGTTATTAAATATCTTTAAATCTTTATAAATTTAGCATTAGATAGATTTCAAAAAATGCATTTATATAATATGTAGAGACCCGGAAATTTCGCGGATTCTTCTGGCCTCAGGATAGAATTCAAAGTTATAGGTGTGCTCGACCCATGTTTACTTTCCCATTGGTTGATTTCTTAGCGAGAACATTTTTATCCTTGTTATTTGGCACTACCTGATTCGCTTACTTCTCTCCTAGCTGTGCATCATTGGCTCACGGTCGTAGAGGGGCGTGTCCAAACAACTGCAGGCCAATCATGAACACAGTGCGAGAGGGTGAAGGTTTGCATTCTAGCTTGCGACTAAATGAATGCGCGAAAATTCCGTCTCTCTAATAATATGCCTATAATATATTATACTTTAGGTAGTTCGTGTGTTTTTGTATGCTAATTTTTTGTTATTTTCATATCTTTTACTGCTATGTTTTTTCACTTGTTATTAACACGTATTTGTGACAATTTTTGGTATGTCCAGGTTTACTTTGCATGTACCTAGTTAGTAAAAATGTATGTGGTTAAGTGTAAGACAAGGCGGTACGCCTTAACTTCGCCACATAAAATAAGGTCATAAATAAATAAATAAAATACTTACACGGCGGTAGTTGCAGACGAGTCCGTTAGCTTTCGCCGCTGTCGTTCGGCGACAGATAGCTCCGTCGGAAACATCTGCCCGAGTTACGTAGAACTGTGGAGTCCATGTCAACGGAACAGCGAAATCTTTGTGGACATTAACACTCAATAATTATTATAAGTTTAAGTTAATTTTTTAAATTTTTCTTTTTGTTGATATTTGTAAGTCCATATCTTGATAGTATTTTTACAGTTGTATAAATCTGGAAGAAAAAAAATAGACAATTCTAAAAAAACACCAGTTATAATTTCATAGGAGAAACTTTATTTTTCAGACTTTATATTGAATTTTTGATTACAATATTTTGATTTTTCTATTTTTTATTGTCTTAAAATTCCACGTCGTTAAGAAAAAATACACGTTCAGGGTCTCTAAAAAATTGGAGATTCTGTTTACTTAATGTTTGACTCATCTCTAGAGAACTTCAAAATTCGTGAATTTATTCGGTGATAGGCTAGAATTCAAACACATATACCTCTTAGATAATTTTGCTATTGGCTTACTGTTCAACTGGACGAATCTCAACGAGTTATAAACCCTCAACCAAAGAAGGATCGAATCACAGACAAACCAGCTGAGACGACTTACAAGTCGGCAGCCATGGAACTTTCGCTATTTGCCAGAGTGTACAGGGGTATGTGCAGTCTATCCTTAAGGCCACCGAAACCGCGAATTTTGCAGGTCTCTACCAATGAGCACTCCAAAAATGCTTTATCACGTGTAAGGGTGTTCAAATTAATTCGAGAAATAATCGTGACTCTAATGAAGAGATTTATATATATATAGATAAAATATGATGTTTATATGTAAAACGTTGATAAACTCCTTCACCGTTTGACTGATCGCTAGGGACAGGCATTTTTCGCGAAAAAATCTGAACTCTTAATAGACTGCAAAAAGGTGTACCCGCACCAGCGGTTTCTTTCTTGTGATTGGCGGCCGTCTGCGAGAGAAGTCGTTATCATATTTGACCGATCCACTCAGGACGCGTTTGCTTACGCACTGAATTACTGTGATTGGTTATGAATCGATCGACATAAATCGGAAAAAAAATTCACCCAATCACGAAACACATATGATGCTACAGTGTCAACTTTCAACTGGTTTCGGAATATTTTCGCGAAATATGCATGTCCCTGCCGATCGCCTTGAAAGTTGGTTCATAGAAGTATTTTTTTCCATGGAGAAGGTATTTATGCGATTAATGTTTTTTTGTAACTCGCCACTTTATTGCGCTGCAGCGCATCAAATTATAAAACGTTCAATCGATTGCCATGGGTAAACAGAAGATCATAGATCATAGACTAGCAAACAGCCATTATGTGTCATTCCTATATGTCCACCATACTGTCATATAGCGCTGTTCATTTTGCTTTAACTCGCGGACAATATATCACCCTGTGTTCAGATCGGGGCAACGCCGGGTACTGCAGCTAGTATAGTATGTATGTAGAGACAGAAAAAATTTGCGGATTCATTTCGTGTTATGATAAAAAATCAAAACGCATGTAACTTCATCTCGCTTCTGTGACCTGCTTACAGTTTATCTGAAGGACTCAGACCACATGAAAAAGCTTCAACCAAAGAAGCATCGAATCACAAGCATCTCAGTTGACAGGTCTTAGAAGTAAGAAGCCAATGAGCAGTTGGCATTTGCCCGAGTATGTGGGAGATTATGGAGTCCATCCTAGAAATCAATGAAACCGCAAATTTTTCCAGACCCTATACATATATGTATAATATATATAGTTTTGTTTTTTCTGCTAGTAAAGCAATTTTGTGCTCCCTTTTATACTATTTTTCTAATTATGTTATTTTAAATCAATTTATATTAAATAACATTAAATATGACTTTTAAAATCCAACAATTAGTATAATTAATTAATTAAATTTAGTGATTTAATGTAAAATGATTTATGGAGTGTGAATTTCTCACATAGTATTAAAGTAGTTAAGTAGCACTTATACACAAGCAATCTTTAGTTAGTGTTGTTATTTCCAGTAAAATAATTTTTTTGTGTAAAAGATTTGATGTAATAAGCCCGATAGCCTGATCCGTTGAGATGGTCATTGTTAGGGACACCTGTATTTCGTGAATACATTTCGTGTCAAGGTATGTCACAAAAAACTGTAGCTTTTTCTTATAGTAATGGCGAATCGTGTGCGTGCAGCAGTACGGTATCCACATTCCCATTGGCCCCGTCAAGTGCGGGAAAACACCTCTCGCCGACCACAGACAATAACTACAAGAAAAAAACAACGGTGTTTTGCGATGTACCTAGACACGAAATGTATTCGCGAAATACAGGTGTCCCTAGTCATGGTAAAGTTTGAACAAGTTGAGACTTGTCAGTTGGCTTCCAGAGTCGGAAGAGTGATGTAATGTTAAGCGTGTGTGTACCGCCTCGTAGATACAGACACCCGGAAATTTAGCGGATTTGTCTGGCCTCAGGGTAGAATTAAAAGTCATAAATGTGCTCAACCCATGTTTGCCATGGGTGATTTCTTAGCGAAAATTTTTTTATCTTTGGTAACTGACACTACCTCATTCGCTTACTTCTCTACTGGCTCACGGTCTTAGAAGGGCGTGTCCAAACAACTGCTGTCCAATTATGAACACAGTGCGAGAGTGTGAAGGTTTGCATTCTAGCTTGCGACTTAAAGAATGCGGGGAAATTTCCAGATTTGTAATCATGGATTCTGAACAGTGCGTTAACATTAAGTTTTGTTGGATAACCGCGGAAACCTGAAAAATGGCACAACGGCCTCCTCCTCCATCACGAAAATCCCGCACCACACCTCACCTCTGGTCCGCGAGTTTTTGGCCGAACAAAAGTTTTCTGTCTGTCCACATCCAGAAATGCTTTCGGTCGTGAATTCAACACTGGGATGGTAGCGCAACGCTAGCTACGAAGAGTATTTTGAAGGCGATTGATTAGTTCAGATTTTGTTGTAAGCTTATTACTAGGGGCAGGTATTTTTCGCGAAAAGATCTGAGTACCCATTAGACTGCAACAAGGTATACCCACAACAGTGGTTTCTTCCTTGTGATTGGCGACCGTCTGAGAGAAGAGCCGTTGCCTTATTTCACCCGAGCCACTCGGGACGCGTTTGCTGACGCACTGAACTACTGTGATTGGTGTTCTGACAGTAGACACGCAACTGAAAGAAACACACCGAATCACGAAACACAGATGATACTACAGTGTTTTGAATTTCAACTAGTCTCGAAATCTTTTCGCGAAAAATGCATGGCCATACTTATTATTATTACTTTGTTCGTAAAGAAAGAATTCACCATAATTTTTTATCACACTTCTTATACATAAATATACAAACATACTTGTGTGAGTAAAAAGAAAGAAAAAAAAATTATAATTTTATCAACGCTGTATATCGTTACGTTTCTGGTTGTGGTTACAGAGTTTCGTTTCCTAAAACCACGTGTTTCCTTCAGTGCATAGTGTTGTTTCGAAGATAGTGATTTATACAGTGACAGCGCCGTTGCGACCTAACAAATTGACGTTATTTTCCGGGATCATTAAGAATTTCAAACAATTGTACGCAAATAAGTCGGTGTGTATCGTAACACTTGCTGCTCCCACATTGAACCTTGTTGCCGGAATTGCACGATATTGGGTCGTTTGAAATTATTTTTTTTAAGTTTCCATTGGTTTATTGTCCTTCGGGACGTGTCGGAACTATATACTATGATCCAACAAAATCGCAATTCAAGTGCATAATGGCATTCATTCCAGCCTCTCTCCGAGTAATAAAGCCGATTTGGCAGGTCACTAGTGAGGACCCTGTGCACTTTCTCTCAAACCCCCCCTCCCAACCATAACATCTAGAATGCGAAACTTGCAAGAATCCTGGCTCCGGGGGTGAATATTCATAACCCGGCCGTCGACGGAAGGCAACTCCCTACACCCCCCAACTACGACGGCGCTGTCTAATATCGTTAACCGGCGCTGCAAGAGTTACTGCCCCGGCCTCGCCGACAACACCCGAATTTGACCCCCTCCCCAAACATCGCCCCACCCCCGGGCCCCCCGTTAATTGCGACCGTGATGAATAATTTGGCGCGGAACGGCCGGCCCCGGACATGTTAAACTGCGCTCCCCGCGACTTAGCTGCGACAAGGCTCTGGACGAGTTGAGCCGCCCGCCTCCAGTGCGTGTCGGCGAGGCGGGACGATAAGTGCGACGCTCGCTGGTGCTTCGGGTGCGGTGTCGCCTCTAAGCGCAACTGGCGCGTAGTCTGCCCGTGCTCCAACTACGGTGACCGTATCATTTGACGGCAAAGGAATGAAGATAAAGGCGCAGTGCCATTTCCTCGAGTGCGTTCAAGAATCTGTGCCAGGTGATTCACGCCTACAATTTTTAAAACATTAAAACACGCGTCCAAGCCATTTTCACTCTCCTAAAAACACAGAAAAAATAGAGACCAGAAAAATTCGCGGGTTCAGTGACCTCCAGGATAGACTCCACGATCCTATACACACTCGGGCAAATGCCACCTGTTCATTGGCTGCTGACTTGTGAGGGTGTCTCGACTGGGTGGCCTGTGATTCGACACTTCTATGAGTGAGGGTCTCTAATTGGCCCTCAGTCCTCCAGATTAACAGTGAACCAATGACAGAAGCATCACTAAGGTATAATTATTTGAATTTTAGCATAACACGAAATGAATCCGCGAATTTTTCAGGTCCCTACTTATAAATGCTTTTCGTGAAGAACTTCGCGCTTTTCCAAACGTGTTTTTCCTTCCGGAGCTTTGGCTTCTGTAACGCTTTTTCCGAGCGAAGAGTATGCGTCTTCACCTGACGCAGAATCAATCAAAGGACCAATAATTTAACTCGGAAAGATATCCGAATACGTGAAATGCCACAACACAACCGGCTAGATCACAAATAAGTGCAATTTCAACGGATGTTTTCAGATTTTCGAACACTTCGCAGATCCATTGGGTAGAAATGTTTACTTGAATAACACACACATCTGGTTCACGTTTATGACTGGACTACAGTCCTCTTGATACACCCTTGACGACCCAGAATGCTCGGCTAGTTATAAAAAAGGATTCTGTAATTTTACACGAATATTTGTTATACATTTAGAGAAAAAAATCAGTGTTGGTTACCTTTTACCCCACATTTTTAGACAGATTTGTAATAAACATTAAAATAAAATGACTGTTTTATGTCCCACGATTCCAAAGTGCTGCCACTCAGCGATTCCGAAAGAAGAATTTTGTAATAGTTCATAACGAATTTGAAAATAATTGTGGGAACGCATTGCTCGGAACTGAACGGCAAAGAAAAATAGTAGGTGGAGCCTTTAGGAACCAAGTAGTGCTGAATAGGCACGATTCGGTTATACACCAATTGTTCTAAAAACATCAATCATCATAATGACACCACACAATGTTTTTTTTTTGTAAATGGATCAGAAATATTCATGTAAAATTACAGATGTTTGTAAATTTGTACATTTACATGAAAACAGCTGTATCACTACAAAACAGTGTTCACAGTAATACTATGTTTGGATTCCTACCCGGACATTTATGTTCTGTGTTGTCCCAGTACCTCCAATAGTTAAAGTTGTTTGGAAGCCGTCCTCTGAATAGCTTTCCAGTACTAACTGCGCACATTTATTAACACGGTAAAATTAAATAAAGTCAAATGGTTGAATATTTGATTATATGTTTACGGAAATAATGTTCGCAGGCTTATTGGTTTACGGTTTGAAAAATTATGCTTGAATGAAATATCAATGAAAATAAAAAATTATGCGCCAATTTTTAAAGGATTATTTAGTATTATAAAAAAATGTATTTCATATATATGTTAAAATTACCATCGCCATGTGTTTTATAAATGTACAATATCTTTTTTGTAGTATAACCAACTATTTTTTGGCAAATTGTTTCCAAAGTAATATTTTATAAAAGTACAGAAATTGTTTCAGTGTATTGGTTTTACATATTATTAACGGATATAGTATTCGAAAAAAAAATTGGTTGTCTGTAAAGTCAGTTTACGGACGATAGTTTAACGTGACAACGGCATAACAAATCATTGATGAAATGATTGCATACTTTTATGAATAAAATTAAATCATTTTATTGAATTATCACTATTTTTTATGGATACAAAGAAGGAGTGAAATGAAATCTACAATTTAATTAATTAATTTACTTTTATTTGCACTCATTAATTCAAATATGTTTATTACTTTAACGAAGAGATTATTTTAACTATAACTTTTATACGTATTTGCTATTTAACTTCTTCCAATCTGTGTTATTCTGTTAAGGATAGGACGATGATAGGAAAAGTAGGAAACGAATGGGAGTGTTTTGTGTAGTATATGTGTATATGTGGTGTCTATACAGTATTATGTAGATACACCTACCAATATGTATGTGCCTCTCGTATTGTCGTCACTTTCTCTATGTGTTTAGTATAGCTGATTAAGTAGGATTGTGGGTAATTGGGCGCCGTTGCTATACAAAATAAATGTCTATTATATGGGTTGAATGTAGTTGAGTAGGTACATAAACAGATGAATTAAAATAATGACAGTTAACTGTAATGGTCAGAGTGGATGTGTCTTGCAATGGGAACAAACAAAGACACAAAACAATAACACTTCAATTGCAAGACTCTGTGGTTAAATGTTTTATTCGGATTATGGATATGTTGTGCAGGTTGGTAGTGACAAAATTCGGAATTAATAGTGTTTACTGTGGCTTTCCTGGTCATGTTTATCTGCTTAAAAATCCTGGATATATGTAAGCACAGATTTATAGTCAAAACAAAAGTTCATTAAATTAAAAATATCATTTACCAAAAGTTCATGTACGAGAAACAGTTTAGTGGTCAAATTCTTCAAATAACGTAAATTACCGTCGCTCAGTTTCGGTAAAATATACGAGAAATAAATAATATCTTAGTGTTTCTTCAATAAATAATGTTTTTGTCTCGGCTATTGCTCAGGGTTTGCAGAAGTTCTGCCCTCAGACCATTGGGTAGAATTACACTGTAAATAACGCTGAAATAATAATTTAAATTTGCAATTATGTTCAACCAGAAGTTTCAAATGTCCAAAATATGTGTAACTGACTTTGAAATAATTATAATGTTCAACAGTAAAATCCTATAAAAGTCCGTGCCAGGGACGCTACCAAGCTCAAAATTGCTAACTTTTAGCTTATAGCATAAGCATCAATCTAATTTGTATATAACTTATCTAGTTGTAGCTGGATCTCGTTGAAAACGCTCACTGTCGTAGTTACAACAATGCAAATTATTTTAAATACACTGAATTTACAGTATTTTACAAGATTATGTAAAGTTTAACAATTTGTATAAGGCCGGCGTCGGCATAGGCCCTGACGAAGAGACGCCTTTTCTTACTTCCTCCTACATGACATAATCCACGGACGCATTTCCGCCCACGGCGGTATGTTATTATACAAGATGGCCTGCGGCTGTAAACACTGCAGCCAAGAACAGGTAAAATAATGTAGGTGATTAACAATCACATCAAAACAAAGTGTAAAACTATTAAACATATAATATCTGTGGTGAGAAAAATACAATAAGTAACAGAAGTGAAGTTACAACAATTATATAAATATTAAATCAGGTTAGGTTTGATGGTATTATGGTCAGTTCAATGTTTATAGATGCTAGGCTCTAGCATGACATTTCCGTAGTTCGATGGTCAGATATCTTATATAAAAGTATTAAAAAACATCATAGCATTAATAATAATAAAGAAGACATAAATAATAATAACACAATTAATACATAGTTTATATGTTTCTGTACGCGGTACCATGTAACCGTACAGTTTCAAGTTTAATGTGCCTCGAAAAAGTCAAATCGATGGTTGTTCCAATCGAGTGGAAGAGAGATATATGCGGCGCAAGCGTAAAATGAGTGTAACGGGACAAAGCGTACCGGGACAATGAGTCATCCTTTTTCATGCGTGCAGCCGGCGTTCATCGATTTAATAGACGTTGTCACGTCAAAAAAATTGGTTGTCTGTAAAGTCGGTTTACGGACGATATTTTAACGTGACAACGTCATAACTAAACATTGATGAAATGATTGATCCAGAAGAAAAAGAAATATCATATTCGGCCTGAGACTGAGCCGTAATAGGTTTTTGCAACCAAAAAATTTAAGCATTTAAGAATTGTTTTAATTTTTCTATCTTTTGAATGATAAAATCTACCTCTGCATAATTTTATGAATAAAATTGAATCATTTTTATTGAATTATCACTATTTTGTATGGATACAAATGAGTGAAATGAAATGTACAGTTTCATTAATAAAATTACTTTTATTTGCATTCATTAATTCAAATATATTTATTACTTTTGAAGTGTCGCGCGAGCCTATATATTTTTACAAGTACAAATAAAAAAAAAATTCGCAGCGGCCGCAATTCGAACTGTCATCCTTTGGATTGGTAGTCAGCGATACTAAGCGCACGGCCACGAGGCCATATTGAAAATAATTTTTTCAGATGTTATATATTTATAAAAATTTTTTTTTGTGTTGTGGGAGTTTTAAAAACGTATGTAGTCCGCCATATTTATTTCTTATAGTGGTAGGTGGGAAATTAAAAATATATTGTCGGCTGCAAATCGGTGGATGATCGTAAATTACATAATATTAATAATTCAAACGACGAAAATATAATTGAAAAGTCAAATCGATTGTTGTTCCCATGGGCGTAGATCCCGGGGGGGCCAGGGGGGCCCGGGCCCCCCTGGAATTAATGGGCCCCTCCTTGGGGGGGCCCACTTCGTGATTTTAAAGTTAATGGTGTACACAACATATATATATTATTTATATATATTATATATATTATATATTATTTATATATATTTATATATATTCATATATATTATTATTTACAACGACGACAGACACTTTGACATGTTTTACATTCCTACCTTCGAGTTCCGTAGTTATTTTCCCCTACCCCTTCTGCGAAAGCCATGGTATGGAGTTTTCCAGTGAGAACTTTTAAACCCTTAATTCCCAGAAACCGTTCATTCCAAAGGACGAAGCTAGGGTAGGGTTCCCTTAGCTTTTCCTCCTAATTGTTACCCACACTACCCTGTCCTCTGAAACGACAGTATTATAGGTTTCAGGTAGTCTGTTTTTAAAGTGGTTTTGCTCTCGTGTGCCCCAGTCTTCTGCTTTCTTGACTTGATGTAAGTTTTTGGACATACGCCATTGCTAAGAACTTTTTCTGTTGAAGAAAAACTAATAAATAAAATAAATAAATAAAAAAAAAAAAATAAAAAAAAAAACACACAAAATTAAGCAAACAATTGCTGTTGTCACCAAGGATATGAACACCACAAAATATTCCGAAACAGGAATATGGTCAGCAAACAAAGAAAAAACAAAGAAAAATGTACTAAGAGAACGAAAAAATCCCCACAAATGATGACAACACAAAAATATTGAAACCCAAAATAATTCAGCACAACAGTTGAAGCGAGACAAAAAACATGACAAAACGAAAAAACAAACAAATACAATAGTTTTACCTAAACAGAAACAAGCGACGTTTCGGGAACTGCTATCTGCTCCCGTCCTCAGGCAGAGACGCACATGGCACGGAAACACAGGTGCGACTTCAACAGAAAAAGTTCTTAGCAATGGCGTATGTCCAAAAACTTACATCAAGTCATGCACTCCCATTGCACAAATCTTTTAAAGATAACTTCTGCTTTCTTGGCAAACATCAACATGGATAAGTTCGTGACGCGGAAGAAACGGAAAACATAATCTGATTCTCACCTGGTAAGCTTGATTGTTTTATAAGTAGTGACTATTATTTAGGTAATATATTTTATTTAAGTGATTATGTAACGTTATTTTTTCCAGTAAATAAACAACTTAATACTTTAAGAGTAATTATAAAAGAATTTAGTTTATTTACGAACTGAAACTTATATACCATTTTCTGGAATTTTTTTAGCTCATCTCCATTCTGTAAGGCTAGCTGCTCTGTACGTTACATGTGAATATACATGGAATAATTTTTTTCCTCGTCAATATGGAATTTAAAATCACTCCCCTTTTATTATCAAACGATAATTTTCACAATTCATGGCCGATAATCACTTTATAACATTTGTTATTTGATAACTGCAACACTGCACGAGTAAACAGAAGTAAGAGTGAGAAAGAAGTATTTAAACGTTACACATCCGTATTTAAGTTAATAAGGAAGCAAACGCGTCTCTTTAATAACTAATCAAGCGGCATATTTTAACTAAATAATTCACTGCCAAAATACTGATTATACTAAATATAAGCCGAGAAATGTATGTGGTTCAATTAGCTGTAGGATAAATTTTATAGTTCTATCTCCGAGATTTTTCATTTGTGTCATTAAGTTTTTTTTTTCTTTTTTACCTGGTTGATGCCTTTACTAAATAAAATAGTCTTTAAGGGTTTTAATATGATTCGATCGTTCATTTGATGTTGATCCAGTTATTAGCTTTGGCGCTTTGGGGTTTTAGGGCGCATCAAAAACTGTGAACAAAGAATTTCACGAACAGCATTTGAATCGCAGTAATTATGTGATGTGGCATAAAAAAAAAAAACCGACAAAGTGCGAGTCGAACTCGCGCACGAAGGGTTCCTTACCATCATCTATAAAAACGGCAAAAAAAAAATCATGTCTGTTGTATGGGAGCCCCCCTTAAATATTTGTTTTATTTTAATTTAATCATTTATTTTTAAATTGAAATTGGAATAAACACTTTTGGAAAATGGTAATGTATGGGTGGGGTGTTATCTATTTGCATTATATTCACGTATATTATTTTTATAGATTTTTTTTAATGGATATTTTATGTATTTAGGTTAGCAAATTATTCAAACATGTTTGAGAGATCACTTATTATAGTCATTAATTAATAATTACTAAAACATATGTTGCTCTGCTTTATTGTTAATATCACTTACGTAAAAATAAAGTGTATAACATACGAGCTTAATATCCAGAGAAGACTTGTTTCGGTTGAACTCTAGAGCAAAATTCTTAAATTAAATTCACGGGCCCCCCCTGGAAATCCTACAGATTTGCGCCCATGGTTGTTCCAATCGAGTCTAAGAGAGATGCCACGCATGCGTACAATGAGCATAACAAGCCACATCCGTAGTGGGACAATGTGCGTTACGGGACACTTTTTTGTGCGTGCAGCCGGCGTTCATCGATTTATTTGACGTTGTCACGTCAAAAATGCCTCACTATTAAGATTATTCTACTTTCTTGGTCGCATATCTTCCATCACCACTTAAAAATCACGCTGACAACTATAAAATAACACTCAACTCTATCAATTAAAAAAAATATATGAATAAGTGATTGCAACGCTTGTTAGAAATGAACTTTCACTGATAAGAGGGACAGGAAATTTTTAGGGTACTGTAATATTTTACATACGCGTTATAATGGGTTATAAATAGATTTTTATTTACTAGTGTCCGTCCACGTCTTCGGTCTGATATAAATATGGAGTAATGGGTTTATGGTGTCTAAAATATGATATAAATCCCTATTGGAAAAGTTATACAAATTTTCACAATTTTAATGGTAACAGCTGAGTAACACACTCAGAGTTGAGAATTTAAAGTTGCAAATTTAGAGATCTAAAAGTGCAAAAATATGCAAAAGTTTGAAAAAGTACGAGAAGGTATGCAAACTTTTACAATGTATTGAAAATTATACGAAATTATGCGTTGCTGTTGCTATCAGTAACCACCTATAAAAATGATTCAATTCAAAACTTTTTTTGTAAACAACGAGAAATTGATCAATATTCGTTACATACGTTGCATACGTTACACACAGTAACTCCGTAACTACTCAGTTCTCTTCCCCTGTGGTTCTTATATTACTCTACCAGCTGAATAAAAGATTCACTTCAAAAATAAATACTTGCGAAAGTGTTAACATTTTGTTAGTGCCTATACGTAGGGACCGGAAAAATTCGTGGATTCAATGACCTCTAGGATAGCCTCCATTATCCTCTGCATTTCTGAAGTAAACACTCGTGTTCATTGGGTACTAAATTGTGAGGCGTCTCCACTGGGTAGCTTGTGATTCGACGCTTCTTTGGTCGATAGTCTCTCATTGGCCCAGATAGTTCCAGTCAAACTGCGAGCCAATAGCAGAACCAGCAGAAATGTACACAAGTTTGAATTTCAGTCTATCACGAAATGAATCCGCGAATTTTTCCGGTCTTTACCTATACGTAGGGCCAGGTATTTTTCGCGAAAAGATTTTCAGACCAGCTGCATGTCAAAACATTGTAGCACTGTCAGTGTTTAGCGTTAGCTGGGTTTTAATTTAAAATACATGTCTACTGTCAGAACACCAATCATAGGTAGAGACAGGAAAAATTCGCGAATTCATTTCGCGATAGGCTAAAATACAAATAGTTATACCTCAGTGCTGCCTCTGCTATTGGCTCACAACTCACCTTTATGACTCTGGGCCAATGAGAATCACACGACCAAAGCTTTATCGAATCACAGGTTGCTACGCTGGGACGTCTCACGAGACAGCAGCCAATGAGTGGGTGACATTTGACCGAGTGCACGTAGAACTATGGAGTTCATTCTAGAAGTCATTGAACCCGCGAATTTTTCCGGTCCCTAATCATAGGTATCCAGTTCTGAAGCGAATGCGTCCTAAATGGCCTTCCCACACATGGCAATGGTTTTACGTGCAGGTCACATATCACAAGAAAGAAACCACTAGCGAGAGCATATATTTTTGCAGTCTAATGAGCGTTCATATATTTTCACGAAAAATACATGCCTCTACCTGTAAAACCTACTAAAATGTTCCAATGTGCGAGTGACAACTTAATGATTTTGTTCTACATCCACATGTCCCGCATATTGCTATTCTTTCTCGCAGTACAGTAAGTACTTGTTTAGAATATGAACTTGCAAGTTTTCTGAATTACATGTTTCAAAACTGGCTTCCCATGAAGGGATAAATTGGGGCTCACCTTGCTTCAAAATAAATGTATATAAAACGCACTTTTCATGCCCTAACCGAAAAAAAAATCTAACTGTAACTCACCAAACACCGGGTAATACAGGTTTACATGTGTACCGACACTTAAAGAAATGCCTGTGGCCCTAATGGGTTTGACCTATTTGCCACAGAGCTGCAAGCGAGTTTAAAATTATGAAATATCATTTAATTTCACGGAGTTTCTCTTGGTATTTCACAGAAACATTTTATACCGAATACCGTTCACACCACGCAATGATATATTTTTTTTCTTTCGCTTCTTCGGAAGGGATGAAGAAACATTAAAGAGGAGAGTAATAATACTGGGATAAAGATGTTTTTGTTTTTATGTTCCTCCTCCCCCCCCCCCTCCCCCATTTTCGCAACCTCTTTTTATGGCCTTTTTTTGGCTTAGCAAAAAAAAATATATTTTTTTCCTCAACACCTTTGTGAAGTCCTGGAGGGTGTTTTAAGTATTGCCGAGTGGTTTGTTTTATTCCTCCCCCGCCTCGTTCCTTTTGTGCTGCTCCTTCATTTTCTCCGATCGGGTCAGCGGTGTTCATCGGCTCGTGCTCTTTGCGTCTCTTCTTCGCCGCCGACCTTCCAGCCCCCCCCCCTCCCCCCCCTCCCCTAGCACGAGCTTCCCTCGTGTCACGGGTCACCGCGCACCAGGCTACCGCCTCGCTCTTGCCAGCGGGTGGCTAGTCAAGTAGCCCGATACGTACCAACACGTGTTTAAAATAGACACGACAGATAGCGCTACTAGTTATTTTCTTACTTACAATTATTATTAAAGCCACGGAATTTTCGCGCATTCATTTAGTCGCAAGCTAGAATGCAAACTCTGTCGCACTGTGTTCATGATTGGCACGCAGTTGTCTGGACACTCCCCTCTATACGACCGTGAGCCAATGATGTCCAGCTAGGAGAGAAGTAAGCGAATCAGGTAGTGCCAAATCACAATGATAAAAGTGTGTGTTCTCGCTAAGAAATCAACCAATGGGAAAGTAAACATGGGTCGAGCACACCTATAACTTTGAATTCTATCCTGAGGCCAGAAGAATCCGCGAAATTTCCGGGACTCTAATTATTATAGACCGGAAAAATTCGCAGATTAATTCGGCGATAGGCTAAAATTCAAATACATATATCTGTTAGAAGATGTTGCTATTGGCTTGCTGTTAATCTGGATGAATCTCAACCAATTATAAACCCTCAACGAGAGAAAGATCGAATCACAGTCAAAACCAGCTGAGACGACTTACAAGTAAGCAGCCAATAAACTTGCGTTGTTTTCCCGAGTGTACAGGGGACTGCGTAGACTATCCTGAAGGCCATCGAAATCGCGAATTTTTCCGGTGTATAACAATTATAAATTAATTGAAATATTTATGACGGAATTAAATGTATGAATTAAATAAAAAAATATTTAATATTATTTTTGTATAAATGTTAGTTATTTAAAACGGTGATGAGTAGGGGCATGCATATTTCGCGAAACGATTCCGAGACTAGCTGAAAATTAAAACACTGTAGCATTGTCTTTGTTTCGTGATTGGGTGAGTTTATTTAAGGTGCATGTCTACTGTTATAACACCAACCATAGTAATTCAGCGCGAAAGAAAACTCGTCCTGGGTGGCTCGGTCAAACATGGCAACTACTTCTCTCGCAGACGGCCGCCAATCACAAGGAAGAAACCGCTGGTGCGGGTATACCTTATTGCTAGGGACCGGAAAAATTCGCGGGTTCAATGACCTCCAGGATGAACTCCATAGTTCTGCGTACACTCGGTCAAATATCACCCACTCATTGGCTGCTGTCTTGTGAGACGTCCCAGCGTAGCAGCCTGTGATTCGATAAAGCTTTGGTCGTGTGTTTCTCATTGGCCCAGAGTCATAAAGGTGAGTTGTGAGCCAATAGCAGAGGCAGCACTGAGGTATAACTATTTGTATTTTAGCCTATCGCGAAATGAATTCGCGAATTTTTCCGGTAATCTGTAGTAACTTCCTCTTGCGCACCGTCGAAAAGTCTCACCTTTAACTCCACCAGTAACACCACCTGAGGATCTCCGCAGATTTACAGCACACTGAATTAAGGGGCCCCGCCAAGACAGGGGTGTGTTGGTGTTAGTGAACGCGGGGAATGATTTAAGGGCGACTCTCGCTTGTTATTCCAGCACGCTGTCGCCTCTGAACGGGAGCGCGTTATTTCTCCTTCGCGCATAGGGCAAACCATAAAATTTGGGTGTTAACCATCACATTACACGGCGGATAATTGAGGATGAAGAATCTGCACCGGGTGTTTCAAGCCTGAAAATTATTCCAAAAACGCGTTTTTTTTTTTTAAATTGCAATTTTCACTCTTCTAAAATTAAAGTTCATATACGAAACACGTAAACAGAGTTACTTATTTACCTCCAAGTGTAGCCTGAAATGCTTTACGTAAAGAGAATCCGCTCCGATTTCTCGAGCAGTTTTTAAATCGCGTGTTTTGACGTGACAACGTCTAATAAATCGATGAACGCAGGCTGCACACACGAAAAAGGATGACTCATTGTCCCGTTACGCACATTGTCCCGTTACGCTTTGTGCCGTTACGCTCATTGTACGCTTGCGCCCCATCTATCTCTCTTCCACTCGATTGGAACAACCATCGATTTGAATTTTTCGATGCACATTAAACTTGAAACACTCCCGTTCGTTTCCTACTTTTCCTATCATCGTCCTATCCTTAACAGAATAACATAGATTGGAAGAAGTTAAATAGCAAACATGTATAAAAGTTATAGTTAAAATAATCTCTTCGATAAAGTTATAAACATATTTGAATTAATGAGTGCAAATAAAAGTTAATTTATCAATTAAATTGTAGATTTAATTTCACTCCTTCTTTGTATCCATACAAAATAGTGATAATTCAATAAAAATGATTCAATTGTATTCATAAAGGTATGCAATCATTTCATCAATGTTTTGTTATGACGTTATCATGTTAAACTATCGTCCGTAAACCGACTTTACAGACAACCAATTTTTTTTCTCGGAAGCCCTTCACTCCGCGTGTGTGCCCGGATAGCCGGGGATCCTTACTTAAGTTGCACGTGAACCATGATGGATTATTCTGGAGAGCCAATCAAATACTCAGAAACTCCTGAAGGACGAAAAAAAAAAAGATAATTTCTCCGAGCACGATATCCGTGACAACAACAGAACGCATAACTTGCGAGTCGGCCTAGGGCGTAGTTCTATGAAGATCTGTCCATAGCATCTGCTTATCTTCATCGCTGTGTTCCTGTTGTCCAGGGTTTGTTTGTTTGAAACTGTCTCGTCGTTGTTAGCAGCCTACTGTGTTCATCTGATCAGTTATTTTTTTTTCATGACTAAATTCCTTCCACGGTATTCTGGTACTGTCTGATATTTAAGTTTGCATGTGTTCGTCTGTGCTGTCTTCGTTTTGTTGTCCATAACACCTGTTTGGGTTCATAGTTGGGTTCATCTGCTTGACATCAGCTGAATTAGGCGTGTTTCTGTGGGCATATGTTTTTAATTAATTTATTTTCCCCCAGTTAAATTGGTAAAAATTTACGGATTTTTAAGATGGTGGTCTATTTTAAAAATGGCGGAGATGCTTATAATTAAAATTTAATTTCTTTTTTTAATTTTTAATTTTTTTTTTTCTGATTTTCTAGCATAAGAAATACGGATTTTCAAGATAGCGGCCATAACGAAAATTGCAACGTTCCGGAATTTAAGATGACGGCCGCAACGAAAAGTGCAACGATGACGTCATACACATACAATATGGCGTGCATAACGAAAAGTGCACCGTTATAGAATCCAAGATGTGCGGGCGTAATGGAAATTGTAACGATATACAATCCAAGATGGCGGGCGTAACGAAAAGTGCAACGTTTCAAGTAAACATTTTTTTATATATATTTTAGAATTTTTTTGGAAAAAATTAAATAATATAATGTATACATGTTTCATGCTCCAGGTCAAAGTAAAATGTAAAAGTCAATGTAAAGTTCAAAGATCCCCCAGAGGCTTATTGGAGGCTTGTCCATGGGGACTTTAAGCCTCTTTGGGGACAATTCGAAATTTTGAGTTTTTCTGGAATAAAATTGGGAATTTTTTCTTAACAAAGTGCATTTTTATCTCGAAATAGGATAATTTATAGGAATTTTTAAGAACTTTAAGTTATTTTTCGAGGGATTTTGAGGAATTATGAGACCAAGATGGCCGCCGTGACGTCACAATCCAAGATGCCGGATATCGGCACCACCACCTCAGCCAGAACCCAGTGCTAGTATCCCCATTCCTATATTACTATTATCATTTCCATGGTAAAAAAATTTATGCTTGAATGAAACATAAATTAAAATATAAAATTATAATTTTATTTTCGAAAAGCATATTTTTCTTACAGTCAAAAATAAAAAAAATATCTAAGTGCTGTACAAAGTAGCATTATCTTTCGTGTAGTATACAACGGTTTTTCGGCAACTGTTTTACAAAGGAATGGTTTTTAAAAAGCACAGAAAATTTAATTCGGTGTGAGAGAGGCGAAGGAAAAACACCCAAAACCAGCTGTCGAGCGGGGGAGGGTGGGTTTTTAGCTGTTGAGAGAGCAGTTTCATACATAACAATTAGCTCATTTTTCCCAGCACCACTGGTCTGGCCTTAGTGTCGGAAATTGCTCACCGCGAAAGCGTGTTTGAATTAGACGTCTCCTCCATATGTCCTCTCCCCATCCCAAACGTCATCCTCCGTCATTCAATTAATTCGTTTACTTTTATTATTTTTTTGCATGAAGGATGATGTGAAATAAACAAAATGTTTTAAATTGAATTTATTTATTTCTGGTCTTAAAACAAAGCAATTTGTCCTTGACCCGGTTTCAGAAATAAGAGAATGTTTGTGTCAAAGCGGCGCCGAGGGAAATCCTTTGAATTATTCGTAAACAGCGTGTGACATTTGAAATTATTACAAAAAAAGTGCTTTGTATTAATGATTTTTTTAATGGGCTTGTGGAATACAACTCTGTTGCATATTCAAGCTCGTGACGTTTTAAACACATTAAAACGTTATTACCAACGAGCAGTGTTAAAATGGTAATACAAATAAACATCTGGAATGCATTATTTTAAGGCCATGTACTTTTCGCTTATTTATATTCCTAATACCTCCATTTGTTAAAATTATTTGTGAATCGTTCTTTTGAAAAAATTTCCAGTATTGATTATTGAATAACCAATTAACTTTTTCAGGGTTACAAAAAATTGTAATTGAATTAAACGTCAATTAAAATTTAAAATACACGCAAAAATAACCATAGCCATGTGTTGTACAAAGTTACATTATCTTTATTGTAGTATTGCAAACTATTTATTGGGAACTTGTTTCCGAAGTACCTAATCCTTTGTAAAAATACAGAAAATTAATTTTAAGTGTCTATTGATGGTGTTTTGTCCAAATTATCTGTTTACCATCATCGTTGGGTTTCTCTGTCTGTTGGTGTGTTATCCAAACTTGTTGTTTGTCTGCATTTACTGTCTTCTTTTCTTTTTTGCTGCGACTACCTCGTCGCTTTGTTGGTCCACTGTGTCGTCGGCGCTGTGATTTCGTTCTGACTAATTCCGTCCAACGTCCAACGTGGAAGTTTCTAAAACATTTCCAGAAGAAATATGTACTTGGGAATCTACCTACGGCTGTAGGCTGTGCCGAGAGGGATTTTGTTATTTTTTTCTCTGGTCCGTCCTCTGTGACGCGAAGCCACTGTCGGGGGGGAAACATCTGCGTCCCTCTGCGCTCCGCAAGAAGCCGCGACGCCCCGTGGCCGCAGGGCGAGCCTCCGACTTGTCCCGGCAGGTCTGCTGAGCTCTCGGACCGCCTGCCCCGGGTCGGGCCGAGCCCAACAGGCCGGCTGAGCGACCCGGACTGGGGAGGGGTTAAGGCGGCAGGCGTGGAGGCGCAAAAACGACCCTTCCTTCTCGCTGCAGGAAAACACGCGACCCTCTCCGCGCCGGAAAGCTCATCAGTCCAGAAGGACGCTGGCTGGCAGCCTGGCGGGAAACGACTAAAGTCGCCCCCGAAACAACCAGTACCGCCCAAACCAATGCGCACAGCAATGTGCAAGCCCCCAACCCCCCGCAAGGTAGACTCTTTTCTACTCTGTCCAACTCTTCTTCCTGAACCATCCTTCTGTTTCCCGTATTCAACCTGCTTGCCAATAATGCATGAATTTTCGCATCCCGCATGTAAGTGCCCAGGGTTTTCCCTGTGTCTATGCAGGTTTTACCTGGGCCCAACTTATCTAGTTTTAGTCTAGAATAGTCAGTGAGGGGAGTTAGTCATGGCGCCAATCACTGCCGGCTGGCCAATCCCCTCCTAGCACACGATGCATGCACCCTCTCCCGCATGGCTAACCCCTGCATGATTAGAGCGTATAGGCTTCGGCCTGAGACGCACTTAGAGTCTCTCCCTAACCCAGACCCCTCCCAAATACACTTAGTTTTAATTTAGGTTAGGAAAAAAAGAAAGAATCGTCCAGAAGGTTCCCGTCCGACGCCCGCGGTCGGCGGAGCGAATGACGGGGAAAGAAGGACGAGGACAGACGAACCCCAGGCCCTTTCACACTGCGTTCGTACCAGGCTCCAATTTCGTGCCAAAACATTATTTCATCACATTAATGTTAATATCAAGAATAAGTCGCAACTTTAATAGTACTTGAGAATATCAGTAAGGCCGTTGCGTTGATGCTGCCGACTCTGATATGTTTGCCGTTACCATTCTGTCGATTGCTGCCGAAACGTCGCTAGAATGCGTCGCTAGAATCGCACAGGCCACCGTTTATTAAAACAGTTGCAGATTTGTTGACGTGACAACGTCTCATAAATCATGAACACTGGCTATACGCACTAAAAATTGTCCCGTTACACACATTGTCCCGTTACGCTGTGTCCTGTTACGCTCATTGTAAGCTTGCGCCACATCTATTGGAACAACCATCGATTTGACTTTTTCGAGGCACATTAAACATGAAACACTCCCATTCGTTTCCTACTTTTACTATCATCGTCCTATCATTAACAGAATAACACAGATTGGAAGAACTTAAATAGCAAACATGTATAAAATTTATAGTTAAAATAATCTGTTCGTTAAAGTAATAATCTTATTTGAATTAATGAGTGCAAATAAAAGTAAATTTATCAATTAAACTGTAAAATTCATTTCACTCCTTCTTTGTATCCATACAAAATAGTGATAATTCAATAAAAATGATTCAATTTTATTCATAAAAGTATGCAATAATTTCATCAATGTTTTGTTATGACGTTATCACGTTAAGCTATCGTCCGTAAACCGACTTTACAGACAACCAATTTTTTTTTTTACTTAGGATTCGGTTCGGACACGTACTGGAACACGGCCCGCGAGTCAGGTTACGGTCGTGTCCCGACGAGGCAGTGCTTGTCCGCTGCCTTGCCCGAGCGTCTCGGAACACTTGTCACGAGAGATTGATCCAGCGCTGGTTCTCACCCTCGACCACGTCTGCTCCAGCGAGACTCGGCCTTCTCC
Source organism: Bacillus rossius redtenbacheri (assembly GCF_032445375.1). Classification (NCBI taxonomy): domain Eukaryota; kingdom Metazoa; phylum Arthropoda; class Insecta; order Phasmatodea; family Bacillidae; genus Bacillus; species Bacillus rossius. The sequence continues at coordinate 72,073,098 of NC_086333.1, forward strand.
CGCAAGGCGAGGCCTCGCGCGGCAAGACAAACTGTCACCGAGTGTCGTGGAACTATTTGGTGGAGGGGCGGGGGGGGGGGGATAGCTCTGGTGGGAGGAGGGAACACTGTCCAATCAGCTGAGAGTGCACACTGCGGTGTGTCCATTCCTCAACACCAGTTCCCTTCCCTTCTCCAAGAAACCATTTCAGACTGAATCACTTGACAACTAGAATTTTCATTTAACTCGATTAGAAGGCTTCATTTTTTTTATCGTGGGTGTCGGGGCCCATAATCAATCCTGAACAGGAGCGTATGCAGAATTTTATTTCGGAGAGTTGGTGTTAGAACCACTTTGCCCGCTCGCTGTTTTCTTTCAAATTATTTCCTTTTGTTGATATGGATGAAATATTATTCTCAGGATTTCGTGGGTAGATGGGGACTAATCCCCCTATTCTCTCTCTCTCTCTCCCCCCTTCCCCTGAATTGCGTACGCCATTGAATTCGAGTTCTGCAGGAACAGACATCCTCTCCGGATTGTACTAGCTGCTGTGAACTGTGACATATAGCTGTCGCTGCCAGGAAACACCAGGTCTGTCCGTATCTGCCTTGTGACTGCCCTTGTTGTCTGGACCTGATCCAGAAGGATTTCTTGAGTAAAATAGCACGTGACCAACGCTGCATACTTCGCAGATTCGTTTGGGATCGCTAAGGATCAGAAAAATTTCAAACATTCACTTCGCGATAGGATAAACTTAAAAAAAAACATTATGTGCTGCTAAGGTACTTCCACCATTCGCGTTTATGGGCAATACTCTCGGACAGTGAGAAACGCTGAACTAAGCAAGCATCTAATCACACGTAACCAAGTTGAGACTTCTCACCAGTCGGCAGCCAATGAACATGTCACATTTGCCCGAGTGTGCAGAGGACTGTGGAGTCTATATCACCGTTAAAAAAGTGTAAATTTACATATAACATGTGTTAAGTTACGACTATGTCATGTAATTTTACACCATGCATAAGTTTATATTCTAAAAACTGAACATTGTAGTACAAATACACAGTTTCCTTGTAAATTAACGTTACTTTTGATAGTTTTACATCCACAATGTCCTTGTATAAGTACATTAATATAAAGTAAAATAACACATTGTGTTGTGATAATAATACGCCAACATGGTTTGTGTAATTTTACACAACCAGTGGGTATTTAAACACTGTCAACAAGTATAAATTCACTTAATTTACTCCGGCGTACATGTCAGGCAACATTCCTTGTGTAGTTTACCCACTACATTTTGCAATTTTACACCTTTTTATACCTATTCAAATTAAACATTGATGAAAATCCGAGATTCAGTGTTAATCATCACCTCTTTTAATGGTTTTACCCAGAAAATGTGAAGTAAAATAACAAACTTTGTTGTGATAGTAATACACCAACCTGGTGTGTGTAATTTTACACAAGAATTATGTATTTTAATACACTATGAACAATAGTTAATGTTCTAACTTGAGTCATCGTGTGCCTACACTGTAAAAAAGTGATTTATATTCGAATTAAGTATGGGTAAGTTGTGAAAACTCATTATGTGTAATTTTATATGCAGTGTAACCAAGACTGCTTAACATAATACGAATAATAACTTTAAAATACATCGAATTTGTGTATTTTTTCACAAATGTAGATATGAAATAAATAAAATAGTGTTACATAGAAATTCAGTAAAAAAATTGCCTTGTAGTTGTTACTTTAAATGTTTGATAGTGTAAAATTACTCATTAGTCAGTGCTAAATTTCTACTCTAATTAGAGTAAAATGAAATGACATTGAACCTAGTGAACAATTATTTTGACATGAGTTATAATAACTGGAACTAAGGACGGTGACACTAGCGCTCCTGGCAGCTGATTTTCCAAGATAAAGTTCGGCGAATGGAACAGAAGTGAATAAAATAAGCAGGCGGTGTTTATGTGATTTTTAATGCTAAATAGTTAAATTACCGGTTATTTATGTGTAAATTTTAACCTAAATTTTTTTACAACAAGACTGTATCTTTAGGCTGGAGTGGGCCTGGCCCAGCAGGGAAAGTGATTTTCTCCTGAGGTGTCGGAGCTGTTGCCAGTTCTAGTATCCGAGACGTGACCCAACAGGCCCACGGAAAGGGTTCTTAGATGCGAACACATAACCTTTCTGCATTCATGGCAATCCTCTGTCTCCTCGTGGCACCTATGGGTAGAGACCGGAAAAATTCGCGGATTCGTTTCGCGTTATGCTAGGATCCAAACAGCTGTACCTTCATATTACTTCTGCGATTGGCTCACAGTTTATGTTAAGGACTTTGAGCCAGTGAAAAACTTTCAAGCAAATAAATTATCGAATCGGAAGCATTCTCGTTGACAGGTCCCAGAACTAATTGGCCAATGAGCATGTGGCATTTGCCCGAATATGTAGGTAATCGTGGAGTATATCCTAGAGGTCATTGAACTCGCGAATATTTCCAGTCCCTACCGATGGGTGGTCGTGAGACCAGCAAAGAAGGACTCTGCCGGGCGTAACTCCACCTCAAGTATCCTCAACTACCTGGCTGAGACCAGAAATGGTGAAAGGGCTGAATCTGCGGGCAACAGCAGATGCGGTTGAAACATTTCTGGGGGGTTCGACTGCCGAGCCTCGGTGTCTTGGTCCCAAGGGCTCCATAGTGAATGGATCAGGCCTATGGTAATGGAAACGACCGAGAATGGCGCCGGCGTGTTCGGGGGCACCCGGGTTTAAAAAAGAGCTGTAATCTGCTCGAATAGGTGTGATACGTTCCCCTAGTCCAGTGGTCGGGGGAGGTACCGAGGCAACCCCGAGGCCCTCCAGCATACGCACGACCGGATTGTCATGTCCAGCCAGGGCTCCCTGCGGTCGCTGCCGGATGATTCCAGGCACGTCCGGGCCTTAATCGGTTGTAAATCTGTCGGGCCGAGGTACGGCAGGTCGGAGGGTAGTCCGAGGAGACGAGGACATCCTGTGGAGTGATTCTGAAGAGTGGCGGTCGGTCAGCCTGTTGGCGAACGGTCTTTTTCCGCATAGACACTAAGTTGGTAGTAGTACGGGAAGAATCCATGAAAGATGGAACGGTGTCCCGTTGAGGTTTCCTCTAGGCCCAGGATTCTGATTGGGTAGGACTCATACTTGGTAGTGGTGCTCCGATCGTTTGGAGCAGGCTCCAAGGGTTACCTAGCCTGATGTGGAGTCGACGTGGTGAGCGACGACACAGCTCCGGTACCAGCCTGGACAGCCAACAGAGGTTGGATAGGCCTCCACTGGACCACGGGTTCACTGGGTGTTTTGAGGGGTCCCAGTGTGATGTGGAAGATCGGGGAAGGCGCCAGCAGTGCTGATAAAGTCTCAGGGCTCAGGACACAGCCAACTGTCTGGTCAGCTGAGTGTGGTAAAGGGGCTGAGGAGGTGACTACGCTGGGTTGGTGGCCCCACCCGCTGGTCGGTGCCGAAACACTTATACCTTCCCGATCAAACAACAGGGAGTGATCACTAACAGTTATGTTTTAAATAAGCTCTGGAAGGTATAGGTATAAAACGAACTGGTAGTTTCTCCCGCCCTACCCTGATATGGCGCATGTGTGGGAGGGGAATTTGAGAATGCCGGCCGTAGGACGGAATGATCTGTATCTTTATACATACGTGTGTAGGTTAGATTACACTTACCCATGTAAGGTAAAAAACAGTGGCGGCTCCGGTGGGTAGGCTGGACCCAACATTTTCAAAAATTGAAAATTTGAAAATAAGACTTTTTATAAAAAAAGTACACAATCTTAACAATTGATATTGCGACCTTTATAGGTATTTAAGCGTATTTTGTTTAAATAAAATTATACGTTTTTAATCATTCTTATGATCAATATATTACAACTATTGTAAGGCTCAAAACTCACCATTTCCAACTGAATTTTAAAAATTTCCCGGGCCTTACCTCTGATATGGAGGTTATTTAATACTACCACACACTCCGGTAGAGTCCGGGCTACCAACACTGCGCGTACACCCCTGGTACAACCCGGGCCTACCCAACAAACAATTATTTGGACACCCTTGGGTAAAGGTACACCTACATCAGTGGATACACAGCTGCAACGCCACCTTCACCGGTGTAAAATTACACTTTGTTTTATTAGAGCGCTGGAGGTAATTAAAAAACGCGAACTTTTCTAGTCCTTGTACCTATGAACGAAGAAATGGATTAAGTAAAGAGCCCTTAATCACAGCTCGAAGCCGGAACCGCTCATATTTCGGATAGATCCATGGATTAAGTTTACCACGTAGAACTGGCGTGTTTGAGGACAATCTCTCTCTCCCTTTTCCCCCGGCAGGCTGTTTCCGTTCGATCATCGCGTCGTTATTTGCCCTCGTGTACCGAAGGGATAGGGAGAGGGACGAAGAGAAGTCATTCCGTCCCGACTGCCTCTCCCTATGTGAACATGCCGGGCTCCTAGATCTCTAGGTCAGACCAGCAAGTGACTACAAAAGCAGTTGCGGACAGAGAGAGTTTCGCGCATCTCGCAAGCCTGTGACTGCAACATCCATGTAAAAATTTTTTCAGTAATTTGTAAATTTTGTACATTTACGTTAAAACAACTGAATCACTAAAGAAAATAGTGTTCGCGTTAATACTCGGTTCGCATTCTTACCCGGGCATTTATGCCATGTTTTTTTCTCCCAGTAGGTACCTCCAATAGTTAAAAGTTATTTGTACACTGTTTCCTGAATAGCTTTCCAGTATTTAACTGCGGAAATAATATGCATGATACAAAAAAAGTCCAATTGTTGAATAATCGATCATATTTTCCATGGTTTTAAAAAAAATATGCTTGAATGACACCTCAATTAAATGATCAAATTTTGCACTAATTTTCGCAATAAATACTCAGTATTATGTCGAAACACGTATTTCATACATGCACGAATAATCATAGACATGTGTTGTACAATGTTACAATAAATTTCATGTAGTGTTACAAAGTATTCTTGGCAACTGGTTCCCAAAGATGGTTTGAAAAAGTATGGAAGATTTTTTTCAATTTCTGTGTGGCCACGTAAACTTTAAAGATGTCCGTACCTCCGTGATAACAGTCGGCTCTGAACCTCTTGAGCTGAGATCGAACTATCAGTCCTCATCTCGAAGCATGGATATTGCATCTGGTGCCGGAAACAAAATATCCCTATAGACGCGATGCGCATAAACTAATTTCCCGGCCAATCACGTACGACGCATCTGCGACAAAAAAAGTAACTTAATTTGCAGGTGTGTCACGCTTTCCAATTAGAAAGACTTTATGCTGCCATCGTACGACGTTGCTGAAACGCGGGCCAGAATTTGAGGTTCCGTATGATGGTTGGACTGGTGCAATGGTATTTATGTTATTCTGGAGTTTTAAGTATTTTTTTAGTAAATTTATGAGTGAATTTTTTGAAATGTGTTCATGCGCAGTGATTTTTTTTTCCGAATGAACATTAAATTCGGACTGAACATATTTCCCCGAAACATGTATATTTTAATAAAAAATTAAACATAAATATTAATATTGTTTTATCTGACCGTCCGAATATTTCGCAAAGTATCGTCATCAACGTTAAACCGATTTTAATAGATGGCTTGATGTAGGCTTTTGGACATACGCCATTGCTTAGCAATGTCGTATGTCCAAAAGCCTACATCAAGTCATGCACTCCCATTGCACAAATCTTTCAAAGATAATATTAATAGATGGCGCCACCTACATGTTAGTCGAATATATTTTCAATAGGAATTCCATCAACAGATGGCATTCCTAATGAAAATAAACTTTTTATAAAATTTTTAAATCAGTTTTTTAAACGAAAATATTAATTAAAACTATTTGTATATTTTTCTTTGATAGCTAGGAAAATAACCTTTAAAATGGTGTTTGAATAATTCATTTTAATAAAAAAAATTAACGGAAATGTGGCGTTTCTACAAAAAAAAACACATCTGAGAAGTAATATAAATGACGATGATGATGTGTAGACAACATTTTCTGGCCAAAAACGTTTAATTTATAAACTCTCAGTTTTATTTATTTCGCTGGGCAGAAACATCATGCTCGCTATAGCGTCGCGTCCTACACGCTGCTGTGATTCCAGCGCGAGACTTCACTGTTTCGGGGCATCCAGGCAGATGAAAAATTCTGCTAGGACTCATTATACAGAGATTTTAAAGAAGTAAATGAGACTAACGAGTTCTTCCCCGGTTGATTTTCAATGAATTTTTTCTGAGCTAAGTTAGAATTTTTCCACGGGATTTCCACCGTTCCCTCCACTCCCACGAAATGTTCTACTTGGTCGGTAGTTTTTAATTCCCCCCCCCCCCCTCCGAAGCTAACGAAGTTAGTTATTAATGATAAAGCATAAAAAGTTGAGGAATTTATTTAGTTTTTTTTTTTTTTGGGAAAGGCACCAGCCAATCAAAAAAACCTCTAGCTGCGCCTGTGCTAACAAGAGTTGTTTGAAGGCAACGGACGCGCGAATTATAAATTCTTTCTACAGCTAGTTTTTTTTTCATTCGCATCTCTTTGTCTTTGCGCTCTCATCAGCTGCACTTAGTTTCGTCCACGTCTAGAGGTTTCTCTGGTTCTCGTAACAAATTATTTTTTTTTTACGTGCTAGCGAATGATCGGACTAGCAAGTTCAAGTCGGACCTAAATATGAGTATGGTAATTTTACTAGTTGCCGGAAGTAAAAAAAATTGGAGTCGGGGCTTAACTCGGCGGTGTACGAACCTCCTTCTGCCGTTCCCACGTTCGTTGGAGCTCAGTCGCCGCCGGCATAAACCCTCTCAGCGACGAGAGCTCGTATCGACATCTTCAAAGCGTCTCTAATCGGTCTCTTCTCTGCCCACCGTTCGTCCGTGCGAATTACTACCAACTCCGCCCTTCTTCAAACCCTTTGGGTTTTGTACAGCTTCTGACCCAGTGAACTTCTCTGTCCATGTTTCTGCTTTCCTCTCTCTCTCTCTCTCTCTTTCTCTCTCTCTTATGCTGACCTGGGGCTCCGACCGAGGGAAATTAAATGCAGACATCATAACAGGATTACCAACCCCTCCACCCTTTTTCACCTCCACCGCCCGTCACCTTCACAGGACCTCGGTCCATCGCTCTGTCCTGCAGCCTCTTCTGCAGCCTCGACGACTGGTCCAGCGCCGATAAATATTTTATCTTTCAATTATCTCCCGGCTCCTCGCGCGCTGCGCGTATTACGCGGAGGTATTCAATTAAGTAATAATTAAAGAATCCTCCTAAGCGAGGACGCGCGTGCCACGAGGTGTCACGCGAGGAGTCATCCAAGTCTGCCAACACTTCCTCTCTTCCCGAAAAAATTGGTTGTCCGTAAAGTCGGTTTGCGGACGATGGTTTAACGTGACAACGTCATGACAAAACATTGATGAAATGATTGCATACTTTTTATGAATAAAATTGAATCATTTTTATTTTAATAATAAATGAAGAAATACGTGAAATTATACTAGTAATCAGATTTTTAAAATGCAAGAATAATAAACCTTTATTGCCGAAATTGTTGTTGTAATAAGCAATGAAAACCACATTAACTCTTCACTTCACTTTATAAACAGTCGACGAAACAGTTATTAATTTTAAAAACTGGCGTTTAGCTATAGAGTTTAAATATAATTATGAACACGTTTTCATATAAATAAACAGTAATTAAATATCTATCATCAATTATATGAATCACCATATTTTTTTAGTAAATTGTAACATAACCTATTATTACTGCACTCACCGACAGCGTAACGGAACACAGCGTAACGGAACAATGAGCGTAACGGGACACTTTTTCGTGCGTGCAGCCGGCGTTCTTTGGTTTATTAGACGTTTTCACGTCAAAAACAACTAAGCCCGGGTTTTTTCCCTGACAGTTTCTCCCGGTAGATGTCGGCTAAGCAGTTTTCGGCACTTTTGGTCCCCCGACTGTCCCAAGCACGCAATGAGCGAAACATATTCCCTGGACGGAAGTTCGTAACACAAACAGTGGCCAACAGTTGCTTTAAGATAGAATAGTAATATTTGAAGTGGTATTTCTTTTCAGCAGTTAGTTACAAAACAGTCATTATTCACACTCAAATTAACCGAGCGGATGTAATTTTCTCCGACAAGAAATCAGTTTCGATGGAAAACAAATCACACAAAAGATCAACTCCTAGAAAATTTCTACCCACTTTGTATCATAAAACAACACATGAGAACTCACAGGTCCCCTATCCTTCAACAAAAATCTCCCGAAACACCCAGTGATGCATAGGTTATTCCATTTGTTCATTACCCTTCTGAGAAAAAATAAGGCGATTGGGAAACAAACACGGACTAAGAACAGTTATCAAGTAAAATTGCACAATCACAAGAGTTAAACCAACAATAGACAAGTTTCAATGTCTTAACTGTGTTAATCAGATCTCCCGTGATGATACACTGAAGAAACTGGCCGAGCCATTTGAAGACGCACCAAAGAACACAAAAGCAACATCATGAAGGGCGAAACCCAAACATATAAACTTGCCGAACATGCCTGGGACCGTAGTCATGAAATACTATGGGACAATGCTTCTACACTCATTCAGGAAGAACACCCAAAAAAAAAAACGAATACAGAATAATCAGAATTTATTATCAGCAATAACATTGTTATCTTTACTGAATTTAAAAAAAAATATGGATACATTTAATTAAGACTGAAACTAATTTGCCATAAAAAGTAGCCAACCAACGAACCTTGCAGCAAGACACAAGTCATTAACATGGACTCTGAGGTGCACGGCCAATCAGAGGACTGCTCGTCTGTCATATGCCGCGCAAAGAGAGGGGGTCGAAGGGATACATATATACCACCTGTTTTCTAGTGTCCTCTGTCAGTATGTTTGTGCCTGAGGACGGGAACATATCTCAGTACCCAAAAAAATCGTAGCTGTTGTCGTAGGAATCCTACCGTGTTCTTGTGTGCTGTCATTGTATTTTCCAGATTGTCTGTTCTGTCACAACGCGGGGTTCACCTGCGAGTCTCTGTGTTGTCGTTTTGTCCACATTAGCTGCTTCAGTATCATCGTTGGGTTCGTCTGTTTGTTTCAAGTTCGTTTTCCGTCTTTGTTTACTGTCCTCGCTGCTACTGTCTCCTCGTTGTTATCCTAATGTGTCCGTCTGAGCTGTAAAAATTATTTGACTTATTCCATCCATGGAATTACCTGTGCTTTTAATGTTTTGAATTTTTGTATATTGGCTGATTTTAACTTGTTTTCTATGTGTTTGCATGTTAATAATGTTTGTAAATTAATATTTTTGTTCTGTTATTGAGATATTTTATGATATATTGTGTAACCAGCAATGGTGTTTGTCCATTATAACATCTTGAAAAATGTAGAGATTAAGACAAGTACAAGACTCTTTGCAGGTGTTTTGTCGTCTGTTACTTATAATTGTAAATCTCCAGTGTGAATCTGCAGTGGGTACTTTATTGAAAAGTGTTTTCGTTCAAGTGAATTATTGAAGTATGAAGTTTTACTTATAACTAGAGTGGCGGACACACACCCAACATTTTTAGATTTACCTTTAGTCAATGAGTTTGATTTTGGTGATTTTTCGTCTAAGCGTTTCAGTGAACTCTGCCGCAAACAGTGACATTTGTCATGGTCTGTTTTTCAAGAATATAGTAGAACTTGGGACTTTTTTCTTACTTGCGAGGAATTCGGAACTTTGGAAATTCGGTGGCAAATTTCTTCAGCATAATATACGAGGGATACCTAGCGTTACGAACAGTGCTTGCAACTGAATGGCGATTACTTGAAAATTGGAAGTAGATCTGCTGTGGTAAATTAAACTGTTAGTAAAAATGTTTTCTTGCGAGTTTATTTTTTGACCTGAAAACGTCTAATAAATCGATGAACGCCGGCTGCACGCACGAAAAAGTGTCCCGTTACGCTGTGTACCGTTACGCTCATTGTACGCTTGCGCCACATCTATCTCTTTTCCACTCGATTTGAGCAACCATCGATTTGACTTTTTCCAGGCACATTAAACTTGAAATACTCCCATTCGTTTCCTACTTTTCCTATCATCGTCCTATCCTTAACAGATTAACACAGATTGGAAGAAGTTAAATAGCAAAGTTATAGTTAAAATAATCTCTTCGTTAAAGTAATACACATATTTGAATTAATGAGTGCAAATAAAAATAAATTTATCAATTAAATTGTAGATTTCATTTCACTCCTTCTTTGTATCCATACAAAATAGTGATAATTCAATAAAAATGATTCAATTTTATTCATAAAAGTATGCAATCATTTCATCAATGTTTTGTTATGATGATGTCACGTTAAACTATCGTCCTTAAACTGACTTTACAGACAACCAATTTTTTAAGTATAATGACCAAACAGACCTTCACGTATTTGCGAAAGCAAACGTGTTTCGTGTATTAACGGTGTGAAGTGTTGAACGGCATAAATACGATTTTCCCTGAGGAGCGAGAGACCCGCTGCGTGACGTACGCATGCCGGGAGCTCGCTACGTCATTAATATCTCGGTCCATTCACCCCGGGGGATCGTGTCGGTGCGGTGCGGCGATTGGCCGGGTCCCGCGCATGCGCGCGCGGTGTGCGGTGGCCGTTGTGACAGGTGACTAATGGCGGTTCGGCGGCCGCGACGGCGCACAATGGCCAACCAGACGCTCGCAACTCTCGCCGATATGAGATTTATGAGTGCCCACCTTCTCCCTTCCGGAGCGCTCTCTGTTATTCCATCCAACATCGCTCACGACACCCCCCTCCCTGTTGTTCTCGCCGTGACCCCGGCCTCAACTGCTTCTGCTGGGACGTCGTGCTCATGATCTTCGTGATGGATGAACGACGTAACCCACCATTAGCGGGGGCAATCCATTAATAGACAAAGCTAGTCACTAAAGTATAATTATATCATGCTATTTATCACTTACGAATCTCTGCCTCGTCCACAAAAAAAAATCACCCTACAGAAATAATGATGTAAAATTACAGATATTTGTAAATTTGTACTGTACGTTGCATGAACACACCTGTATCACTGTTGTCATACTGTGTCCAGATTCTTACCCGGGCATTTATGCTTTGTGTTTTACCGGTACCTTCAATATTTTAAGTTGTTTGTAAATCGTTCCCTGAATAGCTTTCTGGTATTAATTGCGCACATTAATAAGCATAATAAGAGAAAGTAATGTCAAATAATTTAATATTAGATTATATTTTCAATGGTTAAAAATAAATGCTTAAAATATAAAATGATGCGCCAGTTATTCGTAAATACTCAGTATTGTCTCAAAAAACCATATTTCGTATATACAAAAATAAGCATAGCTATGTTTTTTTTACAAAGCATTATAATTTATTCCTTGGCAACTGCTTTTCCAAGGGAATTTTTTGTAATAGTAAAGAAGATTTTTTTTTCTGTGTAGTAGAGTCACGATTATTTTGACAATTTTTGGTGGCAATGTAAACTTTAAACAAATATACATACGCTGCACGTTGATTGTTTAACCACATTTCACTTGATGACGATTCCAATACAAATGCAAGAAAAATGAAGTTGTGTACCCGATACCGTGTAACCCGCCAAAGATCGCGATCATGTCATCAACTAATTAGCACTGTAAAAAGTCTTGAATATGTTGATTCTAACCTGGAGTAAAATGCATCCGTGAGATGATTATGGCCTTGGTAATTATTAGGATCCTGCAAAATGCCCGATATTATTCAGGGACACTCTAGATTACAAATTTTTGTGTACTTAAAATGAACATTGCCACTGGTAAACGGTTTATTTGATACACCCTGAATGACAAGAAGCCAAATAACTGAAGAAAAGTTCTGACCAAATTAGTAGCGACTCGAAGAGAAAGTTAAATGAGGCAGCACCTCCTTAAATTATCACATCGACTGGCTGTGCTCTCGTTCGTACAGTTAAACGTGGCATCACAAAAATAAAAAGCGAAATTAGCAAGTCTCTTGTCCATTAGTAGGGCCTGGTATTTTTCAAGAAAGGATTTAAAGACAAGCTGAGGGTTTAAAGACTGTAGCGTCGTTTGTGTTTCGTGATTGGTTGAGTTTCTTTCAGGCGCTTGTTCACTGTTCGTGCACAAATAACAGTCAATTTGCGTGGAAGCAATCGCGTCTTGATTGACACGGTGAAATAATGCAACTGACTCTCTGCCTGACGATCACCAAAGGCAAGGTCACAACGCTGGCTTCTGAGCGTACCTTATTGCAGTCTGAAAACGTTCAAAGTTTTTTTTTGCGAATAGTACATGACTTTATTCATTAGAGACGTGGAGAGAAATGTGACAATTTCTGGGAGCGAATGGAGAAACTGATCCTGACATTTTGTAAATTGCCACTACGTACTTTTCCTCTTAAATTGGGAAGGCATCGGAAAACGACGTGACAATGATTTAATCCATTTTACTTTGATTTTTGGAGTTTATTCTACGTGCTTCGTTGTTAATCCGTCCATAGGAAACTTGTCTACTGAACTATAAACAGAACAGAAATATTCATATAAAATTACAAATATTAGTGAAATTCGTACATTTACATGAAAACAACTGTATCACTGCCAAAAAGTGTTGGCAGTAATACTGGTTTCGGATTCTTGCCTCGGAAATTTATTCTTTGTGTTGTCCCAGCACTTCCAATAGTTAAAGTTATTTTTAAACCTTTCCGTGAATAGCTATTCAGTATCAACTGCTTACATTAATAAGCCTAATAGAAGAAAATAAAGTCTAATGATTGAATAATGGATATATTTCCCATGGTTAAATAATCATGCTTGGGTGAAACGTCAATTAAATTATATAATCATGCGCCAATTTTCATAAGAACTACTCAGTATTATCTCGAAAACGTATTTAATTTATGCAAAAATAGCCATCCTTCGTGAAGAATTACAGATAATTTTTTGGTAATTGGTTTACAAATGTATCATCTGAAAAATTACAGAAAATGTTCTGTGTATGGCAGGGTCTGAGTTTGAAGGGGGGCTACATATGTGAACAAATTTATTTTTCTTGGTTGTATATATGTTTCTCTATGAAATACATGTACAAAAATTTTTAACTCGTCTGTAGAGACATTCAGCTCTTTGATACGGCGAAGATACGGTAGTTCGTATTTTGTAATTTTAAAATTGAAGTTGACATTAGCTTAAAATAATAGCGTCAAATGACAATATTAGGTACATATAAACAAATTGCAGAAAATTGGAACACGAGTAAAATTTTATAACATGCCAGTGCTCGACAAATATTTTTGGGTCATGGAGAGAATTTTCGGTGCTTCCAAAGAAACACGTTAATAGCTGAAAAGGTATCGTGAATATAAATATATATTTTTTTACTTTTAAAGTTGGTGGGAATCTTTGGTGTCCGGTATCATTGATGTTGGGGTAAACGAAAATTGAAATGTTTCAAGAAGGATTTAACATGGTGTCTCATGCAATCATCTAACGTGCATAATGCTCATATATATGCTGCCCCTGAAGTTTTCGCCAAAACTTTTATCCTGTCATCAAGTGCCACCTAATGAAATGACATAATACATTTTGACAAACTAAAATGGATCCAAAAGTTTTCAATGTAATCAAAGTTTTATTTTACACTTAATCTTTTTAAATTTTTCATTTCTAATTTTTAAGTTAGCAAAAATCATTCTAGCAAGGCATAAAATTGGCTTGAGCCAAATTCAGTTTGGGCGAATTTCATTAGCATACCGCTTCCTAGAATGTCTGCGTTTTCCCTGAGCCGCATCCAATTAACTCGACTAATTAAGTTTGTTGCGTCGGCTGAACTCCGAGGGATTCGCGAAACTTCGTTTAGAATAATCGCCCTCCGCCGGGAAACGGTTTTTGCCCCGCAGGAAAGTCACCGAGCACATTCCGGATATACCCTCCTGGACGGATGCTTCCCGGGTTCCCAACTCCGGCGCTCCGTGACTTTCTGGACAAACATTTTTTGACGTGATAACGTCTAATAAATCGATGAACGCCGGCTGGACGCACGAAAAAATGTCCCGTTACGCACATTGTTCCGTTACGCTGTGTCCCATTACGCTCATTGTTCCGTTACGCTGTGTCCCGTTACGCTCATTGTTCCGTTACGCTGTCGGCGAGTGCAGTAATAATAGGTTATGTTACAATTGACTAAAAAATTATGGTGATTCATATAATTGATGATAGATATTTGATTACAGTTTATTTATATGAAAACTTGTTCATAATTATATTTAAAATTTATAGCTAAACGCCAATTTTTAAAACTAATTACAAGTCATCTACACGTGAACTGTTTCGTCGACTGTTTATAAAGTGAAGTGAAAAGTTAATGTCGTTTTCATTGCTTATTACAACAACAATGTCGGCAATAAAGGTTAATTATTCTTGCATTTTAAAAATCTGATAATAGTATAATTTCAAGTATTTATTCTTTTATTATTAACATAAAAATTATTCAATTTTATTCATAAAAGTATGCAATCATTTCATCAATGCTTTGTTATGACGTTGTCACGTTAAACTATCGTCCGTAAACCGACTTTACAGACAACCAATTTTTTTATTGTCTTTGAGTCCTCACGTCCAAACACACATTTTGATTTGAATGTCCGGCCTCTCAGATACCACTTCATTCGTTGGGTCCTTAAAAAAGGCACGAATCTTCCCACCTTACCTTAGACTTAAGAAGTATAGGGATGGGTATTAGGATCTTTGTCATGTTTACAAATAAGGTCTAAATGAAAAAAAATTATCATATCTGCTCTGAATGTGCTAAAATCCGGGTCGAGTGTTTAAACTACATTTTTTTACACTTTTTTTGCACTTTTTTTTATTTACAAATAGTTTTAAGCAACTGCCAAATAGTACTTCTACACTGGGACATTTGTGGGCAGAGGCTAAAAATCGCGCATACCCAAACGCACGTTCACAAGGGCATTAAAATTACAAGGTTTTATTCACATATCAAAATATAAAAGAGGTAGCTAATGCCAAAACTTTGTTTGAAGAATAGATGTAGATGGCTTTCGCGGCCATTGTCTGTATTTGCTTGGCTTCTGGGTCGTAGCTGCGTCGAAGGCGAATATATCACCAGCGTGGCCATCATCGGCGAGCAGTTACCTCCTGAGGTTGTTGCAAGTTCTCCTGCATTTTTAATACTCCACTCTCTGGCGAGAGGTAGGTAAATGCTGACCTGATGATGGGGACTGCAACGTCGACCGAAACGCCTATATCATCGACTTCGACGTGGCTACAACCCAGAAGCCAAAGTAACTTTGGTTGAAGAGTTTTGTTTTTCATGGTATACCATCGGGCACTACGAAGTTCTTCTGCAAATTCACGTACTAATTTAGGTGTTTGGGTGTTTGAGATAAAACTCAGTCCACTCAACCACCGTGTGCGTAATGGGAAGAAACGTGTTATATTAATCGTCAATTTTCGTTCGTCGCGTGCGTGTGAACCGCGAGTTCACACGTTAGAGCTGTCACGCTATTGTGATTCCCAAGCATCGGCCTTGACACAACTACAGTTTTATTTGCTCGTCAATTGCTGATCAGAGCGACCACTTTAGAAATAGACTTCACGGAACAATACATCTATGGACCCGACCTTGGAGACGGTTCGACTGAGTGCAGACTGTTGCAAAAAGCACTGAATGAACATCACGTCGAAAGTGTCTTCGCATCCCGAGTTAAACCCTTCATCAAGGAGTTCGACGGAGTAAGTTCACGCCCTGGTTCCTCAATTACAAAGACCAAAAAAGAGTAAATTCACCCATTGACGGGCATGGGTTCGAAATCTCTGCATATATTTTTGGCTACTAGTTTGAAATGCGAAGGTAATGCGCGTGAATAGTATAATTAATTTATATCCAAGGTGTACAGTGCATTAGGTTAAAAATATTGTGTCTAATAAAGCGTAGCATAAGACAGCATGAAACTGTATTATTTGAATGTTAAAAAAAATCTTTGCATAGTAAACTTTATCCAGTTGTCGAAATAATAGGAAAGTCGTACTAAAATAATTATCTTAGGATGTTATAAAGGATAATATTATTGTTACAAAGCGTGTTGGAATCAAGGCCGCGCTGTGAACCAGGTGCCTGCTGGTCTGTCTACCGAGTCATTGGCTTCCGGGTGGCCTGGCGGGCCCGCAGGGCCACTGACGTCACTCGCGCATACCTTTGGGGATTAGGGCGGCCCGGCCTCACCAACCCCCTGCCCCCCCGCGCCCTTCTTTATCTACTGCCTGGGCTTGCAGAGGGCGCCGCTTGGAGTGGCGCGTATAATGCGCCGCTGTTCTGGATGCTTCGAGCGTCGGGTCGGCCCGGGGATGACGCGACACGTCACAACCACTCCAGTCGGTTCCAGAAAGACGGGCCGCGGGTATAAAAGCGGCGACGCCAGCCTCCGCGGGAGTTCGAACAGGCGAGTCGAGTTAAGTGCGAGTTCGGCGAGCCACGCAGAAACGGAGCGGCGTCAATTTTTTTTTTCATGGCTTGGTTTTGAAAAGTGTATGAACTAGAGTAAACGGATTTAATAACTTGTATTGCGTTTGTCTGTATCAGAACCTGCAAAATGAAAAGATCGTAATTCACTATTTATGACGAAGCATTCCATAAAACTATACTTATGCTATACTCAAAAAAAACAATAAATTTTAATATTAAATGTTCTGAAAAATGGTTGAAAAACAGGTGAAACCAAGATGGCGTCTTTTAAAAACGACTTATTGGGAATATAAAATTAATATTATTCAATGATGCGCTTGAGAAAAAAACAGCAGGATAACTTATTTACAATATTCTCATTCCAAAGTTTACTTTACGAAATACAATGTTTCGGATAAATTAATAATAAAATTTCCTTACGTCACAAGTTGTGTCTGTAACGTTTGTGCTCTACGGTGTGTATCTGGCAACAAGTTATTCTGGGCAAAAGCCCGGCCAAGCCTCACCACCTCCTCCACCTGGAACTAAACCCCAGTAGGGGTGTACCAAGTGCACTACTTTAATTTTCCAATTTTTGGCCTATATTCCCATGTTTCCATTGAGTGACTTGATTTTCGTCACTCGAGGGCCATTAACCAGAATAACTCATCCAACCTGTTTTCACCGCCGGCGCTGCAGCCAGGTTATAGCTTTGTCAAATTTTCAAATATATATGCATTTCTTGTGTCCACAATTATATAAACCGGCGGTGGATATATAAAACTTTTACCTCATCAATCCACGTGGAATCACCCCGCATGTCCCCGGTGACAGGACGATTACTAGTACCCGGCACCGAACCCATGCAGGGGCGCCGATTCCACAGCCAGCAAGTGTTTCTCTTCTTTTCCTTCCATAGTTCTATCATAAAATGCCAATCCAGTCCATCTGTTGCATCCGCAACCCTCTCCAACACCTGCTTCCAATTCCCTTACTTAATCATTCTAGTTCCATCAACAGTTGTCACTTTTGTGAGTTAATAAAATACCAAATCCGAGTATGGGCTATGTCTTGATATTCTTCAACT
Source organism: Bacillus rossius redtenbacheri (assembly GCF_032445375.1). Classification (NCBI taxonomy): domain Eukaryota; kingdom Metazoa; phylum Arthropoda; class Insecta; order Phasmatodea; family Bacillidae; genus Bacillus; species Bacillus rossius. The sequence goes on from NC_086333.1 coordinate 72,090,706, forward strand.
ATTGTCTCTTGTCTAACTATTCCCCACAATTGCAGATGTTATTCTCCTTCTTGATGTTCTTGAAGGTCCATTGCTGCCATCCAGCTATCGAACTCTTCTAATCTCTTGCCAATCTCATTGCAATAATTTTTCCATATTCTTTGACCCTCTGGATCAGCCAACAAACCAGAAATGTTCCAGAGGGACAATTGTAAATTTGATGCGAGATCTTCATAACGTTGCCGAATGTCATGCACCTTAGAACATTCCAACATAACATGGATGGCAGTATCTGGAAGCCCGCAGACTGCACACATTGGGTCGTCCACCAAGTTCATGGTGTACAATTTAGCCTTGAAATTTCCGTGACCCGTAAGATACTGAGTGCAGTAATGGTCCACTGGAATAGTCCGTCTCTTGAGGCGTTCTCTAATATTCGGAAGTATCCGATACGTATATCTGCCATTGTTGGAAGAATCCCAACGTTGTTGCCATGCATCAAGAGTGAGTTCTCTGGCGATCCGCTTGTCTCCTTTTGAGACTGGGCCACCGGTAGCAAGCAATGACAATTCTCCTCGTTCCTTCAGGAGTAAGTCAATAGGGATTGCTCCCGTGACTACTTGCAAGGCCTCAGTAGATGTTGTCCGATACGCCTTAGCCACAGTTAACAATGCAGTTCTTTGTGCAGTAAGCAATTTTCTCTTGATGTGAACTTGTAGTGCTGCGTGGTACCAGACCACTGCAGCATAACAAACTACTGCAATAAAGGTGGCTTCATAAATCCTCATCATGGTATTATACACTAGCCCCCATCCAGCCGGAGCCACTGAACGCATTTCATGAAAGAGGATAGTTGACTTGCAGCTCGTTTCTTTGGCATGTGTGTTAAATTGACCACATTGATCTAACCAAACCCCTAGGTACTTCAGAGATGACACAGCTTTCACTGGTCTTCCGTCGTACCTGATCACCGGGGGTCTATTTGAGCTAAGTCTTCCCTTTAGCATAACAGACTCCATTTTATCCGGGGCTATCTTAAGCTTGCACCGCATGGTCCAGTCTCGGACAATGGTAAGAGCCTCCTCCGCCTTTTCTTCGAGGAGCCGTCTTGAATTGCCTGGGATGATAAGCAGGCCATCATCGGCATATCCGAAGATGTCACACCCATACGGGAGCTCCAATCTGAGCAGTTCATCAAACAAGACATTCCACAAGAGAGGACCCAAGACGGATCCTTGGGGGCATCCCTTCGTAAGTACCTTATTGCAGGAGACATATCCCATAGTGCACACACATGTTCTGTCATGAAAAAAGGAGAGTACCAGTTTGTATAGGTTCCTTGGACAGTTTAGCTCCTTCAACCTCCACATGATCTGGGGCCACCAGGCATTATCAAAGGCCCCAGCAATATCCAGTGTAATAGCCATGACATACTGTGCGTTGATGGTGTTAACTTTTTGCATCATTCGCAGAATTGCCTTTTCCGTGCTCCTACCCTTCCGAAATCCATACTGCAAATCACTCAGTCCATTATGGACATCCAAGAATTGAGTGATGCGTAAGGTTATAAGCTTTTCCAAGATTTTTCCGAAGAGAGGAAGCATGGTCAAGGGTCTATATGATTTGACATGGCCAGGATCCTTACCATTGCCCTTATATAAAATCTTCAATATTCCCTTCTTCCAGTCACTTGGGAATGTCCCCGTCAACAATGCACTGTTATATAGTGCTAGCAAATCCTTATGGACTTCTCCATAGACTCTAAGAAGTATCTCAGATGTCACATTGTCGTGCCCAGGAGCCTTTTTTAATCTCAGGGTCTTAACAACCTGCAATAATTCGGCTGCACTAAATGGGGCCGTATCCTCCGTAGAGGGAATGGCAATAATTGCTTCTCTCTTGACCTTCTGGTCTTCTGTGTCATTTTCTGGACTATCATCCGGGAGCAATTCATGTAGCACCATATGCAAGTTTGCCCTTATAGATGGTTCCTCATTTTCATCCAACAGAGAATGTATCTCCAAGGGTCGCTTAAGTTTGTTCGCACACATCTTATATATCAGACCCCATGTATCAGTATTTCCGGTCTCCGTTACGGTTTTCCGCCATGAAGCTCTCTTGGCACCCCTGACTGCTTTAGTATAACTTTTCTTGTTTCTTCGGTATTCCACGAGTGAAGCACTCTTCAACTCTTGATCAGTCTGCCGCTTCATTCGTTTCCGAAGAGACTTGAGTCTTGTTCTCTGATCTTGCAGATCTTGCGTCCACCAGCTATGTCTTCTGTTCTTGCCTGAAAGCTTTTCCATGTGCTTATCGCAAACTGCCATAACTGCTTCTCTAAGACGGACTGCATCTTCTTCAACCTCTTGCAACATATTGGACCGATATTCGTCCATTTGCGATTTCAGCATGTTATTGAATGCCTTCCAGTCTACCCTCTTGCATCCATATCTGGTTGCAGAGGGTTCGTGAGTAGGTAGCTGGTCTTGAGTAGCAATTTCAAACAAGATCAACCGATGATCACTTGTAATCTCGTCAGTTACTCTCCAATTTGTAACTGCATGCTTTAATCTCCTACATGTCAGGGTGACATCCAGAAAGGACTCACTATCATGGGCCGGAGACACATATGTGGCCATGGATCCAGGTTCATTAATGACTCTTAGGTCATTAGCAACTATAAAGTTGCTTACAAGTTCACCTTTATCATCCATAACTGGTGACCCCCAGAGAGGGGACTTCGCATTTATATCACCACCAAACAGTATTCTGCTTGTTCGTACATGTTGTAATATTTTAACCCATTCTTGCAGGTGAACCTCTGTTTCTTCAGCGAACTGAAAATAGGAGGAAACCACATTGATAATAGTGGATCCAATCTCTAAGCGCACGCACACATGATGCTCCCCACTGATCTTTGGTAAGAAAAGTGCCGTAATCCGAGGATTACGAATCCATACAGCAGCCTTGGGATTCTTCCCAGAGGTATAAGTCCTGTCAGGCATGCCCACCAGCTTTCCACGTACAACATAAGGCTCCTGGATTAACACAACGTCCAGATGCATTTCCTCAGCAACCATTTGGATTTCAGTTGTTGCTACAGCAGACCTTTGAAGATTTATCTGCCCGATTAGGATGCTCTTGCTCAAGTTATCCATAATCAATTCGATTTAGTTCCCTCGACAAGGCCTTCTGGTACTCTGTGCAGTCTGTAGAATCCACTCTGTGGTTAAAGTCCTTTTTTAATCTCTTACAATTAGCACACTTCTCACCCTGTTCTTTAACCTTACACTCCGAGTACTTATGTCCCGTCTCCCCACAGCACGAACATGTCAATTGGCCTCTACACTTGAGGGATGTGTGACCATATCCCTGGCACTTATAACATCTGGTTGCAACCACATAGTCACGAATCCTACAAGAGGAAAACCCTATGTAGATATGGCCCTTAACTATCAGCATGTTCCTGGTCTTTGGGGAACACTCCACTACCAGGTGGACCTTATCCTTATTCTCTTTCGGCCCCCTGCGTAACCGAACTGTGCACTCAGAAAGGAACTGCTCTTGCGTCAATTCAGTACCTTTAAAATTCTGCTCATAGACAGTTTCTAATAATTCAGGCTCGTCGAGTTCCCTGGGAACATCATATAGGATAACCTTGGGTCCTCTCCCTTTAGGTGTCTCAAACCTTAGCCCGAGAGCCTTGAGTCGTTCTGCATTTTTGAGCTTCTCAATTGTTCCACTGTCATCGGATTCAATTAGAATCCCGCCTTTACCAATTTTTCGTACACCTCGGACCTGAAGTTGATCCTTAACAGGGTCCACATTCTGCATAATTTTGCTTTTAGTCTCCTCACTGCTCTGGTTGACATCCTCTGGATATGCCACAATGACCTGCTTCTTAGGTCTCACAGTACTCCATTCTTCCTTATTCTGTACTGTTGTCTTGTCACCTCTTTTCAATACACTTGAGAAAGTAGGACGCAACGGTTGTGTCTCTTGGTCTTGGGTTTTATAGACTCTTTTAGAGTTTAACTCGCCACACAATTCTGCATTGTTCAGGAGTGCCCGGTCCAACAGGCCCTTAAGCTGTACAATTCGTGGCAGCATGTAATTGCCAGCCTCCTTGTTAACCTTTGATCCATCACGCGTTGCATAGTCCGTCAGATCCTTCAATAATGTTTCGGCCTTTTTTAGCAGGATATTTTCAGGAGACTCCTGCTGATCCGAATTCCCATCATCCTCTTTCTCATAACAGGTTTTCTTTACCAAGTCCTGTAAGACAAGCTTTACCACTGTATCTGGCAACAGAGCACACGGGAACAAGGACGGCGCTAATGGCGGAAATTGTGCATTGGGAAGTTTAAGAGTGAATGCCCGTTTGAATGCACGCCGCTAAAAACCGAGGATGAGACGGGCCGCGGAAGTCTGGTGCTGGTGCGGAAGGGGTTGGACTTCTGTCGCTTCGACGACCACCGGGACAAGTGTTTGGCCACTTTGGGGGAGCGCCGCAGTTTTCGCCTAACTTCGGGGCGTCTGCCTGCTTCCCGGGCGCCTCTGAGGCCCCTGGGAAACCCTCCTCCTCTGCCCCTCTCTCACCACACTTCACCAATCGCTTTATCTCCCCCCTCTTCCTTCACGCAATTCCTCCCCTCTCCCCTCGCAACGAAGTCACTCCTCACTTCCCCCCCCCCGTACCATCTTCTCCTTCTCGCACGTCAAGAATGAATTCTTGTTATTGAATCAATCTGTATGCTCTGTTGGACATGAGCGCCAACGTGAACCCGGCAATTTCAAAACTATTTTGGCTCTCTCAAGCTTGAGCTGCGTCGAAGTGGTGGACTGCACCGACGTTTCGCTCTGCATTGCCCGCAGGCATCTTCAGTGTTTGGAAATCAGTTGATGTGTGGATTCATTTTTTTTTTAAAGTTTCGTGCAGACATTAGAGCAAGAACAGCTATATACCTATTTAGTTACGTTCCGACTTGGACACTAATAATTAAACTTTGGTACGTGTTATCTTTGTTAAAATAAAATTTTGAATGCCTATAAAGTTGCCTTCTCTCGCCTTGGTAGTCTGAAAGATCAATAAAGAGTTTAAGGCACCCGCCTACCCGGGTACACATACGGTGCGCAGAGTTCCAGGAAAAACAACAGGAATTCAAAAATACTCAATATATCCGAGTGCGGTCAGCTTACGAAAAACATTTAAGGATTCGCTGAGGGCCGACAGGTACTTTTGATTTCGGATTAAGTTTTTAAACGGTATTTTTAGAAAAGTTAAAATGGCTAAAACGCATGTTTTCAGAGTAGGCATTTTTTAGGCATAAAAAAACAGTAAAGATTATTGAAAGAACTTTAAGGGCCGTGCATTACACCTTTAATTTCATTTATCCACCACGTAATGTTACGGTCACCACTCAGATTTCACAGTTGACCTGTGACGACGAGAAGACTGCGTGCCAGTCCATAGCCCTGCGCTTAGAGGCTATACAGGACTAGAAGCACCAGCGAGCGTATCGTTTATCATACCGCGTCAATAACACACACACATACACACACAGAGACCAGACGGCGTCCTTAACACCAGGCACGAAACTTTAGGCCACCCCCCTCCCCCCTTGCGAATTCTACATATTTGCGCACCTGCTCACGTGGACGCAACATTCGACCGTGTCAACGTGGCTCTGTGTTTGATGGACAGTCGCAGTCACTGTTGTATGTGTCACGAGGCATTCGGGCGAAGGGTAATTCCAAGATCGGTCCGCTCTGACGAGATAACGCACTGCAAACACGGATTGACCTCATACATTTTAAACGTCACTGTAACTGGGTGAGAAATCTGCGATGAAAAATGTGGTTCGTTTGCACGCGGCACGTTTGTGTGCAGTCTGCAGCGCCATGATATCATGCCATGGATTCGCTAGGAAGCAAAGTGGACTTAAACACAATAATTATATAAATAAAAACAAAGTTTTTTAATACACCACGGTTTTAAAACGGACCAAAAAGTAAAAAATAATTTCTCTACATACAGATTAAGGATATCCCCATAAAGATTCCTAATCCCATAGAGATCGTGAAATTTTAGTAACTATTAAAATTTAAGTAAGATTTAAAAATAAAAAGTATCGCTCATGCAATAGATAATAGATGCATAAATAGTTCACCTAAGTTACTAAACATTTTATTGCTCTGCAAATCATATGAACTGTTGTGTCAGTTCTCTCAACGAAAGATACTCGTTACACTCCTTACCATTATCATCTTGGAGTGTTAAAGAAACGTTCAAAACTTTAAAAAAAAATTTACTTAATAAGTCCACGCCAAAAGTACTATCATTTCTTCAATAACCTGCTCATTCTGTTTAAAGCAAAACACAGAACTTTCTCGAAGACCCAGTCATATGTAACTGCGATGATCCATTAGTTCATCTGAGGTGTATTATTCGTTAACAACAGATTAATAAAAGACACTATAATTTACATAAGTTTTATTTATTTGTGTCAAACATAGAGTTTGTTCTTGTTTATGTAATAATTTTAAATTCTAGTTACTGACAAGATTCTTTTTCTCTTGAAACTTTAAACAAAATTAATAATCTTTAAAAAAATTAATTAATAAAAATATGTTTTTAGCTTCTTGAGCTGTTCGATAAATCGATCACAATTATAAATGTTTCTATTTATAAATTTATAAATGCAAAAATAATTTATTGATGGTGTTTCCCCCTTGTTGTTAGGTGTAAGACGAGGTGGACAGCAGCTTTTCCATGCCACATGTAAAAGTGAGATGAACACGTGACCCGCCAGCCGCGCGACTGCAACACGGCACGTGCTGTGCGCAGGGATCATCACCTCGGCGGGGCGCATGATCGGCGAGCGGCTGAGCGCGTCGGGCACGCGCCTGGACGCGCCCAGCCCGGGCCGGTACGCGGTCGGCGGCAAGAACAGCTCCGAGAGCGTGGCGCGCGGCCACAAGTCCGTGTCGCGCCAGAGCCTGCTGGACATCGTGAGCTGCCGCCTGGGCGTGGGGCGGGGCCGGCACCAGCAGCACCAGGTGACACCCTCCCACCCGTGATACAGTAGATGGGTTCTCTTTCCGTGCACATGGCCCCAGGATTGCCTCACAATCTCACGAAGTTTTGGGATGGCCGGAACCAGTAGCACCAGGTGACACCTCCCACCCGTGATACAGTAGCTGGGTACTCTTTCCACGCACATGGCCCCAGAAGTGCTCCACAATCTCATGAAGTTTTGGGATGGTTGGCACCAGCAGCACCAGGTGAAACCTCCCACCCGTGATGCGGTAGATGGGTTCTCTTTTCCTTCAGCATGGGCTTTCGAAATAATTGAGGTGGGGCGCGGACGGAACTAGCTGCAAAAGGTGAAAAGTATAACTAGTAATAGAGTAAAGAGTTTCTATTTTTTTGCAACTGGCTCAAGTATTAAATCACAATCCTTTAGGCCGGTACTAGCAGAAAAAGGTAAAACCCTAGACTTGTGGTAATGTAAATACAACTTTCTGTTATAGGCATGGTTTCAGGAGTGACTAACAAACTAATGAAGTTGAGCGCGGCTGACACCAGCAACTCCAATGATGCCTTGGACTAGTGATGATGTGGGTGGGTTCTTTTCCTGTGCGCATGACTGCAGGATTGGCCCACGATCTCATAAAAGTCCATCCGGGCAGCAGCACCAACACCAGGCGAGACCTTGGGGGTGGATGGGTCTCTTCTTGTCTTCTTGTGCGCAAGGATCTATAATTGCCTCTCGAATTCATAAAAGTGGAGTGCGACCAGCACAAATACAACAGGCAAGACCTCCGAATATTAATAGTTTAGAAACGTTGTCACACATAGCTCCAGCATTGCCACAGAATCTCATAAAGGTAAGGCGCAATCGGTACTAGCAGCACCAAGTAAGATCTCTGACTTGTGTTAGTGTAGGCAGTTAGTTCATGTGGGAATTCACTTTTGTTAAACACATGTCCATTAATTCATAGTTTTCTTTAATTTCATTTACAATCACACATAAATATTTTTTAAAAAGCTAAACCTTCCCGCGAAAGGACTTTGCAGAGTGGCTGATGTTCGCGAGACGCGCTTTTTCGCAGTTAGCCAAGTAAAAGCATATCGATGTAATCGTTAGGAGGTAAGCGATATGCGCGCAGTGCTGTCTCCCGCGGGCCAAGCGGGAATTACAATAGACCTCTACCTCCACCCGTCCATCATCCGTTCGTCAATCACGTGACCTGCAGTCTATCACATGGCCCTAAAATTTCCAACCATCCGTCCATCAAAATCTTTGTAACTTCATACTTTTGACGAACGGATGAAATTATAACCTCCAAATGCATGCATGGGTTTAACGTGTCAAAATTTATTACATTAAAAGTTTCGTGATGTATTTCTCCTAGAAGACTTCACATTGGCGTTAATTTTAATAGCAAAAAAAAAATATCAGAAAATATAACATTTTAAATTAGTATTTTAAAATTCCCATAAAACCTTATATTGTACTAAGATAAAGTTTCATTGTCTTATGTGCAATAATTTAATATAAAAAATATTTTTTGCATATTTTTTTTAAATTACGTTTGAACACATTTTAAAGGTTGCATTGGGAAATATAAAAAGTCAAATTCTCTAACGTGTTATTAATCACGCATTTATTACTGCATTGATATATTCAGTAATTTTACTTCCATAAACATTTTCTGATCATTTGATCCTTAACTTGGAACTTGACCCACATTGTCGGTCGAACTTAGAAATAGTCATGGGAATGAAATGTGGAACGTGGTATTTAGACAGGAGATCGAAGAATGATAGCGTAGTGCAGCGCAAATATCGTCAGGTTTTATTCTAACACCCTTAACAGTGCTCACACCCACAACTAACGACAGCTTGTACGACATGTCGTGGAAGTTTGGTGATGCTCGGAGGTCAACCAGCACAGCTTCACGCCCATTGGCTGCGGCAGGCAGACCCTCGCATATCATCTGGAAGTGGATTGGTGGTGGGGGGGGGGGGGGGAGGTAGACGGGTCTAGAGACCTGCAAAATTCGCGGTTTAGATGGCCTTCAGGATAGACTGCACATACCCCTGTACACTCGGGCAAATAACGCAAGTTCATTTGCTGCCGACTTGTAAGTCGTCTCAGCTGGTTTGTCTGTGATTCGATCCTTCTTTGGTTGAGGGTTTATAACTGGTTGAGATTCGTCCAGATGAACAGTAAGCCAATAGCAAAATTATCTAAGAGGTATATGTGTTTGAATTCTAGCCTATCACCGAATGAATCCGCGAATTTTGCAGGTCTCTAGGATTCCCATTTGTACGTTCAGAGACAGATATTTAACTCCCAGGAATATTGCACTGCATATCACTTATAATTGTATTAACTGCTTGAATATCAAATTCTTGTAAGAGAGGTTATATACATGCATAGTTAGAAATTTCAGACTTTTTATCTCGCCTAGGTTCTTTATTAAAAAGCGTTACATTGTCACAATTAATAATCAAATATCTCAACTAAATGATGGAAAAAGTATAAAATTTTATTCGGGGAACTAAAACGACTTAGTAAAACCCCGTACATTTTATTAAAATTCACTAAAATATTTTAAAATCACTCTTAAATCAATGTTCGGGATTTTTAACATATTCTCACCTATATAAGTACAAAATATGAAGGGTTTTTACAATTACGAAGTTTGTAAGTCATGATGGGATTAATAATTGCATTAACCACAACTGATTTTGTTTGTTAAATGCCTTTTCTTTAATTTTTAGCTCATCCCAAGTGTAACGAACAGCAGAATAGTTCTTGGTTTATACGATTTATTCTGTAATTCCGTTAGGGCTTTATTTAGCCACACTCAGGTCTATCTAGCTCCATGGGGAACCCGTTCATTAGCATTAAAGGGTGGCAAAGAGTGGCAAGATTCCATACAGAGTAAACCCTGGGACAAAACACTCATAATGTATCATCCCCTTGCCTTCTTTTTGTTTCCAGAGAATCTTGTGTTATAAATGAAGGCATTTCTTGTCAAAGTTACCACACAAACAATATCAAATCTAAGTAGACTACTTTTCAAATAAATATTTCATTTGAATTTACATTCTAATGCCTGTAGTAAAATCAGTAATCCACAAAATCAACGAAAATATCAAAATATTTAATCGAACATTAATAAACATTAACTTTGTATGACGACCCTTTTTTTCGAAGTTCTTCTTTAGGCGCATTATGAGAAAACGATTTGAATGAATATTTACGACGTGCGCTCAACATGCAAAAAAGTTGACAGGTTGAAAAATGGCCACATACAAATAAAAATTATTTAGATGTGCTTTTAAATCATATACTTTGGTGATTGATATTGGATACTGGTCCATATAATTAAACCATTTATATATTATGAATATAAGTGATGGATATTGGGTTTATAAACATTTTAAAGTGTATTTATTTAAGTGAGTTTGTTCCGTTTTGTATAATTTATTTGCATTATACATTTTAAATTATTACATTAGTATTTCACAAACAAATACAAATAAAAAATAACAATAAGCTTTCAATTGTTTTATTAATTTTCTTTTTCAAATAAAAATTTATTTCGATTATTTTACTCAAATATAAAATTAATTTTACACATATATTTATATTAATATTAAATACTGAGTATTTATTAATTTTTAAAAATTGTATTGAACTTCTAATTTACAAACCATATTTATGATTTAACTCCAGTACTTTTAATCATTTTATTTCTATTAACTATTTGCATGTAAAATTAAAGTTAGTTTTTTTATTACGCCAAGTAAGTATAACTTCCATTATGCGTAGAAAAGTACACATATACACATTTTTTAAATTCTCATGTTTGTGATCCACTATTTCACCTGAAACCACCTGAACGATAGCGCACAACAAACAGGTTAAAACAGGACGCATAAGCTAAATTGATGAAGTGGCGCAGTGCGGGAACTCACCTCCTCCCAACACTCTCACTTCATCTGCCATCACTACCTCCGCTTCACGTTTCATCACATGATCAATGCACGGTCCTTTCCTTCTCTTTCTCTCACGTTCACAAGCATGGTAGTCCCTACCCTACTTCCCCCCCCCCTTTTCGCTCGCACACGGATATAACGAAATTCACATAGTCGCAAGCTATGAGCCACCGTTAAATTACAGTTAAACCAGAAAACATTTTAAAAAATGAAAAAAAGCCCTTTTCACGAGTAAATTGCGATCTACTTAACTGGACTGTTTTAAAATAGTAGTACGTGGGCGAGCTTGGCTAGGCATTTTTTAAAATTCATGTTTAATCAGAGAAGAAACCTATTTAGATAAACTTGAAAAGCAAAAAAAGGGACTAAATATAAATTTTCATCCAAATCGTTAGAGCCGTTTCCGAGATACGAGAGATTTAGGTTTTCATAAGATTACAAAAAAAAATTGTTATGTATTTATTTATACGAACAATTTAAATTTTAACGTTTTATGCAGTGATCGGAACAGGTAGAGTTTACCTGTATTAGAATTTACCTACTAAATTTTGAAAAATTCGTATTCTTTATGCTCGTAATGGTCGCTAACAATGTTGTTACAGATGAGGGAAAGGACTTAGTGAAATAACTTAAGTGCAGGAGTTTCCTACTAACCATACCTTTTACGTGAACATTAACAATATTACAGTGTAATATTCCTGTCTTTGCTACAAACTGAATTTATCATAACAGTCCTCTGCCCAGTGTTTTTATTTTGTAAAATTGTCATGCGTTCCACTGATTATAACGAGTCGGAGCCCATAAAAATTAACAGAATATAAAATAAACTTAAATAGTGCTGTGCATTATATTCTGAATGGACAGATGTTATCACACTAAAACGTATGTTTTTAATGTGCACGTACTAATTTCCTTCAATTTTTCAAGCTTAGGCCTAAACAGAAAGGCTTATGTATCTATTTGTTCTCACAAAACCTTTGTTTGTAAATAATAATTCAACTATTGTTTTTATAAAGAGCTATTACCAACATAATTTCATCAATCGTTCGTCTTGTTTGAAGTATTTTAAGTAAAAATGATACTGTTTGCTATTGTTTCGACCTATATGATATCTATAAAATATGACTAACAATTTATTCAAAGGGCCTATTTATTTATAGTATGTCAGAACAGAATTTTTGCAACCCGGACTTAATACTTTTATTGGGATGAATTCCCTATTGGCATACACTATGGTATGTATGTTTATTTGTGTCTAACAGGAAGATAAATATCAGGCGTTAATTATTTGTCTTCTGCTGCAGTATTGTTTAAGAGCGGCAAAAACACACCTACATATAGCACTGCACAATATAGGTTGCCTTCATAGCGTCCTCATACCACAGTGTGAGCATTTGTCTCGCAGTTAAGGGCGTGCCTCCCATTTCAAGTCATGATTTTATATTTATATTAATCACTGATCAACTTTGTGACTTTTCCAATTGTTTAACTTTCACGAAATGAAAAATTTATACAGCGCACACTTTTCGCATAAGCTGCCAAAGTTACATTTTTAACGTTTTTGGGTTGTATAAATAAGGAGAATTTAATATATTGCACAACTGAAACTTTTTAGGTTTAACTGCAATGCCATTGGCTACTTAATGATATGGTTTGCATTTCTATCACAAAAACTCATTTCATGTTTCTTGGCTGTCAAAATCGTAACAAATTTGAGAATTTTGAAATGCCAGGTAAACTCATTAATATTATCTGAAAGAAATTCAAACCATTTCTTGAAGTAGCTATCCAGTGGCATTGCAGTTAAACCTAAAAAGTTAATTGTCCTTATTTGTACAACCCTAAAACATTAAAAATGTAACTTTGGCAGCTAATTATGCAAAAAGTATGCTTTGTTTATATTTTTCATTTCGTGAAAGTTAAACAATTGAAAAAGTCTACAAGTTTATCTATAATTACTGTAAATATAAAATCTTGACCTGAAATGGGTGGCACCCCCTTAATGGTAAAATCTACATATTTAAGTGTTTGTGTTCACCCACGTACGTACTCAACTTGAAGCGCACCAGCACTGTTCAATGTGGAAGTGTTGTTGTGCGTCGCTCACGTGTCAGGGAAAGGCACATCTCTCGGCGCTCTTCCGGAGACTGATCCAATCGACAGCGCGCAGCTGCAGACACAAACCCTCTCTTTCCCGGCCGAAGAAGTGATAGATTTGGACCATCAGTCTCGGAATAGGGGGGGGGGGGGAGGGGGGCTAAGGGTGAGGCACCCGTCGACGAGGGTCGAGGCAACAGGTATCGGCGGGAGATGACGCCGCGGCGTGACAAATCGGGGGAGGAGGACCTGTCGACGCCGATACCGCCGCGTCTTTCAGGCCGGTCCAACACCCCCCGCGCGCCGTCGAAACCCCTTTCCAACCCCCACCCCCACCCCCGATCAGGCTCCGGAGGAGAAACCGTTACATCCGCGGCATCGATCAACCGGGACCGCTTGGCAGGTGTCTAACCCTGCAACCCCTCTTCGACAACCCCCTGTCACCACCCTCGGAAAACCATCCCTCAGACGTCCTTGTCCGGACGAAGCACGGGCACCCGGAAGACATCTCTCAAGGCCCGACGTATTCCTCTGAAGGTTAACTGAAAGGTCTTTGGTCCAGCCACGCAGGACTATCGAAACGTGAATATACTTTCAACCGGAATGTCAAACTGTACGATGGTGTTTAAAACGAGTTGTAATGAGCTGTATTCAATAAATAAAGAGTACAGTTGAGACGTGGACTTATTCGAAAAAAAAAAATCAATTTTTAAATGTACTCGTAAGATACGATGTGTGTCCGGTGCGCATCATTTGACCTAAAAGTCATATCTCCTAAACGTCACTTGACTTAAAATTTAAAATAATCCTTCAGTCATTTGACCTAAAAGACATTTGACCTAAAAGTCATTTGCCCTAAAAGTCATATCTCCTAAACGTTACTTGACCTAAAAGGCATTTGCCCTAAAAGTCATATCTCCTAAACGTCACTTGGCCTAAGAGTCACTTGGCCTAACAGTCAGTTGCCCTGAAAGTCATTTCGCCTATAAGTCATTTGCCCTAAAAGTCATTTGCCCTAAAAGTCATATCTCCTAAATATCACTTGACCTAAAGGTCATTTGGCCTAAAAGTCAGTTGCCCTAAAAGTCATTCGACCTAACAGGCATTCAGCCGAAATTCATTTTAGGTCAAATGAGTTTAGGGCAAGTGGAGTGTACTCTGTGCGTCGCGTCGCTAGGAGTGGTGACGTCTGTCCGCAGCGGTACTTCTCGTCGTCGCGGGAATCGCTGGCGGCGGCGCACGTGAACCGCGCCGCCGCCGTGTCGAGCGCCGCCTCCGACCTGGACCTGTCGCGCAAGGTGCGGCGGCGGGACCTCCGGGGGCGGCTGAAGCTGCCCGCCTCCGTGGCGCTCGCCTCGTCCTGCGCCGAGCCGCCGCTGCTGGGCCGCTGGGGCGAGCGGGGGTCGTCTGGCCCGGGCCTGCCGCCTCCAGGTGAGCCGCCCCCTGCCGCCCCCTGCCGCCTCCGCAGAGCTCATCCCTGTAGAGCTGCGGTGTGGCCCGGTGCGCTGCCGGGCGTAGAAGCATAGTAGAGATACCATCTCTCTCAGGGGTGCAACAACTAAATTTTCAAAGGAGGGGGGGGCAATATACATTTTTATAAAGAATCATCGATCCCCCCTATTGAAGCGGGGGGTCCGGGGGTACTCCCCCGGGAAAAGTTGTATTTCAAGGTGGAAAATGGTGCTATTTAAGCAGTTTTATTATCGAAAAATTGATTACACAGCTAGTGGAAATAACATGTCCTACTTGTACAGCACTTTCTTTGGCCCCGTTTGCCCCCACTTCAAGATTTCAGAGAGGGGGGGGGGGCAAAATACCCTTGCCCCCCCCTGTTGTTGCGCCCCTGATCTCTCTCACTTCGGTCATAGAACATTCACTGCCAGTTTTATAACACACACTTGTTCAATGGAAGTCACAGAACAAACTAGTACAGAGATACCGTCTCTATTTTAACACAGTCATCATAGAACATACACTCGTAAAGCTTCAGACTTCATATATGTTACACATAGAACATAGTACCCTTGTGGAGCTTTGATTGCCATGTCTCACCGCCAGGCGTAGAACACACACCTGTAGAAATGCAGACTCCCTTGATTGCAGCCATAGAACATACGTGTGTAGAGCTGCAATTAATCCTCCCTCGCTACTTTAACTCCAGTCGTAGAACATACCCGTGTAGTGTTACTCTCTTTCCTCTTCTACCAGTCATAGCACTCATCTTATATCTACGATGTGCCAATCAACAAGCCATAGAGTATGCGATTGAGGGAATATTTACCGAATCACGGATAGAGTTTAGGAATAATGGTACAAATATGTATAACTTTTCCGCCTGATTTGAACATGCTGTACACACTACGTTTGTCTGTTATTCCACACATTGATAAAACGGTCTTTTTTTTTAATCTAACGGTGTCACCTAACACCTCTAATCGGTGAATACCACAAATCACGCACCATTCCTTCAAATGATTTTGAATGACTCTTTTTACCGCCTAGAACGAATATGCGAAACTTGTAAAAAAAACCTGCTTAAAGAAATTCCAAAATCATTGGAAGTTAAAAACTATAAATAAAATCTACAAGAACTTTATTGTTTTTTTTTGTTTTTTCAAAAATAAAGTAAAATACATGGTCGTACAAAAATTTTCTACTACAATATATATTAACTCCCAAAAATGTATACTTCAGCACATACCACGGAAAATACCTTGCGTTCCTCCACACATTATTAAAAATAAAATCTGCTTCATACACAAATTTGGCAAAACATTTCGGCTTTTGAACGCATCGTACTGCTCAAAGCTAAACAAAAAAATTCATGCGTTACTTTAAGGCTACAGAAAAATTACGATTCAGCTAAATGGTCGCGTGATTTCTAACATCACATTTTTTTTCTTCCAAAATATGACTTTCTATTACCTCGTTTATCCGGCTCATAAATAAAAACTGTAGTAAAATGTCACATCTCGCAACTAAATTCCTTGGAGTTTTTCGCACAGCTAACATTCCTTAAATCGTAATTATTTACAAAATAACCAATATATGATCACAGATAAATAAAGGTAAATATGAATGTTGTTGGCAACGTTTACTCAAGTACTAAACAGCCTTAAAATTTTTTTTGGCTCTTCTTTAGTCAAAATGTTTTTATCGTAAACCTTGTGGTGTGAAACTCGCTGACGTCATATAAATGTGCGTCAAACATAATCGATACTTTTCCCCAGAGGACAGTTCGCTCAAACACCTATTATAGCATTACGAGTATTACTTCTAATCATTATAAATTATTTTTGTTCTCAAACCAACTTTTACAGAAAAAGATTTTAAGGTAACCATATTTAAAAGTTACGATACAAAAAATTATCACTGTAAGATCCAAAAATATATTACAACTTACTATGTTACAATAGTTTAGCAAATTCGCAAACTAAAATAAAATAACAAACCAAATATTAAAAGATACAAAAACAGATACATACATATTAAACAGTTAAATATTTTATTATTTAAAATTTTTAATTGTAGATCTTTTGAAACAATGTTGAATTCTACTACATTTATAGACATACCAAAAACTAAGTGTCAAGAATAGCCACGATCTCGACGAGATGATTATTTAGTGTTTTATTAACTTAGTGGTTTATGATCTTATTAAGTAAATTAAGCAAATATATTATGTAATATTATTTTCATATGTAAGCTCATAAACAAACTACAGCCTACCTATATTACACAGGTGTTGTTGCAGCATTCAAGAGCAGCTGATGGGTCTACAAATGTAAACAAACACCTGATAAGTTGGTTCGTGGATTTCATATATCCCACTTGTATGTTGGCATCACACCTCTCGTAGAGAACCAGAATTAACGTTCCATCTATACACTTACATTATCTCTCGCATCTATTAGTTGTAGAAGAGAGACATAAAATCGGCTTCAAACCTCGATACAGATATACCGTATAAGATTGCCTGAAACAATACCTTTCAATAGTCTATCACCAATACCTTTCCCGAGTTCCTTGAAATACGCCGTGGACTCCATCGTCTCAAATGACTTCCTCGGAAAGAGACAGGTGCCAAATATAGTCAATCACATAAATAGCAAACACAAATCCTAAACTCTTTTGAAACATCTGATTTTTGCAACCAGCCCTTAAAATGTAGGAAGGTAAAAAGGGCAAAATAACTCGCCCAAAGTTATAGTTTACATCTTCGTAGGCCTATGAATGCAATCTCACAAAAAAAATCATATTTAAAGCTTGTGTAGATTTGAAATTTACTAAACTACCCACTGTACAACTTTCCTACACAATATGGATCTGAAGCCTACACCACTTCTGTAAAGCCAAAATCTCTCTCACAGTTAGTCCCAAAACTAAGTTCACTACCAAACATAATACAATGGAAGTGATTACAATTGTAATATAACACACTATTAGTCAAAGAACATAAAAGTACACGCACAAAGTTGCTCTCACTGCCATCCATAGAACATACTCATGTAGAAATATGATTCATTTAATTTTTTTGGAATGCAAATTGTGTAATTTTTTCATAAAGTTGAATAAATTAATTTTTTAAATAAATGCTATTACAATTTATGAACCCATTTACTCATAAAAGAAAACGGCTTTCCCAAGATTTATTTCGCAGAAAGACTGCGATGCTTTGTTTTCATTTTCTCCGTGAAATTTACAGCCAGCGACGTCAGGTTTCACGACGGAAAAGCAAGCGCCAGAGGGGCGCTCAAAGACGTAAAATGAAGAGGAAATAAAATAAATCGCTTCCTCTTTTACGAGGAATGTCTAGTTAAAACCCTCGCCACTGTCGGAGGTCGCGCTGGAGGGATGGAAAGCAAAATCCCCTGAAGGCTCTGTTACACTGTCAAATTTCTGTTTCCAACTTTAATTAACTGAAGGGGAAAAAATTCTAGGGGCCATTTTTACGAAACATGACTTGCGCGATGTTTAACAGTTGAATGAGCTCGCTCAAACGTTTTCGTTTCATTCAATACCAGCTGAAGTACCCATGCTTTGTCACGGTAGACTACAGGCAGAGCACATTATACACACCCCTCATCGTACATACGCTACTGCCACCCCTTGTTTACAAAAAAAAAAATTAAATGATACAATGCCCGTTGCCATGCAGACGCAGAAAACATCAACAATTGAATAGATGTTACCATGAATTTGAAGAAAGCAGCAACAATGGAATAGCGATATATTTATAAGGCGAAAACGTACCCGGTACGACTGGCGCTGCACCTATTGTACATTGATGGAACTATGTGAGAATATTTCGCTCAAGTGCCAACAACAACTGCACAAAGTGTCAACTCAATCGGATGAACGATGCGTGAAATCATAGAAGACCAACACACAAACGATCACCCAATGATTGATTTTCGATATGTAAAGATTTAATTAAAATAATGCGTTACAGTTCTGGATGGGAAATACTACTTTCATAACATCCTGTAATATTAAATCACGTTAAAACTCATTGCATAGTAAAACTAAAATATTCTGCAGTCTAAAAAAAATATTGAAGACATATATTTCTCTTTGGAGATAGAATATTGAAGTTAAACAATTTTAGGCGTGTTGAGGGTGCAACGGAAATACAAAAATCTGCGCACGCAACATGCTGCGAAAGTAAAACAGGTTGAACTCTAATACGCATGCGCATTTCTGGCGTTTCTGCCATACTTAATAAGCTGATCGCGTGTGCCGGCGTTAACATGTTACCATACAGGTTAAATCTGAATTTGACAGACAAACTTCCGAAGTAGGTATTTTATCTCTGACGTCGTAGTCACAAGCAGTTAACACATTCATGGGCGTAGATTCCGGGGGGGGGGGGGGGGGTGTTCAAGGGAGCTCTGGCCCCCGTGGAATGAAGAAGTTCTTCACTGAGGGGGGCCTCCCTGCGCTTGCAAAATCGTGAATGTGAAACGGGGTTTATAACCGTAAACTTCAAAACTATGTTTCATGTAAAAATTGTCTGTGTATTTTATACATATAGGCCGAAATATGTACAGTGTAAAGCATACGAGCACCACATCCAGAAATTACTTGTGTGGGTCAAAAACCACGCCGCGCAAAAACTCTTTTGCCGCGAACAAAATTCAGACGAGAACATCTGTGCGACTTACGGTCTGATGTGGGCGGAGTACCGAGAGCACATGTGGCCACAGACGAGGCTCCCGTCGCCGCTCTCTGGCGTCGTCCGCCACGTTTCTTCGCCGCGCCGGCCTGCGGCCCGCCGCTATCCCCGATGGAGTCGGTGCTGGCTTCGGCCGGGCTCGGGCGCCTTCGCACGTCGATGCGCCTCGTGACGTCACTCCCTATGTCCTCAGTGACAGGAGACCTCGTGCAGCATGTTTATAAGTTAATGTCCCAGTTTCAATGGTTAGAGACCTGAAAAATTCGCGGGTTCATTTCATGTTATGCTAAAATTCAAATAATTATACCTTAGTGCGGCTTCTGTCATTGGTTCACTGTTAATCTGGAGGACCAAGGGCCAATTAGAGACCCTCACTCATAGAAGTGTCGAATCACAGACCACCCAGTCGAGACGACTCACAAGTCAGCAGCCAATGGACAGTTGGCATTTGCCCAAGTGTGTAGAGGATATTGGAGTCTATCCTGGAGGTCATTGAACCCACGAATTTTTCCGGTCTCTAATCAATGGTACACGTGCACCTTTAGTTATAAGTAGGGACCGGAAAAATTCGCGGATTCAATGTCCTCTAGGATAGCCTCCATTATCCTCTGCATTTCTCAATAAACACGCGTGTTCATTGGGTACTAAATTGTGAGGCATCTCCCACTGGGTAGCTTGTGATTCGACTCTTCTTTGGTCGATAGTCTCTCGTTGGCACAGAGAGCTCCAGTTAAACTGCGAGTCAATAGCAGAACCAGCAGAATTGTACACACGTTTGAATTTCAGCCTATCACGAAATGAATCCACGAATTTTTCCGGTCTCTAGTTATAAGGCACACATCCAGTCTGAAGTCCAAATCTTCCCACACTTTGGTTAACACGTCCGAAGAATGGAAGCAACAGCCTCTTAAATTCTGTGTCTCAACTCTGGAAAATCATTAGGTAGCGGCGGAACATAGGTGCGATCCTTTATAAAGCCCCAAAATGAAGAAAAAAATCGCATGGCGGTACGTCAGGTGAACGTGGAGGCCAGCTAAAAAGATCTCTGTCGTCTCGACCATCACGACCAATCCATCGGTCAGGGACTTGGGCGTTCAACCATTCTCGTGCAAAGAGATTCCGATGGGGAGGGGCTCCATCCTGAAATTACAGATTCATTCTTAGCAAATTGCGAATTTTTCCTACCGTTCGCGGATGGGGATAACACATTTTGTATTGCCGGGATAAAGTTGATTTAATATTTAACTGAAACTCAATATTTCGATAGTATTTGCTCTGCAAGCGAACCAATAACAATTATTGTTATAGGAGCTCGCCACTTGGAAAATCTAGTAGTTATGAACCAAAACGTTCATTTCGATTATATACCAGAAGTCAATTCAAAATTGTTCAGATTAGCTGTCATTCATTGTGGACAATAAATAGGTTGTATTCAAATTAAATTTACACTTAAATTATTCTAAAATAATTTTATTTTAACATAAAAACAGGTTTAATCTCTCAAGTGACCTTCGCCGTTTTATATATTCGTTGAGACACAAAAACACGCCAGTTAACGTTTTAGCTGGGCACAACTCTCATTTGCAGGTCCCATCAAACAACAAAACACATTTTAGAACGAGTCCTGTGTAACAAAATGCGTATTTGATGAGAACTTAAGTAGCCCAACTTTTAAAACAGAAAATACGGGTGCTTTGGTGTCGGCTACGGTGTCCGAAATTATTCAACCAATTTTATTACGAAGGTGCTGGAAGCGAAAGAGTTCGACGGCGTGACCTAGTTTTTGGCACCGACTGTAACTCGAGCAAACATCAAAGTCCTTTTTTTTCGCGTCTTCTCGCTGTGCAAATTCCAGCGCGGCTTTGGGGCGATTGAAAATTACTGAGAGACATAATTGTTCCCCACGGGTCGTGAAGTGTTTCGCTCGCCCGGCTGTGCCGGTTTATTCAGCTCGCAAACCCCGTGCAGTTGCAGTGTTCCAAAGCGGAGCCTGCGAATCCTCTTTCACCCCTCCCCCTCTTTTTTTTTCCCCACACTCCCCCGGCGAATCGGCATCACCAGGTCTCCGTTGGATATTGACGTCGTGACGTCACGCCCATAAACTGGACGAGCCCACCTGTTAATGGCGCACCCCCCTTCGCAACAGTGTGCAATTTTACCCCCTCCCCCCTTCCTTCTCGCCGGCCAGTCGCCGCCGTAGGAATTACAACCTTTCCCCCTCTCCTATTCCCGCGAGAGACGGTTTCCCCAGCGGGGGAATTCAGTTTTACTGCCGCTGAAGCCGGCCGGGCGGTACAGTCCCTGCCCGAAGAAAACAAGACCTCTGTCCTTACTTCCCACCCGGTTGACATAGGCGCGGTGGCTCTTCTGGACTCGCGCAGCAGACCAAAAAAAAAAAAATAATTCTTGTAATTCATAAAATTGATTTAAGACAATTTCATTGTCATGCGGTAATTGCTGGCCTACACTGAATACAAAATTTAAAAAAAAAACACACACTCAAGAATGGACAAAATATTGAGAAGGCTACATAAACACAAGGTGAACAAACCACTATTGGCTGATGTCACAATGCCCGACGGACACGACACGACAGATCCGAGTATAGGTCGTACATAGTTCCAACACGACAGAGTTAATAGCGTAGGGTCACAATACCACGACAACATTAACACGACGAACTCTAATATGGCTGTTGACAATTCATTCCAATGCCAAACACGTTCATAAAATGCAGTATAGAAGGGGCTAAAAAAAGGGTAGGGCCCGATAGGCATATATTATTTCCTGTTGATAGCTGAAATGCAAAACTCAATATAATATTTAGTCGTTTCTTGCACAAAGTGGTATTAGGTTTATTTTATGTACAAGGGAGCAAGCTATATATATGTTGCTAAGGGGCGGATACTAATTTGCTGTTAGCCATGCTATAAATTAAAACTAAACGTAATAAACAGTTGAAGGCGCTCTAAAAACGTAAAAAAGAAATATATATTATTAGCTTTAAGATTTTCCAATTATGCAATCATGTTTAAAGTTTATTTTTGTAAGGTTTCCGTTTTGCTTCCCGTCGTGCGGCAAGACACGACGACGTTATAAACATAAACTATCTTTGAAAGATTTGTGCAATGGGAGTGCATGACTTGATGTAAGTTTTTGGACATACGCCATTGCTAAGAACTTTTTCTGTTGAAGTAAAACTAATAAATAAAATAAATAAATAAAAATACCCAAAAAAAGACAACAAAAATCACACAAAATTAAGCAAACAATTGCTGTTGTCAACAAGGATATGAACACCACAAAATATTCCGAAACAGGAATATGGTCAACAAACAAAGAAAAACAAAGAAAAATGTACTAAGAGAACGAAAAAATCCCCACAAATGATGACAACACAAAAATATTGAACCCAAAATAATTCAGCACAACAGTTGAAGCGAGACAAAAAAAAACACGAAAAGACAAACAAATACAATAGTTTTACCAAAACAGAAACAAGCGACGTTTCGGGAACTGCTATCTGCTATCAGTTCCCGAAACGTCGCTTGTTTCTGTTTTGGTAAAACTATTGTATTTGTTTGTCTTTTCGTGTTTTTTTTGTCTCGCTTCAACTGTTGTGCTGAATTATTTTGGGTTCAATATTTTTGTGTTGTCATCATTTGTGGGGATTTTTTCATTCTCTTAGTACATTTTTCTTTGTTTGTTGACCATATTCCTGTTTCGGAATATTTTGTGGTGTTCATATCCTTGTTGACAACAGCAATTGTTTGCTTAATTTTGTGTGTTTTTGTTGTCTTTTTTTTGGGTATTTTTATTTATTTATTTTATTTATTAGTTTTACTTCAACAGAAAAAGTTCTTAGCAATGGCGTATGTCCAAAAACTTACATAAAACATAAACTACTTCTGGTGGGCGGTCGGGGCGCGTATTTCTTCGTGATGACGTCACTGTGAGCTTTTCTCTCATTGGCTGCTGAGCGTGTCGGACTATCGTGTCGTGTCCAACGTGGCATTGTGACTTCAGTATAATGTTACATGCTTGGAAAATATTGAAATTATTTAGAAGAAATGTAGTCAGAAAAATTATAAAAACTACAGCACAGATCTGCTGCAGTTGTTGTTGTTGTTGTTGTTGTTGTTGGTTGTTGTTGTTGTTATTATTATTATCATCATATAACCAAAATCCTTCCACGGGATTCTCTTTGCTGTCCACGCATGTAACATTTGACATCAACTGATATTGGCTTGATGTCTGTGGTTTTTTACACTCATTTATATTGTCCATTCTTGAGGTTTTCCTATGACATCCATCGTAAACAAGAAAAGGCGTTAAGTTGTCTTCAGTCAAAAATCTTTTGAGCCAATATGCAATAGTTCGAAAGTGTTTTTTCCGATAGTTATTAAACTAACTGGAAGTATGTCTAGCGTAGTTTTACCAAATGTCCCTACATTTCTCCGGTATGTATGGATGTATATCGGTATACTTACTACTACTTAGTTTATAATTCCGGCTAGTGAGAATATCTGTGTATTTATGTTATATCAAACGCCTTTGCAGTTAAAAAATAAAAATAAAAAAATTCGGAAACACTCTTACAAAAGTCTTCCAGAAATATTCGGTGGCTATTTGGAACTTTCGGTAAATAATGATTTTGCTTTGTTGTCTTGTTTTAAGAAAACCAGTTGAGGTTTTTTTTTACACGCTTTATATTAGCTTCACCTGTATGTTTGTACGTTTGTTTGTATGTTTGTAACCGACTCCTTTGGGTGCGATTTTGACCCACTTTAAACGGCCAGATTTCATTCAAACTTTGTAGATTTATCGAGGACCGATGACAATACACTAATTTGATAAGATTATTCCATTATACAATTTGCAAAATAAGATTTTCGTCAATTTATATAATTTCAGGCTTTTTTTATATCGCGCCAAAGACAAACTGAAAGAAAAGAGTTCGCACATGAGCGAAATGGTTTTCTTTATAATGTGCGAACTCTTTTATTTCAGTTTGTCTTGGCGCGATATAAACAAAGCCTACTAAATATGGTGACTTTTAATTAAATGAACAGTGAGAGTGGGTTATGATTATTGTGAACAATATACTTTCTTGAAGAGAATATTATTACACGCTTTATATTAGCTTCACCTGTATGTTTGTTAGTTTGTAACCGACTCCTTTGGGTGTGATTTTGACCCACTTTAAACGGCCAGATTTCATTCAAACTTTGTAGATTTATCGAGGACCGATGACAATACAATAATTTTATTACTTTAACTCGAAAAGTGAAAAAGGGGGGGGGGGGGTCATAGTGACAACAAACCCTACTTTTTTGCTATGGGCAATAACCATGCTTTTTGTATGTCTATGAGTCCGGGGCATGGTGGTAAATTTTTCCGAAGTCGACTGCCCCTTCAATTGTGTTTGTGTGTGTGTGTGTGTGTGTGCGGGGGGGGGGAGGTTCGAAACCCCGAAATTTAAAAAATTTAAAAAATTGGTTCTCTTTCGAGCCCTTCCGAGCAATTCGTGGTCCTCAACCTCTACACCCTCCCCCCCCCCCCCCAGGGGAAAGGTCATTTGCCCCCGAGTTTTCGAAATTTGGGACAATGAAATTACTTAATTGTGACGTGCATCCAGGGCCTTCGCGCACCATAAGACCTTTGGGGGAGGGGGGGGGGGGAAGCAATGGCCATTGTATGTTAGTATATAACGGAATCTTTGAACATGTTTTTGACCCCCTTCAAAACGTCGGATTAACTCGAAATTTGGCATACTTATCAAGGACTGATGAAAATTCAATATTTTAAACAGTTATACCCGTTATCCTTACTAGGATGATCAGGATTAGCGATTTTTTGTTTTCCTAAACTGGTAGTGTCTTTGCGCCAAGACCAAGAAGGGAAACTACCAGGCGCGCCGATCACCTATTTCTCAGATAAGTTACCGACTTTGAATAAAATGAAATTTTCGGAGAGGGAACCTTAGAACCGGCTATCTTATCCAAGGGATGCAGCAGGCGCCCAAATTGCTCATTTCTCGAATAAGTTACCGACTTAGAATAAACATCAATGACTTCCCGATTTTATTGAAAATCATTGTTTTTTTTAGTAGGATATTGAAAATATTGTGTATTATAGTTCTTCAACACGCAATATCGAATATATATTTTAAAAGCAGCCAATATCTAGTAAACTCACTTTAATAGTAAATTGATGTAATAAAAATATCCAACTAAAAAATGAAAAATAAATAATAGTTTAAAAAACTAAAAACACGCTTGTATAGAAAATCCAACTAAAAAAATAGAAAATAAATTTTAATGAATATAAATTAACAATAGTGTAAATAAGAAAAAATTATTTTATTATAAAAAAAGCGTGGGGTGCTTTTTGAGATATTGTTAAAATGATAATCCGTCTACTCATGAATGTCCATAAATTATTTATAACTATTGACACCATGCACCCCACGCTTTTTTTATAATAAAATAATATTTTTCTTATTTACACTATTGTTAATTTATATTTATTAAAATTTATTTTCTATTTTTAGTTGGATTTTCTATAAAAGCGTGTTTTTAGTTTTTTAAACTATTATTTATTTTTGTAACGAGGTTTCTAAACCAGATGCAAAACATTGAGTTACATATAAAAATGATTTTGAGGAATTGTAGTTTAGATATGAACCCGAGCAAAATCGTAACAGTTCGTCAGCACTCCTAGCATTTCTCTACGCACCTTGATCAATTTTCAGGTTAAAAATTGATATTTTAAAACTTGGTATCACACATGTAATCTTTTGCTTGTGTTTTAATTTTACACTGAAGGCCTGTGCTATTTATTTAAAAACTTCTCAGTATAATTTTAACAAGCGTGAATATCTTAAGTACAATATAAAAATTATTGTTCGGGCAGAACGCTTCTTGTTGTTTCAGGAATGTTTCCACCTGAAACACCCTCTACCCTCAAACAATCCTAGAAAAACGCAGTTTTTGTTTATTTTAAAAATATTGATATCATTTACATCATGTAAATTACGTTTTTGTCAATTTATTGAACATTACCGCGTCTAAATTTCACTTCGTAATACCCATCACTACGGACCCGCGAAAAATTTGCGAAAGACCATATTGCAAATGGATGAACACTTGAATATGACCCTTATGCAGTAACGGACGCACATACGATTTGATAGTTGCTTTGTTTGTCATTTATGAATTGTCAGGCATTTGTAAAACAATTTATGTTGGATTTATTTTGACTCTGTTTATGAACATAGTCTGTGATTTGAATAGTGTGCCGCGATTATCATTATCTACTGTTTTACTTAAAGTGTTAACATTGTCATGAATTTTTATTTAGAAACAGTGTCATTTCAGAATTTGGATTCCAATATTTACGTTTTGTTTCGTGTGTCTGCTGCGTCTGTCGATGTGACGTCAGCGCAGCAGAGCACCAATGAGAAGTGCCGATTTAAAAATTTTAATTTTTATCGATTTGAATTGAAAACTTTTTTCTGTCTTAGGCCGTGATCATGAGTACACGTAGCTTCGAAAGCGCTACCAATATCAATGTCAATTTAACTGTTTAGTATAGTACCCGTCGTGATTAATATGGTTAGTGAGATGATTAAAATGTATAAAAGCTAGATGGATAGGACTATATCCCAAGATGTTGATAATAGGAGTGAATTATACGTATGTAAAAGCACCGCGTAAGACTTTGTATCCCCTAGAACCACCCAATGTATTAAAGACAGTACAAGTGACGCCGACTTCATTATTTTTTCCTAACAAGGCCAAGTGCAACGAAATAGTTTCTGTAACTAGAGAATTCCGTCTATTATTGGCAATAATTTTTATAACCTAGAGTAACTTTGTCCTATTCTTAATAATTTATCGAAATTTCAGATCCAGGGGCAGATGTCTGTGATCTCGACTGATCCATCTAGTCGGAGCCAAATCGAACACTTATTTACATAATTATTTTGTGCGTTTATATAAATTTTGATCTATTCATGCAATAAGTGTGTGAGGAAACTAAGTGATAATCAGTTGTGTAGCAGTTATGCCTCTACTAAATGCGGTAGGTTATCAAGCCTAAGAATACTACAGTTTTTAAATCCAATTAATTTTTTTTTAGTGACAGTTATGCCTGTGATATATTGTTTATTTATTCTGAGTGTCTTTTGTTTATGATTATTCCTAATTTCACAAGATCTGTAATTAATTGTGGTATTGCATCTCAAAAAACTTATTAATTCGGTTATTTTAATAATTTCAGATCCATATTTAGTTTTATTTATTTCCTACTTGTGCTCTAGAAGATAAGGATAGCTTTCATTGTAGTTAGCTGCTGGTTAATTCAAATATTTTGCATATAGGCGGGTATTGAATGCTATCAAGTATTTTTGTAGGTTAATATGAGAAAGTCATCGAAAATCCGCGGGACAAGTGAAGTCCAAGGATGCTGGCGGAAAGAACTGTACTTAGCGTTGTAAACAATGTTTGAGTTTATATTTCACTTTAACTGCTATTTAAAGCGTAAATGGGTTATAAACAAATACATTAGAAAGTGCGTTGTATTTTGGCTACAAAAATCTGAATTCTTTAAGGCATCTACTACAATATACTGCCCGAATCGGGAGAGGCGTACGTACACAAATTTGAATTTCGCGCGTATGGTTTTTAGTTCACGCCGCTAGGATCGCTGTATTAATGTGTCTCGTACCTCGCCCATGTTAACGGGCCTGAGTTTCCTAGTTTGTCTTCTGCAATATTTGATGTTACCTGTTATTGACGTATTGAGTTTAGTAACTGTTTTAAAGATTTCAACACAACATCGACCAGCCTAAACAGCCTGTATATAACGGAGATTGCGCACAATAACATACTGTTTTGCAGTATCGTACACAGTAGGGGCATAAACGTGCATAGTATGACATACGCACATCATGTACGTTAGATTCTTTATTTTTTAGCACGCCCTGAAGAACATAAGCGAATAACGAAAAATTAAAAAATATATATACATAATAGTCGGCTGAATCACGTACGACTCGGATAAAAAGTGAAATGTGTCAGCAGCCAATAAACACATTAAATGGATTTTTATTACATGTGGCCTTGCTGGTTAACACTGTAATCATAGAGAAACCTCAAGAAAGGACAAAAACACACAAAAACACAGAAAACCAGTAAACAGGCCATAATCAGCCGATATCAAAACTTAAATGTGCAGAGAGCCAAGATAATTTTGTGGAAGTATTAGTCAGAAAAATAATATCACAGCACACAAGAACACAGTGGTCTGACAACGACGAGGCATTTGCAACAATAACCGAGAGTACAGACAAAATAAACGACCTTGGTTGGACAACACAGCGACAAAAGGACGAACCCAGGGACGAGACTAAACAGAAATTCTGGGACAACACACAACGGCAACAGCACAGAGGTCAGAACACAGAAAAGGTACTGAAACTTCGAGGATTCATTCGGCTGCAAGCTGGAAAGTAAAACTTCATTATTTTGCACTGTGCACCTGATTGGGCCGTGGCTGTTTGAACACGCCCCTCTGCGACCGTGAGCCAGCGATGCTCAGCTCCAAGAGAAGCAAGGTAATCAGACAGTGCTAACTAATGAGAACAAAAGTTTCTCGTTAAGAAATCAATTAATGGGAAAGCAAACTTGTTGTAGAGCAAACACAAGGCTTTGAATTTTAACCTGACCATAAACGAATTCCCTTGATTTTCGGGGCTCTATCAGTTAAGGCTTCCTATGATCTTGATTATGCACACATTTTCCTGGTGTCTAATCAGGAAGCAGAAAATAACTCTTCTGTTGCAGGATTCTGCCCGCTGAAGTTTATTTAGGTGTTGATAGTCAAACAATGTTTGTTTAAATTTGGAAGAGGGACTTTATTCTGAAGGAAGATCATCATTTTCATTGTGGCTTTAATATTGTTATTGATGCCCGTACTGAAGTGGCCCACATATTCAAGGGCGTGTGTGGGTTATTGAGGCGGGATGATAAGTGCGACGCTTGCTGGTGCTTCTAGCGCGGTGTCGCCTTTAAGCTGGCGCGCAGTCTTCTCGTCGAGCATTGAGCGACTATGAAATCTGAGCGATGACCGTAACATTATACGGCGGGGAAAAAATCAAGATAATGTAGTAATGCAAGTTCCTCAAGTGCTTTCAAGAATCTGTACCGGTTGTTTTATACCAAAAAAAAAATTACACTGAAAACAAAACCTTTTAGTCATTTTCACTGTTCCAAAAATACAGTTTAAAAACTTCAACCAGAAAGAAAACAGTTTATCCGCCCGTACAGTATTCTTAAATTATTTTCTTAAACAGTAACCAATCGGATATCTTGAGTGGTTTTCAAATCGCGTGTTTTTGCGTACTGTAACTATGTGCGCCCATGTACGCAGGGCCCTTAACATATTTTAAATAATTTTTTTATCACGTTGTTTTGAAAATGAGATCTGCCAGAAACAATGGGAGTTGTGCAATGGTTAACGCACTAACCTACATATTAATCAAAGTAGGTGGGTCGATCATCTTACTTACGCTTAAATAAAACCCTAATGGGTATGTAGAATATTTCATTAACATATACCTATTGTTGGTTAAAACTTGCAATGTATTAATTATTTATCAATCAGATAAAAATATTTTTTCAATTATAAATTATACAATACAGATTTTTTTTTTTTAAATTTGCATGAAAAAAAAACTGTATCACTACAAAATAGTGTTGGCAGTAATACTGGGTTCGGGGTTCTTACCCAGGAAATTTATGTTTTGTGCTGTCTCAGTTTATCCAATAGTTAAAAGATATTTGTTAAACCGTTCCCCGATAAGCTTTCCAGTATTAACTGAGCACATGACAATCATAATAAAACTTAACAAAGTTAAATTCTTGAATAAGAAATTTCCTGAATGAAACATCTATTAAACTATAAAATTATCCGCCAATTTGTGTAAGAACTAATCAGTATTATCTCGAAAATTTGAATATATTTCTTGTAGTATTGCAAACCATTTCTTGAAAACTGATTTCCAAAGGAGTCTTTTGTAAGAGCAGAGACAAGTTTTTTTTTTTTTTTGTGTTGGTGAGTTCGTAGAGCTGGATATCCGATCACCGAAGAGCAGGGAAGTAAGTACCTTCTCCCGCGTGACGAGACTGCATTCTCGTGGCGACTTCACGAGGCTCGGTGCGCCGCGAGCCATGACGCGCGCAGTCGGCAGAGTTGGAAACTGTTGACAGCGACGTCTGACCCTACAAAAAAAATTAGGGGGCACTATCTGTCCGCGCGCAAAAATGGCGTGGTCGTCCCGCGCTCCGGACAGCAGAGCGACGGATCTATTCCCGGCGCGCTCGCGACTCTCGGCAGGTTTGACGCGACGAGAGGCATCTGTGTTCCAACCCATGGTCCACCCGTCCTCCCAAACATGCGCCCTTTAAGGGTAGATTGGGAGTCGGCCTACAGATCGGTTTAACATCCCAGAGCAAGTGATATTCAGACAAAGATATCAGGGGATAACTCTCCCTCCTTTGATCAGGAAGGTGTTAGAGCTCCAGGACAGATTATTTCGACCTACGGCCGGCATTATCACGGTCCCCTCCCACATATGCGCCCTATGAGGGTAGGTTGGGAGAAAAATCCAATTCGTTTTTTACAATTCAGAGCTACGCAATTTAAACAGAACTGCTAGGGATCGCTCCAACTTTTTGGATCGGGAAGGTACA
Organism: Bacillus rossius redtenbacheri; assembly: GCF_032445375.1. Taxonomy (NCBI): domain Eukaryota; kingdom Metazoa; phylum Arthropoda; class Insecta; order Phasmatodea; family Bacillidae; genus Bacillus; species Bacillus rossius. The sequence goes on from NC_086333.1 coordinate 72,121,730, forward strand.
AGAGCTTCGGCAATGACCAGCGGAAAGGGCCACCAACCCAGCATAGTCACAGCATAGAATCGAAAAATACTAAACCCCCCATCTTTGGACTTGATTTTTACGACCAGGAGTTTTACTTAAACACTGCCCACTTTGTTAAAATTCACCAAACAGATAATACTTTAATGTTTCCAATTTTTTTTTTAAACTTTGACTCACGCCATCCGCCAAGTTTGACAACACCGTGGCACATTTCCCTTCCTCGCGACTTCCGTTCCATCTACGAAATCACTCCCACCAAATGCCGCAAACCGAGAGATAAGATATTACACATAAAAAAATTGGTTGTCTGTAAAGTCGGTTTACGAACGATAGTTTAACGTGACAATATCATATCAAAACATTGATGAAATAATTGCATACTTTATGAATAAAATTGAATCATTTTTAATTTAATAATAAAAGAATAAATACTTGAAATTATACTAGTAATCAGATTTTTAAAATGCAAGAATAATTAACCTTAATTGCCGAAATTAATGTTGTAATAAGCAATGAAAACCACATTAACTTTTCACTTCACTTTATAAACAGTCGAGTGAAAGAGAGATAGATGCGGCGCAAACGTACAATGAGCGTAACGGGACACAGCGTAACGGAACAATGTGCGTAACGGGACACTTTTTCGTGCGTGCAGCCGGCGTTAATCGATTTATTAGACGTTGTCACGTCAAAAAACCTTAAGTTGTGTGCGTGGGTGCATAGTGCGTTAGATGTGAAAATTCGCACTTCCAACTAGGTGAAGTACATAGCGTCACCCGGAGCTGAACCACTCTTGGGAGCCGAATTTCGTAGAACCACGTTCTCAGTTGATGGCTATGTAATATAAGGAATATTTCTGCCGAGTTTTAAGTCTGTAGGTAAACCTATACTTGCGAAATGGGAAATTTTGTTCTTTAACACCCCCCCCCCTTTCCCGAAAAATTTTAACGTGGACTAAGAAAGCATTTGCAATGCGTTAGCCGTAGCCATGGAGATGAAGAAAGCATCAAGAATACAACAGCCGTTGCCATTAAGATTTTGACACAAAACGGGTATTTTGATCTTTTACGCCCCCAAAACACACGCACACACCCTCCACCACCTTGGGAGCTGATTTCAGAAAAATCTGTCCGTAGCCAATGTAAATGTAGCAAAAGAAATATGCGTGCGAAATTACAATTCTGTAGGTATTATAGTTTTAGAGGATGTGTGAAGAATATCTATATCATTGAGTGGTATTTATATTACATACACTTATAAAACATTTTTTTATATATATAAATAATAAAAATGATAAAACTTAACAATTAAGAGCCCCACCTACCTGAAAAACTACGGAATACAGAGTTTCAGATGAAACCACGTGTTTTGAGAACCGCTCAAGCTATCCGAGTATTGTCTGTTTACGAAAAGCATTTAAAAATACGATGAGGTCGGATGACTAGGCCTACTTATTTTTAAGGTATTTCGTTTAAAACAGGATTTTTAGAAGAGAGAAAACTTTTGAAACGCGTGTTTTCAGAATAATTTTTAGGCATGAAACAGCCGGTATAGAGTCTTGAAAACACTCAAGGGACTTGGTTGTTACAAATTTTTTCTTCATTTCTCCGCCATGTATTGTCATGGTAACCACTCAACTCTTACAGTTTCCCTAGGCACGACGAGAAGACTGCGCGCCAGTTCACGGACTTGAGCTTAGAGGAGATACCGCGCTATGAGCACCTGATTCACAACTCACCCATACACACCGCTCCAGGAGTGTCCCTGAAGCACGCAATATCATCATGTCTACGAAATGTACCGCTAGGAGACAGCCTGGGTGTTTGTCTCCGTGTTTCTATTGGCTGTGTCCATGAGGAGAGGCGGGGTGTGTAGACACTGTAGCATAGCTTCACTGACGCACGAGAGTGAGGTTTAGGGCGCTAAACATTCCCCAACCTCCAACTCCGCCATCGAGTGCCCCACTCCTGACCATTTGTACTCCTCTTTACGATCCGACTATTCATTGCCTCGACCTATCATATCAGCTTTAAATAAGTTTCACTACAAGATGACTTTGCCGCAAAATTTTAGTCTGTAATCTGCGTAGTTATTATTAGGGCGGATCGTGTAGGTTCTGTTTTGCAGTGTGTGTTTTCTCACTAACTGATTTCACACGTGAGACTAGTTTATTTTGCCCAAAATGCCTCAGCTGAAAACAAATGCTGAAAATATGTACTAAAGGTAATCTTTCATTTAAATTTTGCTGAACTAAATCATTATCTATAGCTAGAGACACGGAAATTTGGCGAATCCGTTTCGCGTCCGGCTAAAATTCATAGCCTTGTGTTTGCTATAACCCCGTTAGCTTTCACATCGGCTGATTTCTATGCGAGAACGTTTTTGTTCTGGTTAGTTGGCAATACTTGAAGAGCGTATCCAAATAACTGCGGTCCAACCATGAACACAGGACAAGAGTATGAAAGTTGCAGTCTATCTTGCAACCAAATGAATCCGCAAAAATTCCGTACCATTTATCTAAAGCTATCTTTTATTTAATTGTGTACTATGTAATACGCAAGGAGCCTTAGCAAATTAAAACTCATAACAATGTTTACTTGTCAAAAAAAATATCACGTTCGTTAATTCAATCATCTTCCTTAACAAGCTACAATATCCGCCCCTGTGTAGTATGAGAGTTGTTTTGAAATTTTAATTACAGTTTTCAGCGCACCGTACTTCATTTTGCTAATTAAACCCCTGAGCATAGGAAAATTATACTCGGTGTTTTATGCTCGTGTAGTATAACCATAAAAAACAGGGACAGAAAGGTAGAATTCCAAAATGAGAACAGAAAGTATTTTTGTGCTTTTTAAAAATCAATTATTGTGACTTGCGTTTACAGTCACGAAGATTGAATTACACGAAAATACGTTATTAAAAATTGCTTTTTTATCCTGCATGAACAGAACACGACATTGTCAATGGGCTAGCATGCTTCAGTCACACTCACTATCTGGGTTAATAATTTATTACTTGATTAAAAATTTACCAACTATTTGTCGTAATACCATATAATGTTTTTCAGAAAAGTCCTGGGTTACCAACATTTCTTTTGCGGTTTAGTGAACACTTCTGAATAAGTGCTTATTTTTATTCTAATTAATAAAATACTTTTATACTTACCACCAAATGTTAAAATTAAATTTTACCTAAAGTTAATAGGATTTGAAGGTCAAACACGTAAAACTACAGAACCATTCAAGGTTATTCAAAATATTTCACCAGTAACTGACTCGGTACTTTTAAATCTAAATCTAAATCTAATTGACTACTGGTTAAAAACAACGAACTTTTGTTTAAACTTTAAGTCATTAGATCACCTCTGCTTATAGTAATAATTTTTTAATGACACTCAAAAATGAGCCAGTCTAATGCTTCGTGCTGATGACTCACCACGGCGTGTTTTTAGATCTGCGACTACCAAGTGGGTACTTAAATATGCAACGGAATACCTTTTAGCAGCCACACAAATTTTAATATGTGTAAATTATTATCATAAAATGTATAAGTATTTTATATTTAGGTAGCATTGTAAAAAAATTGCACTATAAGTTGCGTGTAGTTTAAATATAGTGTAAACTATTTTTTTATAGATATAGTTTGTAATGGTGCCATTTTTTAGTATCCCATTGCTAATAATCATATATGTTTTTTTAATTTTTCCATTTTTTACTCACTAGTAATTTTTTTAATTTTTTTTATTTATAAGGGTTTTCTACGTTTACTTGGTTATAGTTTTTTATTTGTATTAAATTAGTTATTAAATTTTGGTTTAATCATCAATTTACATTGAAATTTGTAACACATGAACTTGGTTAAGTGGAAGACAAAGAAGCATGATTTAATTTTGCCACACAAAATAAGCCAATGAAATAAAAAACTGAAAAAAATACTGGATTGATTAAAAATGATTTTGGACAAACGCCAAGAAACCTCAATAACGGACAAAAAGGATTAGTATGCAAACACACAGAAAACATGCAAAAATCAGCTGATATCAAAAAGTAAAAAAAAAAAAAATAGCAAACAAATTTTTGTAAAAGTAATTTGTCAGAAAATATTACATCACAGGCGGACACAGTAGGCTAAAATAACGAGAAAGTTGCATAACAAACATAAAATAAAGGTAAAATCAACCTAGGACAACATAGCGGCAAACAGAAAACACATCGATGATGAATTATGGACACATTGACGACGATGCCACCGTGTGTTATCATATTCATTCTTTGTGTCCGTTCTTCAGGTTTCTTATGGAATACAGTGTTGACTGGAGTGGCGTATGGAATATATATATAATATGAGAGAGAGTCTTTCAGTACTAGTGACGTGTAACATCTAACCTCGGTAACGAGCAAAAATTCACGTGTTCTCGTGTGTTCCAAATACACTTCATGTACAAAAAACTGGGTCACGAAATATAACGCGGAACTCTCTTTATTGGTTCCAGACATCCGCAACACCGTGGTGACTTATGCTTAGGGACCGGGAAAATTCGCGCATTCAATGACCTCAAGGATAGCATCCATTATCCTCTGCATTTCTCAAGTAAACACGCGTGTTCATTGGGTACCTACTAAATTGCGAGGCGTCTCCACTGGGTAGCCTCGTGATTCGACGCTTCTTTGGTCGATAGTCTCTCATCGGCCAAGAGAGTTCCAGTTAAACTGCGAGACAATAGCAGAACCAGCAGAAATGTATGTACACAAGTTTGAATTTCAGCCCATCGCGAAATGAATCCGCGAATTTTTCAGGTCTCCACTTATGTTTCAATTCGCGGAGTCACCAATGCCGCACACGGAGAGGTTAGATGTTGCACGTCTGGCGAGGACCGTGGAAGGATGGAGAAGGCTGGAGCGGTCTCTGGACTGCGCAGGATACGCGTCCAGCAACCACAACGGCGACGCGAGCTGCGGCGGAGCCGACCCGCAGCGCCGCCGCCACCGCCGCCTCGGCCTGGGCTACTACCCTCGCTTCCGCGCCGGCGCGCCCAACTGGTCCTTCGTGTTCGACCCCGCGGGGCGGCTCTGCTACTACTGGTCCATGGTGGTCTCGCTCGCCTTCCTCTACAACTTCTGGGTCATCATCTACCGCTTCGCCTTCCAGGAGATCAACGGTGAGCCTCTCTGTCCCCTGTGCTTTCTTACATGTCGGACTAGAGACCCCTGACCCCTGTAAGACTATAAACTCCTGTCCCCTGACAGACAAGAGTCCCCTGCCCACCATTCAGACTAGAGACCCCTGTCCCCTGACAGACTAGAGACACCTGTCCACCATTCAGACTAGAGACCCATGTCCCTAATTCAGACTAGAGACCCTGACCCCTGTAAGACTATAGACTCCTGCCCACTGAAAAACTAGAGTCTCTTGTCCCCCGTCAACTAAAGACTCCTGTCTCTGTCAGAATAGAGACTCTTGTCCCTGTCAGACTAGAGACACCTGTCCACCATTCAGACTAGAGACCCCTGTCCACCATTCAGACTAGAGACTCTAGTTCCCCGTCAGACAAGAGACACCTGTCCCCTATCTTAATATAGATCCCTGTCCCCTCTCATTTCGTCTGATAGTAGTTGACTTCCATGTATTTACATAAAAGCAATGCACACAGAATAAGACGCGTCACGATGCCACAAAACTGTCGCGATCAGACACGAGGCGACAACATCTAGTGACTGCTCTAACTTCATCACAAGCAGACTGTCCGATAGCTGCGGTGTTCTGCGCATGCGCAAGTATAAAAAATGTGTCAACAAAGGCATGCCGTAGAGTAAATACCCTTATTTAGTCTGTGGTAATGTGCTTATAGCTGACTATAGTCGCCGCACGGTAAGTTCATACTTTTAGGAAGCCCTGCTTCAAGCTGGGATCTATTTTCAAGGTGACTATGTATCCTTCCGCCAAATATCAACAATAACATTGCCATGTGGAAAACCATGTGACTACCACATGGCAATGTTTTGGTTGGGTAACTGTCAAATAGGGATGTAATTAATGGATAATAAAATTACACTGCAATTTTTATAATTGGTTAAATGTCAGTAGAAAATGTCATAACACCATGTTTAATAATTCAAATATTAAATATAAAAAAATCTAAGCAAATTTTTATAGTTTAGAGTTTAAACCCAGCGTGGTGCTGTGTCTTCACATAATATCTATAACAATTGATGTTAAGTTTTACAAAAGAAATTTTGCTGCTTCGAGATTACTATATCACAAAGTGCTATGGTTGAAAGCACGGAAATTATGTCAGTATCATTTATGAAGAATTTAACTTTAAGAAATTATTCAGTATGAGGTAGCTATGTAAACTGTTAGTTTCCTAAAGCCGTGAGTGCCAGGCACATCACTGCCATTACATCGAGAGGTCATTTGTGAATAGAAAATAACAAGTTAGGGTAAATATGTAGTTGGGCGGTATTTGCGAAAACAAATGTTAAAAATCCGAAAATACCTTTATTGTATGCTCTTCAACTTCCTCTTTTCATTAAAAGCGGCGGAGGTAAGAAATTGGATAATGATGTCACGTGATTGTTCGTGATAGGCCAGAATTCAAACGAACCAATACGTGATTATTTAGTTCATTTATTGTTTAAAACGGTGTTTAATTACCACCTCCAACTTAGGTGAGTTTTTAACGTTTCTAATTTTAAAGTCTTATTTGTTATTTTGATATTGTTGCGCAAGTAATAAGTAACAAAAAAAAAATACGTGAGTTATTACTGTGCATCCTTTGTTACGGGTTTGTTAGGTAAGGTCAGTTACATTATAAATAATTTAAAACTAAAGAATAATTAAAATTAATTCACATTATTTTTAATGTCGGCTTAGTTTGAAAGTATTAATAATGTAACTGACCTGACCTAATCAACCATTTTATTAATTACGCATTGACGATTCGCGTATTCACGAACACACAGCAAAATAACAAAAATGGCGTCGCTCGAATGGTTCCACAGGTCTTGTATTGCAAAATTAAAAAATTCTATATCTCCTTAAGTATTTGGAATTTCTTATCTCCGCCGCTTTTAATGAAAAGAGGACGTTGAAGAGCATAAAATAAAGGTATTTTCGGATTTTTAACATTTTTTTCCGCAAATACCGCCCAACTACATATTTACCCAAGTTAGTAACACTTTTCTGGCACTACGAACCGAATCAAGTATCGGTTAAAGGTTATGGCTAACCAACATGTGTTTTGTAATTAGAGGCATTATTTTCTATCAAGCAGAATAAATTTTAAATTCTAATTCTAAGTTATACATTAAACATTTCTGTAAGTGTGTATTTTTATGTGTCTATGTGGTTTGTCTCATATAAAAACTATATCACTTAAGTATGTACAATGCAGAAAAGAAATTGTTGCCATAAAAAACTTAACTTAAGAATCTGTAATAAAATTAATATATTAAATAAATCGAAACTCAGCAATAAATTATCACTACCATCAATATTATGTTATATCCTGTAATGAAACTAATGTTTAAGAATCACATATAAACACAGCAGAGAAATTACATATCACTAAACACGTTATCCAGAACACCTGTAATTAAAAAGCATACATTAGCACATTTACCCTGAGCATATATTCAAATGCTGTATTTTTTATGGTTACAGGTGTTAACAAAAAGTCATGACAACAACCTACGTAGAGTTGAATTTCTACTCAAGTTTTTTAAAATGCATTCTAATTATTGACAATTATGTTTCCTAACCTAACCAAAATTTACCAAACCTAATTTCATGTAAATAAACCTCATTTGGGTTGGGTTAGGTTACATTATGTTGGTTGAGGATAGGTTATGTTAGGTTAGTATCTGTGTACATGCCCTTACATTTAATATGTTTTGCTTGTGGGAAATTACCTAATATACAAACGAAAATATAAGAACGTGTCTGTTTGTAATTTGCCCGACATTCAAAACAAGAAAGCTGCGAGGAAGGTACTTTTACACTATTTTACAAACACGCCCCACACTAACGGAACGTTTTCACGCACATACTTTCATAACGTGTTAATTAGTAACTAACTTTTTCACGGTCGTGACGCCCAGATCTAGAAGAAATGCTGTCATTTCTGCGACATCACCCTGTTCCAGTTGACCTGTATTTATTAACATCGTAACTCTTCGTGCCACGTCGATAATATCGTGCTGTCTCCTTCTTTACATTCATTTTAATAACCTAACAAACCGTAATAACTAACACAAAGTTACACTGTAAAAGCAATAGTTCACTACAAGTTACAATTAAGACAACCCTTTAAAATTAGAAAATTAATTAGTACACAAATACACTGGATGTTTTCGGAAAATCAGAAGTCGTTTTGAGCAAACAAAAACAAGCGTTAAACATGGCTCGGGCCGACACACAGTTACGTAGGTGATTCATCCACAACAGCTTGCAACGTCATCTGTAAACAAAATAACTTAACTTTCGTATATATTAAACAATATTACTCCAGGATCTGGAAGTAAACATATGTGAAACATTTTCAGCAATATTTATCGTTATTTCAGCTGTTCAAAATTACATACTAAGGAACTATTTCTTCAAGGTTGTAGCCAACATACCGATAAATATCGTTGCCACGCGTGTTTAAAAACTTACATATAAAATTAACAAATACAAATTATTTCAGTATTCATACACACGTACGGAAACGTAATAGCTTGATAAATTATGTCGTCCTATTTTGTTTATTTATTTGTCAAACAAATTGCACAATAGTAAACCAAATATTCTTAGTTCCATTTTTCAACAGTTCTTCCCAAAAGTACGAACTTACCGTGCGGCGACTATAGTTAAGTACTATTTTTCATCGTTACTTTAATATTAGTAAATAATTACTTCTAAATTATTTGAATTGATTTTTTTTCTCATTATGTAGCTGGATGCAGATAGATGAGTAGGTTAAATACAAGAAATAACTTTTTGATATAATCCATCTTTGAAAGACTATCACAACAACAAAAATTATTTCAAGAATATGGAAAAAATACTTAACGGATAAACATTGTTAAGCTGACGCGAGAAGACGGTGTAAGGTGTCGCGCAGCAATGCGAGGTGTCGCATCACAACGCGTCTTGTCTGCTCCTGTGTGCGCCCAGCCAAATTGTCTCAGTCCAATCCGTCGGGGAGTCGCGGCAAGCGCTCGCGCAACGAGGCGATTTGGAGACTTCAACGCAGTATAACGCAGTAACCTTTCAAAACGATCACCAGTCATTAAGTCACAGCTGCTATGATGTATTATGAAACCTACTGTGTTAGTCTGTTCTGTCGTCTTTGTGTTGCCCAGAATATCTGTTTGGTCTCATCGCTGGGTTTGTCTGTTTGTCGCTGAGTTCTCCAATGCACTATCCTCACTGAAACTGTCTCGTAGTTATCAGCACACTGTGTTCGTACACGCAATGACCTTCGCTGCCTATTCATTTAACTTTTGACATCGGCTAATTTTGGCTTGTTTCTGTATTGGCGTATACATCTATTTGTCCGTTCTTGAAGTTTCTCAATGGCTAGAGACCTGCAAAATTCGCGGATTTAATGACCTCCAGGATAGACTCTACTACAATCTACACACTCGGGCAAATGCCACCTGTTCATTGGCTGCTGACTTGTGAGTCGTCTCGACCGAGTGTCTGTGATTCGACACTTCTTTGAGCGAGGGTTTATAATTGGCCCTCATTAGTCCAGATTAACAGTGAACCAATTGCAGAAGCAGCGCTAAGGTATAATTATTTGAATTGTAGCATATCACGAAATGAATCCGCGAATTTTGCAGGTCTCTATCAATGGCATTCAAAAGCCAACCAGTATTGGCGCATGTTCCCCAAAAAAATTAATTTTCCCTATTGCAAGGATATTTTTAAAAAAACCTTGTACAGTCATCGTAAGACTATAGCAGCGGCCATTGCTAGAGGCACGCACCCCGCGTGAGATAGCGCACAATTTGCCGCAGGTACTGCACGGTAAGCTGAGTTCATAATATCGACTTATAACTAATAACCCTTCACAACAATAAGTTCGTTTGATCAGTGGATAGAAACCGGCTTTAGAGACAAGGCACCTCAGTTCGACTCCTGACCGGGTCCGGGATTCTTCACTTGTGGATATTTTTTCGTTCCTATGTTCCTGTGTTGCATCTTAATTTCACTGTTGCAGATGGCAATGGATAACCATCATTTTCAAAACTTTATGTTTCACGCGTTTGGAGTTCTGATTGGCTGAATCGAATCGCAATGGAAAGGATCGCATTGTCCACGAGACATGTTTTACCAGTTTGTCGAAATCAGGCAATATATTTTATTCTCTGCTGTATCAGTGAGATTGAGAGTGATGTACTAATGAGAGTACTGTACTTGTTAGGATACAGTATCCACTAGTGAGAGTGTTTCACTGGTTATAGTGTTGTACTGGTGAGGGTCATGTACTTGTGAGAGTGATGTACTGGTGAGAGTGTTTCACTGGTTATAGTGTTGTACTGGTGAAAGTCATGTACTAGTGAGAGTGATGTACTGGTGAGAGTGTTTTGCTGGTGATATTCCTTCACTGGCGAGAGTGCTGTACTGATGAGAGTGCTGTTCTAGTGAAAGTGCTGTACGAGCGTGAATGCTGTACACCATGTGCTTCAGGGTCTTTATGTTAAGGCTGTTTTATTAGCTAGTATATTATTCTCATTTTTTTATTACCACGCTTTTATTAGCTTGACTTCTATGTATGAAGAATGGACCTTGTAATGAAATATTTCCATTCAATTTTTATCAAGTTTCGGCGTCCTAACGTGTTGAAATTTTGCATACACATAAAGAACCTCTGATGTTTGTATTTGATAATAATAATATATAATAAGTAAAATTATAACTAACATTTTGATGACTTTAAGACATTACAGTAGGTGTCAGAGGGTCAAAAAAAACCTAATTTCGAGATATGGGAAATAACCTCTTTTTTGTGTATCCATGCGGTCGGGGCATGGTGAGAATTTTCCCGGGGTCGACTGTTACCCTGGGGGAGGGGAGGGGGTTTAAAGACACAAAATTTCGAATATTTTAAATCTCAATGCTTTTTAGATTTGGAGTGTTTCCGATCCAAAAGATCGAGTTTTGGTGCGAAATGGGCCCGGGCTTCATTTCTCTCCCCCTTGGAGGAAGAGACGTAATGCCCCTACATTTCGAAAATTTCGAAAATATATTCTTTTCTATTTAGAGTGTTTCCGCGGTCGGGGTATGGTGGAACATTTTCCCGGGAATCGTTAATGGCAATATGGGTATTATAGCCTACTACATCTGAAATTATATGGCCACTCTTCCGGGGTGATTAAGAGTATGATACGGAAATTCCATCAGTCCGTGTGTTGTGATTGTGTACATATAATTAAACCAATAGCAATTCAGTTTCCAGAAAAATCCGCTATGGTACTGCTGAAATGCGAATGTTGCCAGTAATACTGAGTTGGGCATCTACCGTGTACAAAATGCAAGGCTGCCCTGTAGATTATGCAGTTGTTTATTTGGGATCGCGTCTCTTTGCTTCCGGACAGGCTTATGTAGCTCTTAGTCGCGTAAAGTCACTAAGTGGTCTCCAAGTAGAATTGCTATAAGATAACAAGAAAGGTTCCATTAAATGATGACGCATTAGCTTAAATGATTAGATTACGTGGACATTAATGATTAATTTACAGTTCATTGTAACAAATAAATACTTTAATCACTCATATTTAGTATTTTTTAATACGTTTCAATTAATCATACCTATTCAATATTTTTGTTTTATTTTTTATCTAAAAAGAATTAAATAAACTAATAATTTTATAAAACTAAAAAAAACGCTTTTAACGTTGAATGAACTAAAAATAAAAAATAAAAATTTGTATTAGCTTTTTGTTCAACATCTTAAAAATGCATCACAATTCTGTATAGCTAAAAGCGTGGGGTGCTCTCTTCTTTCATTTTCGTAATGACTACATCCTAAAATTAGAGATAGAAAATTTTAGACAAATGATATCAAGCACCCCCTGGGCGTAGATCCTGCGGGGGGGGAGGGGGGTCCCGATCTCCCCTGGTGTAACGAAGTCCCTCACTATACGAAGTCCCTCACTAGGCAGGGCATCCCTGCAATTGCAAAAGAGTAACTGTGATACTTGTTTGATGTCAAAACTATGTTGTATGTGAAACTTTCTGTGTATTAAAAAGTTTTTTTCTTATTGCATGCATGTAAGCCAAAATATGGACAGTGTACAGCATACGGGCACCTATCGGCTAACCCCACGTGTCGGCTAACTCCACGTGCAAAATTTTCGGGCCGCATGCCCTCCCCCACCCCTCTTTTTTATGTTACTTTCCGTGGGCCCCACTAGCGAATCCTACAGATTTGCGCCCCTGAAGCACCCCATCACTAGAGACCCGGAAATTTCGCGGATTCTTCTGGCCTCACGATAGATTTCAAAGTTATAGGTGTGCTCGACCCATGTTTACTTTCCCATTGGTTGATTTCTTAGCGAGAACATTTTTATCCTTGTTATTTGGCACTACCTGATTCGCTTACTTCTCTCCTATCTGTGCATCATTGGCTCACGGTTTTAGAGGGGCGTGTCCAAACAACTGCGTGCCAATCATGAACACAGTGCGAGAGTGTGAAGGTTTGCACTCTAGCTTGCGACTAAATGAATCCGCGAAATTTCCGGATCCCTACCCATCACTAATTCTAAGTTCAATATTGTTATAAGTTCATATATTCAGTTTCATAATGTCTATATTCTAAAATGTTCGTATTGACTGTATACTAAAATTAGTTATATAAAACCAATCTATTACAAATAATGTTCTCATTATTTATAGAAAATTGATGACAAATGTTATCAAGCACTGTAAGTTTTTATTTATACAGAGTTGAGGTGCATTATTTGGCTGGTGGACAAAACACTTAAATTTAAATTATTACTTTTTTTTAGTTCATTTAACGATAAAAGCGCGGTTCTCTATTTGTTTTTAAAACAATAAATTTCATTAAATTTAGTTAAAAGCTTTAGTTTGTCTTATTATAACTGTCTAAAGATCTCCGTCTTTTTCTCCGTTTTATTTCCGTAATATTTTTTAGATTAGAATACCGTTTGAAAATCTTACGTTGGCAAACAGTTGTTGTGTGTGTTAATTATCCGTGATGTAAGGAAAGATAAACGATCTAATTACTTAGCATTTCTGCGCGGCACGTCGAGGAAACATCTCCGAAGTTTCATTCTCGTCTTTTCTCTGACGATTACTTTAAAATCTTTCATACCGACTGCTAGTTAAGATTATATATGTTTGACGTGAAGCAGACCTGTCTTCCAGCGCGCTGTTTAGTACTTCCCACCCGGTTTCCCTCTTCATTAGGGAGAAAATGCGCGGGTAATGTATCACAAAACTTGTTGGAACTTGATCTACCGCACAGGCGCAGAAGAGCTGCAAGACTTTCGCGGCCAGGGAAGTTTCACGTTCTATCGTTATCCCTGCGAAGTTCCGTGGAGGAAACCAAATATAAGAAAAAAATAAATTATTCATAAAATGGTTCACGCAAAAATTCTCGGAAAGTGAACTTCTGAACGAAACGCCATCATAGCCCTAAGCCTTGTTAAAGATTGATCAGGTAGCAACCAACCCCTGTAAATTATCTTCCGGAAAATTCTTAATTTACGATGCGTTCGGAAAGTAGGGTATTCTTTTATAAGTTTTTCCGCCCTCGGGTAAAAAGTTATCTTTTCAAGGTTAAAATAAAGTTATTTCAAAAGATAAGGTTCTTAAATTGTTGGGGTTAGCTAGTTATGTTGAGCCTTCAAACTCATATTACATATGCATGTATGTAGGCTAATCTGTATTAATAAAATAGTCTGTATGTCTGTAGATCGCGTATCGCGGCAGCCGGCGAGACATAGAGCCGTTAAATTTGACACGTGAATTTTCCAGACGCGTTTTTCTGCACCTCAAAGTGACGAGCGAGCGAGACTGCTTCTGGAGCGTCGCTTAGCTGTCACAGCGCTGCTGTACCTGCACCAATCCTTACTAATATTATAAATGCGAAAGTAACTCTGTCTGTCTGTCGCGCTTTCACGCCAAAACTACTGAACCGATTTAAATGAAATTTTGGTTCACAGATAGTCTAGAGCCTGAGAAAGGACACAGGCTACTTTTTAGTGCGAAAAAAAGTTGTAAGGGGCTGAAAGGGGGGGGGGGGGGGTATGAAAAGTTGTATGGAAGTATCGTCATTTTTAGAGCCAGAAGCTTGAAACTTATTTTTTTAGGCTGTTGATTCGATATAAATAAATATGACATTCAAAGTTTGTAAACGTTTTACCTTCAATGGTGTAAAATAACAATAGTGAATAGGGGATGCAAGTTTGTATGGAAATATGTAAGGTTTATGTTAATCTATACTAATATTATAAAGCTGAAGAGTTTGTTTGTTTGTTTGAACGCGCTAATCTCAGGAAACACTGGTCCGATTTGAAAAATTATTTCAGTGTTGGATAGTACATTTATCGAGGAAGGCTATAGGCTATATTATATTATCAATAACATTAGGGATCCTTACTAAAATTCCAATTTAGAATCAAATGCGTTCGAGGGGGTTAGATACAACATGCAGTACAGTACGAAGTGTGTGTTGACAATGCCGCAGGCGCTAGAAGTTTATTAAGCGAAATACCACTCACTGACACACTCATCACGAGATCTCTAGAACTATACACCCGATTGACTTGAAATTTAGCATAGTTACTCATTTTGTGATGAAGACGCTCACTAAGAACGGATTCTGCGGAAATCCGATCCCAAGGGGAGTTTCGGGGCGTAATATATCAAAATTTCCAGTTTTTGGTAGGAAATCACCATGGCAACGGCTGTTGCTTTGTTGATGCTTCATTCGTCTATATGGCAACGACTATTTCATTGTTAGTGCAGTCCTTATCGCCGTTGAAATTTTGCGGGTACTTTAAATATCAAAAATTGCCCTTTTTTTCAAGTATATATATTTTACAGACTTGAAACTTCACAGCAATGTTCCTTATGTTACGCAGGATGACATTTTCCGAATATTAGATCCCATGGGTGGTTAAAACCAGGCAACAGTGGGTAATTTGTCTGCATAAGAACAGTATTTTGCATTGTTCATGCCTTCTGCGTCTCCATGGCAACGGGCATCGCGCGGCAGTGGAGTACCCACAAGGAGGGGCATGTTTAATGAGCGGTGCAAGAGTGATCTGCCTGTAGACTGCCGTAGCGAAGTACGGGTACATCAGTTGTACGTTGCGTGCACGAGTCGGGAAACCATCGGTGCTATTCATTTTCTCTCCGGTACATTATACAGCATTGTAATAAATTTTAACTGAATTTTTTTTATTTACCATTACTGTAAATGGGAGATGTGGCTTAATTTTTTTCCAATAGTATAGCCGTGCGAAGCCGGGTCGGGCAGCTAGTGTGTTATAAGTTTGCGACAAGAGACAAAATATTAAAGCTATTCTGATGTAACATTTACGGAGTCATTACAAAATGTGAAACTAAAGTTAACGCGAGTAAGAAACTTGCCAAGCACCGCGCCGTACACAATGAGCGCTGAGCAACAGCCGGGGGGGGGGGGGGGGGGGGGGTTGGTGGAGTGCGGCGTGGTACGGCGCGGTGTAGGTGGGGAAATATGCCTAAGTGTGCTTACCCGAACGGGCAGACACGTTAGGGCAGACAACTGTGTCACAGGCTCGCGAATACTTATCCGTATGTTTTATCGTAATGTTTTGGAAAAATATGGAAAAACAAAAAAATGTAGTTTATAAAAATGAACTGAATAAACTCATATTAATACTTTATACCTTATGTACTTATATACTTAAATAACTTAATAAGCTCTTTGCAGTGAAACACTGCAAATAGCTCCTTTAAGTTTTTATACGTATGTGTCTTAATTGTAAAATAATTCGCCTAAATATATAAAAAATGCTACCTAAAGACACTATTCCACGCGGACGAAGTCACGGGCATAGCTAGTGGCTATATATAGTGAAGATAGCACCATTCACCGGGAGTGACCCCTTACAGTTCTGTTTTAAATAAGCTCTGGAATGTAAATAAAACTAACTGGTAGTTTCTCCCGCCCTACCCTGATAGGGCGCATATGTGGGAGGGGAACGTGAGAATGCCGGCCGTAGGTAAGAACAATCTGTTGAACACGTGATCCTCAGTTTATTACGCTAGGTAAACGTACTACTACTACTACAAGAAAGATATTACAAATTTGTACAACACATAGCTATGATAGTTATTTTTGCATGAATGAAATATGTTTTTTTTCGAGCTAGTACTGAGTATTTCTTACGAAAATTAGAGCGTAAATTTATGTTTTTTTATGTTGGACATTATATGCTTATAAATGAGAGCAGTTTACAAATACCTCTTAACTATTGTAGGTACTGGTAAAACACAATGCATAAATGCCCGCGTGAGATTCCGAACCCAGCTTTCGTTGTGATGTATTGGTTTTAATGTAAATACACAAATTTTAAAAAATCTGTAAGTTTACATGGATATTTCTGTTTCATTTTTGAAAGAAAATTATCGTCGTAGTTAAGTGCCTAAACAGACGGAACAAACAATGCACACGTTATTTGAATGCAACTATACGCTAGTTAGTAACGCCCGTTCAACTGTAGTTTGTATATAACCTGGCGAGAGATGATGGATTAGAGATGATTTCGATTCTTATTTTCCTCCGCCTCTGGGCGTAACGTGTATGATGTCATCCCCCGCAACTACGTCAGTCATGCTTCAGCGCGACACATCGTCGTCGGAGATTAAATAACGCGCCATTTTAACGAGGAACCCCATCGCAGAGTCATCCGTCAAGTTAATTAAAACGTTAATTCGCGTGTCTGCAGCTCGGAGCTTCAAATGACTTATGAGTTCCCCCTATGAAAGCCTGGAAAGAGGGGTGGAGGGTTTTAGTCACGCCCGGAGATTGGCAGTTGTTCCACCGAGCCGGAACAACTCCACGTCATTTCAGGCGCAGGCGAATGTAAATCATGCTTTCCTTCGCCACAACACGCGACCTCTTCTTCTTCTTCAAAAAAATGTTAAAAAAAGGGAGTTGTCTGAAAAGTCGGTTTACGGACGATAATTTTACGTGATAACGTCATAAGAAAACATTGATGAAAAATTGCATGCAAACCACATTAACTTTTCACTTCACTTAAACAGTTGACAAAACAGCTCACGTGTAGGTTGTGTGCTGCCGCTGTCTCTCTTCTACTCGGACGCATCGGCCGATGGAGTGGAAGAGAGATAGATGCGTCACCAGCCGATCGTGCCTCTCTATCGCTTGTTCCGCGCTCTCGCTTGCCCGCTCGGCTCATGCGGAACGTGACAATGAGTCATGCCTTTTTTTGTGCGTGCAGCCGGCGTTCATCGATTTATAAGATGTTATTACGTCAATAAGTATCTAAAGAATATTATGCCATTACTAGACGGCGTGCCCACGCATTGCTACTTCAGTCTACACTTCTACAGTCAAACGCACTCGCACTTCTCACTATTATACACGCCCCTCCTCATAGGTGCGCCACTGTCGTTGCAAAATCCGTTTCCATGGATACGCAGAAGCCATAAACAATGCAAAAGCCCGTATCTATGGAAACAAAGAAAGCATTATCAATTAAATGAAATTTCATCAAATCTTGCCAATATTTTATTATATATTTCATCTACGCCCATTTGGCAAGTAATGCGAGGGCCACTCAAAACTAACGCCCCTTTAATATTAATGAACTTGGAATGGGAGCTCACCTTATATTTATCACGCTCGGTTGTAAAGGGGAAAAAAGTGGTTTGATAGTTATGTATATCTGAATTTCGTTATCATAAACGTTTAATACCAAAAAGTTTCATCGAATTTGGCCTAGTAGTTTTTGCGTCAACCTCGAACAAGCAAACAAACAAACAAACAAACAGACAAACTACAGTTTTATAATAGTAAAGCTGGAGTTTTCTAGGCTGGCCACAGTTGAAAAGCGTCCACGCATTTTATTTTAAAGTTAGGCAGTCAGAATATGAAAAATTAGATAATGAGTTATGAGTAGGGGCAGGCATTTTTCGCGAAAAATTCTGAGTGACTATTAGACTGCAACAAGGTGTAACCGCACCTGCGGTTTCTTCCTTGTGATTGGTGGGCGTCTGCGAGAGAAGACTTATTTGACCGAGCCAAATAGGACGCGTTTGATTCCGCGTTGAATTACTGTGATTGGCATAAGACATGGAAAGAAACTCGCCCAATCACGAAACACAACGATGCTGCAGTGGTTTAAATTTTACTTGGGTTCGAAATCTTTTCGGGAAATATGCATACCCCTAGTACTTATTAGGGGTATGGATTTTTCGAGAAAAGATTTTACATACCAGCTGAGAGTTAAAACACTGAAGCATAGTATTACGGCGAACATTTTTTGTAGCGATAGAGTTGCTTTTATGGAAAATATACAAATTAACAAATAGCTATAATTTTACATGGTTATTTTAGTTCGATTTACAATTTTTTTTCTGTTGGTTGTGTTGGCGTGGTTGTTGGTTGTGTCGGTGTGCTTGTTGGTTGTGTTGGCGTGGTTGTTGGTTGTGTCGGTGTGCTTGTTGGTTGTGTTGGCGTGCTGGTTGGTTGTGTTGATGTGCTTGTTAATTGTGTTGGCGTGCTGGTTGGTTGTGTTGGTGTGCTTGTTAATTGTGTTGGTGTGCTTGTTGGTTGTGTCAGTGTGCTTGTTGGTTGTGTTGGTGTGCTTGTTGGTTGTGTTGGTATGCTCGTTAATTGTGTTGGTGTGCTCGTTGGTTGTGTTGGTGTGCTTTTTGGTTGTGTTGGCGTGCTGGTTGGTTGTGTTGGTGTGCTTGTTAATTGTGTTGGCGTACTGGTTGGTTGTGTTAGTGTGCTTTTTAATTGTGTTGGTGTGCTTGTTGGTTGTGTCGGTGTGCTTGTTGGTTGTGTTGGTGTGCTTGTTGGTTGTGTTGGTGTGCTTGTTAGTTGTGTTGGTGTGCTTTTTGGTTGAGTTGGTGTGCTTGTTGGTTGTGTTGGTGTGCTTGTTGTTTGTGTTGGTGTTCTTGTTGGTTGTGTTGGCGTGCTTGTTGGTTGAGTTGGTGTGCATGTTAATTGTGTTGGTGTGCTTGTTGATTGTGTTGGTGTGCTCGTTGGTTGTGTTGGTGTGCTTGTTGGTTGTGTTGGTGTGCTTGTTGGTTTTGTTGGTGGGCTCGTTGGTTTTGTTGGTGGGCTCGTTGGTTTTGTTGGTGGGCTCGTTGGTTTTGTTGGTGTGCTTGTTGGTTGTGCTGGTGCGCTTGTTGGTTTTGTTGGTGGGCTCGTTGGTTTTGTTGGTGGGCTCGTTGGTTGTGTTGGTGTGCTCGTTGGTTGTGTTGGTGTGCTTGTTGGTTGTGTTGGCGTGCTTGTTCGGTTGTATTGGTGTGATCGTTGGCTGCGTGCTCACGCCTGTTCTCTCGCTGTGTTCCAGCCGAGACGATAATAGTGTGGTTCTGTCTGGACTACCTCGCGGACTTCCTGTACCTCGTCGACATCGTGTTCCACTTCCGCACCGGCTACCTGGAGGACGGCGTGCTGCAGACCGACTCGACCAAGCTGCGCAACCACTACATGAACTCCACCACCTTCTACGTGGACTGCCTGTGCCTCTTGCCGCTGGACTTCCTCTACCTGTCCATCGGCTTCAACTCGATCCTGCGCTCGTTCCGCCTCGTCAAGATCTACCGTTTCTGGGCGTTCATGGACCGCACGGAGCGCCACACCAACTACCCCAACCTGTTCCGCTCCACCAGCCTCATCCACTACCTGCTGGTGATCTTCCACTGGAACGGCTGCCTCTACCACATCATCTACAAGAACAACGGCTTCGGCTCCAAGAACTGGGTGTTCGGCGACTCGGAGTCGGCCGACGTGGTGAAGCAGTACCTGCAGAGCTACTACTGGTGCACGCTGGCGCTGACCACCATCGGCGACCTGCCGCGGCCGCGCAGCAAGGGCGAGTACCTGTTCGTGATCGTGCAGCTGCTGTTCGGGCTGCTGCTGTTCGCGACCGTGCTGGGCCACGTGGCGAACATCGTGACCAGCGTCAGCGCGGCGCGCAAGGAGTTCCAAGGTCAGTTGCGCCCCTCGAGCCTCGACCCTGGAGCCTGCCACACACGCACACACCCACGACAGTCAACACATGGGTTGGATCCAAGCTAGCATAATATTTTAGAAACCTTGCGTCTTGGAAAATAATAACTAGAGACCGGAAAAATTCGCGGATTCATTTCGCGGTAGGCTAGACTCCAAACTCGTTCACCTTCATTCTGAGTCAGTGATTGGACCACCGTTTACCTGAAGGACTCTAAGCCAGTGAAAAACCTTCAAAAAAAAGAAGTATCAAATTACAAGCATCCCTAGTAACACGTGTCACGAGTCATTATCCGATGAGCAGGTGCAATTTGTCCTAGTTCATAGAGGACCTTGGAGTCTATCCTAGAGGTCATTGAAATCGCGAAGTTTTCCAGTCTCTAATAATAACTTTAAAAGTCACTTATAACTTATAAACATATAACTCAGGATCATCATTACTTATTAGCACTAAACTAAAAAAATCCGTAACTTAAAATAATATAATAACTTCGAATAATAAAAACTTGATTAAGCACATAATTTAGAACTATCATAGATTAGAAACACTCAACACTAGAAACACATTGCTTATAAAATCCTATCTACCGTATGTGTTTCTAAATTGTGTGTTTCTAAATATTCTTTTTTCTATGTAACGTGTTTCCAAGTGACCTGATTCTAAGAAATGTGTTTCTTAGTAACGTGTTTCTAAATTGTGTGTTTCTAAGTTATGTGTTTCTAAATTGAATGTTTCCAAGTCATGTAAGCATCCTGCGCCTACCGGTGCGCACATAAAGCTCGAAAGGCCGGTTACACTCATATGTGCCGTATGTGTGTCGAGGCATTAGCGCAATAAGTAGGGAAAGTGAGTTTTTTACGAAGGGACCCCCACCATAGAATGGAATTCTACACACATGTATTTGCAACATCCACGTAAATGCACGTGTTGACTCTTTGCCATCGAGTCACAGTTTTCACGGGATGGGATTGCCGGATCGAGACTCGACCAGCCAATTTATTCGAAGAGAGAACAGGAGATGGCATGGCTACATACAACACTTTGCAGTCTAATATGTGCTCACAGTTTTTCACGAAAATCATATGCCCTAAAATAAAGAAACAACTTATTTTTAAACTTGAGATCATAAATTATAAAAAGCTGTAAATACATATCAGTTACTTGATGAGTTAATATGGACCATAATTATTTTACCTACGCACATTGTGTGGCTGTGATAAAAGTTAAAAATTGTGTTTACAAGGTTTTTTTTTGTTAAATAAAGAGGTTTTCGTTCGTTAATTTCTGGTTGCAAAACTGCGTCCTCTTCAAGAAAATGCCCAGAACCTATAGATAGGCTACATAATCACGTGTTATGTTTAACTTTGTGCTGCTTTTGCTGTTGGATTACAGTTTGTTGTTGTATTACAGTTTGAATGAGGAATTTTATCCAGTCAGAAATATTCAAGTAAGAATAATCAATTTACAGGCTACCCAGGTGTGACGTCTCACATATCAACAGCCATTGCACAGACAACATAATGTTCTGTACTGCAAAAGACTAGGAAATCTGTCACTTAACCAGTGAATTTCTACATTCGCTACCGACGAGATGGTATTTATAGTGAAAACAAGTTTACCCTCCAAAATTGTCTGGAATCCGCTGAAACCTTTATTTGTGCCTTAAGTAAACACTGGAAAAAAATCTTTGGGTCAATAACATCAAGGATGGACTCTAAAATATTTTGCAAACTCAGAAAAATGCCACTTGTAGGGACCAAAAAATTTGTGGAACTGTTGACCTACAGGATGGACTTCACATTTATACGTATAGGCCTACTCATTGGCTGCTGCCTTATGAGACTTCCCAACGTAACAGCATGTGATTCGATGCAGCTTCGACTGAGGGTTTCTCATTGGCTTAGAGTCCTCCAGATGAGTTGTGAGCCAATAACAGAAGTAGTACTGATTTAAACCTATTTGAATTTTACCCTACTGCGAAACTAATCCACATTTTTTTTTCGATCTCTAGCGATTTGCTGCTTGTGTGACGTCTTTACTGCGATATCTGTGATTTGATGAGTCTTTTGTTTGAACGTTTCTAATTGGCTACATGTCTTCCAGATAAACTATGAACGAACTACAAACGAAACTCGTCAACATGATAGAATTTTATGATATCATGATATGAAAGGGTGAATTTTTCGGTCCCTAGTTGGAAGAAATATATTTTCCGTTTTGTATTTTTTTAAATTACTTCCATTTAGTTTTTTTAACTGTTAATATTTACGTAAAACATTGCTACGCTTGTAAACTATTTAAGATAATGTAATTTTATTGAATTTATATATAAGATTTTAAAATATTTGCTAGGACAAGTAGTTTTGCGAAAATATTTAGCGGCTAGCTGTAAGTTAAAACGCTTTAGTTTGGTTCCGTGATTAGTTGGGTTTCTCTCAAATACATTTCAACCGTAAGTACACAAATCACAGCAATTCGTACCTGATTAAACGCGTCAACTGCCCATTTTGTCGCTGGATCAGAACAAAATACCAAATTAACGGTAACGGGACCCGCGAGGACGACAGAAACACACACAAAGAAGAGAATCGTCCGGAAGAAGCAGAGCCGAAACGCGGGCAAACGCAACGCGACGGAAGGAAACGAAGCAGAGAGAGAGAGAGCCCTTTAAGTGCTGCAGACGTCCACGCAAAATGACCAGCGTCCGCAATTTGCAATGACTTAAAAAAAATTGCATGCCCCCACATGCCACGCAAGGTAACGACTAAAGACGTTCGCGCAGCTAACCCGAGACCACGCACAGACACAGATTACAAAGTTAAAATAATGACCTCTTTCGCCCGTGCTAGCAACAATTTTTTACGAACCAAAAAGCGAACTCAACGGACGCAGAAAGCGTTATGCCAAAATGAAAATTTGGACAGGTGGAACTGAAAAGTAAATTTAGAAAAATTTAAATTATGATACCAAGTATCTGTGCCGGAAATTAGGTATTTCGGCACGTTTTTTTTCCTACAGTATTTTTATACTATTTTTTTTTCTATTCGTAACGACTTACATGTTTCACGCCCCTCGTGATACGACCCAGCCAACCGGAAGGTCAGTCAGCTAACGAAGATGTGGCCAGCTCGGAGGCCAGCCAGCGAGGAAGGTTCGACTCCCGCCAAGAGCCAAAAACTTGAAGCACACATCGACTTATGCGCAGGCTCAGGGGAAAGAAAAGGAGGGGGGGGGAAAAGGGAGGGGATGGTCCATCATCTCGGGCAGGCTTCTCGAGGCGAGGCGCGAAGTTCAAATGACCCCAGCGCCGGCCTCAGACTCACCGCATTTGAATCAATGATACCTACTTGCGGTGATTCGGTTTCTGAGTATGTTAGTCCTGTGACTTTACTGTTATTGCTAATGTTAGGGTATATTCACTTTTTTTAAAAAATTCAGTAATGTTAGTCCCCGACAAACCAAAAACTAATAGTGTATAAATTTTCCCTGAAAACCGAGTTTTGTAACGTTTTTTGACTTGACAACGTCTAATAAATCGATGAACGCCGGCTGCACGCACGAAAAAGTGTTCCACTACGGATGTCCCACTACGGATGTGTTCTGTTTGCTAATTTGTACGCATGCGTGGCATCTCTCTTCATGCTCATTGTACGCATGCGTGGCATCTCTCTTCCACTCGATTGGAACAACCATCGATTTGACTTTTCAATCATATTTTCGTCGTTTGAATTATTAATATTATGTAATTTAACGATCGTCCACCGATGTTCAGCACAATCGGTACGGTTATTTAAAAGTAATGTTGAAAATTCAAATACGTTTTGAACCAACAATGGTGTTTTACAGTTAAACATAATAATTCAAATTACACCCGGGATCTTTTGCACAATGTTTTAAAAAATATTGTAACACATTATAAATAAGTTTGATGTATTTAGGATGCGTATTTGTTATAAACTCGTGTTAATATTATACCCCTACCGTGAACAAAGTTTTTATAAATATCTATATATAACATTTGAAATTACATTTTCTTAGTATGGCCTCGTGGGCGTGTGGTTAGCGTACCTAACTCATAAATGGAAGGTGGTCGGTTCGACACCTGGCAGATGCAAATTTTTTTTGTTCTTGTAAAAATAAATATGGCGCACGCAACAAGTAATAAATATATTTGAATTAATGGATGCAAATAAAAGTAAATTTATTAATTCAATTGCACATTTCATTTCACTCCTTTGTATCCATACAAAATAGTGATAATTCAATAAAAATGATTCAATTTTATTCATAAAAGTATGCAGAGATAGATTTTATCATGCAAAAGACTGAAAAATTTAAAAAAAAATTATTCCTCAAAAAATATAATATTTTTAATGCCTAAATGGTTTGGTTGCAAAAACCTATTACGGATCAGTCTCAGACCGAATATGATATTTACTTTTCTTCTGGATCAATCAATTCATCAATCAATTCATCAATGTTTTGTTATGACGTTGTCACGTTAAACTATCGTGCGTAAACCGACTTTACAGACAACCAATTTTTTTAACGTAGACCTAATTCGATTATAATTAATAATTTTAGTTTGTTTGAAATAAAAAAATACATATTTTCCAAAAATATTTAATTTAAAAGGTAAGTAACATATATTGCTCCAGTTATTATAAGAAACCACAAACTCGATGATTCTTAATGTTACAGAAGGAAATATTCACCAGTGTTTTACACAATACGTAAGTGCCTATATAAAGGAGAATATTTGTGACAGTATAGCAAGCGTACCTCAGTTTCAAAATAATGAACGTCATTTTGTCGCCTGTGTTTATCGCTTCATGTCAAGGGGTTCTCTTGCACAATGAGAGATTGCGGCTACGAGTCAAAATCATAAACGTCTCGGAAAATGCTTGTGGGAAAGACCAGAAGAGAGGGTGAGAGGTCGGCATGTCAGAAGGCGAGGGAATTCGCGGCGCCAAAAGCAACTTCGCCAATTCTCAGGCAGGGAGAAGGAGCTAACTTCTTAAGTCATCAGGCAATGTGGCGTGAAGAAGAGGAGTTCTGGGGGTGGGTGGGTGGGGGGGTGAAGATACAAGTGCTTTCAGAAGCCAATCCGCGAGCAACAGACAAGAGCGCGCGCTCACAAAAGAAGTGTAAATTCACTCAAGACTCTCGACAAATATTGCCGGAAAGCACCTGGAAGAAAGAGGTAAGTCACAAAGCAGCAACAGATGAGTGTATTCTTAACGAAAATTAAAAAAAAAAACATATTTGTCATTTCATGGCACGTAATTTTTTTTACGACCATTCATGGGTCTGCTGAACGTGTCCTGCGAACAAACAGTGGCACACATTATATTGTGAAACTTACGTTGCGATCCCAAATAATTCATAGCAGCTATGAAAATTTTCAATACTTAATTGAAGCTAATAAGAATAATGATTTCTTTAAAAAATATAAATTGCAAATTCCAAACATTTTGATTTAGTAAACTATTTCAAGGTAGAAACTTAAATGTATGACATTTATATAAAGAAATTAATCTATTAGTTAAGTGCATTGCTTCAGTTATATTAAAATCAAATTGAAAATGTGTGCACCTTTCTCACAGATTAAAAATCTTAAATATAAAACCAGTGAAGTAATATTTATAGGATAAAAAAATGAAATTCATGCAAACGAAGTATCGCAATTTATCAGTACTTAACATTTATATATTTAAGATATAATTTCCTTAAAAAAAGCAAATGCAAGCAGAAATACATCAGCAAGTTTGAAAAGTAACATTTTGGATTTTCAGGGAAGGAAATTTGTAATTTTGTTATATTAATTTTAGGTGATGATGATGATGTTAAGTCGTTCTCATGTCGTGAGCTCAGGCATCACCACGGCTGTGACAGCCGTGACGTTTCTATGCCCTCCGAGGCAGGATGATTCCGTAATGGTTTCGCCGTTGCCTTCCGCATGATGAAGGTAAAAGGTAAATCACAAACATCCATTCCCCGGCCGGGGTCCACCAGTCAGACACTCTAGCCATTAGACCAAGGCGACGTACCTGTGTTAGGTAGATACATACTACAAAATACAAAAAATTGTTATGAAATATCCTATTAACTTTGGGTACAAAATCTGTTTATGTGGCCACCCTTGTTCACTCTCAAAAGGAACTACGAACTATCGATATACCGAAAAGCACAGACAAAAAAAATATCATGAATCATGTAGCCAAGAGTAAAAAATTTACTCCACGTACAAAAAGTCAGTCACCTCGAAAACTAAGACGAATTTAAAATTCACCTGAATTTTACAGAGCTACAGAGAGCTACGAGAAACCACAGAATAATAATTTAAAGAAACTTCAGACTCAGCATACAGGCGTAGGAAGATTTCGAAGTAGGTGCCTGTTTATTCTGGAAATATTTTGGAAACTTGTATGAACTCCTGGATTATTTGAAGAATTTAATGTACAGAACATCCTATAAATGTTTTCCAATATTTCAAAATAATCGATTAAAAATTTTCTCATATTCTAGGCAGCGAAAATATTTTGATATTTTAACTCAATGTATTCAGCATTGAATAGCTTAAGGAATTCCTATTAGGGTAGTTATGCAATTATTTTTGACATTCAAACACATCATCAAATTGAAGGCAGTTAGACCTGTAACTGCGAGATTAATAGACCGATTTGCGTGATTTAGCTTTGATTTGGTCGTGAGTGAGCACTGGGTGTTACTAACTTTGGTTTTGGAGACGTCAATCACAAAATGCCTAAGCGAAAACGAAATATGTTGGAGAAAAGAAAACAAGCAAAGTTTCACAAGAAAAAGGAATTAAAAATGCAGAGAAATGTAGTAGATATCGAATGAGGTAAATAGTATCCGAGAGAAATGAGCCAGTGGGGCAAAACGACCCCCTGAACGAGGCGCGGAATTCGCGCTCGAGCGAGCCTCAGCCGTCCACGTCGCGAGAATAAGACGGGGAATGAACATTGTTTGGTAATGGACGTGGATATGCTCTCTGATGATTCTGATGTTGATGTGTAGTCAGTTGAGCCAGTGGTTGTGAACGATGGGCCGAGTTTTTTTTGCATTTTGCTGTCGCAATTTTTTCTGGCGTGGCCGCCCGAACGCCAAGTAAGACGTACATCGAATTCACGTCAAAAAATTAGGCAATCTCAATTTTTTTAAATTATTTTATTTATTTCTTACACAATATTCTTGTTGAGCACTACAGGAATTTCATGAAACAATACCCTGGTGGCTGTAGTCCAAAATACAGCCTACTTAGAAATTTACCTGTATTTTGTGTCACATGGCATAGGACGTAAACGTAGGATTTTACGTCGCATGTTTATGCACAAATACGCAACGAACACGACAGAAACTAGTCAATAGGCTCGAAACCACCTTGCCTCAAATTTCGCGCTCATAAATTAAAATGAATCACAAGGGAGTTGTGAATGAACTATCTATCCTTGCTTCATCACATCAGTGGGCCATTTGTTCAAATAATTACATGCCATGCACCCCAGGCTTCTTGTTGAAAGTGAGATAATAAGTTATTTCGTCACAGCGCTTACAGACTAGAGACTGTTGGTAAATATGTGGTTGCAACAAGGTATAGAAGGTCTATGAGATATGACTCATGCCTCGACATGCCAAAAATTGTGATTAATAGTTTAAAATTATAATTATAGTAAAAATTATGGGCTGAATCCCCAATAACGGCTGTAATCCGTTTGCCGACAGTAGGAACGAGCCTCAAAGAAACTTAACCTATCACAAAACACAGACTATGCTACAGTGTTTCAACACACGTTTAGCCTCTAAATCTAATAACGAAAAAATACACGCCTCTTAAATCATATTTTTTTCAGAGTAGAACAGGAGGGCTGCAAACGTGGCACCACTTTCCTCGAATTCCTTCTTGGCACTAGAGGGAGAGAAAGAAACTCGGATTAACTGCTATTTAGCAAGAAAATAAAAAAATATATATATATATATACATACACCCTCGAGAACTCAGGAAAGTTGACAAGAAAAAGTAAAGCGATGGGGAATACAGTTTTTTTTCTCTTCCTTTCGCTGCCATTTTATTGCGCCTCTGTGGCTTCCAGTCGTCCCGGCGAAGAAAATAAATGGAGTATTCCTCCGTTATGGAGAGCCGGGCAGGGTGGGACCAGGGGTGGGAGGTAACAGCCGGCGCGGCAGGGAAATGTCACGAGCGCAGGTTGGCTACGCGCCGGGTCGCTGAGGGAATTCGATTGGAACGTGCCCATGGCGCGATCTGAGGGATCTCCGCGGAGTGGCGAGGACTCGGTGTCACGTGACCGCTCGCGGACTTTGTGCCGGTGCGAGGGGGAAAAGAGGAGGGGGACAGAGTGTCTGAAGGGGCAAGGGAGGGGAGATTCGACGTGCTGGTTAAGTCGATGAAAGAGTCACTTTCTCAACTATCCCTGGCTGCTTTCGCGGCTCACCGCTCACTTCCCAACAGTACAGAATTAAAAAGGCAGAGATAGGAACTTAAAGACGCCATCTTGGTTTGAACAGTTTTTTTTTATCTTCAACAAGAAGTCACTATCTATTCCAATTTTGGCTCATTAAAGCATAAAATAGAATTTAGTTAAATGATTGAAAATAGAAGTGATTTTCTGTTTCAAGTAGTGTTTTTCTCCTGGGTATTTATAAGCGTTTAGTATTGAGTTAATTTTTAGAAATGAATACAACTGTAATTAGTAATACGCTAATTATACATTATGTTATGGCCTTTGAAATTCCTTAACTGTGTAGTATCTACCTTTATGAAGGAAAATTTTTAATATTAATTGTGGTAAAGCGTTTTATATCATAAAACTGTCGAAATCAAATGGCATCTTTAGGATGCCCTCCCTCCGCCTTAATAGGAATGCATGCTTTAAGTTATAATTCTTGCTAGTTTTTCAATGCAATTAAGTGTTACGCCGTTAAAAGTACGTATATATACGGACGTTTCAATAAAGAATTCTTCTCTGCGAGATGTCGGCACCGCGCCGCCTAGAGTGACGAACGTGAAGAAAAAAGCTGGTTGGCTGTTGGAAAGCATTTTTCTCCGTTCATTTTAAATACATTGAATAACGTTTGTAAAACATCTTACCAACGAGAGGCTTAGCATCTATTCTCTGATTGAAACTATACAAACCGTTGATGGAATTAAACTCCGATACGTAACTGCAGTTTCCCCCATCATCCGAACAGTTCGACGGATAGTGAGGTCAGGACACTCTTCATACGAGCTGCCACAAATCTTCTGGAAAAAAAATATACTGGAATGTGATATCACGGATGAGGAAGTTTTGGCAATCGTTTGCACACAAACGAAAAATCTCAGAAGAAGAATTGGAATTTCGTACGAATTCTGCTTGCCCTATTGGCGAATAATTAACTCTGAGGTTTTAGAAATGTTTGCGATCAGTGATCAACCGAAGAGCCTTTTGCCATTCTCTCTATAAAAAAAAACTTATTCTCGCAATATTGACTGTCTGGTTATTGATAGTGCACTGTGATTAAAATGGTCTCGCTGGGGGTTTTTTTTCTTTTTATTTCAAGAAACGACGAGACTGCTTTGAATTCAACTAGCATTCGTTGAGAACTAGTTGAATGGTAAGATATGAAATATTGATTCTCCTATGTTAAAGCGGATACCGTTTAGTACTTGATCCCTATGTGAATGTCTGAACTGTTTTTCTCTCTCTTTCTCTTTCTCGGTCTATCCCTGCCTCTCCTCCCCCCTCCCTGTCAATCAACCATAGACCTACCCCACACCACACACTGCCATCTGAGCAGCAGCCGACATTCTACAATGGTGCGTTAAACGCAAGCGTCCGTCTACACTGCAAGTGTCAGCTCGACAGGAGAATTTATTGCCCTAGCTGTTTCTGTGGCAAGTTTAAAAAAAGAAAAAAAATTCGAAGAGAACATTTTGTGGGTGAGCAGAACCCTTAAGGAGAAACTAGGCGACATGGGGTGATTAAAGTTGTCAGCCCACTTTCCCATTAATTAATGTCGCACCAGTGTTTCCCGTACCATGTGCGTCTCTGCCTGAGGACGGGAGCAGATAGCAGTTCCCGAAACGTCGCTTGTTTCTGTTTTGGTAAAACTTTTGTGTTCGTTTGTCTTTTCGTTTTGTCGTGTTTTTGTCTCGTTTTAACTGTTGTGCTGAATTATTTTGGGCTCAATATTTTTGTGATGTCATCATTTGTGTTTTTTTTTTCGTTCTTTTAGTACATTTTTCTTTGTTTTTCTTTGTTTGTTGACCATATTCCTGCTACGGAATATTTTGTGGTGTTCATATCCTTGTTGACAACAGCAATTGTTTGCTTAATTTTGTGTGCTTTTTGTCTTTTTTGGGTACTTTTTATTTATTTATTTATTTATTTATTTTATTTTTTAGTTTTTCTTCAACAGAAAAAAAGTTCTTAGCAATGGCGTATGTCCAAAAACTTACATCAAGTAATGGTACAACATTTAAAACTCCAAAATTTAAAAATAGTTCTTTAAGGACTTTGAATGTAACCATGGCTATGACTGTAAAAGTGATCTGCGCGTGTGAAATAGCTTTTAAATTTTAGCTCTACAGCAAAAGGTGAATTTATGCTTGAGAAATAAATATCGAAACTCAATTGTAATTACAGATGTTTGTAAACTTGGACATTAACATGAAAACAACTGTATCACTACAAAATAGTGTTGGCAGTAATACCGGGTTCGAATTCTTGCCCGGGAATGTATGCTCTGTGTTGTCCCAGTACCTCCAATATTTAAAGTTATTTGTAAGCCGTTCCCTGAAAAGCTTTCCAGAATTAATTGTGCACATAAATAAGCACAATAAAACAAAATAAATTCAAATTATTGAATATTCGAACATATTTTTCACGATTTAAGAAAATATGCTTGAATTAAACATCAATTATAATATATATATGAAATTATCAGCCAATTTTCGTAAGAAATAGTATTATCTCAAAAAATGTGTTTCATGAATGCAAAAATAACCTTAGCCGTGTGATGTACCAAGTTAATATATATATATATATATATATATATATATATATATATATATATTGTACTATTAAAAACTATTTCTTGGCAACTGGATTCCCAAGGAGTATTTTGTAAAAGTAAATAAATTGTTTTTCTGTGTGGGGCTCCGGAGAAATGAAAACAGCTATGATTGTTTATTTTTATTCAGATAGAAAGGGTGTAGAAGAAGTTCACTGCAGAGTTATGTTCAGAAAATTTCGTAGTTATTGGGGGGGGGGGGGGGGAGGTATTTTAACCGTTTAAACTCCAGTTTCGCGCCAAGAATGATATCCTTGAATTCCTGTACCAATCGTTTGTCGATTCTGGGTCTCCAACGCCCTTAAATCATGAGACATTGTTTTATGCAGCGTGATTCGGGTGATGGGATTAAAGTACTTTACAAGGGCTTAAGACAGGAGACTTAAGATGGCTATCTTGCCTGGAGGTGTGTGTGTATGACATAGTGCAACTTTTGGACCATGTTGAGAGGGTTGGATATTTCTTCATGGCTTGTATCCTGAATGATATAAGGTAGCATTAAATTGAAAAAAAGAGAATATATTTAATTATAACATTTTAATTTAAATCAAAAATATTGTATGTAGCTACAAGTATTTTCAATAAATAATCATATTATATGCATTCATTTCCTACCTAAAAAGGATAATTAAATGTATTCCTATAGAAAGGAGGGTTATCAGAGTTAGTTAATAAATTTGAATAAATATTTATATTAAGAAAATATATTTGATAAAATGCAAGCTACGAAATATTTTAACGGTTCCATTCCATTTGCTTTTTTATTTATATAGTTTAATTGAAACATTAAGTTATCATTGTAAAATTAGAATAAAATTATAATTAATACTTATGAGTAAAAATCTTCCATAATATCGTAAATATTATAGTACAAAATAAGCTATATAAATTAAAAAAATAATAAAATAAACCAAAATAAAATAATATACATACATTTTTTAAAAATTATTGGAATAATTTGATTATATAACGATATATTTCTTAATAAATAATATAAAACAAAATCTGCTATGAATTTTAATCAAACAAAAATTCTTACAGCTATAATGAAAAATCTGAACCCTTATTTTATAAAAATAATACTGCAAATTAATTCACGCCTACGTCTAGAGACGCCTTAGGCTGTACATTGTGTACGGTGAATCAGATCAGACTAACGTGTAAAATCAAAGAAAAGAGCTCAGTATATTTTTCAGATTTACTTAAATTGGTGGTGACTGGAAGAATAATGAATTTTATAAACGTTCTTATCTTTTAAAAGGTGCCGCGGTAAACTTTCATGGTATCAACCCTTATTTGTGTACAAGTCAGTTTGCTTAGGGCGAGCTAACTAACGTCAGATCGCTAAAAAAAAAAAAAGTACGAATTTAGCTTTGCAAGTACGTTACCGTGTCGTAAGCGATTGCTCACCGTTTCAAAATCTTTGTGTGTGCTTTTTCAGGACTATCTCTCTCTTTTTTTTTACATTTTTACTACAAAAATATTAAATTTAAAATTCCCTATCGGAATATCGCTTCCCACGACTCTAAATTCTATTGCTTAGAAATTAATTTAAATTTTTTTATGATTTTCTGGATTGTCAGGTTTTTTTTAATAACTGGTGGCAAATCCGAGTACGCGAATTTTATAGGCAGAACAAAAAATAATCTTGGTTTTTCTCCATTAACTTACCACTGGCTAACATAATTGCAGAAACGTAGATTGTACAATAACACACGCAGTTCGAGTCCACGACTTGAAATGGAAATATTTCGTCGTCGCAAGCCCGCTCCTGTCAGGAAGTACGGTAGCGTGGAGGGCGTAAATTGGTCCGGGGGCTCTGAGCGACGGAAGAGAGGTTTAAAAAAAAAAAAAGACGCGAGGCCGTTTATCCTGAGTAGGAAAGCGTTTTAAATTTATTTTTTTTATTCCGGGACGATCGTTTGGCGAGGCGGGCGGGCTTCGGGGAACGTGCCACTCATTTAGCCGGGCGGCTGTGCTGGAGGACTCGGCGAGATAAGGGCGAATTGGAGGCCGCGAGCCAGGGCTTCCCCTGCGCCATTTCCCCTCCCGCCTCCTTACACCCCTCCCCCCCCCCCAACGGTCCAACAGAACAACCCCTAACCACTTAACCCTTCCTCGGACCCTTCCTCGCCAGCCACGAACCACGCGGCGCGGATGAACGCGATACGACGGCGAGTATAAGTACACTGCGAACTACTTTTCATTTTTAGTTTTTTGAAAATTTGAAGAGAAATAACCATGTGAAATTCCAGATAATTGTAAATTGGTGAATTTACATGAAAAAAATATTCAAAGCAGTCATGATGTCTGCCAACAGAAGTGAAAACCTTTTCGAAATTTTTACAAAAAAATGTTATCACACAACAAATTTGTTTCATCACGTTACTAAAATAACTACTAAATTACTATTAAAAACGAATTTCATAGTAATTGTAGGTATTAAAAAAATAAATAATGATGTTCTTATTTTTTAGGTTATGTTGCTACAAAAACTCTGTTTTATTCGTTATTCAAACTATGTATCTAAATGAGAATATTAATATATTTTTTACTATATTTTTACTTCACAGTAAGCGTATACTTAATATTTAAAAGCGCAATAAGTTAAACTAATAGGAATAGATATAGTATTTTCGTTAACACGTCACGTGACCATGTCGATGACGACTTACATGAATTTACTCCCTATCCAAAACTTCCCATAGAAGTTTTCACTTCAAAAAACTGTAGCACTACAAAATATCGTTTGCAATAATACCGGGTTCGGATTATTACCCTGGCGTATATATAAGCTTTGCGTTGTCCCAGTACCTCCCATTAGTTAAAGTTATTTGTAAGCCGTTCCCTGAATGGCTTTCCAGTATTAACTGCGCACATAATGAAGCGTGATACAACAAAGTAAATTCAAGTAGTTAAAAATTCGATTATCTTTTTTTTTTGTAACTACCCTTTGCCCATCCAGAGCACGAACAGGTACGTCCCAGACACCCTGTGGAAGATGTTCACAAACTGGTAAATATTAGAAAAAATATTTACTTATTTTATTCCGCGCAGAAACAGACGCCGACCCAAGCACCGCCCACGATCCAAGTGTCGGACCAATTAAAGTAAAATTAGCAAAGAATCTTCAAAAGCAGAGAAAAACGTGAACGAACTATGTTTACTAAACAAGACCTTAAGTAGGGGTGAGCTTAAATAAAAATAAAAAAATTTCAAACTAACGAAAACATATTTTATATGCTTTTAAAGATCTTACATTTACAAATTACCTGATCAGCTTCCTGGATATAAAGAAAGACTTCTCACGGAAACTTATACTATTTTTTAAATATGTGATATATATAAATAAATATTCCTTCAAGAAAATATAAACGCCGAAAATACCTTTAAAATACTTCTACAAAAATTATTGGCAATTATAAAGTTATCACTGCATAAAGAAGAGCATAAACAGACTCAGAATAAAAAATCGTATCTTAAGTTTATACTGCTCTTTAGTAAGGGAGACGAGCTATAATTAGCCAATACGAAAGTTCCTAACAATCTTCACGCAATGCTTTATAATCACGAACTACGACGATGTTCACTGTCTGAAACACAGTAGTGACAAACACTACGAAAAAGTTAAATGGACGCAGCTGCGCATAGAACTGGCGCTTTTCACTATAAACGTGTTTAGTAAAATCATGTTCCAACAAACTCACGTAGTAAAGCTTTCCCAAATTACGCATTTAAACAAATATCTTGTGACAACAAAATTAAAATTAAAAATATATCATGGCAAATGACCATGGAAATATCACTAATGAAATTTTTAAAAATTCAAATTTTTTTAAAATATTTTGAAAGCGTTTTAACGCAGAAAAAAATAAATATATTCTCAGGCAGTGAAATTTCGTGTTAAATGTGTTAATGCATTTATAAAGAGCATCAAATAACATTGTATTAGGTTAAATGGTACATCATTTTTAAGAAGTTATTGAAAACTTAAAAATACCTCCAACAATCGTTTATTTAGGCGCCGCCTGCGAATTTCTGCGTTATGCATTCCGCAACACTGTACTGTTCTGATCGTAGCCTAAAGCCATGAATCCGGGGGAACTGCTATAAAACAAATTTGTATCGAACAGACAAAAAAAAAAACGAGTCTATATTACATTGCCAACCAGTTCTGAGCTATGTTTAAGGTCTCAATTATCAAGCTCATCGGGAAGCCATAGATTGCAAAAATTTGTACCGAACAGAAAAGACAGACAAGAAACCGAGTTATTAAAAAAGCGTGGTAAAAAATAGTATTAGCGAAATGAAACAAAAAGACAAGGCGGAAGTGACCGAGCCCTTAATTCATGTCACGTGAATAATTAATGTAACAAATTGTATCAGAGTTACTCAACCAATAAATTACGTACATAAATTACGCACCATCGGATGATGTACGTTAAGGTATACGTGAAAAAAAAAAATTAATGGCATTTTTTTTTGTTTCCGACCACTACCTCAGAATGTACTGTAATTTCACGATTGAGTATATTTTTCTTCAACCCCGGCTCAGAAGTTCTCTCATATGAGTTGTTCATTGCCTCAGCTTTCCCAAGGGTAGTAAACCTCCCCTCTCCCTTAATCGTAAAGCCGTTCTCTCCTCCCACACTCGAAAAAAGCCGGGAAACTTTCGTCCGCGAGCAGCTGAAACGAACAGCAGGAGGGCACAATCTTGCCACTTTTCCAGGCAACTGTACAAAGGCGCGTCTTTCGTATTTCGTCCAAAGAAATTCTGATCGGTCCGCCCCCACGCTTGAAGCTCAAGTGAGTTTCCCAAGAACAGGAGTGGGGGTTGAACTAGGGGAGACTCCGGCCCGTAGGTGACATCCACAAGGCTAACACACACCGCGTTGCCACGCAGTTTCATCAAAAGAAGTGAGTTACTAGATACCTCAGCCCAGCGACAACCTCATCACTTTAATCTAAATCGATAGCAGCGTTCGTAGGGAACCGGAAAAAAAAATTCCTGGATTCATTTCGCACTAAGAAGTATCCAATCACAGGCTACCCAGTTAATTCGTCAATGAACAGGAAGGAGACTTCCATCCGAGTATATAAGAGACTGTAGAGTCTATTCTGGAGTTCATTGATATTACGAATATCTCCATACTGTAGCCATTTATAATAGTCTCCAAATATACATTACAGTCTGTGCTGAACACACTTAAATTATTTATGGATAATTGTTTGTAATTTGCACTGAAACCACTATAAAAATTAAAATGTGCTTTATTTTTGCCTATCACTGAAATTTTGCGGGAATTCTCATTGCAAAATATTTTCAGCGAAAACAAAACAGTTTTTTTAACACTATACTATTTTTTGGTTATAACAAAGTATGAATGGCTACTGAAGATATTTGGATGCTACTAGATCATTTTGGGTGGCTGATTACTTACAAAAAAAATTGTAGTGACAACAAACCAATTTTTCGGTAGTTGTTATTTTTAAATAATGGCCTTCTATTTACTTTCTTTTAACACACATGTTACTCTAAAAGGCTTCTAATAACCATAAAAGATATTCGAAATAAAAAATTAAATCATTTTTCGCCGGACCCGCCTTGTCAAAATCGCTAATTTGTTTACTTGGTTTAATTGCCTTTTACAATATTTTGTGACAAATATGCTTTTGCACATTACAAAACTAGCTGGAAAATTCTGGAATTTATTGCTGTTTATTTTTTGTATGTTTTGATATTTTTTAATGTACTTCCATTTAATATCTCGTGAATGTGGTTTTAAGGATAATGTAATAATTGTAGATAAAAAAAACTATTTCAATAGCCTTTAATTGCAAATAGGTTATTTTAAAATCGTAGGTTTTATTTCAAATTTTCAATTGGACCAGGTATCAAGTTAATTTAAAAATTACATAAGTAGGTACCTCAGAACCAAAAGAGTCTAAGTCACAATAGGGCAACTTTGCAGGAGAGAGTAAGAAACTGCTGTATTAACGATTCTATGTTTTCCATCATCTTCCACGAGCGCGTAGCCGGAAAGAAAGGAACCATTTGATTAATGGAGTATTTTGTTCCAACAACCACAAGTACATAACATTGTAACTGGACTTACGTACATCTATCTCTACTAAAGCTTTTTAATTAGGCTTTAGAATAACATTTACGTGAGTTACAATGTTACGGTTCTAAACGAAAATAAACTTTAAGAGATAATCTATGGCAATAAAAAAGGAAATTTTGCCTGTCTGTAGTTAGCGTTGCATGGAGACGGTGAATCCTCAAGCCGTGAAATTCGCTACGTGGATTCTCCACGGGAACGTTTTTTGCACATCGAAAGGAATTTTTCGGAAATAGTTTCAATTATTTATTTCAAAGGTTTTCAACTACAAGAAGGTTTTTTTTTTTAATTTTCCTTCTTAAATCATATTATTATTGTTTTATATCCATGTTATAAAACTATAATCTGTGAGCTGCGTAAATATGGGGACGAGAATATTATTTGTTTAGATAACCACCAATCACCACATAAAATAAATACAAAAGACAGCAGTAGCCGGGGAAACAGTACATGTTATTTATGGAGGTTTCCTGCTGCACAGCGTGGTGTGGCCAACTGGTCAAACTTTCTCCACCATCTGTGACACGTAAATCAAATAAATTTGGGGTTTCTACACCTCTGTGTATATCAATGTATTTGTCTGATACTATGAATCTACCAGCATCACACGTGTTGAGCACTCAAGTAGAGCAGCGAAAAAGCATGCCCTTCAAGTGGTCTTCACTAAAGAAATGTCGCAAAAATTCTCGGAAGAACATTTCCTGGTAAACGAACGCAACAAAAATCGCATTATTTCATTGTTTAGGGTGAAACTAAACGAGGCCCATATTGTGTCCTATCAGGCGGAGGAGCAAACTGGCATACTGTCTGTCACCTCCGCCATCTTATTATCATCTGATCACAACACAGTGATTGTAGCGGAGGATGTTAATTTCATTTTCCTGTTGATTGCCCTGCCAGCTTCAAACAAGGTCTACTTCCTCAAACCAGGGAGTGGGAGTACCCTTTCTACGTGCTTTCATCCAAACATAACACTGAATGAAAAGCTGTCTCAACACAACCTTTTCTTGCACGCTATAAGCGAGTGTGATACTACATCCACCTGGTAAAACCAAGGAAAAGCGAAAATCTTGAAAACTTTGGACAAATCCCCGACCTCAGACCTTCCGTTGCTGTTCTGCAAAAAAAAAAAAACTGGTCTCTGATGAAGGCGACTGTAATTTCGACCGAAACGTCAGTGAATTTTTCGCCAAGGACACGGCTACAACCCAGAAGCCAAGCTACTTCATGGTTTTCTGATGTTTTACAATTTCAGGTCGGTGACGTCTTGCGAGTTGCGGGCTTTTTTGGAAGAAGGTGAATTTTTCTTGTGTTTGGTGGCGTTTCGCACTGCTGAGGTGTTGCGTTCCTTTCTTAGTTTATGAACCCAGACAGAGGAATCATTCCATAATTATGCCTGGGATGATTTCTGGAAACCGAAATCAGGACTAACGGGGCAGGAGTCGAACCCGAGTCCTCCCCCGGAAGGGGAATCACCGGAGCGCCGACCTCGCTCGGCAAAGTGATTAATTGACCTCCTGTTTAAAAGCAAATCCCTCCCGCCTGCCACTAGCGCCCTTTCCTCCGCAGGCGAGAGCTGCTTTTCATTGTAATTAATAGCCGTCACGGTAACTGGCTGACGAGGTCATCTTGCGAGCCCCGAGAGCTGCGCGCTGTTGGAATATACTTGCAGGGAATTTGTTGTTTTACCGAAGAGAAACTTCTTTACAGCCGGCATAACACGTCATCAGAGCGTGACGAAGGTGTAACGCAGATAGGGCAACGAAGCGCGCAAACGATCAGGAGTGGGGGAAGAGCTTTGGAGCCGGGAGTGCTCCGGACTACATGTTTGAATTATACCACACTTTTTTTGCACTTCAAAAAAACTTGCGTACTTGTGTACTCGCATGCTTGCATTTTTTACTTGCACACACACGTGCGCGCCCTCGTGTGCCTGTGCACTCGCATACTAGCTCATTCGTACACTTGTATTCTCGCGTGCTTGCATGTATTCTTATGCGCTAATTAAGGCTCCCGTTGTAAAATTATGAACATAACGATCACTGAAAAATGCCGAAACTTTCAGCCTCGTCAAAACATGACGCTCTGTCCCCCCGTGCATATTATCCTTGCGCCACGGACCCGGCAGGTTAGCAAAGGGGAAGTGAAAATGTTACACCGTAAGCTCATGAAAACAGAATTCATACAGCGTCACAGAGTCGGTCAGTGAGTCAGTGATCAGCTTAATTAAATTATTTATTCTCACAGTTCTATCAGTGAAGTATCACTTCGAACACTCATAGTGGTCACGGTTCCATTAAGTTAAGCACGAGGTTATGACTTGATGTAAGCTTTTGGACATACGCCATTGCTAAGCAAATGTATGTCTGTAGCCCCTACTCAGTCGCACCTGTGTTTTCGTACCATGTGCGTCTCTGCCTGAGGACGGGAGCAGATAGCAGTTCCCGAAACGTCGCTTGTTTCTGTTTTAGAAAACTATTGTGTTTGTTTCGTCTTTTCGTTTTGTCGTGTTTTTGTCTTGTTTCAACTGTTTTGCTGAATTTTTTTGAGTTCAATATTTTTGTGCTTTCATCAATTGTGGGGTATTTTTCGTTCTCTTCTGTTTTTTGAAAAAAAACATTATTGTGTTTGTTTTGTCTTTTCGTTTTGTCGTGTTTTTGTCTCGTTTTAACTGTTGTGCTGAATTGTTTTGGGTTAAATATTTTTTTTGCTGTCATCATTTGTGGTTTTTTTTTCGTTCTGTTAGTCCATTTTTCTTTGTTTTTTCTTTGTTTGTTGACTATATTCCTGTTATGGAATATTATGTGGTGTTTATATCCTGTTGACAACATCATTTTTTTGCTTAATTTGTGTTTTTGTCTTTTGTGTGTTTTGTAGTTTTCTTCTACAGACATACATGTGCTTAGCAATGGCGTATGTCCAAAAGCTTACATCAAGTCATGCACTCCCATTGCACAAATATTTCAAATATAACACGAGGTTATATTTGGCCTTGCTGTTCATATTTCCTTGTGAATGGTAGTACATACCAATGTCCTGTCCCTCGACTCGTTGGGGCGGCGTCCACCCGGCGCCAGCCAGCTGCGGGTCCAGTGGACATCTGCACGCAACAACCCTCCCCCCTCCCTGGCCCCTTCAATCAGCCGAGGCGCGATGGATCGATCGGACGTAGCGCGAGAGTTCCGGTCGACCCCGCAACCTGCAGCCGCCTGCACCCGGCACGTGTCGCCGCACTGTCAGGATATGACAAACTGTGACATTGTCACCGTGTGACACAGTTGAAGTCACCGCCGTGGAGATAGGAGCTGACAAGATATGGCATGTTGTTACATATAATAATGTTCGCAGGCTTTCACGGCCATTGTCTGAAGTATGCTTGGCTTCTAGGGTTGTAGCCGTGTCCTTGGCGAATAATTCACAGACGTTTTTTTCTTCAGTCGACATTGCAGTCGCCATCATAACTGCTCCCTGACGATGGTGACTGCAATGTCGAACGAAAACGTTGGTGAATTATTCGACAAGGACGCGGCTACAACCCAGAAGCCAAGCTACTTCATGTCGTTACATAGTTGAAGCCACCTTCGACACATCGCCATGGAGATAGAAACTGTCAGGAAGACGGCATGTTATCCTTCAACACATCGCCATGGAGATAGATACTGTCAGAAGACGGCATGTTATCCTTCAACACATCGCCATGGAGATAGAAACTGTCAGGAGAAGGCATGTTGTTACAACATAGCTGAAGCCACCTTCAACACATCACCATGGAGATATGAACTGCCAGGAGACGGCATGCTATGACATGTTTGAAGTCACTTCCAACTCACCGCTATGTAGTGAGGAGGAGTGAGGAGATGACATGGTGTGACGTAATTGATGTCAATTCCTAACGCACCTTATCTTAACACTACAGATATTGCAGAAGCGGTGGATGAATAAGCCTGGCGATGATCGACGCTAAACGCATTCATTTCCATTAAATACATAAAATGTTCTTTTAATTGACAAGTTCGGCACCAAGCCCATTCCGGATTAGCGATTTTGCCGTATTGTCGCAGGTCGATATATTCTTCAAGAGAAACACCAATAAAAATTAGCAAACAGACTATCATATTGAAAACATTTTTAACAGGCCACTGTATGGATGTACATTGTATCTACACAGTTGTAAGACTCTGCAAACGTGTTATGTAATCCGCTAGAAAACGGGAATTCACACGGGGAAAAAACCTACGCTAGTGGCTTGGTTGTGCCAGATCATAGAATGTGTCTTGCTGAAGGATACCGTTTAAAAATCACCGACAGTATAAAACTTTAAATCTGGTTTCACATTGCAAAAACTACTCTTTGCCCGAATTCTTTGTGCACAAAATTTTTTTATTGGGCTCTATAACATGTTCAGCAGATGCACAAGTTTTTTTGGAAGAAGAATGACGTCTTCTTTAAGCTCATGCCTCCTTTGAGATACTAATTTGACTATCTTTGACATATCGTGGCCTTGAATCATTTCCACTAGACAAAGATAGCTGCACGGAGCAAAAACAGACGTTTTACCTAGCTAACTGAAAATAATTTGCGCAGTTATGAGTAGTGGCGTAAAATAATAAAAACCACCTGCATATTTGTCCAGGCACGATTGCTTTGAGATTCTCACCTGCAGCGAACAATACTCGTGTCAAAAGAACAATTTGCAGTAGTAATAAATGTATCTCTTAGTATCAGCAAATGTGGTGGGTCTTTGAAAAACAAGTATATTTGTATTTACTTGCAAGGGAAAACTAAGTAGAAAGGACACCTTCTAACCTGTGATATTTACATAGTCGTATACTGTCAGGCAGTGAGTATTTCACCATGAAACATCAGGGGATGTTTTCGCCTCGAGTCATAAATTATATCAGACGGTTGTTTCTTGAGTCTTGACAGAGTAGTTTCTTTTTCCCTCCGTTGTTTTATTCGCTCCTTAACACGTTCTCCCGAGAGAGTACACGCGCGGCATGCTACAAATTCCGTATATTGCTCGAAGGAAGCAAGAAAACTTTCTCCACGAAGAACTAAGTTTAGAGGGAAGACCAAAAAAAAAAAAGAGCGAGGTTACAAACGCGGGAGTTCGACGTGTGACCGCAGAGCACAGAGCACGAAGTGGAGTTCGAAAAGACCTTCGGACCGATCCTTTTTTTTTTTTACTCCCTGCTGCGGCTGCGTTGCGTGACCAGGGTTAATTTAAGCTGCAATCTCCCGACCAAGTCGCCGACCTGTTCGGATCTTCCATTTCCGCCGCCTGTAAGAGAGGAGAGGAAGTGGGCAAAGGAAGATGTGCGGTGACCACCGACTGCTTCCCACCCCCCTCCGACACCCCTTTTCCACCCCCTCGGCCGCACCGCGCGAAACCTTCTCTCGAGCAGGAAATGACACAGCATGTCTCTTCCTATTGGTCCGTGTGCGCTCATGGATCCTGTTTAACCCCTTTTCTTTCCCCCAGTTCGCATCGCGAGATGAAAACACTTCATCTGTCACCTACTGTGTTTCTTTTTCCTGTGACGCTTAAGCTCAACCAAAAAAAAAAAAAATGTACGTAGCTTCGTAAGTATGATATTTAAAATAATCACCATACAAACACTGCCGTCAAATTTCGCAATCGAATAATGGGAATCGAAATAATGTTTGTTGAAAATTTTCATGCAAGAAACCATTTATAAATATATTTCCCACGCAAAATATGCAGATATAAATTATTACAATAAAATATTTCTGCAAAATTACTCATGCTTCTGATTCTTTTTTTAAATTATTATGAGATAATCTTTATATTAATATTTCCAAATTCAAACTGCATAATTCAACAAACCAAGTGGTAAAATTTTAAATTATTCTGGTAGGATTATGTTACACGAAGTTTTGATCCTGAGTTCTGGTTAATAAATCTACGAATATGCCACTAATATTATTTTGATTTTGGGGGAAAAAACATTTACAAGCTGTAAATTGTAGAAAATTATATTTTAAATCATTTATGTGCCAGAGGAATGTGACAGACTGAAAAACTATACACAATAATAGGGTTGACGTTGTTGGGTACTCTAAGCATTGCCAATTTAATAGCCAGTTAAATCGATAGCAAACTGCAACACATTTATTACATAAATACCTTAACTTATTATGTATGATAAATAGTTGGAGTATTTGCACGAATGTTTTAAAAACGTTGTGCTTTGAAATACACGACCAATTTAAAATTTCCTAATTGAGGAATGTTCTGTATCCAAATATTTAATTTAAATGGTTCTAAAGTCCTGTATCATAACGTACACTCAACAATGAATTAAATGATTAAAAAAATATATTTCTTTTTAACATGACTTAAAATAATTTTTTTAACCCCAAATAGAGTTGTTGAAAATAAAAATTCCGCATGGTTATAGTTAATTTATTACCCAAGTATAGAGTTTTTTGTTAGCTGATTTCAGGACAGCTCAATTTGAAAACATTATGTCCTTTATTTTTTGTTTTCTGCTACATCTGTAGTTAAACATTAATATATTTTAAGCTGTATGGAGGATTGAAAACCAGTAAAAAATTATTATCACCAGTTAACAGATTTTCATATGTATTTATGTGTTTTTTGTGTGTTTGTATGAGTTTTGGTGTGCATATTTATTACATGGGTTTGTATGCATGTGTGTACGCGCGCAGCCTTTCAAACCCACACTTTAATTACTCTCATTTACGAGCACAAACAAAAAAAAATCTCTTCCTTCAGCATACTTTTCAGCCTTGTCTTGAACATAAATATCTTTTGCCGTGAGGTTTAATTTTCTTCTCTGGCAGTTGTTTTCCAGATTTAGAACTCCTGAACTCTCTCCTATTTTTTTTAGCCATTTTATTTTCTTGTTCCATTTTTTTATGAGCGTTCATTTTCCCCTTTCACCATCAAATG
Source organism: Bacillus rossius redtenbacheri (assembly GCF_032445375.1). Lineage (NCBI taxonomy): Eukaryota > Metazoa > Arthropoda > Insecta > Phasmatodea > Bacillidae > Bacillus > Bacillus rossius. The sequence goes on from NC_086333.1 coordinate 72,166,114, forward strand.
TGTGCTTTATTAAGTTATGTTGTTCTTTCGCCTTATTCGTATTCTATGTGTAAACACGTACTTTTTAGGACCTCTACGACTAAGTTGGAAATACATTTCTTGAGGACATAACTTCGTATTAATTTACTCCCACAAAATATGGACTCTCCTCTGAAAGTGTTAATGTGTACATATTTTTGTATGAAATTTAATTGAGCTTTGTATTATTTCACAAGGTTACTATGAAATGGGACTATTTTTCTTCGTTTTATCAGTTTTACCTGTATACGTGCCGCCTGCAATACGATTGTATAGAGTAGGCCTACATTGGTTATATCTAATTGGGTTTTGGATTTATGGTAATCGTGGAAGTATTGTGTGTCAAGTAGTTATAAAATGAGCAAAATATTTTTGAAGTGTGCTTCTTATGATGATATGTAATAAACATATCTTAGCTTACGAGCAGAGATCGCGTCTATCGATGAATTATTCTAGGAGTTCTAGCAGGGCTTTATGCTGTCATAGTCGTTGGGAAATTGGAAATGAAACATTCATTTTTATATGTAAAGAGTTTTTAAATAATAAATGTCTTACAGAATGTTTGTTCCTATGTTTGTTTGTTTGTTTGCTTGCTTGTTTGATTGTCCCGTATGCGTTCTTATGCCATTCATCCGATGGCAATGAAACTTTGGTTAGTGGTCCACGAAGATTTTTAAAATTAGTACAAACGTTACTCAATTGTTATACTTTCATTTCATATTTTATACGCATCTCTATGGAGTAGGCTAATATTTGTGCTTCATGATACGCTTGTCTCCAAGGTAAAAAAAAAATATCTCTTTGGCGTTAAAGAGTCAGTCAGTCAGTGATGAGCGAACTATATATATATATACTAGCTGACCCGGCAGACTTCGTACTGCCTAATTAAATTGCAATAAAGTCCTGTCAAAATGATTTGTAATGTGACATTTTTTTGTTCCTACATATTTTATAGTCGGGGCAAAAAATTCTCCTGAACAGAACCGTCACCCTGATGATAGGGTGTTTTGAATAAGAAATATTATTAAATAAAACATATAAATAAAAAGATAAATAAAAAAATAAGTAATCTCTTTATTGTTAATCATGTGGAACATAATAATTTTTATTTTCATTGTAGTGCATGATTAGATCGGTAATTAGCTTGGTTTGTAGCATTTCGGGTTCTTCTACCTAAATTGATTCGTCTAATAGGAGGCATATCTATATTATAGATTATTTTGTCACATGCAATAATTAGCGATCATAGGTAAATAAACACTGCACAAAACACTATATAGGTAAGAATTTGTTTCGTGTATAAGTTGACAAAAGCAAACTCATTAGGGTAGCTAACCTAAAATGCAAGAAAAAAGAACACTGACATTGACAGTTTGTTGTTGTTTCAACTTTTTTTAAATTTGATATGACTTGGAGTCAAATCCTTCAAGCCGTATTTGAAATAGGGAAATGAAATAATAAAAACTTAAACTTATGAAATACTTTTGATAACGCTGGTTTTGTTTGACTGATGTAATGACTTGAAAACTGATGCATTTTAAAGTAAAACAAATGAAATAATATCGCGAAGCCGACCAAATTGAATTAATCGATTTCGTTTTTTTTTGTTTATCTGTGCTCCAACGCACACTGTTTTGATAGATATGATTGAACTTTGTACAGAGGTAATAAAGTTCCAATTGACTCTTTGACGTTAGGAACATACCTACATTGTTTAAACAACAATGAGTGCTCGTTTTATTTAGAAAACATTTGTATGGGAAAAAGAAAAGGGCTGGTTTTAGGGTTTTTCCGGCAATTATTCGAATTTTTCTCGCCGTAAAAACCATCTTTGAACTTCAACGAACATTTAAAAAAAAAATTGGCCAAATTGGTCCAGGCGTTGTTGAGTTATGCGCTTACCAACAAATTTGGCGATTCATTTTTATATTTTATATATATATATATATAATTTTAACGATCTTTCAGCTGATATAAAATAAACAGATTTTTTTTTTAATGTTTTGAGTATCGTAATTAGTGCTCTGTCTGACACGCCAAGTAAGCTATTTCATTTCGTTGTCATTTATAGTAATTGAGAAAATTTCCTGTAAATTTATTCCAATAGCTCCCTCGCATTTTTTGCTGGGTGACAAAATTTTCTTTACAAGATATATAATAAGTTCACAGGGATTAAAGCCATAACCACAACACGAACAGTTTCGAAGTTTACCGAAGTAGAAGGTTAGGTTAGGTTTCGGTTTTGTAATAAACAATGGTTCTTAATTTTTGATTCAGGAACGGAAGGTTAGGTAAGTTTATCCGAACTAAAATCAAAGAATGATTAGGTTAACGTTATTTAAAATATTCTGTGACAATAAAATATATAAATCCTTGTAATACGGGGATTATTCACGAGCGATCGGCAATCTTCGGAGGACCTCGGAACTATTCGGGTGTGGCTCTCTTACCACACCCACCTAACGTATTTTTTTTGTGTTGGGAAAGATATTGCATTTAGAAACAATTAGGTAATGTATGTTGAGAAATTATGAGACAAAGAGTATAATTTATTTATGTATTTATTTATCGTCTTTATTGGTGGCGAAGTTAAGGTGGTACGCCTTTTCTTACACTTAACTACTTTTCTGCAATTACATCAAATAGTGGAATATTAAAAATTAAGCATGATATAAGCAGATGTTGACTAAATATTTAGAGAACAAATTAAATTTTTTAACTTAATGTTCAAATATTAACTATTACAAAAGATTCAACCATAAGTAATATAAAGTACCTAATTAAAAATTAGGCCTAAGCATAGACATTCATAAAAAGGAAAGTGATTAAACATACAGCAAATAGTATTAAAAAAATAGGTGCTACTACATTAAATCCAGTCACTCACACATTTACAGATAAAACGCTTTTGAATAATATTAATGACAATAAAATTGAATAATTAAAATTGAGTGTGATATAGATCCTCAACTTTGTCATGAACCAATACTTAAAATATAATGTATATATTTATTGATGCACGCAGACACTGTGTGCGTGTGTGCAGTGCTACTGGGTTGAAGACCCCGTGACCTGACCTGGCCAAGGGCAGGGGGTTGTTGGGAAGGAAGGGGGGGGGGGGGGCTTAGAAGCGGTCGGGGGTGAGAAAGGGTGGGGGGTGGTTGTGCTGAAACAGCAGCTAGCGGAGGGAGGGAGGGAGGGAGGTCATTCTCCCGTGGCCTCTGAGGTTTCGTGTAATCAGCAAAGGGGGCTGTGTACTGGTAAGGGGTGTTTGGTGGAGGAGGGGGGGGGGATGGAAGCGTTAACGCCAAACCCTTTCTCCCCCCGGGCTGACCGCGGTAAAGCGGCGTTGCCACCACCCTCCCCTCACAAACCACCCCCTCCACCCTGCCGTCAGACCGCCCTCTGCTACAAGCCACCCCCTGTGTCGGGAGACCTGTCCCGACCTGCGAGCTAGCGCGGTGACGTCATCCCACCGCTTCTCCTCCCCCCCCCCCCCCCACACAACCCACCACGTGACTTGCGGGCGGGAGATGGCGAGCGAACGACGCCATCTTGGTTTCAAACCGATTTTAGGCCATAACAATCAATCGTTGGATTCTCATAATTTGACTTAGTTATAGCGGAGTATATATAGGGCAAGGGCCCATGCCCAGGAACAAAGGCTCCAGTCCATCCCGACACCAGCTCACAGGGAAAGGATAAAAAAAAACATAGTCTATCAGTTGATTTTCTTTCAAGAAAATTATTTGAAAGTCGTTATTACGTAGAAGTGGTTCAACACTAAAATATTTTTTTATAGCGTGTTTTGCATATATAGTTACTTAAAAGTTGGCATTCGGCTTCCAAAATATTAAAAATACTTGATATACATTAGATCTAGCCCCCCTTCTAAACACTTTTACAAACTATCATATGAGTGTCTTTGATATACAGGGCCTCTACATAGTTAAATGTAATGCCTAAAAATTATAGTAAATAGATGCTTAAAATAATCTCCCTTATAAAGTCATGGGCATTTAGTATTTTGGGGATCACTACGCCTGTAATAATTCTGTAAGTGGACAGTATGTTATTGACTTTGTAAAATTTTTCATTTATTGCCTTCTCGATGGTAAATTTTTAATACTAAACGATAAAAAAATTGGTTACGTATAAATTTTTGTTTAATCTAAAATGTCATTGGCTGGGAAAACCCCTAATATTATGAATTATTTTTAATATTTTCCACTGCCTGCTGTATACATTATATTTTAGGTAAGTTTCAAAGAAATAATATTTATTGTAGCCGTTACCATGGTGCGACTTAGGAAAATGTATATATATATATATAGTTTTTCGTTTCATGGTCCATAGACCCTAAAACCATCGTCAACTCATCGATAACTGTAGCAATGTTTTACAAATAACTTCCAAACTCATACATAAAATCTAGAAGTGGAAATCTTGGTCGTGTTCGTTAATGGGCAAAGGGGGAAGGTTTTTTGATAAACAGAAAAATCGCTGTAACTTCTATAATATGAAAAAAAACACATCTGTTTTACTTATTAAAACTCGTAGGAGTAATACCAAAAAAGTTTGTCTGAAAGACATTTTGATACGAGCAACCATAACTGCAATGAATTAAAAAACAAGGGTTGGAGGGAAATAAAAGTAAGTCCCTTCGTAGGCGCACCATCAAATTCGTTCAAATTGTCTGTAAATATTTTAATTTTTATCTAAACTTTTGTCTGGAATAATTTTTGATTAGACGAACCATTGCTCAAGGGGTTGAAAAAAATGAAGGGTAGAATTGAAAGGGAAATTCGTAACTCCCTTAGTAGGTACACTATTAGATCCGTACAAATTGTTCCTAATTCTTATAATTTTTATCTAAATCAGTTGTCAGAAACAATTTTTGATAAAACAAACAATTACTGCAAGGTGTTGAAAAAACCTATGCTTGAAATATGAAAATAAATAAAACTTCCCTACCATGTACTCCATCTAAATAATGTTTACTTTTGTTTAACTTTTTAAATATTGTTGAAGAAATTTATTTGAAGTAAATTTTATATAACAAATCATAACTGCAAGGGGTGGAAATAACAAGGGTAGAAAGACAAAAAATTTCAGCATATTAAAAAAAATATATAGTATAAAATACATTATAATTTATTGTAAAACTCCTAAACATTACCTGATTCTTTTGGTTCAAAAATGGTTTGGTCAAACGAACTATTACTATAAAAAAGGGGTTTGAAATTAAAAATAAAATATAACTTCCTTAGTATCAAATTTTGACAGAATTCATTAATCACCATCTTAATATTACCTTACTCCTTTGTCCCAAAATCACTTTTATATGACCAGTTACTAGTGCTAGGGATAAAAAATAGTGTTTGTATGACAATAAATAATTGCATAACTACCTTAGTATTTATCAAATACATGAATACATTAATTATATATAATTATTCGTTAAGACGTTAATGCTGGATGCATTAAGTTAAAACTTTCATAATGTTTTCACTGTATGGAATTAAAAAAAATGTGTATCGATATTTTTGGATTATTGGCGAAAATATAGGTTGTTATATACATTAAATTCTTAAAATGTTCCAGGATTTTATAAAAGTTTCCAAAGAATTCCCAGTAGAAAAACAATTAGGTACTTCGAAATCCACCTAAACCTGTAGGCTGTGCGAAAGGGAATTTTTATAATTCCATTAATTTGGCAAAGGGGCCTAACTTTCGACAGATGTTGAAGTGAGCAATCGTGGCCTAGTACAATTATTACTGCGCCTGCAGCCATCTTTGTGAATTGATCAGCCGATTAAGACTTTTTTTGTAAAATTAATAAGGAAATCAAAAGCGTAAGGTAGCAGCTCGCAGCCAACGCAAGAAAACCATGGTCTTTTTTTTTTAAAAAAAAAAGCAACCACGAGATTTCACCAACCCTGCCACCGTACAATTGTAGGAAAAAATTTCTTTATCAGGATTATTATAATTAATATTGGTTTTTTACGAAAACCTCTGGGATTTTTGATAGACTGAATTTAAATCCTCAATTGATTTTACTAGGCGATATTTTAATGAGTAAAATTGAGATAACTATATTAAAAAGAAAAAAATCATATGCATCTAATTTTTTTTGTGAGAACGTCCATTCAAAAACATACGCCAAAACGTTAGAAGCTGAAAGTTGGCCAATGCTTGCGTTTTGGATTTTGCGTCTAGTGTGTTTTGAAAAAAGGTTTCTATTCAACTTTCCCCTGTCTAGCGTTCCTTGCGTAGTTTATCAACCTGGCCAAACTATACACTAGAGGCTAGTTATAACAATAGCATCATGAAGCTCACTCTGACGGCCACGGGAAACGCTGGCGCCTACACCCGTCTCTCGTCTCTCGCAATGACGTCACAGCGCGGCAGCGAACGTTGACATGAGCAGGATGGCTAGCGTTCAGTCGAAAGCGAGCTGGCACCGTAAGTACTAGGGCGATTCGCTCCAAACAACTTATATTATTACGTCAGAGTGTAAACTACGTTATGTAAAAAAATACTGTAATATTTCTTGCACAATATGTTTTTACGCAAGCATCAAGAAATAATGACCAAACTGGAAAAAGTGAAGTAATCGAAGGAGCAACGAGTGACACCCATTTCTAACTCGCCACAAAGACTTTCCGGTGCAGAGAGATGTCGGCTCTATCGATAAAGAACGAAAGAGGTCCAGAAAAACATAACGGACTCGACCCAGGTGGTGAAACTGGCGAGCGCGCGTGACGCAATACGACGCCTCAAGCTGCAGGCGTCTACATCGGCCCAGCGCAGCGATAACGCAGCGAATATAGAATCAATGGACGTGGACAACACATAGGAATAAAAAAAATCACATCATCACACTTTTGAGCTTGAATCTAATTCACAAAAAAAAAAAATTGGTTGTCCGTAAAGTTGGTTTACGGACGATAGTTTTACGTGACAACGTCATAACAAAACATTGATGAACTGATTGCATGCTTTAAGAATAAAATTGAATCAATTTTATTTTAATAATTAAAGAATAAATATTTGAAATTATACTAGTAATCAGATTTTTTAATTGCAAGAATAATTAACCTTTATTACCGAAATTGTTGTTGTAATAAGCAATGAAAACTACAAATACTTTTCACTTCACTTTATAAACAGTCGAGTGGAAGAGAGATAGATGCGGCGCAAGCGTACAATGAGCGTAACGTGACAAAGCGTAACGGGACAATGTGCGTAACGGGACATTCTTTCGTGCGTGCAATCGGCGTTCATCGATTTATTAGACGTTGTCACGTCAAAAAAGCTATACCACCCCCCCCCCTTTTTTTTGTTAAATCCTGCCAGAGGAGTGTAAATTCTAACGCTCGTATATAAGTACAGTTCTCCAGTAACTAACTGCTCGCCCACGAGACGGGCCGAGCAGGAACGCCTGAAACAACTGGGCTCAGAGAACAAACACACCGTCCTTGTGTTGGGCTCCTGCAGCTGCAGAGAGTACACTAACATTCGCGAAGGTTGCTATGACAAAGCAGGAAGGAACAATTTGGCCGCTGAAAAAAATTAAAAAAAAAGGAAAAGGGGGAAGTGGGAAGCAGTCCAGGATTAACACTTAGTGGAATTAAAATTGAGGATGTGTGGGTGGCGTGCGAGGTTGTAACCCACAATGCACTACGAGGAGACAAATAGAGAGAGAGAGAGAACGTAACGAACTACTTAAAACATAAAAGTAAACACATAACGTAAATGGCAGAGAGAAAAGGAAAGCAGGGTAGACAGATATAGAGAGAGAGTGAGTGAGAAGGATTTGGGGGGGGGGAAGGAATTTTCTCCGTTTGTTTTAGTGAAACTTCCCCGCTGGCTTGGAAAACATTGGCAGAGAAACCGCAGATAAAGCGGAATGCAACGTAACACTCGTTAAAATTTCCCACCGTCATGAGTTCGTGTATACAATTTAAATAAATACACTTTGTATATATATAAATTTCTTCAACCACAAACTAATTCCCCAACCCTCCTCTACCACACATCGTCGTTTATTATGTTTGTCACCTACAATGCGTGATGGCCTTGAGTGAAAAGAAGGAAAGAAGACAATATTTAGTACAGAAAAAAAAATTAAGAGAAGGCGATGGACAGTTAGAACGGTTATAATTATAAGTGCCAAGCAGTAAAATAAAAAAGGGCGACATCTCCTTAACCACATACAGTAGTGTCTCGCCTAAAGCTTTTCGTGGGTCTTGGGTGAGGATCACACACGGGCCTAACTCAACCAGTCGCGCGATATAATTAAAATAAAAGACAGATCGCCAGCAAAATCTTGGAAGGTTACTTTAAAAAAAATGCATCGTGGTGTAGCTCTCCACTCATGTCACTAGTAGCAGTCAAATGGACCCATCACTTGCCGCGCACGTCCGAAAGCGGTCCCTCACCAGTACCGCTAGAAAAAAAAGGGATCTGGCTGTGTCATGGACACGGCCGTGTGTTGTACGTGAATACGTATACGTAACAGGTAATATTGTCTATACAAAATATAAAATACGCTATTTTGTGTATGTTATAATCGTGCGTTTTTTTATTTTAACACCATACATATTCATTGTAACTATTTTACACTAATCTTTTATATATGCAATCGTTATATTTTGACGAGAGCTGATGATTGAAACTCAAACGAACGTCGTAGCTTCTCAGAGTCAAAAGTTATACTAAATAGAAATCTCGAAACGCAGAAAAATCACCTCAAATGGAGACGCTTCCCCCTCCACCGCGCGTGATGCGTCACAGTCCTCACTTAGCGTAACTAATTCTTTGATCCTTTAGCTATCCAGTGGTGTAATTAAATATTGGATGGAGATTATATATATGTAGCTGCAACACCAAACTGTATCCCCCGATTTGGTTATCATTCGTTTTTTGAATTGCCTCCCACTAATGAAGCAATTTTAAAGACGTATTCACGTCAAAAGAAACCCTTCAACAGTGGTGACAACGTGACAGTATGGAAATAAGAAATGCGAGTGTCTGGAAATTTCTTATCAAATATGGCGATGCTACAAGCAGTGGTATTTAACAGCAAAAGTGATCAAAAGACTCTGCCATTTGCATTCGAGGCATCACGTGTGTGAATCATCAACATGTATAAGTAATGAATTGGTGAAAGTAAGACAAATACGTGGTCGCTGTATTGTTTTTTAGTTAAAAAAGTTATTTTTAAATATGCTTTGTAATTCCTGACTTCTTCTAGCCATAGAACCTTTTATTCGCATTGGTTATTCAAAGAATTTCAATTTAACTCGACTTACCAACTTTGCCAATAACCACACAAAATGCACATCAAATAAGTAAAACTGTCATTATCAAAAACAAGTTTTCAGGATGAACTTCACCACGTAATTTTTTTAACGGCAACAGTATGAATCAAACATCTATCTACTGCATTGTAGTATTAGTAATATTAATAGGTTTATTTAATATTTGAAATACAAAACTGCTCGTAGTAGTTGAGTTGCTAGTACCATAGGTGACATCACAAAAAAATTACCATGGAGTTTATTTTGGTAAACTATTTTACTCCGGGTTTAGTTGCAAACATACACAAGTAAATAAAAAATTGTAAAAATGTATGATGTATTTGAACATAAATCTCAACTTAAAACCTCAGTGTTCAGAAATTTCGGACATACGCTTCATTTTTTCGAGGCGTAGCCATTTATATAAAACATAGCCGTGTGCCCGATAGGCTTTTCCATCGGCAACAAAAAGCCTAAATACCCAATTCTACGTTTTTAACTTTAAATGTGACAAACTTCCATACAAACCTTTTTCCCTTATTTTAACCCCTTAAAAGATTAATTTTCCGAAGAAAAAAAACGCCTATGCAAATTACTTTTATTTATAAACAAAACTCTAAACACCAATTTCCATGTTTCTGACTTCAAATATGATGAACTTCCATACAAATTTTCATCCCGTATTTAACACTATCTTAGGGGATGATGTTTCCAAAAATCCGGTCTTAGTGCTCACCTATGTTACATAGGGAACTACTGTGCAAAATTTCGTGCTTTTAGACCAACCCGTTTAAGATGTGCGTTGACTGTCAGTCACTCAATGGTAGAGTTTTATTATTTAGATTTCGTGTGGTACTCTTGAGAAATTATCCACAGCGGGAAAGTAAATTATATTCCCCCAGTTTATGCAGTGTTTCAGTTACTGGGATGGATCAATATTACGCACCACGCGCCCTCACTAGGACGCTGATGTTTGTTTCCTGGAATAATTCCAGGCAAATACAGAGATCGTTACTCGCTGGAAACCTCATCAAACATCACTGTTGTGTTTAGTCTTGAGTAACCGTCTCTAACGAAATAAAAAATATATATTCGGAGCTTTGAACTAACGAGCGTGTAGTTGTGAAAGTGCAACAGCACTTTTATTAAATGGCAGTAGAAGAAAAATACGTGAGAGACATTTTATTTACATAATTAATAAGTTTTATTCATTACTTAAACATAAAAAATTCTAACATGAAACTGGTTTACAATTTATTTTCGTGGTTTTTTTACAAATTAAAAAAATAATAATTTGATTAAACACTGACAATTTTAAAGCATAGTCTAGAAGATATCTGATTCAGTATGCGGGTATAAAATTCGTGACCCCTTAATTGTAATGAGGCAATAGACTGTATGGGTGAACTACGTACACTTCTGAAAGTGAAACTTGTGCAGCGTCCATTCATATAATGGTTTTCTTAAACTAGATTTTTTTTTACCCCTGCAAGTTTCTTTAATTTACGAATCGCCAACTTTAGGTAGTTGTAGCATCTCCTCTTAAGATTGCACACTCATTAGTTTTAATTACATTCCTTTTCACTCGCCATAAGGAATTTTAGTCATTTAAGATAAACTTTAATCCTCTACGAAATAAAAATAGATTATAGAAGGTCAGTAAAGCGGTACTTTAAAGGTGGCTTTTTTTGTGGGAAAGAATTTGTGCTGATGATGGGAGAAAGCTTAATTTCACAGCATTAGAACCGGAACCGTCATTTAAGGTTTAACAAGAGGGTAAATTATAATAGATGCGTTATAAGATTTTTAAAAAAATGTCCCGCACGCTGAGACTGTTTACTGTTAAAGTCACGAGGCAGAACTCCACTTGAATCTGAGCTGTCCGCAGTCATATAAGGCTATGTCATATTATTTCACTATCCATTATTTCGAGAGGTGGTACATTTTAATATTGGAAGAAGTGGGTTTTGGTATAAATGGGAGCTCCCCTTATATTGGTTGCTCTTGGACGAGTAAAAATGATTTTTTATTGTTATACCACTGCATCCCGTCATCGCAGCGAGATAATTTTTTTTTTTTTGAAATTATACTTTTAATACGAAAATCTCGAGTTTACCTAAAACACAAACAAATAACGTGGTAGTAAAAACAAAGCTAAGCAAGACTTTTATACGTTTTGAAACAAACATGAACAAATCATACTTGAAAAACTGACTTTTATATGAAGCACAATACGTGGGACAATAAATAAAAATATCTACGCAGGGAGTTATGTAACCGTTAAATTAACAGTTAAAAAAAATACTGTATTTCCTATTCATGTGTTTCTTTTAATGTGATCGTGTGACGTCATATCCGATTTATTTCCCGGCTGGGCTGGTGCTGAAATCTTTGGTGGGTCTGCGGGGTATCACACCCTGTCTCGGAGCATGGGAGGTGGTGGTTGGTTTGATGATGGTTAGCCCTACCCCCTTTCTCCTTCACTTTCCCCATCAGACTTCCTCACCCCTCTTCACCCACCCATTTCCCGCCATCTATGGAGGACTGCACTGCGCCCAGCACACGGACAGAAACCTAACCCCAGGGAACAGAAGTACAGGTGGAACAGAAACGACAGTGATCTGCGAATGGCTACCACGCTCAGGATGTAGCTTGGAGACGCAAAACACAAAATTCCATCCCACCTACCAGTTCAACTTTGGCACTATTGAATCCATCAGCGGGCCCAACGTTCTTTGAATGCTTAGCAATGGAGAAGATTGATTCAAAATTTTATTTTGGACATACGCAATGTTGGCTAGAAACCTCAATAACGGACAAAAAAGAGGAAAATAACAACAAAATAAATGGTGAACATGAAAAAACGCAGAAAAATAAAAATTAAAAAAAAAATACTAATAATTTATTTTTAGCGATACATAATAAGGTAGGAGTTTCACATCTTACGCGTATGGATTATTCCACGCGCACACACAATTTTTTTTTAGCTTGCCAATTTATCATCTGCATTGTTCAGCGATACACAGCACTGTTTCTTGCGTGAGATTTCGGATCTTTGTACTTACAGGTAATTTAATTAATATTCCAAGCAAACTGTAGACAACTGGAAATAAAAAAACTACACACACACAAAATAATATACAACACGATTATGCTTAGCCAAATGTATGTGTGCATTGTGCGCACTGTAACACGTTAAAAATGAATGAACACTGCAGACATATCAAGGAAAGTAAATAAATCTGAGTCACTGGCTGCAACAGAAGCTGTCCCACTCTTTATCTTGAACTAACGTCTCTCTCACGTAACATCCACTTGTCGTGGCCGACAGGTTTTCCATTGCCTTATTAGGTTTTCCATTGCCTTATCAGGTTTTCCATTGCCTTATCAGGTTTTCCATTGCCTATTCAGGTTTTCCATTACCTTATCAGATTTCTACCATTCCGCCGCCCAGAAGTAACCAAGCCTGCTCTTCGTTTAAGACGAAACAGAATACATTACAGATATATTTTCTGTCTCTCCTTGCAGTCTACTGTCACATCTTTCTTCCAGGAAAAATTCTTTTTACAAAAAACCAAAAGGTTAACCGTGTCTGCAACTGTAAACGTGATGTGACCATATCGCATAACTTAAGGTTTCCAGACTTGTAATTTTCGTCCTGCTATCAGGGTGAATTTAGGCATTGATTGTAGCCTGGCCCCTCTTGTGTACGCACACCTGCCTACTTATCGTGATGGCCCTGGATATATATATATGTATATATAATAGATAAAAATATAGATATGTAATATTTTCATTGCTATAGATTGACATATATAGAGGTATAGAGAGATATAAAGAGGTATAAAATAGAGATATAGATATAGATATAAACTTAGAGGGATAGAGAATTATGTAGTTATAGATAGAGAGATGCTTTGTTTATGTGTACCTACTTCAACTTACAAAAAAAAAAAAAAGATCGAGGTATTGCAATGCATGCCCGGCATTAACTATTATTTAATAAATTTTATCTTATATATACATATATATATATAAACCCCTTTTTATCCCAAATCCTAAAAAAAAATCTATCATTCCTATCAACGAAAAGGAAATATTTTTAAAGCAAACAGCAGGGAAAGTGGTTCGATATCATCACTCCCCCTTTTTTTTTTTTAAATTGAATTGAGTTCTTGCGTACGGCTCCTACCGTGGATCTCTACGGTTCTGCTGCTGTCACTGACGTTTCGGGCTCTGCTGCCATATCTTCACTCGCGGACCCATCGCATCCTCTCAGCACTCGGTGGCGTCTCCTCCTCCGCGGCGGGAAGCATTGTCCCGGGGGGGGGGGGGGGGGGGGGGTACGACTCAGCGCCGGAGTGACTGACGACGAGGTCGTGGGCCTCGGAGGAGAGAACACGTCAGGACACGTCCGCCGTGTCGCTGGGCCGGGGGGGCGGGGGGGGAGGGGGGTAGTCCACGGACTTGTTTCCCCCCGTGTTCCAGGAGGTTCTCTCTTCTTGCGCTCCCGTCCCGCTCTCGAGGGAGCAACCCCCCCCCCCCCCCCCCACTACACCCTCTCCCACAGCAAGAAGAGGTATTAGAGCCGGGGACCGGTGGAAGCTGGTCGTTGCCACTTCTCACCTTCCGTCGTTTGTCATCGCGTGTCGAGTTGGGCCCTTTTCGAAATTCCTCGACGTTCGGGTTCGACGCGGAAATGAATACAGGCGTAAAAAAAATATTTTTTCAATTTTTTTTCCCTCGTGACGGGATGATTTGGTCTTACATGTAGGGTTGATTATTTCGTTTATTAAAACATTTTTTTTCCTGTTCATTTATTCCGAAAGCAATCTTTCGCTTGTTGTTTGGTCAAAATGTTTGCCGACAGATACATGTTACCACACATTTTCTTTTTATTTTATAATTTCTTTAAAAAAAAGGAACACAATTTATCATTATTATGAACACATGGTTCCCCCCCTTTTTTTACCGTTATTAGATAATTTTTTTTTAAATTTTAGCTAAAGCCTGGCATGCGTTTCAATGCCTGAATCAATTTCTTTTTTAATTTGTTTGAAGTAGGTACACATCTTTATATATATACTAGCTAAACCCGGCCACGCTTTGCTGTGGCACAGTTTAATATTAATTCATTGTTTAATTTAATATTTTACTGTGCATGGCTGTGGAATGTAATAGAAGAAATAAAAATGTGTTTAGCTTAAATATTTTTATTGTAAAGCTAATGGAAGGACTACATTCCTTGTTTTCCCATTTTTTGCATAAACATATAGATCAGATGGTTTACCGACTCTGGAGCACCCGACATATAACTGTCCATGAGAGAAGCATTCATTTTCTAAATTCAAACCGCACACTTGCAAAGATTGTCCTTGTGCTTTATTGATGGTCATAGCGAACGCAAGGCGTATTGGAAATTGAAGTCGTTTGAACTCGAACGCCATATCTGTCGGAATAAGTGGCATTCGTGGAAGTAATACGTCTTCACCTTTATGAAGTCCAATCAAAATTGTTGCTTCAATAAGATTATCCATTAATTTTTTAACTACTAATCGTGTACCATTACATAATTTAGGCTGACAGATATTTCGAAGCAATATAATTGGCACACCAATTTTCAAATTCAAAATATGTGGTGGTAATCCTGGAACATCGAGTGAATTGAGAAATTCCGTTGGAAAGTTCACTGCTTCATTTTGGTGCACTACTGAATCAATAGATTTGTATGTCATTGTTTCACCTTCGATTCTGTTTATAATACTATTGTTCATATCGTGTACGTCAACATTTTTAGCCGCTAGAATGGCTCTTTCGCTCAACCATGCATGATTTTTGAATTTTGTTTCGATGTTTTGGAATACCTTGTCTACTAATTCCTCTTTTGAATCTACGATGTTGCATAAATCAGATGATAAGCTGATTTTTCCTGTTTCTGGATTTGTAGGTACAGTGCCGTTACCAACTTCAATTAATTGTCTTGAAAATATGACTGCTGTTGGATCGTTCTGAAGTTTAACTCGCATATTCGTGGTTAAATGCATTTTTTTTACTGTGCTCCAAAAATTTGAATATTTTTTAATTTAAACGTATTTTTATCAATAGAGTCGAAAGAATATACTTTCAAATTAAATAAAGTTTTTTATTCTTTCTTGAAATATATATATATATATATACATATTTGTGTAAATTATAGTCGTCAAGGCACAATGGTCGAGTAGCCTGATGTGCTTGAACTTCGACAATTTGTGCTGGAGTGCCACTCTTGATGTATTATCAATGTATGTGAATTTGCAAATAAAGAGACTTATGAATTGTGAATTGTGAACTTCGACAATATGGTACAGCATCGTCGAGCGTGGTCACAACTAAGTTGGGTGACCATGATATTTAGTTATAGAAACTTTTTTTTCAGACTTTTCCGGTGGATTTTCCCAAACTTTTATTTCATATAAACACTCTTCTGTTAAGATGCAATGTTCTGTAAAAATTTCAATCCAAACCATCGTATACTTTCCGAGTTTTGCGGCCAAATACATACGGAAGCTAAATTTTTATATATATAGATTTCTTGTGTGCGTGTGTATGTCACTGAACTCCTCCTAGACGGCTGGACCGATTTTGATGAAATTTTTTGTGTGAGTTCACGGGGATTCGAGGATGGTTTAGATTCACAATTGGATATTTTATCTCGATTCTGAGTTAAGAAAAAACTAAAAAAAAACACGCTTTAAAAGCAAAAAAACTAAGCATTGTTGATAATTAGCCTCCATGGCAACGGTCTTTTGCATTGTTGTTGCCTTCTGCGTAAACATGGGAAAGGTTTTTGGTAAAGGCAGTGGCGTGCCCAAGAGGAGGGGTATGTATAATGAGAAGATACAAAATGTCCAGCGTAGAAATACTTACCGCCATATGTACATTTGGGCAGGACAATGTCTGTCGGGTCCGCTAGAAAGATATATAGAGATATATATGTAGAAAGATATATAGAGATAGAGACATAAATAGAATGATAGAGAGAGTTATAGAGATATACATAGAGAGATAGAGAATTAGAGAGATAAAGAGAGATGCTTAGTATACGTTTAAAAAATTAATTGAGGCATTGCAACGCATGCCGGGCATTATCTAGTCTCTCTCTAATTCTCTATCTCTTTCTATGTTTATCTCTATATCTATCTCTATACCTCTATCTATACATCTACCTCTCTATATTTCTCCATACCTCTATATATGTCAATCTATAGCAACGAAAATATTAAAAATCTATGTTTTTACCTATCTTTATTTTTATATATCGTTTAACCTGTCACATGTGTGACATAGGTACATAAAAACACGCGCGTATTCGAATTCAACATTTTATCAAAATTTCAAAGCAATCGGTGAAGAACTTTCTTGGATTTAAGATTTTGAACGAACGAACATTTACATTTTTATTTAAATAGATCTGAAGAAAAATTCGTGGCGAAACATAAAAGGCAAATTATTTTCATAATAAATTTACAGGTATGGCCCTCAAATAATATTAATCAAGAGAAAATGAAATAAAGTTCACTTTTTTTTTTTACATTTGTGCTGCCAACCTGACAACTTTGTTCGGGAGTGTGAACGCATTCTCTCGCTCCCAGTTTACAACCAGTGATTTTTCTCAAAGGTTGGTTTCAGAAGCGTAAGCACGAGTGGACTGTGTTTGAGTAAATTTGAGAGTGTTGCACACGATGCAGATCAAGGATTACGGCGAAGACACCGACACTGTGGCCAGTGAAATAAGTAACCATCCCACCATTTCCCTGAATGGCACAGAAGAAGAAAAAATTCTTTACTTTTACAAATGATTCCTTCGAAAAACAGTATCCATGAAACGGTTTGTATTACTACGAGAATGATGTTTTATCTTTATACAACACATGGCTATGGTTATTTTTGCTGATGTTTACAAATAAAAATGTAAATGTTCGTTCGTTCAAAATCTTAAATATCCGAAAGTTATTTACCGATTGCTTTGAAATTTTGACACAATGTTGCATTTGAATACACTCGTGTTTTTTTATACCTATGTCACGCCTGTGACAGGTAAAAAGGTAAGCTAAAATTTATAGATAGATAAAAACGTAGCTTTTTGATATTTTATTGCTACAGAGTAACTTATATATATATATATATATATATATATATATACATATATATATATATATAGGTATCTAGAGGAGAGAAATATAGAGAAAGATATAAATATATATAAAGATAAGAGAGATAAAGAGATATATAGAGGGAGATATATGTATATAGATAGAGAGATAGATATAAGGATTTACATAGAGAACTAGATAGAAAGATAGAGAATGAGAGAGAGAGATATTTGAATATATTTGTACCTACCCACATCAAAAAAATTACAAAAAAAAATTGATTGAGGCATTGCAATGCAAGCCGGGCATTAGCTAGTATGAAATACTTTTTTTCAGAGATAATACTGAATATTTTTTTTACGAAAAGTGACACATAATTTTATATTTTGGTTAATGTTTCATTCAAGCATAATTTTTTCTAACCCATGGAAAAGTAATTGAATATTCAATAATTGGACTTTGTTTTATTTTATCATGTTTATTAATTTGCTCAGTAAATATTGGAAAGCTATCCGGGGAAAGGTTTTTAAATAGCGTTAACTATTCGAGGTACTGGTGCAACACAAAACATAAATGCCCAGGTATGAATCTGAACCCCGTATTACTGGAAATCTATTTCGTAGTATCACAGTTGTTTCCATGTAAATGTAGAAATTTACAAATATCTGTATGTTTACGTGGATATTTATTTTCCATTTGTAAAAAAACAGCTATTACTTTTCACCGAAACCAGAGAACAAGAGTCACAGAAATTTAGTTTCCTTCGCGGAACATTACACATTACCTTTACTTCCTTACATATAATTTCATAACTGAGAAAATTGACTTAGAATATCAAAACGTCTATTAAATATCGATGTTTTTTTCTCTCTCTGTAATAAGACGATCGCAGCGATATTTATAATTTGAGATGTTAAATATTTGCTTCGTTTAATCACGCAAAAATATTAATAGCTTCCTACGAGTGTGTCTAAGTACACTTGGCCTGCATTTTTTTTTTTACATCAGGAGAATTGCGTTGGATTTTGATTCCGTAGCTGCAAAGGCTGTTTGTGCTCGGGAGAGCTCAACCCTACGAACATAGCTCTCTCTTCGAGCTAAATCGATAACGGTGTATCCGGAAATTTTCCATTATGTTATGAAAGATTTATGGGAAGAAGAAGAAGAGCCCAGGGTGCGGAAAATTCCCGTTGTTTGTGAGAAACTACGTAGACGCCTTTTGGAAGTAAAAGGTCGTAAAGCACACATGGCAAAAAAATTATTTTTGTGTATATGTATCAGAAATATCCATGTAAAATTACAGATATTTTTACATTTATACCTTTACATGAAAACAACTGTTTCACTACAAAATAGTGTTGTCAGTAATACTGGTTTCGGGTTCTTACCCGGGCATTTATGCTTTTTGTTGTACAAGTTATAGTTATTTGTAAGCCGTTACCTGATAAGCTTTCCAGCATAAACTATACACATGAATAAGCAAAAAAAAATGGTTCAGTTATTAAATATTATATTTTTTTCCTTGGTTTAAAAAAATATGATTAAATGAAATACCAATAAAATTATAAAAATTATGGGCCAATTATCGTATAAATTGTCAATATCATAAAAAAAAGAATATTAAATACAAAAAAAAAACCATAGCCATATGTTGTACAAAAGTTAAAATTTTTAAATTTCATAGTGATAAGTATTACAAAATGCAATTTATCTTCAATTTCGTATCCTCACTTTTGTTGTAAAAAACTGCCGTAAGATAAAAGTAAACTTTAGTTAGCAAACGCTTTACATTTTAATGTGTTTTTTTAATTATTTGTTTTGATTTTATCAATTAAACCAAGTTTTACATAAACTCGCTAATATTTGAAGAATATTTAAAACACTAAGTGCCTTAAAATAACATAAATGTTTTTAAATGACACTGTTATATAGCATCTGCATGTAAAAAAAAACATAATTCAAATATGAAATACTGCCACCCAACTGAGTTGACTTCTGAAATAAAACAGCAGCAGAAGCTTGCATTTATAATTTAAAGGGATATTTTGGAATAATTTTTAATTAAATGAGTACTTAAAAACGATAGAATAAAATTCATAATTAGATGACAAGGAGGAAACTCCCGTTGAATGACATGGTAGGTTTGTCAACTTTAAGTCAGAGTGGCATATTAATTTGATACGTGTACAAGGATTACCAACCTAAGAATCTTCCTGAATAAATAAAAGAGGCTCCTATCGCCGAGTGGAAACGAAAGAAATGTCTCCGGCAATCCGTTCGTTGTCACTCCTCGTTTGGAACGTTTTGGCGGGGAGCTCAGCCGGCGTGAACTAAAACACGGCAGCACTGGCGTCCACGCATTTAATTAGAAAAAGAAAAATTCTGGCGCATGTGTGTTTTTCCCGTGTTGAAGGTGACCACGGCTGTCCACTCTAATTGTCCGAGCAGTCCGGGACAGTAAGAGAGGGGCGGACAGGCGCTCTGGCGCCCCGAAATGCAATTAAACTTCCCGAGCCCCGGTGGCTGGTCGATGCTCGACTCCCTTCACCCCACACCCCCCTCCCCATCCTCAATTCCATCACGACCCCTTCTCGTCTAACTGACCGGAACACCCCCCCCCCCCTTCACCACCCTCGAACCTCCCCCTGCGTCGACCAACTTCTCCCTGGACCGCGCGCGCGCGCATCACCGGCCCTCAACGCGCCCGCGAACGGCTGCCAACTTGGCGACACGATTGCCCTTTCTTGGCCCAAGTGCTACCACCCCCCCCCCCCCCCCCAAGCCCCGGACACCGGCCCTCCCGCTGTTATAGTAGCCGAGCGCGCGATTGTGGTTATCTGGAGACTCTGACCCCCGGCTCTCGCCTCATCAGAGGTGCAGTCGTGTCAAGTCGGGCTGGGTGATAGGTGCGACTCTCGCTGGTGCTTCCAGCGCGACATCGCCTCTCTGGACTGGCGCGCAGTCTTCTCGTCGTGCACGGGGCTGTTCGTTACCACAACAGCCGAAATACCACAACGCCGAACGTACAATAACGCCGAATACCGTAACGCCGAATGCCAAATTGACTGCAACGCCGACAGCTAGAAAACTGCTGTGTACCACAACGCCGAAATACAGTAACGTCGAAAAATTTTGCTGCGTGGAGGGGGGGGGGGGGGGCACAGGAGCAAAATGAAAAACAACAGAATGAATTTGTGTGCTACTCTTACCTAACCTAACCTTTGTGGCAGTCCTGCAATGTCATTTTTCGGGGTATTTCGGCGTTGTGGTGCGTCCCCGCACGGGGCAACTTCCGATATTTGAGCTGTGACCACGACATTATACGGCGGATCAATGAAGATGAATGCAAGTCTGTCGAGAGTAGTAGGTATATATTGGTTCCTCCTTTCACAGTATTGATGTGCGAGGACTGACCGCCAGTTGACGTCACGGCGGCCATCTTGGATGTCCTTGACCTCGACCCCGGTCGCCATATTGTATGACGTCACGTTCAGCCATCTTGGCTTCAGCTGTCTTCAAATCGAGCGCCCCACTCACGATCGTTGCAATTTTCGTTACGGTAGAACCTTCCGTCATCTTTGATTCTGACGTCACAGCCGCCAAAGTCAAAGGTCAAGTTCATCCAAGATGGTCGCCGTGACGTCATATGGCGGTCCTTCATTGACCCCCATCCTCAATCCTCGCTCTTAAACCCTGCGGCTGGAGGAACCAATATGTACTACTGTTGAGTGCTTTCAAGACTAAGAAATTTTCTGAATTTTATTTTTAGTAATTACAGTTTAAAAAATTAATGTGGACTCGGATTACTTAATCCGCCCTCAACGTATTCTTAAATTATTTTTGTAAAACAGACACCACTGGGATAACTTGAACAGTTTTCGAAAGGCGTGGGTTATTTTTCTGAAGATTTACACACTGTAGTACCCAGATGGGCGGGGCTTGATCGTCTAAATCCAAACGTGCACTCGCCCCTACAACACCCGCTTTATGCCTTAAAAGAACCCCACTGTTAGAAATCACATTAAATTAAAGGAATGTTAACGAAGAATTCACCTGGAATAAACTAAGTGTTCTTTGTAATCTCACGTAGCTGGATCTCGGAAAGAACTACGCCTGATTCAGACTTGGAGTTGAGTGTTTCGTTGTATGCTTTACAAGGTAAACACAGGCGTGCAAGGAAAACGTGTTTTTTTTGTTGTTGTGTGTTCAACAAGATTCTGAAATGTTTTGTCGATGCAGTGAGATTATTATTGTCACATTCGTCAACTCAGTACCGTAAATTCCCGAAGATCCCTGGACGGCTTGCGACCAGCGTTCTTCGTAAATTTTAAGGGCTCCGCCCACCCGAACACACACACGGTGCGCAGAGCTTCAGGAAAAACAACGCGATTTGATAACTACTCAAGATATCCGAGTGGGGCCTATTTACGAATAGCAGTTAAGAGTTCGCTGAGGGCCGAAAAGTACTTTTGATTTTGGATTAAGTTTTTAAACTGTATTTTTAGTATAGTTAAAATGGCTAAAACGCATGTTTTCAAAGTAATTTTAAGGCGTTAAACAACCGGTACAGATTCTTGAAAGTACTCAAGGGACTTGCAATACACCTTTATCTTCAGTTCTCCGCCAAATAATTTAACGGTCACCGCTCAAATTTCACAGTTATCCTGTGACGACGAGAATACTGCGCGCCAGTTCAGAGCCTTGCGCTTAGAGGCGATAACGCTCTAGAAATACCAGCGAGCGTCGCGCTTATCATCCTGCCTCACCAACACACGTACACTCCTGACGAGGCGGGCCCCTTAAGACGAGAATTTTTGACAGTGCTCTCTCTACCCCTTCCAGCTCAGTTCCAAAGCCAGTCCGACCCTCCAACTTGCTCGCCCCTTGGAGCCACCTCGCCGCCAGGGAGGCCCAGCCAGACGTCTGGCCATTACCGAGCGGCGCCTCGACGACTTGAATTAACTCTCGGGAAGTCATCAGCCGCCACGATTAAGGCCGGGGCGCGCCGGCGGTCCGACGACTGGAGGGGGGAACGAACATCATTCCACGTGGCGGGGGGAAACAATTTAATTTCTGATGTCAGTAATTTTTTTTTTCGACGTGATAACGTCGTATAAATCGATGAACAACCGGCTGCACGCACGAAAAAAAAGCATGACTCATTGTCACGTTCCGCCTGAGCCTAGCGTGCGAGAACCGGCCAACCACCGTGCGAGAAAATCTTCTGTAATATCGAACAGGTTAAGGCGGGATTTTTAAAAGCGCCAATTAAAAAAAATTGATTTATTTTTCCAAATTTCGTCATTTCAAATGAACAATTTATTGACATTGATTTTATTTCAGTTTATTTCTATAACTAATTGTTCGTGATTATATTTAAACAAATTATTTAAATTAAATTTGCAAAAACTGTAAATAATATTTGAAAATTAAAAAGTATGCAATTTTTCATCAATGTTTTCTTATGACGTTATCACGTAAAATTATCGTCCGTAAACCGACTTTACAGACGAACCCCCCCCTTTTTTTTTTTGCAAATGGAACAGAAATAATCATGTAAAATTACAGATATTTGAAAATTTGTACATTTACATGAAAGCAACTGTATCACTACAAAATAATAATACTGGGTTTCGAATCCTTACCCGGGCATTTATGCTCTGTGTTGTTTCAGTAGCCTCCAATGGTAATAGTTATTCGTAAACCGTTCCCTGAATAGCTTTTTCGGTATTAACTGCACACATTATTAAGAACAATAAAACCAATTAAAATCCGATTATTGAATATTCGATTATCTTTGTCGTGGTTTAAAAATATTGCTTGAATGAAACATTAAGTAAAATATAAAATTATGCATTAATTTTCGTAAGAGAAACGTATTTCATATATGCAAAAATAAAAACAGCCATGTGTTGTACAAGTTACAGTATATTTTTTTTTTGTTGTATTACAAACTATTTTTTTTGGCAACTGGTTTCCAAAATGATCTTTTGTAAAAGTCCAAAAATATTTTTTATTTGTGAGCAGCTGCTGTAATGCGGCAACTACTTAACTATTCGCGATACGACATTCGATTGTGAAACCTAAACTTTGCTACCCTTACTTCCTTCCGCGCTTAGGCACCACGCAGACGTCATTTACGCCATTCCTTGTGTCGACACGAGACACCGCAGCACCGTGCATTTTCTCAAGTGAAAACGGAACGGTTCAGCGTATACTTTAGCGCTTAAACGTTATACGAGTGTGAACACAAACACGTGCCGTTAGGTCTAGCGTCTTGTACACATTCGTATATCACTAGAGACCTGAGAAATTCGTGGGTACATTTCGTGTTATGCTAAAATTCAAATAATTATACCTTAGTGCTGCTTCTGCCATTGGTTCACTGTTAATCTGGATGACTGAGGGCCAATTAGAGACCCTCACTCATAAAAGTGTCGAATCACAGGCCACCCAGTCGAGACGACTCACAAGTCAACTGCCAATGAACAGTTGTCATTTTCCCGAGTGTGTAGAGGATATTGGAGTCTATCCTAGAGGTCATTGAACCCGCGAATTTTTCCGGTCTCTACATATAAAGTGAAAATTTGACAATGAATTGAACATAATTATTTTACTGTAGCTTTACTTCTTACTCCAAAGCATATAATTAATTAACTTTAAAATAATACCGATTAGAATTATATTTTAATACATTGCTTTAAAATTAAGTTAAAACTTGAAGCTATTTTTTTCTTGCCAACTTAGGCTTTTTCAGGTTAAAATTACATGCAGTCACAGGAGTTGTTGATTATTGGAAGTTAAAATGAATTCGCTAATTGAGAAACATCGCAAAACTTTTTCTAGCCAAACTTGTATACTTGTATTTAAGATGTTCAGGAATACTTTGTAGAACATGAATGTTAGAAAACCTAAAGGTTTGTCTCAAATATTAGATTTTTTTCCCGTTGAATTTTGTGGTTAGTATAACTAACCATAAGGGTGGTATGGAGGAAAAAGGGCACAATTTTTCATCAGAACTTCATAAAGAATGTAGATTACGCGTGCCTGCTGTTATCGCCACTGAAGGACAAAAAAAACCTTGGTGAAAGTAATGTGTATTTACCATCGCTATCGTCGATGATGCACATGACCGGAACACACGAACACACAGGAGAGAGAGAGGGAGAGGGAGAGAGAGAGAGAGAGAGAGAGAGAGAGAGAGAGAGAGAGAGAGAGAGAGGGAGAGACTGGGAAATGGCAAGACCGGGAAAGGGCGGGAACCATCACTAAAATACAGAGGATAATTTTTTTTTTAATGAACCACTCGCTTTTCGACGAGACCCTAACGTCGCTACCCTCCGAATTCGCGCGGCGGCCCGTGTGTGATTATGCAATCAGAGTAATTAATAACGGGATGTGGATTAGACCGTAACGAATGGCCACTGTCGCTCGTAGGAATTTTATCGCACAAACGTATATATGAGTTTCATTTATTTTTATTTTTATTTTCTCTCTCTCTCTCTCTCTCTCTCTCTCTCTCTCTCTCTCTCGCTGAAAGCGGGCATCGCTGCAGCGTTCGGCGGACGGCAGTAATCCGGGGATTTAATGGCCTCCGGCTTCCCACTTTGTGCCTCCCGTGTCGCCAAAAAAACCCTATCCCAAACGGAATATCCTATCACATTCTAATGTACCGCGCACTCGGTTGCCGCTGGAAGGTACCTGCTAGCGTGCAAAACTAGCGAGGCTCTCCTCTGCACTTTTGGAGGGAGCTGTACTCGGGAAGCTAGGCTGCAGGCGTCCCGCTGGTTTTCACTTCCAAACAGTGACGGTTCCAGGATTTTGGTTTGGGAGGGGCTTGACCCAGCTGAGGCTAGGCTTTATCAAGGCAAACACTAAAACAACAGTGGACCCAGATGGTTTTAGAGGGGGCTTGAGCCCCTTAGCCCCCCTTCTGTATCCGCTACTGCTTCCAAAGCCATTCATCCGCGTTCACGCACAAAGATATCTTCGGAAACCAGTTGCCAAGAAAGATGTTGCCAACTTTGTACAACACATGGCGCTTTTTCGAGATGGCACCAAGTGTTTCGCTGGTGCTTCTGGCGCGGTACAGCCTCTGAACTGGCGCGCAGTCTTCTCGTCGTCACAGGATTGCTGTAAAATCTGAGCTGTGACCGTAACACTACATGGCGGATAAATGAAGATAATGATGTAATGCCAAGTCCCTTAAGTGCTTTCAAGAATCTGTACCGGTTGTTTTACGCCTAAAAATTACTATGAAATCTTGCATTTCAGCAATTTTAACTCTTCCAAAAATACAGTTTAAAAACTTATGATTCATGCTTCATTCAAGCATAATTATTTTAAACTATGGAAAAGATATAATCGTACATTTGATATTTTCACTTTATTTTGTTTTATTATGCTTGATATTCTGAGCAGTTGATATTGCGCTAGCTTTTCAGGGAACAGTTAACGAATAACTTCAACTGCCGGAGGTAATGGGACAACACAAAGCATTAAATTCCCGGGTGAGAATTCGAACCCAGTATTACTGCGAACACTATTATGAAGTGTTGCTAATGTACAAATGTATCAATATCTGTAAATTTTACATGACTTTTTTTGTTTAATTTACAAAAAAAATAAGTTGTCTGTAAATTCGGTTTACGGACGATAGTTGAACGTGACAACGTCATAACAAAATATTGATAAACTGATTGCATACTTTTATGAATAAAATTGAATCATTTTTATTTTAATAATAAAAGAATAAATACTTGAAATTATACTAGTAATCAGATTTTTAAAATGCAAGAATAATTAACCTTTATTGCCGAAATTGTTGTTGTAATTAGCAATAAAAACCACATTAACTTTTCACTTCACTTTATAAACAGTCGAGTGGAAGAGAGATAAATGCGGCGCAAGCGTACAATGAGCGTAACGGCACACAGCGTAACGGAACAATGTGCGTAACGGGACACTTTTTCGTGCGTGCAGCCGGCGTTCATCGATTTATTAGACGTTGTTACGTCAAAAAAAACTTTACAATGTTGCAATGCAGGCTCGGAACTCAGTATGTTGATTGCTGGAGGGCTCTCTTCAGCAGACCCTGTGAACGCAAAGCCCACAGAAACCGACGTCAGTTGCGCGAATCAGCAGTAGGCCTGTGAACGGCAGTGCGAGGGAAGCACGATCATTGTGCCGAGAACGTTACACAAGACGCGTGCAAAGCCTGCGTCAGTGCTGGCAACCGCTGTCGACGCGTGAATTCTTAGTTCTCGGTATGCGGCGTTTTGTAGGAGTAATTTCGTGTGTGGAACGGAATATCGAATGAATGGAAATGTGTAACCGTGGTGCTGTATTTGTGGAAGGCAGCGAAATCTCGATAATATGGTGGACCCACGTAATTCATCAATTTTACATTGCTTTCGTGAACACCGCAGAATTTACATCACTCAAAGATATTGAAACATTAAACATTTATTAAATATTACATTATTTGTTATCTTAGTTTAACGTGGCTAATTCTAACAGGAGAATCAGTCTTAAAGCACGTAGTATAAACAAAAAAAATTCTGTATTTTTTTTCAGTAGATTCCTTTGGAAACCAGTTGACAAGAAATTGTTTGTAATACTACAAGAAATATATTGTAACTCTGTACAACACATGTCTATGGTTATTTTTACATATATTAAATACGTTTTTCGAGTTAACACTGGGAATCTTTTAAGAAAAAACGAGCAATGTTTTATATTTGTACTAGCTGACCCGGCAAACGTTGTTTTGCCATATAAATTATTTCTAGGGAATTTCTAGCTGCTGTACC
This sequence comes from Bacillus rossius redtenbacheri, assembly GCF_032445375.1. Classification (NCBI taxonomy): domain Eukaryota; kingdom Metazoa; phylum Arthropoda; class Insecta; order Phasmatodea; family Bacillidae; genus Bacillus; species Bacillus rossius. The sequence continues at coordinate 72,193,381 of NC_086333.1, forward strand.
CGGCGTTGCCCGGGCTGAACACAGGGTGAAGGGTACCTTTTTCTAAATCAGATGTAGTTAGTAATTGTCTTCTTAATTTGAATGTCAACTGTGCAAAATAATTTATATCACTTTTAGATCCCGACAGACGTTCTGCCAGTGTATAGTTATTTACCCATATATATATATATATATAAAAATTGGTAGTCTGTATGAAGTATAGACTCTATAAAGCACTATAGAAAAAATCTTGAAAATAAGAGATTACTAATATTGAAAAGATTACATTATCTAGCTAATGCTCGGCATGCATTGCAATGCCTCATTCAGTTTTGCTTTGTAATATGTTTGAAGTAGTTACACATATACAAATCATCTATCCATCTCTATAAATATATATTTATCTCTATCTACATCTATATATATCAATGTATCTCTCTATCTCTATTTATCTCTTTATATCTACATATATCTACATATATACCTCCTACTATCTCTTCTATATATAAAACTCTATATAGCTCATCTATATCTAACCCATTTCATTCTCTTTACCTCGCTCTATCTCAACTTATCTCTCCGTCTCTATCTCACTCTATACATATCACTCTATCTCTGTCTCTCTTTTATATTTAAATAAATTGTGTCATGCGTGCGCACTTATACAACAAAAACAGACGAAGTGCCGCTAATAATATGAAAAAAAAAACACATTTTTTGAAACGATTTGTGCTCCAACTATTGCAAAATAGTTATACCGTCTCAGAAACCTTCACGGGCATGCGCGTAATAACTCACCAAAATTTCATCGCAATTGGATGAATGGTATATGAACACATACGGCACAAACAAACGAAAATTAAAGACATGACAAACGCATCAAACGATGGTGCGTTTAAAATTCAAGGCAACTAACTCTATTTATTGACGAAGTTAAGAACAAAACGGTTATGAGCGCCTTTATTTTGCTAGCCGCTGCTAGCTCCACTAAGCGGGCTGGTTTCACCAAGGAGAAAAATATGAATTTTCCAGACCTTTCTATGTGTATGATCGTGTGGCAGACATAAAGAAATGACACTCACTCACTATTTGTATGTCTATGACCTATAATTTTTTCTGTTATAAAATGAAATTATCACTTTTTCACTCCCTTAGGGGTGGAATTTCATATTAATATGTGGTCTATGTGTTAATCCAGGTAATGAGCTCGCTGTAAGCGGGGAAGGTTGATCAAGTGTTAATTGATCAGCTATCGACCGGGGTTGAAAAATATAAAATTCTATTAAAAATTATGGGTTGGTGATATAAGGGTGAAAATTTAGGGTTGTATGTATTTTTTAGTGCCACATTATAAAAAAAATAAATAAAAAATTTTTGTCCAAAAATTAAAAAATAAATGTTTGGGGTGGACAACCCTTATCACTTAGGGGTATGAAAAATAGATAGTAGCCGATTCTCAGACCTACTGAATATGCATACAAAATTTGATAAAAATCGGTCAAGCCGTTTCGGAGGAGTATGGCAACGAAAACTGTGACACGAGAATTTTATATATTAGATTAATATTTCATTCAAGCTTATTCGTTTAAACCATGAAAAATATATTCGTATATTCAATAATTGGACTTTATTGTTTTTTTACTATGGTTATTAATAAGAACAGTTAATACTGGAAAGCTTTTCAGGGAACTATTTACAAATAACTATTTAAGGTGTTGTGACAAAGCATAAATGCCCAGTGTAACAGCGAATGCTATTTTGTAGTGATACAGTTGTTTCCGTGAAAGTGCACCGATCTACAAATATCTGTGATTTCAAATTAATATTTCTGTTCCATTTACAAAAATAAAATAAAATAATAACATAGCGTAGTCAACTGAGTGAACTGAGCTGTGATTTAGTGGGCCATCAACTTCAGCCCGAGAAAGGGTTGTTACGAGTAACCTAATTACAGCGTCTCTACTGATGAAGGTTTCCCCGGACGGACAAAGAGACATTATTCAGTTCATCTAAACCGAAGTGAAAATCAAATGCTGCACGCAAGGGGAGGAAAAAAATAGCGTGTGTGGGGGAAGAGGAGGGTTTGAGACGAACCTTGCGTGGGAGACAAAGAGAATCCGCGATGAAGGATTAATAAAGTAAGCGCGTTTTGTCGCCTTGCAGCGTGGGGAGCTACTATCCGCGCCGGCCAACACCGCTCCTATCTTCGGCGGGCGACGCCTATAGGTAGGGCCATGCATATTTCGCGAAAAGATTCCGAGACTAGCTGGAAGTTAAAACACTGTAGCATATCGTCTGTGTTTCGTGATTGGGTGAGTTTCTTTCAGGTACGTGACGATTGTTAGAACACCAATCACAGTAATTCTAACTGGAGAAAAAAAAAGTACACAGGAAAACTAAAATTCTATATTTTTTGCAGTAAATTCCTTTGGAAACCAATTGCCAAGAAATAGTTTGTAATATTACAAGAAATATTTTGTAAATTTGTACAGCACATGTGTATGGCACATATATATGAAATACGTTTTTCGAGTTAACACTGAGAATCTTTTAAGAAAAAACGGGTTAAGTTTTATATTTATATTAATGTTTCATTCAAGCCTAATTCGTTTAAACCATGGAAAATATATTCGTATATTCAATAATTGGACTTTTTTGTGTTTTATTCCGGAACCAAATGCGTCCTGAGTGGCTCGGTCAAACAAGGCTACTACTTCTCTCGCAGACGGCCGAAAATCAAAAGGAAGAAACCGCTGGTGCGCGTATACCTTGTTGCAGTCTAGTAGGCGTTAAGATTTTGTTCGCTTAAAATGCCTGCCCCTACCTAAAGGCGTCCGAGTTGAGTGCTGGTGGGCGGGGCAGGCCTCTAGCGACCTCCCGCGGGTTTCAACCCCGCTGACCCCTTGCATGGGCGAGCACCGCCCTTCCCACGCGCATTCCTAAACCACCCGCGCTTCACATCGCCCGGACCAGGAACTGAATTATTGATGTTAATCAGCTCCGCCCCCACCCCTGCCCCTGCTTATCGCGCGGGAGTAAGCGGGCCGCCTCCGGTAGACGTCTCGGCGACCGTTCAAGCGTTGCGCCTCCTGATTTCCTACGGGACGCGAACGAATGCTGGTTTTTTCGGGGCTGCAAGCACTCCTGTCTTAAGCTGGAATTAGGCCCCCGCCATCTTTTAAAAGTTTTAACTATTCATCCCAATATTTTTTTTTTTTTTTGGCACGTCAAGGCATAAATCACAGCTCCCAAACTTCCTTTTTGCCTTGTTGCAACCACGTGTTTGCTAACCGGCTCTATTCTGTAAGCGCCGTAAGGAAATAACCTAGTAGACCGGAAAAATTCGCGGATTCATTTCGCGATGGGCTAGAATCCAAACTAGTTCAACTTCATGCTGCTTCAGTGATTGGACCAAAGTTTACCTGAATGACCCTAAGCCAATGAAGAATACTCAACAAAAAAAAAAACTTGCGAATCACGAGCATGCCAGTTGACAGGTGTCACGGATTAGTAGCCAATCAGCAAGTGTAATTTGCACAAGTACATGGAGGAACGTGGAGTCTATCCTAGAGGTCATTGAAACCGCGAATTTTTCCAGTCCCTACCTAGTATCCTATTTCACATCGGTGACTACAACTATCATGATGATCACAGGAGTTCACTAGTTTGGACTTCAACAAAGTAGTTAAAGCTAAGTCCTAATCCATGCCAAACTAAAAAATATATCACAGAAGCTATATTACAAATGGTATCCAAATATTTGAAGTTGCAGGTTGGAAAGGCCTAATCCCTCTTAACTAGACAGGCTACTACAGGATGAGCGTACAAATGACGCGCAAAGCTTCAGAAAAATACCAAGAGATTTGAAAACTTCTCAAGATATCCGAACGGGGTCAGTTTATGAAAAGCATTTAAGAATACTCCGAGGGTGGATGACTAGCTTTTTTCCCCCAAATTTTGTTTTCAATCTGTAATTGTAAGAAGAGTGAAAATTTCTAAAAGAAGTGTCCTTAGAATAAATTTAGGCATGAAACATCCGATGTTTTATAAATTTTTGAATTAATCGTTTGTACATAGAATTTGTCGTAAAATTATTTATTTTATTATATTTTAATAAATTAACAAACATTTTATCTACTCAATAACCCTGCATACATAAGGTTTTCAGGATTTTCGAAAGAAAAAATAATGCTCTTATTATATTAATTATTATAATCATCGACATTTCTTTTACAATAATATTTATATACTTTGTGTTAATTATTATTATATATATTATTATAATTATGGAGGCAATATTTTAAAATATGAAATAAGATAATGGTGATTCTTTTGATGTTAAGTTATTTTGTTCAATTATTCATTTACGAATGTTATCCTTTATGGTAAAGAGTTTTAGGACAAACACCACAAAAATTCACAGCTGTAGGCCACGTGATTACATGCACTTTTTTAATTCTATGATTGACATTAAATTGGCCTTAAAAGTTCTGTAAATCGTTAAATAAAAACCATTTACAAGCAATTAAACACACTTAAATAATGAATACATTTAAAATCATGAACAAAAACATGTATTTTAGAACCGTATTAACTAAGGGCAATAATTGATGTAGCTTTTGGACATACGCCATTGCTAAGCACATGTATATTTGTAGAAGAAAACTACAAAAAACCCAAAAGACAAAAACACAAATTAAGCAAAAAATTGCTGTTGTCAACAGGATATAAACACCACATAATATTCCATAACAGGAATATGGTCAACAAACAAAGAAAAACAAAGAAAAATGGACTAAGAGAACGAAAAAAAACCCACAAATGATGACAGCACAAAAATATTGAACAGAAAAAAATTCAGCACAACAGTTGAAACGAAACAAAAACACGACAAAACGAAAAGACGAAACAAACACAATAGTTTTCCAAGACAGAAACAAGCGACGTTTCGGGAACTGCTATCTGCTCCCGTCCTCAGGCAGATACGCACATGGTACGAAAACACAGGGCAGCCAATAAATGGGTGAAAATCTGCCCGAGTATACGTAGAACTGTAGAGTCCATCACGGAGGTCACTGAACCTGGGAAATTTTCATGTCCATATTTACGGTTTCTGTTGCATTTGGGCTGACGAATGAGGGAAATCTGTCCATGAAACCCAACAGATTTTTTAAGTCCATGGGAAATTTTTAATAAAGATGTGGAATTTACTTATTAATTTTTTTTGTAGTTGAATGTGTATGGGAGAGAGAGTGGTGATGAGAGAGTTCCCGTATCCCGAAAGTGACTCGTGGATGGTAGGAGGATCCTTGTTCTCTACGGAGACACACGAATAGCGTCCCCCACACCCTCTTCCCAGCACCCGGTTGGAGCCCTTGGCAGGAGAAGAAAAAAATTATGTCCGCAAGCTGATATCTCGCCGTCGAACCGGCGCGTTCATTTCAACTCCTAAGGGAGGATGGGGCGCTGTCCGGGGGGGGGGGGGTCGGAAGGAGGGGAGGGGGTAATGGAAAGCGAGGAAGGTCCATAAGGGAATGTGTGAGGGAGGGGGTGCGATGACGCCAGTAGAGAAGGATGGGGGAGGGGGTGGGAGGTGAAAGTGGAGCTGCGGCGGCTAACGAGTTTCGCGCGAAGGGCGCAGCAGCACCAAGAGTGGTTTAAGGGAAGACCTGTGGCTCGAGGTATACGACGCAACACAAGAGGTTCTGCGGATATGAACTGTAGGGATGAGTCCCGTGGGTATCTTTTTCTTGACTTTCATGCTAGTAAGACCAAACAGCGTTTGGTATACACACTCTTCGTATATTTTTATTTAGTCCGGAAAAAAATAATTTGACTAATTAGTTTTGTCGGTTGACGTTTAAAATATTTTCACGCTGACAGTTTTAACGTACATGAAGACACTTTCCACGATCATGCGCCTAGCAGCCGATCGAAGCCACCCGCCTGGCTTGCAGCGCACTATAGTCCCAATATTACCAAACGAAAATATTAATACAACAGTTATTACAACAGAGACCACTGCTGGGATAATTACTAGTTATTAAAAATAGTGAAAGTTTCTGGTCTCCATATAGATTGGCAATTACGTTACGCTACAGTTTATTGTTAGGGACCGGAAAAATTCGCGGGTTCAATGACCTGTAGGACGAACTCCATAGTTCTACGTGCACTCGGTCAAATGTCACCCACTCATTGGCTGCTGTCTTGTGAGACGTCCCAGCTAAGCAGCCTGTGATTCGATAAAGCTTTGGTTGGGTGTTTCTCATTGGCCCAGTCATCCAGGTGAGTTGTGAGCCAATAGGAGAGGCAGCACTGAGGTATAACTATTTGTATTTTAGCCTATCGCGAAATGAATTCGCGAATTTTTCCGGTCACTATCTCTAAGAAATCAGCAAATCGTAAAATGGGGCAAACATAATGCTTTGCATTTTAGCATCGCGAATTCGCGAAATCTTTGTGTCTCTAGCAATTCCTACAATTTTTATGGGGACTTTTAGACCACTCAAAGGGCGTGAGGGGGGGGGGAAGGAAGGAGAACCACGAGTGTTAAAAGAAATTTTCGCTACGTCTGTGTTAAACGGACATACGCCGCGCCGGGTAAATTATGTTCGCCCGGCGCTAATGAGGCAACGTTTGTACATGCGTCCTTGTCCTGAGGGCCTTAGACGCACGGTAGCGGAAAATGATGACGACGCAGTCGGCTGCTCCGCGGTACAAATGCGCTGCAATTTGCCGGGGGACACCCACATCCCTCACCCCCCCCCCCCCTGGAGGTCGGCCATTTGTCGCCGAGATTGCAGCTTCCAAGAGGTCCCCCCCCCCCTTCACCCTTGGAGCTGAGCGATGGCCGTCTGCCTCCTAGGCGCGTCCTACCACATAGCACCCGTCAGCCCCGCCACGTCCACGCGCCGACCAGAAGGTGCTATAGCTTGTCTCGTCCTTAGATTGCAGTGCGCATTTTAACACGCGTTTTAGAAGAGACCGGGGAAAATTCGTGGGTTCGTTTCACGATAAGCTAATATCCAACTACTATAGTTGCACTTCTGACCTGCTTTCGCTGTCGGCTCGCGGTCAGTAGGAAACTCGCATGTTAAGGCCCCCGCCTACCCGGGCACACACAGGTGCGCAGAACTTCAGGTAAAACAACGCGATTTGAAAACCACTCAAGATATCCGAGTGGGGTCTGCTTACGAAAAGCATTTAAGAGTTCGCTGAGGGCAGTTTTTAAACTGTATTTTTATAACAGTTAAAATAGTTGAAACGCATGTTTTCAGAGTAATTTTTTAGGTGTAAAACAACCGGTACAGATTCTTGAAAGCACTTTAGGGACTTGCATTACACCTTTATCTTCATTTCTCAGCCATGTAATGTTACGGTCACGGCTCAAATTTCACAGTTATCCTGTGACGACGAGAAGACTGCGCGCCAGTTCAAAGCCTTGCTCTTAGGGGCGATACCGCGCTAGAAGAACCAGCGAGCGTCGCGCTTATCATCCCGCCTCACTAACACACATACACCCTACACGAGGCGGGCCCCTTAAGAAGTACAGAGTCACGAGTTATGCAGTTGAGACTCTCCAAAAGTCTGCAGCCGATGAACAGGTGACATTTACTCAAGTGTGCAGAGGATCTTGGAGTCCAAACTGGAGGTCACCGATCCCACGAAATTTATCCAGTCCTTTGGCATTTACTTTCTATCCCCAATGCACGATATCTGCTATTACCTCTGTCTTTCTTCCAGTCTGCTCTGTTGCCAGATGTACACTGAGAAAATAAAAGCATTAGACAGCTTTATGATTGATTGGAAATTTGTTAAAATTTATTCTAAAAAATAATTTTTAAGAAGAAAATTCTGGAATGAAAATTTTGGAACAACATTTTCTTAATTTATTTCATAAATAGTATAATTTTATAACATTTAGTTGTATAATCGTAAGAAATAAGATAGAAATTTTCAATCTTGGTTTCAACAGTTTTTGTCGTCACTCCGCCTCGTCACTCTCACCTGATGACTGAGGGAAACGAGTGGATCTTTTAGTGCCAGAAAGTAAAACAATGATTTCGTCCAGGCGTTGGTTTCTTTGTTTTTATTTCACTTTTGGTTATTTGTCATAATATAGAGTTACAACGTGTGATTTAATTAACAGAAAGCATATACAACATGGAATTGAGATTACATTAATAAAAGAATGGGTACAAAAATGGGTACAAAATTGGGCCGGCCCTTATTAGGTCATTGACGTAAGTAGCTTAACCATTTTTACTTAAAGTTTGTGACAAATAACTTGTTGAATTATCTTAGTGAGTTTCTTGATTTCATGTCGAAGATACATCGTGGCTGGATACTAGTCCGAGAAAGGTTTTTTAAGAAAAATGCAAGGCTGGCGTTTCGGAGATTGAGGGATGCAGTGGGGCAGCTGACGAGACGTCAGAGGCCCTGGGCAATCCACCCCGTGTAGACGAATCTGATTCTTGGCAAAATACCCGGGTCCGGTGTTCGGTGCCTGGCACTGGTACTCTGACTCGAGAACTAGTGGCACTTGAACCCTGTTACTTGGTCCCTGTCAATCAGGGTGATGTCTTCCAGGGTCTGCCCAATGATTGATCAGGCGAGCGCGACGCGGATGATCCATGATTCTATAAAAAAATTAATAATCTACGATGACTTCTACGTGACTACTTTAGCTAGATTTACGTGGACTGACTAACGCCTAAACTCTACTATGTTGGGAAACATTCCTTGGCTAATCTGATCACATCTTCAGAGAAACGGCGAGGCGTCCCGATGACGTTTTGTTCCATGCAGTCAGTCCTGAATCGCGGCGCGCAGTTTGTGGCGGCATAGACTCCTAATTAAAAGCCTTGTTAACGGAAGAAAGGTGGGGGGCTTCGGCTCTTGAACCGAAAGGTTCCGAACACTACCGAGTTGCTTGTCGAGGAAGGCAGACTTCAATACCTCGAAGTTGTTGGTACTGCCCGATGTCAGCGGGACCTACCAAGGTGTGGCTGAACTGAGTAGAGATCGACTCGCGCGGGTCAGCTGGTAGCAGCTTCGAGGCTTATGGAGAGGACTGAGCCAGCGCTCTGGTGGCCTGGGGAGGAACTACAGTACTGGTTACTGCGGGAGACGCCAGAGGGCAGGCTTTCCGCGGGCGTTCAAACTCCCGAGGGGAAGTGATTCACAAAACTGCCGCTAGGTGGCCTTGGGGACAGGCCGACACTGTCCGGGTTTGGTGGCCGGTCAAAGACACGGGGCGGTGTTCCCAGGAAAACCTGGAGAGGGGGGAGGGGTTAAAAATGCGGTGCAAGTGGGACAAATGGTCTACAGGACCCGTAGGCGTGACTATACTTTGGCGAAGATGATTCGAGATCATGCCAAGGAGTGCTCGCGTCAGGCGAGGTCTAGAAACAGGCCGGTCCTGAGAGTTCTCAGGCCATGGCAGTTCTCGTCACGAATCGGGGACGAATTACAGGAGACGTCCGTGCGCCAAAGGCGGGAATAATGGGATCGCCCTGCTGGGTCATTGAAATGGTAGAGGCTGGGAAAATTAGGGGAGACGAGTCTGACGAAGGTTGGATGGGAGTGTACAGGAGGAGGAACAAGTTTAAGTTCATGCAGCAGAGGAATGATTGGAAACATTATTTAAGTTGAAAAAAAAAAATTCAAGTTTTGAAATTGTGCCAAAAATACTAGTTGGCGGCACAAATATAAATAATTTTTGCTCTGTTTTATCATAGGAAATAATAATGCAATATATATTTTATTGATAATGATATACTGCTAAAAATAGTTACTCTCGTAATATAATAATTGATGTAAAATTATATACACGCTTTTTATTTCATAATGAAGCTATGCAACTGTAATAAAACGATTAAAAGACAATATTTTAAGGTCTTAGAAGAATCAAGAAATGGTTAAAATAAAAATAATACACAGAAAACTTATAATAATCGATAGTATATAAAATAAGAATTTAAAATGTTAACAAACTGAGCAGTACCGATTTGGCACCAGAGGGCCCGATTTATTCTGCACTGCAATCTCAGCGTGAGACAGGCGATAGACGTGACCTCAGTCCCCATTATGGCGTCCTGGGAGGGTAGTTATGGCTCTCTGATCGGATCATTCCGGTTGACTGGCTCCCGACATGGGTGTTGGGTTTATTGGGGGGGGGGGGGGGGTGGAGAGGGTTAGAGGGTGGCTGAAATTGGCTCCTTACATGGCGAACTGCCTGCGGGTTCCACTTCCCGGTAATTACGGCCGGCGGCCGGAAGCTATAGTCTCCGACGACCTTCGATGACAGGTACATACACCTAGTGACAAGACAAGCAGGCAAAAAAAAATCATATGTAACATACAACGGTTTGAAACATAATTTGAGTACGTTCGTTCCTAACTGCGATGCTAAATCGATAGAGACCGGAAAAATTCGCGGGTTCAATGACCTCCAGGATAGACTCCAATATCCTCTACACACTCGGGCAAATGCCAACTGTTCATTGGCTGTTGTCTTGTGAGTCGTCTCGACTGGGTGGCCTGTGATTCAACAATGCTATAAGTGATGTGTCTCTAATTGGTCCTCATCACTCCAGATTAACAGTGAACCAATGTTAGAAGCAGCAGTAAGGTATAATTATTTTAATTGTAGCATTTCACGAAATGAATCCGCGAATTTGTCAGGTCTCTATAAATCGACAATTCTGACGCCTTGTGCACACATTGTGCCGCCGTACACTGCTCACTAACTTCATTTATCTTGGACCGCTGGCATGAAAGGCGTGCGATCGAACTGAATCGACAGACACAAATATCTCTCCCCTCCCCATCGTATTTTATCCAACCAAAGACAGGATTGGTGGGTTTGATTAATTCGGTTTGATAACAGGATGAGTGGGCACACATGCCTTCGTTTGTGTGGACCTGGATTCCGGGTCGGTCTTCATTTCACAGTCGCTCGCTTCCGTTGTTCAGGAGAGGGGGAGAAAAAAAACGCATTCGCACGGCATGCTGGATGGTAGCTTTGAAGTGGAGGTATGCGTGTGAGGGTTCTCCCTGGAACTGGAACTGGAACTGGAATACCTGACGCTCTTGCCCTGGCGAAACTGTGCCCTCTCGCACGGCCCGGGTGTACAGTTCAGGTCGCGTCTGAAACTCGCCTGAAGTACACACTCGTGTTCACTCGTCACCGGACGTGATAGTACTAGGGCTGTGCGAGCTGGAAGCGAAGTATGCGACCGAACGAAATGCGTGTTATTCTCGCGTGCTTCCAGACAAAGAAATGAACGAAAATTTTAAAAGCGTATTTAATGTAGGGACATGCATATTTCGTAAAAAACAAAATACGAACGCCTACAACTAGGTATACCTGCACACCTTGTAATTGGCGGCGCAGATTTCGTTGCCTTATTTGACCGAGACTGTCAGGTGGTGGGTGTTGTTACAATCAACATGTACCTGAAAGAAACTCACCCAATCACGTAACACAGACGATGCTACAATATTTTAACTTTAACTTGTCTCGGAACCATTTCGCGAAATATGCATGCCCCTAACTGCAGGTTAAATTTCATTGAACACTTAAGTAATCAAATATTTTGTAAAATAATTTCTTCTTAATATTTTATTATGATTATCATATTAAATTAACAAACCATATACTTAAACAGGTTCACTAGGAAGTTTCCAACAGAACATGTCAATTTGCAGATTATAACTTATCTAACAGAAGTAGAAACATAGAAAATTTCCACAAATTCACGTGTATGTTTAGATAAACATATTTTCTCATATTAACTCACTGAATAAATAAATTTAAAAAAACTTTTGTTTCAGCAGGCTTCTGTGTCTTGTAGAGGTTAAAAATTATTCACGTACTAACTGTTAAGAGTACACCTCAAGGCAAGAAAATTATGCATACCACAGTGTACTTGAATTCATACACGGCCTAAAGTTTCGTTTATGCGAAGATTTTTCAAAAGCAATTTATCTTTTTCCGATCAAGTCTTCAATGGCATCGGCAAAAAGTTACAGCCAGCAAACGTTCCATGTCACATAAAGAAAAATAAAATTTTCAAAGGAATAAAAATTCTTACCATTGGTCTTAAGTCAAAGATCATTCGTTTGGTTCGTTTTTCTAAGGAATCATAACTATATTTACAACTATTCGTTGCACCCACGTCGTTCAAAGGTCATGTTTTGCGTTTATTTGAATGATTTATTTGTGCCTGATGACGGAATAGACACCATTTTCTTAAACGTCGCAACTGTTTCGTCATAGAAATTCTACTGTTTTTGTCCGTACTGGTGTCCTTTTGCCGTCCAGATTATCTGTTATTCTTTACATTACTGGTTACGTTTCTTCGTCGCTGAGTTTTTCGGAGTTAATTTTTGTATCTACTGTTATTTTTTCAAATGTATCGTCGTTGACAGTCTTGTTTTTCTTCTGTGCAGTTGATTTTTCTGACTAAATTCCTTCCGCAAAATTTATTTTTGTTTTGTCTTAGCATGTAACATTTGACATCGGATGATATTGGCGAGTTCCGTCTTTTTATGTAATAATATTTCTTGTCCATTCCTGTAGTTTTTTAATGGTAACCTGCTTAATCCAGCAATAACGTGTGTACAAGATTTTGTAATTAAATCAGGTCATGTTTAGGAGTCGTAACAAATAATTTTACTGCACTCAGCCGAGTATAAAGATAATTTAATGTTTAATAATAATTAAACTTTTAATGTGTCCAGTATGCACGATTATTTAATTAAACCACTGTATATTGTATTTTCGATAGCCTTAACCTGCTTTTTTTTAAAACTTATGTTGAAATATTTTCAACTCTTAGCAAATATTAATTTTTTTTAAAGAAATTGGGATGCAAAATCTAGTTTCTCATCTGTACTATGTAATCATTTCATTTGGCTTCAGTAAAGTTGAATGTTATTTCTCTTGAATTTGTGAAAATTTTCTTTACAATTTTAGCAAGTAGTGTTTCATAAATGTAACCCCTAAACTTGCTCTTTATCTTTATAAGGAATGTTTAATATGATTCTTTAGAAAAAATTAATAAAGTATTATAATATCTTCCAAGAAAACACATAAATGAATGCAAATATGTATCATGTAATTGGAGGACTATACTTTGTTTAATATATATTTTCAAAAATCTCTTTATATTTTGTTATGAACACTTACTATATACCAGTTTCTGTATTATAAATATCTAACACCCTTCTTTTCAGTCTGTACTTAATTTGATATTTTGAATGTCGAAATCCAAATGAAACCATATTCGTTGATTATTTATGTTAAAAATTAAGTCAAAATATTTTAACTATGCCTAAGCATTTGTTTACAAATTTATAATGAAGAGGGCCAATATCATCGCACGTCATGTTTCCTACGATGTCAAAGTGCTGGCTGGGACAAGAACCAAGATCGGTGTCTGATGTAAGACGAGTAACATGTCCACTATACCTCAGTATACTATAACAGCATATTTATTTGCAAATACAAGTCATGAGATCATTCCCAACCTTTAGCTACACATTTTTTGTGAGATATTTTTACGGTTTTTCGGCAAAACATTTGACTTATCTAAGTAAAGCGATTCCTCGAAAAATCGAAAAAAATAATTTTAATATCTTAGCTAAAGTAAAATTTCTTTAAAAACAAACTATTAACCGAAAAATAGTGATATAAAAACACATTCAAACTTATTACAACTAAAGATGGTTTACAAAATATAATGTTTAATGTTCACAAGCAGGGTAGCAAACGATCTGTAAACAGTGGTCGACATTTTACACTGTACTGCAGTCCAATCGAGATGCAGACTATAGCTCGGCGCCGACCAATAAACTCAGCCAGTGTAATCACTTCCTTTGATTGCGTCACGCCAGTGACGTTTATAACCGCTGCGACATATAACCCAGAGGCACCGCAAAAAAAAGAGTCCAAATTACACTGCAGCTATGCAGCTATTCAGCCCCCAGGCCCCAACATGTCCGATGATCGGCTTCACGGTCGGTATAAAGGTGCCAGTAAAATGGTATGATAGTAAAATGGGTGATCATATATATAAAGCACCTAGTTTTGCATATATTTAATTCCCGTTTACGAGTTTAGAGTATTAATTACAAATGTCACTGATCTAACCCATTCGACTATCCAAGACGATAAAAATCCTACCTTCCCAAAAATATATATAAAATAAAGAAAAAATTGATTGTCTGTAAAGTCGGTTTACGGACGATAGTTTAACGTGACAACGTCATAACAAAACATTGATGAAATTATTGCATACTTGTATGAATAAAATTGAATCATTTTTATTGAATTATCACTATTTTGTATGGATACAAAGAAGGAGTGAAATTAAATCTACAATTTAAATTGGTAAATTTACTTTTATTTGCACTCATTAATTCAAATATGTTTATTACTTTAACGAACGGATTATTTTAACTATAACTTTTATACATGTTTGCTATTTAACTTCTTCCAATCTGTGTTATTCTGTTAAGGATAGGACGATGATAGGAAAAGTAGGAAACGAATGGGAGTGTTACAAGTTTAATGTGCCTCGAAAAAGTCAAATCGATGGTTGTTCCAATCGAGTGGAAGAGAGATAGATGCGGCGCAAGCGTACAATGAGCGTAACGGGATAGAGCGTAACGGGACAATGTGCGTAACGGGACAATGAGTCATCCTTTTTCGTGCGTGCAGCCGGCGTTCATCGATTTATTAGACGTTGCCACGTCAAAAGGAATTATTTATATATTGACGTGAAAACGTCTATTCATTCATTATAGTGATATAGTCGGTTGAACTTTATCGTTTGACAAAATACCATTAGATTTCAACCGCTGGTAACTACGAGACAGTAGCTGAGCACACAACTAGTAGATCATATCTGAACGTGTTTGTCACGCAGTGTTTTTTTTTTTCCCTTTTTGACGTCATTAAAACTGTGCAGGTGCATGCGCGTGATTGTAACGAGTTAGCTTTGTGTGAAGTTATGAACTGGTGTAGCGTGGAAACGCGTTTAGCTAGGACAATGATTCGGGTGTCATTGCGAAGAGCTTACAGAGTAATACTAGTAACCCAAGTTAGACAATAAAAATAGTCGCCAGCGTGTAAGTGAATATCGGTAATAAATTGAAAATTTACAAAATTATTAAAGACGTCGTCTCATATGAATCTTCGAAAGGAATCCGTATAGTCTAAAAGGTCAGTGCCGAGCGAATGCCAGAGCTATGACAGCGCCGAAAAGTAAAAGAAAAACGAGATCGATAGTTAAATTGCATGTTAATACAAAACATTTATGATTTCATCCCAATGTTTTCACGAGAAATCTATGGCCCAGATACGAACTGCCCCATCACCTGTTTTTTTTTTTTTTCATTATTCATGCCTAGTCACTCTAATAATGTAATAAAAAAACTTAAAAAAGAAATAATAGCAAAAATGTTTAGTGCCACCACAGTTAACCATAAATCGTTTTGGAAACGATTTTACCGACAGGCAGTAGGCCAAAATTCATTTTTTGGACGGCCTTTTGACCGAAAGCCATTTCCTCCGACGTTTTGGACAGATGACCTACGGCTTACTGACCGCTACCCAAAGGTTGATGAACTTGAGATAACTCGCATCAGTCGCTGTAAACACGTAAAAAAAGTTATTTTTTCTCCTTTCGTTTGCTGAGTTAATTTCATTTTAAAAGAAGTCTTTCGCTTGTTTGGGTAAGCCTATGGGTAGAGACCTGTAAAATTCGCGATTTCAAATCCCTAAAGGATAGACTCCGTGATACTCTACGCACTCGTGCAAATTACATCTGCTGATTGGTTACCGACTCGTAACACCTGTTGACTGGAATGATCGTGATTAGCTAATTCTTCTGTTAAAGATTTTTCATTGGCCCAGAGTCCTTCAGATAAACTGTGGCCCAATCACTGAAGCAAAATAATGTCAAAAGTATTTGGACTCTATCCTATATCGCGAAATGAATCCGCGAATTTTACAGGTCTCTGCCCGTAGATTTCCAGTACCACGCGTCTCTCCATAGGAGAAGTCGAGTGTTTTTACTCTCCAGGGCTACGGGACTCGTGGCGTACGGGACGACAGTTGCCGGCCCCTGGGTGGATAGGCAAAGTGGCGGCGCCTGTAAACAAGAGGTGGGCTATTCCCGCGCCAGGTCAAGGGTGGCGCTTCTTCCCCCGTCTCCACCCCCCTATCCCCCTCCACTATGCGGCACTGCCCGCAGAGGGGGAAGGTGTCGGATATCGCGAGTGCCTTGTTTAGCCCGAGGAGTGGCCGGACCGTCGAAGAAGGATGGTGGGAAAGGGAGGAAAGGTTGAAAGCGGAAGAGTTTGCACGAGGCGCAGGGAGGGGGAAAGGCGCCGAGAACGGCAGATCGATCAAGAGAAGAAAAAAGGAGAAGGAAAAAAAAAAGAATGGAAAGATGTCACCCCTAGCTAGCCCCGTCCGTCCTTCGGGGGAAACTCTGGGCTCTTCAACCTGCGATGGCATTTTTTTTTTGCGCCGGGGACGATGAAGTCGATTCGTGTTTACAAGCTGGTGCAAGCCCACGCGTTTACTTGAAAAAAATTTAAGTGAGCGACTCTTCAGTACATCTAACCTCACTTGCGGGCAAATTCGCGTGTTCTCATGTTGTTCGTGTCGCAAATAAACTTATAATACGAAACTCGGACACGAAAGTTTACGTATAACTCTTAAAAATAATGCTGAAGGTGACTAATAAACTGATTAAAAAAAATATTCGCATTTCAAATACCAAAATGTCTCGATGCGAATCACGTACATACTTTCTACGCACGTCACTAGAATTCGCTGCCTGAATCGTAAACGTTGCTTGCAACTATTAAACGCATTTTTCAATTAGGGGCACGAAACAACCAGAAATCATTTTTTCTATTAGAAATGGCTCCGATAACCCTGGCATTAGATCCTTATTTTAGAAAAAGGAATTATTTTAAAATACGGCCGGCCCATCTTGCTGACATTCACCAAACAGTTAATTCTTTAAAGTTTCCTCCCGCGTTTTAAGTTGTACTTCTATGGCATTATTATATTTTTAACCTGAAGTATGAATATAATCGGGTTTATGTTTCTACACGTGGGTCCACCATATTTGGGTCATATTTTCGTTCATCGACTTCCGTTTAATTTTTATGGAATTACTCCTACCAAATGTCGTTTACCGAGAGATAATGTGTTACCACACAAAAAAAAAGCGTTTATTGAGATATTGTGTGCTTCATTCTCCAGGAAAGGGATTTTGGCATGACTCTAAGTGCACATGATTTTATTCAACTAATGTTAAAATTATCCTTAGACGCGTTGAAGGTTAAATTTTACCATGTGATGGAAACGCAACTAAATGCGCGCGCTTCACGAAACGGTTTTTAGATAGGTTGAAGTGCAATGCGCATGCGCGTGTCTGCTACACCCATGAACAGAAGGTCGTCAAGATGGTGGACAGGCGTGTGACAGCAAACACCCGTATTTATTCGCTTTCGTAGATATCGGGGGAATTACTAAGCGTAATTTATGTGCCAAGTGAAACGTTATGATAGTGAAGCTATCATGTAATATAATTTGTAATCTTCGATAATCATAACTAGATAAAATTGAAAATTTATAATTAACAATAATTTATTAGCCAAAAAACATAGTTTTGTAACAAACATGGCGTCAATTACATATTACATTTTGTTTGTTCTCTTTAACATTACGAAAGCTGCACTATCTTTCATGTATTTGTAAAACTGAAGGTTACAGTATAAATTCTAACGCTTGTACATAATCATAAATTCAGTTTTTTCAAACGTAAGTTTTAAAACGTTTTCAAAGCGTCTTCTAGATGAAAAAATAAGTATTATATAACGGGATCTCCATCCAATATGCGAAATTACCTCTTCAAGTAGTTATTTTTCTTTCAAAGCAATTCCTGCATATGATTCGTCGTAAAAGCATTTCATTTCATACTTTGTTGCACATGTAGTACAATTATTTGCTGTAGTATTTTTGTTTTCGTTTTGCTTATGTGCACACTTAGAAGATATCATTTGAGCCATAAAATCTTTTTTAACCTTGATTCCAAACCAAATTATAAATATAAATTTAAATATTACTTATTTTATCCAAAAAAAACTCAATTCATCCATACTTCTTTTTTTTCGAAAATAAAAACAGAAGAAACCTGCGGATATTGTTAATTGGAAATCGAACAGTTACTTGATTTCAGTGAATTCCTTTGACACTATTCTTACAGAAACGGCAATCTATTTCTTAGTATCAATCAAGAAAGTCTACACGCGGATAGCTCTCCCAATTCTCTCTCCTGTTCAGATTTTTACGGTCTGCATAAAAATCAACTGAGCAAGACTGGAGTGGGCGATAACTTTTTAATGTCGATTCCTAGGTCATGCACTTGCTCATAAAAACGGAAGAGGAAGTTAAACAAAGGAGCTTATAATTGGTGGCGTATAAGAGCAAACACGGACATGCAAGGGATGTACAATAGAACGTCTGCAAATAATTGAAACCTCAAGATTGGAAAGAGCAGAAAAACTCGGCGTTTTGCTTCCGTGGGAGTCCACCATAACGAATAAGTTATATGAAAGTTAGAGACGTAAGCTAAAGTTTTGTTTTATAAAGTAGCTGAGTCTCGTCCTGCTGAGCTATGAAATAGCTAATTCAAAAAATTACTAGTCAAAAAACAAAAAAAAAAAAACTTAAAGGAGTAGTATACTAAATTTGATTTGTTTCTATAGTTAGAATCTTTTTGCTCGTAATATAAGTATTATGCATAGTCTAACCATGTTTAATTGTTAAAAAAAAAGTGTTTCATCAATCATTAAGTGTTAATTTAAAGGTTTAATAGCATTTAATGGGATTTTACATTTTTAATCTTTGCGTTCATTCAGAACACGTATTCGTGCTATTTGCTATTTTGAATTTTGAATTTACTGTGTGTGTGTGTGTGTATATATATATATATATATATATATATATATATATATATATATATATATATAATTAATGGTACAACGCTTTAATTGTAGAATGTCAACTATAAATATCTAAAATTAGGTTGTCACTATATTCCCTGGAAAACTTAGGTTATTACCAGCATCTCGGGAAAATATAAAATTTTGAGTTTTAAAAGAATTTATTAACTTTTAAACATAGTTAAATAAGAATCCAATAAAAAATGTTGGGTAAAGAACAGCACAACAGAAGTGAAATACTTTAGGAAAACATTCCATTGACGCGTTTCGCTATTATATAAATACGTGCTCCTATGTGATTGCAAAAATATCTTTCTTTAAGCCCGTATGTATTTAATGCACAGAAAAATTTTTTTTGTCAATTTCTAAAATATTCCTTTAGAAACCATTTGCCGAGAAGTGGTTTGTAAAACTACAAGAAATATATGGGAAAATACGTACAACACAAGGCTATGTTTATTTTTGCAGATATGAAATACGTTCTCGAGATAATGCTACTTACGAAATTTAGCAAATAATTGTATATTTTAAATGATGTTTCATTCAATCATAATATTTTAACCAAAAAAGAGATAATCTAATACTATAAAATTTGACTTTATTTTGTTTTATGATGCTTATTATGTGCACAGTTAATACCGTAAATCTATTCAGGGAACGGTTTATAAATAACTTTAACTATTGGAGTTACTAGGACAACATAAAGCATAAATGTCCAGGTGAAAATCCGAACCCAGTATTACTGCGAACCCGATTTTGTAGTGAAACAGTTGTTTTCATGTAAATGTACAAATTTACAAAATATCTGTAATTTTACATGAATATTCCTGTTGCATTTACAAAAAATTTCAGTGCACAAGACTGCTCACGATATGTCGACACCAAGATCTTCGTTAGAAACCACCGGTTCATTCGATTCTTTTCAGGGTTGATCCCCGTCGTTCGATGCTAGAAACACAACGGTGCAAGAGAAAATGTGACCGTCACATGACAAAACCAGTCAAGTTCACACCTGAATTCCAAAGGCGTAACCGGCCAGTAGAGATTCGTTTTCGCTCACAAAAAAAAATGTAGCACAGCAACGATGTTTTTTGAAATAAAAGAAGTAACGATATATTTTCAACCAAAATTTTTTTTGTTCTCTTGATGTAAAAGCGCTGTTTCTTCCGCCACATTTTAGTCTTGCTCGCGTTTCTGTCGATGTCAAAAATATATATAAAAAAAAAAAAAAACAATACGTTCTGTCCCACGATTGGCTCCGGGGTGAACTCGAAGGAAGGGCAAAGCCGTTGGTGGAGTTTGCGGTTTCCTGAGCTGAAGGAATGGGGTTGGTTAGGTGTGTCTTGAGTGTGGGGGGGGGGGGGGGGAAGGGGGAGGGTTTTCGGTTGGGGAGGCTGTAGGATCCTGGGACGGACGGACACACCGAACATATTGGCTGCGGCGACCCCCGGGTCGTTAGTCATTCTCCTCTTCCAGCGGCCGAGGGTCGGCTGCCCGTTCCGTCGAGAGAGCGCCTCACGGCCTGCATTTACATCCAGCCATCCAAGTAGAAGAACACGGGTGGTTCTGGCCCATGGCCTCTCGTCCACTGATCCGGGCGCAAACGTTTGCAACTTCGAAATTCCAAAGTCTGGGATTCGCCGACCCTTCAAATGTGAGCCTAGCATTGGGCATCTCACTAAAGCTATCACACTTAGGCCTTAATTTCAACAATCATTCTTCGTGACTGTTAATTATTTAAATAATCTTATGAAGTAGCTTGGCTTCTGGGTTGTAGCCGTGTCCATGGCAAATTATTCACCAACTTTTCGGCTACAGTAGGTAACTGCACCCTGATGATGGCGACTGCAATGTCGACCGAAACTTTGGTGAATCATTTGCCATGGACACGCCTACAACTCAGAAGCCAAGCTACTTCAGACGATGGCCGTGAAAGCCTGCGAACATTATTTAAGGAATATTATGATTTTGTGTATTTGGTGAATCAACAGCAATAAATATATAAAATACCGCTAAACCTATAGAAACAGAAGCAACAATAATGCGCTACTCAATATAGCTATTAATACAGAAAAATTCAATAAACAAACGGCATATGCACTACTACGTAGTAGTTGGATTACTATATTTCTGAACGTTTAGTGATTTCTGTTCATTATCACGACCACATTAATTTTTTAGCTAGTTTTTATTTGTTGTGATAGAGAACCATCATAGTTTTTAAGCACACTTAATGTGCCATGTTTTTTATACCACCTGTTTTGTATAAATTCTTTCATTTGATGGTGTAGCCCTAAATACATAAAATAATGTATCAATTAAGTGTCATTATAACGGAAAAATTATCAGAACTTTCTGAACAGTGTTAGTACTAAATGACAACAAATAACTTAATGCTGAAGGCAAACGTTTCAACGTGCTACAACAAGATTCCCCCTCAGTGTTGCCAAATTGTGCGTTTGTCTGTCGCTGGGTCTGGCTACATCCGAAACTGTGCAGTGAAATAAGATGAGCGTTTGCTATAGATGCGATTACGTTCTTTAAATGATTCATGGAGTGGGGAATTATGATTTAATACAATTTCTTGGACATACGCAATTGCAGTATTGCACTGTTTGTAATGGGAAAATACTTGAAGAACGCAAATAAAGCACACGAAAATAAATATAAATAAAAACGAAAACATTAACCCATAGACAACAAGCCTGAGTCAGCTGTGTCAAACAGATAAACCCAACTATTAACCTAAACAGGTATTATGGATAACACAATGACGTCAGCACCAACGAACATGGTAGGTTTATTATGACAAAAAAGTTGCGACGTTTCGGAAACTAGCATCTGTTCTTGTCATCAGGCACAAACAGACAGACTTAACTTGCATTTTTGTATTGTTTTTTTACAAAAAGTGTAAAACTACCATGGAGTAAGTCCAAAAAATTGTTTGAATCAAAATTCTCCATTTAATTAATCATTTTAAGAACGTGACTAGTATTTGTTGCTCTTTTTAAAGAACAACTTTAACTGTCATAAAACTTTCCGATATCCTGCGCGTTTATTTAACTATCATTTCCTTGTTATGTCCCGTGAGTTTCACTGGATCAATTTCTTATGTGACTCGTAAAAAACAATTGCGTTTCAAATACAACTTCAATAGAAAGTCCAATGTTTGCAATACATCTTGTGTAACCGGTTTGTAAAAGCGACCACTTCTCTGCTCGTCGCGTTTTGTAGCATGGGAATAAGTGAAACAATGAGCGCGCCGCCATTCTTGAACTCCGGAAATACTGAACTTCAGGTTGGAGTTTCACTTACGCCGTTTCTTATCTGCTGTCTTGTTCCCTTCAGCGACGTTACACTCCCTGCGCAAAGTTTAGGGAGGAGGAGAAATAGAGAGGAAATCTGTCTTGCGAACGCCTCCAGCGAATTGGAAAGTTTGCATTGTGTAAGAGGCTGTTATTAAAGTCCCAAGAAGTACAGGCTCCCCCCCATTCTAATACAATTTCGCATATAGCTGAGGCTATTAAAAACTACTAGGACTGATTCAAAGACACCCAAATGATAGTTTGTTTAGGGTGGGCGCCTAGACCTGGGTGTATGGAGTATTTTTAATAGTTTTAAAGACGAATGGTGACTTGTATGTTTATATGTAAAAAAAACTTATATAAAAATATTTTAGTATTGAACCATTTAGCTTAAAATGATTTTCTTGAAAGAAAAACAACTGACTACACTATATTGTTTCCTTTCCCTGCGAGCTAGGGGTCCTCCCCTCCCCTCTTGCCACTAGACATGGGCACCCGTGGACTGATTAACTTAAAAGAGTTCACCGAAAAAAGAAAACAGTTTTGTGGTGGGGCTACAATAGTTATCAATATAGACCCCAATAAATATTTGTTGTAAGAGCAAAATAAATTATTTAAAAAACATTTTAGTGACAAAACTATTCTGTCACTTCATTGAGCATTGTCATATTTTACATTTAATACATTTTTAATTTTTTAGTACCATTTATGACTCAATATTTTACTTCCTTTTCACGACCCTAGTATATTGACGCTTCACTTGATCATGTTTGTTCGTCCGTAAATCATACGATTTTTCTGGCAAGAGTGATTTCCACATGAACATTTGTGATTGTGAACTAATGCGATTAACGTTGGACAGAGTCCAAGGATGGGTGCAACAACCTTGGTTACAGCTAGAAATAAAAGCATACAACAGAAGCTCGACATTCACTGACACCAAACTTTTTGTGTGTAGTCCGTGTAGCATATCGTTAAATTAGCTGCAGTCAAATGAAACCTAACACCTTCAAATTCTTATATTGGACAGTGGACACAATTTGTCTGAAAATTAAAATCGCTGCATTTCATGGCAACAACATGATTAAATTACGACAAACATTATTGGTCCGTGATTAAGACTTCGTCTCACGCGTCAATTTTGCTATACGTCCTTGCCACTATTAATATGTAAGTATAGAATTTTCCAGTATATTTACTCCGAAAAAACTTTTGGATTTGTTGCTTGTCACAAATTTCCTCACAAGATGTTTGTCAAAAAAGTTATTTTGGAATATCTATAAGTCAAGAAAATACTTCAAAAATTTCACTTGAGTAGGTAAGACGTATATACTCTGGAAAATCTTTTATCAGATGTTTAACTGTGTGTCGTTTTCATCACAGCGAACTGAGATATGTTTGTTTCCCGTTTGGACTGACTAGTGACGTAATGTTTCTACAAATAACATAATACTATTCACGTCAAACTTGATACAAGTTATTCAATAAACTATATTCTGCGGTAATATAATACTTGCCTTCAGAGGCAGAGATTACTTGCAATTCGATTAGTCTACTCAGTTTATAATAAATACTCAGGGAGAAAGTAAGTTGGACCTCGCAAGTTTACTTTTACGTTAACTGGCAGCGTCAAACAGGAAGCCAGATAGTGCAGTGCATAATTATGCCGTTCATAATTATTATAAACGACATACTTATTTGTTATCTGTTTGAGTGAATTCCGGAAGAAACATGAAATTCCATGAAGCTACACAATAATAACATTTTGCAGTAGAAGCTATCTGCTAATAATCAATGACCAGAAAACGAGACAATGAAAACATTGCCCGTGAGACGTCAAATACTTTGATGTGTCGCTGGCCTTGATCGTTCAGACGCCACGACGATGAGACAAATGTTGGTGTGATGCGAGTCCACCGGCTAATTGACTGGGTTCGTGATCCCAAAGTCGGCGCGCCTCTCAGAGAGATCCTTCGATGGGTCGTTAACACTCGGGCGTGATCACCCCCAACGTCTGCTCCGGTACGCCTGCTGCACCAGCTAACCCTCAGAGACACGAGGGGTTGCCCCATCGGGCGACCTTCTGATGCACCTCCTTCGCTGAAGTCTCATTACCACCACGCTTCACGTCAAGCTCTGATAACTAGAGACCTGCAAAACTCGCGGATTAATTTCGTGATATTCTACAATATCAAATAATTAAACCTTAGCGCTGCTTCTACCACTGGTTCACTGTTAATCTGGAGTAATGAGGGACAATTAGAGACCCTCGCTCAAAGAAGTGTCGAATCATAGACACTCAGTTCAGACGACTCACAAGTCAGCAGCCAATGAACAGGTGGTATTTGGCCGAGTTTGTAGAGTGTAGTAGAGTCTATCCTGGAGGTCACTGAATCCGCGAATTTTGCAGGTCTCTACTGATAACCCATACTGGAGATAGCTTGAGCGATGTCCACTCTAAATACTAGTGGGAATCAGTATTCCACTGCTGAAACGGTTCTGTTCTTTTGATTTTCTCCCGGAAGGCCATTTCGGTTACGAGAATTCGACCCGGTGAATAAAACTAAAATAAATAAACGATAGAAACATTCCGACACAGACGAATAGTATGCACACTCCGGCGCCATCTTGAACACTGCCGACGCAACAAGCAAAAAGGGCTCATGTCACACTGAACCAAACAAGGATACAAATCTCAAAGCCAGTTTTAACTATTATTTTCTTAATATAAAATTAACATATTTTCGTCACAAGTTGCATTTTGTCTACGCTGGTTATCATAACAAAAAACATTCCTCGGGAATTGACAACAAATATGAATACATAAACACACGGAGATTCAGCCAATATCAGCCAATGTCAATGTTGGACAACACAAGGAATTACGTGGAAGAGAATTAAGTCAAAGTAAAACACTGCACTGATAAACACGATAGGCTGATAACGACGATGCAGTTGCAACAAGAACAATAAATACAGAGAAACAACAACTGCGATGACAACTTCAACAACAACTTCATCGGTGGAGACACCGTTGAACCTAAACAGATAATCTGGACGAAACAACTACGGTATAACGGTGGAATACAGTACGCTTTTTCTAAGAAGTCAACCGATTTGAAATTTGGTTTTCACGTTATATACGTTTTCGTGTTATGAAGAGTCAACTTTTCCGCATTATTGCGGTTCGAGTTGGGATTCGAACTCAGTCATTTCAGAATTCTAGTCAATTGTACTTACTTCCCATCCGGTGCTTCCTGTTGGCCGCTGCAGTTGATTTGCGAGGCCCAACTTACATTCAAAATTTGAATTCGCCCTGAGTACCTATGAATTATAAACAGAGCGGATTAATCGAATCACAGAGAAACT
This sequence comes from Bacillus rossius redtenbacheri, assembly GCF_032445375.1. NCBI lineage: Eukaryota > Metazoa > Arthropoda > Insecta > Phasmatodea > Bacillidae > Bacillus > Bacillus rossius. Next base: position 72,219,069 of record NC_086333.1, read on the forward strand.
CCGCCTCTGAAGTCAAATGAAATCCTCCAGAATATAGTTAGTTAATCGAATAAATTACATTATGTTTGACCAGAATAATATTATATATTTACTAATATCAGCTCTTTAAAAGTTATATATATATATATAAATATTCCGTTACTGGAGCAAATAAGGGAACAAAATAATCTCATTCGCTGTGATTAAAAATAGTTTCCAGAGTACATTCGTCTTAACTACACACGTGAAGAATTGTAAACTGACATTAATCTTTCTTATTTGGTCTTGAAGATTTTTTTTTTCCGTCAGTTGTCAAAGATGTTCCTTTCCGACCTTCTCCGTTTTGACGGCATCTGAGTCTCGTGTTCCATAATCTCTTCGAGATGTCCACTCCGTTTTCGTGGACAAACCACTCAAGCCGGTTTTTCTAGATGTCACCCGAAACATCTCCATCCTTTCCGCTTTCCTGACTTCGGCACGTCGCTGCTGACTTCCTTCAGCTCGGTTTCTCGTCAGCTTTCCCTTAAGGGCTCCGCCTACCTGGTCATACAGACGGTGCGCAGAGCTTCAGGAAAAACAACGCGATTTCAAAAATACTCGAGAAATCTGAGTGGGGTATGTTTACGAAAAGCATTTAAGAGTTCGCTGAGGCCCGAAAAGTACTTTTAATTTTGGATCATGTTTTTAAACTGTATTTCTAAAACGAATGTTTTCAGACTAATTTTTAGGCGTAAAACAACCAGTACAGATTATTAAAAGTACTTAAGGGACTTGCATTACACTTTTATCTTCATTTATCGGCCATATAATGTTGCGGTCACCGCTAAAATTGCACAGTTATCCTGTGACAACGAGAAGACTGCGCATCAGTTAAGAGCCTTGCGCTTAGAGGCAATACCGCGCTAGAAATACCATCGAGCGTCGCACTTATCATCCCGTCTCACTAACACACATACACCCCTGACGAGGCGGGCCCCTTAAGGGGCTGCGTTCCGTTTCAGGTCAGTATTCTATATTTACGTTAAACACTGTAGTAGTTATTTTGTGGCTCAGCTTTCTCAAAATAGAATTACATATCTACTTGTCGCACTGTGATTTTTATTTTATTTAATAAAACCACGTAATAAGAAGTTATCAATCGTAAAATAGTTATTGACTGTGATAGAATAAATTAATTAGATTATGTATGTGGAACATAGTAGTATTGGTAGAAGTACATAGTTGTTGGCATAAATTGTTAGTTGTTATATCTCTAACTCCCGACATCGTAGCGACATAAGATGACATTGGTTTTTAATTCTAATTATAAGCTTTTAAATACGAAAAGTTTCATTAAAATTCCTCTGGTAGTTTTTGCGTGATAATCGAACAATCAAACAAACATACATTATTCAATAATAATATCGACATTGAAAAATAAATTTAATAACATACTATTTTAATTCAAACTTCTAAACTGAATAATAAACAATATTTATTTAATGATGCCTATTTAAAATGTATTAACAGTGTGGTTTTTGCTAAAATAATTTATAAATACATTTAAATTCTTATTACATTAATGTATTTGATATTGCTAACTTTTCGCATATTGAGCTGCCAAAGTTACATTTATAATATTTTGGAAGCGTACACATTAAATACAATTAAATGCTTCACAGAACTGTAACTTTTTTTAGCTTTAAAACCAATGCTCCTGGTTAGTTCTTGATAGAGTTTCTTTCACAAGAAAAAAATAATACTACCCGGTTATTCAAAATGATCAAATATATGAAAATTTTTAAAATTTAGTAAAATAAGATAACTTTTAATTAAATGAATACACGTCACCACTAAGCACCCAGTAACAGTGTCTTTAAACGCAAAAACAATTAAGCTCTTTAATCCATTTGATTTTCCTTGTTCGAATGCTCAAACAAATGTGGCTAAGGCAGTTAATTATGAAAATAAAATATGAACTATACGTTCCTTTCATTTATGAAAGCAAAACCACTATATATATATATATATATATATAATTTTAACAGTGTTAAAGGTAAATATAAAATTATAGCCTGAAATGGGACTCACTCTTTTAAGAAAAAATTTTCAGTGACAACAGTCTAAACATGTCCCCCTCCCCCTTTTTTTTTTCTGCATCGTAGAATTTTTACGCCATCAATAAACACACACCAGCAAAAATTTTCACAGTTCACTTATTGAATATTTTTTTACATCAAAGTTTAGACATGTGAATCCTTATCTCATGGCTATCTATATGCATGTACGAGCTTTACAAGCTCGTGTTAAAACAGTAGAAAACACGATATTCCAACCAGCAGCCTAAAGTTCGGTTATAGCAGAAATGACCACCCCCTTAAATAAAGACTTTCGTTGGAGGGGGGAAATTGTAACAAAAAAGATTTGGTGTACTGTGTATATGTATGTGTGTGTCTAAACGATACATATCGTGTTTTTCATTAAAATCTTATTTTATAAATTTTTTATAAATTTCTAATTTTTTTCCAGATATTTTATATTAATAATAATGGAGTTAGAAGATGGCGGCCATGATGTTATGTTTTCAAATTGTGGAATTTTTTTATTAAAATTTTAGTATATGGTTTTTTATAAATATTTTTAAAAGTCAAAATTTTAGCTTAATAATTACGGATTTTCATAATAGAGGCCGTAGCGAAAATTGCAAAGATAATGTCATAATTTAAAATAGCGGGAATATCTAGAATCCAAAATGGCGACTGTGACGTCACAATTCAAAATGGCGGACATTATGGAATCCAATGATGACGAGATCCAAAATGGCGCCGGAATAAGGTCGTCACAAAATATGGCGTCTGTGATGTCACAATCTAAAATGGTGGCCGACCATCATCAAGCCACAACCATAGACCAGGCGCAGTAGCTACATTTGTGTGTGTGTGTGTGTGTGTGTGTATATATATATATATATATATATATATATATATATATATATATATATAGCGTATTTATTTTGGTGTACATTTAACGTATTTTGGATACAATGTTGCCGGATTTCTTAGAAATTTTCCAAGTTCACACTTTAGGCTATTGAAGCACACCATTTACACCAACACGAAAGCAACACAAGCATTCTGGCCAAAGCGAAATGCTTCTAAAATGTGTAGTCTCGAGGATTGTCGACGACCAATCGGAGAGGATGCTCAAAACTGAGCCGTAATTGTGTTTTTATTTAAATTGGAACTGAAATAATAATGTAAGATCACAGATATTTGTATATTTCTACATTTACGTGAAAGCATCTGTGCCGATAAAAATAAAACATGTTCGCAGTAATACTGGGCATGGGGTTTTGCCCGGGAATTAATGATTTGTTTTGTCCCAGTACTTACAATATTCAAAGTTATTGTCAACCGTTCCCTGAATAGCTTTCAAGTATTAACTGCGCACATTAGTAAGCATAATAAAACAGAATTTAGTCAAATTATTAAATATTCAATTACCTTTGTTTTCTATGGTTTAAAAATGGTATGTTTTATAAGATATAAATTAAAATGTACATTTATGTGCCCATTTTTGTAAGCGCGTCAAGAAAGAATTTGTATGTTTTCCAAAAATGTATTTCACATATGCAAAAATAACAACAGCAATGTGTTGTACAAACTTACAACAATATATTTCTTGCAGTATTAACATTTATTTCCGGGAAATTATTTTCCAAACGAGACTTTTGTTAACGTACAAAAAAACTTCTTGGTTTCAACAGTTTTTGTACTATAACAATTTTTCATTGCTTATTATTGAAAAAAATTCTTCAGTAAGATACATATCACACATGAAAAATATTTTCAATTGTTAATATTGATAGTATTATTAAAGTTGTAGTCATTTAAAAAAACTGAACTCAATACTCAATGCTTAAGATTTGACGGTGGAAACTATTTGTAGCGTTCCATTAAATTATAAACTATGTTTTAGCAAATATAAATTTCAATAATTAAACGATAGGAAACCATTATGAACCGAATAAAATAAAAATTTAAACCAAGATGTCGACATTCGGTTCCTATCTTTCACCCTTTAACTATTTTTATACTCATCGTATTTTTTCAACCCTATCTTTAAATTACCACTCCGCAGTTCCGCCCATGAAACCTCCTGGTTATAAATCGTGCATTAACGAAAACTATTCAGACGTGGGCGATAGCACTGCGAGAGTTGGGCAGCGCGAGACACTACCTCAATCGCCCCAGCCAACACTCGTCTGGTTGCCACCCCCCCCCCCCCCCCCTTCCGGCAAAAAAAACCATCGAGATATCGTTACCTTTCCACGACTAAAAAAAATTGAGTGGCTACGGTCATTTCCATCTCTCTGCGAATCTATATCATCGTTCTCTCTTTTCCTGAATTTTATGAATTTTACAAGCTACGACAAGGATTGTTTTTTTTTTTTTTCATAGCTCTCCACGGATTCTTTTTTAGTTTGAAATGCTATTATAACATTTTTTAAACTTTGGGTTTGTTCAGGAAAATCAATTAATCAGATATAACTCGGAAGAGCAGATGTAGTTGAAAATTGGCGTGATCTTTCTGTGAGATGCATTAAACGATACATCCGATAGCAGCTGGCCAAAAAAAATATATAATAATCACTCTGTTAGGGCGTCCACTGTTTACTAAGCAGGTACTAAAAAAATATATATTTTCTAATGCTGGACGGCATTTTGGGCTTAATTTAAATTGAACTCGTGTGTTTTTACAGCAAATCAAGCTGGCTGGAAATTTGGCAAAGTAGTTTCTGGGGCTTGGCTTGAGTATAACGACCTTCGTTTTTTTTTTTTTTGTAATTTGGTGTCTCGTGAAAAATAAAGTCGGAAATTACATTTTTTATTTTTATTCTGTACTGTGGACATTTCAAAACAAATTTCATGATTATTATCTACTTAAAAAAAATTGGTTGTCTGTAAAGTTGGTTTACGGACGATAGTTTAACGTGACAACGTCATAACAAAACATTGATTAAATGATTGCATACTTTTATGAATAAAATTGAATCATTTTTATTGAATTATCGCCATTTTGTATGGATACAAAGAAGGAATGAAATTAAATTTACAATTTAATTGATAAATTTACTTTTATTTGCACTCATTAATTCAAATATGTTTTTTACTTTAACGAACAGATTATTTTAACTATTACTTTTATACATGTTTTCTATTTAACTTCTTTCAATCTGTGTTATTCTGTTAAGGATAGGACGATGATAGGAAAAGTAGGAAACGAATGGGAGTGTTTCAAGTTTAATGTGCCTCGAAAAAGTCAAATCGATGGTTGTTCCAATCGAGTGGAAGAGAGATAGATGCGGCGCAAGCGTACAATGAGCGTAAAGGGACACAGCGTAACGGAACAATGTGCGTTAGGGACACTTTTTCGTGCGTGCAGCCGGCGTTAATCGATTTATTAGACGTTGTCACGTCAAAAATACCAGTAGTGAAAATCTACTTGAAGTTAACCGATAAGTTATTTAATAATTAAAAATACAAGAAAATTTCAAATTGTTTACTATTCTTCGTTGGTGTACAAGGCCACAGCTATTTTTTGTGGATTCCCATAACACACTTGGGACTCTAACCCAGGACCAGTCTTGCGGAAAGCCGGCGTACGGCCAACTGTTCTACGGAGGTCTGTGTTCACTGATCCAATAGTCGGACTCTTTGCAATGAAACTGACGCAATGGTTTTACAAAGGACGTGTCATTAGCAACCCCCCCCCCCCCCCACAGTTGGAAGGACTTCCCCAGGTGACCCTGCCCTTTTTTTTTCCCGAGGCGCTTTAACCTACGCTTGTGGTCAATTCAGCTTCTCCCACACTTCCTCCCACACCCTCTCCCACACTTCTTCCCCCACTTCTCGCGAGAGCTGATGAAGAGAGACGCTAACAAATGCCGAGGACCTTTTTTTTTTTTTGCAGTGGAATTTTAATGAGGCCTGGCGCCAAAACGAAACCGTTTCTAAAAGGGTTGCACGCGAATCCTTAGTCGCTTCTCTTGCATGACAATTATTTTTCCCCGCATACACCTCGGACGGGTTTTTCGAGATGAATGCATTTCCGAGTTTCTGCAAATAGTGCATGGAACACTCGAATAAACTGGTCCAATCCACACACAGCTTTGGCGGCAGCAAAAGACTCATAAAAGTCTTTGTATAAGCATTTTACTGGCATAAAGAAATTTCACTAAACGTATTTTCTAAAACTTAGCTGTAGAGGGAAAACCTATTATAGCGTATTCTCATTACGTTGCCTATCCTATAATATAATACGAGTTATTCTTAAAATTTAACGTTTTCTCTCTAATGACTCTAGCGATTAAGATTAAATTTCCAAAGAAACTAATTGCAACGGCAAGAACTCGATGTATGTTTGTGCTAAGTACAGGAATTATATTTTTACTTTAAATTTCTTTGTATTATAATAATTTACGTGTGATAAACGAAACAGTAAACAAAATTTAATTTCATAAATGTAAGTGTGAAATTAATAATGCCAAATGATATAATTTTAATCAACAAATTTACTGTCGTCTTTTGTAAGCAAAGTGTTACTTCTTCCACAAACAAAACTGATACCACATAAATGTATTGTTAACATAATTAAGTTTTCGCCGTGAGAGTATTTAGTAACTAATTATCTAAGTTTATGTAAGTGCAGTTCATTATCCATGCATTAAGTATCCTTCAAACTTTTAAATAGTTTGTGATTAAATCAACTAAATAAAGCCTCAAATTAGTTAAGTTGCTTTTTAATGCTAAGGCATTGTGTGTAGTAAGTTTCACTGCAGAAATTTGCATGCGAAATACACCAACCCTGATGCAAAAAAAAACAACATAAAATAGTCACTACACTCTAATATTTATTTAGGTTTTTAAACTATTATAACTATGCTAGATTTAAACTTATTTAACCAATAGAAATGTATTAAAGAAAGAATAATTGTTTGATTAATACGACCAAATCCAAATTAAATAAAGAGAAAGATACTCATTAAGCATTTCGAGATATACAACATTATTTAAATATGACGCGCAACACAGTTTTAGATTATGTATTATTCGTTTTTATTCATGTATTTACAGGAATATTTCACTGTTGGCCGCAGTTAGAAACAGCTTCTTTTGCAGTTTAACACCCACGACAACATTCAAGATGACACAAAATTGTATTCTTAAAGATACTCTTTGTTTCTAATTGAAATAATTTTTAGCACTAAAAAAATGTTTCGTGAACAGCTAAAGAATTTTTTATCAATACACCAAGCTAGAAAGGGCTCACTTTCACAAAATATTGTATGTCAAGTACAATTTTTTTTCTTCTAGTGACAATAGTTTGAAATAAAAATGTTTAAAAAAAATTAATACAAAATTTAAAATATAAGATGTTGGCTTTCATTTGTGTTACGTTTACAAAGGTTTTTAGTTTATTTTAGCTATCTAAATGAATTAATTATTTATTATGATACTGCTAGGATATTTTAGAATTAGCAGAACCAATTTTCACTTTTACTCTATTATAAACTTTGTAACTCCATTTTCAATCTTCAAGATTTTTTCTAAAAAAAAAATATTGAAAACATAATTTATATTATTCCTAGAAGTTTAAAGTAAAGACAACCTTATAATATTGCTCCTGCATACAAACTTTGAACCCTCATTTTACTTTTAAGGGGTAATATTAAAAAAAATTAACATTCATTATTATTTTCCTACATTGTGTAAGATGTGTTTTCTAATAATTTAAAGCCACCGGGACCTATTGTTATGGCTGGTTTTTAAGTCCAGTCTTAATTCAAGCTCCATGTTATCTTGATGAAAACTTAACTAAGCATGTGTCAGCTTTGTTTAAGTTGTCATATCAAGCTTCCAGCGAACTGGACCACTGGCTTGGTTCAAGACTGATTCAAGATATTTTATTCTTAGTCAGTTTCATGCAACTCACTTCATTATGTTTGTTTATACATTTTAATATTATAAACCCAAAATTAGCTCATTTTTAACTTTTTAGATGGTCTAATTTGTGAAAGTAAATTTTAGACGCTGTGTGACTCTTTATGTATGTCCTTTGTGCTAAGTATATAATCTCCTGCTTGAAAATTTTTGAATATATACCTAATTTCTTATAAGAACAAACCTACCAAATTTTTACACATTTAAAAACAATAATTTATAAATAATACTTTTTTTGTAGTAGTAGTAGTAGTAGTTACGGTATGTAAGAAATTTCTTATCTAAATGCTAAGTATCCAGGCTGATATTTAATGCAACACCGCTAGTTTATCCTTTAATAAATACATTTTGTGTTTAAACTTTCAATTGAGCAAAAAAAAGAAAACATCAAAATTCTTCATGATGATTGTTTTCTAAAATCTACCTCAAACTTCAAGCATCAACGCTTTTCAGCATTATATAATATGCATTTATTCCTTATGTAGAACGAGGTCATACGAGATGGAAAAATGAATTAAATTTTACGTAAAGCATTTGAAATAAAAGTAAGTACATTATGGTGAAAAAAAATCTTCTCTAACGATTGGGGGAAAAAATTGAAAAAGGGGATATCTGAGAGTATGTCTCCCAAAGGACCATCTACCCGGTGAAAGAAACAAACGAGGATCGTCACCGGAACATTTGCATGGCCCCCTTATCGAGGATAGAAGTTTTCCTCGTGAACTTTTTTTTTTTTTTTTTTTTGTGGTTTACTGGAGCTTCGTCATCGTTTTTAAACCTCAAAATAAAAAACTCTCGCAGGCGAAAGATGAAGACGTCGCTTCTCTCATCCCTCCCCTTCCCACCCCTAAACAAAAAAAATATAAAATAAAAATTCAGCTCACAGATTGGCGCTGTTAAAGTGATTTTCCTTTGACATTGGACTTTCCTCTTGTTCTTGGACATCGAATAACCTTTCGACACAATCAGAGCGCCTCTCTGTCATTTTCGTAAGCTTTGGATGCCCTACACTAAAAAAAAAAGCCCTGTAAAAACGAAAGGAAACTTTTTTTTAACAACACAACACAGTACGTCTGTAACACGAATTATAATTCTATTAGATTCAAAAAATAGGCTTACGTTGCAAATCGTTTGATCTTTTTTTTTCTCTTTGCAATAGTATAACATACGATGACCCAAGTAAAGAAAATATAAAAACATTGGTAAGCAGAACCTAAAATATTGTCAAACAAAAATAATTTGTGACATTAACTTGAAAATAAAAACGTATGCGGATAAATTTATTTTTAATCGTGTGTAGATTTGAATTAATAATTGAAATAATTGAATATAGGTTCTTTTAACTTCAAAGAATTAAAATTTGAATATAGTTTAATGTGGTGCTACAAAACGTTGCGTTATTATTTTATGATACGGGAAATAAGCTATAGCTTGTTTAACACTATTTCCCAAATCCCCTCATACTATGCACGCTATATTTTATATGCAACCAATTACACAGTTCGTTTATTTACTTCTTTGTCGTTGATTTACGTGTCTCGAAAATTTCAAAATAACTGAGTAATTTATATCTTAACGTTTCATTTCGGGTTATTGCATATTCACATCATTATTTTTGGTTACATTGCAACCCTGATATATTTTCCTTTAAAATAGCATGGTTGATCACATTTGGTTGATGAATTGTGCACCAGGTAAACCTGCAACGTGTGCTACAATTTAAATTTTGTGCTTAGCGTATAGTTGGGTTAATAACCAGCCAAGGCAGATGGAAACAATACTTATTAATTCTGCAACATATTTTCCTTTTTCAAGTACACCTTAAGGGGATGGGTTCCTATAATTATTTTGCTTCCATAATTTCGTATTTTTGTTCATAATTTTAGTATATGCATAGCATGAAAATGTTCGTTGTTTCTTCAGTTTTTTTATTTGATGTTTTCTGCAAAACTTAAATTATATTTCATATTTCAATCCTAGAATGTTTGTAATACGAGCATGCATTTGTTTTGTATACATATTTGAATAAAATGTTCGTCTGTAAATACCTTTGTCGTACAGTTTTATATTTATAAGACTTTTTACGTAAATATAAAAATTTGTTGTTATTTTAATCCTAGAAATATGACTTTTTTGAGGTTTTGGTAAAACATAGTAACTTTTTGTTATTTAGATATTGTATTTAAAAACATTTTTACAACACACGATCAGTATATTAAACATTTTACCTATATATGCCACATTGTTACATGGCCAAACTAAATGTTAGAATCGAGAAATAGAATGGTCTTTAAATGTCTCAAAACCATTAAATAAACTATAAAATAGGTATCCATTGATATTTTTTGTTTATTTTGGATTGTAAACTAAAAATAAAGAACGTAACATAATAGAAACAAAGATAATTATGAAACTAGCTCTTTGAGTATCTGTTTCTACTGGCCATCCCAGCTAATTGCCGGGACTGGCTGTGTAGGCCCTCGTGTAGGCAAGAGAGTGATTCACTGCGTTCTCTCGAAAACTGAGCTCTCTGGGGGAATCTCCACTCGAAGTCGGGCCACGAACAGAATCCGCGGTTCTCGCCGACTCGAGACCGCCGTCCCAACTTGCTGTACCGCACTTCGCGTTGAGCGCATCTGTCGGTTCGGCTGGCGGCCCCATTAGTACTCCACTGTAGCGCTTCAAGTCCCGGCTCGCTCCCAGAGTGGCGCGTCTTCGCTGTTGTAGTTCTATGGCGAGCGAGAACTGCGGGAAACCTTCTTTTCACAGACGAGAGAGCCACACCCGAAGTTACCCGAAGTTCATGCTCGCTTTTTTTTTTCTTCCGTTCTATCTCATTGTATAAACCGGTGTGGCATTAAATTTTGCGGTCGATTCGGATAGGTTAGCTACATTATAAATATTTTAAAACATTGTGGATGGTTGATTATAAGTATTAGGTAAGTATAGCTACATTAAAAATACTGTAAAATCATTTTATGGTTGCTTAGCAAATAACTTTTTAATATGTAGCTATACAGGGCTAGGAAACCGTTTACATGATTTCACAGTATCTTTAATGTAGCTATCCTAACCAAATCAACCGTCAATGATGTTTTAAAGTATTTATAATGTAGCTAACCTAACCTAATACAACATTAGTTATCATGAGTTACAATGAACAAAAAAAAAAACACCCCCGAAAATGCACGATCGGATGTTTGGCTCTCTCGTCTGTGAAAAGAAGGATTCCCCCCTTCCCCCCTTCCCAGTCCTGCTTCCAGCAAGACGTGCCACGTGTGTACAGAGTAGATGTCGCTCGTAAAAACCTCACACGACTATTCATATCATCCCCACGTTTTTTTTTCGTTTTAAATCTTACAAGTACATTTATAGGTATTTAAAATTCACAACCATAAATTTTTTTTCCCCGGAGAAATTGAGAATGACGTCATAAATCTGCGTGGGGCATGATAAATTATTTTAAATATTTTAGTCATTTTAAAAACGCGGTCTTGTGTGTGTGAAATTTTGCGTTCGAATTTAAGCATCTCTCTTATATGTTATTAGCAGGTATTTATATACATTTTTTCTGTATATTTGTTTGTCATCCTGTTCTGAGCTATGCTATGAACTATCTCTAGCTGATCGAGAAGTTAGATTAAAATCGATGATAAAATTTTTGCCGAACAGACAAGAAAAGAGACAGAGAAGAAAGCGAGTTAATAAAAAAAACGTAGTAGTAAAAAAGAGCGTGAGTGAATTTATTTGTTTGTAAGGAGTAAAAATCTCGAAAACTACTGGAACAATTAAAAAAATTCTTTCGTAGTCATAAAACTGCATTTTTCCACAGACATAAGGAATATTTTATTTTACAAAAACAATATTAAACATTTTTTTACAAAACTGTAAAAAAACACATTAGATGTATGAATTTCGTGAAGTCATGCATTGTGGGGGAATCATATAGGGTTACACTAAATTATATGGAACTTTAGATAAAAATTCTTTATTTTATACCATATTTTCTTTACATTTACTGCTATGAAAAAATAAATGTATTTATTATTTAATAAATTTAAAGAGTGAGTTTGTTTATTGGTAAATGTGAAGTGTGTTCGAAAACTACTATATATTTTTAATAAATATATATATTTTTTAAATTTCGTAAGATGTAGCAATATTATAATTAAAACAAGTGGAAAACAAACAAATTGGCTGGTTTTTAGTTAACGCTTATCAAACTTTTACATAAATAACAAAATAATCATGTCACGCGAGGCACTGTTACGTGAGTTGGCATGTAGAGCGCAAGTACGTAAGAAATATGTTTAGTAACTTATATATCCCTTATATATCGAGTTCTTCTGTAACTATCTTTTCCATCACACTGACGTGGTAGTAGTTAAATAAATTGACATTTGGAGAACAGATATGAAAACATTATTTGGAACTTGACATTAATTTGGATATTATTTGTTAGTTAATCATAAACTATAAATCTTGTTTTTTTAGATATCTTTACCCACACTTGTGATGCTGAGTTCCGTAGATTTTGGAGGAATAAAGACGTTACGGTGATATACATACTGATTAAAACCATACAAGAAATATAAAACAAGGACTATCAATCAAGGGACAAATTCCTCTAAATAAACTAAAACACCGCCAAATTCTTTAGGTTTAAAGAACATATATAATACTTCCCTGAAAAATTTAACATAAAAAATAATAAGGTATCTAATTCTAGTATAAATTTAATTTTCAAAGAATCAAAAACAAAAATTAATAATTATTTTAATTTCACCAAGATGCTCAGGAGGTCTATACGGCAGTCTACTTAGAACCAGCAGCAATATCGAGACAATAGGAGACATCTGATCATGCTGAGGTTCCACGTCAGATATCAAAACAACAAAATTTATTTGTAGGAAATAAAGAAAATTATTAAATCTATAAAGTATACGATTGATAAAACACAATTTAAAACAATGGATAAATTAATGCAGTGTTAATTATGTATAATTATTGATAAGTGTTATTTCAAATTTCGCATTTTGGAAATACCTAGTCTTGTTATCACGTCTCGAGCAGAGGACTACCTATTAATTTTAAAATTGATTTTTAAAATTAGTGTCTAAAAATGTTGTGTCTGAATCCCTGTTATTGTTTTCAACACTTCACTTTCAATGAAACAATGCCAAAAAGAAAACAAAAATTGCATATATATGTATGAAATATTTAAGTAGACATAATATAACTCTGGACGCTAAATTTGTAGTAAATTGTAAGAATAAATCCCGAATACATAACGACACAGTGTGACCCCTGCGCCTGAGGCTCCAGCGAGCGCTAACTTTACTGGCGGTGGTGTGATGCGGGTGGCGGTACCGCCGCGCGACAGGGGTTCGCTCGGATACGAACAACACGCTCGAAGCCATGGCGGGAGAATGGCGAGTGAACCCCATCCGGACAGCCCATACTCGTGCTTCACCACGCACTACGTCACCACAGTCACTACTCCTTAAACTTCCAATTTCTCTTAAGTATGATTTTCATAAAATCATTAATAAGTGTCTTTTTGACATGTAAGTTCTCAATCAGAACGTGTCATCTTGTTTGCATGCATTCACGAATTTATTGCTAAAAAGTTTAATTATTCTGTAAAGAAAACTGATTTATTTCTTAACGTTTAATCTGTTTATCATATTTGTGACATCCGTACATTAATTGTGTAGAGTAACATGATTATACATAGCACTCCCAACAGGAATAATGCCGAGCGCAAGATGGGAGTGAAATGGGGTGGGCTCGGGAGGAGGGCAGGGGTGACGTGACGTGGAGGGGGTAGCTTGCGCGCGGGTTCACCTGCTGTTCCTCCCTCCATGCGCGCTGGCCCGCCGACCAGGGTAATTAGGGCGGACAGGGCCTGACGGAGCGCGAAGACGTCACCGCGTCTCCGACGACCCGGCTTATTGGCCGCGCGGGGTGGGGAGGGGAGAGGTTCAACCACTCCTGGGCCACGTATCTGCCTTCTCGAACCCATCTGCAGCCGAGAGATTAGCGAACTGGGAAACCACCCTCGAGTAAGGGCAAGGTGCTACCTTGTCTGAAGTTACACTTCTTTAAGTGACTTATGAAAAAAAAATTCCAGAGCGAATTTTTACTATTCGCGCGCACCATGCTACATACAAAACAAAGGCTAAATACAAATAAAAATTATATATGTGCTTTTAAATCATTTACGTAAGTGATTGCTATAATATACTGGTTCATATATTTAAAAACATTTTTTTGTGATTGTTAGTGATGTAAACCGTATTTATAAACTTTTTTCAAGTTTATTTATATAAGTGAGGTTATGTTCCCATATATATAATTTATTGTATTATAAACTCCAACTTTTTACATTATTATTTAATAAATATTTTAAATTAAAAAATAAGAAAAAACATTTTGCATATTTATTGATTTTCATTTCACTACTATTTAGAATTTATATCGATATTTTTACTAAATTAAATAATTAATTTTATACACGTTAATATTGAATATTGATTTTTTGATTTCAAAAATTAATTTGTTTGGGTTTATAGTTGACTAACTGTATTTATAAGATCACTCTAGTTTTTTTCTTATTTTATTTCTATTAATTATTTGCATGCAAAATTAAGGTTAGTTTTTTTATCTCGCCAAGTAATTACAAATTCTATCGCACGTAAATAAGTACACGTACCCACTTTTTATTTACGAATTAAAATTCAAGTGATAATACTTTACAGCCGTAACGATTAGCGCAACGTTCAGGAATGGGCCGATCGTGGGTGGAGAGGGGGTAAGAGTGAGAGAGTCAGCCAGTCGCTTTACTAGTTGTTGTCTTCACGTTTGCTACCTCCAGTGAGAATTTGGTTTTGTTTTATTTCTCAAGTGGATATATTGTAAAGTGTTTACTCACTTCTAGCGCGCGTGGTGGCCACATTCATGGGTTTACTTTACTCTTGATGTTTCACGACTGCTATGCGGAAAATACTAACAGGGACTAGAATGTACTGACCTTGTTCAAGAATAAATACAACTGTCATCAAGTTTTCAGATGTCCTGTATTGATGTTGTAGACCATGCAAAAGCTGTGAATCAAAAAATTAAAACGTCCCTCATCTAACGGCGCATTTGTTGATGGAAGTGTCGAAAAAGAACCGTTTTCTAGGCACACGGTGGTTTGGAAGTCATCCGTACATCCGAAATTGAATGCGGCAACTTTTTTTTAATTCACGACAAATGCATTTTAGTATGTTTTTGTGTCAAGTTATAACTTAACGTTGAATAATTTTTAGCAACAGCGCCTTGTTTTTTTTTTCCTTCGCCATTTTCAAACAAACTCAAGTTTCAACATTTACAACCGCTAAATGCGACAGTTATTATTGGGAATCGTGCGCAGAGAACAAGATTCTTTCTATGCTAAATCACTTCCTATAATTAGACTCCTTTGCCTTCTCATTCTGCAGCAGTAAAAAATTACTCAAAAGAAAATTTTTATTTAAGGTCTTAGTAAGGGCGTTGCCGACACTTTATACCATTACTACATAACCTTATGTAATTAAAATCTCGGACAATAATAATTATTCGATTGGTTTTTATTACATAAACTTTTATTATGTTGTAAATTTTGAAATTTCTTAGACATTTCTTGATTTTCTAGTTTATCAAAAAAATAAAAACCGAATATTTTAGTAATTTAAATAAATGATTAAAATTTGTTACAAAAATAAACTTAAAGATACATTTGACATATTTTAAATTGATTGGTAAAGTAAAACACTTGCTTTTAAGAAATACAAAATATATTTCAAACTTGTTACTTTGATGGTTAATTACATTATACATATGTCAGATTGCTATGATTCAATTTTGAGATATGTTCACGTTTACTCATTAATGACATAAAAATATAAAATTCGTGGCTTTCGCCGACAATTTGGCAACACTAGAAAGAGTTATCTCATAAAAATACATTAATGAGGTACTGTAGCAGCATTCAAAATTTGTGAAAAAAATTAAAAAAAAGACAAGTAAATATATTCAAGTCGTACTTTTTCGAAGACGAGTACGCTGTTTTATTTCGTTAGCTTTCTTTCCTCCCGTTCCTTAATTTTTATCTTTCTTCCTGTTCCATAGCGCGCTTAATTACAAACTGAAAGAGGTAGGTATAATAAACCTGAAGTATTTTTTTCAAAGTTTTAATTCTCCATTGTTTTTTTAATTTCTTAGTTATTTTTCCATTTTTGTTTTAGCTGTACATTATTTTATAAAACATGAAGTTCTGATTAAGAATCATAATTAAGAATCGCTATAATCGTCATTTAGTGTGACACATTTTAAACTCGAATTACCATGTACATTATAACACGAAACAATTTTTTTAACCATGGTGTAAATCAAACATTAGTAAAAAGATAGTAAACAACATAAAGTCCTTGATAGAAGGAACGGTGGGTAAAAGTTCTTGAGTTTATTAGAATGTAAACAAAGGTACAGAGCAAGACAAATACAAATCCAACAGTGGAGAGACTGGAGGTTTTTCGGACCATAAAATTGTAATTGGACTTTCATCGTCTGGCATTAATAAAGTTTTTTTAAGTTACACTTCTTTAGGCGTGTTATGAAAAAAAATTATGAGAATGAATTTTTACGATGCGCGTGCAGCATACAGCAAAAATTGATAAAATAAAAAAAGGCTACATACAAATAAAAATTATATATGTGCTTTTATTTTATATACTTTAGTTTGTCCATAAACCTTTTTGAAGTTTATTTTCAAGTATATATATACATATATATAAGTGCGGTTATGTTCCCGTATGCATTATTTTATGCATTATATCAATTATTAATTATTACAGTATCATTTAATAAACAAATAAAATTAATAAATAATAATAAACATTCATCATATTAATTGATTTTAATTATTAATTAAAATTAATATCGATTATTTTATTAAATTAAATAATTAATTTTATACGCGTGTTTATATTATTATTTAATACTAAGTATTTATTGAAATAATTTTTAAATTAAATTGAATTTATTCTTTACCAACGGTATTTATAATATCACTCAAGTTATTTTATTATTTTATTGCTTTTAATTATTTTGATGTAAAATTTAAGTTAGTTGTTTATCACGCCAAGTAATTATAACTTATAACGCGCGTACATTAAGTACACGCACCCATTTGTTTTATTAGGCTTATTGTTTCAGAAATATATTTTTGTGAGTAACGATTTTATAGTTTTTTATAAAACTAACTCTTAAGACATTATTCTGCAAAAAAAAAAAGTCACAAAATTTGGACATAAACTCGTTTGTATAAGTTACAGATAATTATCATTTAATTTCACATTGATTATAGCCATAACCAAGATTCTGTAGTTTTATATTTTGAGTAATTTCGTTGAGAAAATTTTCATATTATACTATTATCTTTTTTATTCTTTATTTTTATACTGTGTTACTTGTATCGTACATCTGTTCTAATATTTGAATCTGAAGCGCCTGTCTGTAAATTTGAGTAATTTTGCCAATTTTGTGTGAAGTAGTAATTTCATATCTCACAAATCCCAATTCTGTAATTTTTTTGTCTCTCACTCTGTATGTGCGTTTATGACTTAAAAATGACTTTACCGATCGTCTCGAAATTTTGAATACAATAAGATCATGCGGTTGCGCAAATCATAGGCTACACATCATCAAAGATAAAAATACTCTGGTTTCTCATAACTATATTGCCGACGTGAAATTAGTAACAGATCTTGCAACTTTTGTTATTTCGACATAATTTTGTTTTGCGATTCTGTTTTTTTTTTCGTGATAGCGATTTGTTTTATACGATTGCCATTTTTTCAATATAAAATCAATAACCAACAAATTCAATTTATAACTCATATTACGTAATTATCTGCAACGCGGGTCGGTATCAGCTAGTAAATTTTAAAAATTATTGAAGTGGTGCCATGTATAACATTTTATGCACCAAAACCAGAAACACTGTTTTTTATTTACGTAAACTTAGAAACTTCATTAACAGTGAAAAAAAAAAAGATGTATTGCTTGGTGTGATATTCATTCTGGTGGTAAAATAATTTCAAATCAATATTTTTTTTCCCCTTTTTTTCACAATAATATTAATAATTAAATATGAAAATACGTATCAATACGTAATGTTGATAGCTCAGAATCACTTAACCCATGTCTAATCTGGTAATATTTTCTGCATGTTTTTAGCAATGTTTGTTATCTGTTTACCACATCTCTTTACTTAACTGTAATACCAGTTTATTTAAACTTATTTAATCTCATTATTGTTCCAATATTTTCAAGAAAAGACAATATCGTAGAAACTACATAAATTTTCTTTTTTATTAGAAGTTTAGAATATATATTTTTTCCTTTAATTATAATGACACGGTTTGAATTTCGTTTTATTTGGTTTTCCCCTGGTATTTCAGTGGTATTTCGGTTTTGTCATAAGATCTAGCCACTACTACAGCTCTTAGCCGATTGCACGGACTTCCGTTCGCCGACACGTGGTAGTGGGGCGAGCGGCAGGAAATCATACCTGACCGACGCGCTGTTAATCACAGGCGCCCGGGCCTGACGCGGTTTTGGCGGTTTCGAACCGCGCCACTCCGGAAGAAGAGGGGGGGAGGGGCGTGGTCGGTGGTTGAAGTTTAACGAGTTTCACTTGTATCAAGTTAACTGAGTTTACACACGCTCTTTTTTTTTACTTTTTTTTTGTATTCTTGGTTAAACGATTCCGAGTTTTATTGAAAGATAAACAAGTATTTCCCCAGGGAAGGCGCGGGAGAGTGTCCTTAGCAGTAATGAAGGGCCACGCGGAATGCATTTTTAACGACGCGTGCGCGCAACTATCTCCCAGGGACCCGGCCGGCCTGGCCTCTGGTCTGAGTGGATTGGCGGCGTCCCTCGAGGCCCGCGGGTAGCACGGCCGTTAGCTCTCTCTTCCTCTCTGTTCCTCTCTGTTCCTCTTTCGTCCTCTCTCGTCCTCTCTCGTTCTCTCTCTTCCTCTCTCTTCCTCTCTCTAACCTCTCTCTAACCTCTCTCTTCCTCTTTCTAACCTCTCTCTTCCTCTCTCTAACCTCTCTCTTCCTCTCTCTTCCTCTCGCTTCCTCTCTCGTCCTCTCTCTTCCTCTCTCTTCCTCTCTATTCCTATCTTCCTCTAACCTCTATCTTCCTCTCTTATTCCTCTCTCTTCCTCTCTTGTCCTCTCTCTCCCTCTCTCTTCCTCTCTCTTCCTCTCTCGTCCTCTCTCTTCCTCTCTCTTCCTCTCCCTTCCTCTCTCTTCCTCTCTCTTCCTCTCCCTTCCCCTCTCTTCCTCTCTCTTCCTCTCTCTTCCTCTCTCTTCCTCTCTCTTCCTCTCTCTTCCTCTCTCTTCCTCTTTCTAACCTCTCTCTTCCTCTCTCTTCCTCTCTCTTCCTCTCTCTAACCTCTCTCTTCCTCTCTCTTCCTCTCTCTTCCTCTCTCTAACCTCTCTCTTCCTCTCTCTTCCTCTCTCTTCCTCTCTCTAACCTCTCTCTTCCTCTCTCTTCCTCTCTCTTCCTCTCTCTAACCTCTCTCTTCCTCTCTCTTCCTCTTTCTAACCTCTCTCTTCCTCTCTCTTCCTCTCTCTTCCTCTCTCTTCCTCTCTCGTCCTCTCTCTTCCTCTCTCTTCCTCTCTTCCTCTCTCGTCCTCTCGCTTCCTCTCTCTTCCTCTCTCGTCCTCTCTCGTCCTCTCTCGTCCTTTCTCTTCCTCTCTATTCCTCTCGCTTCCTCTCTCTTCCTCTCACTTCCTCTCGCTTCCTCTCTCTTCCTCTCTCTTCCTCTCTCGTCCTTTCTCGTCCTCTCTCGTCCTTTCTCTTCCTCTCTCTTCTTCTCTCTAACCTCTCTCGTCCTCTCACTTCCTCTCGCTTCCTCTCTCTTCCTTTCACTTCCTCTCGCTTCCTCTCTCTTCCTCTCTCTTCCTCTCTCTTCCTCTCTCTAACCTCTCTCGTCATCTCTCTTCCACTCTCGTCCTCTCGCTTCCTCTCTCTTCCTCTCTCGTCCTCTCTCTTCCTCTCTCTTCTTCTCTCTTCCCCTCTCTTCTTCTCTCTTTCTCTCTCTTCTTCTCTCTTCCTCTCTCTTCCCCTCTCTTCTTCTCTCTAACCTTTCTCGTCCTCTCTCTTCCTCTCTCTTCCTCTCTCGTCCTCTCTCTTCCTCTCTCTTCCTCTCTTCCTCTCTCTTCCTCTCTCGTCCTCTCTCTTCCTCTCTCTTCCTCTCTCTTCCTCTCTCTTCCTCTCTCTAACCTCTCTCGTCCTCTCTCTTCCACTCTCTTCCACTCTCTTCTTCTCTCTTCCTCTCTCTTCCTCTCTCTTCCACTCTCTTCCTCTCTCTTCCTCTCTTGTCCTTTATTTCCTCTCTCATCCTCTCTCGTCCTCTCTCTTCTTCTCTCTTCCTCTCTCTTCCTCTCTCTTCCTCACTCGTCCTCTCTCTTCCTCTCTCTTCCTCTCTAATCCTCTCTCTTCCTCTCTCTAACCTCTCTCTTCCTCTCTCATCCTCTTTCGTCCTCTCTCTTCTTCTCTCTTCCTCTCTCTTCCTCTCTCTTCCTCTCTCGTCCTCACTCTTTCTCTCTCGTCCTCTCTCTTCCTCTCTCTTCCACTCTCGTCCTCTCTCTTCCTCTCTCTTCCTCACTCGTCCTCTCTCTTCCTCTCTCGTCCTCTCTCTTCCTCTCTCTTCCTCTCTCTTCCCCTCTCTAACCTCTCTCTTCCTCTCTCTTCCTCTCTCTTCCCCTCTCTTCTTCTCTCTAACCTCTCTCGTCTTTTCTCTTCCTCTCTCTTCCCCTTTCTTCTTCTCTCTAACCTCTCTCGTCCTCTCTCTTCCTCTCTCTTCCTCTCTCTTCCCCTCTCTAACCTCTCTCGTCCTCTCTCTTCCTCTCTCTTCCCCTCTCTTCTTCTCTCTAACCTCTCTCGTCCTCTCTCTTCCTCTCTCTTCCCCTCTCTTCTTCTCTCTAACCTCTCTCGTCCTCTCTCTTCCTCTCTCTTCCCCTCTCTTCTTCTCTCTAACCTCTCTCGTCCTCTCTCTTTCTCTCTCTCACGGCCACTTCCCACATGGGCACACATGCGGTGCATTGAGTAAAAAATAATAGAACGAGTCTTTCCAGTAGTCGCCGGAGATAGCGAGCAAATTCACGTGTTCTCACGTTGCAAACAAACTTTAATTCGAAACTCTGACACGAAATTTAATTTAGATTTTTTAAAAAATAATGCCGAGCGTGATACATGTTCTAAAACATAAAATATTCGCTTTTCAAATACCAAAATTTCTGTATGGGAATCACACACATACTTTTCTTCACCCTCTGCTAGAAATAGCTGCCTGAAAAGTAAAATTTGTTTTCCGCCATCATGACAGATAGCATAATGAAACAGGTGTAGTTAATTAACCATCCCAAATGGCTCTGATAGAAAAAGACTTGAAATAATCTTAAAACCTGGATTTAGACCTGATTTTCGACAGTGAATTTGATTAAAATACTGTATATTCTGTTAAACTTCATTAAACAGTAAATGCCATTAATTTCTTGCACACTTATATGGATGGCATTACTAATATATTTATCTGAAATTTTTTAACCCGTATTATAACACTAAGTATATGGTTATAAATTTGTGTTTGCTCAACTGACTGAAATCAGACTGTAAACAATAACTATAAACAAACCTTATATTTAACCTTATTGAACTGATTCAACATTAAAATTATGTGATATAATAATTTTTTTTAATTAAAAAAAAATATTTTCATTGTTGAGATTTAAACCACGTCACTTGAAGTTATGAAACACGCGCTTAACCGATATGCTACCGAACACGTTGGCGTATTATAAAGAGAATATGATTACAATTGGTGTCATGCCATGTTTCTTAGGTATTTTCATACTAGAATTTTTTTTCTATGACATTTTTAGTTTACTATATATTCTGGGATAGTTTCACTATCACAAATTTTCATTTGGCACACCCAATAGGTATGTTTACGAAAGTAACTACTTGCGGGCTTATGTTTCTACACAAAGATCCGCCATCTTTGTGTCACATTTCCGTTCATCGACTCACATTATATCTTCACGAAATTACTGCTATCAAATCCCGTGTATCTAGAGCTGAAACGTAAACGTCAAAATATTTTGTAAAAGGAACTGAAATTAAAATGTTAAATTACAGATGTCTATAAATTTGTACATTTACATGAAACTGCATCTTTACAAAAAATAAATGTTCGCATTATTTCTGGATTTGGATTCTTGTCCGGGCTTACTTTGTATTGTTGTATTTGTTCCTAAATTTGTTTAAGTAATTTTTTAACTGTTCCGTGGTTTGCTTTTCAGTATTGACTGCGCACATTAACAAGAATAATAAAAAATAAAAGTAATTGTTGAATATTCGAATATCTTTCCCGTGCTTTAAAAAATATGTTTATATAATTCAATTAATATTTTTCATTATCTGCTAATTTTCGTGAGTGGGATAAGAAATATTCAGTATTGATTCGAAAAACGTATTTCGTATATGTTAACATTTACAATATTTTTCTGGTAATATCACGAATTATTTCTTGGCAATTGGTTTCCAAAGGACTACTTATATTAAAAGTACAAATCAAATATTTTTTTCCTGTGTGTGCAGAGCTGATTAAAAAAAACACTCGATTTGAAATCTGCTAAAGATATCCGAGTGGAGTCTGTGTACGAACATCATTTAAGAATACCCTGAGAGTGTATGAGTGGCCCTGTTTCCGTATTTCATTTTGTGACTGTATTATCAGTGAGAGTTAAAAAAAAATGGCTAAAACCCGGGTTTTCAGAATAACCTTCAGTTATGAAATATCTGGTCGGATTCTTTAAGGCACTCTAGAAACTTGCATTACACTTTTATGTTTATTTATCCGCCGTGCTTGATGTTAAGGCTATACCACTTGGAACTCATAGTCGTCCATGCACAGCGAGAAGACTCCGCGCCGCTAACAGCCTTGTGTGGGACTTTCTAAAAGGCTTTCTAATAGTAGCGACGACGTTTAAATGAAATAACATAAATGAGTTGTGAGACCGGGCCTTAAGATGATCAACTGGCCGTATAACAAATATGCGTGAAGAACTACGGTTGTTAACACGTCATTTACAAACACTTCACGATATTTATTTATAGCTTATTACTAGCTGCAGTACCCGGCGTTTTCCGGGTTTAAACACATCATAACATATGGAACATTATATTACCGAGTTTCAAGTCATTTGAAAAAACGGAAAAAATTTGATTTTAGATTCCCATTGATTGCACAATCTCGGTGCTACGCATTAGCAAAATCAGCACGCCAATTTACAGCTTCATTTTGTGGGAACGCAGGTAACCCCTTGGCAATACGTGACGGACGCATCAAACGAGAGCGCGTTACAAATTCAAGGCAACTCCATCTATTGACGAAGTTCTAAATTAAACTTTTACTAGCGCCCTTAGTTCGCTAGCAGACGCGAGCTTCACAAAGCGGATTGGTTTCGCCAAGGAGAAGGATATGAAGTTGCTAGACCTTACTATTTGACCGTGTGGCGGACATAGAGAAATGACACGTACTCGTTGTTTGTGTGTCTGTGGCCAACCTCCTATGATTTTATATTATTAAACGTAATTTACACCTTTCTTCACTCCCCTAGGGATGGAATTTCATGATTATATGTCATCTATGTCACTCTCCGGCCCATAAACTATCTATATGTAAAAAAACCATGTCAATCCGTTGCCCCGTTGTTGCTTGAAATAAAGACAAACAGACAAACACACTTTCACATTTATAATATTATTGTAGGGATGGTTACGAATATCATTTAAGAGCCATCGCATTTGTCGATACAAGTTTTCTTTCCATAGTTTCATTTGTAACGTGTTTTATTTTATACAATTTAAAATGATCAAACATGTGTTTTAATGAATGTTTCAAAGTATGAAATAGTATAAACATAGCATTGTACGTGGTGAAGGAAGTTTCTTTGATATCCCAACAAAATTTGACAGGGTCACCGCTACAAGTCTCATAGTAGAGGTGCGTTACCGAAGCAAATACTGCAAGCCAGTTCGGGGCCCGGTGCGTAGAGGCTAAGAGGCGTGCGATAAGCGAGCCATTGTCACCCTTAGCGCCCCCCGCGCTCTTTGAGCCCGTGCGCCCAGTCAAGGCGGGATGATAGGAGCGATGCTCGCCAGTTTTGCTAGCGCACTATCGCCTCTAAGCGCAAGGCTTTGAACTAGCACGCAGTCTTTTCGTCGTGCACAGGGCTGCTATGAGATCTGAGCGATGACCATAACATTATCTAATGGAGAAATAAAGATAAAAGGTGTAAAGTTTGATGCCTAAAAGTTATCCTGATAACACGCGTTTTAGCCATCTTCCAAACATTTTTTAAAAAACAAAATATTGGGGTAAAAAAACAATACTTTTACGTCCTCAGAATATCATTAAAAGCTTTTTCGTAAACCGGTTCCACTCTGATATCGTGAATCCTTTTTTTTTTCTAAAGCTCTGCACACTCACATAAAATATTTGTTCCTTTACAACAAATTAGTTTGGAAACCAGTTGTCAATAAACAGTTCGTCATAATACTATAAAAAAATATTTAAATTTTAAAATATATTAAATATATTTTTGGAAACAATACGTAATATATTTTTTCACCCTTACGAAAATCAGTGCATTATTTTAAATTTTAATTGATTATTTATACAAATATAATTTTTTCGTAGCGTGGGAAAAATTATCGAATAATTTACAATGACTTTAATTTGTTTATTATTCTTATTAATGTGCGCATTTAAAACATAATAGCTATCCGGGGAACAGTTTATAAAGTATATCTAACAAGTATAGGAGCTGAGACCACACAAAGTATGCCCGGGCAAGAAAATACGGTAAGTGTGCCTGGGTGGGCTGGGGCCTTAAGGGAACCACATTCTCGCTCGCGGCGGCAACAGACACACACACGGACCAGGAGGTCTTTGGTCTAACACTTTTTGACGTGAATACGTCTAATTGCTTCCATAGTAGGAGGCAATTAAAAAAAGCCACGACTGATAACAAAATCGGGGGATACAGTTTGGTGTTGCAGCTACATATCTATCATCTCCATCCAAAACTTAATTACACCACTGGATAGCTAAAGGATCAAAGAATTCGTTACGCTAAGTGAGGACTGTGACTCATCGCGCGCGGTGGAGGGGGAAGCGCCACCATTTTGAGGTCATTTTTTCTGCGTTTCAAGATTTCCATTTAGTATAACTTTTGACTCGGAGAAGCTACGACGTTCGTTTGAGTTTCAATCGTCAGCTCTTTTCAAAATCTATCGATTGCATGTATAAAAAATTAGTTTAAAATAGTTACAGTAAATATATTTTGTGTTAAAATAAAAATAGCGTATTTTATATTTTGTAGATATATATCATATTACTTGTTACGTACACGTATTCACGCACACGTATTCACGTACACGTATTCACGTACAACACACGACCGTATTCATGACACAGCCACACCTCATTTATCTGACGTGACGTCTAATAAATCGATCAACGCCGGCTACACGCACGAAAAAGTGTCCTGTTAAGCACGTTGTTCCGTTACGCTGTGTCCCGTTACGCACATAGTTCCGTTACGCTCATTGTACGCTTGCGCCGCATCTATCTCTCTTCCACTCGACTGTTTATAAAGTGAAGTGAAAAGTTAATGTGGTTTTCATTGCTTATTACAACAGTAGTTTCGGCAATAAAGGTTAATTATTCTTGCATTTTAAAAATCTGATTACTAGTATAATTTCAAGTATTTACTCTTTTATTATTAAAATAAAAATGATTCAATTTTATTCATAAAGTATGCAATCATTTCATAAATGTTTTGTTATGACGTTGTCACGTTAAACTATCGTCCGTAAACCGACTTTACAGACAACCAATTTGTTTTCTTTTGCCCCACGAGTCTAGGAGGAAGCATGAGGGTTTCCTTGCGAGAGGTCGCGTACACACGCACTCACCAACACACGCGCACAATGTCCGACGTCTTCAGTAGTGAAGCAAAAAAAGGGGGGGGGGGGAGGGAAAGGAAGAAAACGCGTCATGGTAAAAGGGAAAATGTTTCCCCCCGGAAATTAAACTCCTTTTCCAAATTCCTCGTATTTCAATGTTGCACTGCCAGCTTACGGGATAACACTGAGTTTTCACACCTGGTTCTCACGAGTGTAGGGAGATTTAAAAAAAACTGTATTTTTCTTCATGTTTTATTAAAATCTGAAACGCGTCGTACAATCGGGCAGAAAAATATGTTTGTAAAACCGAAATACTTCTTTTACTGTTTATTTCAGAGCACTGCCTTACGTTATCGAAACGGAATGATTTGGATCCCACTTATTAAAACATGAAAATAAATAAGAATCTACGCACTTCTTCGCGGGACTTTGATACGTTTTGGTAAGTCTATGCGACAACTGTCCGGCAATAGGCTACTCCTAAATTGTGCAACTCAAAGGCTTGTGTATTCACTGATGTTTATTAATTTGACTGGCAGACAACAGTAGGCATACACATGATCAAACTCTGTTATGTCATTCATCATAATTCATGACAAGTTCCCTTATTACTTTTGTCCAAATTTTTTTTTAAAACTCTTTAAAACGTGTGTTTCAGCATACTTCAGTTTAACTTGATAGGTAACTGAATTTAAAATACTTTTGGAGACATATTCATGGCACTGTTACTTTGGTAAAAAGTAAGGTTTTGCATTTTTTTATTTTAGAATTTTTTTTTGCAGTATCATTTCCATTAACAATAAAAACTGATGTTATTATTATTTTATAAATATATATATTTTTTATGTTTATGTTTGAGTCTGTTGCCGTATTTATCTTTGTATATGTATTTATGTTTTTTTTGTTAGTTTGTTTTGTGCCAACTTATTTTTGACGACGGTCTGTTGTCTATAGCTAAAAAATAAATAAAAGTGGAGAGCTCGTGGGGGAATTATCCTGCAGGGATGGCAAGAAAATAACTTGGACGATAGAAAGGGGGAGTTGGGAGTAAGGAAGGAAGGAAGGATGATTCCCTCCCCCATTTCCCCGTGGGTAACAAACACTTCCGCTCCATCGGGCGCCATATCCCCCCCCCCCCCCCACCCTCTCCCCAACACGGCTGCAGCCTAATGAGTGGGATTCAATTAGGGCTCGCGCCGCGGAACTCCCAGGGTAAACAGAGCCCGCGCTCCATGCCGGGGGGGGGGGGGGGGTCGGGTAGTTTCACCGCGCGGACAGGAGGTGGTGCAGAGCGCAGCCCGCTGCCTCTATGGCCGAGGCCACGCAGAGAGCTATGCTATGTTCGCGATGTTCGCTATGTTCGCGATGTTCGCGATGTTCGCTACGTTCGCTGCGCCAGGTGGCCAGACGGGACAGTCTGGTTCGCGACATCGGATAGATGCATGTTGAGAGATTCGAGTGATGATATTCTGCTGCTTATAAGGTGAATCATCTGTAGGGATTTCCCAAAAAAAAATTAAAATAAAATATAGAATGAACTGAAAACGTAACTACTAAACACGATGGGATGAATAACACTTTATTTTTCATCCACTTTATTTAAGTTTACAAACAAATTTGGAGGGAACAATGCCGTAAGTTTCTGACTTGGCTGGCAATCAACTCTATACAAGCAAATGCTTGATTCCTTGGTAATATAATGGAAAGGCGGGAAAATAAACATAAGCTAACGAATGTATGTATCATGTGCAATAGCCTAAACATACATGCACATTTTAGTAAAGCAATTCATCCACAAGGATTTAAAAAAAAAATGCATTTGTTCACTGTTTATTATTGATGATCACTGTAAATTCATGTACGCGATATAAAACATGCTATGCGAACTTAAAAAAAGAAATGGCTTCGTTAATTTAATTTAAAAATAATGATAATAATTTGAAGAATTTCGTCATCTGATGAAGCAGTTGGTAGTGAGGACGAAACCGAGTTTACGGACTATTTCAGTATTGATTTTAACTCAGTTCGATAGCATTTCCCTTGAAATCAAATCCCAGGCATTGTCCTATATATCCTGCCTTCTATATTCTTCAATCGATTTATTCCATAAACATGGATATTTTCGTAATCATTCAATTAAATTATTACTTATTAACTTATTAACTAAATTAGAACAAGGAGGGAGACATAAATACCAGAAAAAAATCTCGGACGTGTGATTCAAATCCAAAGTGTTAGGTTTATTATGTTAATTTAACTACTTGGCGATTAATTTCTTGGTAACAATAAATCTGAACTGTGTGTGCGAAAAACATTTAATGTTGTGTTTCGTGATATAAAAAAAGCATGCTATATATAAATTAGTAGGGGACGCAAAATGCCACACCATAAAATATGTGTCCCTGGTTTGTTTGCCTGATATAGCTTACGTATCACTTCTCAGGATCGATATAGGTATTATGAACGCTACTGCCTAAATCTGGTTCTCAGTCTGGGCAATGATAGCTTTCTCCTTTTTCTGCTGTCATCATTTGTGGTGGGGTTTTTTTCGTTCTCTTCGTCCATTTTTCTTTGTTTTTGTTTGTTTGTTGACCATATTCCTGTTATGGAATATTATGTGGTGTTTATATCCTGTTGACACCGGAAAGTTTTGCTTAATTTGTGTTTTTGTTTTTTGGGGTTTTTTGTAGTTTTCTTCTACAGACGTACGCGTGCTTAGCAATGGCTAGAGACCTGCAAAATTCGCGGATTCAATGACCTCCAGGATAGACTCTACTACCCTCTACACATTCGGGCAAATGCCACCTGTTCATTGGCTGCTGACTTGTGAGTCGTCTGAACTGAGTGTCTGTGATTCGACACTTCTATGAGTGAGGGTCTCTAACTGGCCCTCATTACTCCAGATTAACAGTGAACCAATTGCAGAAGCAGCGCTAAGGTATAATTATTTGAATTGTAGCACATCACGAAATGAATCCGCGAATTTTGCTGGTCTCTAGCAATGGCATATGTCCAGAAGCTTACATCAAGTCTTTCTCCTTGGTGGTTGCGGTGTGCGGCGGTGCTTCGGACAACACGAACCTTGGCGAACAGCACCAGGTAGATGGTGGAGGGGGTGGAGGGAGGTGTTATCACGTCGTTATAGCCCTGGCCGCGCGGAATACGGCGCGCGCTGAGTGTGTTGTCGTGTATCCAGCAGCGGCCCGCGCCGAAGTGACGGGAAGCCTACGATTCACGCCGAGTATCCGACATGCCCGGACATTAACGAATACCTGCCTTCGGGTGACTTCGTAATTCTTTTGTTTAGCTATGTAGCTGACCTATCCCAACCAATCATCCTAATTTTAAAATAATATTAAATTGACCTAACCTATCATAACCCACTGTCCACACAACCTAACCCAACTGACCATTTTCATTCTTTACATCACAGATTTGAAATACGTAAACCTAACCTAATTATTTGTAAAAATGGTGAACTGTTAGATCACAATGTCAGAAAAACCTTGTCAAAAAAGTAGTTGTTTTTATTATTATTATTTTCCCTTTTATAAATATTACTCACCTTAATAATTACAAATATATTATTTCGGAAGAACAAACATAAATAGTGTTTTTTTTTCATTCATAATTAACTTTCCAGAATATGTAACACTCACATTGACTAGATTTTCTCATTGGTAGCATTGGAGAAGTTAGCATTGACAGTTCCGGCATTTAAAACAGACGTTTTTTTCACCTAAAAAAAAAAAGAATTCCGAAGACACCCGAAGGCAAGTATTCGGTAATGTTCGGGCATGTCGAATACTCGGCGTGAATCGTAGGCTTCCCGCGCCCAGACGACCCCAGAGCAGGGTTGCCACCCCACCACTCCTGCACTCGCAAGATGGCTGCCTCGCCCGTCGCCGAGCAAGAAGGGGGGGGGGGGGGGAAGAAATAACACTATTCACACTTACCTTCGTTTCTCTCGTCTTCGCTTTCAGACAGGTAAACATCTTAGCCCTCGGTGTACGGCATTTGGTAGAAACAAAAATATATTTCGTGAATATAACGGAATCCTCATGGAACGGAAATGTGTTACCGCGGCGCTGCCATCCGTGGCGGACGGCGCGAACCAACATTCATAGAGACTGAGGGAAACTGCTCAGTGAATTTCAACAAGATGGGTATTATTTTAACAAAGTACCTTGTCGTAAATCAAGGTCAAAAGCCGGGATTATTTTTTTTGACGTGACAACGTCTAATAAATCGATAAACGCCGGCTGCACGCACGAAACAGTGTCCCGTTACGCACATTGTCCCGTTACGCACATTGTCCCGTTACGCTCATTGTACGCTTGCGCCGCATCTATCTCTCTTCCACTCGATTGGAACAACCATCGATTTGACTTTTTCGAGGCACATTAAACTTGAAAAAAACCCATTCGTTTCCTACTTTTCCTATCATCGTCCTCTCCTTAAAAGAATAACACAGACTGGAAGAAGTTAAATAGCAAACATGTACAAAAGTTATAGTTTAAATAATATATTCGTTAAAGTAATAATCATATTTGAATTAATGAGTGCAAATAAAAGTAAATTATCAATTAAATTGTATATTTCATTTTACTCCTTCTTTGTATCCACACAAAATAGTGATAATTCAATAAAAAAATGATTCAATTTTATTCATAAAAGTATGCAATCATTTTATCAATGTTTTGTTATGACGTTGTCATGTTAAACTATCGTCCGTAAACCGACTTTACAGACAACCAATTTTTTTTCAAAGATTTTTCGCTTTTATCGGAGCCGTTTCATCATAATATACCTTTCGCTCTGCAAATCAAATGATTCGATAGTCGACGTGACTGCTCCGGACACCGAAACCTAGCGGCTGGTGCAAAAAAAAAACTACTTGTGATTCGCGTCCACAATTGTTATTGAAAACACATTTTGCGTATAGTTACCACGCATGGCATTAATTCAAAATATTCTGTGTTAAATTTAGTGTCCGAGTTTCGTATTTTAAGTGTATTTGCAACATGGGAACATATTAATGTGCTCGTTGCCGAGGCTAGATGTTATCAGCCCTGGATCAGGGGAGAAAAAAAAGGGGGGGGGGGGGGGGGAGCAAACCGGTATATCTGCCCCGGGCAGAAATTTTTGGGGGCACCAAAATCCATATGTTTGAAGAATAAAAACTTGTTTCACAAAGCGCCTAGCTTGTACAAAAACTTTATTGTGTCTTTGTTGTAACCATCACGCGGTGGAAAATAATGCAAAACTGTACACAAACCAACTTAAAAATAAATAGTCAAACACCTAGTGTTACAGCTCTACAGCTCAGTATGCACTTTTCTTCTTAAAATTAAACTTACACCTTTCACACCATTAGGGGTGAAATATAACAAAATTATTGATACCTAATATATGTTCTTATGCTTAAATAGCTGTAGCTTTGGATATATGATTAGTTATTTTAAAACCATATATACCCATTTTTCACCTCATAAGGGGTGGAAATTTGAATTTATATAGAACGTTGTGTTTACGTTAGTCAAATACATTATTTAAAAAAAAATTGATCGAAATCCATTCAGTACTTTTTAAGTGTTGCTGGAACAAACATACAAGTATACACATAAGCAGACAAAACATAGATTATCTTTATTAAATAATTTGAATAACCATTTTTAATATTTTATTTTCCAAATCCATGTAATGTACTAACTTTTCACCCCGAGCAATGTTATTATTAGAATAGATAGTTTCTTAAATCATATCTCGCGCAATGATTTTTTTCTATTCCGACCGCGAAGTTGCATAGTGAGCGGCGATCTTTCAGACATGTCCGGGATATGTCGATTAGTCAATTAAATCATCAAAAATAAGTCAGTAAAGGTCAGATGGTTTTTGTGTCAGTAATTAAAATTAACAGCGAGCCAAATTGTTAATAGATTAAGTGCCTGGATCGCTGGTCTTCCACAGAAGCGATTTGCTTTAGAGTTAACGGTCAGTTCAAACAAAGGATTTCCTTTTAGCAGTTGGAAACGTTGCCGTGAGTTTTTGGATTTTCTCGGGAAGTCCTCCCATGTCCCCTCTTTATCGTATCTTTACCCCTTTTCCTTCGTTCTATGCTCCATTTTCATTTAATCGCCCTCCATCACCTCTGCTGCCAACGAGATGTTAAATTATAATGCATCATCATCATCATCATCATCATCGTGTAGATAGGCCTGTGCGAATACTAGTTTTTTGCTGCGATGCGAATTACAAATCGAATGTTTAAAATTTTCGTGGTCGAATCGAGTTGCGAATATTGTTCTCGGAGAAGCTGTATTACACTTATTTTATAAAATACAGGATTGAAGTAAAAAAAATAATTGTTTAACTTTGGAAATGTTTGAACTGACAAAGTGATATACCAATCAGGTATCACGTGTAAATTCATTTCAGTAAAAATTTTAAAATAATCATGAATATTATTAATATTGATAATATTCATACAAGCAAACGAAGTGTCACCTTTTCATTGTTCTAAGTATCCAAACTTTATTCAAGCAAAATATTTACAACACAATAAAAAATATAAATTTTCATTAATGAATTTTAGGCATCCAATATTTTAAAGCTTTGCGAAAAATGTGTAGCTTCACATCAGATGCGAAGCTTTGCATCACAACCGAAGCTTCAAATAAAACGACTAGCTAATTTCCCGGTGAAGTCAAATCGAATATTTAAAAAAAAAGTATATTCTTTTGATTCGCTTAATGGAAGCTTCATGCGGACATACAGGCAGAAAACTTTAAAGCACAGACTTACCAGCCATGTTCGGGTTTTAGCTGATTCAAGATCCTTGTAAAGATATGCTTTGATGATGAGTCAGTGAGGTTTATTTACGTATTTTGCCTAGTTGTTTAAGGGGGGGGGGGGGGGGAAGAAAGAAACTCCTGGTGAAAGACAACAGTGTAGTAAATCAGGCAAAACAAATGTGATTAATATTTCATTTAATTTTTCATTAGAAACAACTTGTAGAGCACATTTACGAATAAACGTAACTTGGATTGCTTATAAGGTGAAACATCTGTAGGGATTTCCCAAAAAAAATAAAATATAGAATGAACTGAAAACGTAACTACTAAATACGATGGGATGAATAACACTTTATTTTTGTTCCACTTTATTTAAGTTTACAAACAAATTTGGAAGGAACAATGCCGTAAGTTTCTAACTTGGCTGGCAATCAACTCTAGAAGCAAATAATTGATTCCTTGGTAATATAATGGAAAGGCTGGAAAATAAACATACGCTAACGAATTTATGTAACATGTGCAATAGCCTACACATACATGCACATTTTAGTGAAGCAATACATCCACAAGGATTTGAAAAAAAAATTCATTGTTCACTGTTTATTATTAATGATCACTGTAAATTCATGTACGCGATATAAAACACGCTATTTTCATTAATTAAAACTAAAATAATTAAACGGTGGCTTACGGACAATGCCAACTACGATATGAAACATGCAACAGAACCGACATTTTAAACATACATCAAACTAATTTAGTGTACAACTGTATCGCGAAATGGGCATATAGTAAATCTTAATTGCAAAATCGAAATCGACTAATTTTTGATGTTTTAAACGTGCAATAAACAATTTTTCTTCAGTTACATCACTCATGCCTGTCAAACCGTTATCTAAAAAAAATTATAATGTTTCGATCATGGACTACGACAGAAAACACGCAAACCGTTAGAACAGTTTAGCGCGAAAACATTGAGTAGCCCCGATACGTTTACGAGGTTTTTACAATTCATCCACAAAAATTACACCTCGACTTCAGCATTGTCTTAACTCGGCAGGCAACAAACGGGGTATACTGGCGAACAATATGGCGACCGACGCAATGACTGTCAATAAACAACTTCGCGTATTATTGTGGTCCATTTCATCTCTGGTTCCCTTATATATATTCCGCGATCATCATCCGAATCGAACTTTCTAGCCAGGAAAATGGAACGTAGCTGTTATAATAAACACTTGTCGATGCACGCTTATGCCCAGTTCGCTTGCGTCACATTGTTTACTTAAAAAATTGGTTGTCTGTAAAGTCGGTTTACGGACGATAGTTTAACGTGACAACGTCATAACAAAACATTGATGAAATTATTGATCCAGAAGAAAATGAAATATCCAATTCAGGATGAGACTGAGCCGTAATAGGTTTTTGCAACCAAACCATTTACGCATTAAAAATATGTTATTCTTTGACGAAGTAATTATTTTAAATTTATCTATCTTTTGTATGATAAAATCTACCTCTGCATACTTTTATGAATAAAATTGAATCATTTTTATTGAATTATCACTATTTTGTATGGATACAAAGAAGGAGTGAAATGAAATCTACAATTTAATTGATAAATTTACTTTTATTTGCACTCATTAATTCAAATATGTTTATTACTTTTGTAGTGTCGCGCGCGCCGTATTTATTTTTACAAGTACAAAACCGAAGGTATAACGGTGGCAGGGTTTCGATCCGTCAACCTTTTGAATTGGTAGTCAGCGATGCTCAGCGCACGGCCACGAGGCCATATTGTAAATAATAGTTTCAGATGTTGTATATATATTTATAAAAATTTTGTTTTGTGTTGTGGAAGTTTTAAAAACGTATGTAGTCCACCATGTTTATTTATTATAGTGGTAGGCGGGAAATTTAAAATATATTGTCAGCTGCTAGTCGGCCGCCATGTTTATACTAACTTCAATATCGTCGAGAATGTTTTACGCTTTTCGCAATTACACATTTAACGACGATGTTTGTTCGTCGTGAAATTAAACATAGAATTTAATAAAAATGCCCTTGCAGTTAATAAAAAAGTAATAGTAAGTTTAAGAAAGAATTTTGGTTTTAATCTCCAACCCAGACGCTCGTGGTGCGCTGGGGCCGAGATTAAAATTCGTCGAGAATATTTTACGTTTTTATGTCTTCCAGTGCTCAAAATGATATGCAATTGTGGCCCCGGGCACGAAATTGTATTTATAATTCATTAATAATAACACCCCTCACGATAAACAAAGGAAAATATGTATTAACGAGTGCCTGGTTTCCGCGGAAGACAATGAGCGTAACGGGACACATCGTAGTGGGACAATGTGAGTAACGGGATACTTTTTTTCGTGCGTGCAGCCGGCGTTCATCGATTTATTAGACGTTGTCACGTCAAAAAGAATATAGGACCAACCAAATGTTACACGCGATCATGAATCATCTATTTGTTAAATAATCCATCTATATGTACCAAACAAAATGTTGCGTACGATTTATTCTGTTTATGGGTTGATTATGATCAGTGAAGGTATTGTGAGATGACTTATAATTTTTTAATGAAGGACGAGAGAACTTTCATAAGGTTCAACGAACATTTTTACTGTAATAAATAATATTTATGGTCCATCATTTTTTTCCAGTGCCAGGTAAACAGCAAGGTAATGAAATATAGCCAACGAAATTGAAAATAGTCGGCAGGAGGTGTGTAAGAACCACAGATAGGCAATATATCAGAGGGCTTTGTGAGGTGAAAGAATGATAGATGGCTGTGTGGAGGAGAAGGTCTGAAACCCAATTTAAAAGATTAATAAGGTGGCAAGAACCAATAACCTCTTTGCGTATATGTAACACAATATAGGTGTACACAGCAACGAAAGTCTCACCCTATCTTTCAATAACATTATTATGATGGTTGATGATGAGTGATCACTAGGTTAATTATTACCATTTTCTTTGTCTTCCCTACCGTAAAACGACTGTATTACATTACAATACAATTTAAATTGGTTATGAGCTGTAACATATGTGCTAAGTTTTAAATTGTTATTATATCTGTTATTTTTTTAATTTTCCCAATATTCCAATAAGGTTAATTTTACAATGGATAGTTTTGCATAAATATATAATTCAAGGAGGTAAAATCTTACATTTCTCTGTTGGTATGTTTGGGATTCGTTGCGCCTTATAACTTCAAGACTAAGACAACAAGTAGGTGTGTTTCTTTTGTTGTAAGTGTGGGCAGTTGTTAAATGTGCTGCCCGACTTCCATAGTTTAAATGAAATCATAATATTATAAGTACTAAATTTTTGGTACTGTGTTACCTAAAGTAATTAACAAATTGTATTTTATGACAATATATTTTACCCACAAATAAATGTACGACCACATATCTTTGTTCTCTTAAGATGTTCGTTGACACGTATGGTTTGTACAGAATTCACGTTCATATGCTTTAAGTTATGTCTGCAGTTGTTTTAAGAATAAGTATTTGTTATTCAAAAAAAATACCTTTATTTGGATGTATGCCACTCAAAAATCAGTGCCCCTGATTTTAGGCAGCTGTTTCAAACTGATGGTTGTGAGTGTTACACACCTGCCAGGCGTCGAATTAAATGGTTCTAAATTTTATATTTGCTTTTCGCCACCTTTTTCGTTACTTTTTTTCATGTAGGTTAATGGGGAAAATATGTGAAATAAGGACGTTATAATAAATTATTTCCATTAAATAATTTTACTCCAGCAACCGGATTTGCTGTGTTTTGTAGAATTGTTTTGATAGAACTTTGTTCTATTATATAATACCCATTATAAATGGTTTCATCATAAATAGTTTTCCCCGAAATAGTTTCATTATTATTTTCAAAAAAGCTATTGGATCAGCTGCAACTTCAAAGGCTTATGCCAGTCTTGGGAATCAATTTAAACCATGTATGTTTTCAAATTATAATTTTTTTTCGTGACGAACCTGAAGTTAAAGTTTGTGTTTATAATTCATATTTTTCCTGGTTAAACAGTACATAATTTTTTTCAGATGGGATATTGCTTATGAACATAATATGGGATGTTCATAAAATAATGTTCAATTTTCAATTCTATGTTATAGCAGTTCAATTTAGACTATTTACAACAAATCATAGATCAAATTGAAGGTAAACTAACCTGCTTTTTCTTACAAATGTTCAATAAGTGCACGTTTAGTTATTCGGCACACATACAACCTAAAGTTCAATTCTTCCCACATTTTGGTTAACAAGTCCGGAATAACGGAAGCTACATCCTCTTTATTTCTGTGTTTAAACTCTGGCAAATCATTAGTTAGCGGTGGAACGTAGACACGATCTTTTATAAAGCCCCAAAAGGAAAAAAATCGCATGGCTTTATGTCAGGTGGACGTGGAGGCCAGAAAAAAAAAACCTGTCTTCTCGAATTGCCTGTAACAATCGGCGGATGTTTTTGCCACACAGAGAATAAAAATTTAACTCTAAACGAAACGCACTTTTGAACTGAAATTACAGATTGACTCTTAGAAAATTGCAGAAAATAAAACGCTTTACGCTCAGGAATCGCAATATTGCGTAGGTGGCGCTTCAAGCGAGAAAAACAACCAATTAGTATTCGCACATGCTCTCATATACAACTATTTGAGTAACTATTTAATTGTGACCTTGGACCAAGACTCCACAACGCTCACAATTGATACTATCAACATTTATAACTGGAAAATTATTTTATGGACGCACTGTACTTTAATCATGATGAAAACCAGTGCGTTTCGTTTGGAAGCTTCTGCTTTGTTGGCGAGGCTGTATCTCGTCCAGAGCGAGACGGCTTAGTTCCTCTCTGATGTGACCATCTCTGGCATGTCGGAGCTGCGACGTCTTGATTAAGGTCGCGGCGTGGACGGGTGCTTTAATGGATGGGAGGGCTCGAGGTGGGAGGACGTGGTGGTTCTTGTTTCGCAGGGCCTTAACGAGGGTTGTCCAAGGGATTATTTCCGTCGCGCTCTTCTTCCCGAGAATGTCGCTCGGAGGAAGGGGTGAAGGGGTTAAGGGGTTGCCTGGCGCGTTGCCCTGCCTTGTAAATCACGTCGCCCGTGTTAGAAGTGCAAATTTGGCGCGGTTTTGGAAGGGGAGGCACAACTTTGGTTGAGACACGAGCCCGCAATTCCAGGCGGTGGCTCTTGAAATGAATCACAGTGGACAAAAGTTTAACCGTCGTGTTGGCAGCTAATGAAGGGGGTTGATGTGATGGAATACAGTGAATAGAAGAAAGATTCTGCAATTTTACAACTGATTCCTCTGGAGACCAGTTGCCAAGAAATGGTTTGTATTACTACAAGAAATACATTTTACTTTTTTATAACACTTGGATATGGTTATTTCTGCATATATGGATTGCAAAAACTTACAAAAAAATTGGTTGTCTGTAATGTCGGTTTACGGACGATAGTTTAACGTCACAACGTCATAACAAAACATTGATGAAATGATTTATCCAGAAGAAAATGAAGTATCATATTCGGCCTGAGACTGAGCCGTAATATGTTTTTGCAACCAAACAATTTAGGCATTAAAAATATTATATTCTTTGAGGAAGAATTTTTTTTTAATTTTTCTATCTTTGGTATGATAAAATCTACCTCTGCATACTTTTATGAATAAAATTGAATCATTTTATATTGAATTAGCACTATTTTGTATGGATACAAAGAAGGACTGAAAAGAAATCTACAATTAATTAATAAATTTACTTTTATTTGTAGTCATTAATTCAAATATATTTATTACTTTTGAATTGTCGCACGCGCCGTATTTATTTTTACAAGTACAAAAAAATATTGCAGCGGCCGGTATTCGATCCGTCAACCTTTGAATTGGTAGTCAGAAATGCTAACCGCACGGCCACGAGACCATATTGGAAAAACAGTTTCAGATGTTATAAATATAAAAATTTTGTTTTGTGTTGTGGAAGTTTTAAAACGTATTTGAATATTCAAAATTACTTTTAAATAACCGTACCGATTGTGCTGAAAATCGGTGGACGATCGTTAAATTACATAATATTAATAATTCAAATGACGAAAATATGATTCAAAAGTCAAATCGATGGTTGTTACAATCGAGTGGAAGAGAGATACCACGCATGCGTACAATGTGCATGAAGAGAGATGCCACGCATGCGTACAATCAGCATAACAGGACACATCCGTAGTGGGACAATGTGCGTTACGGGACACTTTTTCGTGCGTGCAGCCGGCGTTCATCGTTTTATTAGACGTTTTATTAGCAATGGCGTATGTCCAAAAACTTACATCAAGTCAAATACCTAACTCTATAAACACCCCACTAAACCATTTATTTACTACAATTGAAGTGTGAGTACAATTTGTTTAAGACATTCCGCTTTTGTGAAGTTTTCCAAATAATATAGCCACAAAAAAAAATTACGCGTTTCACTTACAGGTCTGAGAGTATACTATTTAGTTTAGTAAAATATGGCAATAGTTTATTTCTAATTTGGAACTTAAATGTGATTTTAATGAATGTGAATAATAACATTGATTTTGATTTTAATAAATTCGTCAAATATTAAAATATTTCAGCATAATAATAAATATATGAGTTATATAACCAACGCTTGAGGGTGATTTTGAAACTTATTATGGCATTGTTAAAATATAAACTTTTTATAAGTCAGTCACATTACCAAAACAGTCTCTTTAAGAATACAAATATAAGCAATGTGTTATGTTAGTAGTAAATTAAAATTCTATATCCACTATTAATATCTTATTCTATACATCACGCTCAAAGTGGCTCATAATGCGACTATTTTATATGCGTAGTGATATAATTGTTTTGTGATTTATATTCAACTATACTTATATTTTAAATATGACTCTTTTGTGGAAACCCTAGTTTATTCATGGCATTATGTGTCCTTTATGTATGTACTATATAAACCAAATCATTAATTCTAATTTTTTTAGTTTATGGTATATCTCTTATTTTATATGCCAGTTACGAAATTATCTGTAGTGTTTTTTTCGTAAGTAAATGCAAATTCATTTACGAAAAATGTATTGCCAAAAATGCTGAAAACACTAAAAATGCATTTATGCAATATTTCATGTACACGTTCAGAGGTTGTTTATTCTTTAGTTATAATGTCAGCGTAATAATAAGCACCATTTGTTCTTTTTTAATTGTATGCATTCTTTCTCTAGTACAAGAAAACTGTCATTGTTATAGTTACCAATTTTTCGTTGAATTTTGTTGGTTTTTGTACTTAAAATTTATTGTTAGTGGTTTTACTTTAGAAGTATACGTTAAGATATAAAATTGTTAAATACCATAACTTTGTTGAATAAAAGACTTAAATTATTATATAATTAGTAATATTAAAAGTTTTATTTATTTTAATGTACAAATTTAAACAGGAGGCATTTAAAAGTTCTCCTAAAGATAAATTAAATGTAATTTTAAAATATATAAAGCCTTACTTCAAATATTTATATAAATAGTTCCATCAATATGAACGTTACATTTATAAAAATAATTGGATTTTGTGTTCGAAAACGCAAAATATTTGAAATTTTTAAGTATCGAAAAAC
The DNA here is from genome assembly GCF_032445375.1 of Bacillus rossius redtenbacheri. Lineage (NCBI taxonomy): Eukaryota > Metazoa > Arthropoda > Insecta > Phasmatodea > Bacillidae > Bacillus > Bacillus rossius. The sequence goes on from NC_086333.1 coordinate 72,259,544, forward strand.
GGTTAATTTATTTCTTCAATGTAATACCTGTCTAACCACACCAGACTATAGTAAGTACCAAGGGACATTACTTGTTTATTTGTACTTGATGTTCAGGGTGTATTCTTATGCTTGTGGTCTTGTGTGGCATTCCGCGATCTGATTTTACCTCGCCGAAAGTCTAAAAACTCACTAACATTGGAATTTAAAAAAATCTACTAAACCATAATTGGCATTAACAGGTAACTCAAGAGGCATTGTTTGATTTCTCTTGCTTCACGTGAATGCAGAACTGGGAAACTCAGATTGTTTAATCTCCATCTTATGCCACAGCTTACGTCATTTAAAATTACTTTATTAATTCTGTATAACAAATAATATAACAAATGTGGTTTGGATACATTTCGAAACCAAATGACATGTTATTTATTTCACCTCTGCTTCGAGTTACCCATTTCTGGCATTTTAAACATTTTTCTTAAAAGTTAAAAAAAAAACGTTTCGCTGATCTCAAAATTGTCATTATTTTTTGTTTCCAATTTTCAGATTTCATGCTGCCATGTGAGTATTATTCTATGTTGTCAGTAAGAATACACCCTGAATATTTTCATTCTCTTGCTCTTTAGCTTGCATTTCTCTGTCTATCTCCTTAGCTTCTGTGTTGTGCGTACGCTTCATGCTTATCTCTACGTGTCTTTTTATCAAGCTACGTGTTTTATCTAGTCATATATGTGACGTGGTTGTGATTTAGATATGTTTTTGGTTGGTTTTGTCTTGACAATTATTTTTCTGTGTGCTTAGCCGTGTTTATCTAGATTCCCTAAGTCCTTGTGGGTTATTATTTATTGTTTTATGCAAAAAAAAGTATAATATAATATAAAATAATAGTGCGTTGTTTGTGGTACTTGCAAAACATTTACCTGACCCACCACCATGAAGTTGTGTTAGGGAAATACGGTAAATTTAATGCCTGCTTCTTTCTATATTCGTTTTTTCGAAAATTTCTTGAGAATTATTCTTATCTTTTTTTAATTATGTCGTGTTTAAACTTGAATAATTACTTTTTACGAATATATAAAGCCCTGTATTTGCAAGGATAGCACTCTAAAATGCTATAAATTGAATATCCAACTTAAACAGTCGTTTACTCGCAATGTTTTATATTTTGTAATTGATATAAAAAACTATAGCAATAGGACATACAATATCTTACACCGTGCGATTTTTTCCTGGTAGATAAAAAGTAGAAAACTGTGTGTTTGTCACATCATTTTGTCAAATTGTACTTAGCTCGTGACATACAACATATTATCTGTATGTATGTTAAAACTATTTTATTACTAAACATCATATTTTTGTATAATATTTTGTGTTATTAAATTTTTCACAATTTATTGCAGAAAATAAAAGAATATCAAGCAAAAGAGTCTCTTGCAAATTATATCACGAAACTTGATTGTTACCTAGAATGAAATATAAAACTACACTTACATAAAAATGCCAAAATACTTTCGATTACTTTAGCCGTTGGTGTCAAAGACAGCCAAAAAATTCTATACAGCTTGACCTACCTAAATTATTAAAAATATAACAAAAACATTCATTATACTCATGGAAAGAAACTATTTGAACATAGCAAACTCATTCACGTAATAAACAAATCACGAAAAATCCGAGTCTTTAACACAGCGTCTAGCAAAGGCTCTTAAAATAACGTTAATTAGATGGGAAACAAAATATTATCGAAAAATATGGTGCACGATGTCATGAGACCTATCGAGGGATCGAATTCCTTATCAACGTTTAAGAAACTTCAAAAGGTAAAGTCGGTGAGAAAACATCGGCTGAAAACGAATTTTCAAATGGCAGTGTTGAAAATAAGTTAAGAAAATAACAAAACTATCCGCCCGGAACAAAAGTTTTTATTTTATTTACATTAACGCCAACTCGAGTTAAAACAGTCAAAATAGCCTTAAAGACGAGGTCTAGGCAAATAAAAAATAAGATGTTCACAACAGCGCGCGCGCTGGTAAGGATCAATAGCAGTCCGCCAATTCCGTCACTCCAGACCTATTGAATCTTCGCGACTGGAGAAAAAAAATGAAGGAAGGCGCATTTTGAGTCCGCGCCGTAAATCTTTCGTGAAAACGTTGGGATAAAATCATAAATATTTCTTATTATTATGCGACTTAATTATCAATCGTAACAATCACGCATGCGCCTACACTGGTTCGATGATGTCACATGTAAATCAAATACTGCGCGACAAACACGTTCAGACATGATCTATCCGTTGTGGGCTCAAACCAATGTTGACGCATTATTAGCCTCGTAGCTACTAATCGATTCAAATCTGACGGTATTTTGTGACACAAGAAAGTTTGACCATCTCAGGAACTAGCGAATGCACGTTTTCACGTCAAAGGTTTTTTATTATTTCAGTTTTACGTACGTTGATATAAAGGTCACTTCACACAGACTAACTCTAGTGCTGTATTCGAGTAGAAGCCCAGTGGATCCCTCCGCTAACAGTGCATCCTAAAACTTGCATCGTAGTGGCCATCTTCCTTTGCTACCGAATCCTCACATAGGATGCTTATGCGTCCACTAAGCTCGAGATTTCCACTGATGCGTCACTACATCTATCAGCTTCGGAATCGTTATTTATTTTGTTTTTACATATAATGTTACTTCAGAGTTTGGGCATGAGATTTGTTTGAAAGTAAAAAAAAAAAGAAATGTTAGGAGACTTTTTAATGGTTCGTAACAAAAACTGTTATTTTATATTTTTTTATAATATAACCATGTTTATGACATCCACGCTACATTAAAAAAAATTAATTCAATTTACCAATGGTCTTGTTTGCGTTTCGCTAAATCTCCGTAGATTTCATGACTCAAAATCACCGCGTGACCATTAGTACGACCAACTTCCAACAGGTAGTGTTAGTGTTCCCTTGGAAAATGCGTCTTTTTCCATTGTGACTACGACTGCTGAGTGATGCAGGAACTTGGGCACAATGGACGCATCACTGTGCATTCGGAAACAGCCCGCGCAAGTAAGGGAACTCGAGAAAGGAATAGGTTAAACCTTGCTGTGAGGTGAAGTACCAGGGGTTAGCCTGGAGCCAGTTCAGGAAGAAAACGGATGTCAGGACGTGAGGGCCCACAATTGAAGCCAGGTACTAGTCCAAAGTTTTACCGTTGACGTCATCTTGGCCGGTGCCTGCAGAGTCGTTCGGGCTTGCTGCTTTTCCAAATCACTGTGTTTGAAACATTTTTTTTTAATATCATCATTAAGTTAGTTTTTGACGTGACAACGTCTAATAAATCGATGAACGCCGGCTGCACGCACAAAAAAGTGTCCCGTTTCGCACATTGTTCCGTTCCGCTGTGTCCCGTTACGCTCATTGTACGCTTGCGCCGCACCGACAGAAGTGAAAACTTAAAACTTTGTTTATATATGTGTTTCTATGTCAAATGTACGTAAGAAAATGAATCTGATTACTAGTATAATTTCAAGTATTTATTCTTTTTTTATTAAAAAAAGTAGAATCTGTCAGCGAGTGCAGTAATAATAGGTTATGTTACACATTCACTAAAAAATTATGGTGATTCATATAATTGATGATAGATATTTGTTTACAGTTTATTCATATGAAAACTTGTTCATAATTATATTTAAACTTTATAGCTAAACGCCAGTTTTTAAAATTAATTACAAGTCATCTACACGTGAACTGTTTCTTCGACTGTTTATAAAGTGAAGTGAAAAGTTTCATCGCTTATTACAACAACAATTTCGGGAATAAAGGTTAATTATTCTTGCATTTTAAAAATCTGATTACTAGTATAATTTCAAGTATTTATTCTTTTATTATTAAAATAAAAATGATTCAATTTAATTCATAAAAGAATGCAATCATTTCATCAATGTTTTGTTATGACGTTGTCACGTTAAACTATCGTCCGTAAACCGACTTTACAGACAACCAATTTTTTTAAACGTTACTTCAAAATCTCTTGTGGGAGTCAAATGTACGAGACATGTTTCGATCTGTAAAACATCTTAGCTCGCTGGATATGCGGCATTTGCTAGGAGTAATTTCGTGAAAATGGAACGTGTGTCGACGAACGGAAATGTGGGACAAATATGGCGGATCCACTTGAGACAACATAAACCCGTATATAGTCACTTTCATTAACATTAGGGGACAAATCAAACGTATTGGTGTGCTACGTGAAACTTTATGATAGAGGAACTACACTGAATCTTATTTGGTAAAGTAAAATAGGCGTTGTAAAATGTAATCCCCAATTTTCAAATACCTAATAAACTGGCATTTCGCTCGATAATAGTATCCTTAACTAACCCAAATCGTACGGCTAGCATAGTAGTACATTTGCTGATGGTAAACTCAAAAGGTTATTTTTTATGTGGTTCAAAACTCGTCACCGGAAATACCTATTTACTTTCGTTTAAGTAAGTAGGGGTTTCGAAATAACAAAACTTAATTTTCTAAACATTTTTATTTACATGGAAGCCTGTATCCTAATCTACTTTTCTACACAATTTCCACCAATATTTAGGCACTTATCGTATTGTAGAATCAGCTTTCGAGTGCTATCCTCATTTAAGTTTGCCGCCTGATTTAACAACCATTGCAGTGCGTCAAATAACTGCGAAATCGTAAAACGAATGTTCTCTTTCACTTTTTCGTCAACTATCCTGCACCAAATCTTCAGTAATGACAGAAGATCACGATATGTAGTTCCATTTGTGGCCATCTTTAAAAGCTCTGACCCATTTAATTACCATTTCCAACGGTCTTGGTGATTTCTTAATGCAAGTCACTGATCTGACGATGAACTTCAGTGACTTTTGCGTCTTAGCACTGAGAAAACGTATCACAGCGCGTATTTCACAGTCTGCGGGATTCTCAATCGGCGGAATCATTTTAAAATACTCGCAAACAAACGTAAGCACGGTCGAATGTTTCCGTAATGGCGTCTGTGGCTTGCAGACAGACGCAGGTACACAGTCCGCATGCGCGGAATGCCAAACGCAACGATTCAGCGGCCGAATTTCGAAACGGTACTTACTTAAAAAAAATCCCCGTTTTAACTATGAATAGGGATATCGATTTATCGCGGTCAAACGTGTTTTTATTAGTTTAAAAACGCGTTGTTTATTCCTGCAAAATTACCTTTTTCGCTCTGGCCTAAGCTTATCGGACTCTTGAATGGGCCAATGAGTAGAATTACGAGTCTTCCGTGATTCGTCAGAAAATAAGCACGCCACGTCAAACATATCTATACCAACAAAAATAGTAGAAAAAATTAAGGGGCTCACCAGGTCAGGGGTGTATCTGTGTTAGTGAGGCGGGATGATAAGTGCGACGCTCGCTGGTGCTTCTAGCGTGGTGTCGCCTCTAAGCTCAAGACTGAGAACTGGCGCAGTCTTCTCGTCTAACACAGGGCAACCATGAGATCTGAGCGGTAACCGTAACATCAAATGGCGGAGGAACGGAAGTAAAGTTGTAATGCAAGTATCTCGAGTGCCTTCAAGAATCTGTTCTGGGTTTTCTAATATCTAGAAAATTATTCTGAAAACACGCGTTTTCGCTATTTACGCTCTTCTTAAATTTACCGTTTGAAAAACCGAATTCCGGAAACAGAAATACGCATCCACTCTCGGCGTGTCCTTAAATTATTTTCATAAAAGTATATCACTTGGATATCTTCAGTAGTTTCCAAATCAACGTGGTTTCTTTTCAAGCTCTACACACCATTGTTTTGTTTATTTAATTTAACCAAAACATTTTTTGCGATAAATCACAATCTTTAAATGTGTTATATAAAACGACTTTTTACATCACGTGGCAATGAAAATTTTATATTTGTAAATTCAATGGTTTCTCAAAAAATACCATCTCAAAAATTCCCGGCCAAGAGCGAAACGCCTGCGCTCGCTAATCTCACGTGTTTGAGTCGCGCTTAGTAGGCAGAGACTTGTGGTCTTTCTTTCCGCTACGGAGTTGCGTTTAAAGTCGCGCGCATGCGCGCACGGTGCTCAAACCTTCAACAGTGGAGTTGGTAATCGTCAGCAGATGACATGCCGTGATGTGGTTAAAAGTCACTTGAGCTTCCTCAGCATCACCTTTCTGCACGACCCAGAACATTGCTCGAGCACTTCCCCGAGATGCAATCCCATACAACTGTGTCCACAAAGACAACACCGTGCTTCACACTGTGTTGCGTGTGCTTCGCAGAACCATCAGATCGTTCGAAATCCTTGCATTTGATGAACACTTTTTTTTTTTGTTTGGACAACCGCCATCCCACTTTTGCACTGTTTGTCATGGGGGAAAAAAAATAAAGATAGTAAAAAAAATTGGTTGTCCGTAATGTCTGTTTACGGACGATAGTTTAACGTGACAACGTCATAACAAAACATTGATGAAATGATTGCATACTTTTATGAATAAAATTGAATCATTTTTATTTTAATAATAAAAGAATAAATACATGAAATTATACTAGTAATCAGATTTTTAAAATGCAAGAATAGTTAACCTTTATTGCCGAAATTGTTGTTGTAATAAGCAATGAAAACCACATTAACTTTTCACTTCACTTTATAAACAGTCGACTAAACAGTTCACGTGTAGATGACTTGTAATTAATTTTAAAAACTGGCGTTTAGCTATAAAGTTTAAATATAATTATGAACAAGTTTTCATTTTAATAAACTATAATCAAATATCTAGCATCAATTATATGAATCACCATAATTTTTTAGTCAATTGTAATATAACCTATATTTACTGCACTCGCCGACAGCGTAACGGAACAATGAGCGTAACGGGACACAGCGTAACGGAACAATGTGCGTAACGGGACACTTTTTCGTGCGTGCAGCCGGCGTTCATCGATTTATTAGACGTTGTCACGTCAATAAGAAATACAAATGAAAACACAAGCCCACAGAGAACAAGCTTAATTCAGCTTATGTCGAACAGATGTATCCAATAATGAACCTAAACAGGTATTAGGGACGACACAATGACGACAACACAGGCGAACACATTCAAACTTAAAATATTAGAGACCACAAAAAATTCTGTGGAAGGAATTTAGTCATGAAAAAATAACAGCTGTCGTTGTTGTGTTGTTCATATGGGTTCATTATTTGGTCCATCTGTTCGACATCAGCTGATTTAAACTTAGTCTTTGTGTGTTTATTTTAATTTATATTTTGTATTATTATTTTATATTTTTGAGTTTTTCATGACAAACAGTACAAAACCGCAATTGCGCATGTCCAAAAAAATTTATTAATTCAAAATTCTCATTCCATGAATCATTTAAAGAAAGTATCCTTGTAATAATGCATGGATGGTCACCCCTGCATGCAACGCACATTAATGATCAATACCGAGTAGTAAAGAAGAAGGAGAGATAAAGATAAAAAGTCTAGAAAAGCGATGAAGCGAGATGACAAGAATCAGTTCAGGTTAACTCTTCAATGATTTATGACTAAGAGTGCGTACTCTATGGGTCCCTTTGAGTTATTTGTTACATGAGTGAATGTGTCTGCCCAATCTGTGGAGTCACCCGAACTAAGGATTTACACTGATGCTCCTCCAATCATGGTCCTCCATAGGCATCAATCACAGCTCAGCTGTGATTGGCCAACACTGTGTCAGAACACCCAGCCTTCAGTTGTTAATCACCCCTGAAGATGTCTGCAGCGTAGTTATCCGAAACATTTGTGCACAAACGTGGACTTCATTCAGATGTCAAGAGGTAGTTAGCGACTCTGGCCACGAAGGCCTAAGATCTAGAACTTCTCAGGTTAATTTTAAGCAAAAATACATAATATTATTTACTTATTATAGGTAAAAAACATTATTATCTGTAGCCTAAGCTGTTTATTGTTGTTTTATTATTGTATAAATTGTAAATCATTTTGTACCTTTATAAAATTTTATGTTGTTAATTTTTATATAACAATAACTAAGTAGTTTATTCTTATATTACTTTTATATTATTTTATTCTTATATTATATTTTATATAAAAATATCGTTTTATTATATTATTATAACATTTTATATAATTATAGCTTAAGCTGTTTATTGTTGTTTTATTATTTTGTAATTATTTTCAGATTATATTTTTATATTGTTATATTATTAAATTATATTTTATCCAACTATAGCCTAAGTTGTTTTTTTTTTGTTTTTTGAGTTTATTATTTTTATTTTATCGTATATTATATTATTTTATATTTTAATTTTTTTTATATTCATAGTTTTATATTATTTTTGCATCATTGTGTTATTGTTTGGTTGTATTAATTTTTAAAACATGATAATAAGTTATGCAGCTATTCTATTAAACTTAAAAATAACTAGCTTTTGCTTTGCAGTAGATGTCTTGCATGGTGTGGTAACTCGTACTGGAAACTGCTGTGTTTCGTGTGCTTTCTGTGTCTTACCGTTACCTAAAGTAAAGTTTAAACGCTAGATGTATATTCTTTCCTGTTTCCTGCTAACTTTTATGGTTTGCAATGTGCGTGTTTTTTAACTGGAATTTGGCATGCTGAACGGTAGCCCTAGGTGGTTCCCTCGATAAAGAGCTGACATGGTAATATCGTATTGCAAAGCCCAGTAAACTGTGTATGCTGGTAGATAGTAAGAACTACTCTCGAAGAGGTTTTTACAGTCATGAACTCTGTTCCTAAGCTGAGGGGAGGGAGTATGTACATGTTTATTTAGCTGATCAGCTGATAGAGAGCATCTAATCGGAAGTGCTCAAGTGTGGTAGGTACAGTCTTCCTGCCAAGGGAGCGTTTTCAGTATTGAAAATTGTGGGTTAAAATCCCAGGTGAGCAAACATAAATTTTGTATTATTTTATGTAAACTAGGCTAAGTTACCTGCATTTATTAATTTTCATCCGTTATTTATCACACTTTGTACATTTGCAATACAATATTGTTATTTTTTTACGTTTATGAATTTAGAGGTTCCGCCAAACATGAAAACTAAGATCGTAAGGAAATAAAATTTATGCTACGATAGATCAAACTCCATAACTATAAAATTTTAAATATCATGTTAAAAATGTTATGTAATATTAATAGTTTACGGTATCAATCTGGACCTGCTTATGGTTTTAAATTTGTCTGTAATTACATAGATTCATTCATCTTACGTTCATTGCAAACTGAGATCATCTGGCAAAGTGCAAACATGAGTGTGTATTTGATCTACACTGCTAACTTATCTAGCAAACATTTTTTTGGCCACTACATACGCATAATGGTTTGTTTTGCTATATAATGAGTGTCATGTATTTTATGTGTGTTGTTTCAAAACTATTTATTTTAATTTATTCTTTAAATAGGAAAAGCTTTTATCATAATTATATTTTAAAGTCCATTTTTTTTATTTTGATAACTCGCCTAATAAAGGATAACTAAATTTGTTTCAAAAAAAATTAAATTTGCAATATTGATAACTAATCCATTGCTTACTTTTAATTTATTTGTGAAGAATTTACGTAGATACTGAAATGTAAATTTACTCAAATTATGACAATTTTGAATTTTGAAATAAGTTATAGTATCGTCATTAAAACACCAAGCAGCCTTGGCCTTTTTTCCTGGAGGTTTGAACTCTTGAATATATTTGCTATGCAACCCACCATGATGTTTTAAGTGTGACTTTGTAAGGTAATCGAACAAAAACTATCGAATGGCTGTTGCTTACTTCACAAAATTCACTTTTCTTTAAATGTTACCAATTGGAACCTATTTTTAAGTAAATATTATCGAAGTGTTGGCCTTACGCGCAATTTGGTTAGGTATTTATTTTTTTTGTTTAGATACCTAATGTTACGAACGTGAGCAAGGCCGCGACACGTGCAGGCGCAAAGCTGGCTGACATCATGTGGCCGCGCAACATGAGACGTTCCGCGCGCACCTGGGTCGCCGCTTCCCCTCCCTCCAGCCCTCAGCTCCCCGCGCGGCGCTGTTAGTTTGACATCCGAAACCTGACAGCTGCGGAGATACACGAGCCGCATACACGTGTTTCGAGAGATTTCTGCCGTTGTGTCGGCGCGGAATGACGCGACTGGCCCCAGCCGCGCTCGTGAATTCGAGAAGGCGCCTGGGCTGATATATAAGACGAGGACGCCGGCCTCAGAGTCAGTCAGTAAGAGTTCAGTCGGGAGTTCTCCCGCGGCGGAGTTTCCGAGGCGATAGTGCCGCGGGTGCGGCAGAGTGGCGAAGTCCTTGGACGAAGGTTTCAGGGCAGGGAGTGAGTGAGTGGAGTCGGGAGGTTTCCCGCGGCGGAGTTTCCGGGCGATAGAGCGGCGAAGTCCCTGGACGAAGGTTCCAGGGCAGAGAGTTCAGTTCCGGGCGATAGTGTCGCGGGCGCGTCGGAGTCCCGAGCGAAGTTCCAAGAGAAACGACGAGCGGATTCTCAGCGAAGGCAAGTGCGTCGGCGGCGGCGGAGTGCGGCGACGGAGTACCGCGGCGGAGACCCACGAGGGGTGCTGCGGCGAGAGTTGCGCTAGATGTGCGGCCCCGCGAGGTGTGTGGATTATAAGAAACGAGTGACTGGGGAAGCAACATTTTTTTTTAATGCAATTCATTATTGGCTATTTTAGAAGATTATTTGTAAGTGACATAAGTAGTGGCAATAAATAAAACTGTGTAGTGATAAAATATTTAATTGGGCTATCCTTTACGAACCCTGTAAATCGTAACACTATTATTTAATGTTCATCGCAGAAGCTCTGTAGGATTTTATGTTTCTTCACATATGATGACGCCAGTCACTAACTAGATTTTATCTAATACTGGTATATTATGATTACTTACATAACATTTTATATCTCCTAAATGACTGTTATGTGCCAAAACTAAAAGATTGAGTCTGTTGGGCAGGAAGTATATATTTATATATATATATATATATATTATTTTGCGAGCTTCATACTAGTTACGGCCGGAGTTAACGACCTAAACTTCAACTAGAGAAACGCAATGTCTCACTAGATTTGGTGGACAACGGGAAAGTTAAAGTTTGATTCCAACATGCCATTGGATTTACAACTTCGGTAATTTTCTGCTGTAGTGACTTTTTACTAACCTAACAAATTTTTAAAAAGTTGTACAGTGTTTTAAATAGCTTTGAAGACCCCTGGAGGTGTACGTAGAGAATTACCACCTTCTATCTTTCAGTTTAATTTTCAACCCTGACGATGCCTGGTGCAATGCAGAGCGAAACATCAGCACAATCTACCGCTTAGACGCGGCTCAGCTTCGAAAGCGAAGTCAGCTCATCTGACTCTAAAATGACCAAAATTTTAAACTGTATAGCAGCATTTGTAATGTCACAATCTAACCTAAAAAAACTGTTCATTTTACTAGATAAATCTTCCTCAAATAATAATAATGTATTAGAAATCCAAAATGACCACGTTACATTAGTAAACAGTATTAAAAAATAAAATTTAAAAATTTGGAGTAGGCTGTGTTCGGTACACAGCCGCAAGTTTTTAACGTGAATACGTCCGTAAACGGGAAGTTCATAACAATGCCGAGAAACGTCCGCCATCTATTCTTCCTTTCTCTCCTTGTAGTCTGGGCGGGTCGACGCCGATGAGTTGCAACTTTTTGGAGTAGTTAAAACCTGTTCTTTCTTCTAATCGTAGTTTCTTACCATTCCGATCGTGTAAAATCGCTATATGACTCGACATTGTATTTTTTTTCGCACTATTCTTCGTGATTTAGTCACACAGTTTTTTTTAAGTCATTTAAGACATGGTATAAATATTTTACTATTTTCTGAATACAGAAAAGATTATTTTTTATTTTTACAAAAGATTACTTTGTAAAAACGTTGCCAAGAAATGGTTTGTAATATTACAACAAAACTATTGTAAATTTGTATAACTATTTGCTATAGTTATTTTTGCATACATGAAATACAGTTTTGGAAATTTTTTGTCATACTTTCTGAAAAGGACGCGTAAAATAATTTTGTTGATATTATATACAGTGTAACATTTTTTATCCTCTGGGAAGATAATCGAATATTCAACAATTATTTGACTATTTTGTTACGTTATGTTTATTTATGTGCGCAATTAACACTGGAAAGCTAGCCAGGGAACGGTTTAAAAATACATTTTGACAAAAAAATAAATGCCCAGGCCATGAGTACAAAGCCTTTATTACTGCGAATATTTTTTGTAGCGATACAGTTGTTTTCATGTAAATGTACACATTTACAAATATATATGTAACTTTACATGAATATTTAAATTCCATTTACAAAAAAAAATATGGTGCACAAAATGTGGGTGACCAATGTCTGCTATTAAAGTAAATTAACTTTCGAGAAACTTGCCTGTTAAGCGTAGTGACCTGCAAATGTATGTACAAAAAAAATCTGTTTAAATTGGCTCATGCGTAAACGTTTACAATATATCAATAAAATCGCAAAAATACACTAAGCTCGGTTTATATTTTATAACGTTTCGAAATTCTTACTATTTTCTTTACACTCCACTTTTCTAACTAGTTTCACAATTTTTAAGATGTCTCTGCTACAATTTTTTTTTGCGGAAAAGTCGCAACCGTATAAAATCCCCGCAATGTGCATTCCCCTCCAACATCACGCCCAACTGCATCCGAATATTTCTCTCCAAACCTCGTTGTTGAGCGGCAACGGAAGACGAGCTTCCTTTCGGCTGCCCGAGGGCGCTGGCGTCGGTACCCAGAGGAATCTAATTTGGCGTCCAATCTGAATGCCTTCGCGCAGCGGGGAGAGCCGTGGGGACCTCGTGGAGATTGCCCCGAGTCCTCGTTGCTGGCTGAGTCGCTCGGCGAGCGTCCTTTATCCTTCCATGTCGTCCTTTATCCTTCCATGTCGTCCTTTATCCTTCCATGTCTTCCTTTATCCTTCCATGTCGTCCTTTATCCTTCCATGTCATTTATCCTTCCGTGTCGTCCTTTATCCTTCCGTGTTGTCATTTATCCTTTCATGTAGTCCTTTATCCTTCAGTGTCGTCATTTATCCTTCCATGTCTCCTTTACCCTTCAGTGTGGTCATTATCCTTCCGTGTCGTCCTTTATCCTTCCGTGTCGTCCTTTATCCTTCCATGTCGTCCTTTATCCTTCCATGTCGTCCTTTATCCTTCCATGTCATTTATCCTTCCGTGTCGTCCTTTATCCTTCCATGTTGTCATTTATCCTTTCATGTAGTCCTTTATCCTTCAGTGTCGTCATTTATCCTTCCATGTCTCCTTTACCCTTCAGTGTGGTCATTATCCTTCCGTGTCGTCCTTTATCCTTCCGTGTCGTCCTTTATCCTTCCATGTCGTCCTTTATCCTTCCATGTCGTCCTTTATCCTTCCATGTCATTTATCCTTCCGTGTCGTCCTTTATCCTTCCATGTTGTCATTTATCCTTTCATGTAGTCCTTTATCCTTCAGTGTCGTCATTTATCCTTCCATGTCTCCTTTACCCTTCAGTGTGGTCATTATCCTTCCGTGTCGTCCTTTATCCTTCCGTGTCGTCCTTTATCCTTCAGTGTCGTCATTTATCCTTCCAAGTCGTCCTGTAACCTTCCAAGTCATCCTTTATCCTTCCAATTTGTCCTTTATCCTTTAGTGTCTTTCTTTATTCTTCCACGTCATCCTTTATCCTTCCAAGTCGTCCTTTATCCTTCCATGCCGTCCTTTATCCTTCCATGCCGTCCTTAATCCTTCCGTGTCGTCCTTTATCCTTTCGTCTCATCCTTTATCCTTTCATCTCGTCCTTTTCCTTTCTTGTCGTCCTTTATCCTTTTGTGCCATCCTCCGGTCTCACCCTTCAGGCCGGTGTTCCAAGACACAAAAATGAGGGTTTAGTCGATGAATATGCTATACCTGTACCTTAACCGTATTCCTAGTGCTTTAGGAGAACAGATTTTGGTGTCCTATCAATTGCTGATCTGACGCCCGAATTCCGCGCATATGTAGAGCTCACTTTTGAGTAGATTTACATCCAGATTGTCAAGTTCAAGTTCATACAAGATGGCCGCCGTGACATCACAATCCAAAATGATGGATAAAATATTAATAAAAAATAAACACTACTGTTTGTTGGATATTCCATTATTTTCACATGGCTTAGAAAAAATATGATTTTATTAAACATAAATCAATATTTAACAATTTTAGTAAGCGCGACTATCTATATTCAGTACTGTTTCCAGAAAACGCATTTTATACAAGTAAAAATAAGCATATCAATGTTCTGTAAAACACATTACTTCTTGGTTTCGAAAGGAATCTTTTGTAAAATTACAATAACAACAAAAAAGTAGTTGTGTACTGTCATTACTGTTGTTTCTACTTCAAAACGTGTTTCTGTTTTCCGAGCCCGTTACATTTCACACTTAGTTTTCCCGTTCGAACCATGATGACATCCGAATGAAGTACCTCACAGTGTACTCGTAATGCGAAGGCGTTGAGCCCACCACGTCGCCGTACGCGAGGCACGTAGCCACACATCCGAGGCGAAAAGGCCGGAGTGAGGGGAGCGTGGCCGCGAGATTTCAAATTGTCCAGCCCCGCGTCGACGATAACCGGGGGGCCATCTTGTTATCAGAGACCGCGACGACCCGACGACCGCTGCTGCAGAGTCCATTTCCGCTTCACCCACCCCGACATTCCGACCTTCCCCTATTTTGCGTCTGTTTCGCCCCTCACCCACCCTGATTCCCAGCCTGCGCGGACCCCAGGGGGGGGGGGCGCCAAAGTGGTCGGCGCCCATAGGGCTGTTGCCAACCAGAGGCTCGCGAGACAGGGCCAGTCCTCAACCCCCCCCCCTTCCCCTATCTTCGCCCTTGGTTAACATTCCCGGCGGTTCTCCAAGATGTGGAAGAGAGGGGGGGAGGACCCTCCCCTTTTTAGCCGATTACCTGCTGTGCCCTAGGAACCCTCCGCTACCCCTACTCGTTTCGCTAAGGGGTCGGAAAAGTAAATGTGGGAGAAGGGCCGGCTAATCCGGACCGGGGCACGCTCGAGGGACGCAAGAACCACCCTAATGTACCGGCAGAAGCCCCCTCCTCTATCCGGCGTGCTCTGGACCCAGCGGCCGAGCGAGCGGCGGGAACTCGTTACGCGGCGGAAATGTACCGGCCTTGCGAGTCTTTGCGGTCCTCTCTGGCCCGCTCTCTCGCTTCGCCGCAACCCTTAGACCTCCGCCGACTCCCGGACTGCGTACCCTGTTGCCCGCGAGGGAAATATCTGGCATGTTCTCCCGTCTGCAGTCTGCGTCACGCTCAGATCGCAGTGCAGAGAACGGCGACCGCTACTACCCAGCTTCTCAACATCACAATTTTTTTTTCGTTAATTATATTTAATTATTGTAAGTTTAAATATCTATTCCTTCATTAATCTGTTTTTTTGAAGACTATTATCACAGTTGTAGCCATTTATCACTATTTAATAACAAGGCATACTATTTAATTATGTGCAATGCTCAGAAGAGCTAAAATAAAAAAATTTAAATAATAAAAAAATTTTGAAACATAAACATTTAAAAAATAAAAGCGTCTTTCAGTTAGGGCCTACCACTCTTAAACTGTAAATAATTAATATTATAGGATGATGCTCTTAATGAAACACAGCAGGTAAAATTACATATTTCCAAAATTGTCATTCCAAAATTTACTTTACAAAACACGATGTTTCAAATACATTTTTTTAAAAAAAATCGTTACATTACAAAGTTGTTTATAAAACGTTTTTGCTCAATGGTGTTTATCTGGCAACAGATCACGCCGAAATGAGGATGGCGCTTATGGCAGATATCGTGTATTGGAGAGAGAAAATAATTGCTCATTTAAATGCAGAATCTAATGGATTAAACGTGTTATAGTTAAATTTGAATTAAATAAAGGAAAATTCTTACAATATGAGCAGATATTATAATTCCGACGATATTATAATTTTTTTTATTATTTTAATGGAATCTCCACTGTAGCATTAAGAGCATTGGACCAGTTTGTGACGAAATCACACCGAAGCATGCTGATACTACTGTAAAAATGAGTACATTGATCAAAACGACTATAACTTTTAATATTAACTTCATTAATACGATCTTGAGTTTGCATGCCAGCGTCAACCAATCATAACTGGCACTCGCGACCATTTACGTTAAGAGTAACTCGTAACCCACACCTCGTGGCGCGATGATTCGGACGTTTCTGTGCAGGGCTCGTCTAGATCGTTCGATTTGCGTGATATTGGGATAGTTTCTGATGTGTAACGTCATAGCTTTCGGTATGCGGCATTTGGTAGGAATAATTTTGTGAATGGAACGGAAGTCGCGTGGAACGGAAATGTGTAACCACGAGGCTGCCATCTGTGGCGGATGGCGCAAACCAAAGTTCACAAAGCCAAAGGTAAACTTTATAGTTAACTGTTTAGTAAGATTAAGAAAATGGACAGTATTCTTTGTCGAAATCAGGTTCAAGGTTTTTTTTCTTTTTTATCTTAGTAAAATAATTTTATAGTAAAAAATGTTGATCTGATAATCAAATGATTTAATAGTCGACGTAGCTGCTACAACAGCGAATTCCAGTGGCGGGTGAAAAAAATACATGTGATTCACGTCAAGAAATATTATACGTTAAATTTCGTATTCCAGTTTCGTATTAAAAGTGGATTTCGCAACATGAAAATGCATGAATGCGTTTGTTGTTAGATGTTTATTCATCATTGGCGAGTACCAAAAGACTCACTCTTTTTTGTTTTTGTAAAATTAAGGAAATACTCCAGCCCTCGCAAGAGCCAGCCATCTTTAAATATAAGTTCCAGTCATCAGCCATGACACAAGCTGACCTTGGTCATCTTGTTCTACGGGCTTATCCTTCTGGGACGTCTCCTCGTAAGGAGCTCTAACGGAACAGGTGTACACTGTAAATCTTTTTTGTAAATTGGAATATAAATATTCATATAAAATTACCGATGTTTATTAATTTTTACATTTGCATGAAAACAACTGCATCGCTACAAATTAGTGTTCGCAGTAATTCTAAGTTCGTATTTTTACCTGGGCATTTATGCTTTGTGTTGAGCCAGTATCTCCAATAGTAAAAAGTTATTTGTATCCCTGAATAGCTTTTCAGTATTAACTGCGCACATTAATTAACATGATAAAAACGAAATAATGTCAAATGATTTAATAATCGATTATCTTTTCTAAGGTTGAAAAAATAATTCTTTAATGAAACATCAATTAAAATATAATAATTGAGCTAATTTTCGTAATAAATACTCAGTATTATATTTTAAAACGTATTTTATGTATGCAAAAATAACCATAGTTACAAAGTTACATAGTAACAAAATTACAATATATTTATCGAAGCTTTACAAACTATTTCTTGGTCACTAGTTTCCAAAATAATTTGTAATAAAAATACAAAACCAATTTTCTGTGTATAGTAACAAACCTCACACTCTTTAGTACCTCCATAACTCAATATTTAACTCGATCGCTAAATTTTTTCACACAAGTCCACAGGGTTTATTTTAAAGACCGCCCTGTACTCTAAGTTTGATCTAATGAGGTTTTTGAGGGGGAGGGAAAGATGCAGAATGGCTCGATAATTTTTCATTTGATCTTGAACAAGTTTAGGATTTTGGTAATACAACATTATTTTCAAGTATTCAGAATTGTAATTTTAACGCTGTAACACAATTTAAACTATGTAATTTTTATATATTTAATGTTTCCATTGATTTTTGAACAATATATTATTTCAATAAATATAGTTATGCGTTAAATAAAACTTAAAATCGAACACCGTAAAAGTACACGGAGTTTGATAAAATTTTTACTTAAAATGTTACATCTAATGTACACGGTCGTCTGAATTAAAAACTCAATTTCGCGATATTTCGTACATTTTTCTTTTTCGCGAATTCAGAGAAATTTTTACGTCCCTGACCTAACGTAACCAAAGTTACATTCCAGTTAAGATAACCTGACGAGCGAAAAACTACCCTCAATGAGAAAAAAAAATACTACATATCATTGGGCTTTTATGAACTAAGTCGTAATTTTACGGTTCATATTCGGAAATTGAAAAAAGTCAAAACTTAACTTATACTAGTTTTCTCCGGCAGCCAAAAGTCATAATTTAATTCCAACATAGTTATAACCCAATTCCATTTAAATAATTTCAAAAACGTCCTGAAATTTGATCGCATTGAAAATAAAATCAATTGAAATGTTTGCCAAAATAACAATTTTGAAGGAACATAGTTTTGATTATGAACTAAAATTGAACTTGTTCCTCTAAATGCAGGCTTGGCTTCTGGCCGCCTCGGTGGTTGCGTCACATCTCGCCTTCATCCCCTCCTCTCCAACCCCTCGAGGGGTGGGGGTAGTCCTTGATGAACCAGTCTCCTGGCTTCGTGCGCCTCCGACGAGCTCCTATTGTTTCTTTCTTCCCACCTTCCCTCCTTCCCACCTTCCTTCCTTCCTTCCAGGCGCTTCGCTCCGCGCGGAAGGAGGGGAGTAAGACGAGCGGCGAGGACTCCTCGCGGGCTAATGTTGCGTCCTTCACGCGTCCTTCAGGACACAGGCGCGTCTGAGCCCCTGGGCGGCAGGAAGCGAGGAGAGACAGGGAGAGTGTGAGAGACAGAGAGAGTGTGAGAGACAGGCAGAGTGTGAGAGACAGAGAGAGTGTGAGAGACAGAGAGAGTGAGAGAGACAGGCAGAGTGTGAGAGACAGAGAGAGTGAGAGGGACAGGCAGAGTGTGATAGACAGAGAGAGTGAGAGAGACAGGCAGAGTGTGAGAGACAGAGAGAGTGTGAGAGACAGGCAGAGTGTGAGAGACAGAGTGTGAGAGACAGGCAGAGTGTGAGAGACAGAGAGAGTGTGAGAGACAGGCAGAGTGTGAGAGACAGAGAGAGTGTGAGAGACAGGCAGAGTGTGAGAGACAGAGAGAGTGTGAGAGACAGGCAGAGTGTGAGAGACAGAGAGAGTGTGAGAGACAGAGAGAGTGAGAGAGACAGGCAGAGTGTGAGAGACAGAGAGAGTGAGAGAGACAGGCAGAGTGTGAGAGACAGAGTGAGAGAGACAGAGAGAGTGAGAGAGACAGAGAGAGTGAGAGAGACAGAGAGAGTGAGAGAGACAGAGAGAGTGAGAGAGACAGAGAGAGTGAGAGAGACAGAGAGAGTGAGAGAGACAGAGAGAGTGAGAGAGACAGAGAGAGTGAGAGAGACAGAGAGAGTGAGAGAGACAGAGAGAGTGAGAGAGACAGAGAGAGTGAGAGAGACACAGAGAGTGAGAGAGACAGAGAGACAAAGAGTGAGAGAGAGACAGAGTGAGAGAGACAGAGAGAGACAAAGAGTGAGAGAGACTGACAGAGAGTGAGAGAGACAGAGAGAGTGAGAGAGACTGACAAAGAGTGAGACAGACAGAGAGTAAGAGAGGCTGACAGAGAGTGAGAGAATCTGACAGAGAGTGTGAGAGACTGACAGAGAGTGAGAGGGAGAGCACTGTAATTTCTTCTTTTTTTTTTGTAAATAAAACAGAGATAATCATGCAAAATTACAGATATTTTTTTTTACATTTACTGTATCGCTCCGGAAAAAAAATACCAGTAATACTGGGCTCGTGTTCTTGCCTGGTCATTTATGCTTTGTGTTGTCTCAGTACCTAAATTAGTTAAATTTAATTTTTAAACCGTCTCATGGCTAGCATTTCGGTATTAACTGCGTACATAAATAAACGCTAGGAAACAAAAGAAAAATGTCCAATTGTTGTATATAAGTTTAACGTTATCATGGATTTTAAAAATAATTATACTTCTACAAAACATCGAAATTTTAATTTATGTACCAATTTTCGAAAAATTGTCGAGAAATATTCAGTGTTATTTCCGAAAATATTTAATATATGTGAAAATAACCATGTCTATGTTTTCTTATAGTACTAAAAACTATTTCTTGGCAACTAGTATCCAAAGGAGTATTTTGTAAGAGTACGAAAAAAAAATTTATCTTTGAGAGAGAGAGAGAAGAATTACTTCATCGGCGGCAACAAAGTAAAAGTATGGAACTCAGAGATCAATTGTGAGTCGATCAAATATTTATTAAAATGCTGTTTACACAGGAACAAACTGATTCATAATGGAGCAGTCTTGACAGTGTAATATAAATGCATTTAAGATGTTTTGAAAAGTATCCTATTTTTTCACAATCCATGCAGAAAGTGCTTTTGTCAATAATCTGGAAGATTAAGTTTAACTAGCAGAAACCAGCAGACGTTTTCCTGCCAGTGTTTATTCTCTAAATATCTTAAGTGAATTGTTTGTACGTATTCTAGAATCTATAAAGCGCTTGACATGGTATTCCCTTTTAATCTCACTCACCAAATACTTATCACAGTCACAATCACTTTGTGTTGTTATTTAAGATTAAAGACAGTAAAAATTGCAATATACCAATTTTCATGGCGATCGATCAAACGCTGTCGGATTTTATCAACGTCATACATACATACATACATACATACATACATACATACCAACATCTTATTTTATATATGTAGATAAAGTTTTATTTCCTTCAAAACCGAAATGTCCAATTATTTTGTTACCCAGTTTTGTTTAAACATACGAACATTATTTTTTTTCGTGTACCAGATTGAACATATTTGCGAAGTTCTTAATTTAATTAAGTTATTACATAAGTAATGTTTTTGTTTTCACAATTTTTTTTCACTTTATTTACAAACAGTGGCAGTTTGTGACCTTGCCAAATGTTTTTTTTTCGTTGTTCTTATATAGTGCACGGTGCACATAGTGTGCTTTTTTTTGAAAAACACACTCAAACATTCTATCTATTAATCTTTCGCATGGCACGAGACTCCACTAAACCACCTCCATCTGCAAGTGAGAAAGACATCACGTCATCTCTCAACTGAACCGGTTGGGAAATCACGCAGGAAAAGATTACAACAGGAAATACTCATCACGGAATCTGATGCACCTGAATCCCGTGGAGAAGATATGGAAAAGGGGGGGTGGGGAAGGAACACGGCCCGAAAGTTTTGCGCGTGGGTTTTAAGCGACACAAGTCATCTCCGGATAGGGTTGTTTGTGTGTTGTATACTGCCCCTATCTGGCTTATATGCACGTAATATTTTTATTTATTTATTTATTTAATTGCATCTCTCTGTTGACCCCTATACATGTATGTAATACAATTGGGGTACAGAGAACGTCAATAATTGCACATATAAATTATAACAAAGATTACAAATTTATAAAAAACAAATACAACAAATTAACCAATCATAATCACGATACAAACATTATACAAAAAAAGACAACATACCACACCATATTGAGTAACAACTACCTATATAAATTATAAATGATATTTAAAAGAACTACATGAGTTAAAATATTCATTGATATTATAAAAACAATTCTTATGTAATAATTTCATTACATTAACCTTAAATTTCTTTTTATCTAGGCAGTTTAATACTTTATATTGGTTAGGTAAAGAATTAAAAAAATTTGCCAGAGACACAAAGGGACCTTTCTGAACAACTGATAATGATACAGAAGGTAAATGAATTTTATCATTAATTCTTGTATTATATAGTAAAGGAAACTTTAAAATATTCATAAAGTTTTCCGGGAGAGACAGTTCAGTCATCAAACCCGTTTCGCAGTCAAACGTTTTGTAAGCGCAAAAGGGTCCTCTCAGTGAGGCGCTTCTTAATTCCAGGGGAGGCTGCCCCCTTCCCGTCCCTGGATCTACTGCCATGCCTGAAACAATTAAACCAAGAACTGCATTCTCAGAACTATCAGTTGGTGCACATAGCAACTCATACTGCATTGCTTCGCTGTATTGGTTTACACAGTTCACACCTTGTAGCTTACTCAGGTCTCCCGGCGGAGCTTCGCGATGGACGTGTGGAGCGTGGAGTATGGAGTGTGAAACACAGAACGCAGAGCGTGAAGTGTGGAGCGTGGAGTTTGAGGTGTGGAGCGAGGAGCGTGGAGCGTGGATCGTATTTGTGGAGCGTGGAGCGTGTGGTGCGTTGAACGTGTAGTGTGGAGCGTGGAGTGTGGAACGTGGACTGTGGAGCGTTGAGCGTGATGCGTGGAGTGTGGAGCGTGGATCGCAGGCACTGGCCAGGGCTTGGAGGTCTCTCCGCACGGAGACAATAGGGCGCGGACAGAACACAGAGAACGCGGTAGCTCGCCGGCAGCGCCATCACGGCAGCAGCGGGAAACACGCGCTCGGGTCGTCTCGGAGGGAGGTCACATGACTGGGGCACAGCCGCGCACTCCGACCAGGCCTTGCACACCACGGGGGGAGTTGCGATTATCCTCGCCGCCATGTATAGTCACTTTCATACACATTAGGGGACATACTAAACGTGTATATGTATGTATGTATGTATGCATGTGTGTATATATATATATATATATATATATTCGTTTACGGGTGAAGTATTCCGAACCCAATTGGAAGAAGTTAATTTAATTTCCCAGGGTTGCAAAACATGTTTAACTGACGTTGGATGTTAGGAGAAATGTGGTGAAATACAAAAATAGCACGAAATGTTTGGTTCCAAAGCAGTTTTAACACATAAGATAATATAATGTGTGCTACTATAGTTACGTTTACGTATAAGAAGTCCGTTTAATTGCTTTTTTTTTTGCAAATGCCATTGCTGGTTTTTACTGTACGTCACAGAGAAAAAAAGGGAACGGACAAATAGATGAACACACAAACACACAGGAAAAAAAAAGCCGATTACAAAATTCAAATGCATACACAGCTCAGACGGACACAGTTTTAAATCAATCTTTCCCAACCAAGAGACATTAAAAGAACGTGTATGGGTAAAGGTCCAACACCTATAAATTTACAATTACCATAAAGTAGTTTCTGTAGCAGTATTATTAGAGTTGTAGCCATTCCCAAAAAAAATTAAACCCAAATGCCAGGGTAAACTATTTTTATCAGCTAGTCAATATCCCACCCAATTATACAATTATATGATTTGTGGTAACGAAGTTTATTAGGAAATCCAGTCGATATAAAACTTTAATGACTCAAAAAACTCTTGAAATAAGATGGCATCCTTCGAGTCCTCTCTCCACTTTCAGTTGACTTTAGAAAAATGCTTTCCTCCCTTCCTTCCCAAATGTTAGAGCGACTGATTCATCAGGGCGAAAAAAAATTGTTTCCTGTTTGATCCACCTGTGAGACTCAGAGAAACTGACGAAGTTTTCTTCAACGTTCGTAGATACCCAAAAATAATAATGATAGCAATAGTTTTGTCAGGGTGATTATATTACCAAAAGATCAGCACCTAGCTTCAACTGCTCGTTTGGAATCAAACTTAAGATCAGTTTAACGTAAATAAATTAAATTATATTGGATTCACAGCTATGAGTGTTTCACTTGCTCTTACAGTTAAGAAAAGTTTATTAACAAGTAAAATGCGCGTATAATTCCAAATGATGGCATTCTGAAGAAATAACTGTGGTCAAAAAACCCAAAAACAAAATCTTTACGACGTAAAAATTATTTGTCATTACATTTAATCCAGTTGAATCGGAGTTCTAAAAAAATTTAAATCGATTTACTGGGGAAAAAATCGAGACATATTTCATAGTGGATCGTATATGGAAGATTAATCAAAGTGATTTGTATCTTCGAGGAGATGAAACTCATAATAGTATTTAACATTAATATTGTCAGTGTTAAACGTTTAGTCGCAGTGGCTCTGGGGAAAAAAACTCGATATTCCTGCTTCGCTCATAAAAAAAAAGGGCCGGTGACCCTTGACAAACTTTCCTAAACACGTCTCCCCTCTTCCTCTTCTCCCCTGCTACCCACCACTCGCAAGGGCTTCGCGGGAGACAGGGCAGACCTTTGCATGCGGCCCTTCGGACCGTAACACGCGTTTAATTGGCGCCGCGGTTCGGGCGAAGGGAACGCAGGGGTCTCTGGAAGGACCGTGAAGGGCTGTCCCTTCGCCAGCCGGCTGCCATTACCGCTGCGTACACCTCCTTCGACAACTTTGCGTCGCGCGGCGCCTTCGCTGGCCGGCCGCGTCACATCTTTTAGCTCCCGGTGTACGGCGTTTCGTGGGAGCGCGATTTGGTGAGTGGGACGGATGTCGTACGGAACACGGAAAACGTGTAACCACGGTGGTGCTGCCGTCTGTGGTGGATGGCGTGAAACAGAGTTCACAAATACAAAGGGAAAACTTGATAGTGTTAACTGATGAATTTCAACAAGATGAGAAGCAATCAGGTCCAAAGCCGTGGTTTTAGAATTTTTTTCCAAGTACTTTTTTGCTAAGTGTTATTCGCGTCAATAAATGTCATTGAAAACACAAATTTCGTACATTTATAACGCTCGGGAATTTTCAAAAGAATTCTATTTTAAATTTTGCGACCAAGTTTTGTATTATACGGTATATTTGCATCAAGAGTTGACATGATATTGCTCGGCGAGGTTATATATGTTACACATCTTTGGCGAGTACTCGCGATTTTTTTTTCATGCCGTTGTATACTATAATTGATCAAGATCTACATATTTAAAGGATTTAGCTCCAAAAAGCTTTCATATGTGGTTTTTATTGATTTTTTTTTCAAATAAACAACTCATATTTGGAGAATGTTTTATATGTAAGTTATTTTTTTAATTTTTTGTAACATGTTGGTAGCTACTCCTTACATTGGATTTATTCGTATCGGTACAATAAATTGAAATGTAAAGTTATTAAAACTATTCGTTTAGAATTTTTTAGTTTCAAATATACCTTGAAATACACTGTTAAAACTTTATGAGATAAAGATCTCACAATTTACCTATTTTATAAAAGAAATGTACGGCTCTGCCTCAGTCATTTGTCACGGATGTTTTGTCTTGGAAAAACTGCGTGCAGCAGCAAATCATCACTAGGAATAGCTTGTCTTCATGTCGTCTCTTCGGCAGCATTAACATAAATATTTACATTTTTAAAATTTATAGAATTTTATATGATAATTCATTAGTAACACCTACTCGTATCCGAACTGAACATTTTAAATTCTTACAATCAATATAAAGAAAAAAGGAACTGTAATTGCATTAAAAATATATATCTTAGTTTTAATAAACATAACATAGTGTAAACGTGAAATTTTAGACGAACACATTCTACACTGGTAATAAAAATAAATGTAGTTGGTAGAGTAAGGTAACAACACAATGAAATTAATTTCGCTTCCATTTTTTCTGTTGTAATTTTTTTTTGGTAACGGATATCCAAGGCCCTAGCCTGGTTTGCCGACGGAAGTGGCGTCACACTTCGTGTAGGTGGGGGTTATGGTCGAGGGGGGGAGTTTTTAGTGGGACGCCGGTTCGCGATGATGAATGGGTGAAAATAACCTCCCCTTTCACCTTCTCCAACCCTCCCCCGTCACACACACAGCTCCTGGGATGTTTCCCCAGCGCTCGATCACCGCGAGACACGCCTCCATCGATCCCAGAGCCGCCAGCCTTCCCGCGCGAAGACATCTGCTCTCTCCCCCCTGAAGGGCGCGAGGGGCACGCCGCCCGCGCTACAAGCCAGCCGGGCGGGTTGCGCACCCGCGGAGCTGCAGGGGCTGAGTCGCTCTGAACGGCCCCGGGGCGTGCTCGCGCTGTTGCGAAAACATCCGCGCGTCGACTGCACACGGGGAGATGTTTTTTTTTATTTAACGACTATGCAACCCTTCCCTCCCCTCGTGCAAGGCAGTTATTTACGTAATGACTCATGACAGAGGAAAAGGAATGTGTTCATGATTACTAAACAAATTTTTTTCAAACATATGTATATAATTTTAATCTTTTTTCATGAAGCTTGTCAATTTTATTGTTTAAAATCACTTAAATATTATATATTTATGTGTAAACATCTTAGCTCTCGGTACACTGCATTTGGTAGGAAAATTTTCGTGACTGGAACGGAAGTCGATTGTAACCCCTAAACATTGTGCTGCCTTCTGTGGAAGGTTCAGAAGTCCTTGTGATTCTTCATGTAAACTAAATTTCGCAAATATCGGGGAATGTACTAAGCGATTTGGTGTGCCAAAATAAATTTTATAATAGTATAACTATCCTTCGATACTTTATGTTATAATTTATAGGCATAAAATATCATGACAACTTCAAAAAAACTGCGTTACAATTATTACACTCCTTTGTTAACATTGAAATGTAAAGATTGCGTAGCGTTCTTGATACTATAGACACACAAAAATGTTTAATCCTACCTACATTTGACGCCATATTTGATAAAAGAACATTTCGTGATGAAATTTTTACTGTTAAATCTTAAAAGTTAAATCAGTTCAATAACGTTAAGGTTTTCTTGTAGAGATTACTTACAAACTGATTTCTGTCGTTTGAACAAAAATAAATTCATATATATATATATAGTGCTTTTTGTTTTAAAATGTTTAAATTAATTTTGTTTAAATGTACATATTTATTGGACTGCAACAGTTTGAAAAATACTTAAAAGATAACGCCGCGTTCATAATGATTTAGAGAACTACACAATTTTTAAACATATTTGATGCCATGTTTTTTTCAACACAATTTTGCTGGTTAATAAATTATGTATTTATATTTCCTATTATATCTTGTTATGACTATTCAAGTTTACAAAATATATTCACTACCATTAAGTTTACTTTGTCACACCAATATGCTTAGTACATCCCCCGATGTTCACGAAAGTTAATATATACGGGTGCATGTTGCCACACGTGTGTCCACCAGCTTGATGATTTCTGGTGTGGCTATAGCAGTTTCTGCATGCGTGCGCATTGTACTCACAACCTGTTAAATTTCCGTTGTATAAACGCGCTTTTTTCATTGCATTTCTGGTGCATACTAAAATTTAATCCTTCACGCACCTAAAAATAGTATAACCTCATTAATTCAGGTGATGATAATTCCAGTCCAAGGGTAAAATGTCACATGCTAAGCGTTGAGTAATTTCCATGCTACGCGTTCGGTACTCTTGTTGTTCGGCTAGCCCTGAGAAATCGATAGTACCATCTTGTTAAACAATTCTGTGTACGATTTACACAACGTTTTTTACGTGATAACGTCTTATAAATCGATGAACGCCGGCTGCACGCACGAAAAATTGTCACGTTCCGCATGAGCCGAGCGTGCAAGAACCGGCCAACCACCGTCCGAGAAAATCTTCTATAATATCAAACAGGTTATGGCGGGCTTTTTAACTAATTGTGCGTGATTATATTTTAAAAAAAATTATTTAAATTAAATTTTGCAAAAACTGTAAATAATATTTGAAAATTTAAAAGTATGCAATTTTTCATCAATGTTTTCTTATGAGGTTATCACGTAAAATTATCGTCCGTAAACCGACTTTACAGACAACTTCCTTTTTTTTTGTTCATTGAAATGTGTAGCAACGAATAATATCTCCAGTGTTTATACCTGCAGTGGCGTGCCCTATTTAGTACGCTATTTAAATCTCGGCGTAGAAGACATCACGTGAATCGGATCGTGTAACTCGGACCACCGCTCCGTACGAGAACGATGTAATCAGCTATAAAACAACCGTTTTGTTAACCCCCTTCCCCCTTTTTCCGACGTGTTCGTCACGTGAGCAGCCGGTTCTTTCGCCTCTTGCGCTGCGAGAGGTGGCGTGCAAGGGCGCGTGCCCCTGAGTCCCTTGGATGTACGCCACACGCAGCACCGCCGTGCGCGGGTGTTTGCTCTCCCGGCATCGCGCAGGAGCCCGCCCCTCGACCGCTGTAACAGCTCGAGAATGGAACACAACACGAAGCTGTGGCCCAGGAGCCAGGCTTGTGTAAACACTGGCGCTCGGCAAGCGCAATTCCCAGTTGAAAAATGCAAATGTATAACTTCCTCTCTGCTGTAAAAACATGTTTTTTAAATGTTCTTTTAAAAAAAACACGAGAGCGAGTATTTCAGTACTTGCCAGAAATGTGTAACATCTAACCTCGGAAACGAACAAATTCATGTTTTTTTTTCTAATGTTGCAAATGCACTTATAATACTAAAATCGGACACGAAATTTAACGTATAATTCCTCAAAATAAACGCTAGCGTGATAAATATATAAAAATTGTGGTTTCTACTAAATTTCTAGACGCGAATCACACGTAGTTTCCGCACTCGCCTCTAAAATCCGTTGCCGGAGTAGCCACGTCGACTAATCGTTTTACAGAGCTAAACGTCAAACTTATGTAATGAAACGTCTCTGATTAAAATGAAAAAAAAAGACTTGAAGGAATACTCAACCCCGGCTTTGGACCTGATTTTCTGACAAATAATTTTATTAAAATACTTCCCATCTTGTCGAAATTCATCAAACAGATACAACTATAATTTTTCCTTTGGCTTTGTGAACTTAAGGTCATGTCATCCGCCCTAGATTGCAGCACCGAGGTTGCTCATTTCCGTTCCATGAGACTTCCGTTCCATTCACCAAATTACCCCTACCAAATGCCGTTTATCAAGATCTAAGATGATGTTACACATTAAAAATCGATAGGTTTTATTCGGGGAAAATATAGTAAGGTTTCTGAAAACCCATTTAAACTAAATTAAAACTTTTAAACTAAAAAATATAAACGGATTTTTATTAATGATAAAATTTATTAACATTACTGCTGGATTCATCTGCAAAATCTTCGTACGACAAAGGCGGTTTCACTCACGTGATACAACACGCATTCAGTCACAGGAGTCAACGCCCTGAATTCTGGGTGATGTTCATCGACGATTGTGCTGACATGGCCACATTCTGGTTGAAACGATTAAATTATATAGCATATTTAATTTATTGAGATGTTATTTCTTGCGGGTTTTCCTCTTAATGTGCATGCAAATTTCTGAATGCATACACGACACAAAAAAAATCTCACATTCTACGTAAGTTACGTGAAGGCGCACGGAGTTTTTCCCGCTCAGCTTTCTTCTTCAGCGGATAGCCCCGAAGATTTCTCGCAATTTTCGATTGGTTCCGGTTCATTTCCACCTGCGTTGCGCTCGTTCCACTTTCGATTTCTTTTCATGTACTGCAACATTCTTTAATTTAATGTGTCGCAGGGTTTTTTTCCCCCCATAAATCCAAAAAGCCCATGAAATTTCATCAGAACAGTTACTCATCCGTCCCAGACCACGCAGTAAATATTCGCAGCAGGCCGATCTGCGTGCGTTGACTCTCTTCTTGCGTTCCATTACTTGGGGAGGGGGGGAGGTCACCGCTACCCTCCGAGGTCTTCTAGTGTCCTGGGTCGGGGCGGTCGCCGCACTAGCTCGCGAGCTAGCAGGCCGCGCTAGCCCGCAGGCGCAGTAGCGCGGGACGACACCTGGTGGACACCTGGACATCCCCGCCAGCTGCTCTCTACACCGGCGAGTTGGTAGCACTGGCAGTTGGTAGCACTGGTCGCTCAGAGCACGCCGGGGAAGCCTTCATTTCACAGACGAGAGAGCCACACCCGAAGTTCCCCGAAGTTCATGCTCGCTTTTTTTCCCCGTTCTAACTCATTGTATAAACCGGTGTTGTGGCATTAAATTTTTGCGGTCGATTAGGAAAGGTTAGCTACATTATAAAAACATTAAAACATTGTGGATGGTTGGTTATTTTAGGTAAGTATAGCTACATTAAAAATACTGTAAAATCTTTTTATGGTTGCTTAGCAAATGCCTTTTTAATGTGTAGCTATTCAGGGCTAGGAAACCGTTTACATGATTTCAACAGTATCTTTAATGTAGCTATCCTAACCAACTCAACCGTCCGCAATGTTTTAAAGTATTTATAATGTAGCTAACCTAACCTTTTACAATGAACAAAAAAAAACTGAAGATGCACGATCGGACGTTTGTCTCTCTCGTCTGTGAAAAGAAGGCTTGCCGCACACCCGGAGGGGTCCGCACCCCGTTGAGCGCTGAAACAGCCCCGGCACTAGCCTGGACGGCTAGCAGAGACTTGACGTGCTTCAACCAGACCACGGGCTACCTGGGACGTGGTAGGACTTGGTTAAGCGCCGTGTGATACCCTCAGCTAGAGGATTCCTTTGAGTCAACCACAGGTTAGCCTGATTAGGATAAGAAGGAGTGGGTGGAATTTACGCTGATATGGGTAGTCTCAGCTTCTAAATGTGGCTCCTCACAAATACACACCACCAAAGTTGCGATTAAATGGCCCTTGAGGATCTCTTTTTGGTAGTGTTCCAGACCTAAAAGTGTTTTAAACACCATCAATCCCGGCACGTTAAACGATTTGTCGCTTGTGTGGCGAATGATTTTCTTAGATCGATGGTCCTTTCATAATTTCCGAATCACACCCAGAACTACTATCGAGCTTAAACACACATTTACACGCCGGATTAAAAACCTAAAGAATTCTTTAATCGTAGGTATTCTTTAACTGTCAGATCACTTCCGTATTTCCAAACGCATTAAGTAAGCGTTCGATGCATGCACTTTGTAAAATGTTGTGGACATTGTTGTTGACCAGAGGTGAGGCTGTCACTCGTCAAGCAGTCGCTGCTCCATTGTAGGGTGTCATTCTCTGTCACCTTGTCACCTTAAGCCTCTGTGCGTAACCGCCACGTTACGCTCACCTTCCCCGAAACATACTCTAGGCCCGATCTTTGATATACCTATATGTGTGTGTGTGTTGCTTGTGCTCATTTTGCACGGCTTCATTAGAAGTTACTGATACTCTTTGAATGCCAACCAGGCGTTTATACTTTCCGTGCATGAAATGTCGTTAAAATATAATAATGTGAGCATATATCAGGATCGTGTCAAGGCAGCAGTATTACAGCCGGGCCTTATTGACTTAGATGTAATCTTTTATCAAACTGACTGTGTGATAAACCGAATTCAAAAGAGTCTGGTTGCGAAATCATCGCATCTACAGCAAAATATATCTATGTATATATGTTTATATAATTTTGATATTTTTTAATTGACTTCTCTATACAACATAAATTTTCTTTAAAGTCATTTTGTAATGACTACAAACTTTTTTGTCATTAACAAGTATAAGGAGTGCAAAATTAGTCTTCGCTAGACAACTTTAGCCGATGTTTAATATTTTTTTCAAGCCATTTCGCAGTGTGAATTTTAATAAAATATTCTGAAGTAACGTAAGATTTTTTTTAGTTAGATTCGCTTGCTTTCACGTTAAGCCACTTTATCTGTCTCACTTATGTGTGAGTCACCTCGTTATTTTCTCCTTTAGCGAGAAATCGCTAATCTCTTCCTCCTTATCCCCAGAATCTCTCCCGATACCCTTGGCCTTCCGAGAGGTTTAGCCAGCGCTGATCCTTGATCTGGGATCAGACTCTTCGAAAAATAAACTTAAGATTTTTCCCTAAGAGCGCATTCGTTCCGGCAGGTGGGTTTGAGCTTCGGGATATTTTCTCTTGCCTTCACAAGCGAGTGGGAGAACTTGAAGGACAAGTTAAAGTCTTTTGTATGTGTTTATTTTTTTTATTTTGCATGCGTACCATATAGTTAAAAAGGTTTTTTTCAAGTGAAAGGCATCAATAGGTGTATTTTAATAATTCTTGCAAAATATTCTTCAAAAGTCATCAAATTTTGTTTGTAGACTTGTCAAGAATGTTTGCCTTATTCAGCTGGTTTCCTTGTTGGATTTTCCTTACGTTGTACAAAATAACAGTACTATCGAAGGAAATGAAACGATGAAAAACTTAATCAAGCTTTTCATTTGAAAATCAAATATTTAATAGTGTGGACATGTTTAAGGGATGTAAATATATGAAAAAGAATTTAAGCTGGCTCTTTCTCAAATGTTAGCACTTATAGAATAAATATGTACCACATCATGCTAGTTCAAATAGCCTTGAAGAACAATTATTGTCTTGCTTCGACAAAGAAAGCCACTCTCAGAGTTATAGGTACGTGTATGGAACGTAAAAAAAACATCCTAGACATAATGGCAGTAAAGTTCATGGGTGGATTACTAGACATGAACGTATGTTATCCATTATAAATGGCTGTGGCTTGTAATTAGCTCAAACGCGATATGTATCTTTCATAAACTTTTGTTTGAAACATTTTTTGCGTAAATTTATGAAAAGTTATTTATATCGGTTGTCAGTAGTTACCTATACCCCTTTGTCTCGGTCTATAGCCGCAAGTAGATGTGAAGTTCATATTTCGATTGGTTCATTATAGAAACTTGAGGAACATTCTAGAAGCTTTATGTACAAAAAAATCTTACATGATATCAAAATTATCAAAATGACATTTTCTCATAGTCATTGCAGCAAAAACGTTTCGAACTATTGTATTTAATGCATCTAGCATTTTGGTGAGATATCTAGAATTTTATCGATAGTAATTACACTTCATGAACTTAAGCTTGATCTGGCACAGGACAGCATTTTTTTTCTTTTTTTACATGTTTTACACATTAACATCCAGTTTCCAGGAAATAAAACACTCACAAAATCTCACAAAAACATGACTTGAGTGTAAATAATACTAGTTTCTTGATGCTACGTGATAAAGATGATACAATCTGTGCGACAGTGAGGTTGATGTCGTAAGTATATCACAACGTGGTCTAAAGCATAAGAACAGCCTACAAGACAACGTGTACAACGGAATAGTAATCGGAAAAATAAACGTTGTCGTATTTTTTCCCCGCGGTAAGATCAGCGATCGAAATTAATCCCTTGCCCGTTGGCATTCCCACACAAAGAAATTTTTTTTTGTAAGTGCAACGGAAATATTTATGCAAATTACAGATATCTATTAAATTTTTACATGTACATGACAACAACTGTATTACTATAAAATACTCCTCGTAGTAATACTGTGTTCGTATTCTCACCCGGGCATTTATATTTTCGTGTTGTTTGTCCCATTACCTCCAATAGTTAAAGTTATTTGTTACCCGTTCCCTGAATAGCTTTCCAGCATTAACTGCGTAAAATTTTAAGCAAAGTAAAAAAAAATCCAATTATTGAATATTTAACTATACTCAGTGGTTTAAAAAAAAATTATGCATAAGTGAAACATCAATTAAAATGCGTCATTTTCGGTAAGAAATACTCAGTATTATCTCCAAAATAAATACGTATTTAATATATGCAAGTATAACCATAGACGTGTTTTGTCAAAAGTTACAAAATCTTTTTTTGTAGTATTAAAAAACTATTTCTTGGCAACTAGTTTAAAAAAGGAACCTATTGTAAGAGTAGAGGGATAGTATCTTCCTGTACAGCAACCCGCGCCGCTGACAGTGTCTGTGTGTGTGTGTGTGTGTGTGTGTGCGTGTGTGTCCTCCTGTCCGCCGGGGAGCCGCGGGTCAAAGGTCGCCCCGCAGAGGGCGTGTGACGTGGGCACCACTCTGTAGAGGAGGGGGGGTGGACGGGTGGAAGGTCGCATCGAGCGAAACTGTTTACGGCCGCCCGAAGACCCGACGACAGAGCCCCTGGTGGCCAATCTGCCCACCACGGTCTTGTCCTCGTGGGAGGGGGTTGCTGGAGAGGGGGGGGGGGGGAAGAGCCACCTCTTAACTCCGGCGCGGCACAACACAAAACACGCCCCCATCAACCCCCTTTCCGCCTCCAACCACCCCTCAACCAACCCAACTGCTCCACTAAGTGGTTTATTTCAACACATTTCTGCGCTTCCCACAACCCCTTACTCTTCAACCCCCCCCCCCCCCCCCCCCCGCCCCGAACTGGCGGGACAATTAATTCATTTTATTTTTATTTTAGTTCCGAACACAAACACCCGTCCTTTTCCCCTTCCCCCACTTCCCATCGTGGTTCAGACTCTTGCAAAACTAATTCATTTTTGAAATTGGTCATGCAAATTGAATTTTTGAACACCGAGGTTGTTGTTTTTTTTTTTTTGTTTTTTTTCCGTCGCTTCTTTTGTCCCCCGAAAACAATATTCCGTAAGTATGTAAAATACTGTCGATGTCCTTGTGTCTCTCTCTCGCTCTCCCAAGAGAGTTTTATTTCGGAACGTGATTGCATTTTTCAGGAACGTATCCTGTGGGGTTCAGGCGGCAGTTTGGACTAAAATAAAACGAATTAAGATTTGAAGAAACTTAATAAACCTGAGTAAGAATGAATGAGAAACCTTTTTTTTTTAATTTCCTCTTACGAATACAAAACGAAGCAGTTTTGCGCGCAGTGAAACTTCGGAGAAGGAAAAATAACACAAATATCTTCAACGTGTTTTTTTTTTAATATGGGTAAAATTTCGCTTATAAGATTGCTCATTTTTACGATAAATAACTTTCCATTTAAACTCATGAGCGTAATTCGTGGGGATAGCTTTTATGTTTTTGGCTGATATCTGACTTGCTGCACACAGAAAGTATCCTTACTGTTATTGGGGAAGTACAGGAGCCGAAATTCATAATCTTGTTTTCAACCATTTTGGTCCAAACCCATACTTTTATTGTTTAAACATGAATATTTGGATTTTTTTTAAGTTAAAGATAAGATTATATGTGAATTGCGATAAAAACGAAATAACACCGAATATCATTTCAATGCACCGCATAACGCCGAAATGCAAGTTAATGCACCATATAGCACCTAAATGCAAGTTATATCATGGAATTAAACAGAATTTAACCAAAATTTAATTCAGTTATAAAAAGTAATCTTTCAATATTTTTAATTCGAGGATTTTTTTTCCTGGCAAAAGATTTCACCAAAGCCAATAGGTAAAAAAATAATAATTTAATTTGTTTTATTGTGCATTTATTATTGAAACAATTTTAAATCACAAATTTTCACCTATTTAGTTTTATTGTTATGAATGTATCTTTTTTAGTTACATTTATTATAAATTATATCGTCGTAAAAATGCAACATAAAATATTACCTCTATTTCTTGGAATAAGTATTAAAAATCATAATTTATAAAAATAAGAACAATAACACCGAAATCTACTGTTTTAGTAACTAAATCGGATCAAAACTAAAACTATGAATTCTTGTCTCTAGATATAGCACAATATCCAGCTTATTGGAATTCCTGAAGTTAATAGCGATTTACTGAGAAGGCACTGGTGTTAAGTATTGAATTCATATTTGAGTATGACTACAACTGTAATAATACTGTCAAAAGACACTATGTTGTAAGTTTTTAAAATCTCATATCATCTGATCTCTGCGTTAACGAAAGAAAAAAAATTAACACTAAACGTTAAAAAAATTGTTGTGGTATGAAAACGTTTGAAACCAATATGGCGTCTTTCGTTTCCTGTCTTCCACTCTTAAGTCATAAATGACTTAATATTCCATCGACACCAATGTTGTTAAAGACAGGAGTATTCTACAAAAGTTAAATGGAAGGAACTGGGTAAGCAATGGTCTTTAAGTAAGGAACCATATCCGCATTTTCTAGAATTATTTCATGGAAAACTGTTTGAAACATAATCCAGGATTACTGAGCCCAATATTTAAAACATATTTGTCCTTGTTTCCATTTTGACGTGACAACGTCTAACAAATCGATGAATTCCGGCTGCACGCACGAAAAAGTGTCCCGTTACGCACATTATCCCGTTACGCATGTCCCGTTTCGCTCATTGTATGCTTGCGCCGCATATATCTCTCTTCCACTCGACTGTAACAACCATAGATTTGACTTTTTCGAGGCACATTAAACTTTTAACACTCCAATTCGTTTCCTACTTTTCCTATCATCGTCCTATCCGTAACAGAATAACACAGATTGAAAGAAGTTAAATAGCAAACATGTACAAAAGTTATAGTTAAAATAATCTGTTCGTTAAAGTAATAAACATATTTTAATTAATGAGTGAAATAAAAGTAAATTTATCAATTAAATTGTAGATTTCATTTCACTCCTTCTTTGTATCCATACAAAATAGTGATAATTCAATAAAAATGATTCAATTTTATTCATTAAAGTATGCTATCATTTGATCAATGTTTAGTTATGACGTCACGTTAAATTATCGGCCGTAAACCGACTTTACAGACAACCAATTATTTTTTTTAAGTTCTTCCCCCGTGCCAGTTCACTTGGCATCACCATCAGATTTTTAACGAACCATCGTAATTGCACGCGACATGTTATCGACTGTCGAAAGAAAGTACATATTTTGATGGTTTCATTGTCTGTCAGTTTCCCATGTTCTCGTTGCGTTTTTATTCGTTTGAATGACGTTAAGAAGCGGATACGTCTTATAAATCAGAAGTGTAACAAAAATAGGACAGTTTTTTGAAACGCTATAAATTATAAATCGCGCTAAGTATTGTCAAGTTGCGTAGGTAGGGCTAGGATTTACGCATACGCCATTATAAACAGTTTTTGTATATTTACAGATCCCTACGAGTGATAGGCAAGATTCCCGTATGTTTGATGCAAAGTGACTTTTCTACTTTTGACATCAGATATTAGTCACACGTGTCAATCAATTTAAATAAAATATTATTAATTACTGGCCAAAAATAGTGCACTATTTAAAACACATCTAATAGTTCTAAAAAAGTGTACTATTTAAGAACTGTTACACGAAATTACGAAGAATAGTGCGAATAAATTACAATGTCGAGGCAGTGAATACAATCGAAATTTCAAGAAACGGTGGTTGGTAGAAAGAACAGCTTGTGAGGATTCCAAAAAGGCTCCACTCACCGGCGCCGAATGAACCAATCAGTGCAGGGAGAGGAAGAAATCTAAGATGTCGGACGTCACCCGGCCTAGTACGTGCGAGTGCAGGAGTCACCGATAGTAATAAGCCGCGGCCTAGTACTAAAAAAAAAGGTATTACTGACAATGATATGAGTTCCAGTAATAATCTCACGGCATCGATGTCTCCAAACTTCCCATTTGCAAACAGAAAAACATTTTTTCCCTGTAATTTTACAAAAGATTCCTTTCGAAACCAGTTTCCAAGAAATAGTTTTTTAATAACGTGTTTGTAAATTTGTACAACACATGACAATAGTTATTTTTTTAAATACGAAATACGTTATCCCCGGGCAAGTATCCAAAACCAGTATTACTGCAAACGTTATTTTGTAGCGATACAGTTGCGTTCATGAAAATGTATACATTTTAAAAAATACATTTAATTCTACATGAGGTTTCAGTTCCATTTACAAAAAAAAAAATTAAATTTCAGTGCAGGACGAATACACGTAAAAACATTGCGGCCGTACCTTGACACGGCAAACTCCAATTGTTTTCTGGGCTTTTTTGTGTTATTGTTGTGTTTTTGTGTAGCTGCTGTGTTTTTGTCCCTTTCAGCTCTGCAGGGAAAAAAAACCTTGGGCGAACAGTGAACTAACACAAATTACAAGAGCACCCCATCGGAAAAATAATTGCCCTTGTGACAGTCCCTACTGGAACCCCCCCCCCCCCCCCCCCTCCATTTATTGTAAAACTAGAGGACTGTAAAGTTAAACACGAAAACTAAATCGTTGCTAGTTGTTTGGTTGCCACAAAGCTCTAAAGCTCTAATTGGAAACAATTGTGTATCGCTGAACAAGCGTTGATTTTCAATTCTGATACCTCTCCAACAACCCTCAAGGGAAAAAAAATGAAGTTTTTATTTACAAGGATTGCGTCAATTTAGGAAACAGGAAAAGACAGGAAGCATTTGCCTCGGTGATGGCAAAAAATAATCGCGGATAGAAAGAAGGACTAATTCATTCACACTGCTGCAGATACTCCAAAGCAACTTACACATGTTAACTTTTTTGTGGTATTGAAAGGGTTTTTATAGCCTTTTTTATCTTTGAACACAATATCTGATAAAAAAATTTACATAATCTACAGTCTAAAAGAAGAGCTTTCATCGTTAAAATATGTCACTTTTATAAACCTGTGCTTGTTAACAAATTCTGTGAACACATGACGAACGAAGTAGTTCAGAGAACTGCAAATTGAGAATCACAATTTACATTATATTGGAACGTTTAAGTTACATCCTTGGTTCTGGAGAAATATATTCCAAGCAATTAAAATCCTTAATGACGTTTGTGAGTTGTATGCAATCGTTTCCTTTTCGATACTTGGGAACCCCTTCTACCAGATACACGTACAGGTTTCATCGCTCCTCTTATCTATATTTTCCATAGTTCGTATTTAGACCATTGCTCTTTCCTCTTCCAGAGGTGAATTTTGCACTTAAATGGGATTATTTTTATAGTGGGTTTTAAACTTCTCTTTTTTTTCGTGAAAACTTGCAATCTGACGTAAGCTGACGTTCGCGCTGAAACCAGCACTCGTAAGCGGTATTCCAACCCAGGACCTCGTTACTGATGTACCTTGGTGACCTCTTGGGTCATACCTCCGCTTGCCGAAAATTACGCGAAAGCGAGCACGTCACAAAGGTCAAAATTTAATTAAATATGGCGCAGCCCAAACGGCCAATAGCTGCCACTCTCATACCCTTGGTCTCAGGCCCTTTTCCCAAGGACTCATTAAAGATTTTTTTCGAACCTCCCCTCTGCACTAATTTCATTTTTAATCTCCTTTCTGGCACTGAGTTCAAAGCTGCAACTTTCCTCTCTGTAGCGCTCCGCGGCTTAATTGGGAATTACTGTACAATTTGCAAGCCAAATTTATTTAAATTTAATTTATGTCACGAAGGGGGTGGGGGGGCCGCCATTTTTAGTGTGGAGCGTAGGAGTTGCGTGCCCCATGAATTGCTGACATTTGTTGGGCAGTTTGAACAACGTCCCGAAAAAATAATAACAGGCTTCAGGTGGAATCTTTTGAAAAAAAAACAGCCATTATTTTCTGATTTTTTCTACGAAAAATTTCATCACACCCGAACTTTTCCAAACAGGCAACGTGGATCGAAGATGAACAGTGGCAAACGCAGGGTTTTTGGTGGCGGGGGGTAATTATCACTTTCCCCCCCCCCCAAAAAAAAACACGAGGTTATGAAAAATTATGCGATATATGGGTGAAAGTAGTCTGTTATTTTGGGTGCTGGCCAAAGTGCCTGGGTCCCCTCGGGGAATGATTGCTGACCTACGACGTGTCGGAGCTGTAGCCGGCTCTAGTATCTGAGTGATGCTCTCGCCAGGTTACCGAAACGGGCAAGTGACGCGAATACATAGCTTCTCCTGCTTACGGCAACCCATAGCCTTCACGCGGCGCCAGTGTTGATATACAAATAGGGCTCTGCCGGGACTGTCCGGTCCTCTGACTTCCTCGGTGAGTCGAAACGGGAATTCTGGTAGGCTAGTAGGCTGTGGAGGGGTGGCTGCGCCCTGACCTGCCGAAAAGCTATCGGGGGGTTTGGACCCCCAAACCCTAGGTGGTGTCTCAAGACACCTGGCTCATAGTGATGAACCACATGGTGTGCATGGAATAGCGAAGGACTGCTGAGAGTCCTGAGGGTCGCAGTGGTCGGGCGCAACCCGGGCCTTTTCTTATGGGGCTGTAACCCGGTGGCGGGGGAGAGTCCGAGGTGAGTAACCGAGGATATCTATGCGGCCGAGGGCGGCGGTCGCTGGGACTGGAGGTGGTGCCGGGAACGCACTATACCTGAAAGTGAAGGGTACCATGGGACTGATCCTTTGATGATACAGATCCCCGCTGAGGTTTTCTTAAACGGCCCCGGATCAGATTATGGAGATGGACTCGTGGTGGCAGTGGTGCTCCGATCGCTTGGAGCACACTTGGAGGGGTCCCCGCCCCGATGACGAGTGGAAGTCGTGATCTACTTTAATGCTCGGGAACTAGCCTGCAAAGCTAGCAGAGGTTGGGTAATCCTCGGCTGGATCACGAGCATCTGGGTGACCGAGGGGTCCCAGTGTCGTGTCGGTATTTACCAGGCCCACAGTGGGGGGGCTTGCACTGGTGGTGACCTGGGGTATTCGGCGGCTGGGGGGCCTGCGGTGGCGTAGCACGTTGGGATGGGTTCTCCTCAACCTCTGTGCGTAGCTGTGGGTTCCTCAGAACCGTGCCGCGTCTGAATATCGTAAATATTCCAGGTCCATTGGGGCCCATGGCAGCTTCACTACCATGTAAAACAGATCCATCCCTGGCTTATTCTGATTATACCTTTGAGGTTCAGGCACAGAATCGCGGATGAGTGCAGCTAATAGATCTTGCGAAAACATGTTATTTTGGGTGATGCAAGGTGAACATTTACAACACCTGAAATCACAAACCACAAAATAAAAGGGAGCGATGCGTGTTTATAATGATAACATAAGTGTCCAAAACTCTTTATTGACGTGATATAAGTGCAGTGTTATAGACTGTTAGACGCATTACAGCCAGCAACGTTATTTTATCTTAAGTAGATCTCTTAGCATTAAAACAATTACCGAAACAAATTCATCAAAACTAAAGGTTCATAAATATTGTGGAAACATATATTTTTTTAATTAAATTACAAACACGGTTTTAGACATTTCTTGGTTAGTGGCAACAAAATATTTTTGATGATAGTTAATGTTTTTTTTACTTTTACTAATTCATTATTTTTACAGAATCACTTATAGGAAATTATAGTATTGCATCTCAAAATTGTTAAAAAAAAATTAAACATACGTGAAAAGAATGGTTTTTTCAAGTATTGTAGCCATGCATGATATTTATATGCTGGTACAAAAATAAATTTTAAAATAATAGTGAAAAAAATCTTTTAACCACAGCATAGTTTTCTAATTTTGAAACTGTTGGAGAAATAGAACCCATCTATCTCGCTTTAGAGTTCGTTTGCTGCACATGTATAATACAGCAAAAAAGTGTGGACTTCCATAAATTATA
The DNA here is from genome assembly GCF_032445375.1 of Bacillus rossius redtenbacheri. NCBI lineage: Eukaryota > Metazoa > Arthropoda > Insecta > Phasmatodea > Bacillidae > Bacillus > Bacillus rossius. The sequence goes on from NC_086333.1 coordinate 72,300,404, forward strand.
TCTGTGCCAAATCTTGAGTTATATATCGGACAGTGTGTCTCTAGATGAATTCAGGAACGTATTCTCCACGAATGCAATGAACGCAGTGCATACATAACCAAGTTAAGTATTTTTTCAGTATTTTATCCATATAGACCAGGGTCGATAATTTTGAAAATGGTAAAAAGTGAAAAAAAAATTATAGTAGGATGAAACCCGTTAAAAAAAGGTCGAGAATATAACAAAAATGAAAGGAAAAATAATTTACGGGCGATCTGAGGTCGGAAAGTGGAAGGGGGTGAGTTTTTAAGGGTAAAAAACGGTGTATCTCGATTTCCGGCAAAACTACAAGTCCTATGGAAAAAGATTAAATTACAAAGTTGTAGGTAATAAAGAGAGCTACAACTTTTGTAATTACACTTTTTTCACATAACCTAAACATTTATGTGAAAAATTCAAATCATCAAGTTTTTGGTTTTTTATTTTTATCTTATGCAAAAAAATTCTTTTTCACGAAATTTGGTGAAAACTTGCCTCTTTATATCCTAAAGACACTGTAATTTTTTTTATTTGAAATATTTATTTTTTCACCTTATTTCGACTTAATATTGAAAAAAACACCCTAATTTTCAATCGAAAATTCTCGCGTCAAAATATCAGCTTTTTAAAAAAGGTCGGAGATTTTTTTGTTCGTTGAAATCTCTTCTTTCTGATAATGTAAAAAAATATATACATTACTATGGTAAATGTTCTCAGAAAGTGCAAAGAAAAGAAAATCTCGAATCCGAAATTTTTTTTAATCACTATGTACAATTTTGAGCTATTTAGTAAAATTTACACTTTAATTACTTGAAAACGTAAGATTCTATGTTACATTGATGAACAAAAAAATAAAAATCGAAATATACTACTATAATTAACAACCAAATAAGTTAATATTTAATAAGACATCTACAATATTTTGAGAAAGTTGTAGAATATTCTTTAAATTATGTGCATAGATGCCTATTTATTGCTATTTTAAGATAACTTATATACCTGAGTTACCCACAGAAGTTGCAGCAGAACAACATTGTTACAGGGCATATTATTAACTTCAAACTTGGCTAGGTAACGAACTGACAGCAACAGATTGGGGCTGGAAGCAACATCAACGTGGGATTATGCCCAAATTTACAGAGAAGGAGTTAATTTCGGAAATATTGCTCAAAACTATTTGCTGCAGCTGTGAAACTGGATGTAACAGTTTAAAATGTGGCTGCCAAAAACATGGCTTAAAATGCACAAATTTTTGCTCAAATTGTCATGGTTCTGAAAAATGCACCAATGTGGAAGTAAAAACCTACGAGGAAGTTAGTGATTCAGATGAAATTGTGGATGAAGGACCAATTCAGACTAAAAATAATATTGGATACGAAGACGGTGATGGTCTTGAAGATTTCGAAGATCTACTAGAATCGGGAAGGTTTGTCGAATCTAACGATGAAGAAATGCCACCGAAGAGACAAAAAGTAATGGATAAGTGATTAGGGTTCAAGATAATATTTATAAATAAGAACATTAATGCATTTTAAAATATTATTATGAATAATAATAATCAGTATAAAGTATCTAAATTCAATATTACGATTTACATTTCTATTCATATATTATGAGATTTTCTATGGCATAAATGTAATTAGAATTTAATAAATCAACTTTTTGACTAAAAAAAATTGCAGCAATCACATTTTTTAATTGAAATCCCCCCTTTAAATCCTATCTTTAATATTTAGAACAACTATTTTCGCATGTTTCTTGCAATCTTTATTATTAATGGATTTGTAATTTTTTGTTTATCAATGTAACATAGAATCTTACGTTTTTCAAGTAATTAAAGTGTAAATTTTACTAAATAGCTCAAAATTGTACATAGTGATTAAAAAAAAATTCGGATTCGAGTTTTATTCTTTTCTTTGCATTTTCTGAGAACATTTACCATAGCAATGTATATATTTTTTACATTATCAGAAAGAAGAGATTTCAACGAACAAAAAACTCTCCAACTTTTTTTAAAAAGCTGATATTTTGACGCGAGAATTTTCGATTGAAAATTAGGGTGTTTTTTCGATATTAAGTAGAAATAAGGTGAAAATATTAATATTTCAAATAAAAAAATAACAGTGTCTTAAGGACATAAAAAGGCAAGTTTTCACCAAATTTCGTGAAAAAGAAATTTTTATTGCATAAGATAAAAATAAAAAACCAAAAACTTGATTATTTGAATTTTTCACATAAATTTTTAGGTTATGTGAAAAAAGTGTAATTACAAAAGTTGTAGGTCTCTTTATAACCTACAACTTTGTCATTTAATTGTTTTTTCATAGGACTTGTAGTTTTGCCGGAAATCGAGATACACTGTTTTTTACCCTTAAAAACTCACCCCCTTCCACTTCCCGACCTCAGATTGCCCGTAAATTATTTTTCCTTTCATTTTTGTTATATTCTCGACCTTTTTTTAACGGGTTTCATCCTACTATTATTTTTTTTTGTTTCAAAAATTATCGACTTTGGTCTATACAATGAGGGAAAATCCAGAAAATTCTCACGAGAAAACATTAACTTTACATAAAAAAATATTTATGTGCGTTTAATTATATTTCTTTGTCATCCAGTTGCCAAATAATAGTTTGTAACACTACAAGTAATATATTGTAACTTTTTACATGGCTATGGTTGATTATGTATACATGAAATATGTTTTTCGAGACAGTTTCTTCAAATATTGGCGCATGATTTTATATTTCAATTGATATATTCAAGCATAATTTTTTAACCATTAGAATTATATTAAAAAATTTTACTTCATGTATTTTATTAACTTATGTTTATTAATGTGCGCCGTTAACACTGGAAAGCTATTCAGGGAAAAGTTTACAAACAACTTTAACTGTTAGAGGTACTCGGACAACACAAAGCAAATACAAACTGTTTTCTTGTAAATGTACAAATTTACAAATATGTGTTATTTTACGTGAATATTTCTGTTCCGTTTACAAAAAAAAAATATAGTGTACCACAAAACCTTTTGGCTATGCAGAAAGTCGTCCTAGAATGGTAGAAATAATGGAATCTTCTATGATGCCTAAATAATTTCCACACTTCCATTTAATACACATATTTCAGGATAGATCTCTGAATTAAAAGTTCTAAACACCTTAATCCTTCTTGCGTAACCACGCAGTGCAGAGTTAAGTGTAAACTACTCAGTTGTAGTTGTACGGCCAAAAGTCTAAATATCGCAGTTTTGACCGTCGGCGTCGGTACTCTTATAAAACCGCACATTGAATCCTTAATAAAGTAAATCTTAGAGGTGTAAGAATTTGTGTAGGTATGCGAGAGGTTAAATGCGCAAATGCGCAAGTATGCAAGTACGTAAGTGTGCAAGAAGTGTGCAGGTAGTGCACAAGTAGTGTGAAAGTGTGTAAGTAGTGTTGAAGTAATATGTGCTGTTTGTGGTGTGTGTGTGTGTGTGCTGTATGTGAACTGTGTGTGATATGTGCGAGCTGTATGTGAACTGTGTGTTATCTGTGTGTGCTGTATGTGTTCTCTGTGTGCTTACCTACAGTTTTCGCAACCCGTTATTCGTTTCAATTTAAAGACGCTATCGTCTTCACTTGCACAACCAGCTGCAAATAATTTTCATTTTAAAAATAAATATTTAAAAAGAAGTATTACTGGGAGGATGACTGCTGTAGAAGAAATCACAGATTCCGAGAATAGTCTACAAGCTGTCGATCATTGGTATTGAGTAGCAAACACGCCCGATTTAAGGCGAAAGTACATGAAAGGCAGGCCTTAAGCCTTTAACTTAAAGTCCATAAGAAATGCATATAGCTCGTGAGAACTATTGCATACATTGCATATACTAAAAATTTAAAAAATATATATTAACTTGCTGTTTTTTGTAGCCATTTACTACGCTTATAATTATTGTTATTACAAAGACTGCCAACACTTCGGTGAAAAGTTTTGAATCGGACACGAATTAAATCTCGAAGTAAAAAATAAATACATATTAAATTAAACTTAAAATCAAGTATTTATTTATAATAATCTACACCTTGTGTAAATTTATTCAGAAGAAATTGGGCCATCATAGGAGATTTTTCTCATAAAATATAACCCAATTTCGTTCGCAAAATACGTGATTATATAAAGATCTAACAATATTATTATCATTCTGTGCACTTACTGTGAGGGTTCAATTAAGCCTCACTATAGCTCTGTTTTCTGTTGTTCATCCAGGGAGGGGGGAAAGAGTAGCTCGTAATTTGCGCATTGTTTTTTTTTTTTCCATCGCACAATATTTTTATCTTGGCGCTTGAACTTTTACGACCTTCACTGGCGGCTCTTCCATCTCCTGTCTCTTCCGACTGACTCTCCCTTTCCTCTCTACCTCCGTCCCTTTCGCACAAATCCTCCGACTCTTTTTTTTGCGTCCGTCATCCGTTTTGCTATCGCAGATATCACAGCGTGCAGTTGTTTGAATGTTACTGCCAGCGCGACTCTTCTTTATTGTTTGAACATAAAAAAAATCGCAGTATGCCTTGTTCTGAAGAGAACTGAAGCGAAAAAAAAAAATAAAATAAAATTGCCTGAAACATTTACGTAAAGCACTTCAATTCAGAGGAAAATTGTATTTTTCATTGTTATTTTTCCTTATGTTTGTTGCGCTTGCTTCATATTTTTATAGCAAAAACTGCTATATAAACTATAACGAGAAATTTACTTAAATAATAAAAACATTCACAGATCTAAAAACCTATCTGCTATAGGGTTATTCATAACGGTATTATTGTAATAATTGGAAAATTACTACGTCTTTGTAAATAAAGTATTACATGGGTCGCTCATTAAATTTAAGTCGTCTACATTTTGCAAGTGTTCCTGTACAGTCCATTTTTTTTAGCAAGACCAGTTATGAAAAGAGTAAGTATTGAATTTTTCATTTCATTATATGAGGCGTGTTGGGAAAGTATGCTCCGTTTGGTCATTAAAAAATAAACTCATGAAAAAAAGGTTTTAATAAAAGTTTTAGTCTACTACAAATCTACATCACATTTTCATATAGTTGCCATTCTGTTCCAAGCAGTTTTCGCAACACTGTAACAGTTTATTTAACCCCTCTGCATTGAAGTTCGCCGCCTGGGAATGGATCGGACGCCTGGGTCATAGGCATCATGGAAGTTGAATGCGCAATGCGTGTAGCCTAAGTACAGGCGCTCAGTAAACATCTCCGGAAAACGTTTAAGCAATCTCCTTACACGAGTCGAAAAATTATGGCAGCCGTTTTCATTGGGGGTATGAAAAGGGTTTCATTTTGGTTGATTTAATGAAACGTGAGTTAACAATTACAGCAAACTGTACAAAATTGCGATTTCTCAACTGATTTAATTTCCAGGCGGCGAATTTCTATGCAGATGGGTTAAATAAACTGGTAGAGCTTTGCGAAAAGTCCTTGGAACTGAATGACGACTATGTAAAAATGTGATGTAGATATCTAGTAACCTACAACTTTCAATAAAAACATTTTTTCATGAGTTTATTTTTTTAATAACCAAATGTGCTTACTTTCTGGACACACTTTGTATTAGCTGCATTTCACGTTGGTATAATACCGTCAAAATTCTTTGATTCATTATTTGGTCAATTTAAACCATTAATAGGGCTTATTTAAAACCTATAATGCTTAAGTATTTGTTTTCTTTTTAGATATTATCTATAAAATTACTTTTTTTTTACAATGTTTCTTTTCCAACGGAATAGCTGTTGTTTGTTGTTGTAAAGAGGGTTTTTTACGAAATATTATATAATTAATTCTCCTTTATCCGCTCTAGTCGAATGGAGTTATGATGCGTATAATTTAATACATGTATGTGAAATACGTACTTCTTATATAGCATTTCAACTCACTATTTTATTTGTTGTGGTCGTTTATCATCTTTTTTAATGTGTTGGAGATATTTTACTAATTCATCTTAACACAGGACCTCTTCCGGAAATGCTGATACTATATATAAAAGGGAATATACAGTCTCTTTATATAAAAGGGAATATGCATCAAATCATTGTAGCTTTTAGCGAGCGTCCAACGCATATTTCTGTAGCTTTTTGCAAGAAAATTATTTATTTCATTGTTTTAATTGTAACTTATTAGAATAATCACATGTCTTACAAACAAAATCATAGAATAAGCACTGAATGACGAATAATCCTGCGTTTCAGTGAAATATGCACAAACATTCCATTTACAGTGCCTTCTTAACAGGAAGTTAATTGAATTTAATTGAAACTTGGTTTTGTTCTTCAAGGTGCTTGTCACACAAATAAAAAAATCATAAAGCCATTAATAATATATTATTTTAACTAAATAAAAAGTTTAAACTACTGATTTAGCTCAGCTTTAGTAAAATGTCCAGCGTAAAAACCGTTTAGAGAGGTTTCTTTTTGATTGGAAATAAGATAGTACGTTACACAAACATACAATATTTTTGTCGGTAACATTTTTTTCCGAACAAAATTGCATCCCAAGCTCTCGTTATCAAAAAATATTATAAAATATAGTAAAACATAAGTTTTAGCGATGTGCACACAATTATCTTCTTACGTAACTTCTCACAGGGAAGCTAAAGCATGTTTTTTCTCGGTATAGTTACATTTTTAAGTACATTTTCATCTTCTATGTACAATGATACTCTAAAAGAGCAAAACAAATAACTCCTCGGGGATTAAATACAGAGTTGTGCGCGACTAACTTAGTACCAGACGACGGGACGCGATACAACGCATGCAGGGAAATATTAAAAGTTATACTATGCTTGCTATGCCATAAAAGACACGTACCACAACTAAGCACAATCCAATATCCATATCGGCTACGAAAATTATTTTAAGTTCAATTTTCTCCTTTGGTGGGTTGCTTCTCAACCCCCTCCCCTACCCAAGGAATTGCAGAGTGGCTTCACAGAGCTTTAATACAATCTAGCCCATGGATAATTTATAACGAGGGGGAGCTACGCCCCCCTCCCATTTCCCTGGGACGAGTTATAATTACGAGCGAAACATTTGTTCTTGAATAATAAGTATGATCCTTGCTACTGGAAGTTGTATCACGTAACTTGTCTCAAATTTTTACCTTTATTCAAAAGTGGCAGATATGGTCTATGCTAATGTTAAAAGTATTCATAAACAACTGCATCAGATTGACATATTTACAATCATCGTGCAATAAGGATCGCAGGGTTTCGCGGCCACTGTCTGATCGTGCTTGGCTTTTGATTGGCCAGACAACCCAGCCAATCAGAAGATATTAGGCCATTGATTGGTCAGCAGCCCGGAACCAATCACAGAGATCCTGGGCTCCGATCCGCCAATCCAACCGGCCAACCAGAAGAAACGCTCCCCTCTAAGGCGAGAGTATTTAAAGGCAGGAGAATTCCCGAGATCCTCAGTAGGTAACTGATACCCTGTTGATGGTGACTGTATAGGCGACCGAAACGTCGATGAAATCTTCGCCTGCGACGAGCGCTATAACCTACAAGCTAAAAAACTTCAAGTGGCATGTGGAAAACGAGTACCAAGGTTTGGCCAATAATTTTGAGAACTGTCCAATTGGAGACAATTTACACGGCGCAGACTATGTGCAATTTGAGTGTGTCTCGCGTGCTTATCTGCAACTCGGGTACAGCGCTCCGTGTGCGAATGGAGAGATAAGTGTGGTGACCAGTAATAGACCACTTACAGCCGGACCATTACTGTTATCTGTGTGTAGATAGGGACGAGTGTTTAGCAAACAAGCGCATCATGCCTCGAATTTGTGACCAGACATGCATAGGTGGATGAGTAACGATTAGCGTTACCAGAGTCGTTCTAAACCACCTTCACTGACAATAAGGAGGCTTCCATAGTCATTGTCTGACTGGCGGGTTCTAGCTGCATTCACGGCAAAGATTTCAACGACGTTTCGGTCGAGCTCGCAGTCGCCATCTTCAGGGTGGCAGTTACGGATACCTGCCTGTGTTGGGTTGGATTCCTACAGACATTGTGGCCGACGTGTTAACCAAGAGATCTCAGTATGTAATTTTAACCATAAAGATGGCCACTTAAAGGTCGACCGAATCGTTTGTGAAATATTTACCTTCACAGCTGTTTTAGTATCTTTTTTTTTTAAACTGAAACTGAAAATCCTTTACAGTTGGTGTGTTGAATCAAAGCTATGACTTCACAGAGTAACGAACATTATCGTAACGAAAAAAAAAATTAACTACTGGGGCTTTACGGAAAATGTAGCGAGCAAGAAGAGAGTGGTGTTAATGCGTTGCTATTTAGCCTGCAGCGCTGTCAGAGAGCTAAAGCAAGAATGCAACCATTCTGTAATGTTTAATCTCTAAACCACGTAGCGGCCACCTCCCCAATTGTTTTTTTTTTTTGAATTATTTTTAGTGAACTATTTTTTATTTTTTTGCAACTGGAAGAGTAACAATAGAATAACAGGGTGCAACAGACGTAACGTATGTAACGAATGTTTATTAATGGCGTGGGGTTTTAAAAAAGGGTTTGAATTGTAATTGAAACATCCTTACAGCCGGTTACATATGGCAGCAGAAGCGCATGATGGCGTACTTTTATAAACTTTGACAAACTTTCTCATACTTTTGCATAATTTCGCAACTCGTCATTGGCAACTCTAGACTCTCAACTCTGTAGATGGATCCGGGTGCTTCCATTAGAATGATGACAGTTTAAAAGACCTTTTCAATAGGGTTATGTATCGTATTTTAGTTATCATAAGCCCATTAATTCATTCTTACATTACTTTGAAGACATGTTCAGGCGCTAGAAAATAAAGGTCAATTTTCAACGCATGATTAAGAGTGTTTCAAATATAAGAGTACCCTTAAATTTTCATCTTTCTTATCTGTGAATTTTCACTTCTAACGCGTGAGATTGCCACTCACTTTTTTAAAATATTTTGTGTTACGTTTTGAGGGTTATCAACAAACTAAATGTTGTAACATACAAACCAAAAATATATCACCGTTAGTTAGCAGAAATATGTGTAAATTAATTGTATTTTTATTGATTTTTCTATGTTTGCTGGGATTTCTTGAAAAACATATTTTGGAGTAATTGAGAAAAATGTGTAAAATCAAATCCTAAAATTTTTTTGGCACCAAAGTGATGAAAATGTTTGCTGCAACCAAAAAAAAATCATTAAGGGCAATGCATATTAATTCCTTATAGTATTTTAAGACATTGAAATTTTTTGTTAAGTACAATTTTGTCTCAACAGAAAAATACTTGTGCATGTTTCTGTCAATATTACCTACTTAATACAGTAATCCCACGCCATAAGGGTATTCTATGGTTCTATATGTACTTCGACCAAGTGGATTATCGAATGTACTGTCGAATGTAAGCATTCGAAATGCTGATGATAATGTTTCCAGTAAAAGATAACTTTTTGATTGCTACAAACATGAAAACTCAATAAAACACTAACACTTTTTGATTTGTAGCGACAATTGGTTTCAGTGTAAGTTTATTTTTTTCGAAGTTGAGCTTGTGCTGCTGATAATAATCGAATAAAATCTGGATCAAGTTTCAGATAAAACATGCTGAATAAAAGTCCTGGCTGGTCTCCATATTGCCTGATTGATTAGGGCATGATAGCCATATAAGTGTTTTTATTAAATGATTAAAAAGTAGATTCTAGTTGAAAACATATTTGTTTAATGGAATAATATTTTGTCGAAATTGTTGAAAATAAATGTGTTTAGTACTTTCATCAAAAATAAAGAAAATATTTACAGTCGTATTTAATATATTTTCTAAGAGGGTTTTCATCTATTTTAATTTAACTAAATGTACTTGCAAAATGAAAAAAAAATTGTAAATTACTTTGCATAAATATGTAAGGATATTTACTAAGCAACCGTGGAAAACAATTTACTGTGATGGTCCCATGTACCATCCCAACACAGCGGCAAGACTCAGGGACTGATCTAGAAGGGGAGCGGATAGGTATAGTGGTATAGAAGAGGGGGGAGCAGAGGGGATTGGAGAAGGTTAGGGGGAGAAGTAGTGTACAAGGGAAGAGTAGACCGGGGGAGAGGTTGAGTGATATGGGAAGTGGAGAGGAGAGTGGGGGAGGAGATGGGGAGTGGAGAGTGTAAGGGGAGTATAGGGGTAAGTTATATGGAGGGAGTAGAGTGAGAGGGGGAGGGAGAGGAAGGAGGAAGGGGAGAGGGAAGGGGAGTGTAGATGGCGAAGAGAGGTGGGGTGAGGGTAAGAGGATAAGTGGAGGGGGAGCGGAGGGGGAAGCCTGTCCTGGTCGCCGGGTTATAAGGGGGCGCAAGATGGTCCGACTCTTTTTTCGTGGACTACAAGAAGTGTAGAATAAAGAAAAAATATAAAAAAACATATATCAACTTATGTTTGGACTTTACTCATCACCAATTATTATGATTTCAACGGAGATCTGTTTTACTCAGTTCCTCGTGAGTATGCGCAGCATGCTTGCTTAGAGACCGTACTTTGTGAAAAGAAAATTTCAATACTGTAATTAAAGAATGTAAAACAATTAAAACTTTGTGTATTTTATTACTTGAGATTCCATTGTCTATTGCAAACAATGTCATTGATATAAATACAGCACATGAAATAAAACGTACACCTAAACCCTGGTAAGAACACGGAGTTTGATGAAATATAACTTGATTTTTTTTTTTAATGTAACACGTATGCAAAGCAAATTATGCCTGGTACGTTTATGTCTGCGGGTAAGGGGAAAGTGGGAGGCGCTAATTACAGTTTCTGCCCCGAGAAGCCTACGATGTCCATCAAGTTCTTTCCCTGCCCGAACACGCCCGTACATTCACCTTCGGCCAACCTCGGGATTTGTTTTATTTTTGCGCAGGAAAAATGAATTCAAATATTAAAAGTGGTCGGTTAGGTTAGCTACATTAAAACACTCTGAAACACTATGGACGGTTAGTTAGGTTAGTATAGCTACATTTAAAAAAAAACAGAGAAATATAAATATATATAAATAAACCCGAGGTTGGCCGAAGGTGAATATTCGGGCGTGTTCGGGCAGGGACAGAACTTGATGTAGCCTACATCTTAGGCTTCCTTTCTGCCCCGGGCGAGAAAAAAAAAACCCGCATAGATCCGTTCTTTGCTCAGATGTGAGAGCATTGAGTAGGGGTATCAAGGTGGTTCGGGACCTACTGCGATGTTGGAGGTTCCGTGGCCTTGAAGCCTCGGCGCGTGGAAGGATGACCCCGGTGGACCGAAGGGGACGCACAGAAGTCACAAGATGGCCGGACCTGCCGCTCCCGAAGTTCAGTTGGACGTCCGCGTCTCCGAGGGACTCGTGTGATCTTCGTCGTTCTTGTTTGCCAAAGTCCCGGGTACCTCGAAGGGTGGGGTCGTCGAACAAGGCACGCGGCAGGGGTGGTTGCCGCGAGGAGGGGAGGTTTCTGCGGAGCTTTGCCAGGCCCGCTGACCGTTATTTACAGCTCGTGTGCACCCGGCACAATGCCCCGGAGTTGGAGCCGCGATAGAGGCGCATATCCCTGCGGGGTCCCCCGGAGTGGCAGCTGACAGATAAGGTCGGCTGACCGCGTACTTTGGTGGAGGGGGGAAAGAGGGACCGAAATGAGATTTCTTTTGTGCCGCGGATTCCTCTTCGCGACCCTATCCCCCCTTTTTTTTTTCGAAAAAAAAAAACTTCCACCGGGAGTTTTCTTCCGTCTCGGGTGCCGTCTTCCTCTACTCGGTCCTCTTGACTCGTACATCCGCGTTTCCTCTTTGTTGTCAGTTGTTTTCTTCGCTTCTCCTTCCTGTCATCCAGGGCCCGAGGGAGATAAACCCCTCCCGAGCCACAATTGTATTATTTTTGAGTGTACGTTTATGCCTACTTAAATACTTTAATTCGTGCGTTAAACTTGTCTTTCATCAAAAAATTGTATGGAACTATAAAATCTCAGTATTTTACTCCATAAATCATAAATATATATATATAAAATAAATGCAAGCGTTGTTTGTCCTTTCGTGCCGCTCAATGTGGGTCTACGATTGAAAATTTAGGAATTAAGAATTGGTCGTGTACTCAACCAAAATGACTCTGTATATTTATGGTTTATGATTGTCATTTAGGAATTTGGAAGGGTTGTGTGCGAATCATACGTTGACTTAAGACTTAACAGAGATGGTTATATTTTATATTTTACCAGAAGTATTAAGGAAAACGCCTATCAGAACACGGTAGAATAAGTTCTTTTGCTGGAAAAGTAGGTTGTGATGTAGTATGAAAGGATTAGAAAATACAGAAATACTAGCATCATTTTAAGATATATGTTACATTCCCGGCAGGGTCGAAGATTTCTTTCAACTCTTTGGGGGGGGGGGGGGGATATCCTTTCACGATTCTTGACTGGGTTTTACGTTGTCGTTCACCTCAGTACTGCGAAAGGCAAATGGGAACCATTGCTGGATCAGCAAGGGGTGGAAAAAAAATAGGTGCTAAAGGGGGAAAAAATTAAAAGGCGTCTTAGTAGGTAAATTAAAAAAAAAGTTAAACATTAATAAAACACTTCAATATACTATCTCAAACTTTTGTTCGAAACACTCTATGAAAGCAACAACCCGCAATGCAAGAGGTGTCAAAAAATATGTTGCAGAACAAAATTGGATTACTTCTTTAGAATAAACAATAGTAAGCCCGTTCGAAATTGCAAATATTTTGAATATAACGATATCTTAAGTCTGAAAAATTGTTTTCTTATTTAAAATATGGTCAATAAACTTTTTTAATGCTTAGCTTATGAGGGTAAATGGGTATTATATTTATATGGAAGTTTTCACTAGCGGTACAGCAAAGTACACAATGTTAGCTCATGGCCATATCATTCTTATAGAGAATATTATAAAAATTCTAAGGAAATTCTGACGGTCTATAATTAATATTATTTCTGAATATCTTGGCTGCATGGACACATGAAAATGTTTTTTTTTTTCGATCATTTTGACTTTTGAAAATATATAGGATGCTCTAGACATAAATTTTTTTATATGTTGCCAGAATTTTTCACAATGTTTCAAAAGAAAAATAATATATAAAATCTACATGCATCTGTAGGATAGCTGACAGGGATTTTAACAAATAAAAGAGTATATGATTATAGTTTTAATGATTAACAAAGGCTATTAATAGGCGGGGTTTATTTACTGCGATTATATTTATGACTGTGTATGTCGAAAGTGTGTGAATTATGTTTGTTTTCAAGTTATATTTTGTTTAATTTTTATCCTTTTTAGTGGGGAAAAAGGTTATAATATTTAGTTTTGACAAAATAAAATTATTTTTATGTCGTAATTAATATTACTGCATTTTATTAATTGTACATCCTTTATAAAAATAATTATAATACTAACTTGTCATTGCAGTTCTAAGTCAGTAAATAATACATTTTTTTCACAAAGCCAAACATTAAGGACAAGTTTAGTTTTGAACGTAATAAAGAAATCCTTAAGATACAGTACAGTTTTATTAGAGTACATTCTAGCTTATATGAATATTTTTGGTTCTAATTATGACACTAACTTCCAACGAAAACTTACAAGTTGGGTAATTTGAGCAAGAATTTAAAACATTTCAGTTCATCTGTTATGCACTTACTTTCTTACTTTAGTATTAAAACTTCGTTCATTACATCATTACACCTAAAAAAACGTATCTAAGTATAATTAACATGGCGTACAAATAAACATGAAGTAACTCTGACTACAGAGCCAGTAAGTACTTTCATATTGTATAATTTTATATCGTTTTTTGTTCCACCAAGTGTTTAAAAATATATTTTCACCAAATTACACACCGTTCAAATTAAGGAGCTGCATACCCACATTTTGTAGTAGTCTTTTGGACGGGAGAAATATTAATTAGGGACCCACAAGCGCGCACACACAAACAGGAAGTTCATTTCATAACCAATTATTTTCTTTTGTAAAATAGTCTAAACAAACATTAAATTTATTTTGTAAACAAACTAGAAATTTTAATTGCATCATGCGGATTTTAATCTGAAAGTTATGTGCCTTCACAATGCAGTTATTATATCTCGCTGAACACCAACAGGCGGAACGATTAAAGAAGCTTTTAATAAAATACCATTATGTACAACCTACGTGCATTAGCTATCTTTTGTTTTGCTTGTATGTAGGATCATTTGTCAGCAGATACTGTTATGAAGCCATGGGATTCTCACAGAAATATTTTAAAATAATACTTATAATTTTGTTTTGTAATCCTTATATTTTTTCATGTTAATTATTTTCAGATGAAAAAGGTTTTTTTCTTATTTATTTGTCTGTAAATATTATTATTAAAATTAAAGTTTTTATTTTCTTCAAAACATGCCACGTACTGAATTAATTTGTTACTTTACAGACAAAGAAGAGATTTAAAAAAAAAATAGTTGTTTGAAATGTATTATTTTTTTCAAGTGTGTCTGGCCCTCGGATTAGTTCAAAGAATATTAAAAAGGCCAGCGCTGCTTCCAACGATTCAATGCTATCTAGGTCAGCCGGCGGGTTATTCACAAAGCACGGTACTTGGTGGGCGAGTTCTCACACAGGGGAGGGAGGGAGGGGTGTGAATATCACCTGGTAGAGGACATGTTCCGCGCGGTTTATCCGGACATCCGCCCATTTCCCGCGACACAGTTTCCAGTTTCCGCTCGAACTCAACCCCCGTAACCACCTTATCCCCTTTCTCACCCTCCCGCCGAACCCGTTCAGCCCGCGCATTGCTGCCAACTTGGCGCGAGCAACTGCAGAGACGCCCGCCAAAACATTCCCTTCTCCCTTCCCCCACTTCCCCCACTTCCAGCACTTCCAACCCATCAATCTGCTACGGGACAAAACATTCCCTTCCCCCACTTCCAACACTTCCAACACTTCCAACACTTCCACCTCTTCTGCCTGCTACGGGACAAAACATTCCCTTCCCCCTTCCCCAACTTCTAAAGCTTTCAACCTTCCAACACTTCCACCACTTCTGCCTGCTACAGGACAAAACATTCCATTCTCCCTTCCAACACTTCCACCACTTATGCCTGCTATGGGACAGAACATTCCCTTCCCCCTTTCCCAACTTCTATAGTTTTAAACCACTTCCAACACTTCCACCACTTCTTCCTGCTACGGGAAATAACATTCCCTTCCCCCTTACAACACTTCCACCACTTCTTCCTGCTACGTCACAAAACATTCCCTTCCTCCTTCCCCAACTTCTATAGCTTTCAACCACTTCCAACACTTCCACCACCACATCTGCCTGCTACAGGACAATACATTCTCTTCTCCCTTCCAACACTTCCACCACTTCTGCCTGCTACGGGACAAAACATTCCATTACCTTTTCCAACACCTCTGCCTGCTACAGTACAAAACATTCCCTTCTCCCTTACAACACTTCCACCACTTCTTCCTGCTACGGGACAAAAAATTCCCTTCCCCCTTCCAACACTTCTGCCTGCTATGTGACAAAAAATTCCCTTCCCCCTTCCCCAACTTCTACCACTTCCAACACATCTAACACTTCCACCACTTCTGCCTGATATGGGACAGAAAATTCCCTTCCCCCTTTCCCAACTTCCAACACTTCCAACACTTCCACCACTTCTTCCTGCTACGTGACAGAACATACCCTTCCCCCTTCCAAAACTTCCAATTCTTCTGCCTGCTACGAGACACATCTTCGTCCCCGGAGTCCTTGCGACTACAGTTCTACTAGTGTTTAAAACTTTTTTTATATTCATAAATAAATTTATATTTCATTCGACATTTAAAATCGGATATGAATCCAAAAGCAAAAATAGTGCAGTGCTGAGCGAATGCATGAGCTACGACTGCGTCAAATAGGAAATGAAAAATGAGCTTCATAAGTAAATGATATATTAATACGAAACAATTGTTTTGATTTTTCCCGGATTTAACCACGAGTAATCTACGGCACGGACTCGAACTGCGAATTCATCTGTGTTTTTTTTTATTCATGTTCACTCAGGTGTGTTTTGTCCGGCTGTCTCTGTGGCCGGACAGGCGTGGGTTCGAGTTCCGAGTAACCGAATTTTAAGTTATATGTACCCCGGGAAAGAACTTAACATTATCAATTACATATGTTGCTTTTACTTGCTGAGTTCAACTTGTACATAACATGTGCATCAAGCCATCTGCCAGCAGCAATAATAATAATAATAATAATTTATTTCCCATTTTTTTTACACTTTGTTAACAATATTCACTTAATTAACCAGGAAATTTAGCACTCACGAAAGCAAGCTTGTATGTGAGTGCATCTAGTCATTTCAAATTACATGCGGTATTTTGATGAGTGTAAACATTTTTTAATGTATAATAACTGAGAAATAAATATACAAAATATAACCTAAGAAACTTTACATTAGTTATATAAAGATGAAAGTTAAAAAGAGCAATTTATTAAAATTCAATATTATGTATAAACAAAAAATGTATAAATTATTATAAATTATAACATTGTTACATGAATAAATATAATATAATTAAATAAAAATTAGTATTTAAGGAAAGTACAGGTACAAAGTTATAACAATATATAAAACTTACTTAAATACTAAAGCCATCTCTTCATCAGTTAAATTATGTAGCCAAATATATACATTTTTTTTTCATTTGAAAATAATTTTTAGTTTTTAGTTTTTCAGGAAGAATAACAACAATTTTTGGAAGCAAAAATTCTAAAGATCTCTGAGATATTGTTTTATGAAATTGAGGGATTTGTAAATTTATATTCTGTCTATGCCGTGTAGGATAGTTATGATCTATATAATTTAACTGATTATCCCTTTGATACATATTAATTATTGCATCTCTAGTAAACAAACTTTTAATATCAAATACATTTAATAGTTTAAAAGGTTCCTTGGATGGGTACGTGTGGTTTTTTTTTAAATAACTCGTAAAATAAGTTTTTGAATTGTTGTAAGTGACTTAATTGACGTTTTACTCATCCCTCCCCAAGCCAGAATGCTATACTTCATAACAGACTGAAAAATAGCAAAGTAAACCATTCTAACACTTTCAATAGATAATATTGTTTTTAGTTCAACGAATGTATACACCATTATTCGAATCTTGTTCGTAAGATAAGAAACAAGTTTATCCCATTTTATAAAAGAGTCGAGCTGTATACCTAAGTATTTTATATCCTGTACTCTTTCTATGACACTAAATTTTTCACACAGTTAACGTTTATTTCGTTACATACACGAATTTTTAGTTCATGTTCGATAGGTTGACCCGAAATGTTGGCAGAGAAAGAAATATATTTGGTTTTATTTATGTTTGGAGAAAGAAATCTATCATCTAATATTTCTTTGACTTTTTTTAAGTTCGTTATTTACCGTTTCAAAAATCTAAGGACTGACATTCGCGTAGTTCGGGAGCCTGACCGAGAGTGTGTGTCTCCGGCCCCCTAGCCAGGCGCACCCTGGCACGAAATCCGTGTCGTCGCAGCGGCACACGCGCAGGTTCGTGCCTAGATCGTACAGCACACTGATTTGTGTACACAGGTCTTCGGAACTTGGCATCAGCACCACCGTCCACAGAGCACAAACCCTTACCTACTACGCATCAGCGGGCAAACTGCGCGTGTGCCGTCCCAAACGAATCACAATGAATTATATCCTATAACCAGAGACCTGCAAAATTCGCGGGTTCAATGACCTCCAGGATAGACTCTACTACACTCTACACACTCGGGCAAATACCACCTGTTCATTGGCTGCTGACTTGTGAGTCGTCTCGACTGAGTGTCTGTGATTCGACACTTCTTTGAGCGAGGGTCTCTAACTGGCCCTCATTACTCCAGATTAACAGTGAACCAGTGGTAGAATCAGCGCTAAGGTATAATTATTTGAATTGTAGCATATCACGAAATGAATCCGCGAATTTTGCAGGTCTCTGCCTATAACTAATCCAATAATTATAATATATATAATGGTGTTTTAAGAAAACAGTTACAAATAATTCCGCTAAAATAACCAATTCTACGTGTATTCCTTCCAGAATTCCCGGACACAACGGGTATATCCATTTTTATTTCATAGCCAACCTTATTGTTTTTATTAAATTCAGTGTTTACTGTTTTTTTTTCTCACCTTTGACTTGGTCTCAAACCCATAGTTGGTTATTACAATTCCTTGTAGTTTCTGTTCGTTGAAGGACTTTCGTGATCATTTATTCCGCGATCTCTCTTGATTTTTTTTTGGCCTCAAGTTTTCTCACTCGATATTTTCTAAAAGTTTATTTTTAACTGTGAACGGCCACGCTAGTGGTCACAGTTATGAAATATTGCATGACATTTTACCGTAGTCAGTTTGTATTAAGTAAATGTTTGTCGATAAAATTTGTGACGTAAAATGAAAAAACCAGAACGCTATTGCGATGATAGTGGCAATAAATAAAATAAACTACTTTACGTGTGGAACGTAGTTTTACGGTGTATAAAGAGGATACGAATGCATGATAATTAAAACAATTAACATTGAATGCATTTTCCTGAATAATGTCACGCGATTTAGTTACCATGAATAAAATTTTTTTTTTTTCTGGATTTGCATATTGCTATCAGAGGCCTGTCACTTATCGAATTATTCCTTTTCGCTTGGATTCACTATACCAGTGTTACTTATAAAGCTTGAAAAAAAATTATTTGCGGAGAAGAATGTAAATTGTGAAATGGTCGGACAAACTGTATTATGACAAACGAAATTACGAGAACGAAGTAAGGCAGAAGCATCTTCGAAATAAATAAAAAGGAAAGCTAACTAGGTAAAAAGTATCCAAGAAGTAGACTTGAAATACAGGGATTCGAATGGAAGAGAAGCAAATAAGGAGGATGAGGATCACAAATAATCTGCGAAGGGAATATACCCCCACAAACTTTTTACAAACTTTTTAAGGGGATTGTCAGATTAAATAAAGAGAAAATACTGTTTCTCACTAATTCATGTTCAAGTGTGGGTAGTGTGAGTTACTAGATATGAGGTGTGTACGAAAGAAATATTTTTCAATGTCCTCATTTTCCCCCTAAATAATACTGTATTAGAGTATCGTGTGTGTTTTAAAGTAAGACAATACCAATCTCTTAATTAAGTTCCACAACCTTAGATATATACTCTTGTCTTGCTCTCCTCATTAAAACCTACATTATCTGTATATCAAACACAATTTTTTTTAAATTTAATATTGAATATCTGCCTTATTAAGTTTATAGGTGGAAAATTAAAGGATTTTCACAAATCATAACATTTTGTATAATCATAGTATTATAACAGTTTTCGACATGTTATTTACCAACTATTTTTAGCAGCTAGTAACAATTAACTTCAGGTATTCAATAATATTATAAAATACGCTTTAACAAAGCCATATTCTAAAAATAAAAATATTTAAAATTTACATATCCAAAATAAATGGTTTAAAAAAAAGATCTTTATGTTCCTATCCCTCCCCTTTATATATATATATATATATATATATATATATATATATATATATAAAAGCTTGAAGTGTTTTCAAAGTGTAAATGCTCTCCTTAATATTGAGGCACCTTTTTTCGTACGTAACTCGTCCATAGCAAAGCGGATACTCATGAAAAAGCGTGAGTGATAAACCATTTGTTTTGTTAACCTGCCGTGACAGTTCCCTTTAAGAAAGTTAGTGTTTCTTTTACCGGCCTTATTGCTCTATGGGGTCAGCATAGAAACATGTCTAGCCTCGACTCTGTAGATTTGAGTCCAACTTTTCATGGTTGCTTTTAAGTTATTTTATTTGTGAACAATCGCTTACCAAATTTCCCGGTATTAGGAGCAGATGTTAATGAGAGAGCTAAGCTTGTATTTATTTTATTAAGAAGTATACTCTGAATTTACTGGGTCCATTCAAAACAGGCTTTCACTAGTATAACGCCACATTATTCAAGATGGACAGATGCTATGTTCTATTTCTTTTTAATATGTTTCCGTAACATTTAGCAATACTTGTTTCTAAACCCTGTGTAAAATGAACAAATTGACCGCTTTCTTGTATTAAGCTTATTTATTCCTTGCATGTGTAACAAAATAACCATCTCATGCGAGCCGGCACTGTCGTGGTGGACACGTGTGCTCGAAATATGCCATCTTATATACCACATAAATCTTAAATATCTCGCAAGTGAACATAATTCTCGATTCTTAAACCATTTCTTTCTGTAATTATATTTGCCATCATGTCGAAACAGTTGATTAAATAAATTTTAAAATCAAATATGGAAAGATAATTAATTTATCCATAAGTTTTGTTTATAAATAGATTCTTTTCTGTGTTAAAAATATTTATCTGCTTTTGCGAAGAAGATTACCGTAGCAATAAACATACGGGTCGAGGGATGGGGGTAGAATTTGCAGTTTACTTTTAAATTCTTTTCTTTTCTTGTGGGAAATATTTTTTTTTTTAGGATTTATTAGGATTTCGGAGATGGAGATACATACCCCACCCCCTTCCTCCTCAATTCACAATCGCCTTCCCCCTTGGCACACCACTGACCGCAGACAAGTAGCTTATGAAACTGAAATGCAAGCATTTATTCCACCTGAACTCCTGTCGGTAGTAAGAGACCCGGAGCACGAGAAAGTGAGACGCATCTGCGGCAAGGCATGCCGGGAGGTTTGAAAGTGCAATTACGAGAGGATCACCCACAGGAGTCACGCACGTGGGCTAATCACCAGGGGCCGCGGCTCCTGCAAGGAGGTCGTCCCGCTCCGCTCTCGAGCGTGGCGGGCCTCTCTAACCGGCAGGGGCAACCTTCCCCCCCCCCTTTCGAGGCTTCCTGCCCGAAGTGTCTGGATCGATGCGACGGTTCGGCTAAAAATAGCTCCGTCTACTCCGGCCTCCCCCAACCCCCTTCTGCACCGGGGAGAAGGGGAGGGTGACCAATCCCCTGGCTTCACGTACGCTTCTTCCCCTCCTCGCTCCTCAAACATTACCCCCTCCAACCACGGCCTACCAACCCCCCTCCTACACGTACGCGTCGTAACTGGATTATGCGTCGCCACGCGCAGCGGGGCATATTGCAGCGAACAAAAGAAAAGCAGTTTGCCCCCCACCCATCCAACCCTACCTCCCCCACTCCCCTCATTCCGTGAGGAACACAGTCGAGCAGAGGATGATTCTCCCGAGCGGGGCAAGGTAGCCCACACATGTGTACGTGCCCTGTAATACAAACAAATGCTTTATGTTTATATGCATATTTGCCAGCGGAATGAGATTGGAAGAATACCTACTACATGGTTCGGGCTGCGCAAAATATTTCAGATTGCTTTTTTCCCCTCTTTCTTCTGTTATTCCTTGCGGGTTTTCCTAGCATCTTGGTGGATGCAAAAGAGACGCAGTAAAAGTGTTGCTAAAGGAAATACTCTATTTTAAATATTCATAGAGTATTGGAATTATTATTTGAGTATTTTTAAAATAATAAAGTATTTGTAAAATGAAAACAGAGTGATAGATAAACACTGCAAACACGTTTCAGTACAATCAGATTTTTTTTTTAAATCCAGCAATTATGAATTCCGAACAAATAATACAAGATGAATTTTTTTAGGCAGCTTATTTAATATATTGATTAAACATATTATGTAACAAGAACTAGTTGAAACTGTCTAGTCGTTGTTAGCTCACTGTGTTCGCCTATGCTGTAGTCGTTGTTTTGTACACAATACCTGTTTAGTTTAATCGTTGTGTCCATTTGTTCAACATCAGCTGATTTATGCTTGTTCCCTTTGAGTTTATGTTTTCATTTTTATTTCTTAGTTTGTGTTCTTAATTTTTTTCCATGACAGACAGTAAAAAACTGTAATGGCGTGTTTCCAAAATATTGTATTAAATCAAAATGAATCATTTAAAAACATGTAAAGAGCTAGTAATTTAAATACCTTCATATTGATGAACTACAGAAATGTGAAATTTTTATATAAAACTAAATTTACCAGATTTTTATTGTTTACATGCTGCATATAATTATGGCATACTCTTACTAATACTAGAGGGCTTTATCTTATGTTTTATTACATTCATATATTTACTGAAATACCACTCACAACGTGGCTGAGTGCACGATAAATGTTAGATACAAAACGTAAACCCAACCTGACACGTTAGTTTGTACATCTAGAGACTTCTTAAGGGTATGAATCAATAAATGTTGTTAGCTGGTCTCAGTATATCAACCCCATCCAAATATACGAGAAGCAATTACCTGTAAAATCGTTGCTATCACAGAGTGAGCTTGGAAAATGATTAAACCTAGTGTTAGGGGAGTGGGCTTTCTCTAAGTCCGGTAAGAAAAACCGGAGAAGCTTTGGAATTAACTGTTGTCGCTTCAGGGGCCATATATTTGGTAGCAGTACTTCCAAGACATCAAAATAGACATATGATTTCATACTAAAAATAACGTGACATTCTACGGTACTACTTAAATAATTGAATAAAACAGTAAGTTGTAAGTCCTACCAAAACCATAATAGACTAACCAAAGCAGCATGCATGTTGTCACTTGCCCAATCAATGAAATGCTACACAGCTATTGGCTACTGTCTGTAACTGAAAACTGTAGTTGACTTGCGTACAGCTAAAAAACCACCGCAAATTAACAATGTATGTACGCCGATATTTTGTATGACAGTTATAGTTTAAGTACATTTTAAAAGGAGCATGACTATTCTTGTGTAATGATATGCTTGAAGCTTTCCTTTCACCGTTAAACCTGCTAACTCCGTTTGTTCAACGATCCCACAGTAGAACTGCAAGTCTGTCCATAGTCTTAGTGGCATGATTTTTTTTTTTTGAGCGAATCTTTCAATACTCGCCAGACAGGTTAAAAATTTAACCTCGGTAACTAGATAATTCGTGTGTTATTATGTTGAAATATAGAAAAATTAAAATAGAATTCTTTTTAAAAAAAATTGTGTTGATCGTGATAAATTCACGTAAATTGTGTTTGTGTGCCAACTACAGTTCTTGACGCGAATTACACTTAGTTTTCGCACCTGAAGCTATAATTCGCTGCCGGAGCAGTTACGTTGGATATCGAATCATTATACTTGCATTGCGAAAGGTTAAACTACATAATAAAACGTCTCCGGTAAAAGCGAAAAAGTTTCGGGAAAATAGTACAGGTCGCAGGCTTTCGCGCCAATTGTCTGGAGGTAGGTAACTGCTCCCTGATGATGGCAACTGCAACGTTGACCGAAACGTCGGCGAAACGTCTTCGCCTTCGAAGCAGCTACAACCCAGAAGCCAAGAAACTCCATTCAGAAAAAATACTGAACCCCTACTTTGGGCCTAATTTTTCGACAAGAAATTTTATTTAAAAAACTATCCATTTTGTTAAAATTCACAAAACAGTTGATACTTTAAAGTTTCCGTTTGGCTTTGTGAAATTTTGTTCGCGGCGTCCGTTCTATTCACGAAATTACTTCTACCAAATGCTGTATACTGAAAGCAAAGATGTTACAGGTCATAAAGGTTAATAATTTATTTTAATTTCTGTGAGAAACATTTTAGGTTGATGTTAAAGAAATAATGCATATTACAGCCGTTACCGTAGTGCTACTTCCAGAAAAATTTTATTTATGTGTTTATACTTATATATTTATTTATATATCACATGATCTATCCGTTGTAGTGTCAACCACTGTTGGCGCATTATTAGTCTCATAGTTATTAGCGATTCAAATCTGACGATATTTTGCGTCACCCAAGAAAGTTCGACCTACTATCCCTGTAACGAAAAATAGGCGTTTTCACGTCTAAAATCCAAAAACATATTTTCAACTTTTCTCTGAAGGTCAATTAGGGAATTACAAGTGCTTGGAAAAAAAATTATATATATTGTAGATTATTATTTGAAGCTAAGCGACAAACTGGCGAATAGTGTTTCTTACAGATGAGATATTACTGTCATGAAAATACGTTTGGCAACACCAGTAACAAAAAGTGGCCGGTGACCCTTTTTTTCAGCGCGTAATTTAATACACAAATCTGCAATGGATTTTGAGTGGAATATTTCATTTACAAATACATCAAATTAAACGTTTCAAAAATCAACATGGTAGAACACGTTCAGGAAAGACGTTTCCGCGAAATGCGAACATAAATTTTAGACGCTAAATTTATATTGGTATCCTATGTCTTGAAAGACTCACTTCCTACTGCCTATTCGATTGTTCACAACTCACTTCTCTTACTCGATCTCACAAGCAAAACGTTGGTTATTTAAATTCTTGCCAACGTTACCATTTGAGGATTTTCCCTGTCAATTGTTCGGAATAACTCTCTTGCATTTTATTTCTCGTCTCAAATTCTCTCAACAGATATTTTCTTAACGTTATAATTCAAACTGTAAAAAAAGTCTACAAGTGTTTACATTTAAGTTCACTTAACTGGCATTCTACATTTTGAAAATGACGTTTAGTAAATATCTGGAGAGAAAAAAAACTGTCTCCCAACCACAAATACACGAGAGCTATTATGACGAATTAAAAGGGAAATCCCTCAAACAAAAGCAATGACAAGAAAATGAACCAACCAACAAAAGTGTGCTAAATCATTCTTGTTCTTCGCGTGTGATTGTCAGAAAAACCTCCAAATCCTATAGGGACAAGTATAAGTCCGTCAGTCAAAAGAAAATATATAAATAAAAAGTGTATATATAAACCGCACTAGCCTTTTGTGGTCAAATTTGCGGTTGGCGCGTGGGGCTTATAAAAATAGCAAACCATCTCCCCCCCCCCCTCCTTTTCCAGTTCGCACGCGCAGTATCCCTCCCTACCGCTGACAACGACCTATATTTACGACCACGCGAGATGTAGTTTAAACGCGGTATTGTCTCGCTGCTGTTGCCTAGCGACACTTTCATGGCGTGCCGTGCTGGCACTTCCCCTCCTTCCCCTCCTTACCCTTTCCCCCTCCAAGGAACACTCTTCTAGCCCCTACCCCCCCCCCCCCCCCCTTCATCCATACGTGTGCTACCTACGCCGCGTAGCCCGTGACGTGTTTCATACGCATGGCCAGTTGGTTCATTATAGTTCAGGCGTAATCTCCAGTCATGAGACCAGAATAGTACTTAGCGAACACGGGAATGGGGTGTGAATCCGTTCCAAACAATCTTCAAAATGGCGAAGGATTAATGGGTGATTGAAGAGGTTCTAAAAATAAAAATAGCTAGAGAAATGTTAATATTGCCATATTTAAAGTAATTTATCTCTAAAAAAAAAACAAATATTCTGTAAAAAAAAAAACTTTTGTGGATCGCAGAATATTCATTTTACTATAGAAAAAGTGTGTGATTTAAATTATTACAAATGTTTCGAAAGTAAAGAAACGCACAGGAACCATAACAGGTTCAAATATTTCATCCAGCAATGTGATGAATTACTTTAGTTTTGAAATATGAATAAAAATTGAAAAGATTTAGCAAGTTCAGTCCATTGTTAAACTTTGATTGTGTGACAAGATTTAAGACATTTTTTCAGATTATCTCCCCTACATTATGTGATGGAGAAATTGAAAACCTCCAAAACTTCATAGTCATATACAGTTGAAGTCGAAAATTTTGTAGTGTGAAATTGCCAAATTTTCAACTGGACTAAGACTGGACTAAGATCATCTCTCTTCACTCCAGTTCAAAAATGTTTGAGATTATGTTCCACTCGGTATTCCTTCGGTCCAGATTGAAAGTTAGTTCTACGCGTGATCCTATTGGTTGTGACGTCTTGCCCGCCACTCGATCTGCCCAACTGTGTTCGAGTCCCTTCCCGCTGGTAAGGGAGGGGCTTGCTTCGACTCCCGCTGGGAGCAGCAAACCTCCACAGCTTCTCGCGTAGACAATCTACGCTTATCTCCGTGGATTCCTGCCATGCTGATCTGAACACTGTTCAAACCAACTTTTGAAATAAATTGCTGCAATACGTGAAGTGTTCCAAAACAATTCGCAAGCAACTACCTAAAAATAAATTGTTTTTGAATTCACAACTAAATATGTGCCGTTCCAAATTTACTCCAGAAACCAAAGTTTTATTTATTTCTATGGCGGCTCACCTAATACTCTTTTCCTGCCAATAGAAAAAAAAATTACCGAGAGGAGTTTTCCATAAGCAGAGTCATCTTCGGTGAAATTCAAATAACTTTTTTTTTAAATGTTCTTACAGTTAGTATGCTTTTTAATGTTTTAGTGCCAAAATATTTGTCAATAAAATTGCTCCTTTGAATATAATACTAACAAAAAACTTTTTTTTTTCAGTAACAGTTTTCCCGTTGTATAGATGTCTTACTGCGCCAAACTTTTCAATTTCTCTAGTTGGCATCTCTTACAAGCGAGGCTCTTCGAGTGACGGAACTAAAACAAAACAAAAAATATAAAAATCAGGAAAATAAGTAGGTTTGCGCGCGAAACCAACACGAACTGGCGATAATGCTCCTTTTCCGACCGCTTTCTCGTCTGGGCGATGCGTGGAAGTTAGAGGCAAGTTGTCCGGTTGTACTTATTGTCGAGTTGGTCCAACTTCCCGTTGCTTCAGACGTCTCCCCCCCCCCTCCCTTTTGACAACCCACTCACTTTTCCAATGCAGCTTCGAAACTACTGGGAAATCAGATACATATATCGCAACTCTTTCATTAGGAATATCGAAGTAATACTGTTGTCCATCTTTTCAGGCACGAATACTGTTCCAAACTGCCGAGCAAAAATACAGCTCCTTAATGACGACGGTTTTACTGATCCACAAATCTGGTTGTGTGCTTTTAATCTGTTAAAATATTTTTTAGCTTAAACTTCTGCTGACTATCTACTGGTGATGTCAATACAATATAAATTAAGGGGCTGTATTTTTAAATACATATCTAAATAAATTTTAGGATAGGTATGTTTTAGTTTATATTGATTTAGTTTATTTTAACAAAGCATGTTTTTAAATTTTTTTTAGAATTTTTAAGACTTACAATATTTTATAATAACATTTTTTAATTATTTTTTTTTATTTTCTATTAATAACGTTACTTTTAGTATCTAATATGTCATTAATTTAAATATTTTTCAAACTTGCCATTAATTTGTTTATTTAGTTAATATCGTACAGTATTCTATGAAGTTTGCTTTCCTTATTTTGGAATTTTTTTATTTAGGTTTAATTTGGTAATATACTTTTTTATTACCTTTCTTTACATTTCAAACACTTACGTTACGCTATATGTCCTAAAAACAAATCCTAAATAAAGTCATTTTCAGTCAATTAAATACATCAGTGCTCTTCTGTCACAGAAATAATCTGCAGTATTGCGATTGTTAGAATATGACAATTTCCAGTCAGATTTATTTCACTTTGAGCAATTTACAAATTATGGGTGAACAATCTCTAGATAAACCACTATAAATTGAATGAGATGCCTTGAAATCTTACAATTTTTTTCAAAGCAGCATACCAGGCAAAAAAGCCAACCAAAAATAAAAATTAGCTTATTTTTACGTTGCACTGATAGAACACAAAGAAAGCTTAATTTAAGTTATTCCTTAATCACATATTCACCGCTTCACATTTGGCTGGCTAAATCTATTTGGCGAAAGAAATAATTTGAAAAATATTTATTTCATTCACAAACCCTCTTTTGGTTCAAACAGAGGATTCCAAACTCGATGACATACGTTTTTTTTATATAACATCTTAGCTTTCAGTATCCGGAATTTGTTCATGGAACCGAAAAGTGTAACCACTGTGCTGCCATCAGTTGCGGATGGCGCGAAACGAAGTTCACAAAGCCTAAGGTAAACTTTATAATATATTAACTATTTAATGAATTTTAACCCAGATGGGCAGTATTGTAATAAAATTTCTTGTCGAAAATTAGGTCCAAAGCCAGGGATTAATATTTCTCAAGTATTTTTTTTTGTTTTCATTGAAGCTGTTTCATTATATAGTTTAACCTTTTGTTCTGCAAATTGAATGATTCGATAGTTGATGTAACTATTACGGCAACGAATTCTAGCAGCGGGTGCGAGAACTGCGTGTGATTCACATCAAGAAATGTAGTTTTAAAACACAATTATCATAATAAGTATAACACTTTTGGCATTATTCCAAATAATTCCACGTTAAAATTTTGTATCCGGGTTTCGTATTATACCTAAGTTATTTTCAACATGATAACACGTGAATTTTCGTGTTACCAAGGTCCCATGGCAAGTACTGAATGATTCACTTTTTTTTTTAAATTCAAAATATTTTTTTGTGGCCAAGATGGTGGTCATGATGTCACAGATCCAAAATGGCGGTAGAATTTTCGCTCCGCCTCCAGAATCCTGGCGTGGGATGTTTGTTTTTTTTAGTAAATATATGTTGTAAAACTGTGTGGCGAACCATAACTCGCAATAGCGCAACCGTGATGGATTCACAAGGGGGGGGGGGGGATAACGTTAAAATAACATACGCGACAAGAAGATGTAACAGGAAACCAACATGGCGTGTCTTGCGAAGTGCGGAGACCACACAGCTGCGATGCTCGCTCGCTCGGTCGCTCGCCTACGAACTCGCACGCCCGTGACAGCTGGATGATGGATTCGCCCGCGCCCACGGCGGGACGGAAAAGGGGGGGGGGGGGGGTTTGTGTCGGAAGGGGAAGGGGGAGGGATGCTTGTAAAGGACACAGCTGTACACGGCCCGTCCATTACCGTACACGCTCGGGGCGGAAAGAGACAGCACCGCTCTCGTAATTTGAGGGTAATATTTTTTTTTTTTTCTGGTTGCACAGCCTGTCCGTCGTCAACGGACAGAGGGATGAAAGACACGACCACACAACCCGAAGTTTACCGAAGTAAAAGTTTAGGTTATGTTCGCTCAGTTACTGAATAATATTTATTTTTTTTCCGGTTAGGTTAGGTTATCGTTACTAAAATTAAAAGTTGTTTAGGTTAGGTTAGCGTTATTTCAAATGTTCTATGACAGTTAAATATCAAAATCCTAGAAATATGATGGGAGTTTTTTTTTTCACGAGTTATCGGCAAACTTCTGAGAAATTCGGAACTGTTTGGGCGTGGCTCTCATCTCCGTCAAAACGCAAAAGCTAGGTTCCGGCGCGGGAAATTTTTTTTTTTCTCGAAAAAGCACGGGACTCGGGTCTGCTGCGGGCGATCGTTGCTAAAGCAAACGGCGATGTTGTTTGTTTTAACTTCGCGTGGATTTTTGAGTAATGATTTTAAAAGAGCGAATAAAAACATTTGCTTGTTATTACTGTTAGGTAAGGGCTATTACAGTACTTTTTTTTTATTACAGCAGCTTTTGGTTTTTTAATTTTCCGCTTAGCGGCACATTTTTTCCCACCGGATACTTGCTCAAGTCTATTTCAAGCCTGTATAAAATGACTCCGGAGATTATATTTTTAAGCGTTCTGGGGTAAACTGATCGTAGCCCCTGTAAATGGGGCCAGGTGACGTCCGCCATCTTGGATTTCTCCCTCTCCCTGCAGTCTGGTCTGTTAGGCGCCGGCGAGTGGCGGACATCTTGGATGACGTCACTTCCGGCAGCCATCTTGTTTATGTCTGCTGGAGACCGCCATCGTGATTTCATCCGATGTCGTCATAACCATCCTAAAGTACCTTAGTGTATGTATGTAAGGTCGAGTTTCAATTATCTACCAGTGTTGTTATGAAACTTATAGAAAAAAATCCACGAAGTCCACAACCATTTCCTTAAACTTTTATATGACAAGATATATGTTATTGTATATTAAATTAAACATCTCATCGTTGTGGATGCGATGGCTGTAGTAATATTAATTAAAAAACACTTAGTAAATTTAATTTATTTACTCCATTTAGGACCAGAAAATTTTCAGAGTCCTAACTCACAAGTAATATTCTCTTCCCATGTTTGCATGCTCGTGTTTTAAAAGCTGCATGGAAGTAGATTTTTTAATGTCTGCCATTTTACCATTCTCTAAGACATTTTTAAGTATCAGTACCTTGGGGGATATAGGTTATAAAAATTAAAAAAATAATAAGTAATATGTAGGTAAAATCATATTTATTAAATTAATAACATATTTTATACAACAAAAATTAATACCAAACAAAAACTATACATCAAAAACTGAAACCGATAGAATAGAAAATGAAACTGTACGGCAAAAAACTTAAACTTTACAGAAAAAACAGAAACTATACAACAAAAATGGAAAACTATACATCAAAAATCGAAAAAATACAGCAGAAAACCATATACAGTAAAATATTTACATGTCATCACCGACATACCCGTGGGGGACCATACATATGCCATCCTCACAGATTCGGCGCTTGTCATCCTCACACGTGATGGCCAGTTTATTGCTGTACTTGGTATAGAGCACATGCTGGTGTGAGCGAATAGCCCTAACGCCTGCCCTCCTTGTGTGGTGTTCTTGCAGGGCATCCAGGTAGTCACTGAATGTTATGTGGTTTTTGACCACACAGCGCTGGATGCCCTTGGCCTTTTTCTCGCTCTTACCACCGCACCTGTAGGCGTAGAGTTTGGCCCGTAGGCATACAAACTCCTCCATCACTTCTCCCCCATATTCATCTTTGAATTTGCCGACAACTTTTTTTTTTTTTGACGGGGGAGAAGCATTGGTGGTCGGGAGGGTAGCAGCTGGTGTCGAATTTGTCCATCAGTATAAGGTCAGCTCTTAGATAATGGTAGAAGTCTGCTGTGTGAATCTCATATACGAAACTGTCTGTGTCCATATACGCCAGATGAATGTTTTCCTGATATTTCGGTTTCATGGTGTCATAGTGGAAGTCATACATCAGTGGTTTTGAGGGGTCGAGTACTGCTAGTCCGGCATAGATCGGCTTGTCTAAAATGTTGGTTTCGTGATTAAGGTGAACGAGAGACAAGTTTGGCTCATACATCGTGCGGTCCTTGAAGGACGGACGACACACCAACTTCTTAAACCTCTTCTCGGAGCACACCAACTCCATTTTGAGCCTCCGCCTCTTGTTATCCATCAATTTTCCGAATGTCAAGTTCACAGCCAGCTTAAAGAACTCCTTCTCGAATTCATCAGCTGCTGCTTTACGCTTGTTGGTGTTCAGCTGAATGTATGGCTCCAACCATGCCGACTGCTCAAACTGGAGGACTCTATGTATTATTGCGACCTTTAGGCCATGCGACACTGCTTGCTGTAGGTTTTCGAGCCAAGTCCAAGTGCACCCATTAATGACCTAGGTGATTAGAGATTAGGGCGCGAGGCACTGCCTGCATCATGAACCATCACTCAAGAATGTCTGAGCCTGCCACAGCTGACCTGTTAATCACCGACTTCATGAGCACAACAGGGCCACACAATGGCTCGATCCCTAAGCCTGTTACAACAGGCCCATTAGTCCTCGACTTCGTGGCGCCAAGCTGCGTGCGGGGAACAGACAGCTAAATACTCATTATAGATATGTAAGGAAATAAAAAGGTGTGATTCATTTAATACATTTATTAAAAGTAAGAACACATTACAAAACTATAACACTAAAAATTTATTCTACATTTATTATCTCCGACATTCTTTTTAAAATCTTTTGCATTTCATTGCGTACAATCAGGTGAACATCTGTAGTAAGCAGTTGGTTCGAAGAAAGTACTTGTAGTTTTCAAATTGTTTTTAGCAGGCTTGCGAGGATTCTTTTCTTTATGGTACACTTTTCACGCGTTGGAAATTTGTTCTTTCATGGTTTTAATACCAATTTCACTCGCAGTAATGGATTTTGTTGCAGGATTGTAGAACTGTATGGTTGCACACTCGGGTGAATGAAGAGGTAGTCTTTCTTGATTCTTAGCGAACTCAATTACTTGATCGATAGAACTCGGTAGTACAGTTTCTTCCCTCATGTAATAAACAGGACATTGTCCTTATATTTGAGAGCTAACAATATTTTGACAATGCTCGTATGAAGTCAAGTCATCGGAAACCAAAGTATTAAATAGTCCGTCACATGTTTCCGAGTAGCTTTTTAAATCACTGCCACTCCAATAAGAGTAGCTTACCAGGGATAAAGCTTGTTTCACACTAACGTACGGATTAGCAGGATGAAACGTCTGCATGCTGAGGCTTCCAAACCCGTACTGATCAGTTTTTTTACATATACTACTGATCAGTTTTAACATATAACCGGTTAAAACCTGTCTGTATGACTCATCGTTTAAAAATATATGCAAACAGTCAGCGAATGCTTTCGCAGAAACCATGGTATTGGTGATGATAGTTACAATCACAATTCATTTCTGTAGAACTTGTTCCGGTATTAGGGTCTCTAGCTTCATTACTTGAAGAATTAATATTTAACACAGGACATATTGAAGAATCACAAGTTTAAGTTTCAAATATTTTTATAATACATTTTAGATTTAGAACATAGACATGCATGTGTGAAACTAATTATGAGACTTGAGTAAAAACATTAGTTGCTCACGAAACATTTTGAGTAAATAATTTTATACCTAGAAGCCCACATTAAATCCATGAACCAAAGTGATAAATTATCAAACCAACCCACAACACCATTAAATTAATCTGTACGTTAGCATATTGCAGCCTTCCACCATCTTTGAATTCAATCTAATATTGGAATCACTTAAATACCACCAATGTAAAAATACAAGTAGAAAAAGTTCAAGTATGGAGGTTATCTCATCCATACTACATGTTCTAGTTTCCTACACAAAAAGAAGTAAACAATGTCTCAGCCTGTCCCCCCAACCCATTTGAATCGCCCCATGATGCTGCCACCTTCAACTTTACACCAATACTGTTTTCTCTGAAAAATGATAAAATATTAGGTTTTATCACCAGCCTCATAGTGATTATCCTCATCATCTTCTCAGCTATCATCTTGATCAACATACTCATCCAGATTATTATAATATTTCGTAATCTTTTGCGTCGAAGCTTCTTCTTTGCCTTGAAGCATCCATTATAAGTGTTCACCAGTGTTCAAAGTTCGAAGGCTCTAGTAGAAATGAGCTGAAACATATCCCCACTTTTCACACTAATGATACTTCCATCATTTTCTGTCTTCCTTAAACCTTCAGCATCCTTAATTTCAAATTCTCTGTCGAGATCATACGAGCTGTTAACATTCATGGCAAGGAATAATATTCATCAGTGAGCATAGCTTTACAAGTCTTGCAATGTCTTTTTAAGCTCTCTCTTAGAGCAAAATATCTATCACACCGATCACAACTTATCTTATGTAGTTGGTTTTTGACATGATCATTCTTTCTCAAAGTAAAACCCCTGTCACAATAACTACACCAGTTACGTTTTCATGACGTTAATAGCACCGAACCAGAATCCATATTAGTTTCTACGACAAATGTCAGAAGCAACCGGAAAGTTCCAACGCAAATATTAAACTTAAATAGAACATTAAAATAAACTATCAGCGAGAGCTAATTCCAAATTTTAATTAATACATAGTTAAGTAGTTCCGCTTCTCACCAACATATTTTGCAACATGCTGATTTGAAGTACTTAATTATTTATTTCTAATGAAGTAAACCTTAGACAAAGTACATAATATTAGTTAAGAAAATATAAATGTTACCCCCATATGACTACAAATGTAATCAATTCGGCAGCAAATGTAACCAATTTTCTCCATCTGTCTACAAATGTAACCCTGTAGCCTATGTATTCCGATCTTCAACCCACTTCGTTTCAGAGTATGATGGGTGTATTCATACTGTTTATAAAGCTATGTTATTATGTAGCATGCAGGATGTATACTTGGTGTTCGCAAGAGAAGTAAGGATTCAATAGGTCTCAAGGGAAAGAAAATCAAATTTGTGTTGTCCTCGTAACAAGCTACCATTTCTTATATGTAACAAGATTGTCGATTTTAATCATTTCCTGGAAGCGCACTCTGTCGTGTAATTCTCGGAACCGGCTGGATCTAATTGGCTCGAAGCATGCAAGAAGTTATGAAAAAAAAACGGTTTTGCTGTTACGTGACGTCAACGAACAAAAACATGACACACAGAGTGATTCTTGAGGTGCTGCCGCCACCAACACTAACATTTGAAGCGAAGTACGTCATATAAATGGACGGTGTTTTGTAAAAACGGGCCAACCCACAAATTTTGTAGAACTGAGTATGTTGAGCTCAAAGTTGAGCACAGAATGGCCGGTTATGTGGCAGTGGGTTGTAAGTTCGCCCGCTATATGGCACAGTAACATGTAATGTCAGTTAAATAATTATGCTTAATGTATTGTAAATTTACTTACACAGCTGTATCAGAAACTCACTTTTATTTTACTTTTACTGGTTAAGGACGTATTTTCCGTTAAATATCATTGT
Source organism: Bacillus rossius redtenbacheri (assembly GCF_032445375.1). NCBI lineage: Eukaryota > Metazoa > Arthropoda > Insecta > Phasmatodea > Bacillidae > Bacillus > Bacillus rossius. Next base: position 72,334,893 of record NC_086333.1, read on the forward strand.
TTTATTTTTACTTTTAACACGGTTAAACTTGTTAAATATTTGAATGGCATAACTTCAAAAAGATTACAATTATATAGTCATAATTTATGCATAATTATCTGACAAATTTTAATTTTTCTGACCGGTAAATGGAATAAATAACTGAAAATTTTTGTGTTTTAAGGCAATGCTTGTGGCTACTGCGCAGCTTGGTTTAAAATTCCTCCAGAAAAATCACTTTAGTTTTATTTAGTTTTTAAAAGTCATAAAAACTCTGAAAATTTAAAATGCTATGTGAAATTAAATACGTTTTCTGGAAGAAACTAAACCATATCCATAGCATCTAGTAAATTGACTCTAAACATAAAAAGTTACAGTTTTATATTCCGTTTCATTCTCCTTATCGACACTGAAAGGGGAAAAAACGTTAAAAATTTAATCTTGGCAGTTATTCATGTACAGCGTATGGCTGTACATTGTTTTCATATTGTGAAATTTCAACCAATCAAAAAAGTCGGCAAGTCTAACCTTTGTGGAACATAAATAATAAATAATTACCTGGAACGGGACATGCACCCTTAACTTACCCTTAACTTATTTTTGCATAAAGCCGTCCAAATATGACTTCCATCCCAAAATTAATTTAATGAGTTATTATAAACATTATAAAAATAACGAATACTATAACAACCCGTTCAAAATTAATTACAGTAATGTGTCATCATACCGCATCGTTAAAAGTTGTGTAACAAGCATTCAAAAGATGTTCATAAATATGTTTCCTTTTACTTCCACACACTAGCAAAAATACTGCTTACGTACCGCACGAGTTGCTTCTACAGTGGCTGTCTTTGATTACTGCAGCGGCATTGGTAAACAACGTCCTATGTCCATCCGAGAAATTTTACAATTGGTCGAATTCCTCTGCTAGTACTTGTCGTGGGACACACATTCATACGAATACAGTCTGCTCGAATTCGTGTAAGGAATAAGTCCTGCGATTGGCGGTAACTACTCCCGAAACCACGTTGAGTAAATAAAAAAAATGTACTGTCAGCGTTTTTTTTGAAGTTATACTTCTAATGCGACTTCCAACAAGGTTGCGTTAAACGTTTAACGCTCCTGGGGAGGGGGAATAGAAAGAGACAGAGCGAGAGTGAATGCGTGGCACTCGAACGCATGCGCGTAGTAAACCTGTTACAGGCCAGCGCGAGCGTTAGCAACGAGTAGCGTCCAATATTCCAACGAACTAAGTAGAGAGTAAGAAAAAAATAATGATCCTGACAGTTTGTAGTGTCGCCATATTTGTTCCAATTTCCAATACCCTTTTTTGTATATTACAATTTAAATTGCAGAAAAAAAATAATGTTTCATAGACACATAAATAGTGAGTGTGTGTCATTTCTCTATGTCCACGAGGTCTCGCCGCGTCAATTTTCTCCTTGGGGCGAACCCGTCCGCTTATAGTTAAATAAACAGCTTTTATCGTTGAATGATTTCATGATTTATTTTTTTGCATGCAATTAGAAACTATTTTTTAATGATGCCAAAGAAGTAGGTATAACTTCTCACGCGCGTACCTAAGTACACGCACCCATTTTTTTTTAAATATTTTGACAGTGTTTGAAATGAAGGGGGTGGCCCCGTCCGCTGCATTTTGCCCCACAGCCCCGAGACACCTCTGCCCGCAGGGGGTTCAAGCGGCCTTCCTGGAGTCCAGGACGGACGTCCAATCAGGCGTCGCGACGTCGGGCGCCACTCTCCGGAGTACGCGGGTCATTAGCTCGCATCATTACTCCCCCTCACCACCCTTCCGACCCTTGCTACACTCCAGAGATGCTCCAGGCATCTCGCGGCTGCTCCATCGACCCCTCACGCCCCTCGCAGCACCACCTGGTGGCGCCGGGCACCGGGAGATAGCGCACTACCTGCACCCCTCCTTCGCTCATAATGAACCCTGCCCAACCCCTTCCCTCTTCTTCCCCCTCCTTCCAGAAACTTCTTCCCGGTCTTTATCCGCAGCGCCTTCTATTCCACCGCGCGGGCTTGTCCCCTGCATTATTCAACGAGGGGGCGTCCCTCCCCCCCCCCCCCCCCCCCCTCCCCAAAACTCACTCCTTTTCATCTTCCGACGGGAAGGTTTCGCGGGTGATAAACCTGGACGGGGTGCAAAGGGGGGTTGAACTGGGGAGTAAGTGGCGATGCGCGGCATAACGTCGGGCTTCCCGCGCGCGGGAAACATCCGAATAATTTCCTCGGGAAACATCGCGCCGCCAACGTGGATTTTGGATTTTGCATTTAAAAAAAAAAACAGATCTAGTTTTGAATCTTGTCAACTGCCAGGTTCAAGACAAAAAAAAAAAGAACAAAGCAACATCATCATGGAATATTGGCGTCTTGTCAACAACAACCGGGCCAGTTTGGGAAGGGGGGGGGGAATTCGGGATTCGAACCCGTTTCCTTCTTAATGAGAGTTCTGTCACTTAAAGCCGGAGTCACAATGCCATGACGGACACGACACGATAAATCAGATTGTACGTCCACCACGACAGAGTTAACAGCGTAGGGTCACAACACCATGACAACATACACGACGAACACTAAAATGGCTGTCGGAAAATCGTCCCATGCCAAATGCAGTGCAGAATGCGCTAAAAAAAACAGTGTACTTAGGCCCTATAGCAATCTTTTATTTCCTTATGATAGCTGAAGTGCATAAATATAAAACATTCAGTCGTATCTTTCACAAAGTGAGATTAAGTTTATATTAGATACAAGGAAACAAATCTATAGATATGTTGGTAAGGGACAGAAAATAATTCAGCTGTTAGTTATGCTAAAAATTGAAAATAAACTTAGTAAACTGTTGAAGGCACTCTACAAATGTGAAAGTGTACTCAAACGTAAAACTAAATTCCTATTATTAGCATGAAGATTTTCCAATCACGTAATCATTTTTGAAGTTTAGTTTTTTAAGGTTTTCCGTTTTGCTTTCCGTCGTGCGGCACGACACGACGACATTATAAACAGAATCTACTTCTTGCGGGCCGTCGGGGCGCGTATTTCGTCGTGTTGACGTCACGGTGAGCTTATATGTCACTGGATACTGAGCGTGTCAGGCCTGTCGTGTCGTGTCGTGTCGAGGCATTGTGACTCATGCTTAATCTTAGTCTCGCACACCATGCCAATTTTTTTTGACGTGACAACGTCTAATAAATCGATGAACGCCGGCTGCACGCACGAAAAAGTGTCCCGTTACGCACATTGTCCCATTACGCTGTGTCCCGTTACGCTAATTGTACGCTTGCGCCGCATCTATCTCTCTTCCACTCGATTGGAACAACCGTCGATTTGACTTTTTCGAGGCACATTAAACTTGAAACACTCCCATTCGTTTCCTACTTTTCCTATCATCGTCCTATCCTTAACAGAATAACACAGATTGGAAGAAGTTAAATAGCAAACATGTATTAAAGTTATACTTAAAATAATCTCTTCGTTAAAGTAATAAACATGTTTGAATTAATGAGTGCAAATAAAAGTAAATTTATCAATTAAATTGTAGATTTAATTTCACTTCTTCTTTGTATCCATACAAAATAGTGATAATACAATAAAAATGATTCAATTTTATTCATAAAAGTATGCAATCATTTCATCAATGTTTTGTTATGACGTCACGTTAAAATATCGTCCGTAAAACGACTTTACAGACAACCAATTTTTATACTTAGAATTTTTCATTTATTTAAGGACTAAAGGGTCATCAGATATAAAAAATAAGTGTTCAAACTATATATTTTAGAATATTCCCGGGGAAGACAAACCATCATCCCCCCACCCTCTGTATAGCCGTTGTTTTTTTCAATTTCTATCTGTCAAGTTTCATCGTTGAGTTATTCTGTTTGCCTTTGTGCACCGTAAATTTACTTTGTAAATGAAACAGAAATATTAATGTAAATTTACATATTTGTTAATTTGTACATTTACATGAAAATAACTGTATCACTACAATATAGTATTACCATTTATGCTTCGTGTTGCCCCAGTAGCTACCTCCAATATTAAGTTATTTGCAAACAGTTGTGTGAATGGCTTTCCAGTATTAGCTGCGAAGGTTTAGCACGGTAAAACAAAAGAAAGCCAAAAGTAATATAAAAAAATTGGTTGTCTGTAAAGTCGGTTAACGGACAATAGTTTAACGTGACAACGTCATAACAAAACATTGATGAAATGATTGATCCAGAGGAAAAGGAAATATATTCGGCCTGAGACTGAGCCGTAATAGGTTTTTGCAACCAAACCATTTAGACATTAAAAATATTATATTCTTTGAGGAAGAAATTTTTTTTAATTTTTCTATATTTTGCATGATAAAATCTACCTCTGCATACTTTTATGAATAAAATTGAATCATTTTTATTGAATTATCACTATTTGTATGGATACAAAGGAGTGAAATGAAATGTGCAATTGAATTAATAAATTTACTTTTATTTGCATTCATTAATTCAAATATATTTATTACTTTTGAAATGTTGCGTGCGCCGTATTTATTTTTACAAGTACAAAAAAAAATTTCGCAGATGCCGGGTTTTTGAACTGACAATCTTTAGTTTAAGAGTTAGGTACGCTAACCACACGCCCACGAGGCCATACTAAAGTAGAGTAGTTTCAGATGTCATATATAGATATTTATAAAAAATTTGTTCACGGTAGGGGAATAATATGAACACGATTTTATAACAAATACGCATTCCAAATACACCAAACTTATTTATAATGTGTTGCAATATTTTTTAAAAATTGTGCAAAAGATCCTGGGTGTAATTTGAATTGTTATCTGTAACTGTAAAACACCATTGTTGGTTCTAAACGTTTTTGAATTTTCAACATTACTTTTAAATAACCGTACCGATTGTGCTGAAAATCGGTGAACGATCGTTAAATTACATAATATTAATAATTCAAACGACGAAAATATGACTGAAAAGTCGAATCGATGGTTGTTCCAATCGAGTGGAAGAGAGATGTCACGCATGCGTAGGCCCTACAATGAGCATGAAGAGAGATGCCACGCATGCGAACAATGAGCAAAAAGGACACATCCGTAGTGGGACATCCATAGTGGGACACTTTTTCGTGCGTGCAGCCGGCGTTCATCGATTTATTAGACGTTGTCACGTCAAAAAAGTTTACTTTTCTGTGGCTTTAAAACCAAATAAAATGTTTATACAATAACTTAATGCTTGTAAGCACACACATGTTTTAACTAAACACACTATTTTAATATCTAAAATTTATTTCAAAATAACTTAAACATCGACAGTGCAAGCTCTTACATATGTTTTTACTATTCTATATAATTATTGTACAGCGGGATTGTAAGTTTTTTTGCAGGAAAGTAACTAAAAAATGGCCAGACTAGTTATACAAATTATATTTCACTGTTATGAAATTACATAATTAATGCTGAACGAACAACATAAGAACACATAAATTTGTTCGTTACCGAGGTTAGATGTTACTGCACGTAATGCACGTGTTAATGACACACGAAACTACAATAAAGTCGTGGAATAACATCATGTCAGTGTTAAGAAGACTGCAAGTATCCGCTCTACCACTCTGGTTCTGGGGTAGAGCGCCTGCCTTGTGACTTGTAGGACCCGGGTTCGCGCCCCGGCTCCTCCAAGGCGGATTGCCCAGAGAAAATGGTGGCATTTTCTCTGGTAGGAATACAATCCCTTGTAACAAGTCAGGCTACCAAAGAAACGGTGGGTGGAACAGAAAAAAATCTTCCAGGTGGCTTCCAAATGGGGAGCCCGTTTCTTTTCTTGGGCTCCCCATGCGGTGGCCATTCCGGGGGTTTCTCCGGGGGAACGGAGTTTTGCAAAAATATTTTTTTTGATGCGAGAAGCTACTGCACATCACTGCGGAAAGTTTCAAATGATGCGAAAAGACACCAAGATCGTTCGAAAAATTCCCTGCCTGTGATTGGTTCTCAGAAAACAATCGAAAGTTAGGAATAAAAATCATTTTAAAACTTTACTGCTTGGGAATTTTTCTAACAGAATTATCTATTAATTGTGGTTATCCACTTCACCAAACATTAAATAACCTTTTTAAATATTCTACTTCTTGAATAATTATGTTAACTGCTATCAACTGTTAATTGCCTTTTTACGTGTCACAAATTATTTTAAACCGTGTCTTAAATATACTATTTCATGGAGAATCTGCTGGCAGAATTAACTGTATTTTGTCGTCTCCCGTTTCACAATTCATTAAATAACCTCTTTAAATATTCTACTGCTTAGGGAATTTTCTGACAGAATTAACTGTTGATTGTGGTTTTCGCGCCAAACATCTGAAATCTTTTAAAATGTCTACTTCTTGGATAATTCTCAGACAGAATTAACCGTTAGTTGTGGCTTTCCTAATCACACATCACTTAAAAACATTTTTAAATATTATACTTCTTGGGAAGTTTTTCTGACAGAATTAATTATTGATTGTGGATTTTAAAGTTTCTACTTATTGGTAATTTTATGACAATGAACTATTAATTGTGGCATTCAGTGTAAGAAAACATTAAAAATTCTTTTTTTTACATTTCTAATTCTTTGAAAATTTTCTTACAGAATTAACTGTTGGTTATGGTTTTCCATAATAAAAATAATTTAAAAAAAACATTCTAAAATATTATTTGTAATTAGGAACTATGTGACAAAATTAACAGTTAGTTTTGGTTTTTCGTGTCACAAATAATTTGGAAGGAAAAAAAACGTTTTTTTTTTAATTTCTAATTCTTGGCAAATTTTCTGACAGAATTAACTGTTTATTGTGGTTAAATATAATTTTAAATTTTCAACTTCTGGGGAAATTTCCTTTACAGCATTAACTGTAAATTATGTTTTGCCGTGTTACAAATCATTTCAAAACATTTTTGTTTAGTTTCTACTGTTGGGGGAATATTCTGATAGAATGAAACGTTAAAAATAATGTGGTTTTAATGTCACATGTCATTTTTTAAAAAAAAATGGTTTTCTGTAAAGTCGGTTTACGGACGATAGTTTAACGTGACGTCATAACAAAACTTTGATGAAATCATTGCATACTTTTATGAATAAAATTGAATCATTTTTATTTTAATAACAATAGAATAAATACTTGAAATTATACTAGTTATCATATTTTTAAAATGCTAGAATAATTAACCGTTATTGCCGAAATTGTTTTTGTAATAAGCAATGAAAACCACATTAACTTTTTACTTCACTTTATAAACAGTCGACGAAACAGTTCACGTGTAGATGACATGTAATTAATTTTTTAAAAACTGGCGTTTAGCTATAAAGTTTAAATATAATTATGAACAAGTTTTCATATAAATAAACTGTAATCAAATATCTATCATCAATTATATGAATCACCATAATTTTTTTTGTCAATTGTAACATAACCTATTATTACGGCACTCGCCGACAGCGTAACGGGACACGGCGTAACGGAACAATGAGCGAAACGGTACACGGCGTAACGGGACATTTTTTCATGCATGCAGCCGGCGTTCATCGATTTATTAGACGTTGTTACGTCAAAAAAATTAATTTCTACATCTTGGGCATAAATTTCTGTCAGAGTTATCTGTTAACTGCGGGTGTGCGAACTGCATTGGTTCTACCCACGAACTGCCCGCGCCTTGCAGTCGGGTTCCCCCGGCGGCTGTTCGTGCATTCCCGTCACGCGCGCTTCGGGGGCGCCGCCGCGCGGACAAATGGAGAGGCTGGCGGCGCAGGAAATTGCATCGTCTGCAGGAAGTCGAAGCTCGGAAGGCGTTTTTTTTTGGGGGGGGGAAGTAGGGGAGAGAGATGCGAAAAAAAAAAATTTTTGGAAGTGCGAAAGGAGATCTGCTTGGATATGCAGGCTAAGTCGGGTAGCTTTCTGGTTAGCGGAGGAAAAAACTCCCGCGACGCCGCGAACATGTTTAGAAGCGCTCTCTTTGTCCGCGCGCCGCTACACGCCTCGGAGACGAGAAGTATCAATTTCTGATTTTAAAAAATAAATTATAAAGAAATTTTGTCAGAGTGAAGTCACGAAATTTATTCACCTAGTATTCTCTCCCCCCCCCCCTCCCCTTCTCAAAATTAATATTTTCTTTTTATATTTCACTGTCTGAAAAAGAGAACATTTAAATAACACTAACACAAAGGGGAAAAAAATCCCTTTCGGCACAGCCTACAGGAGTAGGTATATTTTTAAGTACCTACTTCTTTTTGGATATTTTTTGGAACATTTGTACTTAATGTACATGGTAAATTTATTTTCTCCGATATTACAAAATGATCGACTAAACATTTTCTCAGTTTCCATGTAGCAAAAATTATATTTTTGTTTTTTAACTCAATGCATCCAACATTGGAAAGCTTAGAACGAATTACATGTTATGCCAACTAAAATAATTATTAAATTTTTTTTTACCTTAAACAACAGTTTTTATTCCTTTTAACTAATAACGTAGTCGTATAAAAATCTGCTTTGCACCAAGGCTTAAGATAATAATAGTAAGATGGTTTAAAATAAATTCGAACGCATCTGATACTCTGAAAGTGTGTTTTTAATTTCACCCCCTTTTTTTGCGGTAATAATTCGTTTCATAAAAATTTGTTTCAGCCAAAGTTTTTTATAAAGTTTAGGATTCATACAATAAATTATAAAGGATTTGATAGTATACTTTTAAACTTTGTTATTTTAACCCCTTACAAAAATGGTTGGTTAAGTAAAAATTAATTTTAACAAAAGTTTTAAACAATATTTAGAAGGTTAAACAAAAATTAAGAATAGATACAATAGCTTACATGGTAGTGAAGTTTCATTTATTTTCTAATTTCAACACCAGGTTTGTTTTAACACCTTGCAATAATTCTTTGTATTTTCAAAAATTGTTTCAGACGGTGTGCTTACTAAGGGAGTTATGAATTAATTTTATTATTTTAACCCCTTTTTATCCACCCTGTCCAGTGGTTAATTGTATTAGAAATTGGTTCGACAAAGGTTTTAGGTAATATTTGAAAGTTGTGCAAACAATTTTAACGGATTTTATAGTGTGCCTACTAACGGAGTTATGAATTTTTTTTGTCATTCAACCCCTGTTTATTCCACTACTTGCATTAATGGTAGGTACAATAACAATTATTTCAGATGAAAGTTGTTGATAATAATTTGGTTTTGCAGTAAATTAGAACAAATTTGGTGGTGTACGAGGTACGGAAATTATTAATTTATATTTAATATCACCCCAGTTTATTTTAACCCCCTGCATCAATGGCTCATCTTATCAAAAATGGTTTCTGACAAAAATTTTTAGATAACAATTAAAAGATTTACAAACAATCTGAACAAATTTTATGGTGTGATTTCTAAGATAGTTATGTATTTAGTTTTGTAGTTTTGTATTTTAACCCATCTTTATCCACCCTTTGAAGCAATGGTTAGTTGTTTCAGACAATAGTTTAATAATATATTTAAGGTGTACAAACAATTCGAACGGATTTAATATTGTAATTACTATGGGAGCTATTCAATTTTTTTGCCATGCAACCCCTGTTATTTTCCACCCCTTTCATTAATAGATGGTCGTATAACAAATTATTTTAGACGAAAGTTGTTTATGATTTTTGTTATAATGTTATAATTTTTGTTAAATTATAATGAATTTAATAGTGTACATGCTACGGAATATGTGATTTTTTTAATTATACCTCTTTTTTTAAATCTCGTTTCTGCAGTGGTTCGTTTTTATCAACAATTATTTTAAACAAACGTTTTAGATAAAAATTATATAATTTATAAATAATTTTAACTTATTAGATAATGTGCTTACTAAGGGAGTCCTCCAAGCCTTGTTTTTTTTTCTCATCTCTTGCAGTTATGGTTGGTCGTAAAAAAATATATATTTAGACAAAATATTTTGATATTACCCCTATGAGTTATAATATGTTCAAACGGATGTGACATTCATCATAACAGTGATTTTTCTGTTGTTTTTTTTTTAAACACTTTACCCATTTCCACCCCTTTGGTCAAATATTGACCATTAATTAACTTGACCGAGATTTTCCTTTATTATATTTTATGTATCAGTTTAGAAGTTATTTGTGAAAAATAACGCCAATTATCGTGTTCCTGAAAATTTGATATATAAACTTTTGAGTTGTCGATAGTTTTGGGGTCTATGGACCGTGAAACGAAAAACTATATAAAGATTTTCCGGAGGTCGCACAATGGTAACGGCTACAATAGGTAGGTTGTTCTACGACATTAAAAAAAATAGATTGTGAGTAATGTAATATTTATTAATATGTATGTCGCCCTCTAAAAGAGTGTAGTGTTCCATATCACTGATCCTGAGCAGCGCTGGCCAAATACATTCTTTTCTAGGGCCAGATATCATTTTTGAAACTAATCCGAGGGACAGACCCCTTTGAAAAATCATTACATAAATTTCTTACAGCGATCTTATAATGTTCTAGCTACGGTATCAGGTTTCTCACGGTCAGTTAAAGTTTTACACATACAATTTTTGGTTCAATAAGTATTAATAATATAGTGGTAATTTGTTATTTCAGGGCTTACACCTATCGAATACGCTAAACTTAAAAAACAAAATCCTTACAGAAAATGTAATGTTACGTTTTTGTTACTATCCTCAACAACTTGATGCTTTGTTTCTACCCCACAGTAACTATACATTTTTCGGGAATGAAAAGTACCCTGTCCTGTTTCAGGACCTAAAGTAACTAAATACCGAATTTCATGAAAATCGGTGCAGCCGTTAAGGAGCTGAGTAGGTTAACCATATATATATATATATATATATATATATATATATATATAAATTACAAAGACACACACACTTAAAAATTTCACCTTTAATTTACGAAGAACGCTGGCTACAAATTATCAAGGGATCTGCGTAAATTTGCGGGTACTAACTTCACTTAATATGAGCATGAATCAACAAAACTAAACCTATTATATCAAAAAAAACTTATAAAACTTGTAAAGACTACTTGCAAAAAAACTTTTATTTCTTTCGTGTGTGTGTGTTCGCCCGTCTATAACGAAAAACAAAGCTCAAAAGTTTAAATACGGCGTAGTTTATACGAAGATACTGTTATCTGAATTTACAAAGAACTCGGTTTTTTAGGCAAATTATTCGGTTAATGCATGTGTTTATTTATTGTAATTCATAAAAGTGCACACAAACTTTCGCATTTATAATATTACTAGAGACCGGAAAAATTCACGTATTCATTTAACGATATGCTAGAATCCAAACAACTGTACCTTTATATTGCTTCTGTGATTGGCTTACAGTTTATCTGAAGGACATTGAGCCAATGGAAAACCTTCAACCAAAAAAGTATCGAATCGCAAGTGTCCCAGTTGAAAGGTGTCATGAGTCAGTAGCCAATGAGCAGATGGCATTTGCCTGAGTATGTAGGGGGTTGTGGAGTCTATCCTAGAGGTCATCGAAAGCGCGAATTTTTCGGTCTCTAAATATTACAAGGATTATTTTGTAAGTTAATCAATAAATTCTATGTAGCATACGATTAAGAAACAAAAAAAAAGATATTTATAAAATATTGTAAAACACTAAAACATTTATTAAAATATTAATTAAATATTGTAAAAAAAATTTTAAAAAATTAAAACTGGGTTCGGAATCTTACCCGGGCATTTATGCGCCGTTCCTGAATAGCTTCCCGGTATTAACTGCGCATATTAATAATCACGGTAAGACCTAATAAATTCAAATTGTTGAATATTCGATTATATATTCCATGGTTTAGTAAAATTATGCTTAAATGTAAAATCAATTAAAAATAAGTGCCAATTTTTGTAAAAAAAAAAAAAAAAATCCTCAGTATTATCACCAAAAAATAAACATATTACATTTATACAAAAAAAACTATAGCGATGTGTTGTACAAGGTTACAATATCGTTCTTGTAGCTTAACAAATTTATTTCTAGGCAACTGTGGTTTCCAAAGGACTCTAGATTTTTCTTACGTGGGCAGCAAATTGACCACCGCTGCTCTAGAGGATTCGCTTTCACTTGGCCGAAAAATATTCTGGGGGAAGGAAGGAAGCGGGTTATTTAGAGGTGGATTGAGGGGGTTCGAGGGAGTCAAATAAATTGACAGTCGCCTCGCCGTCGGGCCCCCCCCCCCCCCCCCTCTGATGACGGGCTTGCTGGATCATCGGACGAGGATCTGAACTCCGGCGGGAGATAACACACCCGCGAGGGAGCCCGTCATGGAAGAAACATGGCTCGTGTCCTTCGGGGTTCACTCAGGACCGACGCTGCGACTCCCCTCCTCCGTCCCCTGGTCCACGGGAGTGTCCTTTCCCGGCCACCCCGTGTGGACGGCGCATGAGCCAGTCCTCGGGAGGGAAAAAAAATTGGTTGTCTGTTAAGTCGGTTTACGGACGATAGTTTAACGTGACAACGTAATGAAAAAACATTGATGAAATTATTTCATACTTTAATGAATAAAATTGAATCATTTTTATTTTAATAATATAAGAATAAATATTTGAAATTATACTAGTAATCAGATTTTTAAAATGCAAGAATAATTAACCTTTATTGCCGAAATTGTAGTTGTAATAAGCAATGAACACCACATAAACTTTTCACTTCACTTTATAAACAGTCGACGAAACAGTTTCACGTGTAGATGACTTGTAATTAATTTTAAAAACTGGCGATTAGCTTTAAAGTCTAAATATAATTATGAACAAGTTTTCATATAAGTAAATAAACTGTTATCAAATATCCATCATCAATTATATGAATCACTATAATTTTTTAGTCAATTGTAACATAACCTATTATTACTGCACTCGCCGACAGCGTAACGGAACACAGCGTAACGGAACAATGAGCGTAACGGGACACAGCGTAACGGAGCAATTTGGGTAACGGGACACTTTTTCGTGCGTGCAGCCGGCGTTCATTGATTTATTAGACGTCACGTCAAAAAAAAAAACAATTCTGCACTTTTACAAAACATTCCTCTGAAAGCCAATTGCCAAAGAAATAGTCTTGTCATGCTACAAGAAAGATATTGTAACTTTGTACAACACATGGCTGTGGTTATTTTCTGCATTTATCACACGAATTTTTATAAATGCGAAAGTTTTTGTGTGCATTTTAGTTACTCAAAAATTGCCGAACCGCTGAACGGAATTGGATAAGATTTGGCATACAACTAGCTTATAACCTTTTTTTACACAAAGGCCACAATATTTCTAAGAAATTAAATTTCTAATGAAATGAAAAACAAGGGGAAAATTCATTTTTATAACACACACACATTGAGGATGTGTCATTTCTCTATGTCCGCCGCCACACGGCCATATAGTAAGGTCTGGCAACTTCCCATCCTTCTCCTTGGTGAGACCCGTGAGACTCACAGCAGGCGGATGCTCTATGCCAGGAGACTCAGTGCAGACATCGTCGCTTGTACTGTGGCTCTCCAGCGAGATGGTGGAATGTCGCGATAGATCCACCGCGGAACACTTCGCGCTCTATAACCACCTTACGCCGCACCCATCCGAAAGCAACTCTCCTCTCGCCAAAAGACAGACGTCACACTTCACGGCCTAGTAGTCTCTTGTTTTCTAACTTCGCACACGTTGGCGCAATCTGCCGTGTAATTAATTAACTAATTCCAGCTTTACACGTTAGAGCACCGCGCGTCATCCTTGATGGCTCAGTCATTGAGTTTTTCAATACGTAAAATTTCAAAACTCTACTTTATTTTAAAACATGCTTATCCTTTTGTTTAGTAAAACCTAAGAAACTCAAATGTGCTCGTTAAAATTTATGTTATTTAAATATATATTAGACTGCAACTGCTTATATGAAATATAGTTAGTAACAGCTCCAAGTTCGTAATGTTAAAGAGAACCAACAGAATGTGAAACATCCTTGATGTTAATTTTATTCCAACACAATATTCTTGGCTAATAAACTATAGGTATTTTTAAGTAGTTATTATTTCTTGTAATGAATAGTTTACAAAGTGTATGCCAGGATTTTTTCACTACCATAAAGTTTTATTGGGCACGCCTGTACGCTTAGTACATCCCCAGATGTTCACGAAAGTGAATATGTACAGGTTCGTGTTGCCGGTGTTCACGAAAGTGAATATGTACAGGTGCGTGTTGCCGCACGTGGTCACGCCAACTTGACGACTTCGGCTCGTGGCTGTAGCAGAAACGCGCATGCGCATTGGACTTTTCAGCTGTTTGAAAATCCGTTTTGGGATGCGCGCGCATTTAATTGCATTTAGGTTGCATACTAAAATTTCACAACGCGCCTAAGTAAGAATAGCTTTAAATGAAAACAATGTTTGCGTGGAATCCACGCGTGACAGAAGTGAAACCTCTTGCTTATTATATTAATAGGTGTAGGGAACATGATTCTCTTTTATATATATATATATATATATATATATATATATATATATATATATATAGGTATATATTAATGTATGCGAGCGCTAAATTTTGCTATTGCGCGAGTCTGTAAGTGTTCAAGTATGAAAGTGAGCAAGCATGCAATTCTGTAAGTGTGCTGCGTCATTTCTACCTCTCCCCTGTCCTTTCCTCATCTTAAGGGGGTGCCTCCCATTTCAGGTCATGATTTTATATTTATATTAATCACTGATCAACTTTTAGACTTTTTTCAATTTTTTTAACATTCACGAAATGAAAAATATATATATATATAGCGCATACTTTTTGCATAATTAGCTGCCAAAGTTACATTTTTAACGTTTTTGGGTTGTACAAATAAGAAAATTTTAATTTATTGCAGAACTGAAACTTTTTTAGGTTTAACTGCAATGCCACTGCTTACTTCAAGAAATAGTTTGAATTTCTTTCAGAAGATATTAATAATTTTATTTGGCATTTCAAAATTCTCAAATTTGTTACGATTTTGACAGTCAAGAAAAATGAAATGAGTTTTTTTTATAGATATGTAAACCATATCATTAAGTAGCCAGTGGCATTGAAATTAAACCTACAAAGTTTCAATTTTGCAATAAATTAAATTCTCCTTATTCGTACAACCCAAAAACTTTTAAAAAATGTAACTTTGGCAGCTAACTATGCAAAAAGTATGCGCTGTATATGTTTTTTTCATTTCGTGAATGTTAACCAATTAAAAAAGTATACAAGATTATCTGTAATTACTGTAAATATAAAATCTGGATCTGAAATGGGAGGCACTCCCTTAACTATTCCCCTCATGCGTTTGGAAATATCATTTAAGGATTTTAATTTACCTATGAAAATAAGATATCTGCTTCATTAAACTCAAGCTCTTCAATAAATGGTACAAGGACTAGAAAAATATCATTTAAGGATTTTAATTTACCTATGAAAATAAGATGTCTGCTTCATTAAAATCAAGCTCTTCAATAAATGGTACAAGGACTAGAAAATATAATTTAAGGATTTGAATTTACCTATGAAAATAAGATGTCTGCTTCATTCAAATCAAGCTCTTCAATAAATGGTACAAGGACTAGAAAATAGCTATAGATAGAGACCTTCAAAATTCGCGGATTCAGTGACCTCCGGGATAGACTCTACTACACTCTAAACACTCGGGCAAATGCCACCTGTTCATTGGCTGTTGACTTGTGAGTCGTCTCGACTGAGTGTCTGTGATTCGACACTTCTTTGAGCGAAGGTCTCTAATTGGCCCTCATTACTCCAGAATTAACAGTGAACCAGTGGTAGAAGCAGCGCTAAGGTATAATTATTTGAATTGTAGCATGTCACGAAATGAATCCGCGAATTTTGCAGGTCTCTAGCTATAGATAATACATAGTGGAAATACGCTCGATAATTGTATCCCCCTCAGAAAGGAAGTTTTCACTTGAGAAGGGTTTGTGAAACGAAAGGGTGTGTTCGGAACGCCCACAGCACGCGCGCTCTGTTCTCTGATGTTCGCAGCCAAGCTGGACGGCGTGAAGACGTACATGCGCATGCGCCGGGTTCCGAACCACCTGCAGGTGAAGGTGATCAAGTGGTTCGACTACCTGTGGCTCACGCAGAAGTGCTCGGACGAGGAGAAGGCCGTCAGCTGTCTGCCTGGTGAGACGCGGCGCATGAAACGTGTTCCGCCGGGCGACGCAACATCCAGAGCGATCGCCGTTTGTGCGCGCGTGCATATAGAGACCGGAAAAATTCGCGGGTTCAATGACCTGCAGGATGAACTCCATAGTTCTGCGTACACTCTCGTCGAATGTCGCCCACTCGTTGGCTGCTGTCTTGTGAGACGTCCCAACGTAGCAGCCTGTGATTCGATAAAGCTTTGGTTGGACGTTTCACATTGGCCCAGAGTCATCCAGGTGAGTTGTGAGCCAATAGCAGAGGCAGCACTTAGGTATAACTATTTGTATTTTAGCCTATCGCGAAATGAATTCGCGAATTTTTCCGGGCTCTATAGCATGCGTGTTGGTTGGAATTTCCGTGAAAACTTTGTAGGTAGGCGCAGGTGTGCACGTTGAATTTTTTTTAATTTCTTGTACCAGCAAAAAAACGGTCAAGGAATTTAAGGTAAACTTAATCAACACACAATGTACAATGTCGCTTTCAAAATCAAACGCATCGCTTTAATTCCTGGCTTGGAGTTCAAAGAGGAAAGTGCCCTCAGAGATCGTGTTACTGGATGCCTGTGAACTAAATAAAAGAAGGTGAACTAAAGGGAAAAAAATACATGCAATTTAATGTAACTGGAATACATCTATACAGCTTCTGTGAGAGTTTATTAATCTTATTATACATGCGGTGAAGTTAAGGCGTGGCTACTACCTTTTCTTACACTGAACCAATTATTTTAAAAAATATATATTACTTTTACAAATAAAAATTAAAGTTAAATAGTAAAACTAAGAAATGACTAAGCTAAGAAAATAGCTTGCACTTAAACTAAGGGGGAAAATATATATAATCAATTAATATTTTTCAGTAGGTTCTCTTAAACGGTAGTATCATTTCTTACAGAGAAAACGTACACGTTTCAAATATCAAATTTAAAAAAACAGTAGATAAACAAGAATATAAACTTTAATTTAAAAAATGAATTAAAAATGTATTTATTGCGTTCACTTTTGAAAACGTTTCCACAATTATCTACTTTTAGTATTATTTTGTTGTAAGATTGTTTATTGCATTGTAAATATTAGTTATTAGTTGTGGGTTCATATTTACAGTCACTGAAAACGGATAATGGCTAAGTCACAGTTCGGGGCGAACTGCTTTTGTGATTTAAACCAAGACAGTCAATTAGCATACACGCTAATAGAAGATTTTGATGGCCAGATTCAATCACGGTCATACTATATGGATCTATGTGTACGAGTTTTATATAGTACTAGCGTATATAAATTTTTTATAGTTGGCACCCCTCACACTGGCAACCAGTCGATTGTGTAGCGCCCACGTGCGATACTTGCACTCAACACGCGTTGCCTATGTTCAGGCGTGCCACCAAAGAATTCTACGAGCTCCAAAATTGGACCTCACAAGTAATGCGTCAAGGTTATTTTCATGATTTATTTTCCTATACCATCAATTATTAGGTGCTATTAACAGTCATCCTGTGTATATATATTATCTATAATAAATCAATAAAATTATTTAATGCAATTCTTTATCGGGTCAATACTGGCTAGTTTATCGTCCTTTATCTATGTTAGGTGTAAAATTACTTCCTTTTTATGTTCATTTCTGCACATATGTTCTTACAATCGTAACTTTTGTGCCGGATAAACTGTTGGTGAACACGTCTTTATTTTTTTATTTTTTTACCTTTATATTTCGAGAACATCTTTTAATAATATCAAACAGGTTAAGGTGGGCTTTTTAACTAATTGTTCGTGATTATATTTAAACAAATTATTTAAATTAAATATGCCAAAAATGTAAATAATATTTGAAAATTAAAAAAAGTATGCAATTTTTCATCAATGTTTTCTCATGACGTTATCACGTAGAATTATCGTCCGTAAACCGACTTTACAGACAAACCCCTTTTCTTTTTTTTTCTTTTTTTTTTTGGAAGACATTCAGTTGTTAGTTTTATGTTCCGATTGTTCTTGAGTACACGTGTCCGAAGTGTAAAGCTGGGTTTACGATTGATTTCCTTAAGAATTAAAACTTAACATCGAGCACACGATTAAGTCAAAACTACATTTTCCAGTTTATGATTGACATCGAAGTCGTTAATTCCAACCAATCACATCACAAAACACATGGTCGGCCATTGTTCGAAATGGAGAAGCAGTTTTGAAATAGGTTATTGACAAATGGGATATCCATTTTTCTTCTATCATTACATCATCTTCTACTGAAATGTAAAATTCAGTTGCATAAGAATGTTCACTCATGTATAAATTAATTCGTAATTACAAATATACGAATTCTAACCAAAAATACTGCCACGCTCGGTCCAATACCAAGACATAAACTTCCGGCTGAAAGGTTCCAGTTTGTTTAGATAGGTCGCTTCCCTTAAGTCTTAACGAAAAATATAAAATATAACCATTTCTGTTAAGTCTTAAGTCATCATATGGTTCGCACACGACCCGTCAAAATTCGCACCCGACAATCATAAACCATTCCACTAGTTTACATACAGTCATATGGTAAGTACACGACTAAGTCTTAATCCTTAATTCTTAATTTTGAATCGCAAACCCACCTTTAGGAGCAACGTCCGCACGTGTCTGTGGTGTAAGGAACAAAGCCTGCACGTTGGTTGGCGAAGGTGCGCAGAGGGACGTGCGTGGTGCCCGCAGACAAGCTGAAGGCGGAGATCGCCATCAACGTGCACCTGGACACCTTGAAGAGGGTCGAGATCTTCCAGAACACCGAGGCGGGCTTCCTGTGCGAGCTGGTGCTGCGACTGCGGCCGGTGCTCTTCTCCCCGGGCGACTACATCTGCAGGAAAGGTAGTATGTGTTCTCGTCGTCTGCGAGATTCCTACTGTGTGTTCACGTCAGGCAACGACGTCTGCAGGAAAGGTAGTATGTGTTCTCGTCGTTTCCAAGAATACTACTGTGTGTTCTCATCAGGCAACTACGTTTGCAGGAAAGATAGTATGTGTTCTCGTCGTCTGCGAGAATCCTACTGTGTGTTCACGTCAGGCAACTACGTCTGCAGGAAAGGTAGTATGTGTTCTCGTCGTCTGCAAGATTCCTACTGTGTGTTCACGTCAGGCAACTACATCTGCAGGAAAGGTAGTATGTGTTCTAGTCGTTTCCAAGAATACTACTGTGTGTTCTCATCAGGCAACTACGTCTGCAGGAAAGATAGTATGTGTTCTCGTCGTCTGCGAGATTCCTACTGTGTGTTCACGTCAGGCAACTACGTCTGCAGGAAAGGTAGTATGTGTTCTCGTCGTCTGCAAGATTCCTACTGTGTGTTCACGTCAGGCAACTACATCTGCAGGAAAGGTAGTATGTGTTCTCGTCGTTTCCAAGAATACTACTGTGTGTTCTCATCAGACAACTACGTCTGCAGGAAAGGTAGTATGTGTTCTCGTCGTCTGCAAGATTCCTACTGTGTGTTCACGTCAGGCAACTACATCTGCAGGAAAGGTAGTATGTGTTCTCGTCGTTTCCAAGAATACTACTGTGTGTTCACGTCAGGCAACCACGTCTGCAGGAAAGGTAGTATGTGTGCTCGTCGTCTGCAAGAATCCTACTGTGTGTACACATCAGGCAACTACGTCTGCAGGAAAGGTAGTATGTGTTCTCGTCGTCTGCCAGATTCCTACTGTGTGTTCTCATCAGACAACTACGTCTGCAGGAAAGGTAGTATGTGTGCTCGTCGTCTGCAAGAATCCTACTGTGTGTTCACATCAGGCGACTACGTCTGCAGGAAAGGTAGTATGTGTGCTCGTCGTCTGCAAGAATCCTACTGTGTGTTCACATCAGGCGACTTCGTCTGCAGGAAAGGAAGTATGTGTGCTCGTCGTCTGCAAGAATCTTACCGTGTGTTCACATCAGACAACTACGTCTGCAGGAAAGGTAGTATGTGTGCTCGTCATCTGCAAGAATCCTACTGTGTGTTCACATCAGGCGACTTCGTCTGCAGGAAAGGAAGTAGGTATGTGTGCTCGTCGTCTGCAAGAATCCTACTGTGTGTTCACATCAGGCGACTTCGTCTGCAGGAAAGGAAGTATGTGTGCTCGTCGTCTGCAAGAATCTTACCGTGTGTTCACATCAGACAACTACGTCTGCAGGAAAGGTAGTATGTGTGCTCGTCGTCTGCAAGAATCCTACTGTATGTTCACATCAGGCAACTACGTCTGCAGGAAAGGTAGTATGTGTGCTCGTCATCTGCAAGAATCCTACTGTGTGTTCACATCAGGCGACTTCGTCTGCAGGAAAGGAAGTAGGTATGTGTGCTCGTCTTCTGCAAGAATCTTACTGTGTGTTCACATCAGGCAACTACGTCTGCAAGAAAGGTAGTATGTGTTCTCGTCGTGCGAGACAACGCCTGCAAGAATCCTAATGTTTGTTCACATCAGACAACTACGTCTGCAGGAAAGATAGTAGATGTTATAAATGGGCAACTTATTCTGTAGAGAAGGTACAAAATATTATCCTCGGGTGACTACATTTGCAAGAGAAGGTAGTGAATTTTCTCGTCCAGAGAATACGTCTGTAGGAAAGGTGGTATATATTTTATCCGTTTGACTTCACTACAGTAAATGTATATGTTATCATCAGGTGGCAATGTTAGCAGGAAAGGTAGTAGATATAATTTTCCGGGGACAACATCTGCAGTGTGAGAAACTGCATCTGCGAGAACGAAGATAATTTTTTTTTAAGTTTGCAAGGTAGTGGCGTATTTTGACTTGTGTTTTATAAACTCTGTAGGTTTTTTTTTTTTTTTGCATTTGTTGCATGTTGCGTCACTGCGTTCTTGCGTATTTTGCGAAGGTTTTCAACCCCAGCCTTGCGGCTGTATGCGTACAAGTGTAATACGGCGAGGATCGATTCCTCTTGATGATGGAGAATGTAGGTTCTCGGGTTTCATCTTCGTGCCCTTGCTTCTTTGGGAAGCGGAGTGGACAAGGGCGCGAGTTCCAAGTACACTTCGAGCTCAAGGGTGGCGATGGGCCTCCTCGGAAAGCAACACCAAATTAGCTACAGCTCGCACTGGGCGTAATTAATCGCCCCGGCTCGAGTCGGGCTATTAATTAACGATCCGGCAACATGGCGCCGGGCACCATGGCCCGGCCAATCAGCGCCGAGTAGGTTCGCGACAAAGGGTACGCCACTCCATTCCTCTTCTGGGCTAATTAGGTTTACGAGGCGGTTATCTGCGCGCGCCTTGTAGCCATGGCAACACGGGTTTAATTTCCGTGCTGGATTGGCTACTTTGTAAGTTAGATCGCTGCTGTGTAAACTGCTTCCTTCGGTGCAAGTTTAATGCAATAACCTGGGGTGCTCGAGAGATTGGGGATATGCCGATCGGATCTGCAAACTGCTGAGGGCACGTCGCGTTTGCCTGGACCTATCTGGGCGAAATTGCAAATACATTGTAGAACGAAAACCATTTTAGATTTATCGGTTAGTGATAGTGATGAAGTTAAAACCGCAAGTCAAAAAAGTTTTATCTCAATTAATACTTTTTTTTTCCTTGGTGCCCGAGTTCGTATTCTTACCCGGGCACTTTTACTCTATAAGTTATTTGCAAACCTTTCCATATGCATTTTTCCAGTTTTAACTGCGCACTTTAATAAGCAAAATAATACATAATAAAGTCCCATATTTTCATATTCTGTTTAATTTACTATTGTTTTAACGTTTTAATGTAGTTTTTTTTTACATACAACATTGACTTTTGCACTGTTTGTCATGGGAAAATACCAAAAATAAATAATATCAATCAATAAACAAATAATATGAAGATAAAAAAATTCACAGAACACAAGACTGAATCAGCTGATGTAAAACAAACTTATACAACGACGAAACTAAACAAGTACTATGGTCAACACAACAACTATAGCACTGACGAACACAGGAAGGTTTCAAATGACAAAAAGTTGCGACGTTTCGGATACTGACATATGTTCCCGTCATCAGGCACGAACAGAATCATGATTTTTTTTTTTTAATTTATGGAATTTTTCCATGACAAACAGTGAACATCTGCAATTTCGTATGTCCAAAAAAAATTTGAATAAATGAAAATTCCCCATTGCATGAATCATTTAAAGAAATTGTGGTTTTAAACGTATTTCATATGTGCAAAAAAATTAACCATAGCCACGTGTTGTGGTGATACAAGACTGTTTCTTGCCAACTGTGATTCCAAAGGCCTATTCTGAAAAACTAAAGGTAAATAACTTCCTCTTTTCATTAAACCCGGCGGAGATAAGTAATTCCAAATACTTTAGGAGATATCGCCGATCTTATTTTGCAATACTAGACCTGTCCAATCATTCGACCGTCGCCATTTTTTATTTTGCCGTGTGTATGTGGATGGTCGATTAGGTCAGGTCAGTTACATTATAAATACTTTCAAACTAAGCAGACATTGAAAATAATATGAATTAATTTTAATGTTTGTTTAGTTTTAAAGTGTTTATAATGTAACTGACCTGACCTAACAAACCGGGACAAAGGATTAACAGTAGGAACTCACGTATTTTTTTTACTCATTATTTTCGCAACAATATCCAAATAACAAATAAAACATTAAAATTTGAAACGTTAAAAAATCATACTCGTAAACAAGAAACAAAGTGAACGCCGTATGAATGCACATGTATTGTGATGAAAATTAAAAAATTCGATATCTCCTAAAGTATTTGGAATTTCTTATCTTCGCCAGGTTTAATGAAAAGAGGAAGTTAAAGAGCATAGAATAAAAGTATTTTCGGATTTTTAAATTTTTTTTTTTCACAAATACCGCCCAACTACATATTTACAAAACTAAAGATATCTTAGATCCCTCGATGACGCCGTGTCGTTCTTGGGGGCCGGACCTGCGGGTGGACTTGAACCAGTGGCTGTATCTCTGTATCTCTGCATCCCTGCATCTCTCGGCAGGCGAGGTGAGCAAGGAGATGTACATCGTGAACCACGGCCGGACCTGCGGGTGGACGTGAAACAGCGGCTTCATCCCTGTATCTCTGTATCTCTCGGCAGGCGAGGTGGGCAAGGAGATGTACATCGTGAACCACGGCCGGCTGCAGGTGGTCGCCGACAACGGCAAGACCGTGCTGGCCACCTTGAAGGCCGGCTCCTACTTCGGAGAGATCAGCATCCTCAACATGGGCACCGCAGGTAAACAGCTGGGTAAATATGCCACACACACGCTCTCTCTCTCTCTCTCTCTCTCTCTCTCTCTCTCTCTCTCTCTCTCTCGCACACTCGCGCGCACCCCTGCGTCACCTTCGATGTCGCTCGCCCCAGCGCGGGAGGTCAGGACCCAACTTACGCCATCTTGGTTTCAGCCGTTCTCACTCCGTAACAATTTATATTATATATATACACATAAAAAAGGACGTTGGTATGTCTGACGTTGATAAACTCCGACAACATATGACCAATTGCCATGAAAGTTGGCACGTAGTAATGTTTTTTTTTGACGTGACAACGTCTAATAAATCGATGAACGCCGGCTGCACGCACGAAAAAGAGTCCCGTTACGCACATTGTCCCATTACTCTGTGTTCCATTACGCTCATTGTACGCTTGCGCCGCATATATCTCTCTTCCACTCGATTGGAACAACCATCGATTTGACTTTTTCGAGGCACATTAAACTTGAAACACTCCCATTCGTTTCCTACTTTTCCTACCATCGTCCTATCCTTAACAGAATAACACAGATTGGAAGAAGTTAAATAGCAAACATGTATAAAAGTTATAGTTAAAATAATCTCTTCGTTAAAGTAATAAACATATTTGAATTAATGAGTGCAAATAAAAGTAAATTTATCAATTAAACTGTAAATTTCATTTCACTCCTTCTTTGTATTCATACAAAATAGTGATAATTCAATAAAAATTATTCAATTTCATTCATAAATGTATGCAATCATTTCATCAATGTTTTGTTATGACGTTGTCACGTTAAACTATCGTCCGTAAAACGACTTAACAGACCACCAATTATTTTTTTATGGAGAATGTTTTTGTGCTAACGGTTTTACTTCGCAACTCACATGCTAGATGGCGCTGCAGCGCATCAACTTCTAAACCGTTCAACCGATCGCCATTGGTAAACAAAAAAATATGATAGGTCATAGACATAAGTATACGAAAAGCAATTGTGTGTCATTCCTCTATGTCCACCACGCTATCAATTTTGCTTTAACTCACGGACAATATATCACCCTGAGATTCAGTCCGGGCAACGCCGGGTACTGCAGCTAGTCTTCTATGTTTTAGTTTTAAAAATCGAGCATTGTTAAAGCATAGGATATAATTAAGTGGAATGCCTGAATTTTTTTTTAATGTGAACTTAGAGATATTTTGTAAATTTGTAAATTTACATTAAAAAAACTACATGACTAAAAAAAGTGTTCGCAGTAATACTTGTCTCATATTCTTACCTCCAATAGTTCAAGGTATTTGTAAATCGTTCCTTGAATCGCTTTCCAGTATTAACTGCACATGTTAACAAGCACGGTAAAATAAACTAACGTCAAATTTTTTAATGTTTCATTGTCTTTTCCACGGTCTAACAAAATTATGCTTGATAGAAACATCTATTAAAATATAAAATTATACGATGTTTTTTTTTAAGTAATGCTCAGTATTATCTTGAAAAAGGAATTTCATGAACGTAAATATTTCCATCGCTATGTGTTTTACAAATTTACAATATTTTTCTTGGCAATTAGTTTTTTCTGTGTAATGACTAACTACTATAAATAGTTTACCGTATAAATCATTGGTGTTTTGTATTTAATTCATTCATTTCTGGAATGACTGCAGCTTTAATAATACCGTCATGATACATAATATTGTGGTCTTCAAAAATTTCTTAATAATTTATTTATGCCTTATCAAAGTCACTATCATTTTTACGTAAAAAATATGTTATGGCATTAAAACTGTTAAAACAAATGTGGCTAATTTTGGTTCCTATCTCTCCTACTTTAAGGATGATTTGCACGGTGATACCTTTGACGCTAGTCTCTGGCTTGTCTCATTGCTCTCCTACAGTGTTAAAAAAAATTTCCTTCAAATTTACGAAGATCACTGGTTTAAAATTATCCAGGGATCTTCATAAATTTACGGACACTGAGATCACTTTCTTTGAACGTGAATTCAAAAAAATTTACAATTTCTTGGTGTATTACGGAACCTTTCAAAACTTCAATAAGAACACTCTTCTGTTGTCCACTTGTTAGTTTATCTTTGTTTAGAGCGAAACATTCAAATCGGAAATCAAAATACAGCGGGGTTTCTAGGAATATTCAGTTATATGAAATTACGAAGATTTGAGTCCGTGTTCTATTGGTCCATTTTGCAAAGTTATTTTAATTATGTAGGAATTTTTGATGTGTTCCGTCTTAGCTCTCGGTATACGGAATTTGGTGGGCGTAATCTCTTGAATGTGCTGGAAGTCGCACGGTGCTGCTATCTGTGGCGAATGGCGCGAACCCAATTTCAAAAGCTCATAGGGAAACTTTAAAGTATTAACTGTTTAGTTTATTTGAAGAAGATTTGCTGTATTTTTATAAAATTCCTTGTCGAAAATCAGGTCCAAATTCACGGTTAAAAATTTGTTTAAGTATTTTATTTTTTCAATTTTATAGGTGCTTTTTCATTGTATAGTTTAAAATTTCTCTCTGCAAATCAAACTATTCGATAGTCTACGTGGATGCTCTGGCAGCGAATTCTAGCATCGGGTGCGGAAACTACGTGTGATTCGGGTCAAGAAATCTATTTGAATACACATTTTATTTTTGTAATTTAGTTGTTTTTTTCGGTATTAGTTTAAAGAAATGTACGTTGAATCTCATTTCCGAGTTTCGTATCATAAGTTTATTTGAAACATGAGAAAATATGAGTTTGCTCTTTGCCGAGGTTAGATGTTTCACATCTCTAGCGAGTTCCGAAAGATTCGCTCTTTTTTTAAAAATTCTAACTGCCAAAATGTTTTATTGTTTTGCTAAAAGTAAAAAATATGGAACACATTTCTGTTTTACTTGCAAATCGTAATCTCTTACTCCACATGCATCATGATTTGGGAAACCATAATGTGTGCATCTTAAAATAAAACATTTGTAGTACTTTTTGCACAGGAATCTACTGTTTAATTCGCTGTATTATATTTGTTTATTTAGGGTCCTTCGTGCCCGTGGTAGCTAACGTTTTACGTCCTTTTGGAGGGATAGTGGGTTCCATTCCAGCTTCCAGGCATGTCTCCAGGTTAACCCCACTGTTACGAAGTACTTCGGAGACCGTAAAGCACCCCATACACTAGCGGACATGCTCGCCGACTTGGCTCGGCGAGCATATCCGCCAGTGAGTGGGCTGGTTTGGCCTCCGTCAGACCGAGTATGCTCGGCTCGCCGTCGGATGGCAGTTCCCTCCGAGCCGGGCCCCGGACCGAGCATATCCGCCAGTGAGTGGCAGGTCCCAACATGCTCGCCCCGAGCCCACAGCGAGTGTGCTGTCTGTTGCATCGTCATGTATTCTAGTGACAATCAAGTTTTTTTTTGGGAGGAATTCATAAATTTATATCGCACCTTTCGAACGATGTGGGATATAAGTAGTAAGGAGTATGTCAATAGGCATATCAATCTAGATTGCTACGATCAGCTAGTGAAAACAGAAGCCAGAGAAATGTGAATGAACATTATATGTGAATGCGAATGTACATTTATCCATCCTCAAATAACTATGCAGGTCTGTTGAGTATGGCACTCTCAGCATTGACATTTCACTATAACGATTTCGTTCCACAAGCCACCTTTTAGACCAAACTCTTCGTGTCATTTTTAGTGGCTCTTAATCCAAACAAAATAATCCGCCAAACAGTGCAATGCTACTTGCAGCCATTGTGCCGACTGTCTTTATGGAGAAAGAGACGAGCATGCTCGTGTAGTTTGTGGTAGCGGTCATGCGCCGAGCATGTCCGCTAGTGTATGGGGCGCTTTAATAATGGTCGGAGATTTACAAGAAAATATTTCGGCAAAATAGTTTCCCAAGAATTCCTTTATGATAATATTATTTTTTTTTTACATAAGTACGCGGTCCCAGTAAGAAGTCGGTCTCTGAAACTCTCCTGCCTGAACCATGGCCTGAACTCCTTTGCCCCTGATCAACCCCGCAACGACTCCTTTTGATCCCACGACCTTTTGCGCGCTGTTTCGCTACTTTGGTGGCGTTTTTCATTACCGGTGACGTTTTCAAAGACGCAGGAAAGAGGTATTCAGCTCTCCTTCGCAACCTTTCCTAATGGCAAAAAAAATTCTGCTTCAAATTCCATCAAGAATTTCCATTGCAATACTTATTGAACTTCGTTACCCAATAGAAGAAATTTTGTGTGAACCTGACGTTGTAACGGGAACAAAAAAAAATCACTGGCTTAATTTTTCTGGGTCCTCGTGTTTCAATATTATTTCTTCCTATGAAGGTTTCTGTAGACATTCATTTAAAATTTGTATTCTGTATTTATTCTCTCTCAATTTTTTTAATGTTTTACAATTTATTCGTAGGATCTTGTATTTTCATGTCTGCTTTTCGGAAGTTAATTGCTTTCCATTCATCTCCGTTGAACCAACGGTTTTATTCTAAAAATGTAATTATTTGTAGATTTTTTTCTGCCTGTGTGTATTTTGCATTCATCAATATTCTTGCTACAAAGAATATATATTTTTACTATTATTTTTTTATTTGCATACAGATTAAATTTTCTCTATTGATTTATTATTGTTACCGTGGTACAGCATGAAATGAATTTTTTTTGTAAGAACTGTGATAGACTGCAACACATAGTTTGAAATAAAGCCACGCACAGTTATCGTACTAAAGGGAATTGCTGAATTGTTTGCCAAGTTATCGACTTATCGCTTGGGATTTGTGCATGTTCGAAGCCTCTGCGAACTTGGTTCCCCTTATAGCAAATTCTATCAATTGACATGATATTGTTTATTTTAGTTATTTGTTTTTTGTTGCGTCGATCCCACCTGGAGTTGAACGCCCTGGGATTTAGAACATGTCAACAATCAATCACACAACACATTAATTATAACACAAGTTAAAAAAACATTCTTGCAATGCAATACAATAAAAACTATATTTGATGAAATTATATCCGTGAGCTGTGTACATCATAAGAATGTTAATTATGATTTGGTCATACTTTCATAAAGTAAATTTTTACGATATTACACTATAACAATGAAAATAAATGTGTCAACAGTAAAACAGTTTTATTTTTTCTATCTGTTGTTATATTGAAGATTTTTCAACACAAGATGCTACTATCCAATGAATTTAACTCTGTATTTCCTGTTTCACTGACAGGGAAATGTTTAAATTTTAACTCACACATACGTGAAACCTTCAGGAGGCTATTCGTTGCCATTGGTCTATCAGGTTATTGGTTATAAGAAATTGTTTTTAGTTACTGTGGTTTTTTTGCTATATGAGTTTAAATTAACGATATCGTTTGCCCAATATTTTTCGGGAAAATAATACTTATTATGGGACGACAGAAATAATTTTTTAAAAAAACGCACAACAATACAGAAAGCGACACACACTTAGGAATTCATCAGAACATTTAGCACTCAAAATATTCATTAAATATATTTTAAACGTAATTTTTTCTTTTGAGTTTTAATATTGTAAAGTTGGCTGTCATGCAAGTTTTTTGTTGACTCGTGTTCACGTGGTTATAATACATCACACTGCCATTAAACTACAAAGATAGGTCCTTATGTGCATGTATCAAGGCGGCGAAAATGTTGACTGACTTTGACAATCGATCGTGATCCGATTTAAATGCTGTATTGTTTATTATTGTATACGAAAAATATTAAATCAGTTTTTTTTCTTAAGCAACTAAACAATTGCACATAACATTAAAACATATAAACGTGTTAGTACCGTTTTTTTATGGTATGCAATTTCAGGTTGATTTCAAGGCCTAAAAATTAAACAAAACTCTGCATTAAAAAAAATTCAAAAAGCGACAGTATCTAGAAAATAATATAAAATATAATATAGAGAATATATGGTGATCATTTTTTCTATATTTAAAGTCCTATTGATTATTGTAAGATTATTAAAATTATATTATTTATTTATTTATTTAGAATTATATGCGATGTATGCGCACTAAACTAACACTTCAGAATACGTGAAAAATATTATTCAATTATTTTTCAGTATTTTGAAATTTTGTAACTGTAAACGATTTGTTTGGACATTATAAAGTTTTTTTAAGGGCAAAAAAGCAATTTGGCTGTCAAATATTGTTTGATGTATTTTTCTATCACTTATATCATGTGCAAAATTTTGGACTTAAGTCATAAAAGATGGTCGTCCAATGAGTTAATTAATTAAAAAGCTGCCTTACTGCGTACCTCTTTCGTGTCCCCTTCTCTGTAAAACTAATCTGCTAATTTTTTTTTAGCAAAATGAAGATTAGATAACAATTGTTTCTACTTTCCTATTTCCGACTTTTATAATACTTATGTCACGTGATTAGCATCCGTGTGAGCTAGTAGGTTATCATTTAGAAACCCCCATCGTAGTTTCATCACGCGTTTTGAAGAGTTATTGTGAAATTATTTATAATTTCTTTATAAATTAGTTTGAAGATTTCAAACTTAATCTAAAAACATAAAAAAAAATGTTTCCACATGTTTACAACTCTGTAAAATTATGAAGTAATTATCGGAGTAGGTAGTGATTATCGTAGTTAACCTTCCTTAAATTAACTTGTAACACAAATTTTACACATCCACTTTCTTTAAATAACTGATGTTTGAAAAGTTGCAAAATAATGTGGTTTACATTTACACCTTACAATTTATATATTATGCTAACGAATACCGGATAGGCTGTTAATTGCGTAGAAAGCTAAATGTATACATAACTGAAACGCCATTTTGTAGCCCAATTTTATCACCAAAACGAAATGTTAAAATTCAGAAAACGAAGTTGAGATTGATTATAAAAACTTTTTAAAACATTTTTTTTTTAAATTTTTTTTACTATAAATTCTTTCTGAAATATGATGTGAATACCTAATGGCAAACAAGATGGTCGACAGGAAACTATTTTTATTAAATATATCTGTACCTCAGAGCCATAAACCACTACGTCACAAAAACAGTATTTTTCAAGAGAGCAGTTTAAAATTTTTTTAGAAAGTACCTCTCTAATATAATCAACAATTTTCTACCCAAAATATGTGAATATTTGGCAAAAGTAGATATGAGTGTTATATGTCAATAGAAATAACATAAAACGGTGGTCACGTTTGTGGTTAAGGTGAGTGCACAATTGGAAAAAATATAAATAACAGTAACAGTAGGTAGTTGACCGCCATGTTTTCCAACCTACTATTTCACAATAGCGCATAGGACGGGTGTGTGCATGGGAGACAGGTCGTGTGCGCAGAAGTAAAATGAATATATTTTAGTTATTTTACGGACGCATGGCGCAACAACCAATGAGAGTAGAGTAGGAAGAAATTTTGACGAGGCTAGACAACTGTTTGTATTTATCAATAATTATATGTACTATGGCAAGAAATTGTCAAGATATTATAATGCTTAGGCGTAATTCCTGCTTTGATTAATGCCATTACTTAGAAGTCTCTAGCAAAAATTGTAAATAAAAAAAGGTTTCGTGGCTATAATCGTTAACTAAAAATTTTATATAACCCTTATTTTTTTATCTATTTTTAAAAAACCGTGTTCACAAATTGCCGGTTAGATATCAAGGTGCAATCATTTTGGTAGTTAATATAGTTACTTACCCTGCCAACAGGTGTTGGATACTTCGCTAAATTTCGTTGGCTGGAATCAACAGTAAGGTTTCAATTGTGAACCGATATCGTACGAGTCGCGTGCACAATCATTTGTTCGGCCTGCTGTGTGCACTCCTTTATGTTTTCTTAGGGGACGCACCACAACGCCGAGATACCACAACGCCGAAATGCCTAATTGACCACAACGTCGACAGCTAGAAAACTGCTGTGTACCACAACGCCGAATTACCACAACGCCGAAATACACTAACGCCGAAAAATTTCATTGCAGGACTGCCACAAAGGTTAGGTTAGGTTAGACTAGGTTAGGTTATACTAGGTTAGGTTAGGCTAGGTTAGGTTAGGCTAGGCTAGAATAGGCTAGGTTAAGTTAGGTTATATTACGCTAGGTTAGGTTGGGTAAGGTTAGGTTTGATTGTGGTATTTCGGCGTTAAGGTACATTTAAGAAACACACAAAAATTCATTGAGTTGTTATTTCGGCGTTGTGGTACACAGCAGTTTTCTAGCTGTCGGCGTTATGGTTAATTTTGACATTCGGCGTTATGGTATTTCGGCGTTGTGGTAACGACCCGTTTTCTCATTGTGAACCCAGACTTGAAAGTGGGCACAGTGTGTTACGCCCCGGAGGAACGGGTCTGTCCCAAGTTCGGCGGTGAGGTCGTTAGGGTCAGTAGCTCGCAACGACTCGGATGGCACAGACTGGTGGATAAATAGGTTGCGAGACCCTCAGCAAGACATCGTCTCAGAGTTTGCCGGGAATCATTCCCGTAGGGTCATATAGAGAATCATCTCTATTATTTATTTTATAAACTTTTAAAAATCCCCACTCATTTCAAAAATATTATTCTCAAGATTTTTTTAAAGGTTGTAAATTTTTTTGACGTGACAACGTCTAATAAATCGATGAACGCCGGCTGCACGCACGAAAAAGTGTCCTGTAACGCACATTGTCCCGTTACGCTGTGTTCCTTTACACTCATTGTACGCTTGCGCCGCATCTATCTCTCTTCCACTCGATTGGAACAACCATCGATTTGACTGTTTCCGAGGCACATTAAACTTGAAACACTCCCATTCGTTTCCTACTTTTCCTATCGTCCTATCCTTAACATAATAATACAGATTAGAAGAAGTTAAATAGCAAAAATGTATAAAAGTTATAGTTAAAATAATCTCTTCGTTAAAGTAATAAACATATTTGAATTAAGGAGTGCAAATAAAAGTAAACTTATCAATTAAATTGTAGATTTCATTTCACTCCTTCTTTGTATCCATACAAAATAATGATAATTCAATAAAAATTATTTAATTTTATTCATAAAAGTATGCAATCATTTCATTAATGTTTTGTTATGACGTTGTCACGTTAAACTATCGTCCTAAAACCGACTTTACATACAACCAATTTTTTTTACTTAATATTACTGGATTTTTTGTGAATTGAACCGAAATATTTATGTAAAATTAAAGATATTTGTACACTTGAACACTTCCATGAAAACAAAATATTGTTCGCAGTAACACTGGGTTCGGTTTCTCATTCGGGCATTAAGATTTTCGTTGTCCCAGTACTTTAAATAGTTAAAGATATTTTGTAAAATCTTCCCTGAATAGCTATCCAGTATTAACTGAGAATATTGCGACAAAATAAATTCAAATTGTTGGATATTTGACTATCTTTTCCAAGGTTTGAAAAAATTATGTTTGTCTGTAGACCAATTAAAGTATAAAATTACGCGCCAATTTTCATAATAAATACTCTGTGTTACCTCGAAAAACGTATTTGATTTATGCTAAAAAAACATTACATTGTCTTTATTGTAGTATTACAAACTATTTCTTGGCAAATGATTTCCAAAGGAATCATTTGTAAATGTAAAAATTTTTTTCTGTGTATGGCCTTCGAGAGAAAACCAGGGGCCCTGGGAAAAAAAATATTTGGTTGGATACCTCTCAATATTATTTTTAATAAATTTTTCAAACCCCACAAAATTCAAAAACAATATTCTTTAGTTTTTAAACGTTACTGGGGCAATAAATATAAACATAATCTTTGCATTACCTGTAAGAAGTGATAGGCCAAGTCTCATTTTTTTTCAAATCCGATTCTCGAATTGGAATCTCAAAGAGTACCTCCAATATATCCCTAGAATTCCAATCTAGGTCTCAAAGGTCTATTTAAATAATAAATAGAAATGTTAACTATATTATTGAAACATTCAACCCTTTAAATGTTGTATTAAAAACGAAGTTTCCAGAGTCAATACGTTATATAATTAAATTACATGTTTAGTTACAGTATCTTGGGGAATAATAACAGGATAGGTATGGAAAAAAATTGCTAGTAAAATTCAGAGGTTATCCGTGTTGATTTTTTTTTCTTATTTACTTTACTTTCTCTAATATATTTCTTCGAATAGTTTTCCTCCGATATCAAATCCTTCAAATACTAAGTAGGATTAGAAGATTTTACTGTCCCATTCCTAACTTTAAGGTTTCCTATAAATTCTGTTACTAATAGACTTATGATAAAAAATGAAGGAGGAAAAAAACATTGGAATTTTTTGAACCACTCTGCTGAGTACGAATGTAGCTTCGAATTCTGCGCTGAGCACGTACTCTTTCCATGCTGTTTTCGTGCTGTAACGAAAGTAGCTTAGGCTCTGTGAATGATTTCATCCTGTAGAACAAAATAACACGTAGCCTATATTGGTAAACACATGGTTCTGCTACCAAAAAAAACAGTCAATATCACATTTGGTCTTAAATGAGTTAGTGTGTGCGTAATATACAATTCAACAGTTCGTCTCTTTTGGTGCAAGAGACAGATATATGCGAACTTCTCTGAATGAGATCTGTTTGCCAGAGAACCCTACTGTGCGTTTGGAGCAAAACTCAGATTAATAAAACTTTGTTACTCAAAAAGTACAATGCTGGACACCTCAATTTATCCGCAGACGTTTACAGTTATGACCACGGTAATGTTTGCAGTTTTCACATTTTTTTTAATTGTAAGGTTTGAAAAGTTGTACATTTAGTTATGCATTTGCCTTGGTCCCTTAGTTTCTTTGGACAGCCCTTCTTACAGCAAGCATTATCTCTCAGACATAGGAGGGGTGTTGAACTTTTTTTTAAGCATTTCTTTCCTTTACGAAAGTGAATCTCTTGGTAACTTAAACCCGCTGCAAAGCCACGATGAATCAAACTTGCACTCAGGAGTACCTAGTTTGCTATGGATAATCTACTTAACACGGTAGGCTCTCTAGCCGCGTTATGCCAATTAATTATGCTGTAATCTTCTTTCAGCTCTTGTCCAACGTCGCCAGGCTCCTTCTGTTACATTCCTCGCTTCTTCCTGGGGCCTCTCCTGTCCGTCCACTCTTTTCGCTCTCCACTTGTTCACGCCAGATTATCATCTGTCTCCCCAGTCTCGACAGGTCCGTAATTACCAAGTTACCAGCTATGAGTAATGGGGGGGGGGGGGGGGTGTCTTTGGACGGGTAGAAAGAGCCCAAAAAAAAAAACAGTTTTCACTTCACCTTCCTTTTCGACCCTTCCCTCCTTCTCTCCTCTCTCCTTCTTTACTACTTGCTTCCCTTGATCTCGCACTACGCTCGTGAATGACATGATTGTTAAAATATTGATAAATCGTTCCTCCGTTGCCGAGCCGAGGTTGAAAACAGGAAGCAAAGAGGTTGAAGGATGACGGTGAAAGTTTCCTCCCTCCCACCTTCCTCTTTGCCGTACCACAAATCCCCCCCCCCCCCCGGGCCCTTTTTTCCCTCCCAAGCGTCATCGTTTCTTCTCTGGCCTCAACACAACTTTCCCAACTGCTCAGATGCAGTAATTTTGGTAGAGCGTCATGGGTCTCGATGAACGCGAGCTATCCGCCCCCCTTTTCTAATCTTTCAGTTTCGCCATTGACAGACGAGAAAGCGAGCTATTTAAAAAAAAATTGGTTGTCTGTAAAGTCGGTTTACGGACGATAGTTTAACGTGACAACGTCATAACAAAACATTGATGAAATGATTGCATACTTTATGAATAAAATTGAATCATTTTTATTTTAATAATAAAAGAATAAATACTTGAAATTATACTAGTAATCAGATTTTTAAAATGCAAGAGTAATTCAACTTTACTGCCGAAATTATTGTTGTTGCAATAAGCAATGAAAACCACATAAACTTTTCACTTCACTTTATAAACAGTCGAGTGGAAGAGAGATAGATGCGGCGCAAGCGTACAATGAGCGTAACGGGACACAGCGTAACGGGACACTTTTTCGTGCGTGCAATCGGCGTTCATCGATTTATTAGACGTCACATCAAAAAAGACCAATTTTTAATGAGTACGAGATGTCCTTCGAATGATTCTTGCAAAGGGGGAACATTGATTTAAAACATTATGTTGGACATATTCACACTTTGACAGTCTACTTGTGCTTATGACGGGAATAGATTCAGTTGCCGAAACGTCGCAACTGTTGTGTCCCAAGGAGCCTACTTTGTTTGTCAGTGTTGTTTCCATGGTTTCTTATCTCCGGGTTCGCATGCGTGTGTGTCTTTGATGACGTTGTGCTGTCTGTTCGGACCATGGTTAGGTTCCTCTGTTTGTCGCTCTTGTGTTGTCCAAATATGTTGCTTGACAGGTAGCCAGTGTTATCGTCGTAACTGTCTCGTCGTTTTCAGACCACTGTGTTTGTCTGTGATGTGATAATGTTCTAATTCAATTCCTTTCGCGCAGGGGCGTAGCCAGGGGGGGGGGGGGTGTTTAGGGGTTCTAACCCCCCCCCCCCCCCTAGCCACTATTTTTTTCTTATCTGAAAGCAGGTTAGCTAAAAGCCTGGGTGTCTTACTGCTATCACCGGCCGCTGCACTGGAGGGGAAGAGTAAGCGAGCCCTACCGATTCTCCTTCCCTTCCCCTACCCCTGTCGCGAGCAGAAGCTGTAAGGTTTTGACGCCGCGCCGTGACGGGTCCCAAGCTTTCAAATATCTTACACCTATTGTATTTAACCAGCGCTGTAATTATAAGCAGGTGGTGACTGGGTAACTCATCAAGCTAAAGCTAATTGTTTCCAGGAGTATGCCAGTTCTGCCGAAACCCAACCATTTTTATTCCTTTTTTTTATTGTCGAGCTTCGAGCATGATTTATGATTTTGGGTGGACGTGGACAAGGCACTTGGATTGATTAAAATATCTTTAATTAATTTCTTACTTCATCACTCAAACACTTTTTATTAAAAAATTAATAATATTTTTACCATTACAATATTTAAAGTTAAGATCCGAAAACTGCTCAAATAGCACTATTTTACACCTTAAAATCCTAATTTTTCCGGGGGAGGAACCCCGGACCCCCGCTTTAATAAGGGGGGAACCATGCTTCTTAACCCCCCCCCCCCCATACACAAATCCTGGCTACGCTACTGCTTCCGCGGAACACCTTGTACTGTCTGTGCGTTTAAAATTTAACACTGGCTGATTCATCTAGGTTTTCTGTGTGTATGTTTATTCACATTTTGTTTGTCCCTTCTTCAGGTTTGCTCTGTGACACGTGGGGAAAAATGGTAATGGCGTATGTCCAGCATTAAGTATTAAATCAAGTACGAGTTGATCGTATTCTCGTGATTTTTATCTTATACGTGAGGGTAATAAGACATCCAGTTAAATAAGGAAAAATGAAATGGCTTTATACCTCACAATAGTATGTTTTGGTATGTCCGAGCGCAGGTTTTAGGATGTAGAGCCGTGGAGCCGGCATCCATCTTGGATTGTGACGACACGGTGGCCAATTTGGTGTCAAGATTTCCACAAAGTCTTCAAATACGACTTAAAAGTCCTACAAATTACTAAAAATTTTCCTTTTTTTGAAATGAAAACTTTTATGCAAAGAAAAAATTCCCAATTTTTTTCTCGCAAAATTCTGGAGACTTTATTTTACTCATGGAGGCTTATTTTCCTCGGAGACGCTTATTTCCTCACAGAGGCTTAAATTCCTTAAAATGGAAAAAACTCAGTCCTGTGAGTCATGACCTCAACCTTGACAATCAACTTTAAATTCTTTACATTTTGACCGAAAAGTTTTCAAAAAAATATAAAAAATTATTATTTTCCAAAAATTTAATTACTTAATCGAATTCGGTCCTTCGGTGGATTCCCGGTGGATGCACTTGTAAAACAAAAACTACAGGTCTCTCCTCATTGATGTCCTCAATCAAACTGCCCCCCCCCCCCCCCCCCCCCTGGCTCGAACCCTTACTACCAAGGCATAAAATTATTCCCATTAGTGTGACGTCATGGCATCCATTTTAGATCAGCCGATTATTTTCATCTGCTAAAGTGTGTTACTGCCATATTGGTTTATTAATTACCTACAAGCTCACATTAACGTCAATCACCCTAACATCAGCTCTTGTATCATCTTCCAGGCAAAGAGGAGTGAAGAGAGGTGAAAATAGTTAAAAGAGTCGATGATAAGCGATGAGGGGCAACAAGATACAAGGAGAGGCAAGGTTAAGTGGAGAGAGTAGAGGCGAGGATAAGTGAAGAGAGGTGAAAATAGAAGAGGATAATCGAAGAGAGGTGAAGCGAAGTGAAGAGAAGTGAAAAAAAAAGCTGGGAGAGGTGATTATAAGCGGAGATACACGAAGAGAGGTGATATTGTCTTAAATGCTTCCCAGACTTTTCGCTCTCTCCATTTCTCCTACGTTTGCCAGCTTTCATTTTATTAGGCTACTTGCAAGTTCCCCTGGTGGTGCATTAATATTACCTTATCTTCTCTGCGCCTAAGAGTGCAAACGCCAATGCAGGGTTAGAATGTGCGCGTTTTATGAACATTTGGTGTTCACCTGTATCTCCCTAGAATCCTCTGTCGAAGTTATGAATGCATGATTCAGTATCAAGTAACCAAAACTCTCCGGAGAACCTTTATAAAGAATTCTTAACTCGTGCTATAAATTTAAAAAAAAAAAAAAAACAAATTGGGTGTGGATGTGTCATTGACACCGCCGTGTGTTTTACGTGAATACGTGTACGTAACAGGTAATATTTTCTATACAAAATATGAAATACGCTATTTTTTAATTTTAAAACCATATATATTCACTGTAACTATTTTACACTAATGTTTTATATATGCAATCGACAGATTTTGACGAGATCTGACGATTGAAACCTAAACGAACATCGTAGCTTCTCAGAGTCAAAGGTCGAAGAGTCGAAACGCAGCAAAATGACCTCAAAATGGCGGTGCTTCCCCCTCCATCGCGCGCGATGCGTCACAGTCCTCAGGGACGAATTCTTTGATCCTTTAGGTATCTAGTGGTGTAATTAAGTTTTGGATGGAGATGATAGATATGTAGCTGCAACACCAATCTGTATTCCCCGATTTTGTTATCATTCGTTTTTTGAATTGTCTCCCACTATGGAAGTAATTTTAAAGACGTATTCACGTCAAAATATATGTTTTTGTGGTAAAATTACTTTGTAAGTGATTCGGTGAGTAAACGTCTCACTAAAATGAAGACGATCTTTAAATGTGGTTTTCCACGCATTTATTGATGTTTTCCTCCCTGCAAGTCTTAGTTCATTTACTTACCCGTTCTTTTAATTCCCGCCCTTTCGTCTTCACTGAACTCGTCTGACAGATCACTTAAAAGTTCCAAGCCGATCTTAAAGTACGCGACACTCACCAACGCAAGCTAACGTCGTTCGTTGTAAAGTATGAGGAAAAGATTTCCATCGGTTACGAACTAAAATCAATCTTAACAACTTTTCAGCAACGAAAATTTTATTTCGTCTTAAGACTTTTTTTTCTGTTACTTCACGTAGGCTACATTGAAAACAACTTTTAATTACTCGCAGAACTTTTCATGGTCCGCTTTTGTTATTCGATAATAAGCATGCTCTAAGTAGTAAGAACACGGGTAGTACCACAAGACAGCCACTCTGTATCTTTGCTTGTTAGGAAATATACTTTTGGTGAAAGTTATTGGGCTAGTTATTTTTTTTATTTCAACTGGTTGAGCTTGAAACAATACAAAAATTTTATTGGTTTATGAAGCTCGCCGTTGAGCGCATACGTATCGTAAATTATGTATCTATTGTACTGGTTTACCCCGATGGCATAATATAATAACATGTACTTTTAAAATCTTGTATAGTCCAACCACGGTATCTACACATATTATGAATAAAATATTATTAATACATTAACTCATTAATTTGTTTATTTTCCCGAGTAACGCGCATATAGCAAAGCTTTAAATAACTGTAATTTTTTGTTTACTTCAACTTTCACCTTAAAAAATCCGTAAAAAGTTGTATGGAAACTGCAATTTTTATCTTAGAAATTTTTTTTTTAGATGTTAAGTAATTTTAAGGAAATTTACATAACAAATATTTATTAATTATATTGAGGCCTAAATTTCCAGGTTTTTCTATGAGAGTTGTATGGCTTCAGGGTTGTAGTCACGTTGAGAGAGAAGATTTCGTCGATTTTTCGGTTGACATTGCATTTGCCACCATTAGGGTAGCAGTTAATTAGAGTTTTAAATAAAAACAAAGTATGTTCGATTTGCAGATTCCGATTTCTTTGTTTCTTTTGTTGCAATGGAAGAAATCACTTTGAGTAGCCCTACATGCAGAAGTCGTACACCATTGCCATTATATCTTAAGGATCATGATTTTGTAACTCTCAGAGAAGAGCCTAACTTCCAAATAAATGTGAGCGAATCTTTCAGTACTCGCCATAGATGTGTAACATCTAACCTCGGTAACCAGCAAATTCATGTGTTGTCTTGTTAAAAATACACTTGTAATACGAAACACGAAATTGAAATACAACGCAGAATTATTTAGAATAAATGCCTAGCTTGATCAACATACGCACATTGTGTTTTCAGCCACATTTATGGACGCGAATCACACGTATTTTCCACACCAACCACTAGAATTCGCTGCCGGAGCAGCTACGTCGGCTACTGAATAATTTGATTTGGCAGATCGAAATTTTAAACTAAATAATGAAACGGCTCCGATAAAAGCGAAAAAATACTTTTTAAAATGCTAACACCCGACTTATGGGAGGCAGGGAGAGAGCTGGCGCATTCTCTCGGCGAGCGGCGGAACCGCGAGTGCCTCGGGCCGCGAAACAAGGCGTCACTCCGCGTGTTCTACCAGCTTGTCGCGTGAAAATTTTATGGTGACCTGTTGCTGGCTGCTGCCGGTGCGACAGCCGTATTTGTTAGTCTTACATCCCCCCTCCGCTTCCCATTCTACAACCGCCGAGCCTCTTTCACGAGTATTTCTCTTGTCTTCCCTGGCGGTCTCAGACTCCTGAGAATTGCTCTCCGCCTTACCCTCCCTTTTTCTTTGCGAAACTTCTTTACAGCCGGTAGGGCGAGAAGCAGCGATGAATTCATCACAGCGGAGAAGGGAAAGGTGACACAGGAGTAGGACGCTTAGGCATTCTTTCATTTTTTTCACATATCGCAATGCATACTTGCGCACTCGTACACATATTTTCGGAATCGCACGCGTGCAAAAATCGCATGTTTATGCGCACTCACATGCTTGCTCGTTTACATAATTTCTCACTCACATACTTGCGCACTCGCATAGGTCTTGCTTACCTACTTAGATATTTGATCACTCGCGTGTCCGCGCACTCGCGTACTTGTACACTCGAATCTTTCGGCACGCGTCTCTCCGACGCGACGTTGCGAACAAGACTGTCCCGTCTGGCCACCTGGCGCAGCGAACATAGCGAACATTGCGAACATAGCGAACATAGCGAACATAGCAAACATAGCGAACATAGCGGAGCCCTTTGTGCGGCCTCGGCGTTACTCAAGGAGGTTTGCCAGGGAATTGTCAGAGGTAAAGATGCCAACATCATCCATTTGGAATCATCGCATATGTTGAAAATATATATTTTTTTACGTGACAACGTCTAATAAATCGATGAACGCCGGCTGCACGCACGAAAAAGTGCCCCGTAACGCACATTTTCCCGTTACGCTGTGTCCCGTTACGCTCATTGTACGCTTGCACCGCATCTATCTCTCTTCCACTAGATTGGAACAACCGTCGATTTGACTTTTTCGAGGCACATTAAACTTGAAACACTCCCATTCGTTTCCTACTTTTCCTATCATCGTCCCATCCTTAACAGAATAACACAGATTGGAAGAAGTTAAATAGCAAACATGTATAAAAGTTACAGTTAAAATAATCTCTTCGTTAAAGTAATAAACATATTTGAATTAATGAGTGCAAATAAAAGTAAATTTATCAATTAAATTGTAGATTTCATTTCACTCCTTCTTTGTAACCATATAAAATAGTGATAATTCAATAAAAATGGTTCAATTTTATTCATAAAATATGCAATCATTTCATCAATGTTTTGTTATGACGTTGTCACGTTAAACTATCGTCCGTAAACCGACTTTACAGACAACCAATGTTTTTTTTAGTGTAAACATCTTAGCTCTTGGTAATTCGGTAACGGCAATTGGTAGGAGTAGTAGTAGTGGTAGTGAATGTAGCGGAAGTTACCACGGTGCTGCCATCCGTGGCGGAAGGCGCGAACCGAAGTTCACAAAGCTAAAGGCCAACTTCAGAGCATTAACTGTTTAATGAATTTTAACAAGATAGGAAATATTTTAATAAAATTCCTGGTTTTTAATCTTTTTCGAATTTTTTTTTTTTTTTTTTTTCGCTTTTATCGGAGCCGTTTCATTATATAGTTTAAAATTTCGCTCTGCAAATCAACAACGAATTCTAGCGGCGGGTTCAGAAACTAAATGTGAATCGCGTCAATAAATGTAGTAGCAAACACTATTTGCGTACATATTTATCACGCCCGGCATTATCATAAAAAATTCTAAATTTTTATTTCGTGTCCGAGTTTTGTATTTAAAGTGTATTTGCCACGTGAAAACACATGAATTTGCTGGATACCGTGGTTAGATGTTACATATAATTGACGAGTACTGAAAGACTGGCTCACATGTTTGTTTTTTTAGTAAGATTTGGCATTATTATACCTTACTTTAAAAAAATTGTATCATTAACTTAAGTACAAATTTCTACAGATGTTTTCTGAAAATTTTCATTTGTCATTTCCGGAAATAAGTTCCGTAACAAATAAAGAAAGGGAATCTACCAAAGCATCTTTTCATTTTTTACCTACTTTAAAAAAATTAGTCTGAAGTGTCTTATTTCACTGCTCGCATTTATTTGAATGATACAATTAGTTGCGTGGCCAGTTTAAGTACTGTAAACCACTGTAGACTTGAACTATAAGTTACTTTTTGACAGTATAGTTTTATCAACTTAAATGTACTTAGGTTAAAGGTTTATGTTACTAAATAATGCTTACAAGTACATATCTAATAAATTGAATTGCATATTTATATGCAACATACAAAACACACTCAATGGCTC
Organism: Bacillus rossius redtenbacheri; assembly: GCF_032445375.1. Lineage (NCBI taxonomy): Eukaryota > Metazoa > Arthropoda > Insecta > Phasmatodea > Bacillidae > Bacillus > Bacillus rossius. Next base: position 72,377,414 of record NC_086333.1, read on the forward strand.
AAAATATCAGTAAGAAGAAAGTGGAAAAAAAATACACTTTTGTACTTACGTTCTAGAAAATTGTAATCCATCCTGACTCCGTTGTATTAATATTAATATATATTTATATGTATGCAAAGTTAACATCGTAGACTTTCATGAAAATTAACAGCTTCAAACCAGCAATAAAAGAAAGTAATATAGGTGTCTGTATTTTCTTTGTTTTGAAGTTACTGATTAATTCATGGAAAAAATTTTTTTATAATTATCAGGATTTATTGATGCGGAGGCAAACGAATTAATTTGCCTCGCGAAGAAGAAGTTTCCAGAACATAGATTGCTTTACTCAAAAGTTCTGAGCAGACGAACTGTGTAATCAGATCAGTGAGAGTTGTGAATATTCAGGCAGGTCCCTGGCGGGATTTCAAACTCGAGTGCGCAATCTGCTGGTGAGATTTAATGTACGAACTTTTCGCACCCTCGTTGTGCAAGAAAACATAAAGTATTTTTTTTTGCGTCTAATTCAAGAACAGCAGGCTGAGAGGAAAACTGTTTCGAGTCATGGTCACTGTCATGTACATGGAGGTATTAGGCTATGGAATAGGTGTCTGTCTGTTTTCAAATTTGATGCCAACTGGTTAGGAATGGTGAGCAAAACAAATCGTAGCTGTATAAAGGCTAAAATGCTAGAAGTTTGTTTGATAGCTTGGAATGTTGAAATTTGATCGTAAACAAAATGTGTCTGAAACTGATCTCCGTAAGAGCAACTATCAGTAAAAGAGACGTAAGAATAAGCTGAGCCTACGGTTGGGTATATGAGGCTGTTGATTTGGATATTAATTTGTTCGCCTGTCAGTTAAAGTTATTACTTTATTTTGTATAAGATATATATTGCATGTTTATTCCTTGCATTAAGCTCTTTTTAATTATTTCTTGGCATGTTGATATTTTAACTGAATAAAAGTATGCAATTTTCCATGACTGTTTTTTTTTTTTTGACGTTATCACGTAAAATTATAGTCCGTGAACCGACTTTACAGACAACTTTTGCTTTTTGAAGTGACAACGTCTAATAAATCGATGAACGCCGGCTGCACGCACGAAAAAGTGTCCCGTAACGCACATTGTCCCGTTACGCTGTGTCCCGTTACACTCATTGTACGCTTGCTCCGCATCTCTCTTCCACTCGATTGGAACAACCATCGATTTGACTTTTTCGAGGCACATTAAACTCGAAACACTCACATTCGTTTCCTACATTTCCTATCATCGTCCTATCCTTAACAGAATAATACAGATTGGAAGAAGTTAAATAGCAAACATGTATATAAGTTACAGTTAAAATAATCTCTTCGTTAAAGTAATAAACATATTTGAATTAATGAGTACCAAAAAAAAAGTAAATTTATCAATTAAATTGTAGATTTCATTTCACTTCTTCTTTGTATCCATACGAAATAGAGATAATTCAATAAAAATTATTCAATTTTATTCATAAAAGTATGCAATAATTTCATCAATGTTTTGTGTTGAAGTTGTCACGTTAAACTATCGTCCGTAAAGCGACTTCACAGACAACCCCGCGAGAAGCACTAGAAGAGCGTGCTCGGGTACTGGCGTAGTGTGACTGAGGGCAAGTGTGTGCTGCTGTCCCGACAGGCAACCGGCGGACGGCGTCGGTGCGCTCCGTGGGCTACAGCGACCTGTTCGTGCTGTCCAAGAAGGACATGTGGGACGTGCTGAAGGAGTACCCGGCGGCGCGCGTGCGCCTCGAGGTCATCGCCGTCAAGCGCCTGGAGAAGTACAAGCGCGCGCCGCTCGAGAGAGGTTTGTCCCTGGCGTCCAGGAGCGCGCCGCTTGCGATCCTCGCGACTCAGAACTGCCGTGACCTAGAACTGTTCTAAGAAAACACACGACTTGGCACTGTCGCTACTTAGAGACACACAACGCCGAGCCCCATAACTTAGAAACACACAAATTAGAACTACCCTATCTAAGAAAAAAACACGACTTAGCACTGTCGTAACTTAAAAACACGCCACTTAGAACTATCATAACTAAGAAAAACACGACTTAGCACTGTTGTAACTTAGAAAAACACAAAGCCGAGTCTCATAACTTAGAAACACACAACTTAGAACTATCCTAAGAAAATCACGACTTAGCACAGTCTTAACTTAGAAACACACAACGCTGAGCCACATAACTTAGAAACACACAACTTAGAACTACCCTATCAAAGAAAAACATGACTTAGCACTGTACTAACAAAGAAACACACAATGCCTAGTCACTTAACTTAAAAACACACAACTTAGAACTACCCTAACTAAGAAAAACACGACTTGGCACTGTCGTAACTTAGAAGCACACAACGCAGAGCCACGCTATTTAGAATCATAACTTAGAAACATCACAACTTAGGAACATGCAACTTAAAACAGGCGTAACTTACAAGATTTTACCTTCATTGTTACTAAGTTACGAAAGTTCCAAGTTGTGTGTTTTGGCCGGCGACAACTCTCCGCCTCGCAGGTCAGTGTTGGCCTCGGGCACGGAGTACTAAACTGTCAGGAGGCGACATGCCGCGACATGGTTGAAGCCACTATTTTTAACCTCACCATCGCCGCATTATTGTCATTCCCGAAACATTGCGGGAAAGGGTGTTTGACCACGTCTGACGATGGCTGGTAAACCAGCAGTCGCCCGCATGAAACACAGTCGTTGAACAAGGTACGCGCGATGCAAAATACTGCACTTAAGCCAACATGGCGCAGGCCGTGAGATAAAAAAAAGATGGAAGGTTTTCATCCGGTCAGCATTTAGTCATGCAGACGTGGCCAATACCTGGTCTTAAGACAATGTTTCATTTACTTGTCATTGCTATTTGAGGTCTTTTCCTGTGCATCCATTTCATGTTTCATCTCAAATTTTTGTAACATTGATTAAATATTATCTTACAGCGGTGAAAATTTACGCAAGTGTTCATAATTACGATCGCTTGTTTGACCTTTCGCAACTCCGAAATAACATTTGGTTAATACGTGGTCGGAAACAATTGTGACTCCGTAACCAGTGACAGAGAACTGACGGAATTAATTTACAGAAAAATCACGTAATTGATTGTAATAAGAAACATGATTTGTGAGACCAAGTCTCACACTCCATTTTTTTTTTCGTTTTATTCTTTGGTTTTATTCTTGCATATTTATCATTCGAGTTTTTTTTCGAATAGGTTTTTATTTGTTATCTGAAGTTTTCCCACCACATTTTTACCACACGTTATCTTCGAACTGTAAAATGTTACAAATATTATCATAATTACGAACATTTGCGTGTTTATTTTTACCATTCTTAGATAACATTTAGTGAAAATCAGGTGGAAAGATTTATGGTGGAAAATAAAACGCGACATATCTCTCGTGCTAAATGTGCATAAATACCCGTTTGATAATAGCAATGACATTAAAAGTAAAGAAAAAAATTGCCGTTGAATAGCAACAGAGAATGTTTGTATAATTGTATCCTTACTCGTATGAAACAATTGCAAGAATGTGCAATAGCTAATTATGGAATATTAAACGATTGCTGGAAAGAGATGATTACGTTTTAAATGTCAGGAGTAGGTTACAAATATATAAAAAAATTAATATTTTTTTAATGATAACTGTAACCGCACTATGTCCTTATCAATGGATTCGTAGCCTTTGAATTAAAGGTAAGAGTGAACTATGTACACCCCTTCCCAATCGCCTTTAGTCATAGTATTTAGTTTGAAGGACAAATAAGGGATTTAAAAATGTGTATCAATTGAAAAAGTTATTAAAGTGTTGTTATGTGTATGCTATCTCAAGTTCAGTCTCTCCTACTTACCCAAGTCTAATTTTAAATAATAAAATGTTCACAGTATAAAGATTAATTATGCGATTAGATGGGTATGCTATAAAATGTGAGCTGAATATATATACAGGAAAATTTTAATAACTCCTTTGACAATTTTTCTTGAAATTTGGTATTAGAGTTACTATTGTTACCGAAAGAAGTGATTGCAGGTACGTGCCACCCCGAAAGATCCCTGAAATGAAAACATTGAATGAAGGACAAAATATTAAAAGATATTTAATCACATTTCCAGAGTTGTAAAATAATTTCAGTTAGTTTCTACGTGTGCGTTCTTTTATTATATCTCAATGAATACATACAGAACTTATTCGTCCATTACCGCAAGTAATGCTTGTTTTATATTTATAGCAATCGTTCTACAATGGTATTGTTTAAAATAATAGGGATGAATGTTAGCATCGGACAGGAGTGTGTGCAGAATTTCGTTTTATTTCAAATGATTTCATTTTTTTGGTGTAAATGATAGGTTTTAATTTAGGATTTTGGGAAGGGGGGGATACATTCTCTCCCATCTTACCCCTTTCTCCTCCTGTGTAGGCCCCTGCAGTATAGTGCCTTCGGTAAAACCTTCATTTAGGAATATTCAGTCGTCTATTACTTACGAAATCTTAAATCAATATACTAACTCCGAAAAATCTCCTTTCAAACTAAGCTTTAAGTGAATTTCATTCATTATTGTTTCTAGTGTTCATTATCAGCTAATGTTTGTGATAATAGGATTCCCTATGGTAACTAAAGTAGTTTATATTTTAGGGGATTTTCCTGCATTTACTTAATTACCAATTTTAAAATGCTTTCTAGGTATATCTACTTAATCATTAATAAATATTATGTCATTCTTCAAGCATGCCTCTACAGATTGAGAATACTTCGAAAGATAGCAATTACACAACTTAAAAAAACGTCAGAAATTAAGCTGGAATTAAGTAAATTAAATAATCCTTAAAAAATTTAAAAAAATGAAATACTTGAATTTCACTTACCCGCAGATTATAATACATTATAATTTGTAAGACACAGTATTGTGCAAGTGAATCATGTTTAAATAATGCTGTTGATCTGTTCATGTAATGTGTCGATGTGATGAACAGACGTAGAGAAAATTTCACACTTAATAAACAAAATCAATGTAAACCTTAAAATGCTAACCATATAAACTGTCTTTAAATAACGACTGACGTAACGCTGTGGAAGTTCGACGGCAGGAGGCTGATGGCATGCATGGTGTTTGTAGATACATGGGGTGGTACCAGGTGGAGGAACCACGGTGGCCAATGGCAATCCAAAGAGAACGTCGGTGAGTGACCCCAGTCCACTGTTCACAGTGCTACCTTTACTGCCTGCTGTAGCTTCCACTAACACCCACCCGACACGAGACAGCGCGGCGGTCGAACCGGGAGACCATGGCGGGGACCACCTTCTCGTGTTCACGGAAGTAGAGCCTGCTGTTCACAAAGTCTTTTCAACACGCGGCCGAATATTCACCTTCGTGTTACTTTTATTTTGTTAGTTAAAAAAAAAATACTCCCGTAAGATTCACACCTGTCCATTCCGTGGTGGATAACCTACAGTTCAGAGGGATGAAAGCCACACTTACAACCCAAAGAGTCCAGAAGTTAACCAAAATAAAATTTTAGGTTATGTTCGGTCAGTGTAAAAAAATATAAGTTTTTATTTTATTTTTCCGGGAGTTTATATGTTAATGTGTCGAAACTAAAATAAAAGGTTTTTTTAGGTTAGGTTAGCGTTAATTAAAATACTGTATGGCAGTAAAATATATCAATCCTTCCGATATGTTGTGTTTTTTTTTTTTCACGAGCGATCGGTAAATTTCGAAGAACTTCGGAACTGTTCGGGCGTGGCTCTCACCCCTGTGAACTGTGGGCTTCCCGTGTTCCGTGGCCCGAACAGTTCCGAGGTTCACCGGAGTTCAATGCTCGCTTGCAACTTCATTATCGCCTATTATGGGATAATACTTCTTCAATATTCACTCGTAATGGAAAACAAATATGGGGGGAAACCAGTCTTGCCTCCGGCCGTAATGTACTGACATTAAACGTCCCTACATTTTCTGGAAACAGTATCTGCTACGCTGTATTCCTAAAGATCTCTGTAGAACCACAGGGTCAAGTTGCAGCTATTATCAATAAAACACGGCGACAACACTCAGGGCAATTTCTCCTGGAAAACAGCCTCGGCTACGCTATTAAAGCTATTTACGTCAAATATTTTAAATGTAGGTAACGCAACCTAACCGACCATTCTCAGGATATCACCAATTTGTAATATTTACACCTAACTCATTGAAGTGTTAAAAATTAACATTTTGGAAATTTCATTTTTTATTTTCAAGAAATAAAACTTCTTTCAGAACTACCAATATTTTTTTTAATCAACGTAAAACTTCTAACCAAATACAGAACATATACTATAAACAGAATTTAAAAACTAAATCCTCTAAAAAAAACTCCGAATTTGCACGGACGTGGACTCGGTATGGACTGGTGTGAATCTAAGGTTTCCCGTAAGTTACATGTTGAGTTCAAAAGAAAAAAAAGACAAAGTTACACGAAGGCAAGTATACTCGGACGTGGGACGAACGGATTTGTGAATCGGAGGTGACACTCCGTGCACACGGCCACCCATCGTTGTGAATGTGTAGCAGTGTGCTCGTGTTGTGACAGCATGCGTCTCGGGGCGGCACTCAGCTTGAAGTCAGCTCTGTGGTCTGTGTCTTTGCATTTTGGTGTAGAGTGTACCGTAGTGAGAGCGACGGAGGGGGTCTCGCTGTGCTGTGGCTGGCTGCGATCTTCCACTGCTGTCTGGCTGATGTTTCCAGTTCGAAACCACCTCTCGCGCCCTAAACGAAGCAGCCGAACATTTTTTTTTTTCACAGCCTGTTAAAAAAAAAAACTTTAATATTTATTTTAATTATATTTCAGTGCACTTATATCTCGTTTCTTTACCTGTTACCATCCTTCATGTTTGAGCGTTACAGAATACTCAGTCAGTTCTCCTAACGATGGAATATTCTACATAACTATGTAGAACTCAAGTAAATATAAACACTGAAATTTTGCTGTAAAAGATGAAAAAAAATTTAACCCACTAAAACAATACACAAGTGAATCCATAATTTTTTTTTCTATTTTTTCAAAAACTAACTAATGACTTTAAGTATAAAATTTCTTTAAAATATTAACCCAAAACTAATTTCAAAGACATTAAAATGAATGGGAAAATTTTGGCATAGCAGGAGCCTATACTATTAGTTTTATGGAACTAATAGTGCCTAGTTGCTTTTTTGTGTATATAAGTATCAACTCGAAAGCTTTCTGTGTTTACAGTGAATGTGTGTGAAATTATCGCAAACTAGCCTTTGTTTGCGGGAATTTGAATGTTAGTAATTAAAACTATGTATGCCTAGAGGTAGATCCTGATGTAAATAAGGTGGTTCATATGGCAATGACGATTTGTAGATTAGTAACAGTGTGTTGTATCAATAAATTCCAAAGCTTAAAATGTTTGCCTGGTCTTACGTAATTTAATGAAGATATGGAAGGTAAAGGTTATAGGTGAAACATATTCGACTCCACCCTTCCTTTTAAACTTATCCTCCATCAACGCGCCATCCATCCAAATATTACAATTGATAATTATTTATCGATAAGCATATCATTAATATGCTATAGAAAAAAGTGGGGCTGACAATCATACGTTTTAACTTAACGTGCGAGAAATCAAATAATCATGTTTTACTTATGTTTTGAGATATTCACTATCGTAGCATGCATGTCTTATCAACACATTGTACATCTTCGCTGCATGAACAACTCACATTCCCAGTAATGATTTGCTTAGCTAGAGACACTGATGTATCATCAAACGTATAATACGTGATAACACAGTAATTGGTAACTGCAAATCACACATACGGTGAGCAGAGCATCAGGAAGAACCAAGCTATTTAAAAAATATATATTCAAGATATCCGATTGGTGACTGTTTATTTAAAAAAAGCATTTAATAACATTCTGAGGGCGAATGAGTAATTATTTTTCCGGATTTGTTTTTTAAATTTAATTTTTAGGAGAGTGAAAAAGGCTAAAACGAGTGTTTTCAGAATAATTTTTAGGCATGAATCATCCGATGTCGATTCTTGGAAAAACTCAAGGGACTTGCATTACACCTTTATCTTCATTTCTCTGCCTATATCATGATGCGATTACCGCTCAAATGTAATAATTTCCCTATGCACGATAAGAAGACTGCCCACCAGTTCACAGCCTTGCGCTTAGAGGCGATGCCGCGCTAGAAGCACCAGCGAGCGTCGCACTTATCCTCCCGACTCATTAACACAAATACACAAATATAGTATCTAACTGAAAATTGGTTTTCAGGCTGAAACCACTCTGTTTAAAAGTTTTTAAATGATTAATGACTTGTTAAAGTGCTAAGTAAGATAAAGTAATTTTTCCATCTACTTTTCGCAATTAGAAAACATTTACCAGTTCTTTGAGAAATGAAAGTGTAAAGAATAAAGATTATAAAAATGCCTAAACTACTTGGAATTTACACATGTACCTAATTGAATTTCTCAAACCTTACTTTTAATCTATAATTAAATCTGTTTTATCCAAAGACCACAATTATACCATCATTATTAATTATTATCTTTTCTTCATTTTTATCCTGTCATTTCAGTTATGTCTCACATAGGATTGCGTCTTATTTACATAATTTTATCTATTGAAAAGTTTATTATCACTAAATAAGCACATACCTTGTCTGAGCATCGTGTTTCGTGTGAGAGTGAAAATTACTTGTTGATTAAAATGTTTTCGTGAAAGAGGTATGTACATTATTATGAAGATTGAATTTACGAAGAAAAAAAAATCTCATTTATTTTTTAAGAAATTTTACTATGGAGGCTTTTCATGTGTTGTTAATTATGTTTAGTTTGTTTTAATTATAAATTTTTAAAAATGTTATTTTCATAAAAATTGGCTTTCTAAAACAGTATGTTTTTAAATATTTGTATATCTCATTACAGGAATTAATCGGAAATCTTATTGATTGATTGATTTTCGATGGTAGGTTTAAGATTGATGAGGGATAAATGTGTGGGGCATATTCAGACTGGCTAACATCCAAAATAAATAGCAGGTCAGGAGATGTTTGAGAGGAAAAATAATAGAACGTCATGACCAGCTTTGCTTACATCAAGATCTAGCCTGGGTCCCATGGCAGTGCAAGTACGTTCAGCTTTCAAGCATCTTGTGGCTTGTAAGTTTTTTTTTTTTTATAGTTTGTCATGTTAGCTGCAGACGTCAGTGTTTCAGTGTCCGTCCCATCAACCTCCCACGCATCGCGAGTGTAAGTAAGCTGGAGAAAGAGAGGTCAGGTTTGGTGTCCGAAGGATGGGGGGGCCGCCCGAAATTTCGGATGGGGCATCATCACTTGGGTGGTCGAGAGAGAGAGAGAGGTAGAGAGTCTGGTGGTGTCCCGCAGCCGCGATGGGGCGCAGCCACTCCACGCCGGGCCTCGTGGAGTCAAGGGGGCGGGTGCCCTTGGAGGACATGTGGGTCTCGCCCTTGGAGCCCTTGCTGAGGGACGGGTCGTCGCTGGGACCCCCGCCGTACTCCGCCAACTCCTTCAGCCCGGCGCACAGTCCCACGTCCAGGTGAGTTGCCGCTAAGGACGTCGCCAGGGTGGGTATGGGGCAGTCCCCCCCCCCCCCCCCCTAGAGCCTTAGAGATTCAAAAAATCTAGCCAAATGCAAAGAAATACATACTTTTCCCACAACTTGCCCCCCCTCCCCAGGCCATCGATTGGCCATCGGCTGGCGACGCCCTTGGTTGCCGCTATGCCTTTTTAACTAGCCATGTGTTAACCGTCAATTTAAAATGACTATCCTGACTTAACTCCTTAGAAGTCATTTTTTAATATTAAGAAAAAAGGGGTAATACTCAAAAGAACTATAAACAAAGTTAGCATATCCCTTTGTAATCATTTTTATCTGTATTCCACTATTTTGTAAAAGCTTGGAATGTGTGAGACTTAAACACATACAATGTATTTTAACTCAAGCACATATTTACTGTGCTTCAGACTCGAACAATTTTGCATTTAAAGTTCGCACAACAAGAATTATTTTTATTTCAATCGAGATGAATAAAATTTTTGACATTCAAATAGCTGTGTTACTGAATGTAAGTTAATATTTCTAGAATCTTAGTTTTAGGCTCTACGAGTATTTCTCTTAAACCGTAAAGAATATACCTGACATTGTGACGAATAGACTGTTGTCACGAGCGATTCCAAAGCGCAACTATCAGCCCACATGTTGGACCGAATGCGTTCTTTTTATAGCTAGACGACATTTGTATCGGCAACCTTTATCATGGCATTGGTTCTATTTCAACAACTCGTTCCGCAGATTTGCTTATGTTTGCCAAGTCCTTCAGTCAGTTGTTAGACAATAAACAAAGGATTATTCAACAGTTGGAATTTTAAGGGTCAATTCTTTTTGCTAGTAGAAGTCATATGTAACATGGGTTTTAAAATAGCTTAAAAGGTCAAATATCAGACACCAGAGATTTCACGGGGTAGGATGGAATATTTTCGTTATTCCTGCAAGCAGACAGTATTTCTAACATGAACTTTGCTATGGTCTGTGCTAAGGTCTAGATGGTCAATGTCAGTGGCCATATACTCTGTAGTACATAACCCACGTCGGCCACATTGACTGTACAGATGTTGAACAGGGATCACCAGAAAACCTGTGTAATAGAAAATTACAATTCTGTTTTTCAAGCATGCAGACAGTATCTGTAACAAGAGATTTGCCATTGCCTGTGCTATGTTGTAACAGATATCTGTTAATGATCATCCACTCTGCATTGACTCCCATGTCGGCCGCAATGAATGGCCTAACATTGTACACCAGGGAATCCGCGTGTTAGGACAGAGAATTTCCATTCTTCCTGTGAGTAGACAGGATATGTTACATAAGCTTTACCAAGGCTTGTGTTGTGTTCCAGTACGTCACCATAAGTTGTAATCCACTCTTCAGAGTTACCCATGTAAGTCACACTTAACAACCAAACATTGGACAGGAATCATCAGAGAATCCATAGATGATATAACAATAGTAGATAGAACATATATGATAGTTGATAGAACAATTCTGTTCTTCCAGCAAGCAGATAGTACATGTAACATGAGCTTTGATATGGCTTGTGATATGTTCCAACAGTTCACTGTCATGGTCAATCTACTCTGAAGTCACCCTTGTGGGCCATATTTAATGTACAACCATTGGACATGGACGACCTTAGAGTCCACGTGATAGATAAAATAATTCCGTTCTGTAACAAGAGTTTTCCCATTACCTTTGCTACGTTCAGCAGGTCACTGAGAGTGTCCATCTACTCCGCATATTCACCCATGTCAACCATGTTGAATAGGAAAACGTCGGTCAGGAACCACTGGAGAGTCAGTAGGTGGTAGGATAACACATTTGCATTCTTCCTGCAAGCTTAGAGTATCTGTCCAGTGCATTTTTCCAGCAGGTCACTGTCAGATTCCATGTACTTCGCATATTCACCCATGTCGGCCACATTGAATGGCCAAATTTTGGACAAGAACCACTGGAAAGTTAGCTTGGTAGGATAGAACATTTCCATTCTTCCTGCAAGCCGACAGTATCTGTAACAGGAACTTTACCATGGTCTGCGCTATGTTGCAGCAGGTCACTGCCAGCGCACATCCGCACCGCGGAGTCCCCCATGTCGGCCACGTCAAGTGGCCAGTCGTCGGATGAGGACCACCGAAGAGTCCACTCCACACGTCACCATGTGCCTCAGACTGCCAGAGCAGGTAAGTGCCATTCTGTTCTTATTTGAATACACCATTTAAAGTTCTTAGAACCAAACAAGGTTTACTATTTCATAAATATTATTCATCCCGCATAAATTCAGTATATTTCTTTTATTTCTTAATTTTTGTGAATTATGATTCCAGGACCTTATTCTTAGTTTTTTGTTTTTCGCATCCACCATGTAATCTCTACATTTAAAAAGGTAATCATTAAAACTTTATGTTTGTTTGGGCAATTTTGGTGTTTTCAATTTCATTTCTTGTGTTGTAAGGGCTCACTTACTTTCACAATGGCAGGGCAAAATATTAAAAACAATTTAAATTACACTTGTGAAATATAAATAAAATTTATTAGTATTTTTCGTAGCTCCATTCCCTCTCAATGTATTGATAGGAAGCCCCAATACTTAGGTTTCTTGGAGTTCTGCTTGAGAAAAATAATTGATTGTATCGAATATTACAGGCTGATTCAATAGAATTTTCCGCCAATCGCATTGCTTATTCCTATCTTCATTTGAAAAAATAATGATCACATAAATGTGAGTTGTGTTCTCGCGATTGACGGAGTAATACGAAAAATTGGAAATACCTTAAAATCAACAGCTTATTGTTTTATCGGGATCGATGAAAAGGACTGCACAAACGCATGATGAACCACTTGTCATACCATGCACGCAGCTGCAATAATCAAAAGACACTCGTGTTCAACTACATAGAGCCACACATGCAGTACATGAGTGTACAGCCATGCTTGTTTCACGCAATATGATGCTCAACTGAAAACGATAATTCGCTGTATTTACCTTTGAATGTATTATAATAAGAGTCCTAGAAATTTCGTTTTATTTTTGTGGTGCCAGGCCGGTATACACAAATGTGTGCAAAATCCAGGTCGATCGCAAATGTTCGTTGGTTGGTGCCACATTTCACTTCCTCTCCTGGTTGTAAAATGATTTTTAGATGTTTGTTGATGTCTTTAGACGATATCACCTGTGCTACAATGACCAAGGTTCATTACTAGATTTACACAAAATAATAACACCAAACCACAGGTCTCCTTTTATTATTGTGTTCATTTATTTTAATGTTTTAATTTCTCCGTGAATTTTGGGAACAGGGCCCACGTTTATGTGGCACATTTTGCTCCAAGAGATGTATTGAACGAACCCTGTGGGTAGTGGTCGTTGCTGTGTATGATCTGACGGTGAGCGTGGCGTCCTGCAGGCAGAGCAGCCCGCGGGTACGGCTCGTGCGACACGCAGGCGCACCAGGCCGGCGGCCACTACGGGGACAGCACCACCCCCACGCAGCTGCTGGAGACCACCCCATTGGTCGCCTCCTGCACCAGCGAGCACTCGTCCGCGTCCCCGATAAGCGGCGACGTGCCGGCGAAGGCTGCTGCAGGTAGGCGGGTGTCCCCTCCCCGGGGGAACCACCGCGTGCAGATAATTGTAAAATGAGCGGGTAAAGCACGACATTAACAGCTATAGGCAGGGGCATACACAAAGATAGAGATTGGAGAGATACATCTCACCTCACCAAACCCCCAAAATCCTAAAAAAATAAAAAATAAAAAAATAAAAATCTGTCATTCCCCACCAACAAACAGAAATAATTTGAAACCAAACAGCATCCAAAGTGATTATATATCCCCCTTCCCAAAATTTAATTCTGTGCACTGTCCTGGGTAATAACATGGAATTAGGAACTACCAAGAGATGACATCTTGTGACGTAGTTTGAAGTATCTGTCTACCACAACATCGCCATATTGGAACACCCAAAACATTGTGTAAGTAGTGCTTGTGTTGTTAAGTATAACTTAGAATTTTCATCGTTACCCACAGTCCCTGTCATAAAATACAGATTTCTAAACCTATTTCGACAATTTAATGCCAAACCTACCCTTTGGTCTTGCAAAATTGGCACCGACCTCAGCTGGACAAAAAGCGGCTTCACGCGGAAAACATATAGTAAGAAATGCATATTCATTCCTCGATGTACCATGTAGCCATTATCAACAATGGCAACAAAATTATTCCAATTCGTAAATTTCTAAACCACGATTTATAACTGTTTAACCTGTTTTAGTTACTGCGTGGGGCAATAAAACTAACAAATACCTTTCCATATGTTAACAGTCTGAAGGTAATATGTGTGTCGTAATTCTTTTCTGTTTAAATAAATGTTTCTCAGTTGATGCTAACACTAAAGGAACATTCAGCTATGCAGAATCAGTACCACGAGTAGCCTAGGTACCTGAGAATAAGTATACCTTATGCACTCTTCTTTTCATTATTTCCCGCCAATGGGTCGCAGAGGGACTGCTCTGGTGCGAAATGTTAGTAGGAAGTTAAAATAAAGAAGTTTATGTTCTTTTATCGACTCTTCCTAATAGTTTTGAATAAAATATGGCTTTATTATGCCATTATATTAATAATACATAACTTAAGTATTAGTATCTCAGGATTTAAATAATCTTTTGCAAATGTATAAATATTTTTTTTTCTAATTTTGTCTACAATTAATCATTTGGTACTCTCCAGCAAAAAAAAAATGCATTCAGCATATTTAAATTTATGATTTTGTTTACTGTGAACAATGTTACGAACCTCAAAGTAACAATTATTCAAAATGTCCAACATTGACCTTAATTGGCAGCTCTGTGAATTGTGGCATGATGTTAACACATATGGTTTACGAAAGCTTAGGTCTTCCTGTGACAAGGCGTTACTCATCTACAAGACGCTGATGAACACAGAGGTTGAATTAGTTGCCATTAAGTAACAGGTGCCAAATAACTAAGGAAGCATCCCAGATGTGCTTCATCTAGTCCATTATACCATGCTTCTATGATTTGCGGAAATTATGAACCAGGTCAATGGACATCACTTTGAACATGTTTTACAAAACTAAATGTCACGTAACATGTGTTTATAGATTTTTACAAAATGTTATATATACCAATTTGTTTCGAACTTAATTACATTTTCATTTTCATCTATTATTATCGTAATTGTAAATCTAAGGTGTAATTTCAATGACTTTAAGGCCGGTATTCCAAGACACCAACCAGTCCCTCATATTCAGCGAAAGGCTTTCGGTATCTTATCAGTGACATATCTCCTGCCCAAACTCTGCGCATGCGCAGAGTTCATTTTTTCATTGATTTTGGTCAGATGGTGGACCCGCCTCTGGCACCATTATAACCATATATTCAATTTCAAGATATCGGGGTAACTACCAGACGTATTGGTGTGCCAAATGAACCTTTATGGTAGCGAAACTATCCTGGAATGCATTTTGTCCACTTTAATGGTCATAACAAATAAAAAATCGCAACTTAAAAAGTACTTGAGAAAATATATTAGAATAACACCATTTAATTCGTGCGACGTTGCTTCTGCTTTCTCTAGTATTTTTGCCGTAATAATTGTATCGACGGTTGCCAAACATCCGCTGAAGTGCGTTGGAACAAGTTTCTAGCCTTGCGCAGGGCACCGTTTATTAAAATGATGGCCTTTCTGGTACATACTGAGATTCGGTTTGGACTCGTTCTGGAATACGGCCCGCGAGTTACTTTTATATCCCAACAAGTCAGTGCTTATTCGATATCCTTACCTGAACGTCTTGTATACCGCCGTCCATTGGTTGGACACTGTTTAAAGAAGTATTAACATTGTTATTTAGTGAGAAAGTAAATGTTGGACAAGTGCAGGACAGGGTATCTCGACGGTGTGTCCAGGAATGCTGCTGTCTGCCGGGAGTCTGTCGCACATCTGCCACGAGGGGAGCTCGGAGACGACGTCCCTCATGTCACACGAGGCCTTAATCTCGGAGATCAAGCGGCTGCGGCAGCGCCTGGTCGTGCTCGAGACGGAGAACGCGGCGATGAGCGTGAAGCTGAACCAGCAGCAGTGGGAGGTCGAGCACCGGCTGGCCGAGATCGAGATGCAGATCTGCGGCGCCAGCAGCGGCGGCTCCAGCACCGAGGACAACGAGCGCAACCGCGAGTCCATCATTTAACACGAGGGGCCGCTCCGGCGGCGGCCCGTGAGCGGAGCGTGGCGGCGGCTCTTCGCCGGTCTTCCCCGGCGGCCTGTCGACGACGTGGAACAGCGGGTCTGGTGGCTGCCTGTCGCCGTCTTCTGGTGGTCCGTGAGCGATGGGAGGAAGTACCTGCTTCCCAACATCCTCTCTTGGATGTGCTTTTTGCTGATCTCCGATATGGAAGAACGAATTCGGTGGCTGCCTTTCGCCATCTGGTGGGGGTCTGTGAGCGATGGATGGGTGTCACTTTTGAGAAAGCTGCTTCCCAGCATCTTCTCTTGGACGTGCTGTTTGCTGATCTCCGATATGGAAGAACGAGTTCGGTGGCTGTCTTTTGCCATCTTTGCGACAGCCGTTTGGCTGCATGAGAGGGAAGCATGTAAGTCGCTATGTAAGCAACTATTTGTTTATGTCTCCCATAGGGCTTGCTATTGGTCCATCAGTGTTGTGGAAGGACATGTTCGGTGGCTGTCTTCTGTCATACTTATAACAGTCTGCTGGTTTTTTATGAGGAAAACTGGGATGCCAATATGGAGGAAGTATCAATCTAATACACTACCTTTGGCATGCTGTTGGGCCATCGGTGGTGGGAATGAACAGGTTTCGTGGCTACCTTATTTTATCTTTAACGCAGTCTGTTTGTTGCATGTGAGCGAAACGTGGGATTCACTGGGGAGGAAGCTACTTTGTAATTACCTTCTTTGGGCATGCTGGTCGTCTATGATGAAAACAATTGTGTCTACTTGGAAGAAGATCATCTCTTGGCTTCTTTCAATGTGCTGGCGGTTGCTTACTAATATCATGGAGACATACGGGTGGTTCGACAGTTGCTTATGGGAACATCTCTGGAGATCGCTACGATCTGGAAACTTTCCGCTAGCTTCCTGGTGGTTTGAACTCACCTCTGTAAGTCTGTTCAGAAGGCATTTTCATCCTGCAACACATTTCTGTTTCCTGAGAATTCTGTGGCGATGACTTGGCAGAACCTTGCGTTCACATGGTAAAGATTCAATTTACTTCTGGCCAGCGTGCGTTGCAAAAGACTTGAGTACACTTACTACGGATTCTATAATTATTAGATTGCAGCACCGGACACTGTGTGTATGAGTGCTTCTTAACGTGACAATATTGAACCAGTGGTGGTGTTCGCCACTGGATGGACAGCAGTGATGGAAAAACGAACACATCCGTTCCCAGACGCGACTCCGACAGTGGCGTCTCGTCGGGACACCCTACTCCTTTAGCCGTGCGGGACCAAAGGGGGTGCCCCAGCCTGCGCTCCTTCACCTGTCGCAGTCCCCAAGTGTTCTTGACGTGATCTTCCTGGCTGGAGAACTGCCACCCTCGGCAGTGGCCAAGTACGAGTGCGGAGTGTCTTACTGTAGGAGAACCCACACCGTAGCGCTGGCATATGTTTCTGTGATACACCACGCGAAACATTACATGTTACAGCAACTGCCACTCTCAAACTATTTTACGTACATTATGGATGTATAGTGTTCTGTCAAAATATGTAAAAAAAAAATTATTAGTTAGGATTACCATTATGAATTGTTATTTAATGTTGTTTGAAAATATTTCAAACGTTTGAAAAAAAAATAACTCTGTTCAAGGGGAAAGTTGAGTGCCAATGTTCAACGCTGTATAGATACAGAACATGAAAAGTGCCATGTGTCGTCGGATCCTAGAAATCTATTTTATGGCGTTATTAATGTAATTATATTTTACTGGTGCTTCACTTGAAGTTTTACATATGTTAAGAATATTGGATGAATAATTGTCAGTATATTCTGACGTGTTCCTCAAGGCTCTAATGATATTTCAGGTAAAACGAAGCAGTCTCGAACAACAAAACCCACAAAAATGTAGGAATATATTTTCCAATATAAACGTGTAAGTGACCGTGGAAATCCCTTAATTTTAACTCTGAGCATTCTAGTTCAAAAATTTAAAATAGGTATATCTCCTCCTTAAAATACGCTTCCAGAGTAGCACGATAGAGAACTATCATTTTTCCACATCAGTATTCACTTTTTATACAAAATTTAATACGTCCGCAAACATCTACAGAATACTTCATATTTATTTCACGTTTCTCAATACAAATATCGTAGTTTTCGTCAGATTAATGTAAGTCGTGTTGTAGACAACTTTCTGCGACAAAATTGACCGATCAAGCCATTACCTCATTTTGGAATAGATCGTTTTAATGATAATGAAGTTAGTTCCGTGTTTGTTTTTCAACCCCCAAAGTTTTTAATGATTTGCTAGTGTTTTATTATGACAATTGGGAAAGCGAACGAAGAGTGATAATTCTAATCATTAAGCACTCTAAGCTTCACCGTTTTTGTCAGCTGATGAGGTTAGACGTATGTATTAATTAAAGTAACAAGAAGGTATAAATAATTTCAATTTTAATATTTCACTTAACTTCAAATATAAGAAGGAAAGTAGTTTACCTAAGCATTCGAGTTTTAACCCAAATTATTAATGGAAACCATACTTTTAGTATTTCCATTTTCAGTAGATAGAAATAGGACATGATCAGGTTGAGAATTCGTCGTGGCTCGAGGCAAGTTTTTGGCTAAGAAACTAGATGGAATAGAACGAATTTATCTTTAGTTAAGGATGTTTCCCTTGGCTTTACTAGATAAATTACTGGACGCCGCATCAAACCTGCAACCATCATGTGAAAACCAAAAAAAAAATTCTTTTCAAAATCAAATACGCTTTAAATGCGGGAGGTGGGTTAGTAGGTAAAGTTTCACACCTATCAGTAACTATTTTGAAGTTTTGAAATTTTTCAGCTTCTATTTCAGTAAATAAATAAATAAACGTTTCGCATCACTTTTAATAAAAGGTTTATATCGTCAGCTTAAATTATCTTAGCTTTTTTGTAAACTTTGTTCTGTCATACAGCTTTGAGTAAATGTTTTGAAATCAACGATTTGCATCCCGGTTGTAATCGATGTTGAACACACACTAAAGTCGCTCTCCGAAGTCTGTGGTATCATCTTATGATGTCGATTTCTCAAAACGAGTGCAGCAAAATTATCCCGTGTTGTCTTTCCGTACACTGCTGTACACAAAATGTGAACATGTCTCAGTCGTGTTTAGGGTTAGTAATGATAGTTTTCGTGGGTGTTATGACAGTTTTCTTCTTGTAACTCCAAAGGCACTTTTTTTTCAAAATGATTTCAACTTAATGCACGTATTATTCCCCGTCTTGGTACTCATGTAGTATACAAACTTCCTTTAAAGTTCGCTGTGTCATGTGAGCTCCGGGTAACTCATTAATGGCTCTGTGTTTTTTTCTTTTCAGATTAGCCTCGCACATGTTTTCCAGAACGCGATAGTAACAATTTGTTAATTTTAATCTATTTAGCGAAGAAATTTTAATAATGTATAGTTGACATTCTGCATTGTATTACTACCATAATCATGCATCACAATATTTTATTTTAAAGTCACATGCTTAGTACTTGAAAAAAAAATTATGTGTCTTGAATACACTAACTCTTTTTAGTAAATGTTACATGTCACGGGTTACTAGTACTTGTGCTAATTTTTTCTCAATTAAAAAAAATAAATTTAATACAAAAAATATAACTGGCTCTTGTTCTGACTGATTACTGAAGTCAGGTAGTAAAATTAATTCCCGATCTTCGACCGTATAATAAAGTTATTTAACATTTGTTTTATTATTTTCCTGTTAAAATTTTCTTTTAAAAGGTGTTTTTTTTTATTTTCTTCGCGCAAAAAAAAAATATATATATATATATATAATGATTGGAGACACTTGATGAATTTTACACGAACAGAAAATAAACTGGCATTAAAATCTGAGTAAATTTAAATATTGTGTGCAGCCATTATTCCAATGAAGTATGAAGTTTAGCATTGAACATTAAAAACTGGTGTTAATTAAAATTTTAGTGTTCAATTTTTGCCTAGTATTCAAACACTTTCTGTGTTTGCCTTTTCTGTTGGTAGACATAAACTACTACTTATTCGATCATGGTGTTTAACCTCTAAATTGTTCTTTCCAAGTTTTAAAAATTAATAAACACCATCCCCACTGATATTATTTATGTGATTTTATTAGCTGCAGGACAGTGATTTTCACATTAGTGAATTTTTTTTTAGTGACAGCAAAAAAAATGTGAATACTAATTAACGAAAGTATACTATTTACACGTGTAACACTGTTTCAATTATTTTTATTTCATTCTTTAACACATGCAACAGCATTGTTCCTTGAGTATCTCTGGAAATAGGGCGAGGCTATTAATTTTTTATGTATCGTGCATGGTCCTGGTATGTTTTTGGCACATCCGCGTTTACAAATTTAGCTTGAATGCTCTCGTTTACCGGTGCTTCTTGTTGTTTAGGGAATAAATAATGCGTGAACGAGCCTTTTCCGAGACGCTGTGGTCACGTGAGTATCACAGCCCACCTCTTCCACACTACCCCCCCCCCCCCCCCACACACACACTTTTTAATCGAGTAGCAGTGTTCGTTCAAAAAAAAAGCTTGGGTGTTATGTTGCCTCGGTGTCGCTGCTGTGTTTTCGCCCAGACGAGGCGAATTGTACTGCTGTACAGCGGAGGCTAATGACCGGTGCTGTACAGCGGCGGCTAATGACTGGTGCTGGTTCCATGTGCACTGCTGTCCATAAAAGTCAGAACATTCGTGGAGCGGAGGCGAGGTTTCGGGTTGCCATCCTTCCCAGAGTATGCGAAGTTACGAATAAATTGCTAGCTTGTCGCAGCCATAATTCCAGTGTGTTGCGCCGTGGTATTGCTTTTTTTTTACGATATGATCTATCAATAGCTAGGATCCAGCCATCTACCTGGGCGTTGGACCACAAAGCATTTTGAGAAATAGCGATCCACGCAAATGGAACATTTTATCTGTAACAATAAATGATTGGTGATTACTGGAGAGTGCTATTGAAATCCTTTAACTTTTATGGGGACGCCGCTTTGCGAGCTATGGTTTGAATTCTTTCTTAGTCTTCAACCCTGTTTAGCAAAAATATTATTTTTAAATTATATCTTCCCGCACCGCCGTCTACATACTCTGATTTTTATGAATTTCAGTGCTTATGCTGTATTTTTTTTGTTAGAGTGTCTTTTTGTACTATGGATTATTACGTGTTGTACCATGTTGAGATATTTTATTAAATCGTTCAGAAGCTATAACTTGGCTCAAGGCCCAGGCAATTGTGAGTGTTTATTGTTGGCTTGCTTTCCCACTCATCTTTCACAATGTGGCTGCCTATAGTGTTTGGATGTTCGGCTATCTTTCAGCCAATTTATGTTTCACGCATATAATTTTTTTTAAATGCGTGATAAGTTTATAGCAACTTTTTCTGAAGGGAAAAAAATTCATACAGTTTTCATAGGAATATTAAATTAACACTGTATGTCCATTCGCCTTTTTTTATGGTTTTATAAATAACGACGTTAGCTTTATCGATGCCGCTACTTGTAAGGCACCAATATCCATGCATCAATGAAAGTGTCAATGGTTCGATCCTTGTCCTAGTACACCTCACGTTGAGCTCTGAACACCAGTTAATCGCGTAGTACAAGCCCACTTTAACCTGGCATATATTGTAGTCACAGGCCTTTATTCCGAGAATAACTGCGGCCTTTAGCTCCACGTTATTCATTCATTCTCACCAGGTGTATCTTGGCTGCACACTAAAAAAAAAACTTTCAAATCTTTTGGAAAATTTTCATAGTTTGAAAAGTTTAGTAGTGTTTGTTTGTGTACAAATTCCACCCAGTTCATTATAATTTCATACCGGAGAGCTCCAATATTTTTTTGTTATACCTGGCGTTGTTGTCTAGTTAGTCCGATACATGGCAGACGGTATGCCCAGTGTGAACAATTTATAGGGTTAATACATACGGTACCAACATTATTACAACGAAAATTTCTTCCTTATCTCTTCAAAATAATTTTTAAAACATCATACAGATTTATGGGGGAAATAAACCTCCAGTGCTTCAAATTTATTTTTTTAAAAATGTTAATCATTATTTACATAGATATTTTAAAGCATAATTTAACATTTAATCATTAAAATATTTTTGTAGTCACGCCTCACTCATACCGCTAGGTTATTTTCCACATTCTCGCTTGTGTTGTTTGTATAGTTCTGTCCGGTGTTAATCGCTAATGTGTTGGCTGACACTTTGCGAAGCGGTTAAACCTCCAAAGCCAGGAAAGTTTACTAGACAACGGCCACGAAAACCTAAAATCTACTTTAATCACGTTATTGAGTTGAAAAAAGTTCGAAATATACATTAATTTGATATAATGTTTGTACTGTAACAAAACAAGAATGTAAAAAGCTGCAGCTCCAGCTTAAATGTTATAACAAAATTTCCATAGTAATAATTTACTTAGCTTTATATAATCATTTATTTACTAAAATAATTCAAAATCAAGCCATATCTGCAAAAACGTTTCCAAAACGACATTTTTTCTTAAAATCAATATTTCATTAATTTTGAATTGCTTAATCGTTAGTTTATAAACGTAGTTAAGTTCATAACACAACCATTTTTATTATTACTTACATTTGATTCATTATGTGTTTCTGTATATTTAAAAAATTAATTATTTTAATTTTTCCGTAAATTTAAGCCATCTTGTGAGATGTATGGGAATGCAAAATTAAAGCAATACCGAAAGGTAGAATTTTATGTAAACTATGTTTGAATAAATAGTTAATCTTTTTTAATTTAAAAAGCTTTGTAAACGAAATATGTTAACACCTTGCATTGTCCAGCTTGTGAGGGTGGTCGCCACCTCTTGATCGGAATGATTGCGTCAGATTATGCTTTTGCAATTTTCTCTGTGTTGTAATGAATGCACGTTAAAAATAATAAAATAACAAATATTCTCCGAGAAAAAAAACAGCCCTTAGCCTAGCAAATCTAGTACTACTAGCGCCAAACATTAAGGAAAATTCATAATTATTCAGACTTATGAAACCTGTGGTAACTGGCTGGTAATTAGTAGCATATGCTCATGAACAGCTAAAACGACATTTGCAGTTAAAATATTGTGTAACATTTATATTAAAAACTTCGTAGTGGTAGTTGTCAACACACGCGGATAGTTTTAACCGAATCCCCTGGGACATAGAGTATACTGACTTGTCCCTGACGAAAACACAGTAAACTAACAACATGTTAAACGACTTGAGAAACTTCACGTAAACGATCAATTGCTTTCCAAACTAAATATTGTTTGTAGAGTTTTGTATACAATGGAAATGAATGCACTACATTTGTCTGCAATCCACAGAAGGCCACAACGAAATTAAAATGGAGCAATTAATGCGCTGGCAAGTTCAATAAATATGGCTGTAAAACGCGTGGAAACATTTTCTTTTTTTATGTGTAAACATTTTAGCTCTCGGGACACAGCTTTTGGTACTTAGCAGTAATTTCGTGAATGGAACGGAAGTCGCTTGGAACGGAAACGCGTAACTACAGTGCTGCCTTCTGTGGCGGATGGCGCTAACCAAAGACCATAGTGACAAATGGAAACTATGTAGTATTAATGTTTAGTGAATTGTAACAATTTGGGCAGTATTGTAATGAGATTCCTCGTCGAAAATCGGATCCAAAACCGATGTTTAGTATTTTGTTCGAGTCTTTTTTTCGCTTTAATCGGAGCCGTTTAAAAGATATTGTTTAATTTTACGCTCCGCAAATCGAATGGTTCTATGTATAGTCGACGTAGCTGCTCCGGCAGCGAATTCTAGCGGCGGGCGCGGAAACAACGCGTGATTAGCGTGAATAAATTTAGTTAAAAACAGAATATTCGTATATTTATCACGCTCGGCATTATTTAAAAGAATTCTTCGTTAAATTTCGGGTCCAAGTTTCGTATTATGAGTGTATTTGCAACATGAGAACACATAAACTTACACGTTACCAGGGTGAGATGATTACACATCACTGACGAGTACCGAAAGACTCGCTCATATATATATATATATATATTTTAATTGGAGGGTTTTTTTTCTTTCGACAATGAGTTATTAGGCCATGATCATGGAATCATCCCTCAATTTACGTGAAGTGGTTTCTATAAACCATAGTCAACTGGAATCAGTGGTGAACACAGGGGGTTGATGGGGATGGGGTTCGTTTATAGAACAATCCCCTCCCCCCTTCAAAATCCTAAGAACTCCAAAAAAAATATAATTCACACCAACAAAAAGAAAGAATTTGAAAGCAAACAGCAGGCTAAGTGGGTCTTCTCCCCTCCCCTACACCCCCCCCCCCCCCCCTCTACACAACAAGCCACTACCCGTAAAATAAACTCTGCATACGCT
The DNA here is from genome assembly GCF_032445375.1 of Bacillus rossius redtenbacheri. Taxonomy (NCBI): domain Eukaryota; kingdom Metazoa; phylum Arthropoda; class Insecta; order Phasmatodea; family Bacillidae; genus Bacillus; species Bacillus rossius. The sequence goes on from NC_086333.1 coordinate 72,401,591, forward strand.
CCTGACTGGTTATAAGGATGGTTGTACTGGAATATAAAGAAGGGGTTTCTTTTTTTTCACGGGGGCGGGTCCGATGTGTTACCACTGCGTCAACTCGTTCCGATAAATGGCTTCGTCCTTTCTGTTACAAAGCGGGCCATTGGACTACACGGAAGGGAAGGGAGATTTATTAGGGGGTGGTGATCAAACGAAGCGAAGCAGAGATAATCGAGTTTGTGCAACGAATATACTAAACTATGGATGGGCCGGTCGAATCCTCGAACCCTCGAATCCTCGAACCCTAGAATATCACCGAATATCTAATATTTAAAAGATTCGCGAAATAATATTTTAAAAAATCTTTAGAGGAAATGTAGACAGTTTAAAAATTCAACACAGATTCAACTAAAAAGTCTATTTGTGCTTTTCTTCAAGCCTATCCTATTACTGTTTCCGTAGATATTGTACTTTAAAAAATATTATAATTTAAGTAATTAAACTATATTTATTGATTTGGGAAACTCTTAGGAAAAGAAAAATTTAAAGGGTCGAGTGTTTCGACTCAATAGTTAATACATATTGTACAAAATTTTATTTTTGACCCTTGTAAACTTTATTTGGAGTGATGAGGGTTCAATATTTGGATTCGAGTAATTTGGGTTACGACCCAACACTACAAATCAAATCAGATAGTTTTTATAGCGTTTTATTTAGTAAATATTTAAACTTTGGGGCAGGTCGTGATGCGTCAGCATTGCAATTTTCTACTCCTGCTGTAAACAGATTTTTTTTTATATCCGAAGTAGATTCGAATGTTCCGTAATCGTAAACAATACCAGGGTTTCACAGTGGCACTCATACAGTGGGTTAGTTGCTGACCCCTTCAGATTTAACCATGAACAATTAACTTCAAACGTTCTTAAATCATCAATTGTGTTCTGCGTTATCTTTACGTAAAGAGGTGGCGACCATTGTATAAAAGTTTTTTTTTTTTCCTTAAGCCATGTGGTTCGTTCTTAAGTGGTTACCTGTACCAAGTTATTGGATGTATATCTTTGGAAGATGAAGACAGATTGTTGTAAATAATGTTAATGTATTGCCACGAGTCCATCTACAATATATTATCTTCCTAAAGGGTTAACAATAAGATTATTCTTAACAATTGATGATTAAAAATTACAAAAATATTTATCTCTTGAGGTTCTGAAATCTTGGAACAAGCATTTTACTAAACAGCAAAATTATATAATTTTAAAATTTCTTAACCAGAATTTTTTATGGTTCACCGATTACGTTTTTCAGAAAAAACATAGTTAATGTTACACTGCGACACATAAATTTATTTTGCTAAAAAAAATATATCTGGAAGGTAAAATATTGTAGAATGACAGACTGTATAAATAGAAAAACTAATTGATATTTACGAAACCTGTTATTTTATTGATATTTCTAACTTATAAGTAATATTGAAAAGAAGGTATAAATAGTTTTAAAAATTAAATATATCTTTATTCAAATTTAAAGGGTGACAGAGGTTTGTGTAAATTAATGTTGGAAGCTATAAGCTAGAAACGAATTCTGAAATATGATAACATATTCCTAGTAGGAAGCCTTTATGCCTGTAAAAACGATTCTAAAACACACAAAAGTGAAAATAATATTTCAATTTTTCATACATTACTATAGGGAAGGCATTTTTAATGCTAAAAATTGTGCTTAATCTTTAACCTTATTTTCTTAAACGAATGTAATTAATCTAAGTAATAATACAATATAATGGTTTATTAATATACACGTATATTCTCGAGAGATGTTTTCTCAGATAATAATGTTTCTAATCAACTATTTAATATATTATATCATTTTGTTAAAAATTATCACTGCAGTTATAAAAATAATAGTGTTGACTAGATTTTATGGGTTTATATTGCAGCAGAGATGGTCATTGAAAAAATTTTTATATGCAGAGAAAAACAGATTGTAAAATACAACATTAAAAGATTGTTAAACTTTTTCCACCGATATATTTTAACAAACTTTAGAGTCATCTGGAAAAAACTCACAATCGACCTGCTTAAGAAGAATTAAAAATAAGTATCCTTTATCCTGACATAACCTTTCCCCTACTCCAAATAATTAAAATCAAGTAACCATTCCATAAAAAGATGTGTAACTTTTTGTCAAGTATTCAACTAAACTTTCGGCATAATAACATGACTAAATAACTACTTCATAATTTAACAGCACCGATATATCTATTTAATAAAGCTTATCAAATTTTTCAAAGTTTCCAACGACAACAGAGAAGACACTTAAGTTCATCTTCAGGTAAATGAACTATTTCAAATAATAAGTATGTCATTGATAATATCAATTTTTATATTATATATTATCTACATAAGTATCAACTATGATGTTATACACAAACGAAAAGCCTGAAGTCATAAACGCACTATAAATTTCTGAACCACAATGAAGGTAAATTTCAAATATGTTATCCTGTTGAAAACTTTATTATAATTTTTTATGAGTTCAGCTGACAAAATGTGACTCTCCCGTACTCTATTTGAATTTTAATTGTGTGTACAAGATAAATTCCATATTTTTTTTTATGAGTACAGCTGACAAAATGTGATTCTCCCGTACTGTATTTGAATTTTAATTGTGTGTACAAGATAAATGCCAAATATACACATTTTTTCTCGATCACTTCAGAGACAGTTCTGAACACATTAAGGTAATCAAATACTGAAACATTGAAATACTGGTTAGCATTTATAATATTTATTAGGCAATGTATAATTCATAGCTTAAAACTGACGTTGGTACGGAAATATCGGGACTACTAATTTAAGAGCGAAATATATATTTTTTTATTTTAGATTCTCTAATTTTGCGTAATAAAATTAGATTTTCAGATTTTTTTTTAAAAAGTTTCGATAGCATAAAAAAATTGTTGTTGATCAATTCTTGGAGAATTTTGTGGTCTTCCGACTTCAATTATTACCCTACCAGTTTTTATAATTTAGGTAATGAAAAATACACTACATGAACAGAACTTAATATCTCAGGCAATACAGTATGTTCATAAAAGAATGTCCCAGTAATAAATTTTAATAGTGCAAACTGTAAGCTTTATAGAGTTTTGGTGTATGGTCACAATTAAAGAGTAACTCAAACTGTTCTAGATAAGCGCATGCGCGGGTACTGCTATATTTTTTTTTTCTCGCTTGCAGCGCCACCTGCGCAAGATGACGATATGTAGAGGGTGAAACTGTAAACTTTATTTGGCAACAGAATGGATCCCCTCCCCATTGGAATCTCTTTGCGCGAGAGTGGTTGAACGTCGAAGTCCCTGACCGTTAGATTGGACGTAATGGTCGAGACGAAAGAGCTCTTTTTTCGCTGGCCTCCACGTTCACCCGACATACCGCCATTCCTTTGTGGCTTTATAAAAAGATCGTGTCTGCGTTCTGCCGCTACCTAATGATTTGCCAGAGTTGAGAAACAGAATTGAAGAGGCTATTGATTCCATTACTCCGGACTTGCTTAACCAAAGTGTGGGAATAATTGTATTTTATGTTGGATGTGTGCCGTATAACTAAAGGTGCACATATTGAACATTTGTAAGAAAAACTATGTTAGTTTACCTTCAGTTTTATGTATGATTTGTTGTGAATAGTATAAATTAAACTATCATAATATACCATTGAAACTGGGACATCATTTTATGGACACACTATATAATGAGTTACCTCCAGGTTCTGCCCAGACAGACCTAGATTTTAAATTATAATTATGAGTATTAAATACATTTGATGGCACCAATACTTCAAGTAAAAAAATGGTTTTACTTCATGTTTCTTAATTTCTAAAACAAAACAAAATCTCATATTCGTTTAATGTTTTCAAGCGATTTTTTTCACTTAGTGTATTAATTGATTCCAAATGCTTCAAGAGACTTTAATAAATATTATTAGTGTAATACTCATAATTACGAGAGTGTAATGAATTACACATGATAGCAAACAAAAAAATTGAAACATTGTGATGTTTTTAACGAGTAGTTTAATTCTGTCTGTTTGGGTACTAAGACAAAATATTTTTCCTTGTGTTACCCCTTAACACTGACGATATTTGTTTACATATTAGTTTATACAGTTTATTGGTAGTTCTCTTATGGTTATTTATTTTGTACAATTTTTTTAAAAAATGCTGGTTTTCTAGAGTTTAAATTAAGAGTACGTAAATAAGTTGTGCGACTTAAACTTACAGACGTTTTGAGTTCCAACTAAATATAAACGCGATACTTCAAAGCAATTAACTACGTGATGTGAAACTTATCAGTTGCTTTGGTAATTAAACGTTTGTTTAACTGTCTGTGTTTCAAATACATGTTCATGATATGTAGTACATATTCTAACAAATGATTATTGGAAGAAATTTCAACAGCTCCAGTTTCAAAATCTAGGTTTGTTCTGGCGGTTGATTTGTTGGACCATGTTTTGCCTGTTTCTTTTTGGCCAATTTCTTTGTTTCATCATATTTTCTTTTGACTTAGTTAAATCTTTTTGTGAATACATATAGTGTTCTTATAGTCTCTCCTTTTCCCACCATTACGTCAAACACATTCATTTTCAAGTAATTCTTCTTCACGTAATTTATAATCAAATTCGTCTTCTCTTTTTCTTATTAGTTGCTTGTTTTTTCCAAGCCTTTTGATACTTTTGCTATCCAATATAATTATATTATTTCGTCCTCTCACCTTCAAATTTATGCTTAAAAGTTTCCATTATTATATTTTAATTGATCTCTGAATCTCATTAAGTTCATACATCGTTACACTCATTTTAATCCTCATGTTCTCAGTTCCCTGTTTTCTTTCTATTGTATCTTCTTTTAACACAGTTATTTCTAATGTTTTAACCCTTCCAGTATTCTGATAATCTGAAACACTCCCTTGTTCAAACTGTTCAATTTTCAAATTTATGTATTTTTATTTTTACTTTTGTATCGTGTTGTTTATCTTTTACTGTTTATAGTTCCGTATTATTCAAAATTGGTGTTAGAATTTTCTGTCAGCTTAATCAAAATTTTTGTCTAACAGCCATATCATATTAACACTAATCGTAGAATATTATTTGTGAGCAGTTCTCTTAAAGTAATAATCACCCAAATCACTTAGATTTATTGGGTTTTATTTCTTCTGTGTTTCTTAAAGAAATTCTTTATTTAATTTTATATAAATTCACAAAAAAACACCATAGCAATGAAATTACAGGGAGAAATATTACAAGATACTTTTATAAAATTTTTTTAGTTTGCAATTAAATAGGATGCTATGCGGTACATTTACAATGATTAATTTTGTAATTTGCACCTAATATCGAATTTAATGCTGTAAAATTAAAGTATTTTAAAAGGGATGATTGAAAAGTAGTTCCTCCGTGATCATAACGTTTTAATTTGTTCCCCCCTTTTTTTCACAATTTTCTTGCACCTGAAAGCTTCACGTGCCTCCTATGAAATGCACTGTTTCCTTTTCGACATGGTCCTCCGCCGGAAAATATTCCTTGTGTTTGTGTCTACGCCAGGCCTGATTGCCAGCTTTCACTTCGTCGTCAGACCGAAAATGAGATCCCTTAAGATGTTCTATCGCCTTTGGTAAGAAATGAAAGTCGCGAAGTGCAAGGTTGTAGCTGTACTTGTAGAGGTAGTGGAAAGCCCGTCCCCGATTGGCCAAACCGAACAACCAACCAGATAAAAAGAAGACTCTGATTGGCCCATAACTGCAACCAATCAGGAAACACGGACAGTCAGGGTGGGGTACACATAAACGGAGATGGGGGAAATATCACTCCACTCCCTTTTTTTTAAATCCTAAAAAAAAAAAAATTACATTATCTCCACCAACGAAATGAATGAATTAGGAAGCAAACCGTGGGTCACATCGGGCAAAGTGGTTCTATCCTCCCTCCTTTTTCCACAAACCGAGAAATAATATTCTGCGTACGCTCCTGCAGACAGGAGTATTTAAAGCTAAGAGTCTATATAAAGCCATTTTCATCGATGCCCGTGGCCTTTCTCGCATGGTTTAAACCTAGCATTTATAAGATGGGAAGGCTTCTCATCTAACCTGGGCACAATTTCCACGCACTTTAAGATTAGCTTAGGTAAGGGGGAAAAAATAGTAGGGTACTAACTTGATGATGGCGACTGCAGTGTCTACCGAAACTTCGGTGAAACACTCTCCCTCAACGTCAATGTTTTGTTATGACGTCACGTTAAACTATGATCCGTAAACCGACTTTACAGACAACAAATTTTTTTTTCACACTTTCGCTTGTGTCAGCATGTAGCTGTCCGGCGCTAGTCTCCGGTATGTTCGGTCGGAAGGGCGGACCCAGCAGCTACTCTCGGGAGAAGTTCAACCAACCAGGAGCCCGGCAGAGCTACGCCCCGCCCCCTCGGTCCGCGTGGTCCCGGATAATCCAATTCCCTCTACTTCCATGGACCCGGCAGCGATGCGACCAGGCGGCGAGCGCTTGAAAGCTTCTCTCGCGGCCGCGCGCGCGCCTGCTATTGATCAGGCGACGTCAGCCGGCCTGCTACCTTTCTAATGACGTCAGGGTAGTAAACATCCCCCTTCCCAATACGGTACCGCCACTGGACCGACCAGCAACATATTTTACTGAAGTAGCTTGGCTTCTGGGTTGTAGCCGTGTCCTCGGCGATAAATTCAACCGACGTTTCGGTCGACATTCCAGTCGCCATCATCTGGGAGCAGTTGGAGGGTCAACCTCAGTAGGTAACTGCTCCCTGATGATGGCAACTGAAATGTCGACCGAAACGTCGGTGAATTATTTGCCAATGATACGGCTGCATCCCAGAAGCCAAGCTACTTCAGACAATGGCCGTGAAAGCCTGCGGAAATTATTAACATATATTTTACTACTAGCTTTTCGGTTCTTGCGCGGCTTTCTCTTGCGCTCAGCCACGTTTTTTTTTTTTTTTTTTTTTTTCAAATCCCTACTGATGTTATAAATGCGAAAGTGTGTTTGTCTGTTCGTCCTTCTTTCGCTCAGCAACAGAGCAACGGTTCGACATGATTTTTTTTTGCAGATAGATAGTTCAGTGACAGGAGAGTGACAGAATGTACCTACATATAATTATGAAATTCCATCCCTAAGGGAGTGAAAAGGAGGTAAATTCAGTTTTAAAATAGAAAAACGGATAAAGGAAGGTCATAGACACGTAAACAGTAAGTTTGTGTCATCGCCACACGGACGTATATTAAGGTCTGGCAACTTCCTATCCTTCTACTTGGCGAAACCCATCCGCTGAGTGAAGCTGGCGGCTGCTAAGAGAACTAAAGGCGCTAATAACAGTTTAGTTTAGAACTTCGCCAATAAATGGCTTTACCTTGAATTTGCAACGCGCTATCGCTTGGTGCGTCCGTCACGTCTTGCCTAGGGGCTACCTGCCTTCCCACGAAACGAAACTGAAAGATTGGCGTCCCGGTTTTTCTGATGCGTAGAATTGATGCACCGAGACTGTGCAATCAACGGGACTCTAAGATCAAATTTCACGTTTTTCAAGTGAATGTTCTACGTATGAAATTGCTTGCCAGAGTAAAAAACAAGAAAATTGCAGCACAACACTTCCGGGCCCACGTGAGACTGGAATGGCCAAGCACATGTTAAGGGAACACGCCTCGTCAGGAGTGTATGAGTGTTAGTGAGGCGGGATGATAAGCGCGACTCTCGCTGGTGCTTCCAGCGCGGTATCGCCTCTAAGCGCAAGTCTCTGAACTGGCGCGCAGTCTTCTCGTCGTCACAGGATAACTGTGATATTTGAGAGGTGACATTCACATTATATGGCCGAGAAATGAAGATAAAGGTGTTATGCAAATCCCTTAAGTGCTTTCAATAATCTGTACCGGTTGTTTTACGCCTAAAAATTACGCTGAAAACATGCGTTTTTGCCATTTCGACTCTTCTAAAAATACAGTTTAAAAACTTAATCCGAAATCAAAAGTACTTTCCGGCCCTCAGCGAACTCTTAAATGCTTTTCGTAAGCAGACCCCACTCGGACATCTTGGGTAGTTTTGAAATCGCGTTGTTTTTCCTGAAGCTCTGCACACCGTGTGTGTGCCCAGGTAGGCGGAGTGAGGTCGAAGCTGGCGGACTGCCTAACTCGCAGGGATGAAGCACGCCCTCAGGTGGTGTATACACATCAGGAGTTGGACACGTATCGCTAGTTTTGCGTTCCGACATCATGGGACACCGGTAACACAAATATTCGTGTACATACAATTTATAGAGATACTCTAATCATATTAATATATTAAGTATGCTATGCATACGAGCAAATTAATGTGTTCTCGTTTTGCGAAAAAAAATTACAATATAAAACCTGACAACGAAATTTAACGTAGAATTTTTTTAAAAAATATGCTGATCAAAATGATAAAAAAAACCTTCTAACTGATTAAAATAGTAATATAATGAAGTAGCAGTTTATTTTTAAATAAAATACATATAGCTAAAGAATACTCAATTATTGTACCTCCAGGAAGAATTTTTTGTATTTCACTGAAGAATAAATGATTATGATGAGTCGTTTTTACCCATGACTGAGTGTCGTGAGTACATGCAATACCACGGTGATGACAGCTGTGATGTCCCTATGCTTGCCGAGGCAGGGTGATTCTGCAGTGGTTTAACTTTGCCTTCCGCGGGATGAAGGTGAAAAATTACATCACATCCACCCAGTTTTTAACCCAGGTAGAAATTTTGAAAAATACCCTTTCCGACCGGGAATCGAACCCGGGCCCCCTTGGCCCACCAGCATACGCGCTATCCAATAGACCAAGTGGGCGGACAGAAGAATAAAATGTGGCTGTTATTCTTAGAGCCAAGTGTTTTAAAAAATTAGGTTAGCTATATTCTAACTCTATAATACACTTGTCAAAAGTTCGCGACCATGGCTATGCCGGATAAGTGATTTTACCAGATTTTCCGTCACTACCGATAGTTTTATTTTGATTACTAAAGAAAATGAATATAACTTACAGTAAAATATTATTTAAAATAAGTTTTAATCGGCTGATTTAAGGAACATTGTCCATCTATCACTTGACCTCGAAGCCAATCATAGGACCCGAAAAAAGTCTATCCGTCGGTCCGTCAAAAGCTGACTTTTTAAAAATGTCTCCGATATCCCATTGTGTCCATAAATCAGATGTCTTCTTTAAAAATTAATTAATACTTGTACCAGAGAATTGTAAATAATATAGTCCACTAGAAAACAAAAACACTGTAGTGAAAGATGGCCGTCAATAAATATAATCTCTGAGCGTACTAAAATTGCAGTGAATTAATACGTCCTGGTGGTTAAGGGCAACAGCTGGGATCCACGTGAAGAAATTTGAACACGAGCGGCTTGATTGGTGTCGGATTACGGAATATTCAACATCTTAGAATGCTGATTTAAAGACCTTTCACTGATTCAGATATCCCATTTAAAAAATTTGTCACTAGCAGTATTTAATTTAGCTGAATCTACAGCCAGAGGCGCAAGTAGGAAATGACTTCCCCAAGAGGGGGAGTGGAGGCACCGAGTATTGCTTCCTCAAAAACATTTCCTGATATTGTGCTTTAATATTTTGACATGGTACACCTCCAACTGAGTGGTGCAGAGACATGGCAGATGTAATGTTGATGTTAGATGTTTTCTACCCGGTGCCAGCTCTCTCAGGAAGAGCAAACTCCCACAGTGGGGTGTGTCGTCAACAGTTCGGCTCTTTTGGCTTATTGAGGGACGCCACCCACATTGGAGAAAACAACTTAGCCTGAACATTCTCTGGCCCACGTGTTGTGGTACTGTGAGTATACCCTAGCTAGACTAAACATTCTCTCATGACATCACTGGGATAGGATATTGTCTGGGTGAAAACAGTACTCACTCAGGTAATAGACATGTCTTATTTTCTCAGTTCTCACATATACTTACAACTGCACAGACTTGCTCATTCTTTGATAAGGCTGTAATTTTTATGTCTATGATTACATTTGCTCCTAGTCCTAGTCCTAGTCCTAGTCCTAGTCGCCGGCACGCGTTCGTGCCAGTGATGTAGGAAAATGCCGGAGTCGAACAGTTCCGTAAGCGTGCCTGCCTGCATGCCTTACAGTACAAGGCGAAATGCATGCTTATCTCCAGGGATAAGAAAAAAAGGTTAAAACAACACATAAATAACTATGGCATTTACTATTCAGTTAGATCAAGCAGGTGTTGTGATCTCCATGTGACTGTAGCTGATCTTGCCAGTGGATCTCGCAGGACTGGAGCAAGGGTTTCAAGGACATGCCCTCTGCTCTGCTGGAGCGAAAGAAGTGTCAACAATATCACTATGAGATGCTGCCAGTCTGTATCTGGACAGCTGTAACAGAACACATAAACTACACTTAATTAATGATCCCATACATCTGGCCGATTACAGTCTTCAAACGATATTTTAAAATATATAACACAGGTAGCAGTCGGCAATGACATCACGGCGGCGGACATTTCAATTGGAACTGTGGCCAAGGCTATCAATCTATATACTAATAACTAGGGCCACGTATTAACGCATCCATTGGTGTTCCCTCGCTTCGCAGAGGCCTTTATGCCTCATAATCACCTCCCCACAGAGTACCTATGTGCAGCAGTGCGGATGACCCGATCGGGTCTCGTGCGGGTGAGTGCAGCATAGTGGAACACCTCGAACGAATACCACCACGGGCTAGTCGATTGTCACCCATGCGCCAATCGACCAGGGTTCATGTACTGGATGTTAATTTCTATCAGTCAGACTATTAACGTAAGATATTGCTAACTGTCATTTATCACATTTTATTTAATAATAATTGTTTCATCGTGCGATCCGATCTACAAATATGGCCTTGACCGACTGCAGCTCACTGCACATTTCGCGCATGAAAGGCAACCCCTGGTGGTGCGCAACCGTCCAGGAATGACTCAGTTTGTCATACACCAGCACGGGGGCTGGACGCATGGGCGGACCACAGGGTCTTCATCGTCTTATTTCACCGACATCATGCCTGTAATAGTGTAAGTCGTCTACAGACCCTTAAATTGTGGCCCCACTTCTAGGCCCAATCGACTCAGACTAACTCCCCAGCCATGCAACTTAATTTACTGAGACCTCTTAAGTGACATTACTTTACTACGTAATCCAATCGCCACCTGGCCACAGGATGCGAGCCAGGCTTAAATTAACTGTATCGCTGCAACGCGATTATCATTTAGTCCGCACAGAGCTGCCCCTGTGTGAAATGTGCACCATAAACTGTTTTAATTAATACAAATGATGAATTCCATGGCTCTTATTCTTCCCACACACGTGGCAGCTTGTTTATTAATGGCCGGCGATCATCTTGCGGTAGATTTGTTTCAGAGTGTTCTGTAAGTGTACTTGGAGTACAGGTCATTTGATGTTGTTACGGCTTTGTAAATAGTTAAATTTGTCATCCCCGTGCCAGTGTTAGTTGTATTCTCGATGTGTTAAAAGTGTCTGACCGCATCACCATCTTTAACTATACTTCTTGTAATAACCAAAATCGCGGACCATGAACATAACCATCTTTAGCTGCCATAATACTGGAACTCCTGTTACATACCGCGACAAGCCACAGCTATTAAGTTCGGAACAAGTCACGCACGGAGACAACATGAGTAAGATTGCCTGTCTTAAATAAGTTTTTTTATCTAACACAACTTGTATCAACCCGAGTGGCTGAGATCTTGGGAGATCTCTACCGAACTTCGAACCTGTTGACGCCCATCCACATGGCCTTGAACCACCCCTGAAGAGTCTCATGTACTAGCGCACACCTACTTCCTGCTAGTTGGCATCTGGGAAAACAACCCTTACATACATCAGGGCAGGCTCCAGGACAACAGTATTTTTCACGAAAAAAGGATGTATTGGTTTCTTTCCATAGCAACGTAACTGTTTCTTTACAAGAATTGCCAACAAAACTATAAATGTCTTTAATCTCGGGTATGGTGTCACATTTGCTGAGGATTCTACACCTCTTAAAAAATGGTGAACAGTTAAAGCTATGGAGTTAAAGTAAATATATCTTAGTAGAGAAGACTTTGCTCGTGGTCGTTAAGTATGACTCAGTTGGTTAACATTTGCAGTGATGACATAATGAGCATTGATGGAGAGTGTCAAATTGAAGTATGGAGAGCTGTAAAGAAACAGACCTATTTGGGTGATTTAAACAATAAGTTGCTTGTGAGAGAGCACTCACTGTTGCTAGTTGAAAGGGAACAACTATAAAGTTATTAACTTAATTGTTGGACCCATTAATCGCAATATGCCTAAGCGAAAATAGGTTATGCTGGAGAAAAGAAAGAAAACAAGAGAAATCACCCGAGCAGGAGTAATTAAAAATACAGAAGCGATGGGGATTGCATAAAATTGTTTGGTAATGGACGTGGATATGTTCTCTAATGATTCTGATGTAGATATGGCGTGAGTTGAGCCAGTGGTTGTGAAGCGATGGGCCGAGATTGTCGCGGCTAGAGCAGGCGATTCCGAGTATAGCAGGAAATACTTGACTGCTGATAAATGGTTCGTTAATGCGTTTGTTGAGAATAAATTTGGCATAGCTTGTAACTTTTCTGATTTATGGTTAACGAATTACATTAAGAAGCTAACAAAATCCAGTAACATAACATTACTGGCGATAATTTTTGGGGCACATGCTAACATGGCTGACTTCCGAACATGTAAAAATCGATTAATGCTGGTAAATCATCAGCTTTGTGTATAACGAATGGATTCAAGTATCCCGAGAGACCACGCTATTTGCCTCCTCTCGGTCCGATAGTGTCTGACGAACTGACGACGACCGCCAATGCTACTCTATGTCGCATAGACCGCTATGCCTCATCAACGTCTCGCAAATGCGTGTGCACTGAACGCGCTCGTGCGCGCAACAAAATGTAGTTCGTTCAACGAGGCGAACACCAGGCAACGAGTGCTACGTCGGCGGAAGGATCCGGCCGGATGTGGCATATCCCTCCGCCGAACTACAACAAATGCAATTATGTATATTTTTCCACAGATTTTTATTAGACATTATTTTCATCATTTAATATTTCAGTCCTCTCAAAATTATGTTTCACTGTGCGCCTTGTCCCGAACCTGGCCAGTTCAGTTTCCCGCGAAAATCAAACGTTTCCGCGGGAGGGCCGGCGGGGGTAGGGGGGTCGCGCGCGGCGAGAGGGGCAGTATCCGTCTGGAGCTCGGAGAGGCCGGCAGCCTTCGCGCAACGCGGAACCATAACTCTTGCTTTCACCGACATGTAGTTTCAATAGTTATAATCTTTTCTTAATCTTTTACGTACAGTTCCGTGGTCGGCCTCAATTTACAATGAGGTATTTTACTTAAATAAATCAGTGCTCCAAGATGAGTGTTCAGCATATTACGTAAGTACTGTGGGGAGTCTACGAGAAATTACGTCGGCGCTTCATGCAACAACCTAGCTCACCGGCTAAATAGTTTCAGCCCGCACGGGGCAGCCAGTAGGCGACGCGTGCCACCAAACTTATTAACGAGTCAATATCTGGGACAAGTCTAAGAGTCATGTAGAGTCACCGGAGTTACGGGCCTACGTGTCATTAGCCCAGTGTAATATGTAATAGTGAAGTGTTTTATTCGTCAAGGTATAATTTGTCATGTTAGAGTTTATTTTGTAACCGCCGCATCGTGTGCAAGAGTACGTCCTCCACACGTAGTAAAATCGTGAGCCGCCACTGAGGAAGTGGGCTGCGCGTGTGACTATTCGATTCGGGACAACCGTTACGGCCAGAACGGGCAGCACTATGTATATGGCTGTGCCGTAATAAATTCCTCAGGCATCATCCAGTGACTTTGTGTTCTTCTTCAGGCGTCCCGAGTGGCCATAACAGCTCGGGGGGCCCTACTACGTTAACCCCTACCTCTAGCGACAAGGCCGAACCCTCCCTGAGATCTCGAACCATATAAAAATCACGTAAAATTCAATGGAGGTAGTGGGGACGGAGTCAGAACATATTATTACCTATCATTGAGTTATTTATAACAATATAATGAAGTTTATGTGTATTGTTAGACTTTTTAATTATTTATGTAATGCAATTTTATTTATTTGCCAACCATTTATATTTTAGTTTAGGCTGCATGTTTATGTAGTCGCAATTTTTTTTGCCATGACCACCTAACCATCAAGTAAGACTTTCATCGAATTCACGTCAAAAAATAAATCAACACCCATTTGTTAAATTGTTTTATTTATTTCATACACAACATTCCCGTTCAGTACGATGGAAATTCAATAAACAAATCCCTGGTGACTGTAGTCCAAAATACAACCTACCTAGAATTTTTTTACGCAAAAACTAAATTGTGGCTTTTTGGTATGACAGAGAACACACAATAAGAGATTTTTAAAGATTATAAAATAGTGTATATTGATAGAACTATTGCTGTTGTAGTCATTCAATGACTGAAAATTACTATGGCTTAACTATTGAAACCAAGATGGCAAATTTTTGTCTCTTGTTCCATTGACGTTCACAATAAGGTCGCGTTGCGATCTGTTGGAACTCTATAGAGTAGAGGGAACGCGCTCTCGAGAACGGAGGTATGGAGGAGTCGCTGTGTATCAGGAGCACATAAGAATCAAGAGGTATCATTCAACAAGTGGTCGACGCCCTGCGGCAAATTCTCGGTCGTCGCAACCCCATCTTGTGCGCGCAACAACGTTCCTGCTATTAGGAGCGCAGGAACAGCAAAGAGGTTACATACTTTGACAATTTTTTTAAAACTATTTAATGAGAATTATTGCAATTCATATATTTAAAGGAAGGTTATGGTTAAACTAAAGCAAAAAAAAAATAGAATTTAAATAATAAAAAAGTAGTATTCGCGTTTATTTAAGCATATTCTGAAAAATTATATTGGAGGCTGGTCATAGCACATTATTGCATTGCTCCTGGAGAATTAAGCAGTGTTTAGGGCCTTAAACGTTTGGAATAAAATTGAAGGAATGCTTCTGAATGAGAATATAACTAAAATAATTAATTAACTTATTTTTTTTAGTAAAGCTGGTTGCATTTTACATCGCAAATATTGTCACAGCTTGGAAGAATTTAGCCCCATTCAATCACTTTTTTTTCTTTCTCGGATAGAAAGTACCTTGATAAGATTTGTAAAGCCCGCTACACCAGCAACACACAAACGCCAAATGAATTAGACCAACTTTTAAATTTTATGGAACGTCTCGTCGCATAATTACTGGTGTCTTAGGTATTCTAGTTTCGGGCCACATGGGCGTGCTTTCATTATGTAATATTGTACAATATGACAATTTAAAATTAACAAAGCCGAACAGACGATATGTTTAATATTTTATTCACAATTATTTTGAATAAAAAAATTAACAGAAAACTATTGCCAATTCTGTTTTTGCTACTATTTTATTGGTCATGCATTCAGAACTAAAATATATAAGTTGCCCCCTTCTGATAGGAACGTACGTCGACAAAACAAAAGTTTTCTATAGTGTATCATATTAATTTAAAACAATATTAAATCTCATCCCCAGGTATATTAATTTTATTTATTGTTTGCTGTATTTAGTACATAATATTAACCAGGTGAAAGTTTAATTGAGCCTTTAAATTTTGTTTAGTTCTTACGTGAAGATAAAAAAAAAAGCGTTAATCTGCACAATGAAAGTTGTGTGTCAACACAAATAATAGAAATAAGCTCACGGGATTGCAGTAAAAGATTTTGTAGTGTTTACATACGTATTTTCATTTTAAGTCCAAATTATTTAGTGATTTATACTTACAATTAGTACATTGTGAAAGTTTTAAGTCTGGTAACGTTGCAAGAATTCATTTCAAATTAGCGCTTCAATAATTAGCATAAAAACATCGAAACACAGATATCAGAATAGCCAACAAACTTATAATATAGTAGGTCGAAAATAACCGTTATTCTCGATACTTGTGGATTTTTATGATGTCGGTCGAAGCAAGTGTTAGATAATTTTATATCCACGTAATTTTTTAGTGGATGCAGCTCGTAATAATAGTCTTTGCATCGCAAGAAGCATTTGTTATCATACACTTCAGTTGGTTAAGCTGTGCTAGAATTGTGTTATTGTGGTCTGTGCCGAAAGGGGTCGACAAAAGGATTATTATTATTAATAAATATAGTATTTTGTAGGTAATGTTTCTGAGAGAAGTGAATCGCGGAGAGACAGTTCGGTGAGTTAATTTTTTTTTCTCGTCGTGGTTTTTTTTTTTTAGCACTTTCACCTATGTCTGCGACGGAAGAAGAGAGGATCGTCGCAGCTAGGCTTGGGCCATTGCTGTCGCCGCAAGGTCACCCCTGCATAACATAACCTCGAAACGGCGGAGCGCACGAGTGTTTCCCCCCACCGCCGCGGACCACTCGCGAGGCCCCCGGTGCGGTGATGCGCGGAACGCAAGATGAGTGATGGTGACGGCGGCGAGCAGCCGAGGTGTCTGATCTGCAGCGCGGGCGTGTCGGCGGAGCGCAGCTACGGCATCTACTACACGGCGGCGCCGCACAGCGGGACCCTGCTGGCCACCCTGGTGCAGAGGGTGCTGCGCCGCGGCGGCGAGCAGGCGGCGCTGCCCGGCACCTCCATGTGCGGCGGCTGCTTCGCGCTGTTCGAGCAGCTCGACTACTCGCAGGAGAAGTGCCTCAAGCTGCGGGAGGACATCAGCGCGTGCTTCCGCGAGGGCTGCCGCAAGAGCGGCTTCCGGCCGGAGGAGGTGAACGGCGCCGCCCGCCAGGCGGCGGAGCGGCAGGCCAAGGAGGCCAGCGGCGAGTCGGACGAGTCGGACGACCCCGAGGAGCCGGAGACCTCGCAGGACGCTGTAAGGACGCCGTTCACACTCCCATGTGAACAGCTAATCTAGCCTAGTTAACATTTGGTTGGAACGCGTACACACTCACCAATGGCTCATATTAATATTTTTATTATTATTATTATTTTTTACAATGTTCCGGAGAGCATAAGCTCTGTTTTGGAACTGTACACGTCATCTTGGCATAATATGACACATCATTTTTTCAGAACACAATGCATACAGATATACCTAATAAGTTTCACAGGTAATAGCATTACAGCTGTACATTTAACGCTTAAAATATTTATCATACATTTAACAATAAGATCTGGCACAAATAAAATAGTTAATTTAACACTTATTTGTTATTCATTATACTTTCTTAAAAAAGTTATTATTTAATACAAACATCAATTACACATTCCACACTTAATATAGTTCTTATACATCATTATGTTCCATTTATTTTTAAATGGAAAAGTTTTGTGGAGGAATTCATTATCGCTTATGGTCAATTAAGTGTGTGTGTGTACTCTCCATTTAAAACAAAACAAAAAAAACATAGAAATCTAAATGCATTTTCTATACTATAGACGTACCTGTATTCACCCTGAAAATAGAGTTTCAGAATTACAACTGCTTTCTAAGAAAATAAAAGTTTATAGGTTGCATTACATATCCTGGTGTTTAAGCGAAGCAGAGACTGTTTTCAATGAGAGATTGCCCTGATTGACATTGGCGCCCTACTCTTTACTTGATACTAGCTGACACTTGATCCTGTGGTTCTCCAGAGATCCTTAGGAACATAGTGTTCAGACGGTTTTCAAAACGACAGCGATGTTTAATGTCAGTATGTTATCGCCGGGGGTAGAGTCTGTTTTCCATCCTTATTGGTTTCATTTCAAATAAAAACCAATTTGGGTGGAAAACGGTCTTGGCCCTCCATTCAATTAGTTTGTCACTTCATTTACCAAAATAGTGCTTTTAATGCTCCAATTACAAATCCATCATATTAGAATACATTGATACATTTTAAATAACATGGACAGAAAAATTTATAAATCAAATTGTTCAATACAGTTACAAACACACAATCACCAGTAGAACTGACTATTTCCATTCATAATAAAATACACTTTTACACAAGTCATACTAAAATAGACAAAAACACATATTTAACAAGGCGGTAATGACATAAAACATTATAACAATTCACAAATAATTGGAATGTAAGAAACTTTGTCACATGTCTCAAAATAAACATCACAAAGGTGGATAGAGCTAAAAACAAAAATCTTTTTAAACTTCATTACCAATATACTCACTAAGAACATAGTTCATGTGGTAATAATATATGTGCCTATGCTAATATTCATGTAAAAATTTAAAAAAGAGTATTTCTCAGAAACTAGCAGAAAATTTGAAACTCTTGTTTTAGTGTAAGTAGAGTAAAGTCTGCGATTTCAAAATCGCAACAATTTGAATTTTGTTATTTCTTATCCGAAAAAGCCACAACCCTCACAATGTAGGTATTCAAATTTTTCTATATTTTAATTACTTTTGTTATGTTTGGCTCTTAGAGTTGAATAACTTTTGATTGGAGTGTCAAACATTTGGTAATTATCTAGGAGACAGATACATTAAAGAAAACCAAAAATTACAATTTCAGAAATGATTTTTTTTTACTTCCAGTCATAATTTCTAATCATTCTGCAAAATCTATACAATATTTTAAGTAGTTTACTGGTAGTTAGCTATTTTAATTGTTAATTTGTTTAGGTAGGTAAGCAATATTTAAAATACCTACTGTGAAAACTTGGGCACATTTGGTTGGGAAGGTTACATTAATTATAATTATGTAATGTGTATTAATGCAGTTGATTAATGTAACTGTCCTTATCCAGCAAGCCTTTTTTTTTTGCAAGAATCAGCTACGCGTGCTAAAGTCTAACCTCAAAAACATATATTAAAGAAATCAATCACTCATACTATGGAGGAGGGGGGGGGGGCAATGTGAGTAAGTATTTCAGTACTCGCCAGAGATATGTAACATCTAACCACAATAATGAAATTTGTGTGTTCTCATGTTGCAAATGCACCTATAATATGAAACTCGGACACAAAATTTGACATAGAATTCTTTAAAATAATGCTGATTGTGATAAATATATGCAAATTGTGTTTCAAACTAAACATCACGTAGTTTCTGCAAAGCAAAATTTTAAACTACCTATATAATGAAACTGCTCTGATAAAAATGAAGAAAAGACTTGAAAAAATACTAAACCCCCGGCTTTGGACCAGATTTTCGACAAGGAATTTTATTAAAATATTGCCCGTCTTATTAAAATTCATTAAACAGTTAATACTATAAAATTTGCCTTTGGCTTTTTCAACTTTGGTTCGTGCCATCCGCCACAGATGGCAGCACCGTGTTTGTTACACATTTCCATTCCTTGACTTCCGTCGCATTACCGAAAATACTCTCACCAAATACCATGTACCGACAGCTAATATGTTGCACATCAAAAAATAATATTAAATAACCCACATCTGTATAGACTTACAACCCACTCCCTTCCACATTTCAAACTACATGTGAACGTCTTATTCAAAACATTCAAAACGGTAGAAATCTTATATTTCGATGAACATGCTACTGGAAAGTTATTCTGTTTTTGATAATGTACTAATACAATTGTAGCTTTGCAGTTTTACGGAATGATTGTACTAAATGTTAGAAGTAAAAAATGTTAATTTTTTTTTTTTCGGATGCATCCCTTGCCGTGTTGTACACCCAGCTGCTAATTCTGGGAGGGGAAGTAATCCATAGGTTCCCCCCCCCCCTTAAAAAAGCTAATTTAAGGCAATTATGACATTTTGAAATGTCATAATTGAAACTATGGTTTCATCAGAATTTTTGAGTAGGCCTACTGATATTTAAAAAATAAGTTATTCACAGCATAGTGAAATAACAAAAATATCTACCAAGGGAACTACTTTAACCATTTTATTCAAACTGATTACCAATATTACATCTACATTAAAACTAAAATTTAATTGAATTAAAGTAATTTTCATCCTGGAGTAGATTATAATTTATCTCTCTGGTTGTTTTTTTTTATATATATATAATCTGAGGGGGTAATGTAAATTGCGGGGAAGGGGGCAGCAATCTCCCGCATCCCCACATAACTTCCCTCTCCTAGATAATTACCAATAATTATTTTTTCTGAGTGGTTTTAGTAGACCTGTGTACTGAATGATTCCTTTTTTTTTTTTTTTTTTTTCAAGGCATTGAACATTTTTTCCATTTGATTTTAATTTAAGTGACCTCAAATTTTAACTTAGTAGTTGTTCAGCTGAAAGTTATCCTGTTCACATGCAAATTAGTGATTGATGGGAAATAATGTTTCATGGTTTCTGGTGCTAGGATTGACACATAACATTTTTGGAGAAAACAATTGAATGTCCTTACACTACAGCTGTCCCACATTGTAATAGTTTTTCAAATTATTTTATTATAAATAATTTTAACCTTTTTGTAATAATTATATATGAAGAATACAAGCAATATTTTTCATTTTTGACATTTTTTAAAAACATATTTGCTGCTACAAAGTTAAGCTATTTATAAAGAAACAAACTAAAATCGTGGTAATTTCATTTCATATAAATTAATAATATCCTCTTAATGAAAATGGTATAAAACATACGTACGCATGTACGCCCGGCCCAGAATTTTACTCCGAAAACTTCTCAATTTTTTTTGTTGTAAATTGCAGGTACTTGCATAACAGCCAGGGCTATTTTGTTTAAGATATTATAAGAAAGTTAGTTTATAGATATACATAAATGTTTGTAAAGAATACAAAGTTAAGGGTTCTGAGTTCCTAATCACAAAGTAGAATAGTTGCACTAAAATACAATAATCTCTAAAGGTTGTTAGAATTGGAATCAGAGTTCCCTTTTTTATTTAATTTTTATGTTCCTATTAGTGCTCAAGAAACAAGTTCTTGTGTACCAGGCATGTACCATGAATTTATGGAGCTGCTTCAAAATGAATAGACTATTACTTGTTGGCCATAGGTCATACTCACTTTAGGCATCATACAAAATGATAATCTAACTGGCAAAGTGTCAATAACAGTAGTGCTTAAAAAGAGGTTACTAACTTGCAAAAATTACAAAAATTAATAATAAAAAAATAACTTTATTTAATTTTTGAATAAAGATTGCTATTGGTCTCAGTAAACACTAACCATTCTTCCACTTTTACAGGTGTTTAGCCAGTCCTAGTGGCTGAAAAAAACTGGTGAATTAGGTTACACAATTTGAATAGTTAGTAACAGATTATGCTTTATTATTTACACTTTGGGTGAAAACATTTATGGTAAATAAAAAAAAATATTTAATTTTACATCTATTATATACTTTTTTTTCAGGTAACTGATGATGGTGGTAAAGAAGACGATAGCAGTCAAGACGAAAAGACATTGAGTGAATTGAGTGAATCCCAAAGACGGACGAGTAAACAAAGCAAGGAATCAGCAAATTCAAAACCAGGAGCTGTGAAGTTGAAGGAAGAAGACAACAACGGAGGACACGACACAACGTCGAGGGACGTCCGGAGGGAACGGCGTTACATCCATCCGTGCCCGCTGTGCAGGCGCCTGTTTCGCCGGCCGTGCGAAGTGAAGCAGCACCTCTTGTCCCACGGGGGGGCCAAGCCGTACCAGTGCCAAGACTGCGGCAAGAGGTTCGGGTCCAAGTCGGGCGCAGGGATCCACGTCTTGAAGCAGCATGGCAAGGACATCACCGTGGAGAACGTGATAGACGTCTGCGGGGACCCCATCGACGCGGTCGAGGTCACCATGAACGACGAGTTGGACGGCGGCAGGAAGGAGGAGGACGGGGCCGCGAACGGCCGCGACTCCTGCGGTAGCGACGACTTCGAGTGGAAGATGGAGGACGACGTGTTCAGCTTCAGCGACGACAAAGAGTCGAAGCTCACGGACCTGGACGGACACGAGGACAAGGGCGACTGCCCCGAGGACGGCTGCGACGCGGGCGCGGCGCTGCGCAAGCTGGGGTCGCCGCTGGACGTGAAGCTGGAACGGGAGGACGACCCCGGCGGGGAGCAGGACCCGGAGGAGTCGAAGCCCAAGAGGGAGAGGAGGAGCCGCGGCCAGTCGTACCTGTACGAGGCGCTGACGAAGAACGACGCCAAGAACCTGCGACGTCGCGAGCGCCGGAAGCGGCAGAAGAGCGACACGCTGCCCAAGCCGCCCAAGCACAAGTGCGAGGTGTGCGGGAAGATGTGGCGCACGACGAGCGAGTACAAGTCGCACGTGGCGACGCACAGCGACGAGCGGCCGTACATCTGCGAGATCTGCGGCCAGGCGTACAAGCACAAGGCGGCCCTCGACGTCCACGTGGGCATGCACAACGGCATCAACCCGTTCTCGTGTCCGTACTGCAACAAGGCGTTCACGCAGAAGGGCGCCTTGCAGCGGCACCTGCCCATCCACACCGGGGAGGCTCCCTACCAGGTACGCGCGGTAGCTGTGGTCGCCAGCGGTTGCCTCAGCCGGTGAGGTTGTCCAACCTAAGAGTCATGAGTGGCTCATCTAAATGTCCTACCCTTAGCTCTAGCTGTTGTCCAATGTTCTCCTGTCGCTTCGCCAGGTAGTCTAGCCTCTCCTGAATTTCATGTGTCTAGCCTACCTGTTGGTGTTCAACTACCTCGGTGACTATGGACAGTGACAGTGATTACTGACGCGAGAAAGTCATGTGGGAAGATTTCCCGGATTTGATCCCACCACTGGCATGATTGACACACAAACACAGTATATTTCTTGCATTTTTTTCTTGAACACATTCTCTTAGAGCTCTGTAGTGGGTTATATATCATAGTAGTTTTCTTGGTTATTTAAGAACATCAATCAAATTATAAATATATATTTTTTTAGGACTCTGTATTATCTAATCCTACAACAAATCTTTGATTAAAAATAGTCCAGGGAATTTGTAATATGTGATACCACATCTTATATTTTCAGGAGAGTGTAGCATAAGTATCTACTGAAATTATAAATGAGGTTACTTACATTGGTTATGATTTGTATGATGTTGCTTAACACACAGTTAAGTGAAGCTCTGTTGTAGCATTAAGAAAGTGGAGTTTTCACATAGTGAAATTAGAAGCTATAACAATAATTCACTAATTAAACACCTTAATCAAGCAAATTTTTTAGTAAAGTTGGTTTTATTACTTTTCAAATTCATGTAGTTGTTTTTGCATGATTTCAAACAAACAGCTTTAAGAATTATTTATTATTTTTTCTCTCAATAAACTAACTTTCAAGTAAAACCTAAAAACTAAACATTAGTCATAATCACTGCCATGTGACATTCACCAAGCAACTGTAAAATGCTGAAATTTTATAAGTGAGTTACTTATTAAACTTTGACCATTCACTCTGGCACTATCATGGCCATAGTTATTAACTACGTGTTGGCTTCTGGGTTGAGCCCTTTTCAATAAAAATGTTGCCCTACGTTTCGGCAGTTAATCACCGTTGAATGTGGCTTTGACAAGCCATACCAATACGTTGAGACATCAGCTTTTTCTCAGGGGTTGCGTGAACCCAGAAGTCAAGATGTGGTTATTTGAGGCTAGTTCTCGCACGCCATGCTGATTATTTCATTTTCTTATCAATATTAATTAAGGCACTGGTGGCAAGTAGGTGAAATGATACCTGTGCTTTGATGTGTGTACAGGCCTAAGCCGTGTGATGGAAGGAGTAGGGGATATGGGCTAGTGAAAATGTGACCAATTTACGGAAATTATGCTTATAAAATTATCATATTTTATTGGTAATAATTGGCAAATTTTAGTAAACAAATAAAAACATATTTTATGAGGGCTTAAGAGCCAAAATTATTCCTTTCAACATAAAACCATAATCTAGTCATCTTTATTTCATGACAAAAACATTGCTTGTTTTACTTAATTTAAGGAACGTAATTCAAGCCTTAAAAAAGTATCAGTAAAACATGAAAACATTAATTTATAAGCTTGAGTATACAACTTAAAAATTTAAAAAGTTTAGGGAAATCGTTAAAAATGTTAATTTTTTAGTTTAAATTTACAACAAATTTTTGGCTCCAGCAAATGCAAATCAAAACCTTTAATGCATAATTGTGGCAAGCATAGGTACTGTATATCATATAAATTTAATCTCAATGTCACTGCATCATTTCCATTTGCATTTCATAAATAATTATTTTTGCTTTTATGTAATTATTGAAGAATAAATACAGAAACAAAACGTATTCTTGGAAAAAATATATACCGCAAATGAATACTCTAAAACTGACTGTCGTAAATGCTAAGTAATATTTTCAAAAACAATGGTGCAAGGGAATTATGTCTGTGTAACTGGTGGTGTGAATAAATGTTTCACAGTGGAACAGATAATTTTGTGATATAATATACATGATAATGTTTAACTTTGTATAAAATATTATTTTATTACCTATATGAAAATATGAGTGGTACAACACAGTTACACACTCCTAAGCACTGCCACAGTTTAATGACTAGTCTTCTCAATTTATCACGATAGTGCTTATTTGTTTAATGTTTTATTCCAAATTTTATAACCAAAATTTTTTGAAGTGAAACTTCTTTGCTGAGGGGACTACAATTTTTCGAGCATTACGAAAGTTCCGATCGCGTGAGGGGAATAGGTATGCGGTGGAGGAACCGGTAGAGGAGGAGATGGGAGGAGAGAGGTAGAAATTACACACGCATGCTACGGAATTCTCGTAACGTTGCTTGTGTTTGTCTACGGCTCAAATTTTGTAACGGCCCACATTTAATGCTCTTTTTTTTTAATTTATTTATTTTAAGAATCTACAATTTATTTATTCTTGTGAAAAGAGTTATTGATTTGTGAAAGTATCATTCATTTTTAATGTGAATATTGTGATTGAAAATTTGAATAATTTAAATTTTTTATCTATACCTAATAAGCTAGAAGTTTCACTTCTGTTGTGCAGAGAGACCATGCACATACTTTTTTTTTTTTTTTTAAAGTATTATCAATAGCTATTGGTTAAAAGGGGCGACTGAAATGCTGCCCCTTGGAAGGGCAGCCCTTCAGGATTTTTCTGGCAATGGTTTGTTTGTACAGCGACTGGAAGGGCAGCCCATCCAATTTCTGAAAACATGTTTCCTTAAGTGTTTAAATAATCCTGAAAACTTGCCCCTCGGAAGGGCAGCCCATCAGGATTTTTCTGACAGTAGTGTTTTTGAAAGGTTGTCTGAATTGTTGCCCCTTGGATGGGCAGCCCTTCAGGATTTTTCTGACAGTGGTTAGTTTGTAAAACGACTGGAAGGGCAGCCCTTCCAGTATCTTAAAATGTGCCTGTTTTCGTAATTTTATAATCCTGAATTGTTGCCCCTTAGAAGGGCAGCACATCAGGTTATATCTTTAACAGTGGTGTTTTTGAAAGGTTGTCTGAATTGTTGCCCCTTGGATGGGCAGCCTTCAGGATTTTTCTGACAGTGGTTAGTTAGTAAAGTGACCTAACCTAACCTAACCTAACCTAACCTAACCTATACTAACCACTGTCAGAAAAATCCTGAAGGGCTGCCCATCCAAGGGGCAATAATTCAGACAACCTTTCAAAAACACTACTGTCAGAAAAATCCTGAAAGGCTGCCCTTCCAAGGGGCAACAATCCAGCTCCCCTGGTTAAAAGTTGAACAAGTGTTCATATGATGGGTATTTTGCTACTTGCAGATAGCTTTTGTCGAGTATTTGATCACTGAACTTGGCATAACGTGCAGAGATGCAGGAGAGCTATAGCGGTAATGGGGATGTAACGTGGCAGGAGAGCTATGGTGATAAGTTAAACAGCATCAATGGGAATGTAACGTGGCAGGAGAGCTATGGTGATAAGTTAAACAGCGGCAATGGGAATGTAACGTGGCAGGAGAGCTATGGTGATAAGTTAAACAGCGGCAATGGGAATGTAACGTGGCAGGAGAGCTATGGTGATAAGTTAAACAGCATCAATGGGAATGTAACGTGGCAGGAGAGCTATGGTGATAAGTTAAACAGCGGCAATGGGAATGTAACGTGGCAGGAGAGCTATGGTGATAAGTTAAACAGCATCAATGGGAATGTAACGTGGCAGGAGAGCTATGGTGATAAGTTAAACAGCGGCAATGGGAATGTAACGTGGCAGGAGAGCTATGGTGATAAGTTAAACAGCGGCAATGGGAATGTAACGTGGCAGGAGAGCTATGGTGATAAGTTAAACAGCGGCAATGGGAATGTAACGTGGCAGGAGAGCTATGGTGATAAGTTAAACAGCATCAATGGGAATGTAACGTGGCAGGAGAGCTATGGTGATAAGTTAAACAGCGGCAATGGGAATGTAACGTGGCAGGAGAGCTATGGTGATAAGTTAAACAGCATCAATGGGAATGTAACGTGGCAGGAGAGCTATGGTGATAAGTTAAACAGCGGCAATGGGAATGTAACGTGGCAGGAGAGCTATGGTGAAAAGTTAAACAGCGGCAATGGGAATGTAACGTGGCAGGAGAGCTATGGTGATAAGTTAAACAGCGGCAATGGGAATGTAACGTGGCAGGAGAGCTATGGTGATAAGTTAAACAGCGGCAATGGGAATGTAACGTGGCAGGAGAGCTATGGTGATAAGTTAAACAGCATCAATGGGAATGTAACGTGGCAGGAGAGCTATGGTGATAAGTTAAACAGCGGCAATGGGAATGTAACGTGGCAGGAGAGCTATGGTGATAAGTTAAACAGCGGCAATGGGAATGTAACGTGGCAGGAGAGCTATGGTGATAAGTTAAACAGCGGCAATGGGAATGTAACGTGGCAGGAGAGCTATGGTGATAAGTTAAACAGCGGCAATGGGAATGTAACGTGGCAGGAGAGCTATGGTGATAAGTTAAACAGCAGTAATGGGAATGTAACGTGGCAGGAGAGCTATGGTGATAAGTTAAACAGCATCAATGGGAATGTAACGTGGCAGGAGAGCTATGGTGATAAGTTAAACAGCGGCAATGGGAATATAACGTGGCAGGAGAGCTATGTTGATAAGTTAAACAGCAGTAATGGGAATGTAACGTGGCAGGAGAGCTATGGTGATAAGTTAAACAGCATCAATGGGAATGTAACGTGGCAGGAGAGCTATGGTGATAAGTTAAACAGCGGCAATGGGAATGTAACGTGGCAGGAGAGCTATGGTGATAAGTTAAACAGCATCAATGGGAATGTAACGTGGCAGGAGAGCTACGGTGATAAGTTAAACAGCGGCAATGGGGGACGGAACGCGTGTGTCCGCAGTGCGAGCTGTGCGGCAAGCGCTTCGTGCACCACACCAGCTTCAACATGCACACGCTGGCGCACACCGGCCAGAAGAGCTACAAGTGCAAGGTGTGCGGCCTGGCGCTGCTGTCGGGCTCGCACCTCAAGCGCCACTCGCGGGTGCACACGGGCGAGCGGCCCTACCAGTGCACGACGTGCGGCAAGCGCTTCGCCGAGCGCTACAACCTGGTGGCGCACGCCCGCGTGCACGACCCGCTCGGCTCGCACGGCCGCGACGGCCACTCCAAGAAGATACACAGGTAGCGGAGAGCCTCCCCGTAAGGGATCGTCCATTAATCACGTGAGGCTCGAAAGGGGGGGGGGGGGGGAGGGGGTCGGGAAATATCACGAAATATCACAAGGGGGGAGGGGGGTGTAGAGAGATATCACGTGTATTTATTTTTTCACCCGATTTCTACTAAACCGAAAAGCGACGCGTGACCTTGACTCGTCGTAGCCAGGCAACAATATCCCCGCCCACCGCAACATGAACCACCCGGCTCGGCTTGCCAGTCGCCAGTAAGACTGTGATTTTGGCGCAGAGTACATGCGTAAATCACATATAAGCCTTTCCTTTATTATTTTTATGCCAGTGAGAATAAACCTGCAACCTTAATGTGTGTCTGGACATTTTTATCACTGTGCTTAATTTTCCAGAAGTAAATTAGATTATACCTATATTTAAAGATAATATTCTGAAATTTTTAAAAATATTTTGTACCAAAAAAATACACGTGATTTATTGGGGGGGGGAGGGGGGTTAGTCTTAAACCTCACCACAAATCACTAGGGGGGAGGGGGGGTTAAAAATTTGCTAAAAAAACATCACGTGATTAATGGACGACCCCTAACCGAACGGTACAGTGGCGGATCCAGGGGCACTTACCACCATCATGTTTTCGTCCGCTGGAGGACACCATCTTGTGTGTACTCGTCTTACCATCATGCTAGTTTTATTCCAACCCGCTACAGTGCGGTGATCATTTATTATTACCGAGGTGCCCGCCATCTTGAAATTTGGACCCCATCTTGAAATTGTGTAATTATTTAGCTAGAAATGCGGGAAAAATTCCAAAAGTCTCCGAAAAAATCAATTATTAATGTACAAATTGAATCGATGGATTCCTGCCCCCCCCCCCCCCCCCCCCCCGAAAAACCAGTTGTCTGCTACATTAATATTGCCGAACAAAAATTATTGTCTCTGAAACCAATAAAAATTTTTAAATATAATTAATGAATTTATTGTAGAATCATAAAAATGCTGGTGGTTGGATGTTATGTGTAGTGTAGTGTAGTGTAGTCCTAATAATTTTAAGATCTGAACTATAATAAGAAAGCTGTTTTCTTAAATGAATATATATTTTTTTTAATTTTATATATTAGTATTTCTTTTTTGCTTAGTAATTTTTCAGTTTGTTTATTTTCATGCTTTTTGATAATTTGTATCAATAATTGTTTTCGACTGATGAAACTAGACAGTCAGTTGCTGATTCAATATATTGTTGCTTTGAAGTCTATACACCGCTAATGTTTGTATGTAGTTGGTTTGACTGGGCAGTTTTGGAAGTCACAATTTAAATCAAAATTTTTGGTTTTTCAGTATTGGGATGTTCATGAATGCATCTCATGGTAAGCTACTGCTATACTGCAACATTTTTGCCTTTAATGGATTGGGTCTAACTTTATATCATTCACTGTTAATAAATCAGCAGCAGTAAAAGAACATGACTTTTTAAGCCGATCCGGGGATGTACTATGATAGTTACCAGGAGTGATAGGCCTGAGGATGGATTTGAAGTTTATGAAAGTGTAACAGTTTTAAGACGTTATGATATAATGTTGAAAGTAAATTTATTAACTTTGAACGAGAACTATCTGAAAGATACATCGTAAAGAACTAGTATAATAAAAAATTTTTTTGTAAATTTGGTTGTATATATAGTGTGCTGGAGATGATTATTACTATAATTTTAATCATATTTTTTAATATGTATTTATATGAGTTAATAATCCGGTCACTGGATATTTTTTGGTAAATGTTAATAGTATTCAATATTTCATTTAATATATATTTTTTTTAATTATTTATATCTTTTAAAATTATGCTAAAATTGTCAAGTTGTAACAAAATGGATGCTGTCACATTCTACAAAAGTATATGGTCATGAGAAGTTATTGCCTTTTGTATAGAGTTGGATTTGCGAGCATATTAAATGCACCAACAAGTAAAACTATATTTTTTTTACTAGCACTCATTACTTGGTCCTGCTTAAATTTTGTCAGTATTTATTGTGCTCTAGACTTGGAAAATAGGAGCAACTGTCATGATAATCGCAGTGTTTGAGAGTAGCTGTTTCTAGCTAGTATTTATAAAGTTTGCAATGTTTACATGTTTAGGCTTCCGTTTGTAAATGAGGCTGCTCCTCGCAAGTCATGGGGACTGTCACTGCCTTGTTATCATGGGGAACAGTGATAACGCTGAGGTTTGTTTTTCAGTACAGATACAAAATGTTTCAGAACTAACACGTTGAAGGTGAAATTGTGTTTGGTTCCCATTCTTGCAATTTAAATATAATTTTGATACAACTAGATTAAATGCATGGAAAAAATTAACTAAATGTTTGTATTTTAATCAAATAGGCCATCAGTGATGGCCAAATGACTCCCGCGACATTGTTTTGTACGACCCGCCTGATAATTATTTCAATAAAATATCACTGCGTATACTCTTTTGTATTAGCCACCTTTTTTTGCCTATATGTAGTATGAGTTGTCAGCAGACACTGTTATGAAGCCAGGGTTAATCTCACCGAAATGTAGAAAAATCCTTTCTGTTATTATAAATGTGAGAGTGTGATTTTTTACATATAGATAGTTTTAGGGCCGGAAAGTGACAGACTATACAGTGTAAACTCTATATAACGACAATGGACTGAGCATTTTTCGGCATTATAGAGAATGGTCGTTAAAAGGAGAGAAACAAAAGATATAATTTTTACTATTCTATAATAATATTTATTTACTAAAGTACACATTTACACATGAACATGAATATTCATACAAATAACAACACTTAATTGCATATAGTCTGTTATCTTCGTCTGATGTTTTTTGCTGCTCCAATATTTTAATTGTATTTTATTATGTATTTTACTGATATCTTGAGATACTGCTGAATCATTTTGATTATATAAAAAGTATTTTTCTAATAGTTTCGCTGCATCAATGCTTAATAAAACTTTTTCCGTCAATAACACTTAAGATTTTCGTTTACTCTCCATGTTTACAGTTTGAGTCTGTAAGCAACTGCGATAATGATAAAGTGTAACAACTTGACAAAAGTCTATAGTGACCGAGGTAAACATGTGCAAGTTCAATATACAGAAACAAAATGAAAAAGTTCTTAGAATCTCCGATACGTCAGTCAAAGTAAACACGTGCTAGATAATACAACAAAACAGCAAACAAAAAGAACGTACACAGCTACAATTCTGATCAACTTCGGCAACTTAGAAAGTACTGCTTAATGATTTATAATGCCGTATTGTTGTCGTTAAATAGAGTGAGCGTGGCGCTATATCAAGTGTATTTTTGTATAGAAAACAAGGTAAACCAACCAAAGTCAAGTAATTTCGACGTTTTAAGGAGTTTGTCGTTAAATCGAGTGATGTTATAAAGCGTTTACACTATGTAATTATGAAATTCCATCCCTAAGGGAGTGAAAAAGGGATGAATTCAGTTTTATAATAGAAAATCATAGGAGTTAGGTCATAGACAGACAGTGAGCTTTTTTTTTTTTTTTTTTTTTTTCTCTATGTTCGCCACACGGTCATATAGTAAGTTCTGGCAACTTCCTATCTTTCTCCTGAGCGAAACACATCCGTTTAGTGAATCTCGCAGCTGCTTACGAGTTAAAAGGTGATAATAATAGTTCAGTTTATAAATTCATCATTAGGTGGCATTGTCTTTGTATTTGTAATGTGATATCGTTTAGTGTGTCCGTCAGATCTTGCCTAGGAGTCACCTTCCTTGCCACAAAATGAAGCGAAAGATTGGCGTCCCGGTTTTGCTGGTGCTCAGCCTTGATGAGAGATTTGTGCAATCAATGGGACTTAAAAATTAAAATTTCCCCATTTTTCAAGCGGATGTCCTACAGACTTGAAACTCGGTAGTGAAGTTCCTTATTTTATGAAGTGTTTAGCCCGGGCAACACTATTATTACATGTATATGTATATATTTTTGTAATCTGAATATTTGTTTCATAGTAATTCTGCTTAAATAAAAAGTTTTTCAAGTGAAACTTCGAAACGTAATGTAAATAGTAATGTACGATCGTGAATTTGCCGCAGGTGTCAGCTGTGCGGCGCAAGCTTCGACCGCAAGCCGAAGCTGGAGGACCACCTGGCGCTCAGCCACAACAAGATCACGGACAGCGACGACAACCGCAAGTGGTTCAGCCACCTGCTGAGCCACGAGCTGGGGCCCGCCCCGCCGGAGGTGCAGGGGCCTCACGCGCCCGCGGGGGGAGGGGGAGGCGGCCCCGGCCCCCTGGGGCTGCTGCCCGGCCCCGACCACCACCCATCGTCGCCGCCCCCCCCTCCTCCGGCCTGCGCCCGAGCACGGCTGGCACCAGATGATCTTCGGGCCCAAGGGCCTTGACGGGGAGATGCTCGACGCTGCAGCGGCCATCGACTCCCAGCACCGCCTGCTGTCGGAGATGACGGCCCTGGGACACCACGGGCGGGGCGCCGTCGCCTCCTCGCACGCCGCGTTCGCCGCGCCTCCCCTGCACGGCACCACGCTGCTGCAGTCGCGCGTCGACGTGTTCTCGCCCG
This sequence comes from Bacillus rossius redtenbacheri, assembly GCF_032445375.1. Classification (NCBI taxonomy): domain Eukaryota; kingdom Metazoa; phylum Arthropoda; class Insecta; order Phasmatodea; family Bacillidae; genus Bacillus; species Bacillus rossius. The sequence goes on from NC_086333.1 coordinate 72,433,766, forward strand.
ACCACAACTGACAGTAACCAGGGGCGTAGCCAGGGGGTTCAAACACCCCCCCCCACCCCCACCCCCTTAGCACCAAATCTTTAATCAATTTATTATTCATCACTCAAACAAATTTCATATTAAAATTAATAAAAATTTTTACCATTACAAATTTTAAATTTTAAGAACCGAAAACTGCTAAAATAGCACTATTTTACACCTTAAAAATCCAAATTTTCCCGGGGCAGAACCCCCGGACCCTCCGCTTTAATACAGAGGGGGAGCCATGCTTCTTAATACCCCCCCCCCCCCCCCCATACATAAATCCTGGCTACGCCACTGACAGTCAACACTCATCCCCCCCCCCCAACGTGGCCGGCGGAGCTGTCGAAAGAGTGTCGGGGCAGACACAGTGTTGAAGTCGTGAAATCTCGTATCATTTTTTTTTTTTGAGTCGGTTCCGAGGCAGTGTTTCATATTTCATCACCAAAATTCTTTAAATGATTCTTGCGATGTAGAAGATTGATTAAGATATTTTTTTTGGACGCACATAATTCCTGGTTACACTGTATGTCAAAGAAAAAACTTCTATAATGGACGAAAAAAAAAGTTTAATATGCAGACATGCAGATAACAAGCCAACGGTGGCTATTTTTTTTTTCCTTGTTTACTTTGTTATTGCATCTTCTTATTTTGTTTTGTCTGTTATTGAGGCTTATCAATGACATGCAGTGTAACCAGCAATGGCATATGTCCAAAAAAAAAAAAAAAAAAAACATTTTAAACAGAACATTTGATTATTTTCTGTGCCAAATTACTGCTGTACATTAAATAATTGTAAAAAGTATCTTTTGTAGTACCATTTGTAAACCAAATGCATACGGCAAAGTTAAGCTCAGATGAATTTGGCAGCTCTCTTGGCGCAGCTTAAGCCTGTGTGCCCTGTGCTAGGAAGACAAATTTCCTTCTGTGGTGTGCACGCACTCGACTGGTTGAATCATCATGCAGAATTTATTATGCATCAACTGTTGCATAAATTCTTGTGATGTGAAAATTGGCATCAAAGCCTAACTGAATTGAATCATCTTACTAAAATTTGTGATTATCGTTAATTGATTCTACGATGGGAAAATGTAAGTGAGACCAAGTTTGTAGTATTTGAGTCCCATCATTATTTGGGATGTTATTTTATTGCTTTATTATTTGTTAACATGAAACACCTTTATAGCATGGTTGCTAAAGGACTAGAAAACTGGGAAAAGTCAGGTAATTTTAAACGGTCAGGGAATTCCAGGAAATGTTATAGAAATTATAACATATTTCAGGAATTTCTTCTTGTACTAACATAAGTGAAAAGGAAAATACAGCTCTCATGGATGTTTAGGCACCACAAAAAATTTGGGAACATTTAATATCATGAAATTCAGTTCATTTTCCTTCATTTAGTGAATTCTCAGGCTTTTTACTGTTAACATGTAGTTGAGCAACAAAAGAAATTTATTTACAAATGTTTACACACAAGTTCGGTAGCCTTTACTCAACAGTTTCAGGTGAATTGATAGTAATCATTTGCAAACTGTTATTTTGATCTTAAACTGCATTAATTTTACCATAGATTTTACTACACGCTTGCAGCCATTTATTTTGATGGGCCTGTATCATCAATAATCAAACTCTGAATTTATTTGCAATAATTTTGGAGACTACCAGCTTCCGCAGACTAATAGAAATAAAATAAGAAGAGTTATTAAAAAAATAGCAGAATAATTTTATCACTTGAGATAAAATTCCAATAAATAATTTTTGTTGTGGTAAGGAGATCAACACCAAAGTGTTTTCAACGAGAATATATTTGTGATTTCTCCAATGTTCGTATGGACTGGATGCGTAGGTATGGCTTATGTGTTAATATTAAACAATATGAAACTAAAAACCAGACTGCACAGGTTTTGCTACTGGTTAGAAAAAACAGCATTATGTACTATGAACTGTAGAATGACCATAATCAGTAAATCTGAAAGGGCATGAGTATGAAGTGAGTGACTCCTAAAACTAGCTTTCAAAATCAGATAGCCTCAACTTGAGAAACTGGTAACCTCAGCTAAACACAAAATAAATAGAGTTTATATTATTTGTAATTTAACTTATATTACAAATTTGGTTATATACTCGTTATTCTGTCAAGTGGTTCCTACTTCAGTACTAATGATTTTTCATTTATACATCGAATTTTGGAGTTGGTTTTTTAGGTTAGTTTTGATAGGTAGTACATATGTAATTCATAACCAATTGTTCAAATGCATTCAAAGTATTTTTAATGTATTTGACCTAGCCTAACTATGTTTACTATTTTTAAATATTTTTAATGCAGCCAACCTATTTAAACTGATTATTGTATCACAGCAATTGTAATATAAAAAAGCTAACCTAACCACTTAAGAGTGGAAGTTTGATAACTAAATGATTGAAACCGTTTGTAACACAAGAAGACATAATGTCTAATAACTTAACACTAACAGAGGAAATAATTTAGAGAAAAAGTAAGAAAAATGGCACTAGAATTAGTAACTCGAAAAGGTGATTATTATTATTATTATTATTATTATTATTATTATTACCATTATTGTCGGAATGAATAAAACTGACAAGTTATGTGAATAATATTCAATTATTTAGAAAGTGTGTATCAGCTCATAACAGCAGCAATTAAGTATCATATGTTAGATCTCATGAAAAAGTAAAAAATATATACGTATATATACGTACATCATAGCAACTGTGTCTGCAGTAAAACTTAATACCTCCAACTTGAAATCACAATCATTGCCCATTGCATAATTTTCGGGGTGAACATTTGGATAACAAAGCATGATCATAAAGAACAGTACTCGATGAATTAACAAATCTCATTTCACAATTATTTGTGGCTTAGCGTAACTCAAATCAATTGTTTGGGTTTTGATATGAACTGATTTTGAACACTTTTTTCTCATAACACAAGAGTTAGCATTAATGTTAATTTAAATTTTGTATAAATTTACCTAATGGCATATAGTACAACATGAAAAAGACAGCTCTTGCCACTATACTAAAAACTTACAGTTCTCGCATTTCAAACCATTTCTGGCCTTGGGTAATAGTTTGAGCAGCGGTAGCTCATAAATCAGTATATAAATATAATATAAAAAATATAAATATAATATAATCAATATAATCTATGCTGATCTTATATTCTCGAGAATAAATTCTAATAATTTGTAACTACAGCATCTTTTGATATGCTTTTGTTTATTATCTCTGACTGTTGAGTTTTGTATGCTAATTATGTATTTCTACACATTTGATTTAAATCACTGATAATTTTTTTTCTATTTAAATTTCCACTGAAAAGTTTTTAAGTGCTCTAGAAAGATTTACATAAATTTGTTTTGATGACAAGGAGCCTATTTTGAATCACACAAGCTCAACTTTGGCCTGCCATATTAACCCAAATAGAGGCTGATGTTTTTCGTCTTAAAAACCCCTCATCATCACACATCAAAGAAAAATCAAAATTGTGTAAATAGATTTGATTATCCATAATAAGAGTTTATTTAATTTCTTATGTTTATTTTCCATGTCTTAAAATACCTTTATACAATATATTGCAATTTCCATGTGCAAATATATTTTTCTGTGTTAACAAAGATGGAAGAGGGGTTTATAAACAGAATATTTGGTTGCATCATTACCAACATTAGGAGAAAATATATATAGCGATTGAATTATGATGTGTTCCATTACTTCCAACTGCTTTAAGTCTGAAAGAAAAGAAAGTTTAAGAGAATCTTTTATGTATTGGTACCAGAATGAAATGTGCCGTATACATATTTATTTTTTATGTTGGTTTGCTTGGCTGTACTTTTATATATTTTCCTTCCTAAATTAATGTAACGTTAACCTCAATTGTATAGTAGACACGTTATGCTAATACATATTTTACAGTGTGGTTTCTAGAAGTGTGAACAATTTCATACTTGTTGTGGATGATCGTGTAGAGTAATTTATCTTCATCTCAGGTTTAAGAGGAAAAAAAAGAACTCCTCTGATAGTAATTAAAACCTCAAAGTCGTGCACTATGCCAAACAGATGTAAAAAAAAGAGTGGGTAAAAATGATTCTGATGTGGGGGAAGAAGAAAATTAATTTTTATATACCTGGAGGAACTTCAAAATGTAGGGGGTCTTCTTGCGATATAGGTCAGCCTCTATTCGGGTAAGATACGGAGTTTAGAAAGAGTATATAACTTGTAATCAAATAGAATCATTGTTTTAAATACGTACTATGTCTTGGTTGTATAGAAATAACTGTACAGTAGAAGCCTTAATTAAAACAACTTATGTAGTAAACTCTTAATTATCTGTGCAATTCAAAATTCCAGATAATCTGCAAAAGTTACACATAGATCCAAAGGACCCATTTAATCTTTACAGTAACACTGTTGTGATGTTGTTATGGTCATTCAGTGGCCCCTTACAAAAAATATCCACTTTATAACTACTAAACAATAAGTTATGTAAACATATATCATAATCTGAACAAAAGAGGCACATAATGTGACCATATAAGAATAGAAATTGCTTTAAGCTGTTCATCTTGCCTAAAACAATTTACCTTGTATGTCATAAAATATTTTAAATTTGAGAACCTCTCCTGAGAACTGGCATTGTTATTGCTGTTAATAGTTTTAAAAAGCACTTTAAGAAAACTATATTTGAGTAAGTAGCTGCTATTTTAGGTTGTTTTTTTTTTTTGTGAATATGATTAGGACTATATGTTGTATGTAATAATAGTTCACAAAATTAATTTTGTAAAACTTAGTTAAACTGTTTTATTTTGGTCTCATATCGCTTTAATAGAATGAGTTTACTACACTTTCTTTTTGTAGTAGGTAATATTCTTAAAAATGAATAGTTAGACATCAATAGTTTCATTATTGTTTTATTGTAAAAATCATATGTAAGGAGTCTGTTATACATCAATTTGTAGGTCCTTTAGACCATAACCAAAAGTGTGGAAGGGCCTAAATGATTGTGTAAATAATTTTTAGTTTAATTGAAGACAGTGAAATGATAAGCATTTTGAGTCAAGACACTTTACAAATGAACAAACAGCTGAGATAACTACAATAAAACCGTTGTGATAAAATCATATCAGATTGTGTTCCTATTAATAGTGGAAGACAAAACATATTACAGAGGTTCCTGTTACCCTACATCTGCGCATGGGCCTACTTTCAGTTTGAGTGGACCATTAACATATTTGATCGAAGTCTGGCATATCAGTGTGATCTTTGAACAAATGTACAAACACCCAAGAAGAAAGTGAAGTGTAAAACATAGAACATACCAGGCCGGGCGGGATGTTTCGAAGAAACGAATTTGCTCTCGTAGGAGTACTTCAGCTATGCCTTGTGTTGCAAAATGTGATAGAACTCATCGATAAAAATTGTGTTTTATTTTTTATCGAAGCTGCTGCAGTCAGTCAAGGATCGGCATCTGACAATAACCGTAATATTTCAAAAGAAGTGCTTTTTTTTTATGACGGATGCTTCACGATGTTCATTTACAATTGTTTGTGGGAAATGCATGATTCTGGGACTCATCACACTGCATACGAGTTCATGTGTAATGTATATTTTGTATGTGTTGATTTGTAAATAACGTGTACTTTCAGATATTTGTAAATATGTTTGTATAGTAAAAGGCAGAACACCAGTACATGGTGATTTTAGTTGACAATTTTTACTACATGATGTAAGACTTTATTGCATTTTAAAGAAATGCTTAAAAAAAATATTGCCTACTTGTGGGTAATGTCAGAGAGGCGTAGTATCTTTGGTTCTTTCTTTTTTTTATATTTGCTGGTGGTTGGATTAACGTGTAAAGTAGCCTCGTTGAATTAGAATTATTTACAAGTGCCAATATAGACTACCCTGTTTTGTAACTAGATACCAAATAATTCAGTACACACTTAAAAAAAAGTCTGTATTAAGTTCTATAAAAAAAAAATTTTTATAATAGTACTGTAGTTTAACTACATATTTTTATGTACATACTGGAATAGTATGCCGATGATAATTCAATTGCATTGCTTGTTACAGTATTTTTATGCAAATTAAATCTTATTTTAAATAGACATTGTTTTATTTGTCTACACTAATAATAAAACTGAGGTAATAAGTCTGTACATTAGATAAAATGATAAAAAAAAAAACTATCAGAAATGGCTATCTACATTATTAGAACTCTAAAATATAGTAGTTTTTAAAATTTTTGCCTGTTTGTTCCAGCATCAATCAAAAAATACTTGATGGATTCTGATTATTTTTTTTTACTAGAAAGGTCTTCGACTAACCTAAAGACTAGGCTATATAGGTATATAATCATATAATTCCACCTCTAAGGGGATGAAAAAGGGGGTGAAATATAATTTTTAAGATAATTAATACATCGCTTTAACTAATCAAGCAAAAGAAAAGATGCTGGGTACAAATAATAAACACCAACCATAATTTTACCATTTTGCAAAATTTAACCTCTAAGGGGTGAATATGGTTTTAAGGTAAATAATTATAAATCTGAATATTATCATTAATAAACATATGAAAATTACAAACTACAATTTTACCATTCTGTGAAATTCAAACCCTATGGGGAAAAAGGGGGCAGGTATGTTCTTAAAACAAAAAATGAACACTGTCAATTGAATTCGAACTAGAAGAAACTAAAAAAATTGTGTCTATAGAATTACGTATGTATTGCATATTTTTTTCTCAATATGATTGAAATTCTTTTACGTGTGTGAAAAGGGGATAAGTTTTGATATATTTTTAAAAACAGTATCTCTGAAACAAATTAAGTTAGAGTAATATTTTTGGTAAAATAATAACTAAAAATTATTATTTTACTACTTTGCAAGATTCTGTCCGTAAGGTGTAAAAATGGATTAAATGTGAAATGTGGTACGTATTAAGAAATAATTGCATATTTCTGAATCTTATAGATTAAGAAATTAAGAATGAACAAGCATTTTTCTTTTCTTTCCCAATTTTTCTGAGTTTAGAATTTGAGGGTGTAAAAAGTGAGCAAGTTTTGTTTTATTCAAGCATATATAAAACAATTACATAGGGTACTATTACCATTTTTCAGTATTTGACTACAAAGGCAGTTAAATGGGGGCATGTTAATTTGTATAGTATCAAATCATATATCCGAGAAAATTAAGCTGACGGTAAGGAAATGAGCAAGAATTGTAATTTTGTACATTTTTCTGAAATTGTCGACTCAACGTTTCATATACTTACTAAGCACCTGTACTTAGGCCTCATGTATTGTGTATTCAAAGTTACTGATGCCTACGGCCGAGGCGTCCGTTACATTCCCAGACGGCAAACCTCTTTGCAGAGGGGTTAGATTAACTGTTAGAGCTTTGCGAAAAGTGCTTGGCACTGAATGACTATGCAAAAATGTGATGTAGATATGTCGTAAACTAAAACTTTCAATAAACCATTTTTAAACTAGTTTATTTAATGACCTAACGGAACTTACTTTCCGGGCACGCCTCGTATAAGGTGCTAACGGAGGCATTAGTTAATGATAATAAACTAAGAATGTCAGGTTAACCAATTTATTTTACAATAAACCTCTCTGGCTCCAAAATGATGATAGTATGTATCTAAATAAATGCCCATCTAATACAAAAAAATTGGCTTATTTTTATAGTAGTAACACACACATATGCACACACACAATATGTAGTATAATTAATTTTTAACTAACATCAACAATTAAATCAAACACACATGGGCATAAAAATGTTCGTACCTGAACACAAACTTTCACCCAGCACAATTAACGAGTCTTAACTCGACAGGTGTTTTATGATGCAACTATACCCAAACATTAATGTTTTGCATTACATTTCCCACATTTTCAACAGAGCGTTCCGTGACATAGCTGCAGATGTCATCGTGTTTTGAAATTTGGCTTTCATATATCTCCAGCCCCTCACAAGTTTGCCGGTAACATCCTTGCTAGTTCTTAAAGAAGGAACTGAAGAAGAGTAACTTGTCATCTCTTCTCTCTCTGGGGCAAGGGGATGGGTAAAAAATAAAATACAATAGATACAAGGGAAACAAGGGTATAAAAATAGCAATCTTCTCCTTTGTCTTTTTGTAAGATAGTGTGAGAGTTGGAGGGGTAAAAAAAAATAGGGGGAGGGGGAGAGTTATGGGCTGGACTGCAACGTCACACCCTACAGCTGAGACGCAAACCACAAAGACTCCACTTGTATCCATGAAACTCCACTAAGACAATTATATGGTGCAACCTTTATTCAAATGCGATCCTTACGGTGAAAATGGTATATTTTTTGCCCAAAGTTAAAGGTGCAACCCATATGCAGGGGCGACACTTCTGCAGGTAAATATAGCTTTGGTGTGTATCTGTTTTGGTAATAATTGTGCCAAGCATATTTTATTAATAGTGAAAAATAGTTTCGTACATAAACTAATGGGTGTTTTAGTGATTGCAACTATAAAGACAAGTTGATTAAAGTAGCCCGTACAGTAACACCATGCGTGAGACCTTACTGTACTTGCAAAAAAACATGCCTCAATGATGTCTGGGACCTTAATGTCAGAACCTATCACGTAGCGACAGGTATCAGGTGATGTGACGAAGATACTTGCTGCAACTGTGGAATAAAATCCATTAAAAAATGTGTTACATATTGAACAAAAATTGCAGCAACACCACTTGCAACTATAAATGTTTTGCAAATAATTGAAATGTAACAAACTTGCTCTCCTGTCTCAAAATAACCACGTCAGTAGAACTAAAATACAAATAGTATTTTGAAAGACTTTTAGTTTCGAGGGAGCCTCTGAATCATGAATTTAATGATGATTGTCATTTGAACATGAAAGGCCGATATAGTGCGTCGCTAAGAGTCGCCGTCACCCAGGCGCTGAAGTGCTTCGCCAGCGAGACGGTAGCTGTGCCAGCCCCCGTTCTCTGTCCGGTTGACGGAGCCCAACTTCTCGTAGAACTTGCGTGCGGGGTTCCAGTTCAGAACCTCGAAGTCGAGCTGCCTGCAGCCCAACGCAACGCACTCCTGCAATCAAGGGGGAAAAAAAACCTGTTGTCATGGGCATCTCGAAACATTTACCTGCATAAAAGAATGTGTGTATGAATAAATTTTTCAATAATTTATTGTACAGTAAGATCCTCTTGGAAATATCACAGCTTACTGTCACTGTCCCGGATGATTCTTTGTTTCTGGCCTCATAGTAATAATATGGCATGTCCATAGTCATGCGCAGGACAGATGTGGTGGTACCCTATTACGAAGCAACCCTCACTGTCTCACAACAAACCACCCTTCTTCCTTAAAAATCTGAGCAAATTTTATATGCACTGAAAATCTAATTAGAGTTATATATTTTTTATTTTTAACCTTTTCAAATGATTGTTACTATTATAGTTCATTAATGTGCAGAACACATAGAAAACTACTCATTTTAGTCTAGCGGTGGCACCAAGACACCCTCGTCACGCATGCATACAGGTACCTAACCACACTTATTTGAGAAAAATTTTCATACTTTCTTAATAAAAAATATATATAAAATTATCATACCAAAAAATTTGAATAAATAAAAAAAGCCTCTTTCATTTCCATAACTTAGTTCTTTCTACCCTTTCTTCATATGCACGGTAATACCCTGAACTTACGGGACACATGGGACCGAGCAATAACTGTGTAAGTCGAACTCGCGTAAGTCAGCGTACATACATAAAAAATATGTTTGAATGGGACCAGACATTAAAGTCAACAATAATTTTGAAAAGATAAGTGTAGTAAAATTTTAGATAATACAAAAAATTATATTATTATGAATTGCAAAAATTGTAAACCGATGTTATTTTGACATAGAAGGCTTCATAAAATCTAACAAAGTCCTGTAACCGATCAAAGATTTTTTTTTTCTCACGCAAAATATTCTCATAACAAACTAACAATAGTGTGGACGAAGTGGAGAATCGAGAGTTGTAATACGTTCAAACAAAAGATGAACGAAACAATGAAAAGATTTAAAAATCACATAATTCCCGATTCAAGTTAAGTCAAATCCTCACTTACTATCGAAGTCTGGAAAAAAAAAATGGTTTCAAAGCCTATATTACAGTAGGCTAGAGCAATAAAATTTTACCACTCAATTTACCATCAGGGTAACTTTCCATAACTTTTCTAGATTTTCAAACGGTTTCCCTGACCGATTTCAACTTCCTTGACTCTTCCACAACGTGGACAGCCTTTTAGTAATGACTAGAGACCTGAAAAATTTGCGGATTCATTTCGTGTTATGCTAAAGTTCAAATAATTATACCTTAGAGCTGCTTCTGCCATTGGTTCACTGTTAATCTGGAGGACTGAGGGCCAATTAGAGACCCTCACTCATAGACGTGCTGAATCACAGGCCACCCAGTCGAGACGACTCACAAGTCAGCAGCCAATGAACAGTTGGCATTTGCCCGAGTGTGTAGAGGATATTGGAGTCTATCCTGGAGGTCATTGAACCCGCGAATTTTTCCGGTCTCTCGTAATGACTCCTGACGTAGATGATGCGTGCAGACACTCACTTTCGCAACTTGCTTGAAAAGCGCCCTCCCCACCCCCTGCTGACGGAAGCGTGGGCTGACGTAGAGGTCCTCCAAGTGCAGGCTGACCCCGTTCCACGTCGAGTACCTCTGGTAGTACAGGGCGTACCCGACCAGCCTTGAGCGTCCATCCCCGTCGCCGTCGGCCGCTGTGGGACACACACACAGTTTCTTGCACTGCCAACGTCATTACTACGCGAGAAATCCACACTATTTGCTGAATTCTGGTTGTACAATATCCACACATTCTAACACACAGTTTCTTGCCCTGTCATCATTATTACACGAGAAATCTACACAATTTGCTGAATTCTGGTTGTACAATATCCACACATTCTAACACACAGTTTCTTGCCCTGTCATCATTATTACGCGAGAAATCTACACAATTTGCTGAATTCTGCTTGTACAATATCCACACGTTCTAACACACAGTTTCTTGCCCTGTCATCATTATTACTACTCGAGAAATCTACACAATTTGCTGAATTATGGTTGTACAATATCCACACATTCTAACACACAGTTTCTTGCCCTGTCATCATTACTACGCGAGAAATCTACACAATTTGCTGAATTCTGGTTGTACAATATCCACACGTTCTAAGTTACACACACAACTTTTGGAATTTTGGAATGGTTTATTCTTTTCATAGGTTCAGTAGATGATAAAAACTAAAATAATGGATTGTGTAAAATTCTTACATAGTGATTTTTATGTAAATAAAGTTCCAAAAATGGTGTTTTGCAGTACTAGAAACATTCCTTGTTTTACCCTGCAAACAGCATTCATACCTTCCTACTGGTGTATGAGAAATTGTATTTTTTTTGTTATTACGTATTACAAAGCCTGTGCATTGATGCGGCCGTAACCAGTTTGTGCTTTATTTCAATCGCCAATCCTATGGTTTTTCATTTATAAGACTGTGTATATTTTGGATTTGGATTTTGTGATGCAGTGGAAGGTAAATAAAAATTTGAAAAAAATATATATATATATACGTGCATTCTCCAAACCCAAGCATCAAACCTTGACAGGGATGTTTTTTTAGCAGCATGGAAGCACAGAGCACCCACTTGTTACATACAACAGCACGTTTGATACACATGATAATTCCATTTTTACATCAGGTTACGTGCTATCACATGTAACAAGTCGTTGCTTCATGCCTTCATACTGCTAAAAAGGTTTGGATGAACAATAGGAACTCACTCTTTTTTATTTACCTTCCAGGCAGGGTTGCAATAAAATTTAAAAAAAAAAACTAAACATGATTTTTTTTAAACTAACTTTATTTATTACATTAGTTATTTTGGTTCTCAGCATGTTCAAATGCAAGCCCTACAACATACTGCTTTATGTCACTCATGTTGAACCATAAAAGTTATAACATCAAAGAACATAGGTCCGACAAATCTGCACATCTGACTGGGACTTAACCACTGAAATGGTACTACCCCAAAGGAGGAGGATTCTCCATGGAATGGGTGTTCCAAAAATAATCTGGATTTACAACACAGTTAGAGATTTCCCACAAAATAGGATTTTTTTAAAAAAAATAATAAATTTACTTATTTCGTCTTTTTTTTATTATACTTTTGACTACAATTTACTAATTTATTTTATTTTATTTAGCTATGTATAATTTAAAACTTATTCAGATAATTTAAATGAAAAGATCTTGATTGTTTCCGTTAATCACAAGAAACATTAATGAGCAAACTATTGTTATGTTAAAGTGGAAATAGACCTTTCATTAAAATTATTAATATATTCTATTTAACAAAAAAACTTGACCTGAACCAACGTTTAAACTGTGGTTTAAACCATTATGGTTTAAATCAGCCAACCCTGCTTCCAAAACATAAAAAAATCCAAATTAGAAATTAACACATAGGTACTTACATATCAAGAGCCACAGAAGTTGTTGCGCTAAGCATGATTATGGCAGATGCATCACTGCACAGGCAACCTAATGTAACCTATAAACTGTAATTTCTCACAAACCAGTAGGAATTTAGAAATTCTGTTTTCTGGGTAAGTCGAGGAGTCTCTGTTCGAAAAAAAAAATAATAATTTTCAGACTTTTATTATTCTATTTGCAGAAAAGCAGTGACATAAAAAATTTACCAAGGGTTGGTGGAGTTTGGTCAGCAACATATATAAAATTAAATAATTTCCATGCTTCGCAAAACCAAAATTCTTAAGTTTCATGAAAAAGGATTCATCAGACCATAACATTGCAAGACCCTGCCCTCCCCACTTATTAAATGGTTTAAGTATTGATTTATTAGGTTGTCTTATAGTCAATCCTATTGTTAGTTTTTCCAATATAATATCAATAATATCTTTTGTTTCTTTTAGGAAGTATCCATGTGGTTGCCATAGATTTTATAATCATAATACATTATTTCATGCTTTTCAAGTTATTTTGATGATTTGCTTCCTTCGTAATAAATAAGCCCCTAAGCTTAGTTTTACTTCTTTGCTAGTGTATTTACATTTGTATGTGATTTAACATATTTTTAAGTATGATATTGTTTTTCTTTGTTCATAAATGAGAATATTAACGTAATTTTCTTTAGTACTTTGTTTTTGCCAGGATTATTTATCAAAAAGCTGATTAAATAGTTGGGTCTGATGCATAAGAAGGAAGTGAGGGAGAGAGTCGAAAAATTTGGAAACTGTGGGAAAAAGTGTTGGAAGGCGTTGGGCGTCTGTTGCTATGCACCCGTATTGGCCAGTAATTTGGTAAAGTATTTTTGTGATTGGTAAAAAGTGAGGTTATCATGTTATCAGACATGATGTTTTACAAGTGTAATCTTTGTCTAAAAAACACCTCGCTACAAGGATCAGAAATTGTATCCTGCTATGGTTTTATGAGTGCTGTGCTGTGATTGGCTGAGAGACCATGCACCTGCTACGCAGCTGCATGTAACCTCAAGCAGTCTTTGTCCGGACGAGGTACAGGTAGGTCACAAATAAGTATTGAAGTTTAGGGAGAATTTCATGGCTGTGAAGGTGAACCGGGCAAGTAGGAGGTATCGCAGCAGCGGGGATTCGATCCGACAACCTTTGGATTGGTAGTCAGCGATGTTAACCACATGGCCACGAGGCCATCTTGGAAATAATAATTTCAGATGTTGTAAATATGCTTATAAAAATTAGTTTTGTGTTGTGGAAGTTTTAAAAATGTATGTAGTCCGCCATGTTTATTTTTTTATAGTGCTAGGCGGGAAATTTAAACAAGCCGCATCGGTTGCTAGTCGGCAACCATGTTTATTTTTTATAGTGCTAGGCGGGAAATTTAAAATATATTGTCGGCTGCTATGCGGCCGCCATGTTAATATTTTTCGTCAACATTGGAAAAAAAATAATAATTTTGGCTGCTAGGATGAATCCAGAACAGCCAACTTTGAAAATAAAATAATTTTATATATGACAAATGATTGCTGTAAGCCGCCATCTTGTAGCACAGCATACCAGGCCGCCATCTTATAGCACAGTATACCAGGCCGCCATCTTGAAGCACAACATACCAGGCAGCCATCTTTTATTTCCCCATTATAGTAATTAGTTTTTTTTTTTTAAGTTTGAATATAAAATTAAATTATTTCGGCAGCCACTACTCTATGACTATAGTAGTAGGCACCAAATTAAAAAAACACACACTAGAGGGCAGCCATGTTTATTATTTTTATAGTACTAGGCGCCAAATTAAAAACACACACTGGAGGGCAGCCATGTTTTTTTTATAGGACTAGACCAGTATAGTCATATTATGCTTAATTTGTTATGTAGCATGTCTGCCATCTTGGATAACACTATAATGAAAAAGTTATAGACATTATCTATGCTTATAGCAATATTTATGTGTTAATAAAAATACTTTAGGTATATTTAGTACTATTCGGAGAATTCAAACACCGTTTTTTTTTGTGTTAAAGACATATGTTTTCTTGTAGTGATATAAATATATATTTTTTCCAGTAATTAATTATACAGTGGCAATTACTTAAAAAAAGTAATATTATTTATAATATATCTATATATCACCCATTTTATTAGAAGTATTCTTATTACGTCACACACAGTTGTCATTTAACGGAATGTCTTGTGCATATATAGATAGTATTCTCTCTTATAGTCATTAAATTTTTATATATTGCCAAGGCTGTGTGTCGCGTGAGAGCCTCGCAGACGTGACGTGACAGCATTCCCCCTCCTGATTTAATAATAACCCAGGCGGCCTCCCGCATAGGGGAGCGTCAGCCAAGCGCTCGGCACCCGTTAGCAAAGCCCACACTTTAATTATTACGTGTACCTGTATACAAATGTAATTTCTCCCAAGTTAAAATACATACTTTTTTCCACACTTAAAATATTAGGTGTATATGCATTATTTCAGTAAATTATAAAAATAGTATTTCATATTAAAAATAAAACATTATGTGTAACAAACAAAAAATTTTTTTCTCCAGTTAAGTGGAAGGAAGTTTTGTGTGTGTTAGTTACCTGTACCTGCCATTTGATTATAACCAAGCAAAAGTAACTTGTAATAATATTTTCTTCTTTTACGAGTCTCGTTTACGTAACGTTTCTTTTAAAAATAATGTAGTATGTATATTTTTTCTCACATCAGTTTTAATATCTCTTACGAGTAGCGCATTGCTACAAATTATATTAAATATTAGGTGTGTGTAACATCCTACGTGTTACAACAGTCAACGAGTTTTAAAGAAAACTTTTAAACCAGACACGTCTCTCTCTCTCCCAATCACAGAAGGGGAGGCAGTCGACACCAGCCCGCCACCATGACCGTATCGTTCTTTACACATATTAAAAATTACTTGTGCCTAGTAAGTTACCAGCCACAAGTAACGTAAATAGCATATTGGATATTGAAATAATGTAGTCAACACATCGATATTACTTAGTTAAAAAAAAAATTTTTATTTATTATCCGCCCTACCCCGCTGGGCGTACATCACCATCAGCAGGGCCACAACCCACCCAAGCCGCTAGGCAGAGCCGGCACCTGCTGCTGTGTATCAGGTAGCCGGTATCCTCTGTATTCGTCGGCTGTTAGCGGTCGACCCCAGGGACATGTCCCAGAGGGGCCGGCCACCAACAGAAGCGGCAAAGTCTTGGCCGGCGGAGGAGGAGGGGGAGACGATGGCCCCTCCTGCAGGTCTTCGGCGAAGAAGGCCGCCGCAATGTCGGCTGGAATACTCGCCCCCTCCTCCACCTCTTCCTCGAAGAAAGAGGCCGCCAACACTGATGGGATCCGTTCCATTGTCTAGGTTGGGGAGATCTGTAGAATGTCACACAAGTTTCAGGCATCCTATCAAGAGGACGATTTATATATTAAAAAAAAAAGAAACAAGCTAGTTTTTTTTAAGTTGCTTTAAATCAGGATAGCATACAAGAACCATCCTCCATCTTGTATGCGTAGAGTTTCGGGCGAAGACCCACGTATTTTCCAATGATCAACGCTTCCCCTTAGTCAACAAGGGTGTAACAGGGGTGATGAAAGATGAGGCCGCGATCTTTTCACCTAGCTTAGTTTGAGGGCTCTGTGCAATTTGTTTAGCTTTAAGTGCTACAATGCAGTCCACTTGATGTCTGTTCTCCAAATCGTTACTCTTTGAGTATGAAATATTATGTTCTTTGCACGCTCTATCTAATTGAATATTGCCTGGGTCTCCGCGTGCTAAACGTTTATCAAGTATTGTGCCGGGTCCACAGTACTGATAAATAATAAGTCCTTTACCCTTCACCCTCCTTCCAGCACGACGCATATCAGCGTAATGACTTTGGGGGGTATAAATAAGACAGTTTTATACTTTTTGCACTTCAGTTGTAACAATGGAAGTAATTCCTCAACATGCCAGTCTTCCGATCGAAATTATTCATGATTATTTGATAAGCAAACGAGAACAACGCCACGGACCTCTGTTGCCGAATACCATAAGATGTATAATTGCCGGACCTTCAAATAGCGGGAAAACATATATTTTACTTTCGCTTATACAACATTCTAATGGAGTGCATTTCGAGAATATCTATTTGTATAGCAAGAGCCTAGAACAACCAAAATATAAACGTTTGGCGCAGGTGTTGTTTCATGTGCAAGGTATTAATTTTTTTCAATTTTGTGAAAATGAAATGCCGCCAAGCAAAGTGCTACCAAATTCGATTATTATTTTCGATGACATCGGGTGTGAAAAACAGGCAATAGTTCAACAATATTTTTCCATGGGGCGGCATATCTCGTGCGACTGTTTTTATTTAATTGAAACGTATAGTCAAACCCGAAAACAGTTGGTTCGGGATAATGCTAATTTGATAAATTTATTTAAAATGGATCTTCTAAATCTTCAACATGTTTACCACGAGCACGTCACAACTGACATGTCATTCGATTAATTTAAAGATGTCTGTGCTCGCTGTTGGAATAGCAATGATGGTTATGGTTTCCTAGTAATAGGTAAGAATTTTCCTCTACAAAAAGGTCGTTATCGCTGTGGATTCGATCACTTCATAGTGTTACCTTCGTGAAGAATGAACTTGGGCATCTCCAAATTTGGGAGCGGCGGGAATAAACGTCAGCAACAGTCATGTCTGACTCTTACGAAAGATGGGCACTGTCAGGTTGGCGGGAAACGTTTGTGCAGTGTAGGCGATCCTCGTGACGCGGCGGATGCTGCCATAAAGAATTACGTAGATGTAGCTTACGGTGCCACCGCACATGCAATTAGTACAATGGCAAATAATTTAGAAATGACTTTGTCTACTAAAAAACAGCCTCTCCTACACAGAGGATCTTAATAACAATTTGGTAACGTATCTACGTCAGTTTGACAAGAAGAGTACAGATGTTTTCGATAAAATTCGGGAAAATTTACCTGAGAAGTAAGTTTTACATGAGTTGAATAATCTGGTATCTGTCAGTAGTGATGAGCTGAAAGTGATTTTTACGGATGTGAAGGATCTCGTTAGCTCGTCACGTGACTTGCAACGGGGTTTGGGAAGTTACTTGCGTCAGGCGGATAGTGATACGCGCGAGTCATTGGCCAAGATTCTAGAGCTGTTGAAGGCTCTATCAACTGGCGGTTTCAATAGTTAATTTAGCGAGCTAAAGAATATTTTTCTGACTAAACACAACGAGGCTTTATATATACACAAACAACACTTTGAAGCAATCGAAAATGCTTTGGTCTCTACAAACGAAAAACATTCTGATACGACTGCATACCTAAGGCAGGTTGATGCCACGGATCGCGTGACATTTACAGAGCTTTTAACACTCGTGGGCGAGCAACCGAAGCTTGTAAGTAAGGAAATAGTGTCCGGTATGGAATTTCAATTTAATACTCTTATGAGTTCTCTACGCGAAGATAATGCTAAATTTATTAAGGAGTCTCTATCGAGTATTGCGGATAAAGTTGATAAGTCTCGTTAGTGGAGCTACTTCATGTTCTCAGTTTCCACATATCGTTAATCAAAGCTTGAATGCAATGAGAAATCGTCTAGACCTATTGTGCTATTGTATAAACTATTGGGAAGGAAGCTAGCGGCCAGACCTGTGAACCAGCCAGCACGGTCACCATCTGTATCGCTTCCGGTTTTAAGAGGTCCATCGGTGAATTTGTCTGGTGTAAGGCCATCTTCAGCTCCGCTTCCGAGCATTACCGTACTGGTGCAGCTTCCCGTTATACCCAGTACCACTACTGCGCTTAAAAGGCACTCTTAATGTATAAAAGCCTCTATTTCCGCTCGCATGAGTCAGTCATGGCTTCAGAAGCAAGAAAGCTCCATCGCGTCATACAAAACGTTCGTGAAAAATATTTGCTAGCCAAACGCGCGCGCCCGGCACGGGATGCAGTTAATGAACAGGTATTCAAACCGATCACGTTGCGTCTTGGAGGTTCTTCTGCTACCGCAGATAATTTATCGGTTGAGTTGAAAAAAGAATCCGCTACACCTATCGCCAAATTTCAAATTAAGGCTTTCTCTAGCGAAGGTGAAGAAGATGATTTACCACTGATTGCTCATTCCGGTGAATGCTCGGCGGCGTCACGTGAGCCATTGGGTGAGGAGGCCCGGTCCTACCTAACCGGATTCAATTCTAAGATAAATGATACGACCTACGGAATTTACAAACGCAACAATCGCTGGTTCTTGGGAAATAAGGAAGTTGTTTTTCCTACCTAATAATCTACTTTGCATGGATGGTGAACTAATACAACCTTCGCCTGGATTATAAGAGCTATTGTTTTTGAAAGAACCTAAGGTGTATTCAGAAGCTGCATTGTGTCAATACACACGCTTGCTGCGGTCTACTAGCGCGTGTTTTAAAAGAAATGATGTGTCATCCAAACGTTATAAAAACACTGATCATGAAAAGTTTGGGCTCATTAAGGATCTTTGTCCTGCCATTGCTTCCCATGAAGGCAGTGGTTTAGTTAAAAAAACTAGATTTAAATAGTCAAAAGGAATATGTTTACTGGAACTCGGTAAATGAATTATGTGATCGGCTTAGATTATTACTTGCATCGCAAAAATCTGGGAACACAAGCCATTCAAATGAAGTATTTGCCATACTAGAAGAACTCGTAGGATCTGGCTTCATTCAAAAATAAGTAAAAAAAAAAATTTTTAATTGACTGCCCGACGCGGTATTGCGCTTGAACTACACAAAAGCGCACGCAAAGTTTTTCCTCGGAGACGTGTAATCACTCATGGTCTCGGCGATCTTTTACAAATTGATTTAGTGGAAATGCAACCTTATCACCATGTGAATAAAGGATTCAGATATATATTGGTTGCGATTGATGTTTACTCCAAGCGGGCTTACGCGGTTCCGGTACTGAAAAAAACTGCGGAGCTTGTGGCTTTAGCTGTGAAACGTATTCTTAAGGACTCTGGAGGTTTCACTCACATGCACTCAGACCGCGGTACAGAATTTTATAACAGAAGATTTCAGACATTGATGAAAGAATACGGAATTAACCATTATTCAACCAACAGCAAGCTGAAGGCCTCGGTTGTTGAACGCTTCATTAGAAGTTTAAAATCGCTTTTGTTTACGGAAATTTCCGCTCAGAGAAACTATAAATGGCTACCGCTCTTACCAAAAGTTATGGAAAGATACAATGGCAGATTTCATAGGACTATCGGTATGAGCCCCAACGAGGTGAAAGTTAATTCTCTTCTTAAAACAGTTTACAAAGTTGTGAAAAGATAGATCACAGGCGACTTAAAGCTAGTGTAGGAGATCATGTACGGATCTCAAGAAATAAGAATTTGCGAAAGGTTATTCCGTAAATTGGTCCCACGAGATTTTTAAGGTGATAAAAATACGCAACACTTACCCAAGAACATACTACATGTCTGACCTGGATGGTAATGAAGTTCAGGGCGGTTTTTATGCTCAAGAAATTCAAGTGACTAAGTATATAGACACTTATTTAATTAATAAAATCCACAAGCGACTTCCTACACGTCTTCTAGTCAGCTGGAAGGGATTCCCAGAATCAATAAAAACATGGATATCTAGAACCGATGTGGAAGACTGATGGAGTGAACCAGCCTTAACAAACTCTAACCGCGGCTGTCTGGAGACCCTTGGAATGGGATGTGACACGTAGTGTGTGGTAAACTCCTGCAGCGCAGATGTTCACGTGTGAAGGGGCTGTGCGGGTCGCAGCCATGCCCTAAGGGTTTTTTTTTTATTTATTTTTTTTTTTAAAAAAAGGCTGGCTAGAACTAGGCTGGTGTCGACTGCCTGCCCTTCTGTGATTGGGAAAGAGACGTGTCTGGTTTAAAAAATTTTTTAAAACTCGTTGACTGTTGTAACACGTAGGATGTTTCTTTTGTTTGGAAAACACACACGTAATATTTAATCTATTTGTAGCAATGTGCTACTCGTAAGAGATATTAAAACTGATGTGAAAAAAAATATACATACATTATTTTTAAAAGAAACATTACGTAAATGAGACTCATAAGAGATCTTAAAACTGATGTGAGAAAAAATATATACATTATTTTTAAAAGAAATGTTACGTAAACGAGACTCGTAAGAGAAGAAAATATTATTACAATTCCTTTTTCCTGGTAATAATCAAATGGCAGGTATAGTAACTAACACACACAACTTCCTGCCACTTAACTGGAGTAAAAAAAAATTTTTTGTTACACATAATGTTCTATTTTTAACTTGAAATACTATTTTTATAATTAACTGTAATATGCATATACACCTAAAATTTTAAGTGTGGAAAAAAAGTATGTAACTTGGGAGAAATTACATTTGTATACAGGAACACGTAATATTTTTAAGTGTGGAAATAAAGTATGTATTTTAACTTGGGAGAAATTACATTCGTATACAGGTACACGTAATATTTAAAGTGTGGGCTTTGCTAACGGGCGCCGAGCGCTTGGCTGACGCTCCCCTACGCGGGAGGCCGTCTGGGTTATTATTTAATCAGGAGGGGGAATTCTGTCGTGTCACGTCTGCGAGGCTCTCACGCGTCACACAGCCTTGGCAATATATAAAAATGTAATATAATGACTATAAGAGAGAATACTATCTCTATATGCACAAGACATTCCTTTAAATGACAACTGTGTGTGACGTAATAAGAATACTTCTAATAAAATGGGTGATATACTATAAATAGTGCATATTACTTTTTTTAAGTACTTGCCACTGTATATTTAATTAGTGGAAAAAACAATACAAATATATCACTACAAGAGAACATATGTCTTTAACACACAAAAAAACGGTGTTTGAATTCACCGAATAGTACTAAATATACCTAAAGTATTTTTATTAACAAATAAATATTGCTATAAGCATAGTGGTATCCAAGATGGCAGACATGCTACATAAGAAATTAAGCATAATATGACTATACTGGTCTAGTACTATAAAAAAAAATACGGCTGACCTCCAGTGTGGGTTTTGAATTTGGGGCCTAGTACTATAAAAAAATTAACATGGCTGCCCTCTAGTGTGTGAGTTTTTTGAATTTGGCACCTACTACTATAGTCATAGAGTAGTGCCTGCCGAAATATTTTATTTTATATTCAAACTTGAAAAAAAAAACATTGTCTATAATGGGAAAAAAAAATATAGCTGCCTGGTATGCTGTATTAGAAGATGGCGGCCTGGTATGCTGTGCTACTAGATGGCAGCTTACAGAAATCAATTCTCATATTATAAAATTATTTTATTTTTGAAGTTGGCTGTTCTGGATACATCCTAGGAGCCGAAATTTTTTTATTTCAATGTTGGACGAAAAAAATTAACATGGCGGCCGCATAGCAGCCGACAATATATTTTAAATTTCTCGCCTAGCACTATAAAAAAATTAACATGGCGGCCGACTAGCAGCCGATGCGGCTTGTTTAAATTTCCCGCCTAGCACTATAAAAAAAATAAACATGACGGCCGACTAGCAGCCTATGCGGCTTGTTTAAATTTCCCGCCTAGCACTATAAAAAAATAAACATGGCGGCCGACTAGCAGCCGATGTGGCTTGTTTAAATTTCCTGCCTAGCACTACAAAAAATTAACATGGCGGACTACATACGTCCAAAGGTTGACGGATTGAATCCCCGCCGCCGCGATACCTCCAATTTTTGTACTTGTAAAAATAAATGTAGCGCGCGATACTAGCGCTCCCTAGCTTCTTAAATTAGAACCATCGCCCGAGCAGACAACCCTCCGCAGACAACCCTCCACGTGACGTCAACAACCACCCATGATTCCCTCCACGTGGCTCCCGGCCCCGCCCCACCCGGCTACGTGGTGCCACGCCCACCCGGACACATGCTCCCACAACAACCTGTTTGATTGTTTACAGTGTCACAGAACTCCTACGCTCCCCCTACTCGGGCACTATCGCATATAATCAACCTTTTTTCATCTTTGGAACTTTTATACTGAACGTTTTGCCCACAGTCGTCAGGAACAGCCCAATACAAAGCTTGAGTGATCGCGATTTTGTTCGAACGAGTAGTCCTTCGGTTTTGTACTGAGAGTCAGAGTTTTACCACGGGACTTAACAACAAACAATACTTAAATATTCATCCTTCGATACCTGTGAACAGTAAAACGTTTGGTTCAGAGATCAGTGAAGAGGTTATGTTCAACGCATTTGTAAATTCTACATGTACTTGTTTGGGTGGTCGAAAGATGGCTTCCACAATGACTGTGAAACTTCTACGAGTATGAATAAAAATACATTTATACCTAGCAGTTTTGTGTCTGAAAGACATTATTTCAGTAACAAATCTATAACAGTAAAAATTTCTTTGGAACTAATTTGATTTTTCATCACCCAACTTATTTATGCAAGTGTTTACGAATGTCCAATTCAGGCCGAATTTTGAGCTAGCCAGGGAGATCTTCCTGTTTAAATCACTAGCACTTAAACTTTGTAAAATGATTAACTTCATTCTTTTGGTAAATTCTGTTCAAGGTATGCTAGTTTTAGTTAGGTATTCAAAGTATCAAATATGATAGTGACTAGTGAAGAATATTGTACAGCTCAACATTTTTGTGCCTAAACCAGGTGATGACGGTGTCACTAGATCGCATAAGTTGTGTCCAGTATTTGTTTAAATTAACATTCCCAACATTATTAGAGAAAAATTCTTATTTTCGGTAAATATGTAGTCGCGGTATATGCGGAAAAAAAAATGCTAAAAATCCGAAAATACTTTTATTCTATGTTTCACTTCCTCTTTTCAAATCAACCGACGGAGATAAGAAATTCCAAATACTTTAGAAGATATCTAATTTTTTAATTTTCATCAAAATACCTGTGTATTCATGTGGCGATCAACATTGTTTCTGGTTTACAAGTATCTATTATGTTTCTTATTGGACAATTAGGTCACGTGACAGTTCCGTGATTGGCCAGTATTCAAATGAACCAATACGTGATTATTTATTTATTAATGTTCTGTTGGAGGTATCGCGACGTAGGTGAACGACATCATTTCCTTCTAATGGCAAAGGAAATGTACCCGCCTCCAACTTTGGTGGGTTTTTAACGTTTCTAATTTTAAAGTCTTATTTTTTATTTGGATATTGTTGCGCAAGTAATAAGTAACAAAAAATTTTTACGTGAGTTGTTAATGTTCATCATTTGTCCGGGTTTGTTAGGTCAGGTCAGTTACATTATAAATACTTTAAAACTAAAGAACCATTGAAATTAATCATATTATTTTTAATGTATGCTTATTTTTGAAAGTATTCATAATGTAACTGACCTGACCTAATCGACCATTTTAATTCCTACTGTTCATCCTTTGTCTCGGATTGTTTGGTCAGGTAAATTACATTATAAATATTTTAAAACTAAACAGCCATTAAAATTAATTCACATTATTTTTTATGTCCGCTTAGTTTGAAAGTATTAATAATGTAACTGACCTGACCTAATCGACCATTTTATTTATTACGCATTCACGAACACACGGCAAAATAACAAAAATTGTGGCGATCAAATGGTTGTACAGGTGTTGTATTACAAAATTAAAAAATTCTATTTCTCCTAAAGTATTTGGAATTTCTTATCTCCACCGGTTTTAATGAAAAGAGGAAGTGAAAGAGCATATAATAAAAGTACAGTAGAATCCCTCCCGAACGACCCCCCTCTGGAACGACCATTCCGTAAGAACGACCAGTTTTCGAGGAAACGTGAAAAAATTCGAAAAGAAATGAGTAAAATCGGATGAAAAACAAGTGCGCTACACACTATGTACGGCGCTGCGCGTCACGTTTTTCTTGGCGAGCGCTGTACTGTTGACAGGCGCACGCATGGCTAAAAATAGATACCACCCCTCCAGAGTCCAGACTGGCCACCCTAGCGATAACGGTAAACAGTGGTGCGCATGCGCATTTCTGTTGCCGTCTCGATCCCGTGTCTTTGTCTTGTGGCTTGTTAGTGTGTCTTGCTCGCTGGTGGATACGCTTCTTTTGCTTGTTGATTCGGATATTTCTTGATTTTTATTATTGTTGACGACTTATTACGCTTTGTTTCTTGGACGCCGATTTGGTTAGTGGTTTGATTTTGTGAATTTTGTATATTGTTGACGACACACACATTTGTTTTTGGATTTTGATTTGGTAAAATTATTGGCTTGATTCTATGAACGATCGTTGACGACACATGCAGTTTTACACGGATTTTGATTTTTTTTTTTTTTTGGGATTTTCGTTTCGCATTTGTGAAAATGAGTGCCAAGCGAAATACACTTTCGCTAATGAAAAAATATGAGATCATCCAGCAAGTGGATAAGAAAACAATTTCCAAGACTAAGATAGCGCAGCAATACAACATTCCGAAGTCTACTCTCTTCACGATTCTCAAACAGAGAGAAGAAATTGTGAATGCAGTACAGAAGCAAGGCCGCAATGTGCAACTGAAAAATTTGAGGGGCGCGACATACGAAAACTCGGCCGCTCTATATTTCAAACCACCCAGTTACGTACCATGTAAAATAGCTTTTTGGCCCGACCCTTATTTATAACAATCCAGCTGTCACACTTTTAAAACCCAGGGGAAATACTCTGACGTCGGTTGGTTATTATGTCCGCCGCCCGTTAGCTCGCCTGGCGCCGAGAGACGTGTCCGGCGCGGCGGGACGAATGGTGACGCCGAAAGAGAGGGAAGGAGGGGGGGGGGGGGGGGGGGCAATAAATGGATAAAAAATAAACTACCCACGTTACATAACGTTAGCACGATGTTATTTTAAAGCTGCCCAAATAAAGGACGGTTCTTTCCGTGAAATGGCCGGGGGGTTGGGTTGGGGGGGGGGGGGGGGGGGGGGAATTGGCCAAAAATTGCCCAAATTCTCTGGAACGACCCTTCCGTAAGTACGACCGTTTTTTCGGGAACCGTGAGGGGTCGTTCCAGCGGGATTCTACTGTAATTTCAGATTTTTAGAATTTTTTTTCTCGCAAATACCGGTACTCTACATGTTCAAAATTAAAAAATTCGATATCTCCTAAAGTATTTGGAATTTCTTATCTCCGCCGGTTGATTTGAAAAGAGGAAGTGAAAGAGCATAGAATAAAAGTATTTTCGGATTTTTAGCAATTTTTTTCGCATCTACCGCTACTCTACATATTTACCTTATTTTCTTTTATCATAACTTTTTTTTAATAAGGAACAAATTCTTGGTAAGAATATATATTTTGATATTTCCTAGTAGAAATGAAAAACTTTTCTCACCAAGCAATAAAATACAAAATTTAATTTTTAATTTATATCATGACCAAGCATAATAAATAACATTTAATTCTAAATAGTCCACATGCTCACAGTAACACATTTACTTATGCCTACCATTCTCTTCAACACTGCCTAACTCCACACCATCTTTGCCGAGTTCATTATCGTCTACCTGCGTCTCCACAACATAGCATCCAAACAATGGATGGTCTGTTTCAAACCCGTCTCGTTCCAAATCTGAAACAGTAAATACCAACAAAATTTTCAATATGAATTATTGTAAAACTAAATTAAAATAATTAATTTCCTTTGCTGCCCATTAACTTAGATGATTTAAAAATAATATGATAAAAATAGAATATATGTCATGTAGAAGACTACAACTAAATTAAAAATGATAAATCTTATCACATAGGCCTACATGATACAATGTAAAAATATTGTAGCTAAATAAACTATAAGATATTTCGAATCAAGCAAATTTATGGTTCGTGTGGGGACAGTTTTGTTATAAGGTAGAATCAAGAAATGATGATTTTATAGTTTGATCAATATTATTGCACAATTTTAGTAAAGAACAATATTCTAAAAAAAATATAAGCCAGATTCCTATGATAAAATTAAGGTAATTGTTTTATATCAAGTATCCAAGATTATCCCTTATTCATTAAAGCATCATCCTGTGTACATTGACCCTGTGGTACATGATGCTTGCTGGTTTAATTTAGTTATGTCAAAAGATTCTGCCAAAACAACAAACCATAAGATAAATGTTCAAACTGTTTATGTCAGGTATTGATGAAAATATATTTTTCCTTATTAAACTTATAGTCAAAATCATTGTTATATCAGAAGTTTTGTTTATGACAAGGATACTCAACGTACCTGTACATAAAAATTTTTTTTTTCCATATGATAATGATTAATGAATTATCATCATAAGTTGATTAAAAGGAAAATTCTTTTTAACCTAAAATCATAATTCTTTCTTATTTTGCAAATTATTTTATGTGCGGGATCTACCGACATATTGAATTAAAACAGCAAGCATCATGTACCACAGGATCATGCCATCACGATCCAGGGATAGACTTGGATACATGAAACACACAATATTAGATGGCTGTCATCAAAGAATTCCCTGGAAAAAATGGAAAATTCTACGTGCCAGCTACTTCAGTGCACAGCATGTATTCCTCATATCAAATGAATGATGTTAAGAATTCAATTTTTCATTTGTTAGGTACAACGTAACTCAAAATGGTACGTACTTTCAATGCAATGTAAAAAAACCAAACATTTCTTAATGCAATTATTTATTCTAATAAAACAACAAACATTAAATATAAGCATTAAATAATACTTTCATTCACAATAAAGTCGTTATTATTTTCAAATAGATACTTGAAAGCGCGTAAGCAATTAATGGCGAAGGCAGTGTAAATACACTGATTAATGTAAGATTTTAACTGTTATTTTTCACAAACCAGTAGGAATTAAGAAACCATCCCTTCAAGGTTTCCGATTTTTTTTTTTTTTTTTTCGTTCTAAAGCTGCGAGGTCCGATAATTAACCTAGCTGCATTAAGAAGGTAATAGGAATTCATAACTTTTGCTAAATACTAACCTCTGTGGCTGATATTGACATATTCGGGCAGTTTTTCAAAATCAGCTAATTCCTGAAGACAAAATGCAGAACAAGAAAAAATTATACATATATATATATATATATACACACACAATTACACAGAACCAATTTGAGCTAAATAGTACATTTTTTTGACCTTACATGGACAAGTCTCATTATTTCCTTGCAATCTTTACGTAACGCTTTCCTTATTTTTAAGCGTTCCATTTTCGACATGCTAATCAGATTTTTTTCCATATTTTATACTATTGCCAATTCTATACTCCTTTGTTGGTATTTCTATTAGAGCTGTAGCAAACCGTATGTATTCGTTACTGAGTAACGGGTGCGGCATCTAGTAACGAGTAACGAAACGTTACACACGAATGCATTTCGTTACTCGCATCTTTCGTATGTTTCACGCATGCACGCGCGTATTCGTTACAAAGAACGATGTTTGTTTATTAATAAAAGTATAATTTGGAAATTCGTCGTCCAAGTTTTTTACTGTTTATTAAAGGTATTGTGTGTGTAGACAAGTTTTAGATTCGAACAGAAACAACGTAAGAAAGTATTTTTTACAAATTATAACTATGTATGTTTTTGTTTTTTATAATCACGTATTTTCACGTTTTATGTTCTTATCTTAAAAGATATATTATAATAAAGCCGCTCTAATGAGAGTTAATTGTTTCTTGGTTAACAAAAGCTGTTAATTATCAAATATTTTTAATTGTTTATATTCGATTTATTTTTATTTACGCGACGTCATACTGTACGCGTACGAAATACGACTCGATTCGATGCTGTTACATAACATAGCATGTGCCATGTCATGCGGTATCAGAAGTAACGAGTAACGATACGAAAGTAACGAGTACTAATTGTTATAGTAACGAATACATACGGGTACACATTTTTTCGTTACTTTTACACCTCTAATTTCTATGTTGATGTTTTTTTATGGCCTTCGCTTCAACATTTACGAAACTTGTCGAAGTGAAGTTGCTACTTATTAAATTCGCCGATAGGGGAGAAGATTTTACTTCTTTTAAATATACGTGACATCGTACCTCCTGAGGCAGTAAAGCCCATACAAAAGCTTGGTCCCCACCCGGGAAGCCTACATTTCACAAAGGGTTGCGGACCAACCCGAACATGCCCGAAGACTTCACCTTCGGCCAACTTCGGGACTTTGCTTTTATTTTCATAACAGCACGGCCATGTTGGTGGATATCAAAAACACTTATTAATAATAATTGTGAGGTTAAGTGTTTAATTCATAGAAAGAAAGTGCATATTAAGTAATAATCTTAAGATTATTATTCACTGTTATATTACAAGTATTCGTTATGTTCAGGATCTTTCAACGCACTAAATTAAAACAGCAAGCATGATGTACCTCGGATCAAGTGAAAAACTTGGATATGCGATACTGAACTTTAACTAACTTTCAGATTTGCGTGTAAATTAAGAGATATGTATCATCATTTAGTTCATATTTTCTCTCTACAGGTTTTAAAGTTTAGCCTAGGTTGACGTAATTTTTTTCGTATCACGTGTCCAAATTGATCCCTTGGTTTTGTGGTACAAGATGCTTGCTGTTTTAATTTGTTACGTCGAAAGAGTATGGACATAACAAATACTAGAACATCACAAGACAAACAAATTATCTCAGGTGTTGTGAAATAATTTCTTTTGTAACTGTTTTACATTCACATATAAATTGTAATAACACAAGTTAGTATGCCCATGTTCTTTCAATGTACCAAATCAAAACATCAAGCAAAATGTACCACAGGAACAATGTATACAAGATCATGCCTTCTGGATCAAGGGATTAATCTGAATATGTTATACGGAACTTTTACCAATTTCACTTTCGGGACAAGTATGTATCACAATATCATTATCACATTAATGACGACATTAACATGGCACATTTATGTCATTACCATATCTGCATTATTATGTGACTAGCATGATTATATGGGGGTTTTAGTTGGGGAGTATTCTAATGCTTGTTTTGCACAAAATATGTTTGTGTATTAAACTAGCTTTCTGGTAACGTATTTTATGCTATGGACATGCTTATTCTAGATTTAGAACATACCTACTACAGTATATATTTTACCTGTGGTATCATATTCTATACTTAAGAACAAGCCCTACCTGTACTAGTATAATAGAACACCATACTGAAGATATATTACATTTCATTATTATTTCTCAAGATATATATCTGATGTAACAGAAGCATATGAATGTCCTCCGTCCAAAAGTTTTTTTCCCAGTGTTTGTACTTTAAGAACGTACAGGTATGTGTGAATGCACAGGTATTATAATATTTATAATGTAAGCTTTAAACTTTGATTACTTGCTAACCTGTAGAAATTTAAAGTCTGTTTTCAGGATAAATTCAGGGCTATGACTAGTGTCAAAAAAAGTTTTTGTCTAATTTTTTTTTTAGTTTGTGGAAAAGCCACAACGTAAGATTATTACCCACCTCTCTCCTAACAGCAAATAAAATGCACAGAGTAATTGTATTGTTTTGTGGCTTTTAAATGAATAAAGAAAAAAATTCTGAAAAACTTTTTTTCACATCCTGACATGTATCGAAATATTTCCCAAGAGAATGTTGAGGTACTTTAAGTTGTTTATCGTTTTTAAAACTGCACAAGATTTTATTAAGTTTGTTTTAATCAACAAAAGTAAAAAGAGTAAAAATTATAACGTTTTTTTTTTTTTTACTTCCTGATATGTTTTTCAGTCATTACCCAAGAGCAGCAGCAAGAAACACTTAACTCCATATGTGACAAAATCTGATTATGAGGCCCTTGTTTTTATTGAAGCAAGCTTTTTGCAAGCACAGCAGGGACTCGCACATGGCGGCGCTTGCGATATCGCAATCATGAATGTTAAAACTATAAAACTATTGGTAGACTGCTTGATGTAACACAGTGCTGTCTTACAAAATGATTCCAAAGCATTTCAGGAAGCAAAAGGTATTTTGTAATTTTTATTTTCTTGTTTGCAAAAAATCTGATAAACTGTAAAATTACAATGAACACAAAACACTACTACTTAATTACTATAACATTTTATAAAATTATAAAAATAAACCACCTACTTTTCTGGCTGCTTGTCTTAAGTTTACACAAAAAATATTTACTGTTCTGCCATTAATCTCACTTAGTGTTGCAGCATACAGTATCACAAAATGCAGTCACTACTACAATCACCACACATTTATATTCTATACATCTACCTGAGAAACATTAAGAGCTAAGTGCTGTTAACTATTGTTACCACTTGTGTTTATAAGCAGTAGTAGTTTTTTTTTTTTTTTTTAATTAATGTGTGTAATTAGGTGCTAATTTTGCCATTGCATTAAATCACCAAACACTCTTTGTAATGTAGGTATACAATATTTCCAATTTTTTATGTAACTGAATGTTTGACAAATATTAAAAAAAAAAAAATATTGAAAGCTGTGAATACATGAAGAACAGTATACATTTAAATAAGATAGGCCTACCAAAACTATTGAGCTTATCAAATTATACATATACTTACCAAATGAAATGTGTTGACCATCTGGTGTGTATCATGTTGCCATGAATATTATTTTTCTGCTATATAGTTTCTGTTAAATACTATGTATTACTTTATTGCTCTACAGTTTCTGTTATGGACTTTGTCTCCAGATTGCCATTTATATGACTTATTCTCTACATTCTCAGTACTTGTAATTGTTTCTGTTTGTTGCAGGTATGTAAGGAAATTAGAAAATGAGCTGAAACATTAAACTCCTTGGACACTCCATAGAAAGGAAGAATTATTTTCTGTTTAATGCTGGCATGTGAAGACATTAGAACATTTTCTTGTAGATTAAATTCTTTGGACATTCAATGAAAATGATTTATTTTGTGAATTTTTGTTATAATAGTGCTTTTTTTTATTTTACTTAGAATTTTATTTCATTGCCAGTTAATTGATAGTAACTAAGAAAGTGAAATATTTTTTTTTTTTGGAGAAATAAAGAGTATTTTTTACAACCTTATATTTCATGATTGTCTATCTTCAAAACTTACCAAACTTGGGTGATTCATATGGAAAAAATAATGCTATCATTTAAAGGAAAGAAAAGTGTAAAGATTTTTGCTGAACGTTCATAATAAATAATTTTACCTTTTGACATGTCAGTTATCTTTAAAACACATTGTAGTTATTAGTATGTGCAAGAAAGAAAGTGCAAGATTTTATGCCTTTAAAATAGTGTTTAAATATTCAATGTGTCTTCGTTTTTTTCATTCCACAGCACATAAATGAATTTTTTTTTTATAAAGTGAACATATAAATTTAAATGTAACATGTAACATTTTATGTGGTATCGCTTTCAAGATACATTCACCCACTGTGTTGGTACATATCAAGTAAACCAACGAATAAGTGTTGGTACATATCAAGTAAACCAACGAACAATTAGGAAAGCTACAATGATTGGGTTTTTTATACAGGAATGTTACGGATAAAATAATACAATGGAAAGAGATTAATGTGGACACAAAAAAATTTTTAATATTTATGTTGTTTTTTTTTTCATAAAAAAAATATTCTTTAGTGACAATCTAGGCTGCAAATGTCTCATACATTACTGAATTTCTATACTGAGCATTACCAACACAGAGCTTACACAGTAATATTTCCTCTTTACATTATACCATCAGGTGACACTACAAAGTCTCATAACATGCTATTGTTTTAAACAACCTCAGTATGTACCTTTATGGACAATTACTTTTATGGTGAGAAACATAATGTAGTAATTTGTGCATAAAATAATTGTTTATATAATTTACTTAATAGTCATGCAGTATAGCTGCACAGTATTAACCTCACAAATATAATGAAACCAGTTTTTAGTGAATGACCACAATATTAACTCAGCATTTTCACACACATGTCTTGAAATATTGTGGTAAATGTTTTATAGACTTACTCACCTCTAAATCTTTTTTCTCTCGTTACCCACACATCCCTGGGTCATCTTTGCGGAGCCGGGCTTATCCCAACCGCCTTAGATTTAACCCTGCCACGTGACCACGCCGCAGGGTCGACAATTATGGAACTCGCTGACTCCAGAGGTAAGCGTTTTAATTTAATGT
Source organism: Bacillus rossius redtenbacheri (assembly GCF_032445375.1). Taxonomy (NCBI): domain Eukaryota; kingdom Metazoa; phylum Arthropoda; class Insecta; order Phasmatodea; family Bacillidae; genus Bacillus; species Bacillus rossius. The sequence continues at coordinate 72,466,505 of NC_086333.1, forward strand.
AGCCGTGCATATGTCTGCTGGCCCAAACAAAGACATTAAAGCACTTGTAGATTCACGGCTCGTAGAGCCTGTTCGAGTCGTAATTCAAAAACTTACGGGTATGGCCGACTCCATGCAAATCCCCAATAAGACTGCTGTTAGATGTAACGTAAGCACATAACGAAGCAATCAGAAACTTTTGTCAGGGTAAAGTATAAGGTATAACGCATAGTGTAACACCGCAATGCATAGCATGCCAATAAATGCGAGAACAAATTGACAGTGATTTCCAGTGCCCCCTTACCTAAGTTAGGCATCAGCCAACCATGCTGCCTGAGGAGTGTGATACTACTTCTCTAGTTAGTAATTCAACCACTGCCACGATCCTAATGAACAAAGCTGGGGCCGACGACCCACCAAACAGCTGCATAAGTTAGCCTGGCACCCTCCCGGAAAGAAAATAAAATTTTTAAGCTGTAAATATATAAAGATGATTTTGAATTTTCCATGAAAAACAATTGAAACATGCTATAGATACAACACTAAATATAATTATCCTGAAACATGTTGAATTCAGTTAAGTTCTGTTACATAGTTGAACAGTGACGAGATTCTGCAAGATAGGAATAGCTTCTGTCCTTAAGTATGGGCGGTGGGCCTTCACTAATCAAAATTCCCGCGCGTCTTGTTAAAAGAAAAACAAAGTCCCGAAGTTGGCCGAAGGTTAAGTCTTCGGGCATGTTCGGGTTGGTCCTCAACCCTTTGTGAAATGTAGGCTTCCCGTCCCCACCCCGCCTGTATTAGCCATCTTCTTCATCAATGCGTCAAAGACATGAATGTGCCGACATGGAAGCGAAGTAATCAGAGTTGTGGTAACCAGTCATCTGTGAATTATTCTTTAATTTCCGTGTGTGCCCATGCAATGTTCAACAACATCTTTAGTGCCCACAAGGGATAGTGCATCAAAAATGTGTTGCCCCCTTAAGGTCATCCTATTTTGTTAACTTGGCCTGGGATAAATTAATTAATAGGTACACTTGATCACACCCTCTTAATGTTAAATCCCTCTTAAATATATCCACAGAGAGATTCACAGCAAACAATGGCGGTCTCCAACTTGACTAATAATTGTGCCGTCAGCCGCGGTCTCGTGTTCGATTTCGGGCGCAAGTCCTAGCGGGGTGGCTGGCTTTTTTAGAGATTTCTGTTCCGGGAGGGCGCCAGGTTAGCTCGGTGTCTAACCGTGTGATGGTCGTGGGTTCGTTGCCCCAGCGTGGCCTGCTAGAACCGTCGGCGGTGATGGAATTTGGTTCCTTATTAGGTTGGGTTGTTTAGGTTAATTTACATACACTGTTCTGGTTGGTTTACGGGTCGAACGTCACGAACGGGAGGTGCGGGGTGGACGATTTATTGTTCACGTTTTACACTGGTTCATTACATTGGGCGCGAGATCTACTCGGCGGTACATGACTGCCAGTGAGGCATCGGAACACGTAGAAGTTTTGGTTACACTATTACACTATTACACTTAAAAAAAACTGCACACTGTGGTGCTCTTACGTACACGATTACACTCCACACGTTATCTAAGGGGGACACCTGCGTGCCTATACGTGTGTTTACTTATTAAGCCCTCACGCCAGTCGAGGGTGGGGGGGGAAGCTTGTTTGTTTGGCCGCCAATCCCGTAAATCGTTTCTACGTTGTGGGCCGGGCCACTTGCGTGGGCCGCGGTCCATAGGCTAAATTAGGTTCACAAGAGAAGTGTCATTGTGGCCGGTGCCAGTGCACACGGCTTTTAGTTAAAGTTCTCCGGTGGCGGGAGTCGGCCAGTGCCGTACGTTGAACTGCCCCGCGTAGCAACTGGTGCGGGGAGTTTTATTAATGAGCGGCTGGGTTAGTCCCTACACCGGAAAAGGACCAGGGACACACGGGGAGTTTAATTGTAAGAGAAAAGGTTGATATTTTAAATGACTATATTTACCAGTAGTACTCGATTGGTGAACAAAGGGTGATGACTCCCCGTGGAACGCACGTCCACCCCGGCCGCGAGCTGCTCTCAACTGGTGTGTGACCCTGGCGCGAGGGAAGGGCTCGGCGGTTCTCTCGCGCCAAAGTTTCCCAAATTCCGTTATTCGGAAATTACTATGTTTACAAAAGGCTGAAGGCCGCTTAAAATTCCTAATATTATTACTAATGACAATTTCTGAAAAAATACTCTCTTAAAAAATTGCAATTTAGTGTTTCATGTAATAAAGTTTGAATTTGTAACGTCACACCAGAGACTGTCTGTCTCTTGTTAACCACTCTGGGGCTAATCAATTATGTAAGCACTGGGTTGCACACTGATGTTAATTAGTTGCTGTATTTAAATTAGGCTGAAGGCCGCAAGGGGGGCACTCACACACGTATTGTTTACTTAATACGTGTGAGTGACCCGGGGCACTCCTACATCGCACTCTATTAGTTAGGGGCTTTTGTTTGTTTCTGATTAATTAATTATTTTGTGGGGAATTTTGTAGGCACGGGGAGTGCGTTGCATGTGTAATTAAAATGGTTCGCTATTCTCTACCTTGGGCTGCGGTCCGCTCACTGGACTCAGGTAGGCCATGGCTAGGGGTGCTTTCCGTTAGCGGAGCCGAGTATTGGCGGGTGCAGGTCGGGCTTTGGGGTGGCCTTCGGCCGTACGATGTCAATTGTTACTTTAATTTTTACATAATATTTGATACAACATATTCAGGCATTCAGCCACCTAATTTTACATTAGATTTTTTTATTCAAGTGATTTGTGAAGTTGTTAGTTTTATTACATTTCACGTAACATTAGTTAGATTTCTTTTATTCAGTATGGCTCTGTCTCCTCCTTTCTTGCCGTGGCCAACTCCCGGCAGTTTGCAGTCTTCATAGACTGTTCTCTGGGAAGGATCCATTGTCCTGCTGGGAGCTGTCACCTTTGGTTAATTGATTACCGTACTTGTGGTAATGATAACTTTTCAACCTAAACCTTTTTGCTTACTTCCCCCTCACAACCACACTGACCATTTATGGTGTAGGGCATAACCCGGCCTGTGACCATTCCACTAAGTGGTTTTGAACTAACGGCACTGGCCAACTCCAGAACGGAACTTTGTTTAAATTGGACACCCATACGACTTCCAGTTTTTTTAAGTTACACTGTTTTGGCCAATTTAATATAGATTCTTGGCGCCCAATGCAGAACCCGAGGTATGTGTTTTAACTGCCTCTTTACTTAGAAAATACTGCCGCGAGGACTAAGCATGGCATGCCTTTATTAATAAGTTGTGTTCTATGTTTCGTTCTTTCAAGTGTTATTGTAGTTTGCCCACTAAAACTGTAAACCTGTAAACCAAGCCAAGTGTAAATAAAATAACGTGATTTCCAAACACTTCTATCATTCAGAGGCCCTTTTCAGCTTAACCTGGGATGCAAGTGTCTAGTGTGTTTTCGGATTCTAACATTTTAGCCTCCTAGCCTAGTGGAGCCACACTGGGGCCGACAACCCACGAGACATCATCGGTTAGATACAATAGCTAGCCTGTGCCCTCCCAAAGCAGAGTCAAATCTCATTCATTTCATCCCCCACTAGGCACACCCCGAGTATCGAACACAAGACTGCAGGTGATGGCATTGGCACCCAATGTGGGGCGAAATCATCAAAATTCAAAATCTTTCTACAGTTCCACTCAACCTAAAATACAGTGCACATGCAAAATACATTTTCGGACCCAGCAAACTGCATCATTCCCCCTCCCCCTTCATTGTTGTGCGAGATTCAAGCAAGTCAATGCTAGACATCGAGGCTGATAACGAACACCATCGCCATCTAGTCCCAGAATAGCAAGTTGCGTGCATCATGGACACTCGCCCTACCACATTTTCCTCTACAACAGCCATCATGCGACAATACACTGCAGCGAACTTCGGCGAAGATCAGGAGCAACAACCTCAACCCGCGCACGTTGTATGATGACAATGACCCCGCCTCCTCTGGCATCGCGCAGGTTCGAGTGCTGCCACACAAAGTACCAGCAACATCTCCTCATTGCCATTTGCTGCAAAATACAGACTTATTAACTGGATCACTACGATAGTGAGTTACATGCAAGCGTTCACCCAAATCAAGCACCAACACATGAAAACGTGAATCAATCGCCCAACACTGAGAAGTTGACTGGAAAAATATTTGGCCAAGGTAAACATCTACCGAAATGGCAACACCACTACAGCCGAAAAAGTATTCCTCAACAACAGCAATAGGCGAACCAGCGACCAGAACACTCAATGACAGCGAACAGAAAACATGCTTAAACTGTGCGCGCCACACAACTGTAACTTACCAAACATGCGGGAACTGGTCATGCTAGCTGACCTAGGCCTAGCTGTCATCCCAAAAGCCATGATGGGACGACTGACACTACTGGAGTTCGGCAGAGCACTACACAAAACCCGTGTGTATGCTTGCACCAGTGTGAGAAGTATCTGCCCATTATAGAGTACCACCTGATATGTGGTCAGAAATTATCGGCGAACAGCTGCGTGGCCCCACCCACAACTGGTGGAACCAGTGATGATGGTTCGGAATGAGTTGGTGAGTCTTTACTGGGACATTCACCTGCTGTTTCAACATGGGGTCTTCCCTCGTGCAGTGTACATATCAGTTCTACGGGAAGGGCCAACGAGATGGAGAGCCTGTGGAACAGTTGTTGGCCCACAAAGTACAATTGTTTTGGCAAATTTCTCTGGGCAGCGAACCCACCATTGCACTATCTACTATCACATTGCTATTGAGGGACGATATACAGCCATTCATGCAGGCCTATCATGCACAGTCAGTTGAAAACTACGTCTAGCAAGCGGTGGTGATAGAACACAATCTACAGAGAGTGTGGTAGCATAAACCGCCAGAAGCAGAAAGAGGTAAACACAGCCCTCACAACAGCAGGAGACAACCAGTATTACAGTACCAACATTTGCCTTAATACGGTGTAACCAAACGATCGAAGCTGCGCCCCTACTGCACGCGACCAACAAACAGCTGGAACCACAATTAATCAGGACACTTTCCTACAGCCAGCCACGACAGTGCTGACTGGGTTGCCTCTAGGGCAAATACCACTCACATAGGTCCTCGGACATATGTCGCAACAACGGCCAGTACAGCGCAACTGCAAATGTCCAAATTGCCACAGCGGGAAAACAAACTGCAGTGGGTGCGGAGCTGAGACCTCCACCCCCGTGCACATTTAACACCATGCACTTACTACAGATGTGCGACAACCAACCCTGAAACAGCTGATGCAGCTAGTAGACAGTCTACTCTGCATTCTAGTGGTGGGATGGCTCACCTGTCACAGTGCTAATCAACATGGGGTGAGCCACGTGTTCATCCTCTCCACTCTCGTGCCACCCGGTGCGCTGTGCCCGCACTTTAGTGAGCTGCATTTGGCCATCACCATGCACACCGACCAGATGCTGCGGCACACGGACATAAAGGTAAGCCTAAGGGAGTCAACTACTTATGTCACAGCAACTGTAGTGCAGGACCTGCAAGAATAGCTTGTATTGGGACAACGATGGCTAGTACAGCACAATGCAGTATGGATATGGGTCCCACATCAACTTGGGCCCAAACAAGCACTTCACAATGTTCGCCAAGGAGCAAGCCACCCTGTTAAATAGTGAAGTGTTAACTTTAAGCGACATACTTCATGTCCTCCCAGAACATCAGTATAAGGTAAACAAACTGGTTTGTAAGTGGCAAAATGTGTTTACTGTAGCCCATCCACTGAAGCATACTATGGTAACTGAACATCACATTCCCATCCAACACTAGCCCATCTAGTGACTTTCCTTCCTGCTCAGGTATGGATTTCGGGAACAAAGAATCATTTTAAGAATAAGTGACAGAAATTCTAAGGACGGGATGAAAACCCCTCCAACAGCACTTACAATGCTTGTATAGGTAGTGCTAGGATCCAAGAAAGATGGATCCCTGCGGTTGTGTCCTGACTTCCGGCCATTGAATGCCGTGACCATCATCTCCCCTCCGCCTCTGATTAGCATTTAGGTGGCCATAGCTGGGCTGGGTCGGGTCTGCTTGTTTAGCTTGAAAACTGGCTACTGGCAGGTGCCCATATGATGAGAGGACAAGGTGAAGATGGCATTTACAGTGCCAAATGGAAGATGGTTACACTTTACACACCATGCCTTTTGGACTTAAATGCGCACCAGCCACATTTCAAGCCATGATGACTAGGTTGTTTAGAGGGCTATATTGGGCAATTTGCAATTCCCTACCTTGACATTGTCATAGTGTTGGAGAGGTTAGCGATCCACAACCTGACAGCCAGTCCACAGAAATGTCACATTAGAACACACGAGGTAGACTTTCTGGGTCACATCATCAGCGTGGATGGAAACTGCCCACAACTCACCTGCCTTCAGAAAATTGTGGAAGCCAAGGTGTCACGAACACAAAAACACCTGCAGTTGTTGGTTAATAGGCCTTATACAATATCTGCGCAGCTACACCCCAGAATTCTCTCACATAATTGTACCAGTCACACACCTACTGTCACCCGAAGTGCATCACCCTTGAATTTCAATTACTCAGCAAGCCTTCGACCATGTCAAGAATGCGTTCACACACTGCCATTGTCGTCGTCCCTCCGAAGGCCATAAAGCCCGGCCTCCACCCACCAGTATTAAACCCCGCTAACGGAACGCACCCCTAGCACATTTGACGTGAGTCAAGCGAGCCACTGATGCTGGTGAGTGCCTTGACAGATTACGTACTAATGCCAACACCACCAAAAAGTTCTCATACATCATAAATTACTGTGATTAATTAAGTGATTTTTAATTAGCAGAACAACCCTGCCGTCACCCGACCTATGTGAAAGGCCCGGGGGGTACCTGACGGGCGCTACGGGCGTCGCGGTGCTCTTGTTGTCCGGAGGGGCGCCAGGCTAGCGGGCTGCTAGGCCGTTGGTGTTGGGTCGTGGGTACTCTGCCCCCGCGTGCCCCGCCAGGTACACGGCTTGAATCTACCCTGAATGGCTCTTCCTTGACTGTGAAGGCCGCTCGGCCGTGTGGAGGACGGGAGACTCCGGAAAATTAGTATACACGAGTTGGTGAGAACTACCTTTAATCTAGTCCCGCTACAAAACACTCTCACCAACACTTGGCGACGTCTAGCCGTTACACAATTAACATAGAAAAAACATAACACTACGCGACACTGGTGGTTACCGCGGCAGTCTCGCGGGACGCGGGTCGATGCTCGCTGGAGACGGCCAGCGCCGAACATTAACGGGTGCAGGGGGGGCTCTATGAGCGGGCTCCTAAATTAGGCGAAACACTTACGTGAGTGATACGATCTGCGGCACGGTATCACGATGAAGACGGTCGGGATAGGCCCGGTTCCGTAAAATACGCGCCGAGTCGACGTGGGCAGCTATGAATTAATGAGGTTTAAATTTAAAGATTTAGTATAGAATAAAAATTAATAAAATGAAAGAAACTTGGATGCTGCCCACGGACACACGTCTGTTCCCGGCGCGGAGTGGTTCGAGACTGCCGGACATGGCCGCCTCGCAAGGAAGAGAAACTTTCTCTTCTTTGTGAGTCGGCGTCAAAAAACATATATTAATTTAATTTACTATATTACCAGTTAAAACATGTTCCAGGTGCCCAATTAAAATGTAGCACCTGGTAATTGGGTGCTTAAGGCTTAACAATAGTTTTAATGTATTTAATTATTTAAAATGTGACATCGAGTTGGCGACTGTATTTATCAACATATTGTCTCACTGTGAGCTGTAATAGTTGGATTTCTTCTAATCTGACACGATCCTAGTCACGGACATTTTAATTAAGGCCAGTGGCCGCGGTGACTTTTAATAAGGTTTGTTGTCTATTGGGGTCACGCCCGGGACGCTCGCCTGACTCAATCCGGCTGGGCAAGGGGCGCGCTCCGAAAACGGGATACGGTACTGGCGGTGCGGAGCACGGGCTTAAAGGCCATGGTCGGTACGACGTCAACCCTTAATAGTGAAAGTGCGTCGTAGGGGTACAGCAGTTTTCCCCGTGGGAAACCGCAATTAATAAACATCCAGAAATTCCCTTGCAGCCTTCCACCAATAATTAACCACCGTGTTAACCAACCTAATTTACCTCCCTGTTTTTACTTGCAAATAGCCACTGGGGTAGTCAACAAGTTGTTGTAGCCACGGATATCACCCCCCGTAATTTAGCTGGTAATGTCCTATTCTCGGGTCGGGGTTCAGGCCTTGTGGCAGGGGAAAATTATCACTACCTGTGCTACAATGAAAGTTCGTCAGTTTGTGACACAATGTTTTACTTAGTCTTTCACACAGTCCCTTTACATGGGCTACGCGCACCTCAGCACCCGTTCTCTCCGTGGAGTGAAGCTCGGCTACACGTGTTTCGGTGGGCAGGCGACGAGTGCGGGCTGCCCCCGTGGTCTCGCGACACGTACGTATGGCGAACTTATTAAGCCCCTCCTGAATGATAGCGAAAACAAATAAAGTCAGTCTGATTTCCAGTGCCGAAGACGTAAAGTCTGTTTCGTTGCGGTATGCCCATGTCCGCTGATACGCGCAAAGTCTGATTTCGCGGAAACAAGAAAAACCCTTATATACAATGTAACTATTTACAATAATGATAAACCGCATAACCCGCGTGGTCGTGAAGTCTCAATCCCCCTTGACAGTATCTCACCCGTCGGTGATCTTGGCTCTTCATCTCACCGTGCAACCGCCTCGTCCAGACGCCAGATGCCAACTCGCCCTCCTGCCGTGTCTCTGCCTCTCCGCCCGTCCCCCCCCCACTCCGCTACACCTGCAGCGCTCGGAGAGATTCTGGGTGTTGGCCTCGGCTTCGACGCCCAGTGACAGTTAACGTAAAATATCACATAATATTTTAGAAACATGTATAACAATAATTACAAAAGTTTACAGAAAAAATAATACATAAAAATAATTACATGACACATTAATAAATATAAAAGTACGTTCTTAATATACAAATTAAAGCGTCACACTGCACGGGCAGGGGTGGTTCAGGAGTTGGTGCAGCATAATGGACTTTATGAGCAGGGGAGACACTTGGGTCGACGTCAAAGTGACAGTCTCCAACTTGACTTTTTATTTTCAAATATAATTAATCTCAATTTTGTTATGTTGTCGTAGTCACGGATATCACCCACATGATGCTGGTTGCATTATTATCACTATCCGTACTACAATGCCAGTTCGTCAGTTTGGATGCAAGTATTTAATGAGCCCTTCACACAGTCTCTTTACATGGGCTGTCCGCAGCACAACACCAGTCCCTCCGCGGAGTGAGGCTCGGCTGCATGTGTTTCGGTGCGCAGGCACCGAATGCGGGCTGCCCCCCGTGGTCTCGTGTGCGTACGTTAAAGAACCCTCGATGGTCCCTTTTAAATGATAGCAGTAAAAAAGGTAAGTTTGAATGCCGGCGCCTGAGACACAGATTCCGTCTCCCTACGATAAGAATGTGCCCGCTGATACGCGCAATGTCTAGTCACAAGAGAAAACCTGATATACAATTTTAAACTAATTACAATGACGACTTGCGGCGTAACACACATGGTAGTGAAATCTCCACTCCACAGACTCGATCTCACTCGTCGTTGCTCTGCGGCACTGGTCTCCGTGTGCGTCTTCCTCGTCCGGCCACCAGATGCCTACACCCCTCTCCTGCCGCACGTCGCGCCTCTCCGCCCGTCCTACCCCCACTCCGCGACACGTACAGCACTCGGAGAGATTTCGGGTGTGGGCCTCGGCTTTGTCACCCGGTGAACAGTCACGTAAATATTTCACAAAGTTTTTAGAAAAACATATAATAATAATATTACAAAATATAACGTAAAAAAGTACATTAAAATTATATTAAACATTACACATTAAACATTAAACATATAAGTATGTTCTTAATACTAACACATTATCACACTGCACGGGGCAGGGGAGCATCAGGGGTTGGCGCAGCATAACGGTTTTTAAGAGCAGGGGAGACACATGGGTCGACGTCAATGTATTATTATTATTATAGGCCTTCCACCAACTGATTCAGACATGCCATTAAGATACGATTGTTCTATAAATAATAATAACTAAATATGATTATAAAATTAGAATAACAGCACATTAGAAAGTTTGGCGCATCATGACGCTTCCTATTCTCCCAAGCCGGCACAAAGCAGCAGTAGAGTTTTACTCACGGGCCGGGGCGGATGTGTGATCCCGCGGGGAGTCTTCAACTTTTGTGCTTCTGATTCATCATTCTGGTATTTATTATAATTAACTAAAACCTCTTTCCTCTTCCCCGCGTGCCCCCGTGCCCTTTTCGGGTGCAGGGTTTATCCCGGCTGCTTTAATTTTTGCTCATCGTGGAACAAAGGTTCGCGACGCAGTCATCTCATGCTCCGGGCTGACTCCCGCGAACAGAACTTCATGTAATTCGTCGAGCATACACCTGCCGACTGCATTCTTAAAGACTTTGCCACTTAATATTCTCTTCGTGGTCCCGCGACTCTCACAGGTGAGCCCGGGCACGAATCTATCTACAGCTCATCACAGGAGTGGCCGTTAATCCACCAAACTCTTCGTCGACCCACAAATAAATGTAGGACCTTGTTTGCAAGTGCTGCAATGTAACATCCATGTAATAGATAATTAATTATCAGTGCGAGTGTATATAGTGCCAACGTATTTTTTGTCCAGTGTAATTGTGTAACTTGTGCCCCCATCCACACTATGTGAGATGCGAGATTAAAAAACCAGCACCTAAATACAGTTTCTTTATTTCGCAAGCGCCTCCTGAACAATTAGGAAACAGTCCTCTATAGTGTTTAGGGCCAGTGCTTATTAGGAGTAGGGACTCCCTCCCACCATCAACAGCCGTTGATCCTAGTGGAACACGCAGGGGCAAAAACCCACACCCATTCGGTTAATCCTCGAATTAACCTTGCGCCCGCCAGAGATTTCCTTTAGAGCCACTAAAAACCATTAGGACCACCCCGGGTCTCGATCCCGATAACGCGGGTGACGGCACAACATGCTAGCATGTATCAACCCCGAATGTTTGTCAATTGAGCGTCTTTGTCGTTAGAAATAACGACTTTTGCTTAAGTCTTAGCGACAAAAATAGATTTGACAACAAAAATGATTTAACGACTTATCTGACGACTTTTGGAGTACAAGTGTAAACAGTTTTAAACAATGGATACTTTTTTAGCAACTTAAAAAATATTTAAACTTGTTTTTTTCAAGTAAATATTTATTGCAATTAAATAAATTTTATTTAAAAAAAAATTATTTTGATTAAATCTTATCTAGTGGAATGAATGTTAGGTGTATCTGTTCCCGGCAAGTAAAACGCGTGCGGGCATCCTGAGGGTTAAAAATTCAAAGAGACTGCGAGTAAAACAAACTGACTGGAATTACAAAACTAATGCGGCATTTTGATTTGAAACTTTGTTTCAGAGACAGTATTTACGCTTTGTTTGTATTTGAGCTTCAAGGTATAAGCATAGATCATTTTTTCATACGTTGTAAACGTTAGTTTATTGTTGTAGAAATGGAGGAGGATCCAAAAGTTAATATGGCTCTGGGTATGTATAAAGCATTATTAATTTTGTGATACACGAGGTAGTATGATGTTTACATGTGTTTGCTAGAGGCTTTTGTTTCCTCTTTTAGAGGAGTAGTAAAAACTTTAGGACTTGATTCTTGCTGACTTTTCACAGTCCGTTAATTAGATTTTGTTGACATATTAATAATTAAAACTTCGAAAATTTTTCTATGTTGGTGTTAATAAGGTAAAAGTTTCGTATCGTGTATCCAAGCCTACCTTGATCCTTATGGGAAGATCCTGAATACATTGATCCTATGGTACATGATGCTAGCTGTTTAATTTAGTACATTGATAGATCTGGATACAACAAAAATTGTGATGTTACAATGAATTATGATTGTGTTATCAGATAAAATAAATATATGAAAATATTTTTTTTACATCCTAACATTGTATTGTATAACTTGTCATCCATCTCACTGCCGCACCTTTTCTAGATTTTTAATTTCCATCCTCAGGTATGGGTCCCAAATTGCTACGGCGTATTCCATCACCAGTCTCACTAACGTGAAATATGCCTTTTCTTTTACTTTCTTTCTTGTTCCTTTTAGTGTCCTAATCATTCCCAGCCTCCTTTCCTTCTTCATCACCCACTGCATCTTTTTTCACCAACCCAGGTCAGGGTTACTCCCAGGTATTTGTAATCCTCTGCTTTCTGAATTTTTAGCCTCTTTCAGTAATATACTCGCTTGTCTGCCTATCTTTTTCTTGTGAAACTATCTTTGTTTTGTTTGTGTTTATCCATATTCCATTTTCCCTTGACCAAATCTTTCTAACTTCTCCAAATCCATCTTGTAGGTGTGCCACTTCCCCCACGGTTTCATATATATATTTATATCATGCAGTTATCAGGGAACAATCTTAATGTACTTTTCATCTCCCCTACACCATTATTCATAATTAAGAACAGCAGGTGCCCCATGACACTCCCCTGCGGTCATAATCTCCTCTTCCGACCATTCCTTTCCCACCCTCACCCGTTGCTTCCTATCCCTGATGAAATCTCCTGTCCAATTTACAACCCTGCCGTCCGGTATCAACCTGTCCATCTTCTCCATCATCCTCAAGCCTTCTAGAAATCCCTAAAGATGCCATCTGCCTGCTTGCCTTTGTCCACCGTCTTCATTAAATCCTCCAGAAGCCCTTCCATCTGACAGAAAACCCTTATGAAGCCATGCTGTCTCGCTTCCATCCAATCCAACTCCTCAATTTTTTCTATTACAGTAAAATATATATAACGACGCTTAACGGACTGAGCATTTTTCGGTGTTATAGAATGTGGTTGTTAAATGAAGAGAAATAAAAGATATCATTTTATTATCCTATAATAATATGTATTTACTAATATAGTACACATTTTACACAAGAACATTAATATTCATACAAATAACACTTATTGCATATAGTCTGTTCTTTTTTCTTTGTTTTTCCACATTGTAGACACGGTAGAGCGGCTAAATCAGAAGCGTCTTCCAACAACACTGATCTTTCCTCCCGCCTCTGTTGACCGTATTAATAAAACTTTTTCGTCAATACACAAAGATTTTCGTTTTCTTGCCATGTTTGCAGTTCGAAAGTCTGTAAGCAACTGCGATAATGATAATGTGTAACAACTTGACAAAAGTCTAGTGACCGAGGTAAACATGTGCAAGTTCATCATACAAAAACAAAAAACAAAATTTCTTAGAATCTCCGGTACGTCAGGCGAAGTATACACGTGTACTAGATAATACAATAAAACAGCAAACAAAAGAACGTACACATCTGCAGTTCTTATCAACTTCGGTAACTTAGAAAGTACTGGTTAATGGCTTAATGATTTATAATGCTGTATTGTTGTCGTTTTAAATAGAGTGAGCGTGACGCTATATCGAGCGTATTATTGTATAGAAAACAAGGTAGACGAACCAAAGTGAAGCAAGTTCGACTTTTTAAGGAGTTTGTCGTTAAATCGAGTGACGTTATAGTAAACACTGTTTATACTTCACTATCAGTCTTTCCTGCACTCGACGTCAGACTGACCGGCCTGTAGTTTGAAGAGTGTGCCTTATCGCCACCTGCCTTGAACATAGGTATCACCTCTGCTTCCTTCCACTGCAGTGGCAGTTACCCTTCCTCCAGCGACTTATCATGTAGCACCTGCAAGTACCTACTGACTGCTTTACCTCCCAGTTTCATCTCCCTACCTCATCGTAATTTATCAATAAGGAAAATAATTTCATACCTAATATAACGGGTGTTTTTGTGATTATAGCTATAAAGACCATGTTAGGTAGTTGTCTAATGTATGGACACCATTAGATAAAAAAGGCAAACACCCGAAAATAAATTTTTTTCATTTATTTTTATTGAATTTATAATTATGTCGAGGCTTTTAGATATTTTCAAGAACTTCACATGTAACTAACCAATTTATGTTCGCCTGTGCAATGACTCGGCCGCCACAATGCTTGAGTCAGGTTATAGGGCGGTGGAAAATTACCTGTAATGTGAATATAGTGATGTAGGTAAATTTGTTTTGTGCTTTAGTAGCATAGCAGAAATTATTTTTCATGTGAGAATGTAATGATTGTTATTGCTGCCCTACTCTTTTTTTTTACACTAGCTGCAACATAATCCTGTGGTTTTCCAGAGATCCTTAGGAATACAGCATAGCCAGAAATGTTTTCAAAAAGACAGGGATGTTTAATGTAAGTACATTTTGGTTGGGGCCAAGACTTTTTTAAAATCCTAATTGGTTGTCTACAATAAGGGTGGAAAACAGATTTGGGCTGAAAATAGTCTTTGTCCCGGCCATAACATAGCCTAATAACATTTAACATTCCTGTCCTTTAGAAAATAGTCTCGGCTACGCTGTATTCCTAAGGATCTTTGGAAAACCACAGGATTATATTTCAGCTAGTGTAAAGTAAACAGTAGAGTGGTGAAAACACTATAATTGATATGTCTGGTAGAAAATAGCCTTAAATACGCTATTAAAGCACTAAAAAATTGTCGTCACTATATTTACATTACCGGTAGTATTCACAATAATTTTACACCATCCTTTAACATGAAAATACTGTTTTTCGTTTGTATTTAGAATAGTGATATACAACTTGACTCAACCAGGGCAGGGGCCATGATACAGAACGGGCAATTGTAAAATTATTAATTATATGTGAAGTTCTTAATATTATAACTAGAAATAAAATTAAGGAACTAAATAAACCTATTTCCAGGTATTTGCATTTATTTTAGAGTGGTTTCTCTACAGTGGACAATTACCATAGGTTGATTCCCAATAAACAGTTTTAACATTTGTCTGTGCAAGAACGCGGTTGCCACTGCGCTTATCAACATAATATACCATACTTTTATTCTTGTCCCATTGTTCCTTTTTTACATGATGTGTATAGAACAATGAGAATATTTTTGTTAGGCTTTTTTTTAATGTCAAGTTCATTGCCTATTTAAATATTGAGAGTAAACTCAAGCCTAAATTACAAAAAAAAAAAAAGGTAATAGGCCATATGTATGTACATTTACTTACCTAAAAAGTTATTTTGTAAATATGCTGCATGTGCTAACTAAATAAATCGTTGATTGCAAAATCTGTTATGGAATTATTGCTGTAAGTGTAATATTGATATCAGCTGTTTCTGATATTATCTGATATTGTAGCCAACTAAGCTGTTTATTTTTTTTTTTTGTGTTTCTGTAGATGATATAATTAAGATGGAACATATGAAGACAGAAAGTGGAAGTAACCTATCACATAGATCAAATTTTGGCTCCAGAGCCAATGGCGTATGGAAGAAGTTTGCAAACATGAAACGGGTAAGAGACTTTCTCTCTTTCGAGGTCAGTGCTGAGCTAGGTATGTGCTGGCATCCCCAAACTTAAAGATGAAATGGTAAAGCAACTGTGGGAGCAAATCAGAGTACAAGCTGCGGTATTCTTTTCTGTTGGCAGCAGTGGATGCTGGTGCCTAGTATACAAGGACTTGCATACCATCTAACGTGCAAGATAATGACCTCTAAATTTTTCACTTGGTTAAAACTAGGAATGAGCTGATAAAATCCTCAAATACCATTAAATACCTAGTATTCAAAGGATTTGATATTCAAGGAAAAAAATTCAAAGAAAAATATTAGATGAAATTAAGTAAATTAAAAAATTCAACACTGATAAGTCATAACCTCCAAATTTTACTAGGTCAAAGTTTTTCTTCATACCTCTCCTCTTGCCTTCATCCAAGATATTGCAATTTAATATGTAATTATATAAAAAAAATTACAATATGTATTAATTCTGGAATATTAGTTTGTGACACAAACATTTAAAGAGTAGACTGTTTTAGCACCATAGTTAATTAATATTTTTATTTCTTGGTGTATTATTTTATTTTTGACCCTCAGAACCTAGATTGTGTTTTAAGGGGTATTTTTGAGGTACTCTTCAGGATTCAAATTAGAGATTTGGATTCGAGAAAATTGGTACCTGCTCTGTCACTAGTTTAAACCTACTTGAACAGAACAGAAAAGAAAATGCATTGTAACAGCATTTTAGAAAATTAAAATTTCTTTTTTCAAACAATGATATTAATTACAACCACATTTCAGTTAATGCTGTTATATGTACGTTATGCTGATAAAAATGCAAAGGCCTACATAAGTGACTATTTTGTTTTTAAAATAATGTTCCTGCAACTTTTGTTTATATGTTTTCTTTTAGAAAATATCCAAGTCTGGTTTTGAAAGTTATCAGACTATTTAAAACTTCTGGACAAAATATTGTTATTTAATAGAGTTTATTCCTTCCATAAGATAATTGACACTGATACCGTGATACCTACATGTATGTTGGCCATTTTGCTGTAGTTTGCATTTGTATTCATAATCAATAAATTTTGCCAGTTTGCCATAAGCTTTGTTGAGTACCTATTCAAACCTGCCAATTTTCCAATGAATATTAAATCTTGCCATATTAAGTTTATTACTTAATATTTATTTATGTTGGTTTAAAATTGTTTTATTCTTATACCAATAAACATAAATGAATGACTGTAAGGGTTGTTGAGTCTGTTTGGTCCTTTTTTTTTCTTCACATGGATGGTATTTGTAATTAATGAGGTTTAATGCTAATTCCTTGCAAGTATGCTGCCATGTAAGTTTAATAATATTCATTACATGATTGTTCCGAGGTATTTGGTTTCAAGCTATTAAACAAACTTCTAGCATATTTTAGCCTTTATAAAACTTTAAAATATGTTTTGCTGTTCAGTGGCCGAACAGTTGACTTCAATTTCTGGACAGACAACCAGCCTGATGGCTCAGTGGTGCGGCTACACGTGTCGCAGTAGTTCTGGGATGGGGGATGTTGGTTTCACGTTGTGGGGTTTGCGGGCCTCCAGAGCGCTGACGGGGACCCAAACAGCATACAGAACCTGCGCTACTCGAGCAACGGGCCCCTGGCACATCGCAACCGGAAGCGCTACTTCCCGTTCCAGCGCGCCGCCTTCAAGGGCCGGCCGATGATGCAATACGGCCGCAGCAGGGTGCGGTACGCCACGCAGTACCTGAACCGCATCCATCAAGGGCCGCGTCACATGATGCAGGCGAGTGCCCTTTTGGGGGTGCAGCGATGTTGTTTGGTACCCGATTCACTCATGACTCCTTTTTTTGGTTTATTTTCAATTGCAGGTTATTAGGTTTGGTCCACCATAGTCAGGGGTGCAACAACTAAATTTCGAAAGGGGGGGGCAATATACCTTTTTATAAAGAATCATCGATCCCCCCTATTGAAGCGGGGGGTCCGGGGGTCCTCCCCCGGGAAAATTTGTATTTCAAGGTGGAAAATGGTGCTATTTAAGCAGTTTTATTATCTAAAAATTGATTACACAGCACTTTCTTTTCCCCTGTTTGCCCCCACTTCACCGTTTCAGAGGGGGGGCAAAATACCCTTGCCCCCCCCCCCCCCCCCCTGTTGCGCCCCTGACCATAGTTAATGATGTTGCGTGAATCAATCGATCATCATCAACTGATTCTAGCCTGTGGCTTCCATCTTCCTGTGTCCGTCCACCGTTCCTCCTCCTTCATCCTTGTTCCGTTCTTTTCTCCTGTGCTCCTTTTAACTATGTGCTCTTCCCACCTCCTCCTTGGGTCTTCTTTGAGGCCTTCTTCGTGCGTACTTAAACTCCATCATGGACAGCCTTTCTTCCCCATTCTCTTGCACATGGCTATACCATCTCATTCTTGTCCTGTACTCCTGCTATTGTTTGCTCCATCTCATTCCTGATCCTGACTCGCCTCGTAACTGCCAACATACTCCTCTTAAACTTCATACCTATTGCCCTGATCTTACGAGCGTCTTTCTTGTACACAGTCCAAGTCTCTGCCATGTAAGTGATGATGAGCTTCCATACCAAATCTCTCACACACATGTGGAATATGTTTTTTTGTTGTCCTCTGCTATTTCCTTGTTTTTTAGCCCCCTCTAACCAATACACTTCCTAGATACTAAGAGGTTTCCACCCGTTTCAAATCAACTCCATATAATTTAGTTTATCTCCGTACTCCACGTGCTTTTTCTTGGAAAAAAGAACCCAGTTTTTTTTAAATAAACAAAACTACGTGGTTATTTTGTTTAAACCAGCCTTTTTTATTACGTTAGTTATTTTGGTTCTCAGCATGTTAAAATGAAAGCCATACAACATAGCTTTCTGCCACTCATGTTGAACCAGAAAAGTTATAACATCAAAGAACTGGAGTCCAGCAAATCTGCACATCTGACTGGGGCTTAACCACAGAAATGGTATTTCCCCACAGGAGGAGGAATCTCCATAAATTGGGTGTTTCCCACAGAATGGGTATTTACAGTACAGTTGGGGATTTCTCACAGAATAGGAATTAACTATTTAATATTTTTAGTTTTGGAGAGATATTTATATGGGTATAATTTACAATGTATTCAGATAATTTAAATGATAATATCTTATTAGTATATAATTTTTCGTTCCTGTAAATCACAAGAAACATTAATGAGCAAACGTTATTAGAGTAGAATTATACCTCTCATTGAAAAAATTAATATAATTGTTTTTAACAATACATAATTTAAAAACAATTTTTTTTTTTATGGAAACCACTTGGTTTAAACCATGGTTTAAATTCTAAATTTGAAAGTTATAGGTGATTTTAAAACCTTCACAGGATAGTGTACTCACTTTAAATTTCCCAGTAAACAGCAAACAAATTCCGTAAAATGATGGCAAACACCATTAAATGAGAAATTGGCTTTTCACCATTGCTAGAAAATATTGTTTCAGAAGTTCAACTGGAAATCCAGTCAATCACATCATAACACTTTAATTGTATTTATGAATCCATTTCAAATCTTCATGAAGAAAGCATTGAAAAAAAATTAAACAACCACCTTACTTTTAAGTTCAATAAACCAAATATCACTCATCCAATTCCAAATTCGTAAAATACAGTCATAAATGCATAAAGTAAAACCCTTTTTAGAAAATCTGTTTTAGAAAAAGGGCTGCTTGGTTTTAGGATTTCTTCTCAAAACATCTTGGTTTTAGATGTTCCTTCTTTTGAAAGTGCAATATTCACACTGTCAGTTGTTGAACAGGATGAGTTTTGGTGTACTGTGCGGACTGCTATTTAATAAGCCAGGTTACCAAAACCAAAAATCTCTTCTGATGAGCTCAAAGCCATCAAATTCTTGAAATAAAAATACAATAATTCTGTAGCTTACAAATGCTTTTGTTAAACATTTAGAATTAATACTTTTTAAAACCTTTCTGGTCTTGTTTATGTGTGTATTTTAAATGGACTGAATTTTTACCTGCTTCTTTTCTTACACTATTCGATATACTGCAGATCATGGATATTTCTCAAGTAAATGTTACAGAATCATTTATTTTTCTTACAACAGATCAGCCTCCAGATATCAATAAATTGTTCTTAATGCTGAATAGGTTTTTAATGTAGATTGGTAGTGACTGCACAAGAAAATGCAGGATACTTTTCTGAGCAACTGCTATTGAGTTGTTTATCTTGTCTTATTTTTGATATTGTGTTTCAGGGACAGGCACCTTTCTCAAAGCAGTTTGTGCATAACAGGCTGCTGGCGCTGAAGAGGCTGCAAGAGAGGCGGTCTTTGATGATGAAGATGTCTGCTAGGTGTGTTCAGTCTCGGTATTTCATGGTGGACATAAAAAAAAATCACTGTATTTACCAGACTATAAGGCCATGATTTTTTTTTTTTACCAAAACTGTTTAAACTAACAGTTGGGGGTCACATTATAATCGCGAACTTGTATCTTGCCATCGGGAACAGCTTATATAAAAAACTACATACTCTGCCTGTATACTGCGTTCCTTATACCACTTTAGTCCAGGGATTCCTGGTCACAGGCGTGACAGATGAGAGATGGAGGATGAAGGAAAGGGTGCAAATGAAGTTCGTGGCAGGGTTCATTCCACTTCCTTTCACTTCTCTTCACTGTGGTTGCTGGCAAAGGCAACATTCCCCACCCTCTTCATTCTCCCAGGCGACCACGGCATTCTTTGCGTTCTGAACGGCTACTTTTGAACTATAGTCATAAAACATATATATTTTTTTAACTGCAGCTAGGTGTATCAAAAGAGGCGGTATAAATCACTCTAGTGGCAATAGTGTCACCGGACCAGGTTTAGCAAAAATGTAATAAATTTTTTAATTTGAATAATTTAAAGTGCTAGGGACTTCAATTGTGATTTACACTCCATTGAGTCTTTTTCATCAAAACGTTTGTGTCCCATTACATTCAGTCACGTTTTCGGGTAAATACGGTAGTATTTAACATTCTGGTACTCATCACGCATTAATGATACTTGTGTTAGTTGGATTTTCTCTGTTTCAGATCCCACGGAAGTGACGACGACCTCAGTGTAGTCATCCCCAATGAGTTGGCAATGAATTGCCAAGCCGGCCAGAGATATCGGTCTGGAAGTGGTGAGTCCGTGTCTCTCGAGGTTTTTGCAGTGAGGTGTACTTGATGCAGTGCCGCCAAGTACTGCAGATTTTACCTAGTCATCACTGATTACGATTAGAAGTCCAGTTACGGAGCTACGGAGTGTTATTTATTACAGAAACTAAGAAACTTAATGACTCGTCTAAAATATTGTGTATACGTCAGCATTTCGTCCAGTAAAAATTGCTCATATCGCTTATGCTTTAAGAAGGTAAATCATTTGTACTGCAAATAAATATAAAAAATTAATTTCTGCAATTTATTCTACTTCTTAATTTTTTACATTTTTTAAAAATAATATTTTAAGGTTGGAACATTTTGTTTTTATATCAGAGTGAGTGTCAATTATTTTGTACTGTTTAGTATTAGGTGTAAACTATGTTTCTTTTACATGTGATTTATCTATATATATAAAAATTTAGCTTCCGTATGTATTTGGCCGCAAAACTCGGAAAGTATACGATGGTTTGGATTGAAATTTTTACAGAACATTGCATCTTAACAGAAGAGTGTTTATATGAAATAAAAGTTTGGGAAAATCCACCGGAAAAGTCGGAAAAAAAAAGTTTCTATAACTAAATATCATGGTCACCCAACTTAGTTGTGACCACGCTCGACGATGCTGTACCATATTGTCGAAGTTCAAGCACATCAGGCTACTCGACCATTGTGCCTTGACGACTATAATTTACACAAATATGTATATATATATATATATTTCAAGAAAGAATAAAAAACTTTATTTAATTTGAAAGTATATTCTTTCGACTCTATTGATAAAAATACGTTTAAATTAAAAAATATTCAAATTTTTGGAGCACAGTAAAAAAAATGCATTTAACCACGAATATGCGAGTTAAACTTCAGAACGATCCAACAGCAGTCATATTTTCAAGACAATTAATTGAAGTTGGTAACGGCACTGTACCTACAAATCCAGAAACAGGAAAAATCAGCTTATCATCTGATTTATGCAACATCGTAGATTCAAAAGAGGAATTAGTAGACAAGGTATTCCAAAACATCGAAACAAAATTCAAAAATCATGCATGGTTGAGCGAAAGAGCCATTCTAGTGGCTAAAAATGTTGACGTACACGATATGAACAATAGTATTATAAACAGAATCGAAGGTGAAACAATGACATACAAATCTATTGATTCAGTAGTGCACCAAAATGAAGCAGTGAACTTTCCAACGGAATTTCTCAATTCACTCGATGTTCCAGGATTACCACCACATATTTTGAATTTGAAAATTGGTGTGCCAATTATATTGCTTCGAAATATCTGTCAGCCTAAATTATGTAATGGTACACGATTAGTAGTTAAAAAATTAATGGATAATCTTATTGAAGCAACAATTTTGATTGGACTTCATAAAGGTGAAGACGTATTACTTCCACGAATGCCACTTATTCCGACAGATATGGCGTTCGAGTTCAAACGACTTCAATTTCCAATACGCCTTGCGTTCGCTATGACCATCAATAAAGCACAAGGACAATCTTTGCAAGTGTGCGGTTTGAATTTAGAAAATGAATGCTTCTCTCATGGACAGTTATATGTCGGGTGCTCCAGAGTCGGTAAACCATCTGATCTATATGTTTATGCAAAAAATGGGAAAACAAGGAATGTAGTCCTTCCATTAGCTTTACAATAAAAATATTTAAGCTAAACACATTTTTATTTCTTCTATTACATTCCACAGCCATGCACAGTAAAATATTAAATTAAACAATGAATTAATATTAAACTGTGCCACAGCAAAGCGTGGCCGGGTTTAGCTAGTTACATATATGATGATTGAGATTAGTAAAGGATATGCCTGGAGGTTGGCAGCATTGATGTTCAAGATCTTAAAATTTTAGACATATTAACAGGGAAAGCTTATTAATAGAGTATAATGTGGTATGTGCCTCTTTATTTTGAGATGGAATCAAGGCAATAACCCAAAACTATTTGAAGAATCAGAGCTAGAATGAGAATTATGTCAACTGTTTTTATCTTGTTATAATATACAAGTGTCATTCAGACTGTTGCAAGCACAAAAACTCTGTTGAAACCAAGATGGCGTCTACCAGTACCTATCATTTCCCAGTAAATTTTTATGTACCATACTTAAAAAGAGAGTAACTGCAATTAGATACATAATGAACAGTGGTAGTTACAATTACTTTGTATATATTACAATTACATAGTTTTTAAAAAATAGATAATAATTAGTTTCTGTAAATATGGTGTCTTCATGCATGTTCAATGACAATGACTCTCAGAATTACATTGAAAAATTTTTTTAGACACTACAATGTGCACCTGATTATGCAGTGAGAACCCATTTTTTATATTCCTACATATGTCACAAAGTGGCGATGGCAAATGAGTGGACAGATCAATCACCTTCCACCAACGAAACCAGATTTGATTCACGGCATGGGTAAACATGGATTGTTTACATGTGGGAAACAGGTGTATGTTGGCGTGAGCGGGTGGGTTGTCTCGAGGTGTTTCCGTTTTCCTCCATCCACCTCCAACCACCGTCAATGCTCTGTTCTCATTTCATCAGCCCTCATTGTAATGTTACAAGTGTCCATATTTTGAGAAGTCAGGGAAAATAAGTTTGAATTGATCGTAGATAGAGGGAATTTACTGGAAAAGTCTTGAAAATTTCCCAGTGTTATTATTTTGAAGGGAAAATATCATGTGGCTATAAATTATTTTTTTTTCAAATGTATTAAGGCGTAATCATACAATTTATTATAAAAGGGCATATGCAAGGTTCTGTTTGAACTAGGCCAGCAATGGGGATGTTGGGGGCTGAATCATTTTTATTTCTTTCACAATTGCATAATAGGTAAATTTTTCTTTAAATAATTTAGAGATGTTTTGAAATTTTTGTCGGGTAACTTTTGTTAGTTTTGTTAGGATACCCTGGTTAAGGCTTAGGTCATGTATTTGTTCGTGCGTTCTACGAAATATTTTTGGGCTTCTGTTCGATGGTCGTGCAGTGTGCCGTCAAGTCCGGTAAGCAGCGGTGTGCTCGGCAGTCGGCAGGAGCGGCAGCCAGCTGACGGTGAGGAACATGCAGAGGTTCAACGAGCTGTGCGGGGGCAACGGGCGGCGGTCGCGGCCCGGCTCCGTCTACTCGGCGGGCCACCTGTCTCGCCGTAGCCGCTCGGCGTCGGTGGGACGGCACTCCCGGAACCAGGCGGCCGGCCCGTTCGGGCGCTGGGGGTCCCGCCCGGGCACCCCCGCCAACTCGGAGGCGTCCGGCTACAGCGTCGGCTACCACAGCCGGCTCCTGAACTACGGGCTGCAGCGCAAGGTGGCCATGGTCCAGGGACTGCCCGTGCCGGTGGACCGCGACGGACGGCCGGTCATCGTCTGCAACGGCCTGGGCGTGGAGCACCTGGTGAGTCCCGTGGGCACGAACAGGACGCTCCACGAGCGGATCTCCGAGATGCTGCAGAAGCTGTGACTCGTTTGTGCCGACGAGACTTCCAGACCACCTGTCCAGTTAGGGCAGAATTTTCATATACGAGGAAGAATCTTGTGTTGTGTGGTAAACCTTTGAAACTAGTTATCGGTGTATTACCTACGTGAAAACCTCTTGCATACACCGGTTTTGTACCACTGTTACCATTTGCAAGTTTTTTTGTTCACCTTTAAAGCTACTTCATGTGCGAGTGTTGTATGAAGGTTAGAAACAGCTGCTGGAAAATCTGCATAAACATTGAAATTCTGTTGTGTGCCCCAGAATGTTTGTTTGCATTTAGTTTTTTACTTCTTGGAATAAGAAAAAAAAAAGAATCATTTGTAATAATGTACTAATGCTTTTGAGTACACTAATGTGCTCACAAAGCCATTTCAGTCTTCAAAATTTCCACTCTACTTTGTCAGAAACATAAACCTCTCTTAAGCTAGTGTACATTAAGTTGGTAGTTGAAGAATCATTGTTATTTTCATGTTTCTGTTTACTGGTGTGGTGTAAGTGATATATGATGTGTTAGAATTTTGTGTGTGGAGATAATGATACAACACTGGCTTAAATTTACGTATTGATCTGTGCATTATGCATGCACTCAATCCGCTGGGTTATCATGTTTGAAATAATTGAGATTTTGATATCTCTGCAGTCTTTGATTGATTTTCGGAAATTCAGTGATTCTTGCCAGAATGCATTGTATATTGGTGCTGGAGTCATATGATCTGGATCATGAAGTCTTTACTGTTGGTTGCTTATTGTCGTTCATGAAGGTATATCTGATAAACTTGTGTTTGCTGGACATTTGTGCAGAATTTATTCCGGCTCTATTGTCTATTGCATTAATCAATTTATGCTAGTAGTTGGTTTGAATGAACCTTCCATACCTTTAATTTTTAGCCTAATATTAACAAGTTCCTGCATGTGATAAATGGGAGGAATGATTTATTATTTTGTTGAGGGCTTCTACAAACTCTACCACAAAAGTTGACTTAAAACATGTCAAAAATGGATCCTATTATTGTTCAGAAAATACAACATTAATGCTACTGTGTTTTATTGCATAATAGTCGCACAATTTATGCTAAAATCAAGTCTGAAAAGTAGGGGTGTCATTTTTATGCAAAAATGTTTCTAGGTAAAGTTATTCATAAAAAAATACAACCTATTCAAGGAAAGTACGTTCATTGAAAAAGTAGAGTATACAAAAGCACGCCAAATAACTTAAATTAATGTAATGCAACAACAAAATTTTGTTCAACTTTAAATAGAAAAATGAAAACTGTGAGCCGAAAGTAACACATAACTGTCATCGTAGTACACATCACGAAAGAGTACAGGCTGTCAAATGTAGTTAACTCGGGTCTAGACAGAGCACGTGTGTTGCATGCTATCGGCGAACTATCGATATTAATATTCGACTACATGTGCGCGCTCCATACAGAAATCAACATAACCAAACATAAATGATGTCAACTAGTGCTGGCTACATTTTTTATAAGCGGTACACAGCGGTGACTAAGACGAAACGTTTAAAAAATCTTTAAAAGTAAATATACACATCAGACAACTTTGTATTTCAACTTTAAAATATATTGTTTTATACAGGAAAACTACCTACACAAAGCATTCAGAATCTAAAAACATTATGCAACGATTATGAAAGAAATTTTTTTTCTACAAATTTTTATGACTTAAAATAACGGTGCGACAATTATCTGATAAAACACTGTGATTTTTTTTAGGTTTTAATTAGTTTTTCTTGTGTATATGCAGCAGTGCTTTTGTTAAACAATTTTAATTTGGCACCAAAAATGGTGGCCAAATTTTCCTCTTTTTAAAACTGGTTTAAAAAGAGTACAAAACTTACAAAGCCCTCCCTTTAACTTGGGTGAGTAAACTAACCATGAGTACTTTTCTAGCCAATTTTTTTGAAACTACAGTCAAACCTCAATAATACAAACTTACAAGGGACTGTAATTTTGTCACTTAGCAATGGAGAGTTTTTTATTAACCAAACTTTTACAAAACTAGTTAAATGACAGTTTTATGTGATTTTTAAAAATATCCAAAGAAGGATGAAATTATTTTTCTTATTTAATGCATGCATGGCACATAAAAAGTATGAGATCAAGAAAACTCTCACCTAATTTATCCAGTACCATATGTATTTTTTTAGGATAGTAAAACACCATTTTAGAATAGCTACACCTGTGGTTTTAAAAAACATTTTTTTACTGTAGTTACAGTAGAACCCTGTTACAATGTTCCTGCTTATAATTTTTTCTTGCTTACGTAATTAAGTTCTGACATTTTCCCCATGAGGTCATTGTGTGTATTTTCTGCATATAACGTTTCATAAATGGTGCATTTCCTGCTTATAACATTTGCTTTATAAAATTCAATAAAAGTAAATTTTTTTTTAAACTTAAATATTCCAACACTTATCCTTTCTGTGAAGTTAAACATTTAAAAATGTTTACTTTACACTTTACATACATTTTTGTTTACAATCACGATTATTAAGGACCCCAGAAAATGGTAAATAAAACTGGCTCATTTCGGTGTAAAAAAATGACAAAAGCGGTGCAAAAAACCGGTGTAAAAATTAGCAAGCGGTGCAAAAAATCTGTGTAAAAATAAGCAATCAGTAGGGACCGCAAAAAATTGTGAAAAAATTATGCCATTGGCGGTGTAAAAAAAACCTCATAGCCTTACTGCTTCCTTATTTGCCTGGCCACTTTTTGGGACATAAGTTTCTCTAAGAGTGTTGGCTGATGATGGCAAATCCCCTGCACCTAAAATGTATACATAACTTACAATATACTTATAAATAGGTAGCATTTATAAGGTTATCGCTGAAAATATTAATGGGCTAATTTATTCAAAACAATTCTTAGCCAAACCTAACCTAACCTTTTCTAGATTAGGTACTGCTGGATTACAGAGTCAAACCATCAATCAATCAGTCAAAAATATATTGTGGTGTGCTCACCATTTCACAATGCAATCCATCCTATTTATGTGTTTGTTAATCTGAGGTACTTGCATATTTATTTAAAGTAAAGGTAAGTTAATCGATAATATTGTAGGCCTACATATGCTTATGAACTTTTATTAGAGGGGGAAAACATTTCTAAATAAATAAGGCTAACCTTCAACATGGGTGTTACACCATTCCCTCATAGCTGGATGATCAGCTTTTTCCAAAGGAATGTTAACTTACAGCATCATATTAACAAAATCAGAAAAAAAATTCTTGTTTTCTGCACTTTAAAGCTTGTTTGCTTTATTAACGCTGTCGCCTATCGAGATTTGTTTAGACACGGTAGAATGCTTGACAAAATAATTGTCTTTTTTGTTTTGTTTTGTGTGTGTCATTTGCCACATGCTATTTGCACGTGTCTTTGCGTGTACAATCAACCCGCACATTGCAGAACTTGCACATCATAATTTTGTCCCGCTGATCAAAAATATAAAATCATCCGATTTTATCTCTCTTTCGCGATCAAACATTGTCGAAGTTTTCGGCATCTTAGCCACAAATTCAATTGTATCACAAAAATTACAAAATGTGGACGGTAGTTGTAAACACTCATAGATATGTGCACGCAAAAATGACTGCCATCTTAGCTCGATGCAATTAAATTAGGTTAGAAAAATCGACACCAGTGCGCCTTGCGGCAGAAACGACCATTATTCAAAACACGAAAACTGTGGAGTCAATTTGTTATGTTGGTAGTGCGCACATATCGATTGTTGACAATTTTTACATTTTGTTTTCATTTGCAATGGCAATATTTACTGTTTGTAAACAGAGTAATAAAAATACGTGAATTTCACTAACGTGTCAAAACGATGATAATATCACGGCACTAGTCTTTCAGTCTATGTTTATTTCACGCCTATGTTTATGATGGCGTAAATAAATAGAACTTACGACATAAGGACATTATTTTGTGCGAAAAAGCGTGAATTTCGCGCGAAAATTCGTGAATTTCGCGATTATGTCAAAATCAAAGGAAAGTCGCAAAATTCGTTTAAAGTATCAAATTTTCGCGTTATTTCGTGAATTTCGCGCTTCACCATTTTTCGGGGTCTCTAACGATTATACCATATGTTTAGATTGTTTAAATAGGATTATTGTCTGTAGAAACGGAATGTGTGCCAGAACACTAATGCTACACATTAGTGCTGGCTAGTGCAGTGTATTTGATATATCGAAGGTACATAACGTTACAGTCATCATGTCTGTTGGCACCCGTGTTTTCAAAAAAATAACAAATCCTTTAGTTCCTTGTCATTCTATTGTGTTTTCGGATGTATGTAGTGTAGTGGTTCGGTTCTTTGATGAGCCACGGACGAGATAAAATAAACAAAGACTTGTCGAATCGACACAAATTTATTGCAATATTTTCATCATTATAACCAACCCCTGGTTACTGGCCAGCTCTGCGGCACTCACAGCCATTCACGCTCGCATCCCACTCCTAACTCCCTTTCCTTCCTGCGCTCACATGAGCAGTGCTCTACAGTCCAACATGGCGGGGATCTTGACGCCACCCACAATCGCAAACAAATTTTACCTGGGTCGGCCAAGTGTCACCTACCGATTTGAAAATTACACGTAGACATTGCATTAACCAACATTGGACTGCTCACCCATGGTGATTAAACGTTATGCCAAGCCAAAAAGACTAAAATTACGTGCGGATGAAGAAACAGTCCCGCGGAAGGATATATACCTAGCAGCAACATGGAACAGTGTTCTGTGTCCATAACGTTCTAGAACGAGAGTGGGCTGCCACGTAATTTCCGGCAACATGTCTCCCTGAGGGCAAAAAGGCACTATCTCCAAATATATACATATATTATTCAAAATAAACTTGTTAAAATATCAATTTAATCAAAAATGGTCACCGGACATAAAAGATCATAAATAAATCAGCGAACACTACGGTACCCAAATAGTCTGTGGTATTTAATATTTTAAATTGTGTTAAATTTAATGGCAATAGGAAATTGAATTTTAACTGTACCAGCACCGTTCTCCATGTTACTGGCGGTTCGGTTACCTCAAGGATCCAAACACATCTTATACTAGGTTAACGTCCTATTCCCTAATTATCAAACTGTTAAGTGAAAGAAATCTAAGCATAAATAATTATGTTTCTTGTTTACAAATTAAGAGAATACAATATCAAACACAAGAAACTTAAAATTTCTAAATATCCCTCTTATGGTTATTGTGAGCAGTCTCCTAACCAGTAAATTACATTATAATTGGGCTTTGTCGTAACCCAGGGGATAATTCAAAACATCATTAATTTTGATTAATATTCCAAACAGTGGAAGAAAACCCATAAACAAAAGGTATCAGTTCATTATTTGTCCTTCCTGCTGTATTGTAGGGGAAAGCATAATGACCCAAAATACACTCTTTGACAATTTAAACAATATAAGAGTGTAGGGATCCTCTTCTACACCTGTCTCCCTGTAAACAAATGTGGGAGAGTGGACACTTTAAACACCTATGTCGGAGACCAACAAACTTCACCCAGCTCGTCCGAATAGAATGCATCCTGACTACATAAATACATTAATAAATCAATAAAAAAAAGTTGGGCTAGGCAGAAGGCCAGGCTCTTCACAATATGCATTTTTTTTTAGGATAGTAAAACACCATTTTGGAATAGCTACACCTGTGGTTTTAAAAAACATTTTTTGCTGTAGGTACAGTAGAACCCTGTTACAATGTTCCTGCTTATAATGTTGTCTTGCTTACATAATTTAAAGTCCTGACATTTTCCCCATGAGCTCATTGTGAGTACTTTCTGCATATAACGTTTCATAAATGGTGCATTTCCTGCTTATAACATTTGCTTTATAAAATAAAATAAAAATATTTTTTTTTAAAACCTAAATATTCCAACCCTTATCCTGTATCCTGTATTTAAAATTGTTTACTTTACACTTTACATACATTTTTGTTTACAATCACGATTATACCATATGATTATATTGTTTAAACAGGATTGTCTGTAGAAACGAAATGTGTGCCAGAATAGTGTACTAACACTACACATTAGTGCTGGTTAAGGTAAGTGCACCGGTACTCGTCACTGCTCCAATGGTCGTCACTAGCAACTTCAAATGTAAATAATAGAGAAGTAGCTCAATATATCGCCAACTTAAATATTGACAAAAATTTGGTCGACGTTCTAGCTGAAATTACCACAATAGTTTTCGGAACAAACACTATTTTCAATCAAAAAAAGTCCGTGCATCAAAAGTTCGTAGAGCAGTGAAGATAAATAGGGGAATTCCTATACTAAAACACTAAGGACGTTAGTGCACATTTTTACTTCTAATTCTGTAATTTTTCATGTTTATTCGTGATGTTTTGTGCTGAATGTGTTAGTTAAATGTTCTTGAAGAGGTGAAAGTGTTTATTTAAAAAAATTCGTTTTCTTTGTATGATTTAGTTAGGGTGACGAAAACTGGATCAATAAAAACCTTGTATTGCTAGTGTTCGTCATACCTGACGAGCACTGGTACATTTAATATTTTATTTAAAGTTGTGCTAAGTTACACCCTAAAGTTCTTAAATAATATTGGTTCTTTGTTGTTAATAGACAAAGTACGTTATTATGATCAGATCCAGTAGTCGTCACCTATGACGACTTCCGATGCATGTGTATGACGACTTCTGGGTCGGAAATTACTTTACTTTATTGATTGCAAAAATTGTGTAGGCATTGTTGTTTACATTCATTTAGGGGTCATTCGATATATATTTTGACATTAATAAGTAAACTAAACATTGTAATGTGTCTCGTTCTTTAATTACAGGGCAAAATGCCAAAACGGAAAATACTGTTGTATGAAGAGTCAGCCATGGAAGCTGCTCTTAAAGATGTAGCGAATGGTATGAGTATAAAATGAGCAGCGGAAAAAAATAGTGTGCCAAGGAACACATTGTCCGATAAACACAAAGGCAAATCGCCCTTGGGTAGGAAGATGGGCGGGCCCTGATTCATTTTTATATTTTACTTGTGATACCGCATAACATGCTATGTTATGTTGCAGCAACGAATTGAGTCGTATTGCGTACGCGTACAGTATGACGTCGCGTAAATAATAATAAATAGAATATAAACAATTAACAATATTTGATAATTAAACAGTTTTTGTTAACCAAGAAACAATTAAATCTCATTAGAGCGGCTTTATTATATCTCTTTTAAGATAAGAACAAAAAAAAACGTGAAAATACGCGATAGTGAAAAACAAAAACATACATATTTCTAATTTGTAAAAAAATACTTTGTTACGTTGTTTCTGTTCCAATCTCAAACTTTGTCTACACACATAATACCTTTAATAAACAGTAAAAAAACTTAGACGAGGAATTTCCAAATTATACTTTATTAATAAACAAACATTGTTCTTTGTATCGTAAATTCATTGAATATGCGCGCGCATGCGTAAAATATACGAGAAATGCGAGTAACAAAATGCAGCCGTGTGTAACGTTTCGTTACTCGTTACTAGACGGCACACCCGTTACTCAGTAACGAATACATTCGGTTTGCTACAGCTCTATGTGCTGTCCCTCTCTGTTCCGTGAGTGCTGTAAGTAAATTCAAAATTTAATGAGGATTATTCATTATATTACTGAACGATCTTTATGAAATGCCATTTTGATGTTTAAAATATAGTACCAAATAAAATTTGAAGCCCAAATAGTACAATACTATCATTCTGGATCCATGAATTAAAACTAATGCAGCCGAAATCGCACATGACGACTACTGGCACAAACATGTGACGAACACTGGCAAACACGAAAATTTGCATGACGACTACTGGCTCGAAATCACACTTTTTTCAAAATTATAAATCTACAAAAATAATTTGTGTTTATCGAAGAGTGTTGGATAGCATTGTAGAGTAAATTTTGAGGTTAAAAACAAACATGTAGGGGCAGTAATACACCTACAAGGTTATGTACACAATTTTTTTTTTATAAAACTCTTCTTAGCATGACGACTACTGGTACATCTACCTTAGTGCTGTGTATTTGATATATCGAAGGTACATAACGTTCAGTCATGTCTGTTGGCACTCGTGTTTTCAAAAAAATAACTAATCCTTCCGTTCCTTGTCATTCTATTGTGTTTTCAGATCTATGTAGTCCTAAAATATTTTAGTTAGCTAGCTATTCCGTGCTGGCAAAAAAAAGTATTCTATTGCTGCTGATAATGAGTTTAATTTATTTCATTCATAGGTAGGAATCCCAAAATTACAGATTTTCACGTGATAAAGAAATTGAAAATAGGCATTCCCACTCTTAAACGTCGTCATCCCAAATCGTGAGACAATTTTACAGAAATGTGGCAGTGTGACTTTAAAGACAAAATAGAAGTTTGAAGCACAATAAATTGAAAAATTGTTGGTTTGGTTAAGCAAATTCAAACATTGAGTTTACGCATCAGTGGTTTTAACATTAAACTTGTTAACATATCTTGATGAGTTCAATGGTCAAAATTTAAAACACTGACAAGTACTAAATTGGTATTTCCTGCTTATAACATTTTCCTTCTTGTAATGTTTTTATACCTTATGCCCCCTTGAAAAATGTTATAACAGGGTTCTACAGAAGTATTAAAATGATGTAAGACTGCAGCATATCGCCGCCTGAGTATTGGAGTGTTCTATGTCCACTTTTTAGGTTTTTTATGCTATGGACACAAAATTAATATTAGTATTCATTTGTACTATATCCACACACGTCTACGCACATAAAAATGGTTGTTCTTAATTTAAGACCAATATTATTTTGTTCTATGTCATGATATTCATAGTTGTTTGAACTTTCAAATGCTTATATCTCAGTTCCGACTTCAATAGACATAGAACACTCCAATTCTCAGGCGACGATATAGCAAAGTTTTAGACAATACCTACATAAAGACTTACCATCACTTAAGTATATGCAATTAATAAGCTGTTTTCCCCATGCTACACTGAAGCAAACTGATGCCATAATTATTATTTTATTTTAAACTTATAATAGGTAGTTTCTTTCCCTTATTTTTGGATGTTGTATTAACCAGCCTTTAGTATACGTATAAAATTGTCCAAACTTGGTATATAAACAATTTCTTTGTTACACAATTATTGCTTTGCATTATAGGTAATTTGTAAATAGAAATTTCAAAGGACTGTGAAAATACTTTGTATTAATAAGTGTTTCATTTTAACATGGGTTTTATTAATGAGTTTTCACTGTAGGTAGTAGTTTGTTCATCTATTGTTACCCTGCCCTTGCTAGAGACAATGTATATTTTTAGCATTTGTTGAATAAACAAGTATTGATAAACAATTGAACAAACAAGATTCATAAACAAGATGAATAAACAATGTTGTAATTAGTTGAAGTGATTTTAGGACTCATTCTAATTTTATTTAGTTGGGAATTTGCATTATTTTGTATTATTGTCCTCTTTGTAGGCTATTTCAAGATGTTTTCCTCATGAAATTGCCAGTTTTTTCCTGTTCTTGTAGTCGTTACAGATATAGTCATAGAATGTTATAGGTTAGGATCTTGAAATATTTTTGTTTTCAGCAAATTCTATTATGTATTGAAAACTTATTAATTAGAACAATCATATATTTTTATTTCATTGCCCGTTTTTTTGTTTGATTAATATTTGAATGATTAGTTGCACACTGCCAATGTGATTTTTGTCGTGTGCACAGAAGAGCATGAAAAGTTTTGAAAGTTCCTGTATTTCGAGCCTTGTGTGTTAAATATATATTCATGTATTATGTAGTCCCAGTTTTAGCAACACGACATTCAGTGTATGGTCAGTTCTGTAAGGATTACAGTTGGTGTTTATAAATTTTTTTTAAAAATATTTCTTGTGACAAGACTGAGTAAAAATTCAAAGTGATAAACGACTTGTGTAATGTTCTTGCAATTTCAGATATGCTGCTCTTTATTTCTTTTGAGAAATAAATAAATATGTTAGTAATTGTTAAAAATTGTTAATAATTTATTGGAAGCATGGAGCATTACAATTCCCATGTAAAAATTAATTTTAAATCTAGAGAAGGGCTGTATTATGAACCTGCAATTTTTTTAAGCTCTTAACTGAATTATAATTCCCAACCATAAAGTTAATTAAACCCGAATTAAAATTTAATATTTCAAGCTGGACCATATATGTAACTGCATCTTAATTTTTTGATGTGAAAATAGTTTATTTAATGTTTTATTGTCACTGTTAGTTTTTTGTAACATGGTTTAATATCTTTATGAAAACTTTTACAATTTGTTGAATATCTACTTAATGCAGTAGAAACCTGTTGTAAATTCCCTGGAAATTGTGCTCAATAAAAGCAAATATCTTTAGGTAGGATTAATTTATTGTTAATTTTTTTTTACATGGTAGCTATTGGTAACTAAATGAAAGTGTCAGAATGGTTGCAGGATAAAAATTCATCATAATAAATAATTAATAGTGATAACAGTGTTTTAATTATTGACTTTTCTGTAAAATAAATATTAATAAATTAGAAAGAGTGTTCTGAAAATTTAGTTTATAGTTATAACATTTTCCAGGATACAAATTTTTTTTCTCCATGAAAATTTTTCCAACAGGGTTCTACAGTATAATTAAAATAAATAAAAGACCACTTGTAACTCAGTATATGTGTTAGAAGTAAAACATCTTTGGTAATTCAAACCTCGACTCATAACTATATCATAAAGGGGAAAACATGGGAGAAAAAAAGAAGACATTTTTCTAAAAATAAAGCTCTGAGGTTTTTGGCTTTTATTTCTTTTTCAAGTAAATTAAAATTTGTTTCCTGCAAAACACACAGTATTTTTATTTTTTAAGAAATAATCAGTGATTATAAATTTAAATAGTAATAATACTCTATTTTATAGAAATGATCAGATCAACATAAAAATTTTAAAAACTTTAAAATTTTACTGTTTAACAAAATTCTTTGGCATATATTTTTTTTATTTTCCTGTATTTTGGAGAAAAATTATTTTTGGACTCCTGTGAAGTGTGAAAAAAATTTAAGTTCCACCGTTTGTTAAAATTTCATTTGAAAAATATTTGATGTTCGAAAAATTGCGATGTTCAATTTGAAATTTGATTAACAGTATTCGCAGAAGACTAGTGTTAAGTTGACCAACATCCAAGTTTCAGAGTTCAGCATGAGATCAGTAATAGACTACAATTAGACGCAGGCTTCTGGTCTGACAAGGATTTACTCAGGGGCGGGGGTTGATGGTTGATGGCCTGCTCTATTTTTTAAACTAAGGGTGTCCACATTTTGGGAAGTCATCGAAAGATCAGGGTGGTTAGAATTAGTCACAGAGAGTCAGCAATTTTACTTTAAATCCTGTAATTTGAGGGGGAAATATGCTGCAGTGTGCCATTGGCCAGAGACTGAAAGAATTTTTTTTTTCTCAGATGGTGCTTAAGCTCATTGTCATCCACACTATAAGATTGCGTAGACAAGTTTCTGTTTAAAATGGGCCAGTTACGCGGGCGATGGATGCTCCATTTTTTTAATATTACTCTCATAAAATTTCAAAATAGGCCTATTATTTTATAGAAAATTGTCAGGGAAAATTTATTGGGGACTAGCTGAGGACACCCTGGTTTGCTGGGTTTCTTTTTGGTACATCTATGCAGTTAATTATAGTCCAGTTCATTCTAGTACACTCTCACTAATTGTACATTCAATCAGTGATGGGTGGTCAGTTTGTTCTAGGATATTCGGAAAAATTCTAATAAATTGAATGACTGGTGGTCAGAAAACACACACACAAAAATGGGATAACTCCCAAACATGAGATTTTGAACATTCTGTAGATTTCTTTACTTGAAAAGTATTAAGATGCCAGAGATTGACCACTACGACCACCGTATCTCCCATACCACCACAGCTACTGACGTGCAACCACCATAGTGCATGATGGGAGACTTAAAGTTACTACCACACACAAAACCTGGTGCTCTCTGGAGGGTAGTCATGGTTGCAAGGTGAAATATACAGACTCCTGCATATATATAGATATATAATATATATTTTGTAGAATCCCTGAAACTGCTATAAAATATTTGTTCTGTTGAAAATGACTATGAGTAGAGACCGGAAAAATTCGCGGGTTCAATGACCTCCAGGATAGACTCCAATATCCTCTTCACACTCGGGCAAATGCCAACTGTTCATTGGCTGCTGACTTGTGAGTCGTCTTGACTGGGTGGCCTGTGATTCGACACTTCTATGAGTGAGTGTCTCTAATTGGTCCTCAGTCCTCCAGATTAACAGTGAACCAATGACAGAAGCAGCTCTAAGGTATAATTATTTGAATTTTAGCATAACACGAAATGAACCCGCAAATTTTTCAGGTCTCTTAACTATGAGATACAGAGTGATGAAGTACAGTAGAAAACCCTTTAAGTTTTAATTCAGGAGGTCTCAAGATTTGAAATTTCTGTTAAACCAACTGAATCACCCCCCTCCTCCACCCCCAGAACCCATTTTTTCTTGACATACCTAGAGTGGAAAGAGATTTTTTTTTCTTCTAAGCCACGATGAACAATTCCTTCCCCAATAGTCACATCATCTGTTGTATTTCCGACCTCATCAACGAGACACAAACGTATAAACCCACAATAAAACATAAAACAACTCATCAGGCCTACACTGGACAGTCTGAAACTTCGTTATTTTGTAGGGTCATCGCGTGAAAGTTACCTGTCTTTATGATGAGAAATTAAACTACGTGATTTCATATGTACTTATGTTGGTCTTGAACTACTTTCACCTTGACCTCACTTAGCTACCCCCCCTTCCCTTCACAGGAGAACTTCTGACGTCACATATTGCATTTCCCCTCCCCTCCTTTTGCTCCCTTCTCTCCAATTACGACGGAAACTCGTAACAAAAGCAATGGCTGCTTCTCCCAACTGTCGCAGCACAGTTCTCCCCCCTCCTTCCTCCTCATGACCCGACCTCCAGCCCGTAGTTGATGACTGTCGCCGCCGGTAGCAGCTGCGCTCCGCAGTTGCGACCTTCCAAAAAAACTTACCCCCCCCCCCCCCCCCCCCCCCCCCGAATGTTTAGCCATCAATCAAGTATGGCGAGAGATGGGGCGGGGACGAAAAGG
This sequence comes from Bacillus rossius redtenbacheri, assembly GCF_032445375.1. Lineage (NCBI taxonomy): Eukaryota > Metazoa > Arthropoda > Insecta > Phasmatodea > Bacillidae > Bacillus > Bacillus rossius. The sequence continues at coordinate 72,503,883 of NC_086333.1, forward strand.
GAAATAAAGAACACCTATCAGTACAGATCGGAAAAATTCGCGGGTTCATTTCGCGACAGGCTAAAATACAAATAGTTACACCTCAGTGCTGCCTCTGCTATTGGCTCACAACTCACCTGGATGACTCTGGGCCAATGAGAAACGCCCGACCAAAGCTCACAGGCTGCTACGTTGGGACGTCTCACAAGACTGCAGCCAATGGGTGGGTGGCATTTGACCGAGTGTACGTAGAACTATGGAGTTCATCCTGCAGGTCATTGAACCCGCGAATCTTTCCTGTCCCTACCTATCTAGTATAGTCATAATATGTCAAAAAAATGGCTGTAGAAGGAAATAATTTTTGGAAAGCTAATTTTTGGTAGAAAATGTTCTGTAGGGTCTGCTTCATGTTTGGAAGAAAATCACCTAAAGTCCGCAATAGGGAACATGCCGCCATCTTGGAAAAATGGCGGACAAAATAGGTTTTTCTTATTTAACTCGTAAACCGTTGCTTTTACAAGAAAATTACTAGAGAAGTGAAAGAAAGATTATTAAATTTTACATAAAAAATTTTCTATTCAAATTTTCTCTATCTTTTACAGTTGAAAGGTTATGGTGAGTTTTCTATGAGTAATTTCATTGAAAACCTTTCCTGTCTCATGGTATTTACTCAATCAGCAGTTTGATTTGCCTCATTCTTTTGGAAACTCCCTTATGTGTTATATGTGTTAATGTATACTGTTAAACGTACGTTTAAAAATGCAAAAAAATCTTATTGCTAGTAAATAAGTAAACTGGGCATTGCCTGTTTGTGTTTGTGAAAAATTTCAAACATCAAACATAATTTGAAACATCAACTGTGATGGCTCTTCCATTCATAAATCTAGAAGCAAGTATCTTAACATGACCACAATTTATACATGCCTCAGATTTGCTGCTGAAGAGTGCAAAAAACTAAATCAAACATGTATTGTTTCTTTCGACCAACCTCTTTTCATAAAAGCTATGGATATTGTCGCTGGTGCTGAAGATGATGACATGATTTCTTCTATTGTAGTTCGTTTAGGAGGCTTTCATTTGATAATGAGCTATATGGGAGCCATTGGCAAAATTATGGCAAACAATGGCATTGAGGAACTCTGGGAGCAAGTGTTTGCCAAAAACTCTATCATACACATGTTGACTGGACATGCATATGCCCGGGCTATTCGAGCACACACGCTTACCCGAACTGCAATTGCCACTTTGCTGTATGAGCTTTGTTTAAATGAAGGTAAAATTACCAAGGAAAGTACCGACATCTTGAAAAATTTGTACGTGGATGTATTGGAAAAGCAAGATGATATGAAACAGGTAGATATACAAAGCATTGAGAACATTCTTTGTATAATGGAAGAGACCACCAATGAGCTTGAAAAGGCAAGTCGCACAGCGAGACTTTGGATACAATATTTTCATCAAGTAGAAATTATCCATGACTTTATCAGAGCTGAACGAACTGGCGATTGGTGGCTACACGTATATGCTGTTCAGTGCATGTTGTGTCACCTTTATGCTGCTGGACATGTTCACTATGCGAAATCTGCGCACTTGTATCTCCAAACCATGCTTAAAATTGAATATGTTCTTCCCTCACACGAATTCGAAAGATTCGTGAAGCTAGGGTATTTTACAATTCGAAGATCAGACAAATTTTGGTCTAGTGTTTGGTCTGACCTCACTATAGAACAGGTGCTTATGAAAGGAATTAAGACAGCAGGAGGCCTTACACGTGGACGTGGGTTGACAGAAAATGTTCTTGCCCGATGGATTAATGCTATGCCAGGAACACTTAAAGCAAGTGAAGCAATGGAGACATGCGCTAGTGTTTCATACATGTCATCTGAGCAACATACAGACTTGTCAAGATCGTGCAAGATTCGTGAAAAAATTGATCCAAATAAACTTACTGATTGGTTGAGACTTCACTCTCCATTCGATCAAATAGACGACTGCCTTGTGTCATTAGCTTTAGGGGTGATTGCAGATAATAGGGTGAATTGCGATAATGTCAAATAAATAGGTGAAGCTGCAATAAAGAAAATTGTGGGTAAAAACTTTCAAAGTGTCTCTCTCAAACGCAAAGAACAAGTATTCACTTGTGCAAACATGGGAAAAACTGTGCTGTTCGCAGGAGAACCTGTTGAAGTAAATCCAAATAAACTATTTCACAGGATTGCATGTGTTGTAAAAACCGAACAAGAATTGAAAGAATGTTTGCGCTACGAACTGGCACATCTCCCACAAGCATTATTTGACCATATTACTCTCCGAAAGGGCACTAAGTCAGAAATGAAACTTGTTATTGAAGAGATGTGTAGTAGCAGCTGTGCATTACCAGAAAATCCCATATTTGTTCTTGATGGTGGTGATCTTCACAGAGTTCCTTGGCCACAACCTGCAACTTATGGTGAAATATGTGAAGTGTACTTGAGTTATGTAAGGAGGACTTATGGCCAAAATGTAGTAGTTGTGTTTGATGGATATCAATCAAGTACTAAGTATGTAGCACATTTAAGACGTGCTTCTGATAAATCAAGCAGTAACTCCGCTGTCAATACCTCTACGAATGCAATTGTTGCCAAGCATAAATTCTTTGCCAACACAGAAAATAAAATAAATTTTGTTAAGGACTTGCTAACCACCTACGCCAAGCAAATTATGCAGTATTCCATGCTCCTGCAGATGCGGATACACTCATAGTTGGTACAGCCTTGGAGGAAGCAAGGAAAGGTCGTAACTCAGTTGTGGTAGGGAAAGACTCGGACCTATTTGTACCTATTGCAGGCTTGGCTCGTACAAACGAGGAGGTGCATATACTAACTCCGAGCAGTTCTAATACACAGAAGAAAATTTATAGCAGCTTGAAGATGCTAGAAGGATTGGGAAACAAGATAGAATACATTATGTTCATACATGCTATGGTGGGCTGTGATACAACATCCAGACCATACAAAAAGGGACATAGAACTGGTTTTTGTTAGCTTAAAGATAACGTTCAACTACAATCTGTTGTGAGAAAATTCAATGATACCGCAGCATCACCAGATGAAATAGCAGCTGCAGGTGAGGCATTCTTCATTAAGCTATATGGTGGTAAAATTGAGGATGGTCTAGATATGACTAGATACAAAAAGTGCATGCAATGTGTCGGTAAAAAGCCTCTCAACTATGTACTAAATCTAGCATCCCTCCCGCCAACTTCTGCAGCAGCTCGGCAGCACAGTCTACGAGTCTACCATCAAGTTCAGGCATGGCGCAGTAAATATCTCCCAGAAGGTGACTGGGGATGGAAGATAAAACATGGAACATTTAAACCAATTCCTACAACTCTTCCTCCAGCACCAGACTATTTGCTCCATCTTGTGCACTGTAATTGCAAATCTGGTTGTGAAAGAAATTGTGATTGCAGGAAAAGTGGTCTTCAGTGTTCTACAATGTGTGGTGTGTGTGCTGGTGAGACTTGCAGTAACAGATTGCAAATTGTGGACGATGACCTTGATGCACTTGGATGTGTTGATGAAGATGACTCTCATGATGAACTGGAGAATAGTGATCCTATTGAGTTAAAAAGTTAACAATATGTTATTTTAGGTCATTGTCTATCTGCTGACAAAACTTCACATATATCAGTCGTACTGTTTAGGCGCGATTAAGGATGAACCTACTAAATGCAGACTTTCGCACTTACTCATTAGCTTAAATCGACCATAACTTTTCAACTGTAAAAGATAGAGAAAAATTGAAAGATAAACGTTTTATGTAAAATTTAATTATCTTTCGTTTACTTCTCTAGTAGTTTTCTGGTAAAAGCAACGGTTTACGAGATAAATAAGAAAAACCTATTTTATCCGCCATTTTTCCAAGATGGGTGCATGTTCCCCATTGCGGATTTCAGGTGATTTCCTTCCAAAGGTAAAGGTGAACAAACAGGATCTTTTCAAGCAAAAATTAGCTTTCCAAAAATTACTTCCCTCTAACCACACATTATGACTATACTAATCAGTAGGGGCATGTATTTTTCGCGAAAAAATCTGATCGCCTTCTAGACTGCAAAAAGGTATACCCGCACCAGCGGTTTCTTACTTGTGATTGGCGACCGTCGACGAGAGATGTCGTTGCCATATTCGACCGGGCCACTCAGGACGCGTTTGCTTGCGCACTGAGTTACTGTGATTGGTTATGAAACGATCGACATAAATCGGAAAGAAACTACCCAATCACGAAACACAGTTGATGCTACAGTGTTTTAACTTTCAACTGGTCTCGGAAACTTTTCGCGAAATATGCATGCCCCTACCTATGAGTCCCTCGAAAGAATCTGTACAACGCACCAGGGCTGCCGCTGAAATTGAAAATACACGCTGTTGCCGAATATTATGGATGTGTCTTTTGAAGCCCCGTGTACGATTTGAAATGCCCAAAATTGGGTCAACGTGACCCTCTTGACGTCATGGTTAGTGTCGGCGATAGTCCGAATACATTGGTCTACTCAAACTTTTTGTCCCGCTCTTGTGTCCTTTGGTAGAACAGTAGAACACTCGTGATGTTTGCTGTTTCCGGTTCCTGTTTCGAAAAAGTTAACAGAAAAAAAGCGAGTTAGTAAAAAAAAATTGGTTGTCTGTAAAGTCGGTTTACGGACGATAGTTTAACGTGACGTCATAACAATACATTGATGAAATGATTGCATACTTTTATGAATAAAATTGAATCATTTTGATTGAATTATCACTATTTTGTATGGATACAAAGAAGGAGTAAAATGAAATTTACAATTTAATTGATAAATTTACTTTTATTTGAACTCATTAATTCAAATATATTTATTACTTTAACGAAGAGATTATTTTAACTATAACTTTTATACATGTTTGCTATTTAACTTCTTCCAATCTATGTTATTCTGTTAAGGATAGGACGATGATAGGAAAAGTAGGAAACGAATGGAAGTGTTTCAAGTTTAATGTGCCTCGAAAAAGTCAAATCGATGGTTGTTCCAATCGAGTGGAAGAGAGATAGATGCGGCGCAAGCGTACAATGAGCGTAACGGGACACAGCGTAACGGAACATTTTTTCGTGCGTGCAGCCGGCGTTCATCGATTTATTAGACGTTGTCACGTCAAAACATGGTAAAATAATGGACTATGTGGTAGGAACAGGAAGTCAAGAAGACCAAGACGATATAGTGATTATAGGTAGCTGTCCGTTTGCAACCGGCGCATTACACACATTCATTTTGGGCAGTGTGATTAGAATGCATTTATTAGCATTTACCTTGCCGAAAAAAAAGTAAATGTAAGAGTACCAGTGAGGGGTTTACTTAATATCTAGTCTCATTAACGCGAATTCGCCCTTAATAGTTGGGCCCTTAATCGAAATATCCTTTAATACGAAAGCTGCATTCAGTGGGAAATCAGCCGTGTAAGGATATTCGTATTCTTTCGACGCTAACACTACCTGTCGTATCAACAAAGAAATATTCTTTTTGACGTGATAACGTCTTATAAATCGATGAACTCCGGCTGCACGCACGGAAAAGTGTCACGTTCCGCCTAAGCCGAGCGTGCAAGAACCGGCCAACCACCGTGCGAGAAAATCTTCTATAATATCAAACAGGATAAGGCGGGCTTTTTAACTAATTGTTTGTGATTATATTGAAACAAATTATTTAAATTAAATTTGCAAAAACTGTAAATAATATTTGAAAATTAAAAAGTAGGCAATTTTTCATCAATGTTTTCTTATGACGTTATCACGTAAAATTATCGTCAGTAAAACGACTTTACAGACAACCCCCTTTTTTTTCACTTTTTAAAACTTTGCACGTTTATTTCGAAGCAAGTTAAACATTTTTGCGTTTAATAATTTGACAGGAATAGATCATGAAATGGTGAAGCAGCAATCTGCTTGCCAAACAATATACAGTCGTATTTTCCTAAATGTTGCTGTTGATTATCGCAAAATGGTAAAATTGTGGTTGGTAGTAGGTATTCATATTTTATTATTGGTACCTACCTAATATCTTTATTATGCTTGATTAGAGTTTGAGATATAATTAATTATCTTTAAACCATATTTAGCCTACCTCTTTCCACCACATTAGGGGCGAATTTCTGTAATTATATAGACTATTTTTTAAGTTAGCTAAAGACCTTACTAATGAAAAAAAAAAATTTAAAAATCCGTCAAGTAGTTTTTAATTGATGGTGAATGAAGTAAACAGAGCCACAGACAAAAACAGACAAAATATTTTTAAAAAGATTAAAAAAAATTATGTAAATAGTCATTACCAATATTTTTTTCATTTCATTCAATGCACGGAACTTTACCTCGAATTGTTTTATTATTAGTAGATATGTATTGAAACTTGCTCATTTGTTCTCGCATAATGCAGCAATAATCAGGCTAATAATCAAACAGATGAGTGGTGCCATTTTAACTTGTAATGGCATTGGGCTAACGAATTAACTAATTCTGATACCTCCTCTCCCGTCTTAATAGCCTAGCATTTACAGACACAAACTTTTGTTTAAGATTAATTAATTTCAGTTATCTTTTAGCAATGTATTAGATTATAAGTTACAAAGATGTGGCATTGTGGTGCATAATCAGTGTTAAGCAGAGATTAGAAAAGGATACAGATTTAAAATTAGCCGTCAGACGTAAAGCCGTTTCCCCCCCCCCCCTCCCATTTTTGTATAATTCACATACCAATATGGCGGACGTTTATATTTGTATCTGCTGTTTTAGCCTGCTTTCATAAACGACTGTAGTTAAGCTGTTCGGAAGAAAATTAGATCAAAATATTACCGGTTAATGTGTTTTCTATATTAAAAGCCGAAGACGAATATTCATATCACAAATGTAATGATATAAGTTGCCATTTTTCTCCGATTTAACCTCCAAATCAGGTTCAGCTGATACATTTGTAAACAAATGGCCGCCCTATTGGTATGTGTAGTACACCGAAATCCCTTCCCCCTTTGGTTTTACCCCCTCTTCCTGAATCGGACCTTGTGCTCTATCTGTATATTTCCCTAATCTCTGCTCCTAATAGCCTAATACTGTCTTATAAAAAGGCTCGCTCAAAAAGTGTAGAATTCTTAAAAATAATGCCGAATGTGATTAATATACCTAATGATAAATAAACAATTCGCTTTTCAAGTATCTAAATTATGGAATGAAAATTACACACATAGTTTCTGCGCCCGCCGCTAGATTTCGCTGCCTGAATCATAAACGTTTCTTTTTTATTTATTTATTTATTTATTCAATTTTTTTTCTGTAGATCCCATATGGAGGTAAGGACTCCGGGATATAGAACAAGTCAAAAATTACAAATATATACATATATACAAACAAACTGTACAACCAAAAAAGCTAAATATTACAGAGTACTTTTACATTTCAAAAGTAAGAGAGATTAAAAAAAAAGAAAAATGGGTACATAAGAAATTGTATAAACTGAAGTCTAAAGCTCAGAGTGAAGAGTTAGTTTACAAAACTCAATATTTTTCTCCTAGTTTTGTGATGTATTTAAATAAAATTTACCAAAGTTTAGTTTTCTTATCTGTTATTAGGTCAAATAATTCTATCAGAGAGTAGGAAGGATGTTCTAACAGAACTTGTTTGATTGTTCTTTAGAATATTGGTAAATCGGTTATACTTGTGACATTTTGTGGCAATAAGTTGTAAATTTTTATACCTATGTAATTTGTGCCCTTTTCATACTGACTGGTATTATGACCTGTTATCCTCAATCTTTTGGAGTTTCTTGTGTTGTATAAATGAATATCTAGATTTTTTGCCACCATCACGCCAGATAGCAGCACGAAACAGATGGAAATCGAAAACTATTCGTCGATAAAGCGAAAAAGACCTTAAAAATCCTCAACCCCGGCTTTGGACCTAAGTTTCGAAAATGTTTTTTTTTTTTTTTTTTTTTAAATACTGCTCACCTTGTTAAAATTGTTAATTCTGTAAAGTTTCCGCACACATTAGAAGTTATACTTCTATGGAATTACTAAAAGATTCACCCCAAGCATTTAAAAACCACATATTGTAACACTAAACATATGTTTGTATAGGATTTGTTTTTGCTTAAACGATTGATATCAGTCTGTAAATACTTCCTACGAACATACCTTAACCTCATTGAGCTGATCCAACATTATTACATAATATTATATTATTATGCTATAAAAAATTAACTTATTTTCTAGTGACGTGGTTTCAACCACATAAGAAATTCGCGCTTTGGATTTACAAGCACACGCTCTACCGTGTGCTACCGAGCCTATTGTGATTTTGCAAGACGATTATGTATTATAGTCTTTGTAATGCCAATTTTTCTTTAGTTTAAAACTTTGAGATTACTTTTTCCTATGACTGTTTTAATTTACTCAGTATATTCCCAGGGTATTTTCACTATCACAAAGTTTCATTTGGCACACCAATACACGTTTGGTATGTGCCCTAATGCTAACGAGAGTGACTATTTACGAGTTCACGTTACTACACGTGGGTCCGCCATCAAGAGGACTTCGGCACCGCGGTTACACATTTCCGTTCATTCCAACTTCTGTTCCATTCACATCACTCCTACCAAATGCCGTATACCGAGAGCTAGGATTAAAAAAAAAAAAAAAAAAAAACAGCGACAGTTTCACGGGTATCATTGTCCGATTTTTCATGTCCTCAACAGTCATGCGTTACTCTGATTCGACTGCGATCGATATATCGATCGCAGCCGGACCGAGAATCTCAGGTTAGTTTTATTCTAACATCGCCCGGTCGCGCCATGTCGTAACGAATGATCGGTCGAACATAACTAATATCTCGTAACTGCCACACCATTCTTCCCTCAATCCCGTTAACCCTTCGTGTTCGGATCCTTCTGGGGCCTACAGTAAAAAAAAAGGACCAATTGAAAAAATAAATATCAAACAAGTGTGATTGATTGCGAAAGCAAGCTGGAGTGGTTAGCGCGACCCTATCTGTCGCAGAGCGTGTTCAACAACATGAAAACTGCCACCCGCACGGCAGTCCGTCATCGTAGACCACCCCCCCCCCCCCTAGCTGTGGTCCCCATCAGCAACACGTTTGAATGAAGCGAGAAACGGTAATAAATGGCGTCACTGGATAATTAACAGGCAGTCTGGTGCGAATGGCCGGCTCCAAACGCAAAACATGGCGGCCAGGATCATAGAGAACATAAAAGTAGGGGAAGCCTAAGATGTACTGATGTACATCAAGTTCTGTCTCTGCCCGAACACGCCCGAATATTCACCTTCGGCCAACATAGGGTTTATTTTAATATATTTATATTTCTCTGTTTATTTTAATGTAGCTATACTAACCTAACTAACCGTCCATAGTGTTTTAAAGTGTTTTAATGTAGCTAACCTAACCGATCACTTTTAATATTTGAATTAATTTTTCCTGCACAAAAATAAAACAAATCCCGAGGTTGGCCGAAGGTGAATATTCGGGCGTGTTCGGGCAGGGACAGAACTTGATGTACATCTTAGGCGTCTCTAAAAGTAGCTACTAGCGCAGTGTGGAAACTCAATGCTATTGAAACTGCTCTTCCCCCCCCCCCCCCCTCTTCGTAATCGATCTACGAGATCGCCAACTTGACAAACATGAAAGCGGTGTTTGACGAATCATGTTTGATATTCATAAATCGTATGCCTAAATGCTGGTCCTCCATGAAGTCATACAGTGTATAGCTAATCCAAATGTGTGACAACTCTATTAAAAATATATCGGTACCGAGCAAATTCATGTGTTCTCATGTTGCAAATACACTTCTAATACGAAAATAGGACATTAAATTTTACTTAGAATTCTTTCAAATAATGCCGAAAGTGATACATACATGCCAAGTGTGCTTTCAACAATATTTATTTGCGTTAATCACACTTTACATTCCGCACCCGCCGCTAGAATTCGTTGCCGGAGCAGATACGTCGACTATCGAATCAATCGATTTGCAGAGCGAAATTCTAAAATTTTTACAGTTTAGAATTTGAGAAAGACTTGAAAAAAAAAAAATAAAACCACGGCTTTGAACCTGATTTTCGACAATTTTGATTGGCCGATTGCATCCAGCATCCAACATATTTCATAACCTGTCCTATATACAAAATTTTTATGGAAATCGAGTCATTAAACTTGTAAAGCAAACATGGCTGCGTTAGTGATGTTCTCGGTGACTTCGTAACCCTCCAACTCTATTGGACACCACATAATGGATGGTGGTGGAAGCGAAAATTTTGACAGTGTGACAGTGTCGTAAGTCTCGTTCCGCCATGACACGGAAGCGGGGGCGGATCACGTAAACGGAGACGGATCTTACGGAACAGAGTATTTACTACAAAGGACCGCGTGCGGACAAGGACCGTATACGGTAATGTCCAGCTCTTCCGTTAACGTTACTCCGTTCGACCGATGGAAGTCCAGTATTTGGCCGCGGTTGTAGCCATGTTTGTTTACGTTTTAAATAGGTACGTTATAAATAGGGGCAGGAATTTTTTCGCGAAAAGATTCCAAGACTAGCTGAAAGTCAAAACAATGTAGCACCGTCTGTGTTCCGTGATTGGGAGAGTTTCTCCCAGGTACATATCGATTGTTACAACACCAATAACAGTGATCCAGTGCGGAATCAAACGCGTCTTGAATGGCTCGGCCAAATAAAGCAACTACTTCTCTCGCAGACCAGAGCCGGTGCAAGGTAAATTGGCACCCTAGGCGAAAAATCTTAATGCCTCCCCCCCCCCCCCCCCGCCGGACACCCCCAAAAATTTTTCCAAGACTCAAAATACATCACGTAAGCCTAAGATTTTGTCAACAATCAAATGTAATCAGGCTTGTGTTTTTTTTTACTTTTTTACTTATTACAAATCATAAACAGGTCACCGTGGACTTTAAATAATTACTTATATCAATATAAACATTCCAAACTGTTACAAAAATCCATTTTCATCTAGTTTCAATAATCGTTAAACATATTGCATGAGCTGTTATGTGTCGTGCTGCGCCGCCCCCAGCTACTTGGCGCCCTAGGCGGTTGCCTAGTTCGCCTATATGGACGCGCCGGCCCTTTCGCAGACGGTCGCCAATCACAAGGAAGAAACAGCTGGTGCGTGTATACCTTGTTGCAGTCTAGTAGACGTTCAGGTTTTTTTCGCGAAAAATGTCTGCCCCTGGTTATAAATAGAGACCGGAAAAATTCGCGAATTCATTTCGCGATAGGCTAAAATATAAATAGTTATACCTCAGTGCTGCCTCTGCTATTGGCTCACAACTCACCTGGATGACGCTGGGCCAATGAGAAACACCCAACCAAAGCTTTATCGAATCACAGGCTGCTACGTTGGGACGTCTCACAAGACAGCAGCCCATGAGTGGGTGATATTTGACCGAGTGTACGCAGAACTATGGAGTTCATCCTGGAGGTCATTGAACCCGCGAATTTTTCCGGTCCCTAGTTTTAAATGATTTATATTACAAGAATGTATAGAGTTCTATCATTATATTGTATTTAAAAAATATGTAAATCCTGAACCATGTTGTGGTATTGTATCTCAGAATTAATTAATTAAATTAAATTAATTTTTCGTAATCGTGAACCGTGAACGGAACGTAAATATCTTGCGGTTCATTTTTTTTTACGTTTCTGCGTAATTGTGGAACGGACCTAATGCTGCAGTCACATTAAAGCGATAGGAGTGATGTGATTGCACACGAATATTTTTTATAACCAATCAGGTTCAACGTACCAGTGACGTCACCGCAAAAAAAAAAGGTTGAACTTGTGCATTGCTTTGGGCGTGTGTCAGGTTTATTGTTCACTAAATTCGTTTGAAAAAAAATATTTCATACCTTCACTTACAATAATTTTTCGGAATAAATATTAAACCTGGATCTTTCATGTAGATTTCGAAGAAATACTACCTATTGTAGACGTTACCATGGTGCGACTTCCTGAAATTTTTTCTTATATATTTTTTCTTTTCATGGTCCGTAGAACCAAAATCATCATCAATATATATATATATATTTATACATCTACATATTTACATATATATCACATTTTTGTGGATGCAATAAGTGCCGTAATTTTTCACAAATAAATTCCAAACTGTTACATAAAATTAAGTAGTGTAAAATCTCGGTCGATCTCGTTAATAGGCGATATCCGACCAAAGGGGTAGAAATGGGGAAGGTTTTTTGAAAAATAGAAAAATCACTATAATTCCCATAATATGATGAATATCACATCAGTTTGAACGTATTATAATTTATGAGAATAATACAATAAACCTTTGTCTAAATAAATTTATGATACGACCAATCACAACTACAAGGGCTAGAGGACAATAAATAAAAAAAAAAATCATAACTTCCTTCATAGGCACATCATCGAATACGTTCAGATTATTTGGAAATGTTATAATTTTTATCTAAATTTTTTATCTGAAACAATTTTTGATTGTACGAACAATTTGCTACAAGGGGTTGAAAAAAACAGGGATAGAATAAAAAAAGTTCATAATTCTCTTAGTAGGCACACTATAAAATCCGTTCGAATTGTTTGTAAACCTGATAAATAATATATAATACTTTTGTCTGAAATAATTTTTGATACATCCAACCATTGCTGCATTTAAAGGACATTAAAAAAATGTACGACAGCAAAAAACAAAAGAAGATGAGAGAGAACATGTTGTGTTTAGTATTTTAAGCTCTGCATACTTTTACACACACAACAAATTTCTAAAAAATATATTTATAGTTGGGCTTCACCGAAAGAAATAAATTACAAAATTATCTGCAGCTAAAAAATTTAGAACGGATCCTTATATTTTTCAAAATTAATAATTTTAATTCTTTTGATAATATTGTTTATTATTGTATGGCACAATGGCCCCTCATTCACATGTAAGATGTTTATTTACGAAATATGACTAACCCCCCCACTTCCTTTTCCATTTGAAGTTGGTTACGCTCCTGGCTTAGCATTTGTTCAAAATTTAAAAGTAAAAAGTAACTTAAATAATTCTATATATTTAAATAAAAATTAAGTAACAAACACTGTAAGGTAACACAAAAAAAGTGACATGCAAACGAAAATGTGGTTAAATTATTTGTCAACTGACCCCTGCTTGCATCTGACGCACGTCAATCACAGAAAATTCCTATAGCAAAATCTGTTTCAGACACCTTTATACGCCTGTTTTTTTGGTTTTACTTCTGTGCAAAACGAAGACAATTCCAGTTTCTTACAAAACCGGACAGTTAACGGCAGTGGCGAATAATAATTTTCTTTCCGGGAAGAGGTTGAGCAGGGATTTAAAAAAAAATAATAGAAAAAATAATAAATATATGAACACACGTATTAAAAGAAATTTACATTAATATTGATACTGACGCACTGACAAATGAATCACAGTTGCAATTGGAGGTTTTGTAACAGCTCACCTTGCATAGCCCAAAATAACTGATATATTTTTATTTTTATTCTTTTATTTTATTGTGTTTGTTTTTTAAACTAATATATTTATTTGTATGCAAAATGACATAATTTAAAATTAATTTCAGTGCAGTGATATACCTTCCTAATATTTAAAAGCTCAAATATTGAATGCAGTTAGTCTGCGAAAGAAACTGACAGTGAGGATAACAGGCCGTTCACTTTAATTTGATGGAAATCATTTCAATGAATGCTTAGTGAGATTTAGAATTTCACTAACTGAATTAAAACTTGGAATATTATTCGTCGTATTATCTATCACGGTACATAAATTATTTTGAAATTCGGTCATTGAACAAACAAACACATATATTATTTTTTTAAGAAGAGGTCGGTGCTGTACTTCCTAGTTCAGGGAAGGAAGGATATATACCCCCAATTCACCCCCTCCCCCTTCTTTCTTGTGTCCGCCATTGGTTAACGGGGTTTCAAAAATAGGAAATTTACGGGTGAGTGAAGAAGACGTCTGGTAACCCTAAACACACGTCCTGCAATTTTTGTATCGTAATTGACCATCAAGTAAATTGTAAGACAAGCCTCAGAAAAACGAACAAAGTGCCACAAATATAAATTGAAAGAAATTTAAATGTAACATATTAGTTCTTGGTGGTAGGAGTAATCTCGTGAATGGAACGGAAATGTGTAACCACGGTGATTCGATGGTTGACGTAACTGCTCCGGTAGCGAATTACAGAGGCAACTGCGGAAACTACGTGTGAATAACGTCCAGAAAAGTAGTTGAAAACACAATTTGCGTATATTTATCGGGGACGCACCACAACGCCGAAATACCACAACGCCAAACGTACAATAACGCCGAAAATATTAACGCCGAATGCCAAATTGACTACAACGCCGACAGATAGAAAACTGCTGTGTACCACAACGCCGAATTACCACAACGCCGAAATACATTAACGCCGAAAAATGTCATTGCAGGACTGCCACAAAGGTTAGGTTAGGTAAGGTTAGGTTAGGTTAGGCTAGATTAGGCTAGCCTATGTTAGGTTGTGGTATTTCGGCGTTAAGATACATTTAAGAAACACACACAAACTCATTCAGTTGTTTTTCATTTCGCTCCTGTGCCCCCCCCCCCCCCCCGCAGCAACATTTTTCGGCGTTACTGTATTTCGGCATTGTGGTACAAAGCAGTTTTCTAGCTGTCGGCGTTGCGGTCAATTTGGCATTCGGCGTTGTGGTAACGACCCATATTTATCACGCTCGGCGTTATTTTAATGAATTCTATGTTAGATTTCGGTCCGAGTTTCGTATTATAAGCTTATTTAAAATATATGAGAACACTTGAATTTGTTCGTTACCGAGGTTAGATGATCCACTTCTCTGACGAGTACAGCAAGACTAGCTCACATTAAAAAAAAATTATTTTAAGGATAGAAACAGAAAGTAAATAATTAAGGAAAGGAGGATCAGAAACAATTAAAACGTTCTTAAAATGCTCTTAGGTTTTATTTCCGTGTTCAATTCATATTATTTTTTTTATCTCGTAAACATAACAGTTTTTACAATATTTTTTCACAGACTTCAATCATGTACACAGAGAACATTGACGTTCCATTGATTTTGCATGTCCTTTCGCAAAAAAACGGCTTGTAGTCATTAACATCCCACGACATGTTTAATACACAAGGAATAAAAATGTTTGCTGGATAACATTTTGTTGTTCGAACAATTTTTTTCTTTGTTCATTTAGAAAAAAAGACACCGTCAAATTAAAAAAAAAAACACTGGCTTTGTTTTTGAGCACCTTAAGCACACTGTTCGAAGTGTCAAATTGTCCAACCCCTGGCCTTCCATGTGCGCTGCACGTCCATATTTTTTTGCTGTTTCATGTCAGAACGCAGGAAGACATGAACCCAGCCAACATCAAAGGAAATATTGAGGCCTTGCCACTTTCGCAGGCGAACAAAAAGCTCAAAAATTGTGAACGAATTTCGGTTTACTTAGAACCTAAAATCGGCGCATTGTCAGTTCCGTTGTCCGAAACTGATATAGATATTTGGAGGCGCAATAAAAAACATATAAACGCTAGGTTAGTTTAAAATTCATTTAATATAATAAACATACATTGTTCCAGTGAAAAAAAAGTCATTACGTTTATATTTGAAATATAAAAAAATGTAAGCTGATTTATATTTAAAGACATAAAGTTTGGGCGAACGGTAACAATTTTATTTTCGATTGCAGTTTCGCTAGCTACAATAAAATAAAATATTTGATATGAAAATTATTTTATAATTATTTTTATAAAATATTTACAGCTTGATCTGGGACGAAGAATAAGTTTTTTATTCTTTTTTTTTGAACGAAATGTATTGGTTTTTCTTTCGATCTTGCCAGGGTACACATCATCCTACATCAAATACAACCACTCGTGTTTTGATTTAAATTTTCTAAATCATTTTTTTCTGCCAAAACAAGGGAGCTGAGACAATCTCGAAGAGTTAAAAAAAAATAAATAAATAAACGCGCGTTCGTTTGCGTTATTTGTCCCGCAGAGAATAAAAATATTTACTCCAGTTATTGCATCACACATTGTCATTAAAAATGTTCCTTTTATTTTTTTTCTTTCTTCATTTCATGAGGCAGTATTCGATTGTTCACTGCGAACGAGAGATAGAGCAACAACGCATGTTTTACATGGCTTTCGATCAGGCCGAGCGAACAGAATGGAAATCTAAACAGCCAATCAGAGCGCAGCCAAAATCTTGAACTCGCCGATTTGCTTCAGTCTTAGATGCACCGTAGAAAACCTATTTTAACAATAATTACACATGAGTAAAATAATAGGCAAATTGTTTATTAATCTGTATTTAAAGTAATAGTTGCATTAAAATGAAGATAAACTAAAAATATGCTGCAGGGTTGTGCTTGAAACGTACAAAGTTTATCACACTACTTTTATCACAGTTTCTTTTAATACCATCTCTTTATACATAATCTAAATTCGTTTTAAATGTGTAAAATTTTGCACTAGCATTTTGGGTGTATGTTGTACTTCCTATCGAACACCAGGACAACTGAAAAAACTCGCGTAATCGTGATGCGCTCAGTATTTGGATATCTAGTTTCATGAGATCATCAGAATTTGCAGAGTATTTTCCGTAAGGAAAAAGTAAGTTTGTGTGATAATCTTCCTGTCATTGTGACTAAGTATGAACAATTGTGAATTTGTTTAGGGAATGTATGGGGGTGTGTGTGTGTGTGTCCCTACGCCCCTCTTCAACTGTCTTCCAAAATTCTTAACCACATGTATTTACTATACTCTTGCTTAATTGAATTCAGAAGAAGTTACATACTTGAGAGTTTTCCAGCTTCTATATTTGACTTTTTTAATACTTGGTCAAAATATGTTAGCATTCATTGGAACGGAACCGATTTTTTAAATGTTTCTTTTATGTTTAGTAAAATGACGTGTAATATTTTATTAAAATTTGAAGTATTTCCCGATTCCACTCAACCTAATTTAATAAAATGAAATATTTAGTAATACTATATAATACTTAGTTTTCTCATTTTAGACGAATGTTTGTACAGCCAAAATATAAACAATTTTAATGATATCTGGTGTATCCTAATTTTTAACAATTGAAACGAATAATATTAAACATCTTAGCTATTAATTTAATCAGGCTTTTACTTCAGCGATTGGCAATAACTTCAAACAAATGCATCGCTAAGTTTTATTACCTATCTGTTATCATCTTCCAATGAGAATATGAAATGCTCACGTAGTCTTGAACAACTAACACTTTCTTGCAAAACAAGCTTACGTTATAAATTTAACGAATAAAAATATTGTTGCGTTTGGAATTTTATTGTTATGCTTGATAATAATTAAAAATAAAGAGTACTGGTAGCCTTTATGTGATTTAAACAATTACATGAAATAAACCGAAGTTATTTATTTCAAAAATAATATATGCATTCTTTTAAAAATTGTGCTCTCGAATTCAATAAGAAATTTAGGCTCCGATAGCTTGTTTTACCAACACAAATAAAATCAAACACAATGAATATGAAATGCTACACTTTTAATATTGGCTGGAATACAGGAAATGAATTTGTATCGAGAAAAATATGCTTATTTAGTTTTTTTTTTTTTTTTTTTAGAAATTTCCAATTTGAGGCAGCTTCGTGGCTTCAACTTGTTTAACAAGATAGCCGTATCCACGACAGGGTAGGCCTCCCATTATTTTTTTAGATGAATCTAATGACCTAGTCCGCTCCTTTAGAAATCTGTGAAACCAAAGGAAGATGGACGCATGCACATTCTATTCGTTCGCCAGCCTGTCACAATATTCACACAATAACAGTTATGGATCTAGCTAGGATAGCCATACTTTATATATTTTTAATAAATTGTATTTAATCAAAAAAATTGTATTTCAAAAGATAATTAATTTTGTGAAATATTAATTTACTAAAAAAAATATTTTAATTTTAAAATAGTGGTATTTTTTTGTTAAGCTTATTTTAATAAAACTGATGAAAATCCATTATATACCTAAATATCTACTTCAAAAAATTTCGCCTCAATAATGTTCGCAGGCTTTCACGGCCATTGTCTGAAGTAGCTTGGCTTCTGGGTTCTAAGCCGCGTCATTGGCGAATAATTCACCCCTGGTGAATTATAATTTGTGAAATATTCACCAGGGACGCGGCTACAACCCAGGAGCCAAGCTATTTCGCCTCATTTATGTAACCAGAGTCGAGAGTCTCGGAATTTTGTAAAAGACGTAAAAAAAAGAAAAGTGTTGTTATCTCGTCTGGATGAAACCGCGCAATACGCGACGTCGTGTTACGGTGCACAGGTTACGTCCATTCTCTCCGCTCGGCGTGACCGCCACTCGTCCAGAGCTGGCGAGCGGGCACAGGCCAGTTGCGACAGGAGTGTTGCGTCGAGGGTGGACGACCGCCGCCGCGCACGCGCCACTCGGAGGACCGCGACGAAGGGACGCTGGAGGAACCGACGCCGCGCGACGCCGCCCCCGGCCGGAGGGAAGCTACGGCCCGCACGGCACCACGTCCGGCGCGCCGCCCCGCCGTCAGACGTCCGTGGTGAGGCTGCCGGAGGCGGCGGGGGGCTGGCGTCACACGCGCAGCTCCTCCATCTGCGCCGCGCGCGTCTTGGCCGCCGGCGCCGCCCCCAGCAGCTGCATGTTGTGCGACGGCAGCAGCGGCTGCGTCTCGGGCGGCGGCGGCTTGGGCGTCCTGGGGGGAGGCGGCGGGCGCGGCACGGCGGCGGGGTCCGCGCGGCCGGCGGCGGGCAGGTCGGCGAACTCCGGGGGTGGCAGCTGGCGGTGCGCGTGGTGGTGGTGGTGGTGGCGGTGGTGGTCGGAAGACGCCTTCACCACGCCCTCCACCAGCAGGTCGCCGCAGATGCTGTTGGGCATCTGGCCGTTCTCGGCGCGCTTCTTGGCCGCCGCCGCCGCCGCCGCGCCGGGCGCCTCCTGGTGCAGGCGCGTCTTGTCGCGCTGGTAGTACACGCCGGCGAAGATGAGCACGTTGAGCACCAGCAGCGAGCAGCCGATGGCGATGGTGACGCTGAGCGCCGTGGAGTAGGCGGCGAAGCCGTCCTCGGGGGCGGCGGCGGCGGGGGCGGACGGGCCGGGTGACGCCGCCTCCTCGGACGGCAGCAGCGGCTGGCTGGTGGCGGAGGCGTTGCCGGGCGAGGTCTCGGGCGAGGCGTCGGGGCCCGCGGCGGCGGGGGTGGCGGGGGCGGCGGGGGGCGGGCCCGCCGGGGTGGGAGGCGGCGGGGGCGGCGGGTAGTCGTCGCCGTCGCCGGGCAGCAGGTGGTGCGAGGCGGGCACGTCCTCGCCGCCGGGCCGGTGCAGGTCGGGCACCAGGTTCAGCCAGAAGGACAGGCGGTGCGCGCGGTAGTGCGACTTCACCTTGGGCTTCGTGTCTGCAACAGCCGCGCCAACAACCACTGAACCACACTACCATCCACATTATTTCCATTCATAACACATTTGTACATGTGTAACATCTTTTCTCTCGGTAGCCTATACGGCGTTTTGTGGGCGTAGATTCGTTAAGGAAAGTAAATGTGTGACAGCGAGGTTTCTGTCATCTACGACGGATGTCGCGAACCAAAGTTCACAAAGACAAAGGGAAACTCTACAGTAGTAACTGTTTAATGCATTATTAACATAAAAAGGCAGTATTTTAATTAAATTCTTTGTAAAAATCATCAGTTCCAAAACCAAGGTTTAATGTTTTTTTACAAGTATTTTTTCGCTTTTATGAATACCGTTTCATAATATCTAATACTCCGGCAGCGAGATTCAGCGGTAGGTACAAGAAATGCGTGTGTGATGCGTGCAGAGATGTAGTTGAAATCACAATTTGCGTATATTTATCACGCTTGGCATTTTTGACGTGACAACGTCTAATAAATCTATGAACGCCGGCTGTACGCACGAAAAAGGATGACTAATTGTCCCGTTACGCACATTGTCCCGTTACGCACATTGTACGCTTGCGCCGCATCTATCTCTCTTACACTCCATTGGAACAACCATCGTTTGGACTTTTTCGAGGCACATCAAGCTTGAAACACTCCCATTCTTTTCCTACTTTTCCTATCATCGTCCTATCCTTAACAGAATAACACAGATTGGAAGAAGTTAAATAGCAAACACGTATAAAAGTTATAGTTAAAATAATCTGTTCGTTAAAGTAATAAACATTTTTGAATTAATGAGTGCAAATAAAAGTAAATTTATCAATTAAATATGTAGATTTCAATTCACTCCTTCTTTGTATCCATACGAGATAGTGATAATTCAATAAAAATGATTCAATTTTATTCATAAAAAAGTATGCAATCATTTCATCAATGTTTTGTTACGACGTTGTCACGTTAAACTATCGTCCGTAAACCGACTTTACAGACAACCAATTTTTTAAAGCTTATCGTGTCCGAGTTTCGTATTACTCGTGTGAGTGTATTTGGAACACGAGAACGCATGAATTTGGTCGTTATCGAGGTTAGATGTTACACATCACTGGCGAGAACTGAAACACTCGTTCCCCTTTTTTTTTGTTTTGTTTTCCCCCCCTCCATCGTTGCACCAAGTGGAGGATACCGAACAATGTTTCGTACCGCGTGTGGGAAGGCTGGTAGGTAGCGATGCACGTTAGATATTTCCACCATGAGGCTGGCACTGCGCTATCACGAGCTGGCTTAGGGGAGCAGCAATCTAAAAGAAGTCTAGGGAAAGGGAGAGGGGGAGAGAGAGAGAGATAAAAAGAGAGAGATAGAGATAGAGAGCGAGCATGACCCAAGGGAGCGAATACGGGCTACAGTAAAAACAGGTGAAGGTGTAGCGCAACAACTCTCGATAGCGGTCCAGAATTACATTTCGATAAGAAGGCGGGAGAAAAAAAAAACCCATGAACACTGTATCACACGAGAAGACTTCGTCTGCTGATTTTTTTTTCGTTGCCGTGGAAAAACAGTGGAGATAGCTTTGTCCGTTTTTTTTTTTTTTTTGCTGGGTGTATGTGAGGCGAATTGGTAAGAATGCCCTTCTAGTGGTGATTTCGGTTTAAAAAGAGGTGGACCTTGGTATCTTTGTTTTGATTGTATATGTAAAAAATAACTAAGCAACACAGGTAGTCCAACTAAATTATGAACGTAATTACATATAACGTATTTATATATAAAAATAAATTGCCGCATGTACGAAAGATTGAGAACTACTCGACCGATATGGTTGTTATTTTTTTTTTGTGTTCGTAATTGTCAAGACAAGGTTTGCATGATATAAATTTTTTTTAGAAAATCCACCGGAAAATTCTGAAAAATTCGTTCAGTTTGAGTGTTCTGCAGTCACAGGTTTTCATAACAACAAATTCCGCATTAAATGTTTCAACGTTTAATCATTGGTTATCATATATTTTGTACATTCAAACATTTTCATAACATAAAATTAAAATTCATCAAATTCCACATTGGATATTTCAGTGTTTTATCAGTGGTTATCATATCTTTGGTGCAATCAAAACCGTAACATTTTCATAGCATAAAATAACCGTTAAAATTATCCAATTGGAACATTCTATTGATTTCAGTTCGTAGTTAATTGATTTAAATGTCACCAGTGAGGCATAGAAATAACGGTAGATCTACGCGCAACGCAAGCCAACTGCATGATCGTCGAGTAAATTAGACTGAAAGAGCGTAGACATCGTTTGGAAGAAAATCGAATAAAAATTTCTCAAGCGCGATCCATTATGACTCCTGAACACCGAATACAGTTGAGTTTGACTCACTCAGTTGGAGCCTACACACAAAAACAATTTGGAACGGCGATAAAGCAGACTTCCAAGCGTAACATTACGACATAAACGTTTGGCATTCAGATGTAATCCGACAGTCATTTACGTCGCGGATGTATCGGTCGACTTCGTAACAATGAACACTGTTTGTCAACATTGCAATGCTTTGAGATTTCCACATGAACCACCAGGTCAAATTACCACAATTAACACCACCAGAGCCACTGGCATATTTGTTTTCTGGCCGAGAACTTCTATCGAAGAATTTATTGCAGAAGATACAAAAGAAGAACGAAGTTCCAACGCAACTTCTAAGGTAAATTCTTTTTCGACTGCATCACACATCACATAAACACTTCACACAACGTTTACCCGAGGCTCATAAAAAATCAAGTATTTGTTTTCTATTTTACAGTTTCCAGAACAAATTCACCATCGTGCAGGAGCATTGTTGCCGCCAGTGTCTTCAGATTTAATTCCTTGGAATTTATGATGATGAAATAAATCAGCATGTGCCATAAGTTGTGCCCTAAATCGAGAGATTATTGTGCAACTGCAACAACTCTCGCATGAACACAATCAATTGGTCAAATTATTCAAGACTGCACTAGAAATGATGCCTTCAGATAATCACAAAATAGTGAATAAAGCAGGTAAAAGACGAGCAGGCGAACATGAAAGGCGCTTCAATGAACCGACGTTAAGTGAAGTTGCCATTGTGATTCGAGGGAGTCATGGTGATAACCTTCAGAATTTCTGCAAAAAACCATCGTTCGTATGATGTATTACAACACCCGCTGATATTTTGCCGAGGAGAGGATGTATATCATTTTTTGAACAAATGTTTGTATGTAATTTATGTATGTAATTGATAAACTCCGAAACCGTTTGACTGATCGCCATGAAAGTTGGCATATCGAAGTGTTTTTCCACGGAGAAGGTTTTTATGCTAGCCATTTTTTTTGTAACTCGCCGCTAGATGGCGCTGCAGCGCATCAACTTCTAAACCGTTCAACCGATCGCCATGGGTACACAAAAAATCATAGTTTATAGACATGCAAACAGTAATCGTGTGTCATTTCTCCGTGTCCACCACACTGTCATATAGCGCTATCCATTTTGCTTTAACTCGCGGACAGTATATCACCCTGTGTTCTGCCCGGGCAACGCCGGGTACTGTAGCGAGGTTACTATAAAAATATTTACTAACAATATTAAGCGCAGATTTACTCCAGAGGACTTTCTAGAGAGTAAATTTATTTGTAATAGTTATCTTTCAAGGAACCAAAATAAAACAACATGTTTGTAAATTGTAACGTTACAAATATTATCTTTTCATCAGAGGAAATATCCATGAATTTGGCTAGTGATATTTTTCTTTGAATTGTTTTCAAGAATTAACGTATGAATCAATATTTAGAATCACAATTTAACGATATTATGATTGAACATAGGTTAATGTTTACGAGGTATCTTTTTCAGATTTTTTTGAGAGGGGCATTTAAGAATTCTCAGTACACTTTATACTTACTGGTACTTTAATGTTTTCCTGTCAAAAGGTACATTATTTGAAACGTTACCAATGATATGGGTGCGTGTACCGTGTTAGAAGTTATATTTACTTGGCGTGGTAAAAACTAACGTTAATTTTGCATGCAAATAATTCATAGAAATAAAATAATAAAACGACTGGAGACATATTATAAATACGGTTGATGAAGTATAAATTAAATCAAATAAAAAAATTTAAATATATACTCAGCATACAATATTAGTATAAACAAGCATATAAAAATAATTATTTAATTTAGTAAAGTAATCCAGATACATTTTTATTAATAATGAAAATCAATAAATATATTGATTGTTATTTAAATTGTAAATTTTAATAATTCACTAAATAATAATGTAATAAATTGTAATTTATAATGCAAATAAATTGTATATACTGGAATATAACCTCACAAACACTCCCATGAAAACAGCCAGGAGACTACTAAACCTTCTACAGACACTCCCTGCCAGCGACAATGGAAGCTCACAAACAACCTGACATCTTTATACATACAGGAACATACATTCACTTATATAAATACACTTAAAAATACACTTAAAAATACACTTTGAAATGGTTATAAACACAATTCTATCACTAATATTCAGAATAATATATTTTTAAATTTTATGAACCAGTATTCAATATAAATCACTAAAGTATATCATTTAAAAGCACATATACAATTTTTATTTGTATGTAGCCTCTTTTTCATCGTGTGAAAATTTCGTTGCATAGTTCGCGCATCGTAAAAATTCTCTCTCATATTTTTTTCTTAACGCGCCTTAAGAAGTATAATCACAATAAAGTAAATGAACGGAATGTCTAGTGTTCAAAATTATTATTGCATTAAACATCTGTGGCATTGTTAATTAGAGAGGAAAAAAATTTCAGATTTACGTATAATAAGACCAGCAAATTCTTTATATAATGGACTTAGGTAGTTATTACATTCCAACTCTATTAACGCCTGCGAGTGTGTGGGCAGATTACCCGCATACCTTATGTGCATTAATGTAAGGGGAGTATCCGGGCGCTAAATAAAGCCTTTCGCAGCAACGAATAATGTTAGCTGATATTAGTGTTCAGTATTCAACAATACGGGATTATATTGTCGAGTCAACAAGTCTGTCTCGTTTTTATAGGTTTCACAGGCCTTTGTCTCGTGTGCGAGTTAAGAAATAAAGTTAAAATTTCCACAGAGTGTACATTCCTGAATATCTTCATAACGTTTTTTTTAGAACTATTCGTAAGGTGTACTTCATGCATAAAAATGAATGATAAAACAATTTTACATCAGCGTCTGAGGTAGTATCGTGGCAGAAATTTCGTAAAATAGAACAAAGATGATTATTTAAATTACTTTTCTCAATAAATAATAACATAGGAATGGGGGTTCAATGCAAAAATTATCTTCTAATATAAAATTAAGTGAATAAAATGAATGATAACAAAAACCAAACGTGGATAAGAACACAGAAAATAACGTTTAATGACCAGGAAGCAATGAATGTCGTTTATTGGTGAAAATTGATGAACTACACATCGAACCAAAACTCGTGCTTAAAAAAAAGACCAGTAATTTATATCCATGTAATAAAATAAAAGTAACTACTTATAGAGAATGATACCAACAAAAATTATGGCTCTATACAAATATATGTATACACTTACAATGGTTGAAATTCGCTTAAATATTTTCTGAGACAAAAATGCTAGGAAGTTATTTTTATAAAGAGATATATTCGAATTAGAGAGGCTTCGTAAACATTAATTTATAAAACCTTGTAATACACGAATAAGACAAAATATGCGGTAGAAAAATATTTTTATAACTCGCTCAGTTCTGAAAAAAAATAACAAATAGTTAATTAAAAAAGCGAGTTAATTTATATACAAGAATGTTTTGTACAATAGAACATCATTAGCTTGGTAACTTGTTTTTAGATTTTATGTTTAAAGTGAAAAAAACTTGAAAGGGACAAAATGAAACGAAATACAGAATTCTCAACAACTACTTTTAATTACTTTGAGATTAAAAATATCTTTCCGCGATTTTTCTGTTCATTTTAGCTTAGAAAGCCGTCAATATAAATAGCTTGCAGCTTAATAATTTCCACACAGTTTGTCTCCCTTGTGTAAATGAATTAATTTTTATGTTAACAAAGTCTCCATTTATGCTGATTTTGAGTCAAATACCAGAATGTCCTTCAATAATAAAAACTACCTCCAAATATAATATTTGTAGATATCACAAGAGAGCCATGCAAAATATTATTAAGAATAAGGTGCCGTTATTAGGCACAATAATTTTATTTATAGCTTTTCAGTGGAAATCAAAAATAATTTAAAGCACAAGCAATATCGCAATTTACGTAACATTTATAAACATATTTATAATTTTAATAATCATAAGATTTAAATATTTTTATATTTCAAAGTAAGTATTTATTTTATTTTCGGAATAATACATAATAATGTTCTAAAATTGTTGAACATAAATACCTTGAACGCAGTGCTGCCAACTGCCAAAAACACCTATCAGTGATCAAACTCGTACATACCATAAAACGAACGTAAAACAAGCGCGATTAAGTTGACGCAAAATACTAGACTGAAAAAATTATTAACACTTACTCCTTTATAGTAACTAGCCTATCCTATATTACAAATTTATATAATATATCAAAGTTTGCAAACCAATTAATATTTAAAAAGTTAAAATTATTTAAAGAATTTATATTTATTTTTATTTCTTTCAAAAGGTTTACCTTCTAATTGCACAGGTCACTTGAACTATATTTATTGTACGAAACGCTGGTACACACACACACTTTGAAAAGTGTAAGCAAGTTTTTCTGTTTCCATGATATATTTATCAGACGCTGTAATTTCGTAACCGGACGACTAGATCAATAATGATAACGCAAAAAACCGTTAGCTGAGCTATATTATGGTGGCTTGGAATGGATGATATTAACATTACATGAACTAGTACTTATTGTAGCCATGTGTCTGGTTTTCCAAGTAGGTGCATAACCAATTTCACCATGGATGAAGATGTTACATTGAACAAATTATGAATCGGCAACGATTGCGAACATAAATCCATTTCAAAATGCAAAACGATACCTAACCCTTTTTTTTTATTGGCTGGAATCAACGACCAATAATCCAATCGTGAAGCTGGATATTACTTAACCAAGCGGTCGTCGGCGTACAGGTTGAGTTACAGCTCTGAAGTTTGCCCGATCGTGAACGCGCCTTAGCAAACGGCGGAAGGCAGTGGTGCCAACTGCGGAGCTCGTTAGTTCCCTCCCGGCTGGGCGGAGACAGCCAGCGGTCTCTGGCCGCGCGCGCGTGTTGTTTTGTTTCCGTTCTGCCATTCCCGATTACACCCGAACAATTCACCTTCGGCCAACTTCGGGATTTGTTTTATTTCTGTGCAGGAAAATTAATTCAAATATTAAAAGTGGTCGGTTAGGTTAGCTACATTAAACACTTTAAAACACTATGGACGTTTAGTTAGGTTAGTATAGTTACATTAAAATAAACAGAGAAATATAAATATTAATAAATAAACCCGAGGTTGGCCGAAGGTGAATTGTTCGGGTGTAATCGGGAATGGCAGAACTTTGTGTGCATCTTAGGCTTCCCTTCGAAACCGCGTTACACTTGGGAAGCCTTCTTTTCACAGACGAGAGAGCCAAAACCCGAAGTTCCCCGAAGTTCATGCTTTTTTTCCCCCGTAACTTTTATGTAGCTATCCTAACCAAATCAACCGTCCACAATGTTTTATAAGTATTTATAATGTGGCTAACCTAACCTAAATGACCATTAGTATCCTTTTATCAACACCGCCATATTTATTTACAATGAACAAAAAAAAAAAAAACCGAAGATGCACGATCGGGCGTTCGGCTCTCTCGTCTGTAAAAAGAAGGATTCCCCTGACCACCCGCCCCTACCGCAGTTTTGTCGCCCTGAGGTAGGGAGGAGGGAAACAGGGGTGGGAAAAGGGGAGGGGTGAGTAAGGGGCGAGGGAGGGGCAAGACATCCGTTATAAATCCAATCAACGCTCCAGGGCCCTCTTGTCCAGGCCCTTCCCGAAGACCTTAATTAACCCGAGAGGGCCGCTGGTTCGAGACCCGGCGACGCCTGAAGACACGACCTCGCTGGCGGCCGGATACCTCGCCAAGACGCCCGGGCAGAGTCGGAAAAAGAAATCGGCTGTCTGTAAAGTCGGTTTACGTATTTTTACTATCATAAAGTTTCATTTGGCACACCAATACGTTTGGCATGTACCCTAATGTTTGCGAAAGTGTCTATACACCGGTTTATGTTCCTAAACGTGGGCTCACCATCTTTGGGTCACTTTTCCGTTTGTAATTATTTGTTATGAAATGGCCAGTAGAGTTTAAATGTTGATAATGATGAAAATAACTTTGAGATTTGTGTGTAGTAACTGCTGGGCTTGTGTTTTGTGTAAATATGATGCACCTATTTAAATTTAAAGTTTTGTTTAGGTGCTCATAATGTGGATTGGCACTTGGTCAAATTTGCTGCAACTTTTGTGCATTTTCTTGTTGTGGCGGCCATATTGCTTTCAATAATTTATTTTAACTCTCCAAAGGCCTTTTCCTTATGAGTTGTAATAGTTTGTTTATGTTTGGTTTAAAGACATGAAGCGTTTATATGTACCTTATAATAAATGTTGGCTCTTCTAGCCTAGAGTTTGAAACCTAAGAAAGCATTAAAGTCATATATATTTTTGTGTGTAAATTATAAAATATTTTCTTATTTATGAGATATATCTAGTCATAACAGATCTAACTATTTTTGTACTATTTATGAGATATAAAGATTAACAATAAACTTTTGAAAAATAATTTGATGTGTTCGGTCAATGTTCTGCCACCTTACATTTTCAGCATAGGTTTGATTTTGGTTTGATTTTGAATTTAATATGCAGGTTAGGCCCCATCTGGGCAAGTGTTACCTTGTGGAAGGAAACAAGAGTATGTGCTTGCAGTGGGAGTTGGGACTCTGATGGGGCCCGGCCTCAACGGCTAAACTGCAACCTATAGTGGCGCTGGATTGAGATATAATTTTCACAAGTCGTAAACGAATGAATAGAGACCTGCAAAATTCGCGGTTTCGATGGCCTTCAGGATAGACTGCACATACCCCTGTACACTCGGGCAAATAACGCAAGTTCATTGGCTGCCGACTTGTATAAGTCTTCTCAGCTGGTTTGTCTGCGATTCGATCCTTCTTTGGTTGAAGGTTCGTAACTGGTTGGGATTCGTCCAGATGAACAGCAAGCCAACAGCAAAATTATCTAAGAGGTATATATGTGTTTGAATTATAACCTATCACCGAATGAATTCGCGAATTTTTGCAGGTCTCTACCGATAGGATAAAACTTGGCTGCAAACTTGTGTTGTGTGGTACACGGCTAAAAACTGCAACCTTTTTTGTTTTGCACAGTTTTGCCTGCGCGCAGTCGAAACTGCGTGCAAAAACGTTGCGTGTGGACCGGCGCACCTCAGGAGACGGTACACCTCCACGCGGCGAAGTCGCGCACTCACCCAGGCTGAGGTACTTCTTGTGCACGGCCTCGTAGGCAGCCCACTCGATGTTCTTGAAGCGGTTCCTCTCCTGCCGTATGCCGTGCACCAGGTCCGCCTCCTGGGGCTCGTTCGGGTTCCTGGGGACCGACAGCACAGAGCTCGTTCACCCGCCCAAACCTCTTCAGCCGGCGACCCCGCTTCTCCCTCACGGGAACACCTCTACTGTCCATCGGGCCACGGTGGAGCAAAAAAAAAAAAAAAAAAAAGTGGGTTGTCTGTAAAGTCGGTTAACGGACGATAATTGACGCGATAACGTCTAAGATGAACGCCGGCTGCACGCACGAAAAAGTATCCCGTTACGCACATTGTCCCGTTACGACGTGTCCCGTTACGCTCATTGTACGCTCGCGCCGCATCCATCTCTCTTCCACTCGATTGGAACAACCATTGATTTGACTTTTTTGAGGCACATTAAACTTGAAAACACTCCCATTCGTTTCCTACTTTTCCTATCATCGTCATATCCTTAACAGAATAACACATATTGGAAGAAGTTAAATAGCAAACATATATAAAATTATAGTTAAAATAATCTGTTGGTTAAAGTAATAAACATATTTGAATTAATGAGTGCAAATAAAAGTAAATTTATCAATTAAATTGTAGATTTAATTTCTTTCTTTGTATCCATACAAAATAATGATAATTCAATAAAAATGATTCAATTTTATTCATAAAAGTATGCAATAATTTCATCAATGTTTTGTTATGACGTCACGTTAAACTATCGTCCGTAAACCGACTATACAGACAACCAATTTTTTTTACGTGATAACGTCTATATAAAATTTTTAAATTGCTGCTTTTAAAAATTCCCGCCTCAACCTGTTTTGATATTATAGAAGATTTTCTCGCACGGTGGTTGGCCGGTTCTTGCACGCTCGGCTCAGACGGAACGTGACAACGAGTCATGCATTTTTCGTGCGTGCAGACGGCGTTCGTCGATTTATAAGATGTTATCACGTCAAAAAACCTTATTTTTTATTGTATCCCTTCCTTATGTATATATAATTTACCATCAAATATTGAATATATATATGTTTTTTTTAATATACCGATTTATTATTGATAAACAATTTCTATTCTGATTTGAAAATGGTTGACAAAATTTAAGCAATTTGTAGCAAAACAGTTATTTATTTAACAATAGATATGTGTTTGCACACAATTCGAATTGTTTTGATTTTCCTTATCTTTTTCTGGTGGTTTATTCGATGGTTTTCTGATAGTTTTAGGATCGAGTCGGGACCCACCTTTAACACTTTCCGCGATCCGCTAGTGGGTCGCGACCCACCGTTTGGGAACCGCTGGTCTAAGGTATTGTCACCCCCCCCCCCCCATACGGTTTGTTAAACCAGTCCTCTTAGCGTCAGCCCTAACGGTCTGGGGCCCCCAAGGTGCGAGGATACGGAATACGCCGTGTATGCGAATCGGGAGAGGTGTTAAGGGGCCCGCCTCGTCAGGGGTGTATGTGTGTTAGTGAGGCGGGATGATAAGTGCGACGCTCGATGGTATTTCTAGCGCGGTATCGCCTCTAAGCGCAAGGCTCTGAATTGACGCGTAGTCTTCTCGTCGTCACAGGATAACTGTGACATTTTAGCAGTGACCGCAACATTACATGGCCGATAAATGAAGATAAAGGTGTACTGCAAGTCCCTTAAGTGCTTTTAATAATCTGTATTGGTTGTTTCACGCCTCAACATTACTCTGAAAACATGCGTTTTAGCGATTTTAACTCTTCTAGAAATACAGTTTAATAACATGATCCAAAATTAAAAGTACTTTTCGGGCATCAGCAAACTCTTTAATGATTTTCGTACACATACCCCACTCGGATGTCTTGAGTAGTTTTGAAATCGCGTTGTTTTTCCTGAAGCTCTGCGCACCGTGTGTGTGCCCGGGTAGGCGGAGTCCTTAAGAGCTCCGGCTAAGACCAGAGGCTGAGGCTACCTTGGCCCAATAGCTCGCTCAGCTAGCCAGACAGTTGGCTGTGTCCTTAGCCCTTGGACATTATCAGCACTGCTGGCGCCTACCCCGGTATACCACTATCACACTGTGAACCCTTGGTCCGGTGGAGGACTACCCAAACCTCTCCTAGCTGTCCAGGATATAGTACTGGGAGCTGTGTCGACTCATCAGAGGACTAGGGAACACTTAAGAGTCTGCTCCAAGCGATCGGAGCATGATTCACCCGCACAGAGGTCATTATGCCTGATCAGAGCGGGGAACCTACACTGCACAGAAAATAACTTTTTTGACGTGACAACGTCTAATAAATCGATGAACGCCGGCTGAACGCACGCAAAAGTGTCCCGTTACGCACATTGTCCCGTTACGCTGTATTTATTCTTTTATTATTAAAAAAGTAGTATCTGTTGGCGAGTGCAGTAATAATAGATTATGTTAGATATTTGATTACAGTTTATTTACATGAAAACTTGTTCATAATTATATTTAAACGAAAAGTTTAATGTGGTTTTCATTGCTCATTAAAACAACAATTTCGGCAATAAAGGTTGATTATTCTTGCATTTTAAAAATCTGATTACTAGTATAATTTCAAGTATTTATTCTTTTACGAGTATTATTAAAATAAAAAGATTCAATTTTATTCATAAAAGTATGCAATCATTTCATCAATGTTTTGTTATGACGTTGTCACGTTAAACTATCGTCCGTGAACCGACTTTACAGACAACCAATTTTTTTTGTAAGCGAGTCTTTCAGTACTTGTTAGTGATGTGCAAAACTATAATTAAAAGTCTCTCAAACAATTGTTATTTACTAATATTTTTTTCTAGGAGGGTAGGTTTTAATCGTCTAATTAAAAGTAAATAAAATGAAAGGCAGTTAAGGTTAAGTCAGTGGCATTAAAAAAAAACCCCTCTAAAATAGCGAAGATGCATGTAATCTTGCAACACGGTGTCTTTTTTTTCCCTCCCCGAACCCGAAATTTCACGAGCAGTGATTAACTTCGGATATGTTCGGGGAATGATATGAGTCAGTGACCGTAGGCTTCTTAACATGATTACGTTTGAATATCTGATAAAGAATTCATATATTCATTCGAGAATATGTTTGTATACAAAAAAAACTTGTACTAATATGTTGTCATTTGAAAAAAAAAATGTACCAGGGCTTTGCTTAAATTAAAGTTTGTACGTTTTCTAATGGAATGACTGAGAAAAGCAAACTTTTAAATGTCCTTGTTAACTTGAATGCACTATAAAAGTATGGCGTATCCCGGTTACTTTTTTCGCCGCATGGCTCCATAATTGTCGCGTGAATTACTAAAATAATATTGTTAGAATTACTGTATATAAACAATGATATATGCGTCCGTTTTCAAATATAATTTCACAAGACACAAGGTTTTGTGGAAAAAAAATCCTGTTTTGATTAAGGTGTCATGGAGTTGGTGCAATGATAAAATTTTCCATCTCCAATTTACGATGAACTGTGGTTACAAATTTTCCAGAGATCTTCGTAAATTTACGGCTATCTTCGTGAATTCACGAACACTGAGATCACATGATTCCAAAAGAACACTCTTAGTATATTAACAAAACTGTTAAAAACTGGTTAAGTAGTTACAGTAGGAACAATATTATTTTGTCCAAGTGTGTGTTCAATTTTGTTTAGAACGAAACAATTAACTCGGAAGTCAAAATACGACGTCGTTTATACGAAGCTTCAGTTATTTTAAATTGCGAATAACTCTTCGTTTATTTCAATTAAATTATTCGTTGAAAAGTCCGTAAATTTACTGCGTCTTCTGACAGTGTGTGTCCGTCCTCAAGTTGAAGCCAATCTGGTTAGAAATCGGTTAGAAAAATACACCATAGCTAAAAGTGTGTTTAGTAGCTTTTGAAATGAATTCACTAGGGAAAAT
Source organism: Bacillus rossius redtenbacheri (assembly GCF_032445375.1). Classification (NCBI taxonomy): domain Eukaryota; kingdom Metazoa; phylum Arthropoda; class Insecta; order Phasmatodea; family Bacillidae; genus Bacillus; species Bacillus rossius. Next base: position 72,536,825 of record NC_086333.1, read on the forward strand.
GGTAAAAAAAAAAATGACACCAGGAAGCGAGTGTTGTTGAACTAAGATACTAACGACGACATTTCAGCAAGGAATCAGCGTTAAAATTCATTGTAACCAAAATTTTTTAAAATCATGGTTGATAAATGGGGGCACATAATTCAATTAATCAGTTTGCCTGTTACATCATTATCCCCATGTAAATGCACTATCTGATAAACTCGACACAGCTGGCAGTTGAGAACGTTCCACGGCCAGACGCACGCTGCGGAATGTTTGGAGATAAGTTTCGCCGTGCCTCTGACGGCAACTGGAGACGTGATTGGCCTGGTTCTAATGGGGCATAGGCGTCGCGCCGCCGTGACGGTAATATTGGGCAGCGTCCTACCTCGCCTTTCCACGATAGCGTGCCGGGGCGGGGGGGGGGGGGATGGTGGTGATGAGCCACTCCCGAAGATAAACTAATTAATTAACTGAGAGGAGAAACCCCGCCCGATACCAGCGATGTCGCAATTGCAGGCATAACCCTTAACACTAAATGAACAGGGGAACGAGACGGATGCGTAGCTAAGCTATTTGTTGTTTACTCTCTTAAAAGACTACAACTGTTAGAAAAAATTAAACACACCAAACATTTAGGTGAGATATATGGGAACCAGAAAAAATATTCTGCAATTTTATTTTTCCCTTTTACATCTTCATTCGAAAAAAAAAATTGGTTGTCTGTAAAGTCGGTTTACGGACGATAGTTTAACGTGACAACGTCATAACAAAACATTGATAAAATGATTGCATACTTTTATGAATAAAATTGAATCATTTTTATTGAATTATAACTATTTTGTATGGATACAAAGAAGGAGTGAAATGAAATCTACAATTTAATTGATAAATTTACTTTTATTTGCACTCATTAATTCAAATGTTTATTATTTTAACGAACAGATTATTTTAACTATAACTTTTATACATGTTTGCTATTTAACTTCTTCCAATCTGAGTTATTCTGTTAAGGATAGGACGATGAAAGGAAAAGTAGGAAACGAATGGGAGTGTTTCAAGTTTAATGTGCCTCGAAAAAGTCAAATCGATGGTTGTTCCAATCAAGTGGAAGAGATATAGATGCGGCGTAAGCGTTCAATGAGCGTAACGGGACAATGTGCGTAACGGGACAATGAGTCTTCCTTTTTCGTGCGTGCAGCCGGCGTTCATAGATTTATTAGACGTTGTCACTTCAAAAACTCGCGACTAATACAATGACTTCAATTGATTATTAACGTGGAAAATATTGCGCACACCACGAAGTTAAAAATATTGTACACACCCACTAACTGAATTATAATATCCATGGTTTCGACGCAGTACACATGTGATTGTAATAGTCGCAAACTATCGATCACTTACTGTCTTGAAACCCGAACAAACAAAGTGATACGAGATTTTATAACTTAAACGATATGCAAAATATTTTTTTCTTCAGTTCTATTTGCCAATAAGATTTTCAGTTGTGTGCAATGCATACGTAATTAGTCCATGGCAGATCGCATACGTCAGTTGGTCACCTCGTTATACTTTTAGAATAATATTTCCGTACGGACTGCGAAGTGAGAAATCACAACTGAAACATTTTCCTTGAACACCTTCGGATTGGAGCGAAAAGTTGAACTGGGTTGCGAAACAAAGGTTGAATAATGATATCAAATTTTAACTCTGAACACCACTAGGATTGAAAGTAAAACAAAAGTCACAATTTCGAAGATGCAATCACTTTATGATCATATGCGAGAAGCAAAGGGTGAACAATGAAAAAAAAAAAAAAAAAAAAATTGGGCGGGGAAGGAAGTTGCATTATTGTTAGATGGTTTTTCATAAGCACATTTTAACAACTGGACTGAAATCTAACTGTTAATTAGCCAGATAGTGAAATGGGAATAGGTTGAACTGCCTGGCGCAACAGACAAAAAAAAATTAACACCACTTTCTTGGATTTAATTCCTACAGATCACACCATTTGGTATGATCATACGTTAGACGACGTTATGGAAATGGGACGAATTTCTATAAACAGAGAAAGAGATGCATCGAATCCATCTGATATCAGTTTCCCTGCAAAGGTCGCTTTAAGTCAGCTTGCAACCAACCCCTACAGTATGAATTGCGGGTTGCCCAACCTTAAAGTATATACGTAATTTTGCTCACCATTTAATAGTTCTGAAGATAAACATGTCGAAACCCTGCTTCGGAGTTGACTGTCACCGTCGCAAAAAAAACTTCTAAAAATATTTCAAAGTGAAATAGAGCTAAATGTTATATAAATATGTATGAGAATTAATTATTTTTAATGTTCTTTGTTTTCAGTTCGATCTGTATGCGCAGTCATACCTTTTCAATGAATAACCTACGTTGAGAGGTAAAGGCACTCCACACATTGTGTATACTAATAATTAATTTACGAATAGAATGATACACGCTTTTATTCTAGAAGCTTTTGTTCCCGTGTAATCGTGTTACAAATCATGAGTCCCTTTTGCAACGAAACGAATATAGATCAACAACGCTTTGTTTAGCTATGGATATTTAAAAGTGGCAAGTTCCTCTCGGGGAAAAATAATAATTAAATTTTAGGATGAAATGTGCAAAGTAAAAGATATAAAGTAAAATACTCCTGATAAATATAAATTGTTGTTTTATTTGCAGGCAATATCGACGAACGTGTTTTGTTTGGTTAAAATATAACTTACAATGAAAAAAAAACGTACGTATGGATGGTGGTTTACGAAGTTAAGGACTGCATACGCCACTTTTTTGTGCTAACATTTATCATTCCCTTACTGATTAATTTATAATGGGAAAACCTCATTTTTGGATACATGAATAAACAGCAAATAACTTAACAGTTTAATGTAAAATTCTACGTTCAAATCAGTAATAAATGAAATTGTATGATTCAATTTCATGCTAGATTAAAAATATACATTTGCGTTAAAATAAAAATGTATAAAATAAATATCTTAAACATTCATAATAGTCATAAGTATTATCTAAATGGTACATAATATCTTTAGGCAAAAAATCAAAATAAAATGAGCAAAACTATAAATATAAAACTACCATTTTAAATTGAAAGATATTATAATAACTCTGTGAAATAAATCAATTCGTTTTACCTGGAGGAAATTATAAAAGCAATCACACCTTGTTTCTGTTCATTCCACATATCCTTGTGAAACCCAAAAGTTCCACAGCACAGGGTCTAGCTGATAACCAAGCCACACTTGAACTTGGTAATATACACGAAAAAGATGTTGATGAGCAGCCGCTGAGGTTGGAGGAAGACAAGCCAACTGCACTTGTTTTTACCGAGATTAGATGTTTGCGCATCGCTGGCGAGTACTGAACGACTCGAAATTTTTATTTTACGCAGCAATGTTGTAAAACTATCTTTGATTAACCAATTAAAATCACTGTGACGCAGCCACACAAACTCCAAGCGTTTCTTTGCGACAGCTCCGAATAAAATACTTCTCTATGGTAATCGTTACGCTTTGAACGACGTTTGCAAATATTATTTATTTAAATACTGTAGTCTATTTAATTAACATAAAATTGTGTATTCTTAATAAAAACTAAAAAAAATAATTTTTTTAAAATTAATGTAAGTATGGTAATTCTTTTTTAAGTAATCAAAATTTTTAAAGTAAGGTAAATTTATACGATTTAAAAAATATAAATTTGAACTTTATAAAATCTAAAAAATAATTAATAATTTGAAATTTACTGAAACTATATACATATAAATACATCGCGATGACTAGGTACAAATACGTGGTAAATAATTCTATTTATGTTAAAATTTGAAAAGGGAACAACCCTTAAGTTTAGTGACGCTCAGAACACCCATCCACACTTACTTGTTTGCAAAGTTTCGCTATTAAAAAGGGCGGGAAAAATGAAAGCCGGGGAGAACTTCAAGAAAACTTCATAACAGGCGGGAAGCATAAATAACCCGTGTAAGGGAAAGACTGCAGCGAAATTCAATAGAAATCCCATTAACGACTTTTAAAACGATAGGCGCTGGGCGGTTGGGGAGGGGGGGGGGGGGGTAAAAAAACACCGAAAGGAATTTTTCGCTGATACTCTGAGCCCCGAGGGAAAGAATAGATCTTAAAGTAAACTGCGTAACAATTTAAAATGAAGACAAAGCTGAGGTGGGAAATGGAACGGCGGTTCTACAAATTTGATTAAAATATATATGCTGAAAATGTAAATTGTGTCTACTGTGAACATAACAAATTTCTGTAAACTTATATTTACAGAGCAATGCACATTATTTTAATTATCTCACAAACCTTAATTATCCAGGTGGAATTACAATGCAACATAAAAAAAATTGTTTTACGAATAGAAAATTTGTTTCCTCGGTGGTAACCCAATATTGCAATATTATTAATTCTATATCTATGTTACTAATAATTATTTTAAATTCTAAATATGGTGATTGTGACTATAATTAATATTTTAATTATATTACTTTTTGCATTTATCTTGTTATATAAATGAATAATAGTACTATTATCCATCCAAAGAATATTAGAAAAAAGATGAATGAGAATAAAAATGATTTACATATTATTTCTGTTAATTTTGGAAATAAATATTTGTTTGGATTATGGTGATTATTCTTATTGATATAGGATGTTTTATTAGGCTTTCGTGATCAGAGTATTAACTACTTTTGGGCTATGGCTACATCCAAGGAAACTACAAGTGTTTATGACGTTTCGGCCTTGTCACGTTGCAGCCATCTTCCAGGGAGATCAACAACTTGCTGAGATCAGGCTCCGATTTCAGGTAGCTAGCGCTCTGGGCAGACAATATTTTACCCCCCCTTTTTTTTCTCTTCCAGTTGCCACAAAACATCATAAAATTGTACAAATCCAAGCTTATTTATTATCAGTTTATCATTATTGAACTAAATACTAAGGTTTTTGAAAGACATAAGGCTGTTGGTCTTTTTTTTTCCTATTTAAAATTTATAAAATGGTTGTCGCAGTTTAATGCGGCTGTTAGGTATAACTACCGCAATAAAACACGAGTTATTGTATTTTTTTTTTAAACGAAGTTTTCCATCTATTTCTTAAGTATATGGTTAAATTTCTTATATTTGTAAGCGCTCTGAAAGGGTTGGTATAAACTGAAATTTACCCATTACATGTGTTTTGGAAAATCCAATAATTACCATACGTTACATTTTTTTCCCCGTCCCTCAATTGTTTTGTCTTTTTTGAAGTGAAAACTTCTATAGGAAGGTTTAGATAGGAAGTAAATTGATGTAAGTCGTCTTCGACATGTCACGTGAATATATATATAGGTATATAAAAATATATATAAATACTCAGTCATGCGCGCGCAGCCAGTACGCGTCTTCAGTCCCTGTACATCATTGCTGTGCATATGTGAATCGAATGTGTGTATACAGTGTTAAAATTGTGTTTTTGTTCAATTTTTATTTTAAATCTCAAGTACACGATAACTGTGCAGTAAAATGTGAGTATCAAATATATTAATATTCTCATGTAGATGTATAGTTTGAATAACGAAGAAAACGGAGACTTTGTAGCAATATAACCTAAAAACTAAGAACATCATTGTTGATTTTCTTAATACCTACAAATACTTTGCAATGCGTATTTTATAGTAATTTAAGAGTGATTTTACTAACGTGATAAAACGAATTTGTTGTGTGATAATATTTTTTCGTAAAAATTGCGAAAAGGTCTCTGATTTTTATCAAAAAAAAATTGGTTGTCTGTAAAGTAGGTTTACGGACGATAGTTTAACGCGACAACGTCATAACAAAACATTGATGAAATTATTGCATACTTTTATGAATAAAATTGAATCATTTTTATTGAATTATCACTCTTTTGTATGGATACAAAGGAGTGAAATGAATTCTACAATTTAATTGATAAATTTACTTTTATTTGCACTCATTAATTCAAATATGTTTATAACTTTAACGAAGAGATTATTTTAATTATAACCTTTATACATGTTTGCTATTTAACTTCTTCCAATCTGTGTTATTCTGTTAAGGATAGGACGATGATAGGAAAAGTAGGAAACTAATGGGAGTGTTTCAAGTTTATTGTGCCTCAAAAAAGTCAAATCGATGGTTGTTCCAATCGAGTGGAAGAGTGATAGATGCGGCGCAAGCGTACAATGAGTGTAACGGGACACAGCGTAACGGGGCAATGTGCGTTACGGGACACTTTTTCGTGCGTGCAGCCGGAGTTCATCGATTTATTAGACGTCACGTCAAAAACCGCATCAAAATCCGTTGCGTAGTTCTAAAGATCTAAGCGGGAAGCGACTTTGTTTTATACTATGTAGTGATTTTAAAACTGAATTTACACTTTTTCCACTTCCTTAGGGATGGAAATTCATAAACATATGTATTCTATGTCACTCTCCGGCCCATAAACTATCTTCATACAAAAAATCATGTCGAACCGTTTCTCGGTTGCTGCGTGAAAGATGGACAAACAGACTAACACACATTCGCATTTATAATATTAGTAGAGATAATATATGATTTTCTAATTTTTTCATGAATGTTTCAAATATTTTCCATGCTTAACTGAGGGTTGGCCATCGAAATTTAATACCTCTATAATTTCTGTCCATTGCGATTTATCGTAGCATAATCGGTTATGCACTTATAAAGTAGTAGCAGAAATTTACTAAATTTAAGGGAGAACTTAGAAAGTGCTGTAATATAATTACTTCTACGAGACTAAACATTACGCGGTGCGGACGTTGATTTCCCCCCTCCTCCACTCCTTCACCGTTCATATAACTCGCAGCTCGCCCCTCTCCACTTGCCATGTTTACCCCCACTCCTTGTTAGCGCGCATGCGCACTTTGCTTTAAGGCTTTGCGATATAAGTCTTTGGGGCCGATTGCTCTGTTCTTGGTAAAATTTTTCCATTTTCAGAAACACCTAATGTAACCAGCGTAGCGGATTATGTAATTTCTTTCAAATGTAGATACGTAACTGAAAATGTGCGACGTTAGCTTACGACGGGATATGGCACGTATTTTACAATTTTTACTGTCAGTTTGTTGTCAGTTTATTCATAATTTCTGTTTCTGGCCGGCCGTTATTTAGCTTCTTTTCCGCATTAATGTTAATTGATTCAGTTTCGTTCCTCGAAGCATGTTGCGTCGAGAAAAATCGCGGACTCTAGTATTTGCAGAGTTCCGTTGTTAATCAAACAAATTATACAAGAATTTAAATATTTATGAGTCCCTTTGAGTGTTTCCTTCTTTGTAATTTTCGTGAATAGACGTATAAGTTCTACCGTTTGTGTGCCTGTGAATTATCGCATTCAGATTAGTTTATGCTGAGTAAATCTCCGCGTTGCCATTTTACTATTAACTCGAGGTTGACAAGTATTTGTATTGGTTTGTATTGGCCTTGGATTGCCCTGATATGAGATTTCCATACGCCCAAATTGTTTTTAATTACTTTGTTGTTGGAGGCCACGTTCATGCTTATTAATGTACTTGAACTTTTTCCTGTTAAACTAAAGGTTTTATTTACATGTATTGTATAGGAAATACGTACAGCGCACGTTTTCTCTGGAATAAACTTTTGATAAGATATAGTCTACGGGTCATGACACCATTAGATTATATAGTGTTTAGCGTGTATTTAAATGCATGTATTTCGTGAAGTAAATAATTTATGAATATTTAAGGCCATTAGCATTTGCGTATTTACTAATTCGTATCTACGCAAGACATTGATGTTAAAACGTGCGAGTGTGAGCTATAATGTATTTAACCGATGAGATTATTCAACATGAGAATCATGTTTGATACAGATGTATTGTACCTGAGGGTTCTACAGGTATTAGTGTTATTGCTTATCGCTTGTTATATTTGGAAATAATGATTTTGAATAAACTACCAAAAATTGTAAATTACAGAGCTGAAACAGGGAGTTGCTGATTATTTTCACGTTGGTTATGCTAGCTTGATTAAGCATGAGTTATTGGTAGGGATTAATAATCCAAAAATACCCTTATTCTGTTTCCTGTTCTATTACAGGATTTTGTTTATGATTCTATCTTGTGTCAATGTCGTTGAGCGCACCTGCGACGGATTCGAACTCAGCACCTTTCAGTGCCACGAGATTTCATAACCAGAAAATATTTTCCATCTGCATCCACCATGAGACACATTGCACATATCTATTGGAAAATAGGACTTCCAGTGATGGAGTCAAATATTTCCTGCACAGCATGCACGCACTGCCTTTACTTACATAATTTATACTTTATATTATTATATAAACTATCATCACCCTTTATTCTTTTTACAAGATTTACACAAATATACTGTTTAGCAGGAACCATTACACTCACAAAAGTTAGCTTGTGTATGAGTGCTACAATTATATATATAACTGTATGTGTATATACTTATGTAAAAATGGTAATTATTTTAAATGTTAGCATATGAAAAAAAATGCAGTTGATTGATTTGCAATGTAAGATACAGCTATATAAGTGGATTAAAACAATTTGAACATTTAAAATCATGATTTAAAAAAATCTACACAATCTACAAAAAAAGAAACGCACCTAAAAAAAAAGTGAGCGAGTCTTTCAGTTCTCGCCAGTGATGTGTAAACATATAACTTATGTAACGAGCAAACTAAAATGTTCTCATGTTGCAAATAAACATATAATACAAAATTAGGACACGAAATTTGACGTAGAATTCTTTAAAAAAAAATGCCTAGCGTGATAAATAGAGACCTGCTAAATTCGCGGATTCATTCGGTGATAGGCTAGAATTCAAACACATATACCTCTTAGATAATTTTGCTATTGGCTTACTGTTCATCTGGATCGAATCACAGACAAACCAGCTGAGACGACTTACAACTCGGCTTGCGTTATTTGCCCGAGTGTACAGGGGTATGTGCAGTCTATCCTGAAGGCCATCGAAACCGCGAATTTTGCAGGTCTCTAGTGATAAATATACGAAATAGGAAATAACGGTTAGAATTTTCCCTCTTTGAACCTAACTATATTTCTGTTTAACAAGATGGTACTATTGTTTTCTCTCAGGGCTAACCGAACAACAGGAGTACCCAACGCGTCGCATGTAAATGTTTCAACGCTGAACGTGTGACATTTCCCCCTGAACCGGAATTATCATCGCCTGCGTTTTGAGTTATGCTTCTTTAGGCGCGTCGAGGGTGAAATTTTGGCATGCACCAGAAAAGCCACGAAATAAGCGCGCGTTGCACAACGGGAATTTAAGAGGTTGGAAGTCCAATGCGCATGTATGCAGAAACTGCTATAGCCACAAGCCGTTCCTCCAGGGAAGACCAGCTAGAGGTGTGAATAGCTCACCCCGTGCGCGCGAAGTTGCTCCAGTAGATCATGGTGGCCTCGGACAGCAGCATCTCCGACTTGGTGTAGTTGCGGCCGAAGTGCGACAGCCCGCCCACCAGCGGCGCGCCGAACACGTAGGGCAGCTCCTCCCCGCGCACGCATCCCTGCCTCTGCGCAAAACACAATGCGCCGTCTACTCGCCAGCCACTCAAGGTCGGGCGTCTGGCAGGGGAACACGTCAGGGACACACAGGTTTGGAACAGTGACGCAACGTGATAAGTTGGTGGCGGGGGGGGGGGGGGGGGGGGGAAGTAGACGGGGTTTGTGCCGCTTCGCCTTATCTTTGAATATATATATATATATATACTGTATAGAAGTCGCCAGCCCAGGTTAAAATTTCTAATACGGTTTTGAGGTAGTTGGTTAATTCACCGCCGCAATCGCCACCATCCCCAGGGCATCGACTTGTGGTGGTCCCTAGCGTACAAGTGTCGAACTCTTCAAACACCCCTTCCCCCTCCCGGTGAACGACCTTGAGCTGCAGTGAATGATAGGTGGGGGGTGCGGGGAATGACAGCGGGCGACAGTGCTGCGCTCTAACGTGTAAATAACAACTAAGACGATACAGGGCGTTACGGCAGCGCACTGCAGCGGTGAAGTTCCCAAGCTGCTCATCATACGCTTTTGAAAAACGTAGAGTAAATCCTATACACTCACGACTTCTATACAGTATATATATTCAAAGGCCTTATGGGTAGTGGAGGGGGGGAAGGGGGGCTCTAAACTGGCAGAGTAATTTTTACTTGAATATTGTAGTGTTGGTACACAAACAAAAATTGTAGGGCAAATTAAATGCATTATTATTATTTTTTTGAAATATATATAGGTATCTTAAAATATTAAAAAAAATATTGTATTTTTTTTGCGCACTATCTAACTTGCCACGTATTAAAAAATAAAATACTGGAAATAAATTTTTTTATTTACAATCTAAGTTCAATCATTAAATATTTTAAAAAAGTGGAATTAATATGAAGTTTTGTCGGGAAAGATTTTAGTACCTATGGTTGGTTGAAAATAAAAGGGCACGCCAAAATGGATTCCCGCTCCGGGTGGAAAATAGTCTAGTTACGACCTTGGCGTGGAAAACCACGGGTAAGGCCCTACAAAGATATTTTTTTTTTTTTACTTTAACAGAAGATTCCTCTTAAAAATCAGTTGCCAACAAATAATTTGTAATAATGCAAGAAAAAAAAAAACACCTTAAATATGTACGACCCTTTCCTATGGTTACTTTTGTTCTATGGAATACGTTATTGGAAACAATAGTGAACATTTCTTGACGCGCTTACGAAATTTGGCGCATAATTAAAAAGTAAATTGATGATTTATAGAAGCATTTTTAAATTGTAAACCACAGAAATGATAATTGAATATTCAGAAATTTTGACTATTTTGTTTTATTGTGCCATAAAAGTGCACGGTATTACTGTCAACATTTTTTGCAGCAATACAGTTAGTTGCTTTCAGTAAATTATAAATTTACGAATATCTGTAATTTTACATAATTAGTTCCTTTTAATTTATTAAAAACTACAGTAAAGCCAAACATTCATCAATAGCATGGCATATATAATATAGAAGAATATTTAATAGAGATGTCTTACAGTTTAACATTTCAACTGCTAAAAAAAATGTTACATAGATTTAATGACAAAACTTAACTTAACTTAGGCATTAAAATTATAATACAGACACATACTACTATAGATCGTGGACAAACTTAAGAAATAAACATACAATTAAAAACGTAATACAATAATTAACAGATAGGTAGATATACATATTTCTCAAAAATATACATTAACGTGTGCGAATAAATTAACCCGGCTGTGGTTCTGGAGTAATTTGCGATATTTAAAGCATTATTTAACAACCTCACGTTTGAATCGGCAATTATTCTGGAAGTCTATTCCAATCGCACCGCAGGTGATCTGAAATTGTTATTATATATAATATTTCATTTTGTGGGTGAGTACACAATGACCAAAATCTGTTTAAGCGAGTGTATTCAATTTGTATCACTTAACGACACTAGTCGGTTACACAAATAGTATGGAATCAAATAAGGGCCTAACTCCAGTTCACCAACAGTAGCCAATGAGTCGAGGCCAAACATGATTGGCCGCAACTGAAGTCAACGGCAGGAGGGTAATACTCTGATGATTGGCACTAGAGTCGATAGGAGGAGGTTTCTCGTTATTGGCTACCCAAAGAAAACACCTGAAAGAATACAGAATTACAAAGAACTAATATACCCAGTTATAAAATTCAACAGTATCAACTGTAAGCGTTGTATTGCTTTGATTCAAGGTCAAAGTTAAAGAGTTACTCAAGCAGTTTTAGATAAGCGCATGCCTACTGCTTTGTTGTTGTCTTGCTTGCAGCGTGAAGGAATGAATATATCTTTCCCCAGTTAGTTGAGGGTGAACCTTTAAAACGTTTTGTAGAATTCTGTCCGAAAAGTCGTCGAAACCAAAGTTAGGTTCAGTGAATTCTTTGGATAAGTCTCATGTAAACTTAAAAAAAATATATATATACTTAATAAAAATATACAAATACACAAATACTTAATCTTACAATTTTACGGACCAGGAACTCTTCGTGTGTCGCGAGAGGAAGTAATGTTTTCAAGTTCCGTCTCGGGGTAGCATTAAAATCACGAACGCAAGCAATTAGCAAGCAAAATAAAAAAAAAAGATGGAAAAGGAGGGGTGGGCGGGTGGAACATATATCCTCAGAAGCAGAGATTTTTTTTATATCAATTATAAAAGTTAACTTAATCGGCGGAAGTACGAGCTACGCTTCCGAAAGTTCGCGGGTTTCTGGAGCGGAAGGAATGAATTCGAAACTCGAACCAAGTTACAAGCCGGTTAACAGCATTTCAGACCAGTTTTTGTTATGTCATTACTTTTTTTTTCCAAGTATAAAAAGTAACTTTTTTTTTTGCTCGAAATTTCTCCGTGCAATCCAACTCGTTTCCTCACCCTTCGGAAAAGAAGATGAATTATTATCAAGCGGTGCTGACAACATGATCGCTACTGTTTGCTACTTCATGTTTGTTGGATTCATACAAACAAGTTTGTACCGGAATGAGAGACGTGTATAAGTGTGCCGGGATTTATTTATTATGCGTACTGACAAATAATAGTAAATTGTAACAAATAGTATAATAAGCTCATTTAACCTTTGTGATATAATTTTGTAATTAATAACAAGGGTTCATATAAGTAACGGGAAATTCACATTTTAAAGAGGTCTGTGTTGTAATGTGGGCTCAACCATTGTTGACGCATTATTAGTCTCGTAGTTATTAGCGATTCAAATCTGACGGTATTTTGCCATAAAAGAAAGTTAGACCATCATTGTAACGAGCGAACAGAAGCTTTCACGTCAAAAAAGAAGTAGAAACGGCACTGAACTGTTTAAAATTATTTTATACTACGTTTAAGAAAATTAAACTAATATCTCTAATTATCTCATCCACAGATATTAGAAAATTTACTTGCTCTGGATCTTACTTTGAAAATAAGCTCCCAGAAACGTCCATGCGAATTAACAAAATCCTTCTAAAACTTCGTCAAATTAATAGTAATTACACACACTCTTCTAATTCAACGGGTCACAGAACTCGAATGTAGCGTATGGCGGAGCTTAGTTTTTACGTACATCTAACGATATGAACCTGTGAAAAATCCATCTGTTGGTTTGGGATGCTTTATTTTCTTTTTCAATTGAAAAATGTCCCAACTAGATCATGACTAACCTTGAACGTAAACTTTAAAAATCTTTAAATTTTGACATGCCAGGTATCCAGCCCGCCATAGTTTTACAGTGTGTTGGTGTGATCAGCTAGCTCTAGGTCTTGGTCCTTGAGACTTGGGCTAAAATGCTTGGAGACCACTAATTTAATCAAGCGCGGTCCTAGGTTCGATCCCTGGCGAAAGTAAACATGTTGTTTGCGAAAAAAAATTCTAAAAAAAAATTATATAATACAAATATTATTAAATATTCATTCGTACTTGGTTAGAATCCTGCCAAGGTCAATTGAAAATATGCATGGTCACAGGACCTTCCTCACTGATGTCTTCAACCCGATACCCCACGACTACCAAGGCACGTATTACGTCCATAAGTGTTACGTTACAGCAGCCATCCTGTTTTATTTTGTATCCGCCATCTTGTAACCGCCATAAATTTGCGTTCGTCTGAGTAACACTCGATAGTTTCGCTATGTCCGTAGACAGCTATCTGGTTTCCCGCATCAATGCCGGAAACTTTTTTTTTTGTCATGTTGGTGGGTTGGTGATTTGGGGGGGGGGGGGGGGGGAAGTGAGAGGGAAGAAGAAAGTTTTCAGGTTTGTCTGTTTGAAGTTAATTCCAATCAGCCGTCACGAACATTTTATATGCAAATGTGTAAAACGTAATTATCTTACCTCACACCAACACCCCTACCTTACCAAAGAGTTTAGGGACTTTTACATCTCCTGGTTTTTACATACCGTTATTTTTCTAGCGTTTTCAAGCGTCACTTGCGAATTTAATTAAACTGTCAAACCGTATTTTCTAGCTCACTAATCAATATCTCTTTAAGGCAAATCTAAAAAAAAACACACTTTTTTTACCATCTGAACCCATCTAAAGAGAGAGAGAATGCATGGACATTAGAAAATTTATGCGTGTCTGGTAAACCTTTGAAATCAATCACCATTTTTTAATATTTTTCTGTATGAATACTGGGAGAGAATAAACTAGTGTATTGCCTGGTAAACAACCTGTAAGTGTTGTGTAACGAAGCGTCTATTTTAAGAATTAAATTTTAACAATTTTAGATAATGTTTAATAATTATTACAATTTTATATTACTAAAATTTATCGAAAACTTTTCGCTGAAACAATTTTTGATAAGACGAATTATTACTGCAAAGGGTTAAAAAACTAGCGGTTAAAAAACTAGAGGTTAAGATAAAAAAATCATATCTTTCTTACTACATTTTCTAATAAAATTTGTTCCCAATTGTTGCTTAACTTCTAAATATGATCTTAAATATTGGTCCAAAACAAATTTTCATGCTTCTAATTTTTAGAGCCCGCATAAAATATTTCGTTTAAAGGTAAAAATTTCATTGTTACGTATATTAGTAGGTATAGTATACAATTAGTTATAATTTATTCAATACTTGATACTTTCAAAATATTTTTGCTGCATGGAATACGAGATAATTTTACAAAATTTGAGAGCAATATTATGTACATAAATTACTCAAAACGTGCCATATTTCCTAGAATTTTCCCAAAGTTTAGAATACGAATTTTCATTGTTAGAATTTATTTATGTGCATTCTTTTTACGAACAGCATAGGCTGTACATGGTATACGATAAACAAGTAAGGTAGTTGCATAACGATATATAAATTGATAAATTCATATAACAATTTATAAGAATGTGTAAACACACACACTTACACACACAGACGACACACTCGCTTACAAAGCACTACCGTGGAACTTAGCACTTACGAAAGTCTGGTTATAAAAAAAATCCTTATTTGAAAACCGTGAAATGCCACATGAAGGGGAGAGGATAGGCAAGAGAAAACTCTCTAGTATCTGCTTGAACTGACGTGACAGCGGTTTGATTGGATGGTAGGGCATGTGCAAGCTCTCCTGACATCACTAGGTTCGTTTCCAAAAAAGGGCTATTTTATCTCCTGGACAGTGGTTCAAGACAAAGAAGTCCTAATACTGTGGTCGGCTTGAGGACTTTCGTGATGAGCTACTAAAGAGCTTCTTAATAGATATCGACGAAAGCACACCGGTAGATGTGTTCCGAGAGAGACTAGAGGCATCCTGAGAACAAAGACCGACGGAGACTAGGCGGATACATGCTGAAAACATTGACCGAGAGACTCTAGCTGCATACTGAGAATGTGAACCGAGAGATTAGCTGCATCCTAAGAAAATTGACCAGGAAAGACCAGCTGAATGCAGAGAACATAGACCAAGAAAGAATAGGCACATGCTGAGAACATTGACTGATAAAGACTAGTTGCATGCTGAAAACATTGACTGACATAGACTAGGCGCATGATGAGAATATAGACCGAGAGAGACTAGGTGCATCCTGAGAACATTTACTGTGAAAGTCTAGGTGTGTGCAGAGGACATTAACCGAAACATTAAGTGCATTTGAAAAAAAATGACTGTGAAATATTAGGTTGATTCTTATAAATTGTTGAGAGGGACTAGGTTAAACCTGAAAACATTTACCGAAAAGGTATATTCAAATATTGAGAACATTGACCCCGAGAGAATATCTGCATACTGAGAACATTGACCTAGATGGAATTTCTGCATTCCAAGAATATGAACAAAAGAGACTAACTGCATCTTAAGACCATCCTGAGAACATGGACCGATAAACACAAGGTTCATGCCGAGAATATTGTATGGAATGGTGTTTCTTGTGCGATAAAATTTGTTTGGGGAGCGTTTACTCTTTTCGAGCAACATTGCAGGCACTTGCATCTCTTAAGAACCTTTTAAAGACGTGTATAAGGAGCTATAATTAATTTAAAATATTTTTCAATTTTTTTTTAGCGAAGGTTGGAATTATTTGTATTAATTCTTTTGGTATAAGGTATTTTACTAAATTGATAATAATCCATAATTATAAAATTTATCAAATAGTTTTGTTTTCTAATTCAGGATAAATGAAATAAATTTTTTACGAAGATATTTTAGAAACCTTGATTGAAATTTTGTGATAGCAGTTCTAGTCAGGGGACAACGTTAACACCAAACAAACTTTTAAGGGGACTTCCCAGCTTTATCTTATTCCCTCGCACGTCCCTTTCTTATTTCACGTGTCTCATCAAGCTCCTTCTGAGGCTACGCTTTCTGCCGACAATTCTCATTTCCCCGCCATTTCCTCAGGCGATCAACTCCTTCCTCTCTCCCCACTCTCTTTCCCCCTGAAGCGTCTCAGGCCATAAACCGACTAGAGCATATCTTCTCCCCGTGATAACACTTCTCTCTGCGCTACCAACACTTCTCCACACGTCCTTGGGCTTTCTTTCTTTCGAGCGCTGCGTTTTTTTTTCCGCACGTCGTCGAGTTGTCTGTAGCTGCCACCTTAACAGCCCCGCCTATCTGCGCAGAGCTACAGGAAAAAAAAAACACGGAATTTTAAACTGCTTAAGACATCCGAGTGTTGCCTGTTTACGAAAAACAGTTGAAAATACGCCTTCTCTTTGAACACGTATTAGGATACAATCATATAGCAAGGATCTACCGTTCATATGTTCGCTTTTTTTTCCCTTCAAGTTTTAAAGGTCATTAGATAGTCAATAATGCGCATTTAAGGATCATATTTTGAAAAAAAAAAAATTCTGGGGGAAGAACATCAGACCAACAGCCTTGCTGTTATCGTAGTCGAAAAAAAAAGTAGGGGGGGGGGGGAGAGAGACGAGTATTCCATACACAGCTCTTAGACCCTCAAAAACGGGCCTATCAAAAATTTATTATTGTTAAAGCTTTTTTTATTGAAAAGGTTTTAGCGAAAAATCACTAAAAAGCGTGTTTTCAGAAAAAAACATTTTAGCCATGAAACAGCCGGTACAGATTATTGAAAATACTCAAGTGACTTACGTTACACCTTTATCTTAATCTCTCAGCCGTATAAATGTATGGTTTCTGCATAGTGTTATAATTGCCCTAGAGGTGAGCCAGCGCTGGAAGCACTAGCGAATGTCGACCTTATCATTCCGCCTCACCAACACAACCCCCCCTCCCTACCCTTCAATACGCGTACCTCTTAAGGGCGAAGGGGTCCATTTGTTGAAGAACTACTTTTTCACAGCGGCAGGGTAAGTCAAGGCGACGAAGTCTTCAAAGCGCAACGAAAATTGCAACGATGAAGGGTGGGGGCACTCGATGGCGGAGAAAGGGGAGGCGGATCAGGAGTGGTGAGCGCAATGACATGTTTGCATTACAACACACATGCATATTTGCAGACTTGCATACTTGCGCACTTGCATACTTGCATAGTGGCGCACATTATTATTCCTCTATGCTTGAAATTTCTCACTTCTAGCACGAGTGACAGCAGTGGACCCCCATTTATTTATTATTGCTTATTAATTTTAAATTTGAGTTTTGGTTTTAGTTTTAGCATTATTCTGAAATAATTTTTTATTATTATAGTTTGTTTTTACTGGTTTATGTTTCTCCTATTTCAAGGTTGTCTTGCAGTCCTCACTTCTTGGTCATCTTTTGGTATACTCGGATTTATAATGAATCTCATACGTTTGACCATTTTCTTTGATAAAGAAGGCGACGTTATTGTGAACTTTTCTAAGATCACAAGTCGCTTTGGTTTTATGTATTCACATTGCAAACATTTAAGGATGAGTTAAAAAGTATAATTAATCTTACCTGCGACTAGTTTATGGTAAAAAAAAACATGTGTCGTCATCGAGTCATAGATAGGGTAGTGCTGTGTGCAGCAAAATTAGTAAACATTCAGAAAAAACAGCATTGACTAGGGTTGAGTGAACTTTGTTCTGGACAAATAACCACACTCACTCAGTGGTACCAACTGGACAGGTTGAGAGCTTAGCAAGAAGAATAAAAGCGGAAGCCTCTTTTATGTATCGATTGTTTGGACTATAATATCGATCTTGAAACTTCCCCAATGTTGTGAATTCCCAGAGGATTATTTGACAGTATAAGAGAAGGGAGAGTATATTTAGGGTAAATTATATACTCGGGGTTTTTTACATAGCGAGGAGAACCACGATGCAACTGTGACAACACTAAGAGAGAAAGAGAGAGGGCACGCAATGATACAGGTTTTGGAGACTTAAGTATGTATGGTAGTTGTTTGTTATGAATTTGGTTAGGAGATTACCTCATGAGGCCATAATCAGTTGTTCTATGTGGAAACAATACAGGATTTTTTGAAAGGTCTGCATTCAGGAATAAAATAATGTTGAAGATTTAATTGGAAAAATATAGGTCTTATTAGTCACTTTATTTTAATTACTATTATGTACGGGATATTTATGTTAAAATAACAATTAAGGTCACAAATTTTGTTAAATATATTCTATATTTTGTAAAAGTTATTTTTTAGGTTTAAAATGTCCCGAACGTCATCATATATTTGAATAATATGCGTGACGTCTTACTGCCATTTGATAGCACTTGGTTAATAACTGGTGTAAAAACATGTTATGAAACTAATAAATGCAAGACAGATATAATGATGTTACAATAATAGCCCTTAACTATTAGTAATGAGAAGAAAAGGAAAAACAAATAATGAATACATGTAAGAGAAATATTTATAGCCTACACTTTACGCCTAGTTATATTTATGTGAAATCAGTTACTACAGCATTTTGTTTACAAAATTATTTATGTTGATTAGTGCTCCTGGAATCTCTTAGAGGAGATAATGATATTTCAGTATTTGTGTGATAAGGTAGTGATTTTTTAAAATTATATTTTCAAAAACTACTTGACAAGGGTTTAAACACTTGACTCTATGTCCGTAGGCACAAATTTTAACTATTTATTTTCATGTAACTACCGTATATAAAGGTAAAAACAGATTTATAATGAATTATCTTAATATTGTTAATTCAAAATCATTAAAAAAATTTTGCATTTAAAAATAACAATATCTTATAACCAAGCGGAATTATTTTTATTTGTGTGATGGACCATTTTAAACATTTGATTGAATTGGGATGTTGAATATTTATTAATTTTTTGTTGTCAAAGTATTATGAAATTCAAAGCAAAAATGTTTCGTCCAAACTATATACATTTTTATCTCGAGTATATTATAAATTTTATTTTTCTGACAATTTAGTTACTTAGATATAAATCCTGCATGTATTGACATTTTGATAGGACACGTTATAGTAATATTCCCCCTTAACTAATACTTCATCAATATTGTTATTTGACTCTCAGAACATGTGCAAACATAACCGTAGTAAAACCAAAATTTTTACTTCCATAATACCTTTTCAGATGTTCTCCACTTGGTTTCTTAATCGATTTAAGTTCAAAACCGTTAAAATTTTTTTTTGACGATCGTTTAAGTAAATAAAAATAAACTTTTTTTTTCTGCTCCCGTTGATAATGCGGAAATATTTGGCATCAACCAGAGCATATACATTTTTGTACAGCCGACGGATTTTCAATCAAGAGAAACATAAAACGTGTCCGAAACGAAAGTAAAATAGACATTCATTTGCACGTGTTAACCTATGGATGATACTAGCTTTCTCGGACAAAAATTAAATTGTTCAAATTCGATGTATAAAACTAATGCCACACAAAAAAATCACATTAAAAGTAAGGAAAATTACCAATGAAAACGTCAAACGTAAGGTTTAATTTTCATCCCCCATAGAATTAACGGAATTTCTCATAGTAAATAACATAAATTAAAATAGCCATTCAAGATATGTTATTTTATGTTAACCTTTTCAGTTTATTCGTCTGCTGAAGTGGATAATTTACATCTTAATTATACATGGGTTAATTAAACTTTGAATGTGTGGGACAAGGTGTGGCCTACATTCTAGTCGACATCATGCATTAGGGCTATGAAAAAAGTTATATTAAGTTATATGTTATAGTTATTAGAGCTTTCGATTATTGCTACACAAAATAAAAAAAAAGTTTCAGTAAAATCAAAATCAAAATTAAAAGTGTGTCTGTAATGGATAAACGTTTCTTATTTCTACATGATCGCCGCATTAAGTCCCAAAAGAGGGCGTAACCGTTAGTTCTAAGGCACATTTGTCGCTGAATCGTAATGCCGAGGAAAATTCTACCTTATCGTTTGGCCTAAGTCACATCCAATACTTCCTTGGATAGCCGATTTAAATCAACGCCCCGTTCATTCCCCGGATGTCACCCAAGTCCTCATGCGACCTTCGCGAATCAGCTGTCACCGGTTGACGTCTCTTAATCACGTTTTATTTTTTCTGATCCGAGATTTTCTTCTCCCGGATGTCTGCCGTGAACACCTCTTCCACGCCCCCGTTTCTACTTTATTACAGAGTTTCCCAACCGTTTATCACCCTGAAAGCCGACTTTGGTGGTTCGAAAACGGACGGGAGTTAAATCACCGAACCCTTCTCCGAGAGAATCCGCATTGCTAGGCATCTACCTACACGTCTACCAACCTTGTATTTACGAAAAAAAAACGCCAGTTAAAAATTATCTAGGGACCTTCGTGAATTTACGGTCATCTTCGTTAATAAATGAGCACTGAGTTAAATAATTAATTTAGAAATTTTTTTGGTATATTTACAAAACCTTTCAAAACCGGTAAATTCTAGAACAGCGGTTCCCAAACGGTGGGTCGCGACCCACTACTGGGTCGCGGAAGTGCTACAGGTGGGTCGCGACTCGATCCTAAAACTATCAGATACCAACGAACAAACCATCGGAAAAGATAAGAAAAATCGAAACAAATCGAATTGTGTGCAAACAAATATCTATTGTTAAATAAATAACTGTTTGTCAAATATTTTCAAATCAGAACACAAATAGTTTATCATTAATCAATCGGTATCTTAAAAAAAGCATCAATATTTGCAATATATGATGGTAAATTATACATACATAAGGAAGGGATACGATACAAATGAGGTTTTTTACTCCACCATGGACCGATGGCCCTTGGAGGTATTCTTATAAGGAAAGATGGGTCGCCAGCTGAAAAAGTTTGGGAACCACTGATCTAGAGCAAAAACACTCCTCTTTACTCCACGCGTGTTTACCTTGTTTCAAAAAGCAACACGAAACTCTGGGAAAACGGAAACCTCCGTAGCTTATACCAAGGTTGATTTAACTGAAATTACGAAGAACTGGTCGTGTATTCGAGGAGCTTTCTTCCTGGAAAAGTCCGCAAAATTACTGTAATTTCCAACAGTGCACGAACAAGGTCAGAATATGAACCTCAAGAGGCTCCAAAGTACTGATTGCGGTCGACAAGATTTAAAAAAACCACTTTCATATTTCCGTCCTGTTGGTTGACTGAGATATTATATTTGACCTTTTGACGTGACAACGTCTAAAAAATCTATGAACGCCGGCTGCACGCACTAAAAGTGTCCCGTTACGCACATTGTCCCGTTACGCTGTGTCCCGTTACGCTCATTTTACGCTTGCGCCGCATTTATCTCTCTTACACTCGATTGGAACAACCATCGATTTGACTTTTTCGAGGCACATTAAACTTGAAACACTCCCATTCGTTTCCTACTTTTCCTATCATCGTCCTATACTTAACAGTATAACACAGATTGGAAGAGTTAAATTGCAAACATGTATAAAAGTATAGTTAAAATAATCTCTTCGTTAAAGTAATAAACATATTTGAATTAATGGGTGCAAATAAAAGTAAATTTATCTATTAAATTGTAGATTTCATTTCACTCCTTATTTTTATCCATACAAAATAGTGATAATTCAATAAAAATGACTCAACTTTATTCATAAAAGTATGCAATCATTTCATCAATGTTTTGTTATAACGTTGTCACGTTAAACTATCGTCCGTAAACCGACATTACAGACAACCAATTTTTTTAAATTTTATAATTTTAATTGGCCACGTATGTATTCTTGCCGGATGCCATTTAAAAGATGTTCCGGCACCGATATTTTGAATGTTTTTTAAAATGGTTTGCTGTATTACACACTAGCAACACGGCCCAGCTTACCTCAAACGAATACATATATTTTAACAGAAAAACACCTTTTTTGAAGAATAATAATAGAAAAAAACTGATATTCAAGCTATCGCTAATTTCCCAACAAATTCAATATAAATTATAGAAAAGAGATACTCAAGGTATTCAAGATGTATTAAAAGTGTAAATAAATGATGTTTTTAATTTTACGGAGACTGACTTAGTTTCAAATATTTTTGAGTATACTAAATTTTTGTACTAAGTTTTAATTCTGAATGGATTCAAAATACAAAGATTCTCTGTTCTTCCCGATTTAGATAGGCCAACATAGAGTTGTCCATGAAAAAAGCACACTTTTTTTTTAGCTGATTGTATGTCTGACCCTGAGATTTATTTACGGTGATCGCAAATGAAATTCTAGGAAATTATAGTCACTAAAATTAAAAATCAAGCCTGTTGGGATCATGGGAATGCGAGTTACTCGCCAATGATATGAAAAATATATACTCAATATCGAGCAAATTCAAATGTTCTCATGTTACAAATAAACTTAATAATCGAATACGAAATTTAACGCTGAATTCTTTAAAATAATGCCGAATGTGATAAATATAAGGTAATTTTGTTTTCAACTAAATTTCTGACCGAGAAACACACGTAGTTTCAGCACCCGCCGCTAGAATTCATTGTCGGAGCAGCTACGTCGACTACTAAATCATTTGATAAACAGACCAAAATTTTAAACTATATAATAAAACGGCTCCGATTTTCAAGCGAAAAAGACGACAAAAAACTTAAACCCCGGCTTAGACCTGATTTTCGACAAGAAATTGTATTAAAATTCTGAAAATTTTGAAACATCCATTTAACA
Source organism: Bacillus rossius redtenbacheri (assembly GCF_032445375.1). NCBI lineage: Eukaryota > Metazoa > Arthropoda > Insecta > Phasmatodea > Bacillidae > Bacillus > Bacillus rossius. Next base: position 72,559,876 of record NC_086333.1, read on the forward strand.
GTTAATACTTTAAAGTTTCCATCTTGTCTTTATTAACTTTGGTTCGCGCCATCCGTGAGAGAAATAGAACCGTATTTTACACATTTTCGTTCCTTTACGTCCGCCGCATTCACAAAATTACTATATAATAATGATAATATATAATAAAATAATAATAATGATAATATATAAATAAATATATAATAATGCCGCATACAGAGAGCAAAGACGTTACACATCAAAAAATACTTAAAATTATAATAAAACTGCATTATCAGCTCGCGTCCTCGAAAAGATGCTTCCAAGAACGAGTCATGTAGCCTGTATCGATCCTGACAATTTATCGACAGAAGTACCAGTGCTATTCCATTTCCCAAATGTCACTTTCAAAGCAACAAATGATGTTTGTTTACGAACACACGTGGAGTTGTTTACAAACACCGGTTACAGAATTAAAAAAAAATTGGAGGCACGTTAGAATTGAAACTTAGCCCATACATTAATCTACATGTACGATGAATATTCAATGATTCACTCAAACAACAAAATACACGATGGATGTTCACCCTGGAATTTCAAAAAAAATTGTAACAAAATTTAGCGACGAAAAACCTGCACACTGGTAAAAAATTTCACCTTAATTTTTCGAAGAACGCGGGTTACAACTTATCCAAGGATCTTCTTTAATGTAAAGTCATCTTCGCAAATTAACGGGTAGTGATTTCACTCACATCCACATAAAAATCAACAAGAATTAAATTTGGTATGCCACAAAAAAATAACATTCAAAAACTTTTTTTTTTTAAGTCAACAGCAAGACCAGCCTTCTTCCTGACACTTGCCTGTTTACACTGTTTGCAGCGGAGCTCGGAACTATGATCTTACGAAGATTCAGCTATCGGAAATCACGAAGGACTCATCAAACTACTTCAGGAAATTTCTCAGTTAAAAAGCCCTTAAAGTTACTGTATTTTACAAAAGTGCAGAAAATATTACAGCTGTCTGATTACGGGGACGCACCACAACACCGAACGTACAATAATGCCGAAAACAATAACGCCGAATGCCAAATTGACTACAACGCCGACAGCTAGAAAACTGCTGTGTACCACAACGCCGAAATAAATTAACGCCGAAAAATGTCATTGCAGGACTGCCACAAAGGTTAGGTTAGGTAAGGTTAGCATACAAATTCATTCAGTTGTTTTTCATTTTGCTCCTACAGCCCCCCCACCCCGCAGCAACATTTTTCGGCGTTACTGTATTTCGGCGTTGTGGTACACAGCAGTTTTCTAGCTGTCGGCGTTGCGGTCAATTTGGCATTCGGCGTTATGGTATTCGGTGTTATTGTACGTTCGGCGTTGTGGTATTTCGGCGTTGTGGTAACGACCCTCTGATTACACACTTTGTTCCCTCACTCCACCAGCGATACTACCGAGCGTTGCTGTTTCCGTTACTCTCCGATGAGCCACTACATCGACTACCCTATCGGCTGCAAAGTTTTCACTTAGAAAACAGCGGCAAAGAGGAGACACATACAATTGGTACTACTTTTTGAGGAGTGCCGAATATGAGACTAGTCACGCACGCAAGGCAGACCACACCAATACCCGAGGAAGTGACGGATGGGAGAATGAAGAGAACGACGATTGCGGAACCGACGGAGTTTCGACCCGTCCGTCGTCCTCGATATCCGGAAAACGCCGACGCCACTACAACTGTGTCAGGATACTGCGTGTGGAGGAAGGAGGAGGTTCCTGCGGGAAAATAGAGGATAAAGAAACCGAGAGAGAGGAAATGGGAGGAACAGAAAGAGGGCTGAGGTTTGAAATAACTTCGGGACCTCCGATTCAATTAGTCCAGCCAGCAGAGCGGGACAGCACTGCCTAATGAAAGTCTCCTAGGTTCGTCTGTGAGTTGGGCGTCTGTGGAGGAAGGGAAAAAAAGGGGTGGAAAAAGGTGTTGGCGGGAGAGGGTGTGTGTATATATATATATCTGTATTGGAATTACGAATTCAAATCGGGGCAAACAACGGGATGGACGGGCGAGCAGAAGGAAAGGAGAGAGAGAGAGAGAGAGAGAGAGAGAGAGAGTCAAGAGCGTACTTCGCGCCAGCGCCGTCGTGAGAAAGAATTCTTCGCTGCTCGCAGGCCCGTTCGGTTGCGCTCGCCATCTTTCACGGAAACAATTGCACGCCAATTTGCCGTCCGCTTCCCCGACATCCCCTTCCAGAACGCTAACTAAATATTCAGCAATTCGAGAAAGTGACGTCTGCCGCCGTCTCTACAGCTCATTGTCACGTCCTCAGGATTCTCCAGAGAGCTGTGCCGGGGTCCACGATGATGATGAAGAAGGGGAAAGAGAGGGGGTGGGTTTATGGATCGGAAAGGGGCGTGGAGAACTTAACGCCGCGAGGAAAACTCCAGGGAAATCCATTAAAACAGTATTCCCCCTCCTGCCGGGATGAGCACGTACACTCACTCACAAGGGCAGCGCAGGGCGCCGTATCCCCAATTTGTCAGCGAGGTAATTGTGTTTGAAAGCAGGCGACTTGGTGACGTTAACGTTTTCATTTTATATTTTCTCCCGGCCGTCTCCCTTCCTCTTCGAAATTTCTGGCTCCCTTTATTTCTTTTTTTTTTTGCACACCCCTTCATCACTCTCCCTCTTGAAGCGGGCTCGCTAGAGTGCCCCTGGCTATGCAGGCGAATAGTGGAGAGGGCTCGGATGTGCTGTTATCACCCCCAACTCCGCCCCCCCCTCAAACACACCCCCAACTCACCCCGTTTGTGTTTCGCTGGCCGGAGGAGACTTTCGGGAAAATCCCGGCAGTAAAAAAAGGAACAGGGCTTTTTCCTCGTCCGGTAATTGTGACGATGAAGCTGACGTTAATCCAGCCGCCTAGGGCGTACGTGCTGTGTGAAGGGGTTTTGTTCTCTTCACATTTTTTTTAGAAGAAAAACCCCAATATATTTTTTTTCACGATACAGATTTTTAAAGAACGAGGACAAATGCTATTTAAAAAAGATATGTATCACAATTCCAGGCTTTTACTAAGGCAATAGTAGAAGGTTTGTACATAAAAAATAAAGTTTTTATCATATTCCAAAGATGATCATTTATCTGAAGATATTTGGCTAATTTGAGGCAACATAAGTAGGACAGATTTAATGACTATTTTGGCTTATCGCCCTCTTACGCAAACCAGTATAATTAATTGCACACCTGGAAATTAAATAAATTTATTATTTATCATCAACATGAAATTACGAACTTCCAGAGAATTTTTGAAATTACCATTTATAGGCATGTAATGCCGCTTAGGTTCATGAACAAAAACATAATTTCTTTTGAGTTTATAGGAAAACACACAAATTTCAGGAAACTAGAACGTTTCGGGAAATCTTTGGAAGATGTTTGGATCACGAAAACTCCACAAAGGTGATTTTAAATATTTCATTGAAACTGATTTTGCTTTTTTATAACTATAAACATTAAATACAGTAAGAGACATGCTGAGAAAGTAGCATACTTCACTTTTAGTGTTATTAAAATTCGTATAGAAACATCTGTATTCTGTAAGTCTTTACATGAAAGTTTATGAAGATGATATTATACTAGCTGCGGTACCTTGCGTTGCCTGGGCTGAACACAGGGTGATATATTGTCCGCCAGTTAAAGCAAAATGGATAACGCTATATGTCAGTGCGGTGGACATAGAGAAATGACACATAATTGCTGTTTGTTTGTCTATGACCTATGATTTTCTATTTACCCATGGCAATCGGTTGAACGGTTTAGAAGTTGATGCGCTGCAGCGCCATCTAGCGGCGAGTTACAAAAAAAAAATGGATAGCATAAAAACCTTCTCTATGGAAAAAAAAACTTCGATGTGCCAACTTACATGGTGATCAGTCAAACGGTGTCGGAGTTACCAACATATATATTTATATATGTAGATATAAAAAAGTTGCTTTTGGTGAATGAATTGTACTAATTGTTATTTATTAACTTGCACGTATATAACTCATAGCTTCAGTTTAACAGTAAGAAAAAAATTTTACGATAATGCCATGTTGATGCTAATGAAATGTTAGTGTGTTTGTCTGTTTCAGGACGACGATGCTATTAACATTGGTTTGGTTAAAACCTGTATGATAGCTAAGAGTAAAAATTTCTTTAAAAAAAAAAAAAAATTATTGCGGATTTTGAAAACATTTCATGTCTTGCTGATTCCTTTTCTCTGGTATTAAGGGGGCTTCTTCTCGTTTCTACCGCCGGAGCAGAAGGCCCCGCGAGGAAAATTAAGTTTCCACCGTCGCGACGTGAAAATGTATTCCAGCAGCGGCCGCGGTGGAGTTTTCCTCAAGGCTCGCGGGATACAACACTCGTCCTTTCCCCCCCCCCCCCCCCCCTAGTGACTGTTGCGCTGGAAGATTTTCCTTGTTCCTCGTTATGCCTTGTCTGCAATCTCTCTTGAAACCATACCCCCCCTCCCGGTCCCTTCTCCTCGTACTGACATTCCCGCGCAAACCAACCCCTTCATCACCAACCTCCCTTCTCTCTCTCTCTCTCTCTCTCTCTCTCTCTCTCTCTCTCTCGCAAACTTCATCCTTCCGGGTAGCCGAAAAGTTTTAATGACTTAAACGTAAAACAGCAGAGGCTTTTTTTTTTTTGCGGTTGCCGACTTAACACTGACGCTTGAAGCTTTGCCGCGGGGGCACGCAGGGGGAAGAAGAAAAAAAATTGAGCCTTGGGGGGGGGGGATGGGGTTGCGGTGTTTCCGAAAAGAGAACAAAGGGAAAAGATGGGTGGCGAGGGGCGGTGTGTGGGATTAACTTTTGCCCGTCTCTCTTCATTAAAATGTTAATGCGACAGTGTCAATTTCACAACACCGCCGCAGAATTTCCCGGAAACAATTTATTCTAACATCGAAGAGGGCGGGACTCGGGAGAACTATGCGACGATTTCTTCGCTCGAGCGAGGGCAGAAGAGAAAAAAAATAAAAATATTGACAGTACTTTCGAAACCTTAAAGTAAAAGCACACTTAAACATTCGCTCGGCTGCCGGGAGGCAGGAGTGGGACGTAGAAACAAAACACGGTGTTGAAATTCCGCTACTGTTATGAAACAAGGTTGCATTTACGCTTTTAAACCACTGTACTTAATTCTAATCTTTTAAATAAACAAACTTTATATCATATCTCTGAAGGTTTCTTGTGTTGGGGAGGATTGATTTAGGATTTTTTTTGGACACTGGCCATTGCTGGTTACACTGTGTGTCATAAGAAACCTCAATAACGGACAAAAAAGATCATAGATATGCAAACACGCCAAAAAAAAAGTCAGAATAAGCCGATGTCAGGAGTAAAAAAAAAAGCACAGAAATTTCAGTGCAAGAAATTAGAAAGAAAATATAACAGCACAGATTGTAACAATGACGTGGCACTTTGGAACAAGAATAGTACATAAAAACAAACGAACCCAAAGATGATACCGAACAGACAATGTGGAACGAATACAGAGGAACAAGCGACATGGCACAAATATATATTCTGGAAACCACAACGACGCAACGACAGGACAGACGAACACAATATGCTTCCTAAGATCAAACAGTTGCGAAGTTTTGCGAACTGAGAACTGTTCCTTTCATTACGAACAAACAGACTGATTACTGTTTTGTGTGTTTGCATATTTATCATAATTTTTTTTATCCGTTATTGAGGTTTCTTATGTCATACAGTTTAACCAGCAATGGCGTATTTACAAAAAAAAATCTCAAAACAAAATCTATTTAAATTAAGTACTTTGCAATACTCAACTATTGTATTTACAATCACTGAAATGTGGATCTTAGTGATTGATGAACACTGAAACTTATATATTGAATCATAAGATCTGCAATTACTGAAAAAAAAGTGTTATCAGAAACAAGTTTTGATATCTTGTTTTTAAGAAAGTCCATTATTGTTTTCCACCTATCTGTATTAGTAATTTTAAGTTATAGCTGACTCCTACCCCAATTAACATTATTTGTGTTATTGTGTTCACTGCATAGTTAAACCTTTCGCTCTGCAAATCGAATGATTCAATCGTCGACGTAGCTGCTCCGGCAACGAATTCTAGCGGCGGATACGGAAAATACGTGTGATTCGCGCCAAGAAATATAGTCGGAAACACAATTTGCGTATATTTATCACGCTCGGCATTATTTTGAACAGTACCTACTACGTTAGATTTCGTGTCCGAGTTTCGTGTTATAAGGGGTAATTATATTTTTGCGACACGAGAACACGCGAATTTGCTCGTCATACCAAGGTTACACGTTACACATTTCTTGCGAGTATTGGAAGACTCGTTCACATTTTTTCGTATTAAATTATCTTCCCCTCCCCCCCTCCTTTTAAAAGCTCACGTGTGGACGGTCGCGTCCATTTTGCTTCCGAACCTCACGATCTCGTCCGGATTTTCCACTCGGACGAAGTCCGCCTAAACGACCATCGCGCCCTACCTTTTTAAAGTGATTTTCCAGCCAGGCGCCCGTCGCTCCGACATTAGCAAAGCGACGCCTGGAGGGTTGTGGAAAAGGGGTGAGGGGGGGTGGAGACCGGCGCTCTGACGTCACGATGATGGGGTCACGCCAGCCAATAGTCGCCCTCGCATCATCGCCCCACCCCCACTTCCCCCGCTCCAGCCGGCACATCTGCCTTGCGGCGTCACCCCTGGCTGCATAGCAAGGGCGAAAAGGTCAATATGTAGTCGCCGCGCCCACCCTCTGTCCATAGGCCTCAGGACAGAAGTATCGACAAAACAACTTCGTCTCCGAAGCAAACCTAGTTAGAGGAGGGTGAGCTCCAATGATCAGGCACAGGCAGAAACGTTTGTATGTACACGAAACAATAGCGCGCATGAAGCATTCAAACTTATCTTCTGTTGTTTTAAAATATATTTTACTGTAAAAAAAAATCCAACTTCATAAAATTTTTTGAAATGAAACGTCTTTGGGCACGATCAGAAAAAAAAATTTCAAGGGCAAATTTTAATGCAAAGTTTTACATGAAAAAAAAAATTCTTGTGAAACGTTTCTTACGCGAAAGGGACTTGAATATAAATATATCACTATGCTTATACATTGCTGGGCTCATTTTCGTTCTCCTCTTTGTGCGATGATTCGTCCCCCCCCAAAAAATAGAACCGAGAGAGATAGATGAACGAAAGAATAAGACAGAGGTGGTGTGCATGCGCTTGTTTAAGAAAATAGATATATGTATCCTACACAGTCAGCTGTGAGGATGATTATTTGAAGAAAGTCAAAAAAGATATCATTCGCACGTGAGTGAACTACAATATTTTTATTTACTTCCACTTAATTTTAAAAGGATTTTTTTTTTAAATGTTATACTCAGGCTGGCTAAAATGTTGTACGGCTGACAATGCTGAATGCGATGTAAGTAGTGACACCTGTATTTCGCGAATACATTTCGTGTCAAAGTATTTCACAAAATACTGAAGCTTTTCTCCTGTGGTTATTGGCTAAGGTCGGTGAGAGGTGTCGTCCCGCTCTTGACGGGGCCAATGAGAATGTGGTCACCGTACTACCGCACCCTCACAATTTGCCATGACTCTTAGTAAAAGCTACAGTGTTTTGTGAAATACCTTGACATGAAATGAAATCGTGAAATACAGGTGTCCCTAGATATAAGTAGGGACCGGAAAAATTCGCGGTTTGAATGACCTCCAGGATGAACTCCATAGTTCTACGTACACTCGGTTGAATGTCACCCATTTCATTGGCTGCTGTCTTGTGAGACGTCCCAGCGTAGCAACCTGTGATTCGATAAAGCTTTGGTCGTATGTTTCTCAATGGCCCAGAGTCATAAAGGTGAGTTGTGAGCCAATAGCAGAGGCAGCACTGAGGTATAACTATTTGTATTTTTAGCCTATCGCGAAATGAATTCGCGAATTTTTTCCGGTCTCTAGATATAAGTAGTTATTTTTGGTTCACTTGCGCGACCGGGGAACTGAAACGTTGACGTGAGGAACGCATCGAAAATGTTATCCCAATAACTCTCGCGCGAGCATACAGGCGGCTGACACCCGCTGCAAACGACGTATTTTAAAAAAACCCTCTCCGCCCGCAGTCAAAAATTGAATCGTCGACGCTGTGGGAGCCGCTCTTGAAATTACAAAATTTTCCCCGGCCCGGGGTCGACGCCCCGACCCCGCGAACGAGGTAATAATTGAGAGTTTGTTCATCAAACCGTGCGTCGGAAGTGGGGGTAGGGGAGAGAGAGGGAGAGAGAGAGAGAGAGAGAGAGAGAGAGAGAGAGAGAGAGGTGGGAGTTAACGTTGCAAATCGAATCATGGCTGGGTTTCTACCATCTGCACTCGACAGCGGTGCGCGTTGCGCGGGCAAACCACGAGGCCAGCGCCACAAGTGTCGATAAAACCCCCCTTCTTCCCAACCCCCCCTTCACCGAGGAGAGAGAGACAGCGAGTTTGTTTAGTATCGTTCGGATGCGGGTTTAAACCGCAGCCTGAGTCAGACAGGCGTAACAAAAAAATATCGGATACCACCAGGTGAAAAAAAAAAAAAACAAAAAAAAAACGATAATAATGTTCGCAGGTTTTCACGGGCCATTGTCTGAAGTATCTTGGCTTCTGGGTTGTAGCCGTGTCCTTGGGCGAATAATTCACCGACGTTTCGGTCGGCGTTGCAGTCGCCATCATCAGGGAGCAGTTAGTTACCTACGGTGGGTAACTGCTCCCTGATGATGGCGACTGCAATGTCGACCGAAACGTCGGTGAATCATTCACCGAGGACGCGGCTACAACCCAGAAAACCAAGCTACTTAAAAAATAAAATACGATTCAGCCAACGAAGCGCAAGGAAAAGTAAAAAAAAATTGCAGGTGACGGAAATGCTGTGAATTGCGCGCGCCACAAGGACGGATTTTCGACGCGCTGAAGGCTTTTAATGCGCATGCGCCCACGAGTCGAAGACGTCCAGACAGCCGACCACGTGTGACGACAGCAATTTAACCTGTGCATAGTAGTTTTCGTGCACATCGGGGAACGTAGTGATGGCGAAACTATCTTTAAATACATTTTCAGAAATTTTATAGTAATGAAAATAAATATTCGTGACTTAAAAATTATGTAATAAACTGTGGTTTACAACATTGGCAACCCAATGTTATGCACAATTTATACTGCGTCTCTTTAGCAATGAGGTTAAATGAGCTGTATCGGAATTTTTAAAGTTATAAGATCAAATTTCATCCATGCAGAAAAACATTTTATCTCCCTTTTTTGCACAACAAATTTTAGCATTTTGAACTCTATATTATTGAACCTATATTATTAGTTAATTAACTAATTGTTTTTAAAAACTTTTAATGCATAGGTCAGTTGGGTTATTTTTTTACACGAGGTGGGCATAAACATAAGGACTGGAAAAATTCGCAGGTTTAGTGACCTTCAGGTTAGACTCCACGATCCTCTGCATACTCGTGTAAATGCCACCTGTTCATTGGCTGCAGATTTGTAACAGTCTCAAATGGATAACTTGCGATTCGATACTTTTTTGGATGAGCATTTATTATTGGCTCAGAGTCCTTCAAAATAGTTGTCAGGCAATAGCAGAAGCAACATCTAGGTTTTAATATTTAAATTTGAGCACGTCACGAAACATTTTCCCGGTTTCTAGTGTTCAGTACCTACTGTCCTCGAGGTAACATTTTTTTTTGTCTTCCTTGACCTGGATGTGAATCGACCACTCGACTGCTATTGGTTAGCAAGCAGTTGCGTTGGGCTGGCTCAGAACAAGTGTCGAAGACATTGGGGTGTAACTTGTTGAATTAATTCGAGAAGTTTGTAGGTCTCTCTTAATACTTAACCCACGAGTTTATCCAACACTACTTCACGTATTGCTTTCTTTCTGTCAGGCTACACTCACCTGTTCGATACACAATGAAGCCACACTAGGGTGCTCATTGACCAATCTCAAGTTTAGAAAAAGGTTTCATTCTTTGGACTGGATTGCAGAGGTTAGTAGCAACACTGCTTCTCCTTGTTTATTACTGGCTAAGGATCTTCCCTGCCTTGTGGATAGTTCTGGTCCAATCATCAAAGGAAAGCATATGTGTATGTGCTTTAAGGGGCCCGCCTTAACGGGCTAGTGAGTCGATGGAAGGTTTCATACAAGCTCCACTAGAAGCTTCCAGTGAAAATGCTAGCCAAGCCTCTATGTCAGCAGGCATGGCTGTTTCTAAGGAGGAAACTATCACACCTATAATTACGACTGGTGTAGGCCCAGCTTGTGCGAATGGTTTTATTATGATTGTCAATACTTTTTTTGTATCGTATAAACATATACACTACGTTTCTCAAAATTATCGCATAATGCTGTAACTGCTTAAACAGACCAACTGTCCACCACGTTTGAAATTAATACACAAGTAAACTTCAACCCCTCCAAAATAAACTATCGTTTTCAGCACTGGGAGCACACCACCACTTCATCATGATTGGGTAAAATTTCCACCTTTGGCGAAATATTCCACAGAGATTCGAACACATCCGATTACAAAAACTTCCACGAAAATGGCCAGATCTCTGGTAATTCTTCCACAGAACCATCTATACCTTCCGCCATGGAAGACATTCCGAGGAAACTTACATCCTGTGATAAGAGCTGTACATTGTCTTATATGGCAAACTGTGTTATCAGCCAGCTGGCCTATTCGACCACTGTGGCTTGAAGAAGTCCAGGAGGGGGGGGGGCAATATGTGGGAGGAAGTGGAGACTACCCCCTCCATATCATCCCTTGCCACTTCACCTTGGTTGTATGTAGTAATAGATCTTCTCCCGATGTCATTCCATCTGATAAACAATTTGTGCTAGACGAAACATAAATTGATTCTTTTTCCAATTGGGTGTTATGTACGATAAAAGTGAGCAATTGTGAACATCACGGATGCCGCGATAGTTATTGTAAACATAATAACTATGCAACGAAGATCGCCGAATTCCATGGCCATTGTCTGAAACCGCTAGGCCTGAGGGTTCTAGCAGCGTCGAAGGCGAAGGTTTCACCAACGTTTCGGTCGACACTGCAGTCGCCATCTTCAGGGCAGCAGCTACCTAGACAGGTAAGTGATACCCTGGTGCCCTAAACGTGGGCTGAATCTTCGCCTTCGAAGCCCGAAGCCAAGCGATATCACTGTAACTATGTGTGATGTTTTTGAAAGCGTGTTAGCTTGTTACGGGACGATGCTTCTGGTTTAAACAGTATGGAAGAAGTACGTGCGGGTCGTTACCACAACGCCGAAATACCATAACGCCGAATGTCAAAATTGACCACAACGCCGACAGATAGAAAACTGCTGTCAAAATTGACCACAACGCCGAAATAACAACTGGATGAATTTGTGTGTGTTTCTTAAATGTACCTTGACGCCGAAATACCACAATCAAACCTAACCTTACCCAACCTAACCTAACCTAGCGTAATATAACCTAACCTTACTTAACCTAGTCTAACCTGACCTAGTCTAACCTGACCTAGTCTAACCTAACCTAGTATAACCTAACCTAACCTTTGTGGCAGTCCTGCAACGATATTTTTCGGCGCTAGTGTATTTCGGCGTTGTGGTCAATTTGGCATATCGGCGTTGTGGTGCGTCCCCTGTACGTGCTATCCTAAGACTGGGCGGGCCACTGCTTGCAAGTCGAAAGGACAGTAACTAGCGCCACCCCAGAGGTGTTCCCGAGGTGACGGAGGGGTTGGCCTCACCTGCGGGTAGTCGCCGAACTTGGTCTGGTAGTCGAAGACGTAGAGGTAGGAGTTGCGGCGCGCCGTGGAGTGCAGGTCGGCGGTGCGCACGACGGGCGCCACCACCTGCGCGTCGCTCAGCGCCTCCAGGGTCTCGTCGCGGATGTTGATGGGGTGCTGCACGGGCCGCTCCCAGTCCGTGTACTCGTTCACGATCGTCGCCAGGATCTCCGACAGGTGGTACCTGCCGCGAGCAAAGCAGCACGGCTGGCGTCCTCACGGCTCGAGGCCACTCGCTGTCCGAGCTACGGACCACCACTTTCAAGCACGGACGGGTCAAAGTCCAGAACTTCACAGCTTGAGTCCATCATCAGTCCAGACAAATTTTAGCAGTACAAAATGTCCAGGACTTTCAAACCAAAGTCAAACACTAGTCGAGACAATGTTAAGCACTTCGTGTCAAAGTCCAGTTCTAGCCAATAAAAGTTCAGGAATTTAAAGATTACGTCCAGCACTGGTCAAGCTACAGACCACTACTTTTAAGCTAAAGTCCAGTTCCGGCCGAGTAAAAAGTCCAAAACTCTATAGCATAAGTCCACCATCAGCCCAGACAAAGTTTGGCACAAGAAAATGTCCAGGACTTTAGAACTAAAGTCAAGCACTAGCAAGTCCAGGTCTTTCTCGTTAAAGTCCAGTTCTAGCCTATACAAAGTCCAGGATTTTAAAGCTTACGTCCTGCACTGGCCGAGTCAGATTGCGGAACTCACCTCGAACAAAGTTCAGTACCTAATTGTCTGAGTTCAGGTACTCAACGAACTTAAGTCCAGAAGTAGTTGATTTGAAGTCCAGCGGATATCGATAAGAATCAAAATTCTTTAAAGCAAGGCAATTGCTAAACTTATGTCTTGCACTTGCCGAAAAATTTTCCAGTGCGATCTGAGTCTAAGTTGGGTAATTTACTATCCGAAACCCTACAATGACAGAGTTCCTAAGTCCAGTACTAATTTTGGTTCCTGCTGAGATTAAGTACGTCATTTTCTGAGATGAAGTTGGGCCCTTGATGATTTTAAGTCACACACATACCAAATAAAAAGTTGTATTAGATGTTGGCACATTCTGAACAAAAGTTTGTGCTTGCCGATAGAAATCCACCACTTTCTAAGTTTGGTTCTGGCACTCGTCAAGCTGTTTGGACCAGGAACTAAGTCTTGAACCTGTCGCGAGGTAAGTTCGGCTCTCGCTCAACCGAAGTCGGGCACTCGCCAAGATTTTGTCTTGCACTTACTGATTTAAAATGTAGAAGACACTTGCCTAGTTAAAGCGTAGGCTATAACATTTCGCAAACAAATTGTGAACAATTGCTGAGCAAAATTCCGCACTTAAAAAATTGCGACTTTTAAAACTATTATTATTTTATTGTTTGTTTACACATATAAATTTTCAGAAACCAAAATAGGCACCAATGTACATGTTTATTTACTCTGTTATAGTAAAATAAGAATAATGCATGTATTTAAGACCAAGCCAAATATATATCTGATTAAATGTGAGCATCCACTATCTTAAATCGTATTTTAAAATCGTTTAGCTATAAATTGCATTGCGATTTATTTCCCAATTGGCTGGACAGAGCACTAGGTACCGTTTAGTATTTTTAATTATGGAACGTTTAACAACTAGAGATAATGTAACATTACCATTCATAAGAGAATATTTCTTAAATAAGTATCCCCAATTCACACTACTACTAGCTTAAACAAAAGAGTTTTCATCAGCTTGTAACTAGACGGCACCCGTAGTTTTTTTTAAACAATCAAAATGTTATTTGGATAACTCTTAAATCATTGTGCTTTTCTGCGACTCTAATGCCATTTAGCTAACAGTTAACAATCAGCTTTGCGTGAATAGCTGGTTGCCTTACCGAAGTTGGCTTTTGAGAAATGGCAACACATTTACTCACTGAATACTTTATACGGTTCCTCGCAGAAGAACAGATTTAAACACTTTCACCAACTCCCGGATCCCTCTCTTGCTCAATGCTAAATTTTTATGAATAAAATATCAGCTTTTCCGGGAGAGAAACTTTTCTAAGAGCTTCCCACAGAGTGACACCTAAGACTGCGTGCGACTGTGCACTGCAAAAACTCTTGAAAGTGACAAGTTATTCGAGAAATTGTTTTTGATACTACAGAAAGGTTTGTAAGGCTGGCTGAATTTCAACCGATAAAAAAAACTGAAATTATCATCTTCACTGAGTGTTCCAGAATGAGTGTGTGTGCGCTCCTGCAGCTAAAATATTTGAGGATAGTACTGTGCGCGGTGCGAATCATGAAACATCAGTGATACTAATAAATTTATTTTATAGAAATTTACGTTTTTACTACTAACTCTAAAATAAAAATGTTATTTACAGAAAGTCACCAAGTAGACACTTCCAGATTGCATTAACTAGAATGAATTTTCAAATTAAATGGCGGATGACACATATTTAGCAAAAGTCTTTGGTTCAAAATATCTGAAGTACAAATATTTCAATACGTTTAGTAAAGAATATTAATTAATTCCAAATTCTTTTTGTCCGGCAGCTAACTCAACGATAGTCTGATAAAACGTTCTTAGAAGATCAGTTCTCGTTTAGAAAAAGATACTCTCATATGATAGTGTAAGAGATTTTGGACATTAATGCAATGCTCATGTATTATTAATTTGCAAACTGAACTTGTTAATCACATTTCTACACCAAAATGGCTTACTGTTAATACACTGTGGTGTTCAATATGAGTCATTATCCTTAGGCTGGTGGTGATATTATTTTTCGTTAGAATCTTGAAAAACATTTAAAAACATAAATTAATAAATTATTTCAAAAATAAACTTGGTAAAATATTAAATAATTACCATTCTCATATTTCATTACTTACTACAGGATCCTTATTATTTCTATCAACAATTTTTTTTCTATCTATAGAGTACACTGTTTGGTAATACTCTTACAAATTATTCTGCTGTGGATTTCAATAAATGGTCTTTCGTCTTATGGATAGAGAATACTTTTCAGTGGAACTGACCTACGGAGAACTAACTAGGGGAATTCTATGCTGCCATCTTTTTACTCACACATGATGGTGGACATACCAAATAACATTAAAAGAAACATCTGTAACGCTGTGGAAGTACAACATAATCCAGTTTTTTTACCGTTCGGTAACCGGTCGACAATATTGTCGGACAAAGTAAATTATTTCGTCACTATTTCACACTACACCATATTCGTCCGGTATTTAATCTATTGTTGCAGCCATGGGCAGAAGACAGAACTTATGAGCTGTGCTAGTTTGGTCCAAAGACGTAAAAAAAAAGGCGAACTTGACAGTTTTTTTTTTTTAGAATATCCCCTGTTAGTGAGAAGGGATGAAGTAGGGGCGTTTATTCTGTTTCAAGAACTGAGACAAGATGAAAAGAAATTTGAATCCTTGTAAACCTCCAAAGTTATATCCCACAAAAAGGGGCCTTTTTTTCAAACTAAACTGATTGATTAATCTGTCGAAATCAATGTCAAGTAAATCCACATTTTATAAAACTCTGTAAGAACACTTCGCCCGTATTGAAGGTCGCCGGACGAACTGCCCGGCGAACTGCCGGAAAGTGTGAACGCACAAATACTGAGCAGTATCACTCCGCAACTGTCCGCCCAGCGACCGGACGTTTGTAGCGGCCAATCACGCAGCCGTACGGCGGAAACTGTCGGATAAGTAGTGTGAACGCGCTCATGCCCGTCAACGTATCCGAGAGCTGGACGAATATAAAACCCCGGATAGTGTGAAAGGGGCCTAATACAGGGCGAATATGAATTAGACCGACAAGGTTCATCACGACAGAATGAGTTGAAAACATCCATAGGTACGACTTATAGTCTAAAGTGTTTCCCAAGGCTGGTTGGTACACAGCTTTGACGTTGGGTCTGAACAACATTTCTATTGTATGTAAATAATAAAGTATTTGAGATGGAAGACCGAGCATCTAGATTATGTTTAACTGATTTACGTTCTACAAAAATCGCGGATTTTGGTTGCCGTAGCAAAATTATTTAATTGAAATAATTAGGGGCAGTAACCCGTCACCAAAATAAATGTAAAATAAAAGAGTGAATCCCAATTATTTCAACTGCAGTCTTATCCTATATATATATAGTATCTTAACAATAATAAATAAATTTAAGATGAATTAGCAAAATCATTGTTGAAATTTAGGTTCCAGGCTGACTAAAAGAAGAAGAAAAAAATCAGTGTTCAGGTTCGCACAGTAGATTATTCGTGACAACCTCGTGATAAATCGATGTATTTCGTATTAATATGCATTTAAATCATCGATCTAATTTTTAATTTCCTTTTCGACGTTGTCGTTAACTCTCGCATTTTGTCAGCATTGGACGTTTTAGGCTTTTTGGTTTCCTTTCGACACGAGCTTTTCTCTAACTAGCGGTTTTTTTGTGATTCCGAGAATATTTACGGCAATATGAGATGGCACTTTTTAAAAATTATTTTGTAATTTTCAATTTAATAGCGATTTTCACTTACATTCCGGCGAACATTTTTGTTATCTCACTTTGGGGCCTAGTAGTTAGTTCTCCACAAGCTCATCATAATGACACCTGAATCATTGTCATAAGTAATCGCGTTTCCACGCTAAACCTATTAATAACTTTACACAAAGCCAACTCGTTACAATCACGCTCCACGCGCCGACACTGGTGTGACGACGTCGCAGGTAAAACAAACACTGCTCGAAAAAAACACGCACAAGCATGTTCCATCCTTCGCGGGCGCAAAATTAGAGAGCCACTTACAATTTTTGAGGAGCCAGCGACCTCGCACATGTTAGCGGTTCCGGTAACTTTCTTCATTGTTAAGTTAGCTGTTGCCTACGTGCATTTATTTTCTTTGAAGAAGTATTTATTTCTCACAGCGTGCGGTGGGATCGTGCCACCCGCGCGAAGTTTGACCCTTCTTGGGGCGAGAGTGTGAGGTCAGATTGTTGACCGCGGTGTTGCTGGAGTTAAAGCAACAGGGCGGTTACACACATCTGACAACATGGCGTGGGGGCAGCACTACTATAACATCCGTAGCTTTTGCGATCCGAGGGAATGGCCCAGTCATGCTTGACGAGAAATAACCTTCTAACAGACTGCCCCCGAGGTCCAGTTGGTTCCAATACGTACCTGAATTGCAGTATTTAGCTTTTATTTTCGAAACCTTTCAGTGCGAGCATGCTCGGAGGGACACCCTTTTATTTCATCCGTGTACCTACACATTCACCTGATAATATTATTAGTAGAGACCGGAAAAATTCGCGAATTCATTTCGCGATAGGCTCAAATACAAATAGTTATATCTCAGTGCTGCCTCTGCTATTGGCTCACAACTCACCTGGTTGACTCTGGGCCAATGAGAAACACACGACCAAAGATTCATCGAATTCACAGGCTGCTACGCTGGGACGTCTCGCAAGACAGCGGCCAACGAGTGGGTGACATTTTACCGAGTGTACGTAGAACTACGGAGTTCATCCTGCAGGTCGTTTAACCCGCGAATTTTTCCGGGTCTCTAATCATCAGAGACGTGTTCATCAATGGCGCGGCCTCACCTGTAGGTGTTCCGGACGAAGGTGCGCAGGATCTTGGAGCGGCGGTCCGCCTCGATGCCGTACAGCACGTCGTCCCCGGAGAAGGCGAGGTAGGCCTCGGCGCGCACCACTCCCAAGAGGAGGTCGTAGCGCGCGAGGCGCGACACCACGGCCTTGCTCTCCAGCGGGGAGGAGGGCGAGGACGAGGAGGAGGACGAGGAGGAGGAGGACGAGGAGGAGGAGGAGCCCTCGGAGGGAGGAGGCGGCGGTTCCCCGCCGTCCACCACCACGCCGTCCACGCTGGGCCCGAAGGCGGGCGAGAAGTCTGGCGCGCGCACCGCCGCCGACAGCAGCGCCTCTAGCGGCCGGTCGCGCAGGCAGCGCAGCAGCTGCGTGGCGGGCTGGTCCGGGGAGCAGCCGGCGTGGCGCGCCACCTGCCGCGCGTAGTGGCCCGGGTTGTCGACCAGCGCGCCGGGGCCCAGCGCCGAGCCGCTCATCAGCACGGCGCGGTGGAACAGCGTGCCTGCGCAGCCGCCATGTTGTTGCGCCCAAAACATCACATTGGATCTCCGTTGATAAAAAAAAATAACTGTCATAAAAAATGTGTTCGTGCAAATAAAAGGACTGGGATTATTTTATAAATACGATTAGCAAAATATAAATTGAATAAAATTATAACATTTAAATAATGACCGAGTGTTCGATATTAATATAAACACGTGTATAAAAATAATTAGTTAATTTAACAAAATAAGAAGAGACAATGAGTACGCTGAATGTTCTTCTTATTTATGATTTTTCATTATTAATTTAATAATAATATAACATTTTATAGTTTATAATGCGAATAAATTAAACATACGCGAACATAACCTCACTTTTATAAATACTCTCGAAAATAACTTGAAGTTTATAAAGAAAATTTCTATCATAATTATTAACAATTAATAACAATTTTTAAATATACGGACCCAAAATTAAAATAAATCATAAAGTGCACGGTTTAAAAAGACAAATATAATTGGCATTTGTATGTAGCCTTTTTTCATCCTGTCAATTTTTGTTGCATGCTGCGCGCGCATCGTAAAAATTTACTCTCATATTTTTTCCCCCCATTGCGCGCGTAAAGTAGTATAACTTCAAAGCAGGTCATTGAAAACTGTTTTTACAATGGAAACACTGCACTTCAACCAATGTTTTGGGCAAAACAATTAGCTGGAGAAAAAAAAAAAAACAGCTTCACACACTTACCGTGGCATAATATTAATTATGAAACGCTAAGCACCTTGATAATGTCTTATTTAACAATAATCTACAAACACTAAAAATATTGTAACTGAATTAAAATTATTTAATTGAAATAATTTATATTAAAATCATTTATTCATCAATTTTTGTACCACGGATAAATAGTGTAATTTTTGAAGGTAGATTATTAATTTAGATGTCAAAAGTAATGAAAAGGGTTGCCTTTTTTTTTAACTACCCTTTACCCCACAGTTTGCAAGAAAAACTAGAGTACAATTTACAATGAAATACTTCGAAGCCTATCAGGTATGCATCGCTCACAACATTCAGTTTCAAACAGCTGTCTAAAATCAGAAACACTGACTGTTAAGTGACGTGAACGCCAATGAATTTCTAAGAAAACATTTAACTAATTAATGTGTAAACTAAAGTCACTTCAGACGTAACATAAAACATATGATCGTGAAAGCTGAACAAACCATACGTATCATCGAAAGCCACAAGAGAAAATAATTGTGGTCACACATTTATTTGTGAGGGAAATATATTCTCATGAATCATAACTTGATAATTAAAGGAAATTTTGCTTAAGGTACCAAAGTTCACAAAATTTAGCGCGTAAAAGTGTAACTGACGAATGCATTCCGATTCTGAAAGTCACCGCGTCCCAAAACACAGCCGCTGGAAAACATGTTTGTGTCACATCAATGTCAAACACTAAGTTGTGTTTATGTTGATATTAGTGCAGGCAGTTGTTAAACTTCTATATTTAAAACAGAACCTTTATATTATAAACGCTAAATTTTGTAAACTATGGTGCCTCAAGTAAAATATCCCTTTAATAACAAGTTATGTTTTATGAGAATATATTTTCTCACAAATAATAGGTTTGACATCATTTTATGTTGGGGTGTTTTGATGGCATGTTTGGTTTGTTCAGCATTAACGTTTATGCTCTTTAGGGCGTGTCTGTAGTTGTTTCAGTTTAATTATTGTTTGAATGTTTTCTAGGAAATACCATTATTGACTACAGCGTATGACTTAACAGCCAGTGTCCCTGATTTCAGGCAGCTGTTTAATACTGAATGTTGTGAGTGTTGCACACCTGCCAGGCGTCGAAGTATTTCGTTTTAAATTTTATACTGTATTTCCTCGAAAACGGCAGGGTGAAGGGTAAATCAAGAAAAGCTATTTCTTTCTTTTAGAGATTTATATTACTAACATGCCTTTAAAAACTACATTTTTTCTTTGCGTCCGATACAAAAAAACATGGGAAATAAGTTTATATAATTAAATTATTTCAATCAAATTATTTCACTTCAGCAAAAATATCTACAATGTTTGTAGGATTTTTATTCATTCATATATTACCAAGAAGTCACTTAAGAATTTGCTGAGTGTGGATAAGTTTATCTCGTTTTGAAACTATTTTATGAAGAGTGAAAAGTTCTGGAAAAGAGGTTTTTTATTCTCCATAATATTTTCTATAGAGATGAAACGCCCAGTACAGGTTCTTTAAATCAATCAAGAGACTTGCATTACACCTTTATCTTAATTTCTCCGTCATATGATGTTATGGTTACTGCTCAAATTTCATGATTACCCTTTCCACGACAAGACGACTGCGCGCCAGTCCACAGCCTTGCGCTTAGAGGCGATACTGCGCTAGAAGCACCAGTAAGCGTCGTACTTATCCTCTATACTCACAAACACAAATACCTCCCTGAATAGGTGGTCCCTTTAACCTGTATATATTTGCCTCCGTGAACCTAGGGGAACGTATCAGCTTATAGGTGAGCCAAATAGATCTTTGTGATAGAAAAACTATTCTGAAATACATTTTATGAACTGTAATAGTCCAAAAAATAAAAACAATCGTAAATTTTAAAATAAGTTATGATTATGGGATTACAAAATTGAAAATCAAATATTTTTCTCGACCCTTATTGTATGTATTTAGCTTAGTGGGTAAGTGTGTTAGCAATACTTTCTAGTATGTTTAAAACTCGGGGATGGACATTTTGTTAAATCTTTCATATATAATTTAGTATTTCATTTTAAGCTGTTTGGTTTAGCAAAATTATATTATTATTTGTAATAATGTTTAAATTATTGTTATAATAACTTCAATACATAGCTCAGTTTGTTGGTCATGTTTCTAGGGGAGACTGATAAAATAGACATTTATCACATTAAGAATCTTTGAAAATGTCCAAAATGCTACATTTCATTTCTACACTAGAACATAAAACAATTGAAAATACCTTTTGACGTTGAAAACTATTGAACACACTTTAACGATTATTCAAACCTCCCCCCTCCCCAATAGCTTAAGTGTTATTTTTTTTTAGAATATACTAAAAAAATTTCAAGCGAACATTTAATATGTCAATTTCAGTAGTTAACAATTCCAAAAGAGGTTTAAACTACTAGTACCCCAGGAAAGCTGTACCTACATTTGTTTTGAATCATCACTGTAACTGAGTCAATATCCTTTCCTTTAATATATTATGAATTAGTAGAGACCTGTAAAATTCGCACATTCATTTCGCGATAGGAGAGTGTCCAAATACTTCTGACATTATTTTGCTTCAGTGATTGGGCCACAGTTTATCTGAAGGACTCTGCGCCAATGAAAAATCTTTAACAGAAGAATTAGCGAATCACGATCATTCCAGTCAACAGGTGTTAAGAGTCGGTAACCAATCAGCAGATGTAATTTGCACGAGTCCGTAGAGGATCATCGAGTCTATCCTTTAGGGATTTGAAATCGCGAATTTTACAGGTCTCTATGAATTAGGCATAAAGGAAAGATCGAAGAAAGCTAAGATGGGGTCATATACCTATTCTCAAATACTTTTTTTTTTTTTTGCTGTCTTGGTCACGCGCAAGTTTTATTAAGTATTCTTTAGAATACAGTCCTTTCTCGCTCTCTTTATCCGCGTACACGGGCGGATAGTAGTAGGAGTGTTGGTATCCCAGGCCAGGTTGTGGGGGTGGGGAAGAGTCAGGATTGTGGTGGGGGGAGGGGAGGGAAGCAGTGTAAATACAAAGTGCTTCCAAGCAGCCTTCCTACCCTCTCCAAACCCGAATAAAAGTAGGCCTACCCACCCTCCCTTGGCCGGCAGCTACCGGGTGCCTCGTCTGATGGCGTTACCGTGTAACCTGTCTTCCTTCCACCCCCCTTCCACTTCCTTCTCTCGTCCTTGCCATGCATAATGCATGCCGGTGGGGGCAGTGGAGGGGGGTCGGGCGGGCAGGCAGAAGCAGGCACGGTGACGTCAGACTGCGGGAGGGGGGAGGGTGCGGCTCGCGACACGCGGCAAGGGATGTTTAATTTTCCCGACAAGCCTGGAGACAGGTCCGAACCTGCTTTTCGGATCCCCGGCCGAGACGAGAGGGCGTGGCTCCGCTTATCCAGGCGCCATTTCACACGTCGATGTCTCTGACGTGCAAACACACCTTAGCTCCAGGTGTGCGGGGCTTTATGGCGCCGGTGACTTCGCGAATGGAACGGAAGTAGATTTTTGGAACGGAAGTGTGTAGTCACGGTGACGGATAGCGCGTACCATAGTTCACAGAGTCAAACTTCATAGCATACTATTTTTAACGGATTCTTTTTGACGTGACAACGTCTAATAAATCGATGAACGCCGGCTGCACGCACGAAAAAGTGTCCCGTTACGCACATTGTCCCGTTACGCTGTGTCCCGTTACGCTCATTGTACGCTTGCGCCGCATCTATCTCTCTTCCACTAGATTGGAACAACCATCGATTTGACTTTTTCGAGGCACATTAAACTTGAAACACTCCCATTCGTTTCCTACTTTTCCTATCATTGTCCTATCCTTAACAGAATAACACAGATTGGAAGAAGTTAAATAGCAAACATGTATAAAAGTTATATTTAAAATAACCTCTTCGTTAAAGTAATAAACATATTTGAATTAATGAGTGCAAATAAAAGTAAATGTATCAATTAATTATAGATTTCATTTCACTCCTACTTTGTATCCATACAAAATAGTGATAACTCAATAAAAATGATTCAATTTTATTCATAAAAGCATGCAATCATTTCATAATTGTTTTGTTATGACGTTGTCACGTTAAACTGTCGTCCGTAAACCGACTTTACAGAAAACCAATTTTTTTTTTAACAAGATTGGCAAGACATGGGGTGTAAACAGTTGCGCAAGTTATGACAATTTCCATAGTCTTGCGCGCCTTTTTGCAGCTATGATATTACACAACTGAGTGAATATCCGTTGAAAATAATAATTGTAGAAGAAAAAAAAACGAATGCAAAATTTTAGGACTAGCATTTAAATAAAATGAATGACAAAAAAAAAATCAACATGGCGTGTGAAACGGATCCTTAAAAAGTCACAAACGGCCACACGGTCAATGAACTGTCAGATGACAAATTTTATGTCTACAGAAATACGCTATAACTATTGTTTCAAACAGTTTTCAGGCCATTATAAAATTCTTTTATCTCTTAGTAATAAAAATTAGACTTAGTTAAATCATATAACTTAATTTAATAGAGAAGATGAAGTTTATTGTGCAAGGCTATTGCAATCAGTTTCTCCTGTGAAGTAATTCTTATCTTTTTTTTTTTTTTTTCGTAAGATTAGCATTTCGTTTTCTTATTTATTTTTAATAACCTCTAAATTTTTTTTTACTATACTTTTGAAACTAAGATGGTAGGCTATTTTGGCGAAAGGAGTAAAATATTGGTTACGTGTTTTCTTTTCTGCCTTGAGATATGGATTTATAAAAAAAATTAGACTAATTGCAAAAAAAAAAAAAAAAAAATTGAAAATATCAAAAACGCTAACAAATTTTGCATGTTTATTTTCTTGATTTAGAATTCAGGAGAATGTATAAGTTACGTCATCTTAATTAAATATAAGAAAACTTTTACCACAAATAAATACTGCGTGTGAATTAAAACTATATTTGCCCTGTGTTTGTGGTCTGAAAGTTTGTCTGAGGTGGAAAGGATGCAAATAACATAAATCTCGCGAAGAACGACGAAAATTGGAAACGTCGATGTTTGAACTGTGTTACACTCGACTGGTATTGGTGTGTGTGTGTGTGTGTGTGTGTGTGTGTGTGTTGTCTGTGGAGGGAAACAATTTTCTCGCTCGTGGCGTTGGGTGAGCGATTTCCCGCTGATGAATTTTTTTTTTCAGTCCCACGAGAACACAAACGAAATGATAAAGCCAGGCATCGCAGCTGTTCCGGTTTCCCGACTTGGAACAGCGCTATAAATAAACTTGCCTTTCGACTAGCCTACACCGTTAACAAATTTTTAACCTTAAATGTACGACTATCACTGGCTGCAAAATTATCCAGGGATACTCGTAAATCTACGGTTATCTTCGTACGGGTGCTACGTTCACTTGCTTTGAAAACTAATCAACAATAGTAATCATGTTATCTAAACATTTTTAACAAAAACATTTAATTTATGATAATTCAGATAATTTTAACCATGACTTAACTCTTGAAACCCTGAACACGCATACACTGCAGTTTAGAAAGAAAGTTTCTGATACTGTTTTTGTAATAAATGGTTTTATAAATGTTTACCACAGCACTGAAATATTAAACAAAATTGGTCTTAGAGTTCCTTCATTCAATCATAGAACAATGCGACCTTTTCGAACGTATCACATAAAAAATGAGCTATCAAAATGGTGTACTGATAATTGTAATGATATTTTGAAAGATTTAGACCCTTTCAAAAGGGCAAAAAACTCAATGAAAGACATTTTGAATTCTTAATTTTCTTGCAGTTAAAATAATTTCTGATGTAAATAATGTATTATTGTTTTTTCATTTATTATGTATTAATTTAAAATTGACAAATTTAGTTATTATATTTTTTTCAAATGTCTTTTTTCATGTGTTTATGTTTGTGTTGTCCCATTTTATTATTGTGGTATTATTGTGTTTTGTGTGTGTTATTGTTACATTTTTTGTAATAATTTTTAAGTGCCCACTTGTTAAAGGCTCTGACTGTTGGTAGGCACTCAAATAATTATAATAAATAAATAAATAAATAAATAAACAAAACATTTAGACACGTGTTGAGTCTACAGCGAAGACCTTCTTTTTTTTCTTTCGTGTATTTACATTGTTTACAAATAAACACACAACACAGAAGACGGAATCTGGCGTTGTTCCTACGGAAATCCAGTCATCTGTGATTACGAAGAACTTTTCGTTTCTTTCAGGTAAATTCTTCGTTTAAAAGTTCGTAAATTGACTGTAATTTCTAACGGTGTACAGATGAAGGTGGATTTATAACCTGAATTTTTTTTTTACGTTTGAACAAAAATAAAACAAACAAAACAATTCTAACCAAACTTCACCTCTTGCAGTAAAGAGTGGTCAAATCAAACATTATTTCAGCAGAATGTTTTACGTAATACTTTGAATACTTACAATAACGTAAAACAGATATGATATTGTGCCTACTTGTGGACTAAAATTATTTTTAAATTAATAAACTCCATTTTCCACCCTCCCTTGCAAATATTGATTCGTCGGGTCAAAAACCATTTCTGAGAAAATGTTTCGGTACTGCTCTTAGAAAGTGTAATAACCTAAAAAAGATGCAACTTTTAAAAAATATAGTGACAGTTATTATGTCTTATCAATTTAAAAAACACTTCCTATTTTTACCTGTTTTGTCCAAGTTTTCCCCTTAACGATAGTAGACAATGGTTTGTAGGTATTTCCCGAAAGTTGTACAACGGTACGAACTATAGTACGTACCTAATAAATCTTCGGAAAAAAAAAAAAAGGAATGCGATAGAGTAAATTTGAGACCGTAGGTCAACTGTTTGCAAGATCTCATTCAAACATTAAAAGTAACAAAATAAAAAGTATTACCCTTTGGCACAGTCTACAGGCGTAGGTAGATTTAGTAATACCTACTTATTCTGCAAATGTTATGGAAACTTCCATAATCTTCAGGAACATTTTAAAAACTTAATGTAAATTTTTTATATTCCATGCAGAGAAAATATTTCGAATGCTTTAAACTTAATGCAACCAGCATTAGAAAGCCGAGAACGAATTTTCATACTATGCCTACTGAGGCAGTAGTGAATATTTTTGATCATCAAACTCAAACTTTTGTCCCTTGCACTTCTAACACGTGGGCACATATACTTTTGCTTTGAACCAAGGCTTAGTATAATATTAACACTGTTAAAAATAAATACGAACAAATGTGATAGGTAGTAAGAAAGTTTAAATATGTTTTAATTTTTTCTCAAAAATTTGTTTCATCCAATAGTTTAAGATAATGAATATGATTTTTACAGCAAATGATAAGGGATTTAATAGTTTACCTGATAAAAAAGTTAACATTTTTTTGTCTCTCAATCCTTCTTATTTCCACCCATTGCAGGAATGGTTGGTTACATAAAAATTTTCTTTAGAAATTTTTTATTGACCAAATTTAGGAAGTTAAAATAAATAAGAATGGATTCAATATGGTACTTGGTACGAAATTTTTATTTATATATTTTTTTCTAAACTTTGATTTTTTTAACCCCTTGCAGTAATGTTTCTTCTTAAAAAAATGTTTCAGACAGAAGTTTTAGATGATTTTTAGATGATTTACAATCACTTGTTATATATTCTATAGTTTATCTTCTAAGAGAGTGGTGAATTTTTTTTGTTCTATAACCTTTTTTTCACCCTTTGCAACAGTGGTTTATTGTATAAAAAAAAATTGTTTCAGACAAAAGTTTTGGATAACGAATTTTAAGGTTTACAAACAATATGATCGTATTTTATATGTTTATTATTAAGGAAGTTATGAACTTTTTTTGTCTATAAATGCACGTAATTTCAACCCTTTCCACCAGTTATTTCAGAAGAAAGTTTTAGATAATATTTAATAGTATACATGGTTCAGAAATTATAATTTTTTTTATTTCCCTCTCTGTTTTTTCCCCAACCTCTTGCAGGAATTGGTAGTATTATCAAAAAAATTGTTTTATAACAGAGTTTTAGTTTAAAATTATCTATATATATAAAAATTTAGCTTCCGTATGTATTTGGCCGCAAAACTCGGAAAGTATACGATGGTTTGGATTGAAATTTTTACAGAACATTGCATCTTAACAGAAGAGTGTTCATCTATATATATAAAAATTTAGCTTCCGTATGTATTTGGCCGCAAAACTCGGAAAGTATACGATGGTTTGGATTGAAATTTTTACAGAACATTGCATCTTAACAGAAGAGTGTTTATATGAAATAAAAGTTTGGGAAAATCCACCGGAAAAGTCGGAAAAAAAAGTTTCTATAACTAAATATCATGGTCACCCAACTTAGTTGTGACCACGCTCGACGATGCTGTACCATATTGTCGAAGTTCAAGCACATCAGGCTACTCGACCATTGTGCCTTGACGACTATAATTTACACAAATATGTATATATATATATATTTCAAGAAAGAATAAAAAACTTTATTTAATTTGAAAGTATATTCTTTCGACTCTATTGATAAAAATACGTTTAAATTAAAAAATATTCAAATTTTTGGAGCACAGTAAAAAAAATGCATTTAACCACGAATATGCGAGTTAAACTTCAGAACGATCCAACAGCAGTCATATTTTCAAGACAATTAATTGAAGTTGGTAACGGCACTGTACCTACAAATCCAGAAACAGGAAATATCAGCTTATCATCTGATTTATGCAACATCGTAGATTCAAAAGAGGAATTAGTAGACAAGGTATTCCAAAACATCGAAACAAAATTCAAAAATCATGCATGGTTGAGCGAAAGAGCCATTCTAGCGGCTAAAAATGTTGACGTACACGATATGAACAATAGTATTATAAACAGAATCGAAGGTGAAACAATGACATACAAATCTATTGATTCAGTAGTGCACCAAAATGAAGCAGTGAACTTTCCAACGGAATTTCTCAATTCACTCGATGTTCCAGGATTACCACCACATATTTTGAATTTGAAAATTGGTGTGCCAATTATATTGCTTCGAAATATCTGTCAGCCTAAATTATGTAATGGTACACGATTAGTAGTTAAAAAATTAATGGATAATCTTATTGAAGCAACAATTTTGATTGGACTTCATAAAGGTGAAGACGTATTACTTCCACGAATGCCACTTATTCCGACAGATATGGCGTTCGAGTTCAAACGACTTCAATTTCCAATACGCCTTGCGTTCGCTATGACCATCAATAAAGCACAAGGACAATCTTTGCAAGTGTGCGGTTTGAATTTAGAAAATGAATGCTTCTCTCATGGACAGTTATATGTCGGGTGCTCCAGAGTCGGTAAACCATCTGATCTATATGTTTATGCAAAAAATGGGAAAACAAGGAATGTAGTCCTTCCATTAGCTTTACAATAAAAATATTTAAGCTAAACACATTTTTATTTCTTCTATTACATTCCACAGCCATGCACAGTAAAATATTAAATTAAACAATGAATAAATATTAAACTGTGCCACAGCAAAGCGTGGCCGGGTTTAGCTAGTATGAAATAAAAGTTTGGGAAAATCCACCGGAAAAGTCGGAAAAAAAAGTTTCTAAATTCCGTATGTATTTGGCCGCAAAACTCGGAAAGTATACGATGGTTTGGATTGAAATTTTTACAGAACATTGCATCTTAACAGAAGAGTGTTTATATGAAATAAAAGTTTGGGAAAATCCACCGGAAAAGTCGGAAAAAAAAAGTTTCTATAACTAAATATCATGGTCACCCAACTTAGTTGAGACCACACTCGACGATGCTGTACCATATTGTCGAAGTTCAAGCACATCAGGCTACTTTTTTTAAATTTTATTTTTAATTAAAAGATTGATGGCACACTGGCAAGTTTTTTTGAGTCACCAGTGTGCCAGCAATCTCCCCCCCCCTTAATGTTGTAGTTTTAAGTCACCCCGAGTCATTGTGCAAATGTAGTGTTGGTTGAAGGTTGTTATTAAGACAATACAAATTACACCCATGTCTTACCCGGGATTCGAACCCGGAGCCCCCGCACCGTAGCCCGGTGGGCCGTCGACTGCGCTACGGAGGCCGACGTCTACTCGACCATTGTGCCTTGACGACTATAATTTACACAAATATGTATATATATATTTCAAGAAAGAATAAAAAACTTTATTTAATTTGAAAGTATATTCTTTCGACTCTATTGATAAAAATACGTTTAAATTAAAAAATACATTTCGTACAATACATTTGAAAATTAAATAATTATTATCTTATAGCTTATATCTTATATATTGCTATTATAATTTGTTATAATCACGTACGTTGTTATGATAATTGTTGATATATCAAACCGGTTGTCATATCAACCCTGTTGTCATAGCAAAATGTGTTTGTTGATTTTTCCAACAATAATCTTTTAACACTTTTGTTTTGTTTTCTAATAAGCCAAATATTGATTAAGCACAAAATGTGTCACTGTGACCAGTTTATGTGTATGGTATCATTTATAAATGTTTAATTAAAGAATGGAATTGGTTGGATTTCATCTGTAAAGTGAGTAAACTTATGTTTTATAAAAAAATTGTGATTTAATGAAACACTATTTTCAGAATTTTGTATTCATATAGTTTTTTTATCTTGGAAATAATTTAACTTTATTTTTTCACTGGAAATATGAATTATGTAGGCTACTATCATTAAACCTTATGGTGCCAAAGTATGAAAAATCGTGTTTTCTGTGTTGTGCGAAAATTGTCAAGGCCGAAAAATCCTCTTAAAGTATATATATTAACTAAGACACGTTTTTCGACACTTAACCACATTCTATCGTTGTGAGTTGAGCTACCCTATTATTAGCTGCTTTTTCTCATAAAATATTGCAGAAGTTTTATGTTTCTGGGCATCGCACAGCATGTGACACTGGAAATGTGTTTTTCATATTTATTTGTTTACAATAAAAACTTCACATTTTAATTAATTTAATTACATGTTTTAAAAGTATACATTTGTTTATTTTGAGTTTATTTTGGTTAATTATAAATTTTTATTCGCTTTTTAAACTTATATTTTTTTATATATTTCTTAGTAATTTTATCAATGAAACAGTCAGTATAACTTTCATAGAAGGTTTTATATAAATTGACTTAATTTTTTTTCAATACATTCTGTGTAAACAATTATGAACGGAACAATAATTACAGAACTAATATTTCATTGTATTAAGAAAAAATTTAAGATTTAAAAAATAAAATCCATGAATATTATTTTATAACTACGTAGACAAGGTATTCCAAAACATCGAAACAAAATTCAAAAATCATGCATGGTTGAGCGAAAGAGCCATTCTAGCGGCTAAAAATGTTGACGTACACGATATGAACAATAGTATTATAAACAGAATCGAAGGTGAAACAATGACATACAAATCTATTGATTCAGTAGTGCACCAAAATGAAGCAGTGAACTTTCCAACGGAATTTCTCAATTCACTCGATGTTCCAGGATTACCACCACATATTTTGAATTTGAAAATTGGTGTGCCAATTATATTGCTTCGAAATATCTGTCAGCCTAAATTATGTAATGGTACACGATTAGTAGTTAAAAAATTAATGGATAATCTTATTGAAGCAACAATTTTGATTGGACTTCATAAAGGTGAAGACGTATTACTTCCACGAATGCCACTTATTCCGACAGATATGGCGTTCGAGTTCAAACGACTTCAATTTCCAATACGCCTTGCGTTCGCTATGACCATCAATAAAGCACAAGGACAATCTTTGCAAGTGTGCGGTTTGAATTTAGAAAATGAATGCTTCTCTCATGGACAGTTATATGTCGGGTGCTCCAGAGTCGGTAAACCATCTGATCTATATGTTTATGCAAAAAATGGGAAAACAAGGAATGTAGTCCTTCCATTAGCTTTACAATAAAAATATTTAAGCTAAACACATTTTTATTTCTTCTATTACATTCCACAGCCATGCACAGTAAAATATTAAATTAAACAATGAATAAATATTAAACTGTGCCACAGCAAAGCGTGGCCGGGTTTAGCTAGTATGAAATAAAAGTTTGGGAAAATCCACCGGAAAAGTCGGAAAAAAAAGTTTCTAAATTCCGTATGTATTTGGCCGCAAAACTCGGAAAGTATACGATGGTTTGGATTGAAATTTTTACAGAACATTGCATCTTAACAGAAGAGTGTTTATATGAAATAAAAGTTTGGGAAAATCCACCGGAAAAGTCGGAAAAAAAAAGTTTCTATAACTAAATATCATGGTCACCCAACTTAGTTGAGACCACACTCGACGATGCTGTACCATATTGTCGAAGTTCAAGCACATCAGGCTACTTTTTTTAAATTTTATTTTTAATTAAAAGATTGATGGCACACTGGCAAGTTTTTTTGAGTCACCAGTGTGCCAGCAATCTCCCCCCCCTTAATGTTGTAGTTTTAAGTCACCCCGAGTCATTGTGCAAATGTAGTGTTGGTTGAAGGTTGTTATTAAGACAATACAAATTACACCCATGTCTTACCCGGGATTCGAACCCGGAGCCCCCGCACCGTAGCCCGGTGGGCCGTCGACTGCGCTACGGAGGCCGACGTCTACTCGACCATTGTGCCTTGACGACTATAATTTACACAAATATGTATATATATATTTCAAGAAAGAATAAAAAACTTTATTTAATTTGAAAGTATATTCTTTCGACTCTATTGATAAAAATACGTTTAAATTAAAAAATACATTTCGTACAATACATTTGAAAATTAAATAATTATTATCTTATAGCTTATATCTTATATATTGCTATTATAATTTGTTATAATCACGTACGTTGTTATGATAATTGTTGATATATCAAACCGGTTGTCATATCAACCCTGTTGTCATAGCAAAATGTGTTTGTTGATTTTTCCAACAATAATCTTTTAACACTTTTGTTTTGTTTTCTAATAAGCCAAATATTGATTAAGCACAAAATGTGTCACTGTGACCAGTTTATGTGTATGGTATCATTTATAAATGTTTAATTAAAGAATGGAATTGGTTGGATTTCATCTGTAAAGTGAGTAAACTTATGTTTTATAAAAAAATTGTGATTTAATGAAACACTATTTTCAGAATTTTGTATTCATATAGTTTTTTTATCTTGGAAATAATTTAACTTTATTTTTTCACTGGAAATATGAATTATGTAGGCTACTATCATTAAACCTTATGGTGCCAAAGTATGAAAAATCGTGTTTTCTGTGTTGTGCGAAAATTGTCAAGGCCGAAAAATCCTCTTAAAGTATATATATTAACTAAGACACGTTTTTCGACACTTAACCACATTCTATCGTTGTGAGTTGAGCTACCCTATTATTAGCTGCTTTTTCTCATAAAATATTGCAGAAGTTTTATGTTTCTGGGCATCGCACAGCATGTGACACTGGAAATGTGTTTTTCATATTTATTTGTTTACAATAAAAACTTCACATTTTAATTAATTTAATTACATGTTTTAAAAGTATACATTTGTTTATTTTGAGTTTATTTTGGTTAATTATAAATTTTTATTCGCTTTTTAAACTTATATTTTTTTATATATTTCTTAGTAATTTTATCAATGAAACAGTCAGTATAACTTTCATAGAAGGTTTTATATAAATTGACTTAATTTTTTTTCAATACATTCTGTGTAAACAATTATGAACGGAACAATAATTACAGAACTAATATTTCATTGTATTAAGAAAAAATTTAAGATTTAAAAAATAAAATCCATGAATATTATTTTATAACTACGTAGACAAGGTATTCCAAAACATCGAAACAAAATTCAAAAATCATGCATGGTTGAGCGAAAGAGCCATTCTAGCGGCTAAAAATGTTGACGTACACGATATGAACAATAGTATTATAAACAGAATCGAAGGTGAAACAATGACATACAAATCTATTGATTCAGTAGTGCACCAAAATGAAGCAGTGAACTTTCCAACGGAATTTCTCAATTCACTCGATGTTCCAGGATTACCACCACATATTTTGAATTTGAAAATTGGTGTGCCAATTATATTGCTTCGAAATATCTGTCAGCCTAAATTATGTAATGGTACACGATTAGTAGTTAAAAAATTAATGGATAATCTTATTGAAGCAACAATTTTGATTGGACTTCATAAAGGTGAAGACGTATTACTTCCACGAATGCCACTTATTCCGACAGATATGGCGTTCGAGTTCAAACGACTTCAATTTCCAATACGCCTTGCGTTCGCTATGACCATCAATAAAGCACAAGGACAATCTTTGCAAGTGTGCGGTTTGAATTTAGAAAATGAATGCTTCTCTCATGGACAGTTATATGTCGGGTGCTCCAGAGTCGGTAAACCATCTGATCTATATGTTTATGCAAAAAATGGGAAAACAAGGAATGTAGTCCTTCCATTAGCTTTACAATAAAAATATTTAAGCTAAACACATTTTTATTTCTTCTATTACATTCCACAGCCATGCACAGTAAAATATTAAATTAAACAATGAATAAATATTAAACTGTGCCACAGCAAAGCGTGGCCGGGTTTAGCTAGTAAATAAATAAAATAAGGTAGTTGTGATTTTTTTTCGTCTCTACACTCTAAAAAAAAATTGTACTTTTACAAGGGAAATTCTTGGAAACCCTGTTGCCAAGGATATTTCTTGCAAAACTACAAGGCAGAGCCTTGCAAAATCGCACATGGCACAAAGCTCTGCCTTGTAGTTTTACAAGTAATATACTTGGCAACAGGGTTTCCAAGGATTTTCCTTGTAAAATATACAAAACTTTCTTTCCTAAGCCCCGGTCTAGTCCACCTTCCTGCAGCGCGCGGGGCAACACTCACCGTCGGGCACGGCGCTAGACGTCATCAGCAGGTTGACGCAGGCGGCTCCCGTGCCGTGGCCCATGACGGTGACGCTGGCCGGGTCGCCGCCGAACACGGCGATGTTCTCCTGCACCCAGTGCAGCGCCGCGATCTGGTCCATGAGGCCGTAGTTGGAGGGCGCGCGCTGCTCGTCGCCCGGGTTCACGTTCAGGAAGCCTGCCGCACACGCGATACGCTCGGGCGACACGCCTTCCCCGCCGCCTGCAGCCCAGGTCGTCACCACGACGGCCGAAACACCACAAACCGCCGAACGTACAATAACGCCTGATACCTAGAGACCTGCAAAATTCGCGGGTTCATCAGGTGATAGGCTAGAATCCAAACACATATACCTCTTAGATGATTTTGCTGTTGGCTTACTGTTCATCTGGACGAATCTCATCCAGTTATAAATAGGGACAGGAAAAATTCGCGGGTTCAATGACCTCCAGGATGAACTCCATAGTTCTACGTACACTCGGTCAAATGTCACCCACTCATTGGCTGCTGTCTTGTGAGACGTCCCAACGTAGCAGCCTGTGATTCGATAAAGCTTTGGTTGGGTGTTTCTCACTGGCCCAGAGTCATCCAGGTGAGTCGTAAGCCAATAGCAGAGGCAGCACTGAGGTATAACTATTTGTATTTTAGCCTATCGCGAAATGAATTCGCGAATTTTTCCGGTCTCTAACAATAACTAAAGACTGGAAAAATTCGCGGTTTCAATGACCTCTAGGACAGACTCCACGATCCTCTATGTACTGGGATAAATTGCACCTGCTCATCGGATACTGACTCGAGACACGCGTTACTTGGGATGCTTGTGATTTGATACTTCTTTTGTTGAAGGTTTTTCATTGGCTTAGAGTCCTTCAGCTAAACGGTGGTCCAATCACTGACTCAGCATAAAGGTGTACGAGTTTGGAGTCTAGCCTACCGCGAAATGAATCCGCGAATTTTTCCGGTCTCTAACAATAACTAGAGACCCGGAAATTTCGCGGATTCCTCTGGCCTCAGGACACAGTTCAAAGTTATAGGTGTGCTCGACCCACGTTTACTTTCCCATTGGTTGATTGATTTCTTAGCGAGAACATTTTATATCCTTGTTATTTGTCACTACCTGATTCGCTTGCTTCTCTCCTAGCCGGGCATCGTTGGCTCACGGTCGTAGAGGGGCGTGTCCAAACAACTGCGGGCCAATCATGAACACAGTGCGAGAGTGTGAAGGTTTGCATTCTAGCTTGCGACTAAATGAATCCGCGAAATTTCCGGGTCTCTAACAATAACGCCTAATACCTAGAGACCTGCAAAATTCGCGGATTCATCAGGTGATAGGCTAGAATTCAAACACACATACCTCTTAGATAATTTTGCTGTTGGCTTACTGTTCATCTGGACGAATCTCAAACCAGTTATAAACCCTCAACCAAAGAAGGATCGAATCACAGACAAACCAGCTGAGAAGACTTACAAGTCGGCAGCCAATGAACTTGCGTTATTTTCCCGAGTGTCTATCCTGAAGGCCATCGAAACCGCGAATTTTGCAGGTCTCTACTAATACCATAACGCCGAATGCAAAATTGACCGCAACGCCGACAGCTAGAAAAACTGCTGTGTACCACAACGCTGAAATACAGTAACGCCGAAAAATGTTGTTGTGGGGAGGGGGAGGGGGCAACAGGAGCAAAATTAAAAAAAAACAACTGGATGAATTTGTGAGCTAACCTTACCTAATCTAACCTTTGTGGCAGTCCTGCAATGACATTTTTCGGGGTTAACGTATTTCGGCGTTGTGGTAATTCGGCGTTGTGGTAATTCGGCGTTGTGGTAATTCGGCGTTGTGGTACACAGCAGTTTTCTAGCTGTCGGCGTTGTGGTCGATTTGGCATTTCGGCGTTATGGTTTTCGGCGTTATTGTACGTTCGCCGTTGTGGTGTTTCGGCGTTGTGGTGCGTCCCCGGAGATTTCTATCCGTCCGTCTGTCCGTCCGGACAAACTTTTGTGTTTTCATCCTTTTAGAAGGACGGCTGGAAGAAATCATAACATCCAAATGACAGCTAGCTGTTGGCTTGTCAAATGTTTGCTGTTTCCATAACTATTTTTTTTAAAACTGAAGTATGAACACATTTTACTGACCTGCGGCCAGTACGATGGGCCAGAAAACTATCATCCGTCAGTCTGTCAAAAGTTTGTTAACTTGGTTTTTTTTTTGACGGACGGGCGGTTGAAATTATAACCTCCAAATATCAGCTAGATGTTGGCGTGTCAAATCACATTATATTAGGAGAGTATTTAAGTTTGAATAATTGTTTGGTTGCTTTCGTAATTATGATTATTTAACTAAAGTATGAAAACATTTTAACTGAGCTGGAGCCAATATGGCCAGAAATCTTTCATCCGCCCGTCTGTAAAAATTTTGATAACTTCATTCTTTTGACCCTTAAAGCAGGGTATTGGAAATTCTTGATCAAATTTTGCAAACTTTACGTTCGCAATAAGATGAAAATTATTGTCTACACCTACGAACCTACGAAAGCTCTGGATGGACAAACTAAAAACATCGTGTTTCTTCAAGCTTTGCAATTAATAGCTCAAAAAATATATGAAGAACAATGCTTGGTTGTTTGTTTGTATTCTCGCACTCAAGAACTGCAGGGTCGTAACTAGAAGGAAGGGGTTGCTAGAGGAACTTATGCCCCGGGCTCCGTATTTGGGAAGGGGGGGGGGGGGGGTAAACTGGCATAGTAATTTTTACTTAAGATATTTATTTGAATATCATAGTGTTAAAACACAAAAAATATATAGTTGGAGGGCAGATGAATTGAATTATTTGTATTGAAAGATGCATACATGTATATCGTCAAATATATAAAAGCTGATAAATGTCGCGTATGCATTAAACATGCGATGTTTTAAAAATGAAATTAATGCAAATAAATATATTTGTTTATCATCTAAATTAAATCAAAAATGTTTGGAATAGTGTAATTAATGCGTGGTTGTGATATGAGGGCTTGTCGGGAAAGGTTTTGAGTTGGTTGTTTTGAAAAGAAATGCGGGGCTTCCAAGTTGAGTTCTTGCCTCGGGTGGAAACTAGTTTAGTTAACGTCCCTGAGCTACTGTCGTCTGCAAAGGCCCCGTCATGCCAGAGGTCCCAGCCGTAACACAGGTTAGGGTTTTGCATCTTAAACACTGTATAAGGTGTTATAAAACCACAGTATCACAAAGAGAACGACTTGGCTATAAAAAAAAGTTTGATTACACGTCACGAAAAAGTAAAAACGAAACCGAAATACTTGTCACGAAAGTCACAAAAATTCCCCTTGAATTAAAAATATTAGTACTGCAAAAAAAAAAAATTTCCAGCAGTCTTTTTTTTTTTTACTTTACATTTTGTATTAAGTATTAAAAGTTAGATTCTCTCCACTTAAAATACGCGGAAATTATCTCTGAAAAGGTTTGAGCTTTTAAACTAATAAACTCGACACGTTTCTGCGAATAATTTCAAATATTATACATATAGGAAAAAAAAACATTTTTTAAAAATAATTTTTGACGTTGATTGGTAAGCGCAATACTCTAAAATCAGGAAATTTCGACACCCATCATGTCATTTACTTGCTCCCAAGTTCACGAGGGTCGGGGGTGGGGGTAGATATGATTCAGAGAGAGTCCCCGCAGTGAATTAACGCGAGGCGCGCATCGGTCCGGCAAGGGCGTGCTTTTAGCGCGCGCTGCGAGAGAGCGCTGATGGACTTGCGGGGGGTTTTAGTTCGTTAGCCGCTGCGGCCACCTGCGGCCCGCTGCGGTCAGGTGATGGATCACCCGGGCCTCCTGTCAGGGCCTCGAGAGGGCTTCGCCCTACGGCCGTGCTGCGCCCTCCCTTCAGTGTAGTCGCGATGACGCCGTCCATGCGGTGTTTATACACACACCAGCTCATACACCCGGCCTGCTCTGCTATCCCCCTTTCTATTATTTTAAAAATTTATTTCACGTAGATACATTCCATACAAATCATCTCTATCTCTCTATATGTCTCTCTATAAATCTCCATATATTTCTCTTTCTGTATAAAAAAAACCTATTATCTTTGAAAGATTTGTGCAATGGGAGTGCATGACTTGATGTAATCTTTTGGACATACGCCATTGCTAAGCATTGCGACATTTACAGAGAAAAGTCAAGTTATTGGAACGTTGTGATAGATCAGTTAATTTCTTTTCCAACTTCCTCAGAGAAATATGCATACCGGTGTCCATACCGGGGATTGATATTATCTTTGAAAGATTTGTGCAATGGGAGTGCATGACTTCATGTAATCTTTTGGACATACGCCATTGCCTAGCAATGGCGTATGTCCAAAAGATTACATCAAGTCATAAAAAATCTCTCTATATCTCTATGTAGCTAAGTATATATGTTCCTTTTTTTTTATCAATCTATCTCTTTATCTATATCTCTCTCTTTATCTGTGTATCTCCCTATATATCTCTCTATTCCTCGTTGTATATCTTTATCTCTATATATATACTATCTATATCTTCATCTTTACAAAACAGAAGACGAACGCACAAATATTTATCATTAATGTGTATAAATTTTTTTGGTATCTATATTTTATCTATATTTTTACCTGATCACAGGTGTGACTATTCCAAGGCCAATCGCCAAGTTATTTTTTTCAGTGTCATGTTTTGCAATTGTGTAAATTTTTTTTGAATGGTAGTCTTCCTGTAGTGACCCCCAGAACTTGAGCACTCTCTGTGCCTTGGGGCCTTGTTCCACGGAGGTGCGACACACACACACACACACGCACGCACGCACGCACGCCAGACACACGTGAGCTCCGCGCTGCAATTATGTAATGCCTCAATTACCGCCCGACCGTTCGGGCTCCGAAGCGGCTGAATCGAGGGGGGTGGAGGTGGTATTGAAGCCCGCAAGGCTCGAAGGAAGATGGGGGGGGGGAGGGTAGGTAGTAGCTCACAGAAGCGACAGGCGAGCTACCGGCTCCCGCAGACACCATTGCCAGTCGTCAGGCAACCCCTCCTCCCCTCCTCATCGCCCATGCTACCATTGGGGATGTCACCTCGAACTCGGTTGCACATACTAACGTAATTGCTCGCACCTGAGCGCACCACGTTGCGCGCATAACTGCAGAAAGCCCGCCCGCCTATTCCCGCCTATTCCCACCTGTTCTCGCCCTTTCCCGCCCTTCCCCACCCGTTCCCACCCTTTCCCGCCCTTTCCCGCCCATTACCGCCGGTTCCGCCCAATGACCGCGCCTCGGTGGCAATTCATAGAAACTAATTAATCAAGCGTCTAGTATGTAAGTTTGTATACTTTTTTCTTCTCTAGTTCTAGGTGCTGACTGGCGGCGGAGTGGCCAATGTAATAACACTCACCACTAGGGGTGCGAGCGCTACTGGTGATGAATCCAGCAAGCAATGGTTACAAAATATGAAAGCGGACCACTCGTCCAAGTTACCAACCCCCGCCCGCATGGTAGACTCTTTTATACTCTGTCCAACTTTTCATCCATGTCATCGTCTGTATCCTGTACTGTACACTCCTACGCGATTAATGCATGCCCCTCGCATCCTTTATGTTTGTGCCCAGGTGCTGGTTTTACCTGGGGAAAACGTAGCATAGTTTTAAGCTAGTTTAAAGATGTGGGAGTTAGTCATGGAGCCAATCGCCGCCATGACTGGCCAATCCTCTAACAAAGCACACGATGGATGCGTACCTCTCCCTGCGTGGCTAATCATAGAATGACTAGACGTAATAGCTTTCGGCCTGAGATTCACCTAGGTCCCTCCCTAACCCGGACCCCTCCTACAGATACACTTTGTTTTTAGTCAGGGTAGGAAAAAAAATCGGCAGTGGTAGTCTCCCCCCCCTCCTCAAGTAGCGCTCTGACACACCATGGCTCCCGGCGTGAGAGAGTTCTGGGTTCGGATCCAGAGCAAGTCGTGGGGGCCAATTTGTGGCTTTTGGGTTTTAGCCACGAAAAAAAGTGAAGAGTTCTCCAACGTTTCGGCTGACATCGCTGTGGCCATCATCATGGTAACAGCCTCCTACTGAATGGTTAAAAAAAATAATTCAAAGTCACTAGAAATGTAAAAGTAAAAATACTGTTTAACTGTCGAAAAAAAAGTCAATAAAGAATGATATTTGCCTCGTTTTTTTTAACTGGTACCCTGAAGATGGTGAATGCAATGTCGACCGAAACGTCGAAGGAAACCCTTCGCCTCCGACGTGATGAGAACCCACAAGCCAAGCAACCTCAGAACATTCGTTCGGAAACCCGCGGTGTTTATCGAGGGTTTAATGTTTACATCCCTCTTTTCCCACGGCAACACGTGGTTACAAGACTACAAAATGGCTATAGAGCTCCCTTCCCTCGTTATGGCAGTAACTATAGGTAGAGACCGGAAAAATTCGCAGATTCATTTCGTGATAGGCTGAAATTCAAACATGTGTACAATTCTGCTGGTTCTGCTATTGGCTCGCAGTTTAACTGGAGCTCTCTGGGCCAATGAGAGACTATCGACCAAAGAAGCGTCTAATTACAAGCTACCCAGTGGAGACGCCTCACAATTTAGTACCCAATGAACACGCGCGTTTACTTGAGAAATGCAGAGGATAATGGAGGCTAAGCCTAAAGGTCATTGAATCCGCGAATTTTTCCGGTCCCTAACTATAGGGCAATAAGAACAGGACAGGAATTTTTTTGTACTCATTTCATTAATTCTCAGATAAGGTAGTCTAAAATATCCGTGTTCGGTCCTCATTTTAGTGTAAAAAAACATCGCCTGTATCTGTGTAATATTTGAGTACTACTTATATATGTTGTATAGTTTTTATTTGTGTTCCTGAAATAACTCAGTTGTGTTCCAACAGTTATTACGAAATTTAAATATAATGAAAATCTTGAAGTATTTTGGTTGAAATTAATTGGCAGACGTTAGCAGTTTATGTAAAAATTATTAATATCTTAAAGTATGTATATGTATATGTATGTATGTGTATATATATATATATATATATATATATATATAGTATAATTAAGGAATTTTTTGTAGAATAACTGAGCTATTTTATTTTGAATCATCTTTGTAACCTTTACCAACAAAAATATTATGTAAGAATTAGTTTTGTAATAATGTAAAATAATTTTCCCAAAAAATGAGGCCAACGGTGTTTGATTAACTTAATAAATACAAGAAATAACTATTGTTATTCTATAAATCAAAAAAAATATTTCGTGTAACAATTTTCATACATCAAATTTTACACTGACTTGATTAATTTTGTAATATGATTTACCGTAAGATAAGTTTTGAATACTTAGGATTGAAAATACGGAATATATTATCACGTTTGGTCAAGAAATTGTTAAGTTTATTTGAAAACGGTCTTCAAAAACGCTAACGTTTAAATCGCATTTCCCAAAATTAAACTGGGAAAAACTGTGCACAAAACAATGGGATTTGAATTCCTTTTAAGGAGTCTTAATTGTATTTCAGTATAATCCTACAAATAAAATAGAGAGTAGTAAAAAAGGGTGCGTGATTTAAAATTTATAATATTGTGGCATGATGAAAATCTGAGAGTCTTAAAGTTAATTGAAGAAGAACGTTAAAAGGAGCAGAGCAAGATATTAAATTCCTTTCGTAAATTTCTACTGAATAAATTAAATTTTCGATCCAGTGTAGTAAACAATGAATAGTTCATTTCTAAATTAAATCGAGTAAATAAATTAATTTGGGATTGCATCTTATTTCGTAGCTTCTTCCGTCAATGAATGAATTGGTTAATTATTTATCATTGTTTTGTGCTGAATGAAGTGCGACATAACGATATTTCGTCTGAGTACAGCATTAATAGTGGTACCATATCGTGAATGTAAAGCAATAGTATCGTCATTTATTGTTAAACTCAGATGCTCTTCAAGAAAGTTGACAGGTGGTCTAGAATTCCTAAGGAAATATCGACATTAAAGTCTTTGAGAATCATTGGTAACTTATCTTCTCCACTGCGAAGAAACGCTCCTTCGACTATTGTACATGGAAGTCACATCGACTTTGTTCTGAAGAGTTGTAAATTGATACCAAAATAATATTTTATAACAAAAAAAAAATATTTTGTAAGCTAAACGGGAGTACTTTGTGTTCCATTGTCTTTTACTTCACTGGCCAAAAAAAAAATAATACATAAAAAGTGACTATTATTGCGAATCACCAGCCAGAGATAGTACTATAGCCTACGTGTGACATTTGGACTGCAACAGTTAGTTTGACAAATAAACTTAAGCACATATTTAACGTGAAAAGGCAGCATTTGTCATACTTATGAGACCCTAAAACTTTTTAAATACCTTTGACACTATGTTTGTTCTAACATAATTTTTTTGGCTAATAAATAATGAGTAAACCTTATGAAAACCCAATTGCAGAAACTTTGGTCTCTGGTTTTAGCATAAAAATATAGGTACTAGTAGTTGCAGCTACTAGTTCGTAATTATATGTAAACACTATTTTTCGTTCGTTTGAAAATAAACCACGCACTACGTCGTATATATTGCGTCTGAACACAACTGGACTTCATTACGTTACATATCCATCGCATGATGCTCGTGCGTTTCGTTGCATACTAAAATTTCACCCTCAATTCACGTAAAGACATATAACTTAAAACAAAAAGACCTAGCTGCTGAACAAAGATGATAGTTCATTCAGTTACATTCACAAACTCGAAACTATGCAACAGAGACCAAATATATAATATTGTCGTGGTGGTTGCAATTCTTCTAAGTCGAATTCTTTCTGCAGAAAAAACTCACGGTTTAATTATTTTTGATGTGTAACCTCTTCGCGCACGATAGACGGCATTTGGTAGGAGTAATTTCGTGAACGGAACGAAAGTCGGGCGGGACGGAAATGAGTAACCACGGTGCTGCCATCTGTGGCGGATGGCGCGAAACAAAGTTTACAAACACAAGAGGAAACTTTATATTATTAACTGTTTAATGAATTTAAGCAAGATGGGCAGTATTTTAATAAAGTTTCTTGTTGAAAATCAGATCCAAAACCGGGGTTCAGTAAGTCTTCTAAAGTCTTTTTCCGCTTTTATAGGAGTCGTTTCATTGTATAGTTTAACATTTCGCTCTGAAATCGAATGATTCGATATTCGGCGTAACTGCTGCTCTGGCAGCGAATTCTAGCGGCGGGCGCGGAAACCACGTGTGATTCACGTCAAAAAATGTAGTTGAAAACACAATTTTCGTATATACATCTTTAGGTTAAATTTCGTGTCCGAGTTTCGTATTGTGAGTGTGATTGCGAGTACGGAAACACTCGTCCACATATTTTTTTCCGTCTATTTTTGTTTCTTCATTTTCGCATTTTGCGTGAAGAACAAAATAACGTTACAGGAATGTAGGTAACACAAAAATAATATTTCGTTTCGTCGACGAATTGGAGTCTCTGGTTTTAGACGAGACCGTGAAATATACAGAACGAAATTCCCTTTGTCGGAGGGTGGTGGTCTCGCAACCAATGATAGCGTTTCGATACACACGGCGAACCCCTCGACTGTGATAAATTTCTTATGGTTCTCCATCACGCAAGCGTCAGAACCACGCCACTTCATCCCTCCCTCTCTACCCCTTTCCCACAAAACCCAACGCAAGGGGAATGACGAATGAGCGCGCCAGGCGTTTGTCACAGATTTGCGTCAGGCGCGCAGACGGGACGTCACCGATTTACGACCTGTAAATACGGACTAACCTCTCGGCCCCAGCAATCTGTGATCCTTTTAGGGGGGGAGGGGGAAGTGTTCTCTCGTCTGGAAAAAAAAAACCTAAACATCCTCCACACGTCTCCCAAGAGACGGGCGATGAAAGTCTGGAGGGAGTCGAGAGCGAAGAAGCCTGCAATCTGATTGGTGGCTTCCGTCGGCCTTGTGTCATCTTCCATACTCATACGCGTGGCGCGTAGTGATACATTATTCTCGAAAATTCGTTTCCAGCGCTTGTAGCTCGACGGTCCAACAACCTCCTCTTTTTCTTTTCGGGAAGAGTTAAGGGAGAAGTAGGGGTCGTTTAGGATATCATCAGATCAATTGTTAACGCATAAAATAAGTAATTAATCTGTTTTATTTTCTTTTAACGATATACATCTGTACGCCGGAGGCATATGACACTAGGTTCAGTTTTGGGCATAATGTACTTTTAACCATTAACCTGACCGCCATTTGACGTTCTTTCTATTGGCATACAACTCTAAAGATCTACGATATGTAAAAAATTCACCTATTTTGGGTAGGACATAGTTGATTAAATAAATGAGATACTATTTCAAATTCTTTTAACTGCTCTCATGAAAAACGTGGTTAATGTGACATAGTGG
The DNA here is from genome assembly GCF_032445375.1 of Bacillus rossius redtenbacheri. Lineage (NCBI taxonomy): Eukaryota > Metazoa > Arthropoda > Insecta > Phasmatodea > Bacillidae > Bacillus > Bacillus rossius. Next base: position 72,603,828 of record NC_086333.1, read on the forward strand.
CTAACTTTTATATTGCATGCAAATAATTAATAGAAATCGAATAATAAAATGGTTAGTAAGGTATAAATTCATTAACATATTTAAATAAATGTTATAGTGAAAAAGTCACCCAAGTGTTCGTAAAAGTTATCACTTGTGCGACTTTCTACAACCATTAAATTTCTCTTAGTGAATATATGCTGAAATATGTTCAATATTATTTTGTGTATACATTTTAATTAATAATGAAAATTATTTTATATTAAATTTATTATAAAATTATTTTAATTTATAATGAAAATAATTTTATATTAAATTTATTATAAAATTACATCTTGAGAACATATTAATTTCCTTGTTACCAAGATTAGATCTTACACATCTCTGGCTTGTACTAAAACAATGGCTCACGTGTTTTAAATACTCTACATACGTAGGTAAATATTTGCTTCCCAAATAAACTGCCAGAAATAAACACGGGTGAATATCATCATTTCAGTCTTAAGAAGAATGCAGTTCACCGCTCTACCCTCTGGCTCTGGGGTAGAGCGCCTGCCTTGTGACTTGTAGGACCCGGGTTCGCGCCCCGGCTCCTCCAAGGCGGATTGCCCAGACAAGTGGTGGCATTTTTTTCTGGTAGGAATACAATCCCTTGCAACAAGTCTGGCTACCGAAAAGACGGGTGGGCGGAAACAGAAAACCTTGCAGGGTGGCTTCCAAATGGGGAGCCCGTTTCTTTGCTAGGACTCCCCAAGCTCCAGTGAAGTGTGTGAACTGTGGACCTGACAGATATTTAGTGATTTGTGAACAGACATTAGTAGTAAATAAAACTGCATTAAATTAATTTGGCTATCCTTACGAAACTATTTTCCTTACACGTGACTATATAACTTAATTTGGGTTATGTAATATTTTTAGTTTACCATTCTACCCACGAAACAATTTTTTATGAGTAGTGTTTGCAATAATTAATTTTTTTAAAACAGGAATTACATGCAATTTCTTGCAACAATATTATTGATATTTATAAATAGTTCCCAACTCCCGCCAAAATTGCAACCTACTCTGTGCTGTTGCACAATGCATTCGTGACAGAAATGAAATATATATTCACTTCCTTTTCTAGGAGATATCGTAAATCAGTAGGTTCGAAAACACGGCGGTCGAATCTTGTTTACACGACTCACTGTCAGCGTTTCTGATAATTTTTTTTTATTGTGCACCCAGTTAAAATAACTAGATTAAAAAAAATGGGGTGTAGCTGTGTCATGGACACGGTCGTGTGTTGTACGTGAACACGTGTACGTAACAGGTAATATTTTCTATACAAAATATAAAATACGCTATTTTTTATTATAACACCATATATATTTAACACTAATGTTTTATACATCCAGTCGATAGATTTTGACGAGAGCTGTCGATTGAATCCAAAACGAACGTCGTAGCTTCTCCGAGTCAAAAATTATACTGAATGGAAATCTCGAAACGCAGCCAAAATGACCTCAAAATGGCGGCACTTCCCCCTCCACCGCGCGCGATGCATCACAGTCCTCACTTAGCGTAACGAATTCTTTGATCCTTTAGCTGTCCAGTGGTGTAATTAAATTTTGATGGAGATGACAGATATGTAGCTGCAACACCAAACTGTTTTCCCTGATTTTGTTATCATTCGTTTTTTTTCAATTGCCTCCTACTATGTAAGCAATTTTAAAGACGTGTTCACGTCAAAACAGCGACAATCCCTTTCGTTGAGTGCGGGATGGCTCACGTACTAACTTACTTACCGTGCTCTACCTGTCCAGTCAAGGAAGCAGGCCAGGGAAATGTATTGCCCCCGCGAGGAATTGGACCAATCCCCTGCCTGTCAACCAGCGTTCGATTTCCTCTTGATAGAGTGATGGAGCCGCGCACGGAAGACAGAGGGTAGATGACAAGCCAGGTTATCCTCTCCCCAAACTACAACTGCATACACGTAGCTGTAGTCGTGGTCATTAGGACGGATCCCAGGGAAGGGTAGCGGGCAGAGCTATCCTAGCCGCACTGTTATCAGTCTCTCACTGTCGAGTCAAATGTATGGGTAATTGGTTAAGTTATGACTGAGAAAACTGTTTTTCTTTCTATGTGTTATACAAATATTATGTATAATACTGTTAGAGTTATATCATACGTTAGTTGAAATTGTTATTTAATTTTTTCAATTTAATAAGGATACATTTTAAATATTTTAATTAATTAAATTCATTTTACTTACTTTTCTTTGGCTGTAAATTAAGGCAGTATTTGTTTCATTTGATTTACAATGACCAAACTCAACGCGGCAACTTGCGTGACATCTCGTTAATTCGCGAAGGGATTTCCCCTTCGCCCTTTGCCAAGGTTAAATGTAATTAAATGCTCGAGGGCTCAATTCCTTATCTTGTACTGGTCGCGTGTGACCATTCCCTCGTGCCGATGTCCATTATTTTGTAATGTGTTAACGTTTTCTGTTTGTGGGCTACCCTTGTGGATTTGGTTACAATCCACGATTTGTTGTAACTGATTTAATTTTCAGTATTGTAATTTGTATTTTAGTAATGAATATTAAAATCCTTAATGCTAAGTTGTAACTTTCAATTTGGCAAATATTGTTATCCATGAAAACACTTCTTTTTTAATAAATTGATTCTTAGGTGTTTACGTGAACCGTCATTTTTTCAGATGTACATGGGTCGCACAGTCCTGTTTTCCCTATACTAGAACAGGATAACCTGTGACTTCTACCCTCGCGGATTTCCGTTGTGCTCTTACCAGAATTTGGACTATATTGGGCTCGTAGCCCTTTTAATTTTCGTTAAATCGAAATTATCATATTCCTGAAAACTCAAGACAGTTTATAATTACTATTCGTCAAGTCTAAATCAAGACTTGAGATTTTTTTTTTATGTTTTGTTTCTATGTGTCATTAATATTTTGTTATTTGATTCAGTTGTCTCGACATATTGCTTGCGTTTAAAATTCAGTTTTATTGGAACAAACATCTACTTTTAATGAGTGTATCAGAATTTCTTTTTCCATTTATTCCCACAGAAGGACCATGGAAATGGACTTAATAAAATTGCAGGGAAAAAAAAGTTTTAAAACCGGTGAAAAATAAGGTTCGTCAGCAATGGAAGGGAGCAGTATACAATTCTAGAAGGGCGTGAGTGCTGAAAATCTTCCACATACCATTGAAAAGCCAGGTCCAAATAGCCGGAAAAATATTTGTTATTGATTAGCAGCCTCCCTCTCCCTACAACCTACCCTCCTCACTTAACCCCCCCCCCCCCAACTCCTTTATCATCCCTTCCCACCCACCACCGCCACCACTTGCCCAACCACCTTGTCCAGCATGGCTCCAAAAGAGATGGGGCATTTTCAAAGGATGTCGAACGAATATATATAGATGCGACGCCCTGTATTCCCGCGGATTTGTCATCCCACGCGAGAGTTTTTTTTGTTCTCCGAGTTTTTAAGTTCTGAAACGTGGAACGGCGGAGAAAAAGCGTTTTTGATTAAATTCGTAGAACGTGACGACTGAACCCATTTCGCACATTTTTATTAAAAATTAAATAGCTGACAGTGAAGGGCTTCCAATTCATAACTTGCGCTGGGATCATATTTTTCGGCATCAACCCAGGTCCCCGATGATATTCAGTGCTAAGCCTCTGCTTCAGAGGGGATTAGATCCCACCATCTTGGATTTTTTTCCATCTATTTAGCTGTAACGCTAATCAATTCTTGGCATGTCAAGGCATAAATCATACCTACCAAAAATTCTATACCTTGTTGCAACCTCATATTTACTAATATGCTTTATTCTGTAAGGGCTGCGTTGAAATAACTTATTATCTTACACGAGTGACTACTACTGTCATGACTTGATGTAAGCTTTTGGACATACGCCATTGCTAAACACATGTATGTCTGTAGAAGAAAACTACAAAAAACCCCAAAAAGACAAAAACACAAATTAAGCAAAAAATTGCTGTTGTCAATAGCAATTTTTTGCTTAATTCGCTGAAGTCATGCACTCCCATTGCACAAATCTTTCAAAGGTAATACTACTATCATGATAACCCCATCAGTTCACATATGTTGACTTCAACAAGTAGTCAAAGCTAAGTCCTATGCTATGTCAAAAAAAAATGGCTCATAAGATTTACTGCAAACAGTATCAAAATATTTAAAATTGAAAGTTGACAAGGATTAATTCCTCTTAGCGGCCATTGTGGTGTGTGTTTATGAGTATATATATGTACCTCGGAGGCATAATACACTATGTCACAAAAAAACTACTTACTCATGAGAGCATTTCAAAGCATTTTAAATAGTGCCTCAACTATACTAAACTGTTTTCTACCCAAAATATGTGAATTTTCGACATATCGTAGATCTTAGTGTTATATGCCGTTCGAAAGAACGTCTAAATGGTGGTATAGTTTATAGTTAAAACTGCATCTTGCCTAAAATTGGACATAGTGTCTTATGCCCGCGCGGCACAGATACACATAAACACATATATATATTTATTTTTTAGCTGATTGATTGATGTACCAGCTCTTCACTTCGGAAGTCTACCGACAGAACACAATGGCACTTCTCATTAGGCCCTATACATGCCTCATCTTATGGGTCCTTCACTGCCATGCCTCGAATAAAAAAAAACCTGAATCTAATACTCAAAATAAACTTATGAAAAAAAATAAGAACCAAATAAATGGGAAGATATATAGGCCTAACAAAGACGCGATATTTTTTCAAGACCTTCAAATTCGCTTTTATTTAACCAACAATACTTTGCTAGTATGATGACAAAAATGATTTCAGAAATACTGGTTTTAAAATCCTAGCGTGCATAAGGGATCTTTAATGCCATTTTGACGAAATTTGCCACGTTGACGAAAAAGTGTCGTCAACTATGCTACGATCGTTTCCATGGAGATAATAAAGAAAACGTGTTCAAAACTCAGTAAAAAATAACAAAAAAAAAATGTAAATGTTCTTTCAAAATATTAAATCTTTGAAAGTTCTTCACCGATTACTTTAAAAATGTGACACAACGTTGATTATAAAACACGCATGACAGGTAAAAATATAAAAAGATAGAAAGATAAATATATTTATAACGGAATGTTTGTGTGTTCGCATTCTGTTTTGTACAGATAAAGTATAGACATAGAGAGATGGCAATATAGAGAAAGGTATAGAGAGATAGATAGAGGGAGACATAAAAATATATAAACAGTGCGAGGGATATATCTTTATGTAGAGAGATATAGGGATAGAGTGATAAAGAAATATATGGATATATATACAGACACATAGAGCGAATTTTATATAAGGATATATATAGAGAGATAAGGAGATGGAGATAGAGATGCTTTGCATATGTGTACCTACTTCAAACAAATTAAAAAAACAATGAAAGCGGCATAGAAACTCATGCCAGGCATTTAGCTAATAACAAATAAAAACTAAGGCAAATATCGAAAAAAACCCTATCGAGGAGCAAACGGATCCCCCCTGGAGAATCCACGTTCCGAATTGCTCGTCTCCAGGCCCGGCCGTCTTCGCGCTACGCCGGGCTACGGACAAACTCTATCCGTTATTAATATAGATTTGCTAATCTCAGTTCTAATTTTGAAAATTAATTTATGAAAGTTAATCTACCTGCGTTGTCCGACTTTGCAAACACAGGAATTGAACTTACAGCAGTTTTTTTGACGGTTGAGACATGGATTAGAATTCCAGGGGGTAGGCTATATTCGAAGAAGAGTTTTGGTGTTCGGATTCGAGAAAATCGTGATTCGACCCACCACTGCAAGTTCCTGGTACCTCACAACGTTTCCCCTGCAGGAAACGACTCTCCCTGAAGGTGTCCCATTCGACCGACCGCTGATTGTAATACGCTAGGTCGTGGCACCCCACAAAGTTTCCCCTGCAGGAAACGACTCTCCAGGAAAATGTCCCCGTTGGAACGCGCTCCTCACTGGTGGACCGCACTATGCCCGGGCCGAACAACAGGGCGCGTTCCGGAAAGCGGCCGACTCTGGCACCCGGTCGTTGGCGGCCCTGTTTACCGAGGCCTCGACCGGGCGTGCGAAAACTGATAGCGCGCGCTCTGGAAACGCGAGGGAGAGAGTGTGCGTGCGTGTTTTTGGAGAGATTACCGGGTCGCCAGCCCCCGGCGCTGGTTTCCCCAGTAAACATCCACTAAAAGGATTACAGCGCGTTAGCGTTAGCGGGAAAACTACTTAATGCAATTTCTCGGACAAACGCCGTTGCAATTTCGCACTGTTTTTCACGGGATAAAATTCATGAATGCAAAATGAGAAAGAAAAAAAAATGAACCCAAAGAAAACAAGCCTTAATATGCTTATTTCAAACAGATGAACCCAATGAAGAACCTAAACAGGTATTATGGACAACACAACGATGACAGCACAGGCGAACACATTCAAACTTTGAAAAATCATATTGCCAAAGAAATCCGTGAAAGGTAACAGTACAGACAAACACAATGGGCTAGCAACGACAAGCCAAATAAAAAAGCCACTCCAGTGTTTCAGGGGCACTACGCAACCCGCGTTAACCTCATAAGATTCAATGCTATTTTCATTTTTCTCATGACTAATTAACTAATATAGATTTCGAAATGATGCTTGCTTGATATGTAAGACAACGATGCTCTCATCAAAGCCCCTTTCTTCAAAAACGTGCATAAATTGTGGTTCAAACCTAGACAATACACTTATGGATATTAGTAAAGATTAGTATAAAACCATAATTTATGCACGTTTTTGAAGAAAGGGGCTTTGATAAGAGCAGCGTTGTCTTACATATCAAGCAAGCATCATTTCATAATCTATATTAGTTAGTTAGTTATAAGCAAAATGAAAATAGCATTGAATCTTATGAGGTTAACGCGGGTTGCGTAGTGCCCCTGAAACACTGGAGTGGCCTCTTAAATGCAGCCATATAACAATACACAAGGACAACGCACGATGAAGATAAACAGACACTGATGTTCGATGTCAGACTGTTTGTGCCTGATGACGGGAACAGATGCCAGTTCCGGAAACGTCGCAACTGTTTTGTCGTAGGAAACCTACTGTGGTCATCGGTGTTGTCGTCAATGTGTTGTTCATAAATCTGTTTATCTTCATCTGTGAGACCGTGGCATAGTATTAGGGCCCTGTAAAAGTATGGCCAAAGCCTTGTGAAATCAAGGGCCACTGCTGTTTCTTCGTAGACACTACTCCACATTGTAACTTATAAGTCCCATGTGTTTTACAAACATGATAAAAATCACTTGTATGGGGGGAAAAACAGCCTTGAAGATAAAAAAAACACTTTCAGTTGATTCTTGTTAGTTCATGTTTAAACTCAGAAAGTAGTGTGTGTATCCGTAAATTTACGGACCTATCCTTACGTAGATGTCCTTATATTTACCTAGATCTCTGTATAAATTTTTAACAGTGTATATTACAGCTTTTGACCATCTTCTAAAACACAAAAATAATTTTTATTTATTTATTTTACTCGGCCTAATTGCTATTTCACTTTTATTCCATTAGGCTAATCGATGGCACGGGTTAATAACCTTATGTTAATAGTTAGACGAAGTGAATTTTTAAAAATGAAAACACCGCAGAAAATATTTTCACCCCGAATTCACCCCGGACATAGAACATGAAATATCTCCGTAATACGCCTAGGGTCAAGGTTTTTGTAGATGCATCGATACAAATCGTCAACGGTTTCAATCGATACATCGAGATGTAGGTCTTTATTTTATTTAGATTTTTTTTTTTGCTGAGTAACTTTTTAAGATTTATACATAAACTTTCTTTTGACACATTTTTATATCGATATTATTAGGTAGAATAAATTTGATTCATTTAAAACGTTTTGGCTGAAATCCACAGTTTAAATGAGGGGACGCACCACAACGCCGAACGTACAATAACGTCGAAAACCATAACGCCGAATGCCAAATTGACTACAACGCCGACAGCTAGAAAACTGCTGTGTACCAACCACAACGCCGAAATACATTAACGCCGAAAAATGTCATTGCAGGACTGCCACAAAGGTTAGGTTAGGTAAGGTTAGCACACAAATTCATTCAGTTGTTTTTCATTTTGCACCTGCCCCCCCCCCCCCCCCCCGCCGCAGCAACATCATTCGGCGTTACTGTATTTCGGCGTTGTGGTAACGACCCTTTCAATAATCGGTTGCGTCAAATCGATAAAAAAGGGTGAAACTCGACAATCGATTGTGTATCGATCGATGCACGGATGCGGCGCCGTGCAGACCGGGCTCTCGGAGGGCGGGGAGCCTAGGAAGCGCAAGCCCCGGGGCTTGGTTGGTCGATATGGAGGGGGCGGTTGGAGAGAAGGGTGGGGGGGAGGAGCAGGACCTGCGATGTATCGATCCCTCGCGACCGCGGGGTGTGTCGAGAGAGGGGGTGGGATTGTGGGTGGTGGGGGGGACGTCATCGCTTCGCGCCGCGGGACGGAATGCGCCCCAGGCGCTGTGCAGGGCTCGCGGTTAACTGAGCTGTCCTCGAGGCCGCTTCGATGTGTCGATGTGTTGGGTCGACGGTGACGCCTCGATATTCAGGACAATGGCGCGCTGGCTGAAGCAACACCACATCTCTAGTGACTTCCATGTGCCAACTAGTTAATGTCAGGGAAACCTAAAACTCATATTCCTGTGCCGGCATTTCTCATAACTAGAGACCCGGAAAATTCGCGGGTTCAATGACCTCCAGGATAGACTCCAATATCCTCTACACACTCGGGCAAATGCCAACTGTTCATTGGCTGCTGACTTGTGAGTCGTCACGACTGGGTGGCCTGTGATTCGACACTTCTATGAGTGAGGGTCTCTAATTGGCCCTCAGTCCTCCAGATTAACAGTGAACCAATGACAGAAGCAGCACTAAGGTATGATTATTTGAATTTTAGCATAACACGAAATGAACCCGCGAATTTTTCGGGTCTCTACTCATAAGTGGAGATCGGAAAAATTCGCGAATTCATTTAGCGACAGGCTAAATTACATATATTTTATACCTCAGTGCTGCCTCTGCTATTGGCTCACGACTCACCTGGATGAGGCTGGGCCAATGAGAAACACCCGACCAAAGCTTTATCGAATCACAGGCTGCTACGCTGGGACGTCTCACAAGACAGCAGCCAATGAGTGGGTGACATTTGACCGAGTGTACGTAGAACTATGGAGTTCATCCTGCAAGTCATTGAACCCGCGAATTTTTCCGGTCCCTACTCATAACACTTATTGGGTATGTTCCTAAATTATTTCCTATTTTTCGCAGATTATTTAAAACAAATTCATAATGTAACCACATGAAATTGTTCATGAAGTATTTATTTAAATGTTTTTTATGAACTTAAAGGAAAATTTTTATGTCAAACCTAGCATGTACGGAAATCATAATTTAGTATTGTTTAACCGTTCGTATATACATCTCATCTTAAAACCATTTATTTTAAGTTAATAATACAATAAAAACTAGGCTTTCCAACAACCGTAGAAAAATGAGTATTTCAGGGCTTGGGATAACATAATTTTTATTGATGAATGATGTTCTAGAAATTAATAGTTTAGAAGACGAAGAATACATACGAATGGTTAATCTAAAACGGTATATCACATCATTTCATTTTTTTGGTTAATGCTAGGACTGGAACAACAATTTTCCTTTAAGTTTACAAATACAAAAAAAAAGGACTTTTTTAGTGTAAAAAAACTATTTATAAACAATTATATGTGCTTACGTTATGAAATTATCTATAATCATGTGCAAAAACTCGATATGATAGGAGTGAAATAATTAAGCCTCTTAAGGCTAACATGCAGGTAGGAATAATTAAATGATATAATTCAGAACCACTGTATATAAATATACCTAGAGACCCGTGAATTTCGCGGATTCAATGACCTCCAGGATAGACTCCTATATCCTCTACACACTCGGGCAAATGCCACCTGTTCATTGGCTGTTGACTTGCGAGTCGTCTCGACTGGGTGGCCTGTGATTCGACATTTCTATGCGTGAGGGTCTCTAATTGGCCCTCAGTCCTCCAGATTAACAGAGAACCAATGACAGAAGCAGCACTAAGGTATACTTATTTGAATTTTAGCATAACACGAAATTAATCCGCGAAATTCACGTACGTAAATATTTTGTTGACACAATAAAGCCCTTAACGTGGTGTAGAAAATGTAAAAAAAAAAAAAAAAAAAAAAAAATGAGCGCGTCTTTCAGTACTCGCCAATGATGTGTAAAATCTAACCTCGGTAACAAAAAAAAAATCCCGGTTGCGTTAAGAGAGTTTAGAGTAAACATTTTTTGGCCCTAATTTCACAGTTTTAAATTTTTCCTCACGCTTACGCTGCTTGTATGCTCGTATTTACTCTGCTCTTGATATACCAATCACTATGAATTTTTAAAAAATTAACAAAATCTTATAGATTCAGGAGTTTATTAAGTAAATTATTTGTTTTTGCACCAATTTAATTTTTAATTTTGAATGTACCAATTTTGAAAGGATTGATTAACATGGTTTTAAAAGGAATGAATTCCAAATTTTAAAACATTATAATATAAATTAAAGAACTTATTTATTAATACTTGCTTTACAGAAATAACCTCCAGGAATGAATTCGTAGCACGAGCTATGTATTTATAAAGTATTAGAAAAGCCACTTGACAATGCGTCGCACTGTTCAATGCCGAGCGTCATAAATAAACGCAAAATATATTTTCAAATACATTTCTGGATGCGAATCACACACGTACTTTCCACACCCGCCGCTAGAATTCGCTGCTGGAATCGTAAACGTGGCTTGCCACCATCACACCATCACGCACAGATGGCAGCACGTACGCTACGTCAAATATCGAAACATTCGCTTAGAAGAAGGAAATATTAAACTATTAGAAACAGCTCCGATAAAAGTGAAAAAAAAAAGGTCATAGCAAATTTTTTTAAACCCTGGCTTTAGACATGATTTTTGTAAAGGAAATGTATTAAAATAACGTCCATTTTATTAAAATTCATTTGACAATTAAAACTTTTAAGTATCCCTTTTGTCTTTGTAAACTTTGTTTAGCGCCATTCACCACATATTTCAGGAGCGTTGTTACACATATCCGTTCCATTACATACGTCGTATTCACGAAATTACTCCCACCAAATGCCGTATACCGAGAGCTAAGATGTTGCACATAAAATATTAAACGCCTACTAGTATTGCCTTTTAGTTTAGGACCTATGGCAAGCAGTATTCAACCCTCGTTACCTGTACTAAGTTTTTAAGGGGAGTTGACATAAAGCATTTTGCAACGACACCTCGTCTTTATCCCTCGAAAGAGACTTAAAACAACTGACATTCATAAGAGTAAATATTTTTAAGAAAAACGCTTTCTTCAAACGAAAGCTTATTATTCTAAAATACTTCCCGGGGTAAAATAACGTAAATAATACGAGAATACTTTAAGGAATATTTTTTTGACGTGACGTTTAATAAATCGTTGAACGCCGGCTGCACGCACGAAAAAGTGTCCCGTTACGCACATTGTTCCGTTACGCGGTGTCCCATTATACTCATTGTTCCGTTACGCTGTGTCCCGTTACGCTGTGTTCCGTTACGCTGTGTCCCGTTACGCTGTGTTCCGTTACGCTGTGTTCCGTTACGCTGTGTCCCGTTACGCTGTCGGCGAGTGCAGTAATAATAGGTTATGTTACAATTGACTAAAAAATTATGGTAATTCATATAATTGATGATAGATTACAGTTTATTTATATGAAAACTTGTTCATAATTTATTATATTTAAACTTTATAGCTAAACGCCAGTTTTTAAAATTAATTACAAGTCATCTACACGTGAACTGTTTCGTCGACTGTTTATAAAGTGAAGTGAAAAGTTGATGTGGTTTTCATTGCTTATCACAACAACAATTTCGGCAATAAAGGTTACTTATTCTTGCATTTTAAAAGTCTGATTACTAGTATAATTTCAAGTATTTATTCTTTTATTATTAAAATTAAAATGATTTAAATTTTATTCATAAAAGTATGCAATCATTTTATCAATGTTTTGTTATGACGTCACGTTAAACTATCGTTCGTAAACAGACATTACAGACAACCAATTTTTTTACAAATTAACTTTTATACGAACGACAATATACTGTGAGTACAGTGACAGAATACCAATACCTAATTAAACCCATTTACAAATTAACTTTTATACGACAATATACTGCGACAATATCTGCGACCTTGAAACGACAAATACAAATACATAATTTAATTAAACCAAACAAACGAACTTTAATACGACACTATGCTGAGACATAATGTAGCAAACGGTGATACGAAAATATAGCTTATATTAAACACAAGGACTTACCGTAAGAAGGACGGTGTAGGTATGTGTTGAGTTTGATTTGAAGTGTGACACCGACTCCAAAAATAACAATAATTGTAACAACATTATACGTACCTTCTTGCGTGGTAAACACACAGATCGTACCTACATGTTGATGAGTAGAAAAATAAAGTTGATTATTAAGTTGTAGAAGAATACGCAATTATTATTTTTTTTTACTTTTTAGTGCATATTTATTTGTTTTGGAATAGTTTTTAAGTCGTTTTTTGTTAAAATTTGTGTTTATTTCGATACGTGTCTCAGCGCATTTAAAGGCACTGTTGTCCAGTCGGAGACGCGATGAAGTACAGACACAGAAAAAGGTTTGTTTGAATCAAACCAATATTTGTTTATATATGGCGAAACAAAAATTTACTTGCTGTAACAAAATATTTTGTTAGCTTAACCAAATTTGGTAAGTAACAAAATTGATTTGTTATACCTAACCAAATATACAGTTGAGTTGACAAAATCATTTTGTTGAGTCAACAGAATCTTTCTCACTACAAAATATTTGCTTGAGTTAACAAAATATATTTATTTCGCCTTATACAAACAAATATTTTGTTGAGACAAACAAACCTTTCTCTCTGTGGCACGTGCTTCAAGTTTTGCCTTGCTTCCCAGTGAATCCGCGAAGCACTCTATGGTGGAAGGTATCCGACGTCCTTGAGACCTCTGTAGAGGGACTAAGGGTGAAGAAGGAAGGGTTTTTCTGGCGTCTGAAAAGCGTCTTGATTGCGGGTCGTAATTCATGAACGTCTGCGCGCTCATCAGCCGAGTAGCACGTGGGGAAGTCTTGATGGGGGGGGGGGGGGGGGGGGGGTGGAGGGCGCTTCAAGGATGTTCGGAAAAGTCGGGAGGAGGAGAGAGAGAGACACACGTCAGGGTTGGTTCGATGGAAGCAGGGCGATAAAAATAAAGAAAAAAAAAAGAGGGGAGATTTAGAAAGTGAGGGATGACGCAATGTTTCCTAATGTCGCGTCGCCATTCTGCTCACACGCCACCCTCGCCTGAAGGGCTTCAAGGTCGCCACCTCGACTCATCTGTCCGCTAGGAGGGGGGGATTTGTTCGGGAACGAGTCGCCATTTCTTACTGCTTCCCGCCGGGCTAACCCCGTCTCCTCTTTGTGCGCCGGGAGAGATGCAGGTGGCTGGGATCTTGCCGGCCGTCTCCTGATGGCTCCCTGGATTTCGCGATCAAACGGAATGGACGAAGAGAGAAAAAGTACAAAAACACATCGAAACTCGCGTTGGAACTCAGCACTCTTGATGTCGTTTCATTGCCTGAGGGCGCGGTTACACGGGACGCCGAACAACTTCAGGTGAAAAAAAGTTTAAGTAAACATGTTTACAAACGCGAAAGTTTACGGTTGCGCGGCAGTTGTCTACTGTCATCGAATGAAAGTGGTTTGGATCCTATTTATTTGAGCATGCGTACCTCTGTTAGAGAATTACCGTCGGCATAAATTTTAAAACAATAAAATATTTATGTTTATTTTTAATTTTTTTGCAGTCGATAATATATTACACGAACTTGTGCTAGGAACATTCTCCATCTTGCGTTTTCCGGACTGTTTATACTCTCAACGCTCAACGGCCAATCAGAGGTTTATTTAGATGAGAATTCGTTCTGAACTACTTTTCAAACCTGTAAAGGTTGAATGAGAAATGACCTCGAACGAAACATGTCCGGATTGTGTGTAAACGCACTCAAAGTTTGAACATTGTTTACCTAGTTCAGAGACCCGTGTACCCGCGCTCTTAGAACACCATTTCGAAGTGAAACTTCCTTGCAGCTGGTAGGTCAAGCCCGGTGATGACGTCATCACAGCGAAACATAAGTATAACGCGGAAAGTAGAGCGATCAGGATTGAAGTGCTTGGTGGTATATTTGCATCACCAGCACAAACTCGCATACTTGCTCACTTGAGCACTCGCCTGCTTGACTTCTTGCATACTTGCACAGATTCATGTGACTCTACCTTGAAGTTTTACTTGTATCATAAGTGGTGGATACGCTTCCAAGTATTTGTTATCTATCGATAGTCATGTTATTATTCTTTTGTAAAGATCTACAGAACGTCGGTGGTTGAGGAATTTCGGTGTGACGGTTTTTTATTTCGAGTCAATTTGTGTTTTTCTTAAATAATCACAAATCTGCCCCATATTTTACTGTCAAATGAGTAATCGAATGTCAAAATGTCAACAACAGTTAATTGATGGGGGTGATTGTTGGTTCTTTGGCAATTAAAAATTATCTACTAAGGAGACAAACACAAGGGAAAAAGAGGTCAGATGATTCGCTTCACACAATTACTTTGAGGTTTTCGAACCAGAAATTTATTTTCGTGATTGTGAAATTTGGTAGACGTTGCCACGTGCAGGAAGGGTTTTCAACCAGATTCCCGTTGCGCATTAACGCCGTCATTGCTCTGCGGAAATTCTGATGACATCACTCCACCTCCATTGTAAGAGGCAAAATGCCAATGGAAAGTTAAGGGGCCCGCCAACCAGAGCAAACATACGGCTTGAAGAGCTTCAGAAGAAACTACGTGATTTAAAAACTGCTCAAGCTGTACGAGTGACGTCTGTTTACGAAAAGCATCTAAGAATATGCAGAAGGCGGATGGGTAGATCTTTAGCCATAAAACACCCGGTAAAGATACTTGAAAGCATTCAATAGACTTGCGTCACACCTTTACCTTTACTTAGCCGCCATACAATGTCATGGCTACCGTTCAGATCTCATAGTTGCTCAATGCACGACGAGAAGACTGCGCGCCAGTTTCAGAGGGTGTACCGCGCTAGAAGCACCAGCGAGCGTCGCGTTTATCATCCCGCCTCACTGACACAGATGCAGCCCTGACTAGGCGGCTCCCTATAAGCCCTAATACGTTGGTACGTTCTGCATACGCAAACACGTATCGCGCACTTTTATTAGTCTGTGTTCATGCGTTTGATCCTCCTAGTTCCGCAAAAACATCGCCACTACCGAAAAAAATGTTATATTCATATATATATATATATTTTTTTTACCATGCATGTTGATCCCTGTCCGATTGAACGGAGCAAACATACGGGTAGGTTTGATCCAGAAAAGTTTGAAAACACCAGGGTAGTAGTCAGTTGTTAGTTTTACGCCATTACTGTTGTTTGAAAAAAAAAAAAACGCGAGAGAGTCTTTGCGATACTCGCTAACGACGTGTAAACAATGAAAATGCGTCGCGCGTTCAATGCTGAGCGTGATAAATATTCGATATTCAAGTACGTAGTTTCTCCACCCACCGCTAGATTTCACTGCCTGGATCGTAAATGTTGATTGCCACCATCACGCGCAGATGGCAGCACGAAACAGCACGAAACAGAAGGGAAAGTTTAAACATTTATAAACGGCTACGATAAAAGCGAAAAATACTTGAAGAAAATAGTAAAGCCCGTCACTGGACCTGATTTTTGACAATGAATTTTTTATCAAAATACTGCCCATCTTTTTAAAATCCACTAAACAGGTAATACCATAATGTATCTACACATGTTAGATAACAATAAATTATAACAATGTATTAAGGGTAGTTGTAAGATTATAAAGTTTTATTTTTTTTACCTATGCGAATTCATAGTCATTTATTTCCTAATGAACGTAATTAATTTGAATGTTTTCAGTAAAAATAAAGGATATAGGCCTGCCTAGTATGAAATAAAAAATCTAATGGACTGAGCTATGTATTTAATAATATTAAAATATATATAAAATATATTTTGAGTTTAAACTTTGCACACTTGACCTTCTAAACGAGGGGAAGGTCTAGGTGAGATTTTGATACAACAAAACAAAACCTTAAAGCATAAATTTATTATTCCTGGTGGTATCTCGCCATTACGTCGTCGTAGTACAGACTAACCACGAAATAATGCGTGCTATTAAATGTAGTTCAGTCGGCACGAGACAGAACGTGCGCGTTGCATGAAATCGGCGAGCTATCGATTTCGATATTGGACTATACGAGCGCACTCTATAGAGTAATGAACCTAACCAAATATGAAAGCGCTGCAGATAAAGACTATAAAATTGAAAAAGTCTTTGAAAGAAACTTTTCTCATCACAAACTTCGTATTTCTGTTAATTAAATAAGTAACCGGTAATATCCTAAAATATAATGGCTTTTAACTTAAAACTACATCGTTTTATACTGCAAAATAAGTTTATGGGCAACATCTTAAACAAAATAAAAATAAAAATAACGCATATCTTATTATTGGCGGGAACGAAACATTTAACCGTATTGGACGGGAAATCGTTGTAATGCCGTACTGTCTAAGTGAGATTCTGATGAAACAAAATGATTATAGCAGAATTTATTTATTCTTAATAAAATTTCGTAATTGCATTGATAACTCATCGTTCATCCTATCACTAAGACATTTTGCACGCTTGACCTTTGAAACCATGGAGGTGTTAAGTCTATGGAATGGTTGTCTGTTCTGAAGAACCTGATATAGTAGCTGTATAAAGGCTCAAATGCTATATATTTATTTAATAGCTTTAAAAGAACTCGCTAGAACGAGTCGTAAATATGCCATCATGTAGTGAATACTGCTAAAGAAACATAATACCAATACATCTGCAAGAAATAAGGGTTAAACTGCATTATAATCAAAAATTGTATTGCTATGCAGAAGCAAAAAAGGGGTTAGAGGTTGTTGCCATTTTGACTTCAGGTATTAAAATGGAAAGTTTTGCATATACCAACTCCCCTACTTCTTACTTCCATGTTTAAAACACGAGGAAAGTCACAGTTCAGTTGAGATTTCGATAATACCCACCTTTAAAGCAAAAATTAAGGTGGTGCGCGAGTACAATCAGATAATTACCAGTAAGTACTTTATGTCAGTTCCTCTTTTCTATGGTCCAAATAATAATTGTGGCATGAGAGTAGAGAGAGAAATAGAGAAATAGAGAGATAAAGAGATGTAGATATACCGAAAACGAGAGAAAGAAAGCGAGGCAGAGAATGACGGAGTGAGATAGAGAGGGATAGAGTTACAGTGATAGAGAATTATAGAGTACTGGAGAGAGATATGCATGTATACATTAAGATAAATATAAATACATATACATAGAGGAGATATATAAAGAAATTAAAATATTCGGTTAGAGATATAGAGAATAATACAGCTATATTTATATAGAGATATATGAAGATACATATAGATATGTAGACATATATGGATATAGATAGTGAGATATAGAGATATATAGATAGAGATATGGAGATTGAGAGTTATGGAGTGATATGTAGAGATAAATAGGTATAACGATATAACGAGATATTAAGATATATAAGGTTACAGAGGGTTAAAGAGAAATATAGATGGAGAGAGATGCTTTGCATGTGTGTACAAATTTTAAAAAAAAATTACAAAGAGGAATTGCAGCGCATGATGGGCATTAGCTTGTCTGTTATAAATAAGTTAAAAAAAAATTCTTTCAGTGATGAGGTTGAACTACGTCAGTAATAACGCCTTGAGTTATCACCACCGCGTTATAAAACTGCACAATCGGGACAATTAGGGTTGGGGAAGGAGACTATGTATTATCAACAGTATAATGCCATTTTTTTTTACTTTTTTTAAACTTGGGAATACTTTTTACTATGACTATTTTAATATACCAAATATATTCCAGGGTAGTTTCACTTTCATCAAGTTTCATTTGGCACACCAGTACGTTTGGTATGCACCCTAATGTTTACGAAAGAGACTATATACGGGTTTATGTTGCTGCATGTGGGTCCACCATCTTTGTGTCACATTTATGTTTAATTTTTACGAAATTAATCCTACGAAATGCCGCATACCGAGAGAAGAAGTTTATACATCAAAAACGTAGTTTCAGTTTGATGAAATGTATAGGTACTAAAATTTCAAATAGAGAGCGTGAATTAGATTGTTGGTTTGTTTGTAAGAAGTAAAACAGAGCACTGCTCAACCGATTGACAATTTTCTTTCACTTTTCCAAAAAAAAAAGTTTCAGCAAGATACATAAACCTTTGTAACTAAAACCTCCCACAAATAAAAAAAGAATTCTTTCTTAGCTTATGTTTAGTAATCTTTCTATAATATAAAAATTTAGATTTCTGAATACGGGGAATTGAATCACGTATTTAATAATGAACCGATATTGACGACTTTTGTCATACTGGTAGCCCATTTATTATTGAGTAAACACAAGACACGTTGCATTTCATCATGAAAGGCATCTTTTTGCATTTTAAACCGATTTCAAGTTAAATCCATGTATGTAATACAGACAAATAAAATATATTTTAATTTTTTTCTTTCACTATATGACAATGATACTGCTTATATAAGTAAGTTGTTTTTATGCATACCCACAATTTAAATTTGAAGGGGGCGGGGGAGGTAGTATAGGACCACATTTCCCGCTGTTTGCTTTTAAATTATTTACTTTAGTTGCTGGAAATTATATATTTCTATTTTAAGGAATATGTGTAGAATGGAGGGTGGGGGGGGGGGGGGACGAATGATAGATCTTCCTTGCGTTCGCTTTTGATTACGGATAAATACGGAGCAGAGTGTATCAAATACGAAAATATAACCTGTCAACGACTGCTAGTAGTTTGAGACGAAATAAATAAGCCTGGAAATAAGTCACAAATCCTGAATAATAGCTCCTGGATTTAATTGTCTAAATATATCGCTAAAATAAAACTCATTGTGGAGGTGTGTGTGTGTGGGTTTATTATTTGGCCTTTAGTTAAGATTATTGATTTATCAATTCTAAGTCCTTTCGAATGGACGTCCACAAAACAATTGAGGAACGAAGCGACCATGGCTACATCCCCACAATTTCCTGGAGTGATTTACAGAAAAATTTTCGGATAGAAATGTAAGTCCAAGGCAGTGAATTTTATTTTATCCGTGAGGTGGACCTGTTCAATGGCCAGATCCAGAATCTCGGGAGCACGCCGACCCTAGTCGCATGGCTGATAAACGATTAATCTCAGGCAGCGCATCCAAACCATCCAGAGACAACCGCTGACAACAGAGGATCAATTACACCCGACCGAGCAAAGTAGCACTTCCTTATAACGACGGGTTGACATTCGGAGAAACTCTGGATCGAGTCGTGGTTTCTGTTTTTAAATTTTTTTTGACGTGACAACGTCTAATAAATCTATGAACGCCGGCTGCACGTACGAAAAAGTGTCCCGTAACGCACATTGTCCCGTTACACTCATTGTGCGCTTACGCCGCATCTATCTAACTTCCACTCGATTGGAACAACCTTGACTTTTTCGAGGCACAATAAACTTGAAACACTCCCATTCGTTTCCTACTTTTCCTATCATCGTACAACACAGATTGGAAGAAGTTAAATAGCAAACATGTATACAATTATAGTTAAAATCATCTCTTGTTTAAAGTAATAAACATATTTGAGTTAATGAGTGCAAATAAAAGTAAATTTATCAATTAAATTGTAGATTTCATTTTACTCCTTCTTTGTATCCATACAAAATAGTGATAATTCAATAAAAATGATTCAATTTTATTCATAAAAGTATGCAATAATTTCATCAATATTTTATTATGACGTTGTCACGTTAAACTATCGTCCGTAAACCGATTTTACAGACAACCAATTTTTTTTTGAAAATTACTCCAGGGCAAACTTCATGATGGTTGCTTGCTGGAGCCATGGTCACTTCCTCTTATAAATTACCCTGACTGGTTTTCTGTACGTCCTTGGACAGGACGTAGAAGAAATAATTGAACTGTCGAAACAGCAGACCAAAAAAAAAAAAAAAAAACTCCCCTTCCACGTCCTTAAGTTTTTTGTATCATTGATGCATTACATAAAAAAAAAACTAGGAGATTGTTCAGGCGTTCGTTGAAAAGTGAAGATAATAACAAACACATTAATTTAATAACTAAGACGTGTTCCACTTAATTAGCTGTATTTCAAATGTAACTCCATTTAACACTTCCATTTTCTATGTTATATCCGTCTCTATCGAGAAGGCTAATATATGGGCTTCATGATACACATGTTCCCAAGGTATACATATCTCTTTGGCGTTAAAGAGTTAGTGAATCAAAGATGCGCGTGTGTATGAATAAATAAATAAATATATATATACATATATAAATATATATACATACATATATATATATATGCGTGGTCGCCACGTGCGTTAGAAGTGAAACTTCACAGATGCAGGGTTAGGAAGTTTGTAGGGTACACACATATTTGAAACAAAGTGCACCCGTGTGCAATTATACAAACGTAAGGCGAATGTGAATGTGTGTGAGAGCATAAGAATGTGTGCACACATTATAGTGCGGAGGTATGCAACACAGGAACAAATTTTCTGTAATTTTACAAATTTCTTTGGAAAACGTTTGCAGAGATATAGTTTGTAATACTTCAAGAAATATATTGTAACTTTGTACATTACATGACTATGGTTATTTTTGCATATATGAAATATGTTCTTCAAGATAATACTGAAACGATACTTAGTGCCCTATTTTATATTTTGATTGATTGATCATTCAAGCATAATATTTTAAAACCATGAAAATTTCAATCGAATATTCATCTATTTGACTTTGACTTTGTTGTATCATGCTTATTATGTGCGCTGCTAATACTGGAAAGCTATTTAAAAAATTCCGGGGTAAGAATCCGAACCCAGTATTAATGCGAACACTATTTTGTAGTAATACAATTGTTTTCATGTTATTGTAAAATTAACAAATATCTGTAATTTTACATTAATATCTGTGTTCCAATTACAGAAAAAAAATTACAGTGAAGTGTGTGCTATATGCAAACATGCCATCAAGTGCTGCTGCGATATGTTTTTCCGACAAGAACTTTGATAGCTAAAATATGATACATGAATGTGCGTCGTACTTATCGCAACTCACTGAGTTAAACTTTCTTGTTCAAGGCCAGCAAATGGGGGAGGGGGGAGGGGAATATCTGCATGAATACATGGAAACCGGTCGAAACCGTTTACTCTCAGCTAGTGACCTGCGCCATGTCGGTTAGACACCAAAAAACCATTGGCTGAAGTGCAGTGTTATCATCGAGGAAAAGATAACAAATTGTTTTATTCACAATTTAGCTTCATTTTTTAAATTTTACTATGCATATTAATGTGCGCATTTAATACTGGAAAGCTGTTCAGGAAAATGGTTCACAGAAATAATTTAGGTACTGGTAGGTACAACAAACGCATAAATTCACGGACAAATTTCTGTAGCGTTTCAGCTGCTTTCACGTGCATGCACAAATGTACAAATAACTGTTATTTTAATAAAAAAAAATATTTCAGATCTAGTTACAAAAATAAAATATGCGATAGTGAGTGGAGATAAAAAAAAAACACTCAGGTTGAGTTCGGGGATAGAGGAAGAGAGGTATAGGTATGGGGAAGGGGATGTGAGATTTCCGCTCGGGAAGAAGCCTTGGAGGGGAGCGGTGAAGGGGCAGGAGGGGAGGTGGCCACCCCCGACGAAGTAAAATATTCATGGCGCAAGTTGACGCCGCCTGTCCCCTCTCCCTGCGCGGCGAGGCTCACCCCCACCCTCTTCCACCCCTTCATTCTTTTTTTTTGAATTCCGCTCCCTTTCTTCACCTCCTCGTGGAGTCGAACCAGAGGCCGTTAAATTCCGAGGCGCCGCTCTCGGCAGGAGCACCAATGGCGACACGGCGCAACGCGCCGGGGGCGGGAGGGGGGGGGTTAGAACTTTCCTCTGCCCACGAAGGTGGACGACGTAGCACCGCTTCCCCCCCCCCCCCCCCCCCAAACACCCACCCCTCGTGAGAGTCTCGGAAGTAAAGACGAAGAGACGAAATTGAAGTTCTGGCCACAAAAATAAAATAAAAATTAAAAGGGCAGTTACGGGGACTACCATCGACATAAGCGAAAACTTAAAACTTTGATTTTAAATGTGTCACATGACATTATTTATACGTCAAACGTGCTTAAGAAAATGATTTTGGTATTATATCACTAGCATGTCGGTAACGCGAAGCCATAATTTTTGCCCCTACCAATAATAACTTTAAAATGAGAAGAAATGAAGTTTTATCATTAAAAAAAAAGAACTTAAATTCACAAATAATCAACATTGGCTCTCATAAATCAATGACCTGAAATTTGAATTAATTCACTACGTAACTAAATAAACAAAAGAAAAAAAAAACATAATCTCAACTTAACAACCTACTAATTAATAGCCAATACTCGCAATTTGTACCACACAAGAACGTTAAAATTTCATTGGAAAATAAAAATAAAATGAAATACTTATAACTTAAAAATTATAATAAATGAATTTTCATCCTTGAAAAAAAAAAGAACTTAAATCCACAAATAATCAACGTTCACTACTTAAATAAATAAACAAAAGAAAATCACTCAACGAAGTCAATTTAACTTCACTTACCGCTACTACAGCCTGTCGGTGACGCGAACTCACAAGATTTTACCCATCCAAAAAAGAGTCCAACACGCACATGATACAGCCAAGTATATACAATGTACATATTAATGTATATATGCGTAGACATGTACACAGGCCGCTGTGTGTCGCCAGTCTAGCGCAACACGTCACTAGCATGTCGGTGACGCGAACCCATAAGTTTTGAACCCTACTAAAAATCGCTAAACGTGGCTAAATAAGTTTTCACTTCAAAAATTCTGTAATGTAGACTCCAGCCACCAGGGGTTTATTTCATGAATTTCCGCCGCAGTGAACAGGAATGTTTTGTATGAAATAAAATAAAATAAAAATATTTAACAAAATTAGGAGCGGGTCGAGCACCGGAGACGGACTGGCAGGATTATAGCTGAACCCTGAGGTGAGTTGTCTACACACTGCTCTCCCATCAGCGGAGTGGGCTCACACTTGTTGAACACACTGTTCATTGCGGAAAACACGTGTTTTTTCGAAATGCTCCTCGCTAATTACCATCGAGATTTTAAACCCTACCAAGCTTATATATTACCAGCGACCCTAATATCGCTGTTAATTGTGAATGTTCAAAAATAAAAAAAATAAAAAAGGGGGTTGTCTGTGAAGTGGGTTTACGGACGATAATGGATACTTTTTAATTTTCAAATATTATTTACAGTTTTTTCAAATTTAATTGAAATAATTTGTTTAATAATAATAACCAACAATTAGTTAAAAAGCCCGCCTTAACCTGTTTGATATCATAGAAGATTTTCTCGCACGGTGGTTGGCCGGTTCTTACACGCTCGGCTCAGGCGGAACGTGAAAATTTTTCGTGCATGCAGCCGGCGTACATCGATTTATAAGACATTATCACGTCAAAAAATAAAATTTTGTATTGAAACATGACAAAATTGCAAAAAAAAAAAAATAATGTATATCCGATCGCTATCAAACTTCGCAGTAGGCCTATCACCCGTTGAGCTAATATGAAGATTGTCTGAAAAGTTCATCAAAATCGACCCAGCCGATTTGGTGTCCATAGGAAACACGCACACACACACATTTTTTCCAACAGTTAATCACTCAGCTGAAAACAAGCTACAGCGCAAAACAGGGATTAGGGTTTGAATTACGTACGAAAAAAAAAAATGAATGTACAAACTTTTTAAGTGACTATTCAGTTAAATGTCAGTATGCTGTCGTAGGTTGAAGACATGGAGTCCGATCAGTTAAGGGTGCACTTAATAGCGGAGCATCTGAGCTGCGCTACCGTCCTCTTTGCAGGCCAATCCCTATATCAGTCACGCGCTTAGATCGCGCGGGAAACATGAAACTGACATCAACCGGGACTCCTTCCAGCCGCACAGGCCTCTGCGTTGCATTGCCGCTTCGACAGGGCGTGTGCACCCAGAGCGCATCGCAGTTCAGTCCAGTGTGCAACGTCATAGACAACCGGCGCATAAGATGCAATATTAAGTAATTATAAGACGTTGTAATGCTCTAAGAGTAGCCATCGTATCATGCGAAACCACATTCACAACGCGAAAAAAAAAAGAACATGCGAAAATAGAACATGTGAGCAAAACTCGTTTTTAAATAAACACCTGAGTATTTCAGTTGCAATGTTTAAAATAATTCACATTTTTTTGTTAAACTTAAATGCAAAAAAGTTTGTTGTAAAATTTTTGCGAATTAGTGAACATTTTGAGTACAAAATTGTAATTGCTTCCATATAAATCAATTTTCAAAAATTTCTTTACACTTCTGAACTAAAATCCCGCTTCCTATATGTTTTTTTTCTAAATTTCATGTTTATATCGAAAAAAATGTTTACATATAAAGTTTTTAATAAAATGCCAAAACGATCTAAAAACATATACCTACCCACAACATAGTCAAGGATTGTTTACAGGTATTTGTTTTCAATAATCCAAAGCTTATCTCGAAATCACAGCCAATAGTTCCCCCCTTTAAGTTTTGGCCCATTCTGGAGGATTTCGTACTTCACCTTAAACCTCCAAGAATTTGGAAAAAAAAAAAATTCTTCAATTTAAATTTTTTGGCTTCGTCTTGAAACTCCAAAATAGTATTTGCAAACGCGTTTCTCTTCGTGTTTTACGACCTGAAGTATGTGCACATTAGCAAAGTTTGGGAATGATATCATGTCCCCCTTCTCCTTTTCCCCTCTTGTTACACATCCTATCCTTTTGGGAGCAATTCCACTAAAATTATTTCCCATTTCTATGTTTTTTTTTTACATGGGCTATGTTTGATGGGAGAATGTATTCGCAGCTTTCACGAGTTAAATATCTACATAAATTCTGGCTGAAGGAGAAAACGCATTAGTTCGCATACTGAGAAAGTTTACGACCTATTAAAAAAAAACAGCCCCTGGTTTATCGCTACTGGTGGCTGGAAACTACTCCAAAGTAGAGAATGACAAATGGTAGCATCGCTGAAGTGTTCTTTCCAAGAGTAAGGATATAAAACACAACGGAGAAAACTAGTTCCTATTCTACATTTCGTCATGAAACATCCGATCACCTTTTGGATGGCAACAGAGGAGACTCCAGGAAGATTTGTTCAAATATAGGATTCAGTAGAAAAAAAAAACATGACATTCGATATGTCAAAGATTGGTCTTGGAATATTTACAAATTCATGGTCAAAATTACTGAACCCTAATAATTTTGGACCACTTCTAATGAAAATAAAAATTTAAACATTAATTTAAGTATTTAAGTACACATGAAAATGTACTCCCAAATACAAAAAAAAGGGCTCAAAGGGGCTAATCCCCTCCCTATATCCCGTCCAACCATGTACCAAACCTCTGGAACCAGTCTTGGATGGTACCGGGTAACTGAGAAAAAAATTCCATCTTTCGATTTTTTAGGTTGTTGTTTAGAAAATAAATAAACGTAACGTGAGTATGTCGTAGTGTTACGGCACGTGGTTTAGTGCAGCTAAAGCTATTTGTAAACCACTCACAGATTAGCTTCCCAAAATTAACTGCACACATAATAAACATGAAACAACAAAACAATGTCAAATATTTGAACATTCGATTACTTTCTCCATGGTTTAAAATAAATTATGTTTGAATGAAACATTAACTAAAATATAAAATTATTTGCTAATTTTCGTGAGAAATACTCAGTATAAGCTCGGAAAAAAAGAATTTCATAATGCGAAAAAATATCCCAGGACACGTGTTGTAGAAAGTTACAATATATTTATTGTAGCATTACAAACTAGTTCTCGGCAAATGGTTTCCAAAGGAATATTTTTAAATTTACAAAATATTGTTTTTCTGTGTACAGTATTAACAGAATTCAACTGTATAAAAACGCTTGGAAGGAGTTTCCGATCGCGTAATGATGACGACATAGAGACACGAGCTATAGGTCGCGCGGTTTGCACCGCACACATCAATGCCTTGCCAGTGCCCGGAATCCATCGTGTGCGAGTTTATGCTACAAATAACTGCGTCACGGAATTTGCTTTATTACTTGAATGACATTTATATTCACCTGACACCAGTTACCTTCCGCCACTTATGTTTATTCTAATTTATTCACTAACATACATGCATATTATTTTTCTTGAAGTTATTGACGACCACTGGTTTGGGCTTATCAGTTTCATATTTTTGAAAACTTTGAACTGTAGACAAAAATGTTACCTGTCACAAACGAAATCTGTGTTTCGAGAAAGCTCAAGAGAGTGTCACACCCAGTCTTTTTTTAAAAAACAAAAACAAAAAAACACCGAAAGCGTGACATAATTCTTGACTTGCTTAGCTTCTGGATTGTAGCAGCATCGAAGGCTAAGATATCACCGACGTTTCGGTCAACGTTGCAGTCACCGTCATCAGACAATGGCCGCGAAAGCCTGCGATCTTTGAAAAAAATTCCTGGTCTTTGCAAAATATATATACCCTTAAATAATGAGTCTCGGGTGCAGGTTTGCGTTTTAAAACAAAATTGTGGTTTAGGAGATATACTCGGAAACAGGTCATATTAACCATTAGTTAATGCAATACAGGGACTTGTTTTCTGTGACCGAACAAAAAACATTGAGTGAACCAGAATTTTTTTTTACACAGAAACAAATTTTTTTTTGTACTTTTACAAAAGTTTTCTTTGGAAACCATTTGCCAAGAAATATTTTTTAATACTACAAGACATATATTGCAACTTTGTAATATGGCTATGGTTATTTCTTGCATACTTACTATTTACATGAAATTCGTTTCTGTAAAAAAAACTAAATATTTCTGGTCGCGTTTACGAAAACTGGCGCACAATTTCAAATTTGGATTGATTTTTATTCAAGCATTAATTTTTAAACTATGGGAAAGATAATCGAATATTAAACAAATTGACATGATTTTGTTTTATTACGCTTATTAATGTGCTCAGTTAATACTGGACGTTATTCAGGTAACGGCTAAACAAATAACTTTAACCATTGGAGGTACTGAAAAAACAAAAATCATCAATCTTTAGGAAAGAATCTGAACCCAATATTACGGCGAAATTTTGAAGTTATACTTCTTAAAGCACACTATGACAAAATTATGGATAAATGTTTACGATGCAGGTTCACCATGCAACGAAATTTTCATAGGCTAAAAAAGGCTACATACAAAAAAAATAAATTATGTGCTTTTAAATCTTAAGCTTTAGTGATTGATATTGAATACTGCTCCATATAATTATAAACATTTATTTATTGTGAATATTAGTGATATAAATTGTGTTTATAACCTTTTTCATGTTTTTTAACTGTACTCATATAAATAAGTTATGTTCCCGTAAGTATAATTTATTTGAATTATAAAAATATAAAGTGTTAATTATTATTTTAAAATAATATAAAATAATAAATTATAATAAACTTTCGGCATATTTATTGATTTTCATTATTAATTAAAACTTATCTCTATTATTTTACTAAATGAATTAATTTTATACACATTTTTATATTAATAGTGAATATTGTGTATTTATTTAATATTATTGAAATTTGATCGAATTTATTCTTTATCAACCGTATTTATAATCTCACTCCAATAATTTAATTATTCTAGTTCTATTAATGATTTGCATGCCAAATTAAAGGTAGTTTTTTTTCTACAAGTGTAACTTCTAACGCACCCATATTTTGTAGCGATATAGTTCTTGTTACGCAATTGTACACATTTACGAATATATGTGATTTTACATGTTTTTATTCCAGTTGTGTTAAAAAAAAAAAAAACGTTTACAGTGTAGCGTTATCGAGGTTTAACAGTTACGTGGTTATATTAAATTATTTTATGAGGCAGCTGGCGTAATCAATCCCTGAGGATTTTACTATGGCGATTTCGTGACGCGATCTCCCCCATTGGGAAACTGTTTTCAGTAGTGCATTCACGGATAGCATCCGCCGGAGTGGGGGGACAGAAAGTGCGGCGGGTCAGTTCAGCTGAGGCGGCACATTAACAGTTCGATACGAGCCGAATATCGCGCATCGGAAACGCACGCACCGGGCAGGTTGCACATCGCTTCTGTCGATGGATCCACCGATATTCGCGATACGGCCGGGACTCAAATGCAGCGAGATGTTATCAGCTCCAGAACGAACACAAAGCGTGACAACTGACAAGAGATATATTTGTTTCCTACCGAAGCGTGTTTGATTTACGACTCAGCAACACGATATGTTTTTGATCCTCGTTTCCCGGAAAAATTATTACAAAAATTCAAATTGATTTGTAGTTGTTTTTTCCATCTCGTCCAGTCTTGGTAATATTGATTTTGTCACCCGCAGACAAAGCTTGACGCAAATAAAAAAAATCGGATCCTTAAAATAACTGGCTCTAAATACCTGAAAAAAAAAATTACAAGAAAAATTGGTTGCAAACATTTTTCATCAAGTAAATTGTGTTTTACAAATAAGCTAATACAAGCCAACTATCAAATTGAAAGATTGAAACATAAGTGTCCTAATTTATTTTAAGCACTAGATAAAATTTCCGTGAACTAACGAAATAACTCCCAAAAGCTATTCATAATTGTCTGTAACATTACGCAATAATAATTTAACATATTAAGAGGTAACTACGTCATAAACATTACAACTTTGGAAAATAAATATTACATTTTAACTCATGTTTCTACAATACTATTTATTTGCCAAACAATGTAGTCTTCATTTAAGCAAAGTAGTTTTGCCAAAAATCGTCCTAATGAACTGAAAAAAAAAACTTGAATTAAACACATCAAAGCATAAACGAGATTTCACGAGAAGTAGGACAAATAAATAAATACAAAAAAATATCACACTGTTTGATAAAATAATTTATTGGCAGTGTGTCTAAAGTTTACAATTAATGTGTTCTTTACTCTATGTATAAGTTTATTTGTAGGAGCTGTGGAACATAATTACCATTTTAATACATGTAAATATTTTTTAATGGACTATTAAGTACTTTTTTAAATTTCTTAACAATATCAGTAATTATTGGTCACAAAAAAAATTCGCATTTTTCATTTGTGTTTTTTTTCCTCGTTGCCTGTTTTGTGGGTTAGTTTTTTTATCGCCTCTTGGAAGAAAACTTTGCTTTGGAACTGCTAAGTTCACACACTGACTTCACATTGCTACGGTTTCAGACCACGGTGAAGAAACAGGTATCAAACTGGGTCTTTTGAGCTATTGAACATCACATTTTTTTTGCTCATCGATTTAAAACGAGGACGAACAAGTGCAGAGACAATTTTTTTCCACTCATAAAATTGTTCAGTAATCACGAATAAAGACTTGTTGGTGAGAGGATGACACCTTAAATACAAGCAGAAGTAGACGTGAGAATGTTTTGAGAGGAATCTGCTCAATTAGCAAATACGTTCTTTTTAACGATAATTTTTTTTTCCGGTGAACGTTAATGAAAACATTGTAAAAGGTTAAATAAAAAAAAAACACGAAGGAAAAATCGAAGTTGAAGTAATGATTAGTTTGCAGCACGTGTGAGGCTTGAAATATGACGTCTCATCAAGGATATTCTTGGCTTATTGGCGCAAGCGCACACCCACGGGTCCCGCTAATAAGTCTCCACGTGTCCTCCAGAAGCAGAAGTTGCAGAACATTCTACCCCAAGTTCAACCTTTCGCTCCTCATCCCCGAAACTGAAATTCATAAGATCAACACCGTGCATGGGTAAACCCCCCCCCCCCCCCTCCCCACCTACAACTCCAGTCCCTCCGAACATAACCCTTCCTAAGCTGGCGGAGGGTGTTCAAGTTTGGAGTTGGCGAAGTTTGCCCTGGGGAGGAACTTTAATTTGGGGGGGGGGGGGGGGGAGAGGCGCGGTTGTGTCCACGCGACACGCGAGAAGGCGCAGCTGAGCAAACTGCAAGGGTCTCGATAACATCCCTCGCCGCTGGATACACGCCCTTGTGTGCTCTCGGCGACTGCCAATACCAGTCGCAGCCCGGCGCTGCGTTCGGCAACTTTCGGAAAACCATCCCTTCGGAGAACAAATACCCTTTGCTGGGCGCAACGGACCAGATTGTTAGTGGGTGTTCCCTTTATCAAACAAAACATCTGGCGAGTAAGAGCTGTGAATTCGCGGAGATGGTCTTTGGAGTGGGTTTCTGTTCTAAAGCTGAAGTCACTTCGATTAGCAAGTAGTTAGCAAAACAAACCTTTAAATGTGCATTCTAATGCCAGACGTTTGTTGAATATATCAAAAGAAACTAGCTTGTAAAAATCTTAAAAAAATTAAGCTAGGAATCAGTTTTCAACTTCTTTATAACCAAAACAATGTTTGGTTGTCCATACTATTTTGACTTCACTCATAACGTGGAAAAGTTAGTTAGCTTCGGAATAGTGTTTTATTTTGTTTATATATAACATTACTTCAGATTTTCGGAAATAGAACTGGTTTGAAACGTTATAAGCGTAATTGATAACTCAAATAGAGACAAAGACGTTAGTAAAAGTTATCGAAAAGCGAATTTAAACTTTATAAGGGTATTTAATGCTCATTAAAAGGATTTTTTTTATAATTTCAGGTTTATAAAATATTTTTATTTTCATCGCTAACATTTATAACATCCACGCTACATTAAATCCTTTAAATACATACGTAGGTTGTTATATACATTTTACTGAATATTCGTAGACATCACGACTCAAAAGGGCTACCGTGAACGTAAGCACGACTAACAATCGACAGATGGCGCAGCAGTAAAGGCATTCGGATATACTAAATCTCCCTAAGAAACGTGTCCTTTACGTTGTGGGTGCATTTGCAAAAAAAAAGGGGGATGTAGGCGTGCGTGTGCTGTGGGCGCATGTACTTCGTGTGTGTTCGGGCACAGACCTTGTTTGTTTGTTCTGCGACGGACTCGCCTGCTACCGACTGGGGCGACGGCCCATCCCGTCGTTTCGTGGCAACACGGCGTCTGACGGCTGTTCGGGAAGAGTCCAGCTTCGAGGAAGAGCTGGAACCAGCCCCTCCTCCCAGGAAGTTCCAGGATCAGCAACTTCCCGAGGTGCGATTGTCTGGAGTCATCGAGCCGGAACGACGGTGGAAAGAATTGGTGAGGGGGGAGGAGGGCAGTAGGAAACTTTTTATTTCCGGCGATAGAGAGTGTCGTAAAGGCGGTGGCGGAGTGGTGAGAAGGTGTGAGAGAAGGAAGAAGTAAAATAAAAAAAGGGGGTGGTTTTTTGGGGGGGGTCGGTTTGGAAGTTGGGGTGGTCCGCCGAGTGTGGACGATGGGACTTCCTTCGCCGCCGCCGGACAGGATGAAGACGTCGGGGCATTTCCGGGGACGGAAGGGTAGGGAAAACTTGCGCCCGCAGGGTCGACAGTTGCCGGCCCTGCCTCGGAGGAGGATCAAAAGTTCAGGGATTTTGGTGTTTGCAATCTTCCGCCGTGTTAAGGGGCCCGCCTCGTCAGGGGTGTATGTGTGTTAGTGAGGCGGGATGATAAGCGCGACGCTCGCTGGTGCTTCCAGCGCGGTATAGCCTCTAAGCGCAAGTCTCTGAACTGGCGCGCATTCGTCTCGTCGTCACAGGATAACTGTGAAATTTGAGCGGTGACCGTAACATTATATGGCGGAGAAATGAAGATAAAGGTGTTGTGCAAGCCCCTTAAGTGCTTTCAAGAATCTGTACTGATTGTTTTATGCCTAAAAATTACTCTGAAAACACGCGTTTTAGGCATTTTAACGCTTCTAAAAATACAGTTTAAAAACTTAATCTGAAATTAAAAGTACTTTTCGGTCCTCAGCGAACTCTTAACTGCTATTCGTAAATAGGCCCCACTCGGATATCTTGAGTAGTTTTGAAATCGCGTTGTTTTTCCTGAAGCTCTGCGCACCGTATGTGTGCCAGGGTAGGCGGGGGCCTTAATTATTGAAGTCAAAATGAGAGACAGACCTCCCACTCGCACTCTCCGAACAATTTCTCTCTCTGTAAGAAAAATCATTTTTTTCCCCTTCGGGTTATAACGATGGGGGTGGCCACGTGTGCATGAATGCATGGCAAGTGTGCGAAGTTTCTCCCCCTTCCCTCTTCAATTAATTGTTGCGCCATATTTGTTAGACACCCAAAACATTGGCTGAAGTGTAGTATTTGCAGTGCGGAAACAGCTCGAAATGAACTTTTTTTTTGTTTGTTTGAGTGACTGTTTCTAACGACTTAGATTCTAATTCATACTTACTAACCATCATCAGACGTTATCAAGCAACGTTTCCGCAATGTTTAGGGTGGTAAAATATCGTGATGGCGAGATTGAAAAATGAATTCAACTACGTCACAGTATTCAGTCTCCTGACGATCCGTAGCTCCATGTTTATATTGGAGTTTTACGCTAATTACTAG
Source organism: Bacillus rossius redtenbacheri (assembly GCF_032445375.1). Classification (NCBI taxonomy): domain Eukaryota; kingdom Metazoa; phylum Arthropoda; class Insecta; order Phasmatodea; family Bacillidae; genus Bacillus; species Bacillus rossius. Next base: position 72,636,671 of record NC_086333.1, read on the forward strand.
CCGATTTGTTGCTACATATTTTCTTATGTAATATTTACTTTATTTTGGCCTTTAAAAAAATCATAACAGGAAGATTTTTAAAATTTTTACTGCCTATTTAAGGAATAACTGTTAAAAAAGTTTTAACAACAAAATCAAGCCAAAATAGTATATTATGATGGATTGAATTTTTAGAATTTATTTCTTACATGTAACTCAACCTTATGACCAGAACAAAAATGAATTTATAAATTTATTGACAAACAAATAAATAATTTTTATAATAGTTTTAAAATGATTTGGTATTTAATTTTCTTCCCAGTGAAAGATTCTAATTTGTGACAGTCCGTATTATAGTTTTAAGCACACCTATTTTTGAAGCTATTCTGATTACTTCTCATATTTAAAGTGTCATTTGTTATATTATTATAATATGGGACTCTGACTCTTAAGCCAATTTTCAATATTAAAGCTGATCAATAGAAAAAAGATTAAAAAAATTATAATAAATAGTGCATCATTCATAGAAGGTCGTGTAAAAAGATAATTTATTTTATAATTAGATAAAAATGCAGTATTTTCAAAGGGGATGTTGAATGAATGAAATTATTCACATATATATCTCAATATTTTTTTTCTGGATATTTTCTAGTCTTCTGGAGTCCTCTGTAGTAACTGAATTCTATATCACAGAGCAGTATTGTAATTTTGATCTTGTTAAAGAAGAATATACACAGTATTGAGTCAGGTGTTGCGGAAAATGCAATAAATTTGATTAATCTTAAAGTTCTGGTGTTACTACTTAGTAGACTATCCACATGCTGATGAAAATAAAGTTTAATTTATAAAATGACTCCTAGATCTTTTATGTAGTCCACACGTCTAATGTCGACACTTGAGACTTGGTAATTATAGGTAATAAGGCATGTTTTCCTTGTGAAAGTAATACAATTTCTTTTTCATAGTTAGGTGATATACAATTGCTAGCGCACCATCCTTGAACAGCTAAAATATGATGTTGAAGATCATTACAATCATTATTATTACTTTTTTTGTACAATTTAATGTCGTCAGCATACATTTATAACTTAGAATTTTTATTATACTTAAAATATAATTTATGAAATTATTAAAGAAAAGTTCCTTGAGGAACACCCGATGAAACAGAAACAGGGAAGCTTTGTAGACAATACATTAGCGACTGACTACAAAGTTTCTATTTATAATTTCTATTAATATAAATGAAATAATAAATGGAGTGGAGTGATAAAATAAATACGGTTGGTGAAGTGTAAATTCAATCAAAATAAATAAAGATAAATACTCATTATTCAATATTAGTATAAAGACGTCTATAAAATTAGTTCTTTAATTTTGTTTAATAATCGAGATAAATTTGAATTAATAAGGGAAAAACAATATATGTATATTCTTAACGTTTATTATAATTTATTATGTTCAAATATTTATTAAAAATTATTATAATTTATAAAGTAAATAAATTATTCATACGGGAACATGACCTCACAAAATCTCCCATGAAAAGGGTCAGGAAACTACTAAACCTTCCACAGACAATTCCTGCCAACGAGAATGGAAGCTTACAAGAAACATGACATCGTTATACATACCGGAATATAATCTCACATATAAATACTCTGGAAAAAGTTTGTAAAACAATTTATTTTACTAATATGCACAGTAAATAACTGTGTTTTATTATATGGAACTGTATAAAATACCAATCACTAAAGTATATTATTTAACAGCACATATATAAATTTATACTTGTATATTTGTTTCATGCTGCTCGCATCATAAAAATATATTCTCATTAATTTTCAGAACGCGCCTAAAGAAGTATAACTTCAATAATGTAATATAATTGCATTTATTTTATTTACTTTTTTATATCACATAAAAATCTTTGCTTATATTTCATACTTATAAGCATTTTATGACAAACTTTGGTAATGGACTAATAACTTTGTTTCAGAATTACTTTATTTTCTATAATTAATCATTATGCTTACGGAGATAGGCGGGTAACTTTTGATCTGAGTACAAATTAATGTGCGATGATTAATATAATTAGTTTAAGGATAGGCGATAGGACGTTGAAATGCGGTCACGACCCTGGCGGAATCGATTGTAAACTGTATAAATCTCAGCACCTCTACAGATTCTTGTCAGACAAGCGACTGAGGACGCATAAATCGAACATGGAGAACTGTAGATTCTCAGTCTTCTTGGAAGAGAAATATGAATTTCAGAACTGACAGGGACTTAAACTAGACTAGTTTCCACCCGGGTCAAAAACTTCATCTTGACAATTTTTTTTAAACCAACCGAAACTCTTCCCGACAACACCTCATATTTCCACCACACATTTATTCCACTATTTAAAAAATGTATGATTCAACCTTGATGGTAAAATAGATTTATTTGCAGTCATTTGGTTTTGAATACATTGCAAGTTGGATAGTACGCGAAGAATACCAGTTTGAAAAGATTTTGTGATCTACATGTATGTATTTTTATATACAAATAATTCAGTTAATCTGCCCTCCAACATTTTGTTTTGTGATCCAACACTATGATTTATAGAAGAAAATTACACTGTCAGCTAAGCTCACAAACAACCCCTCCCCCCACAAAATGAGGCACCAGGGTCACAATTTCCGTCCGCCCCCCCCCCCCCCCCCCTCTTTTTCTAGTTACGTCCCTAAGAACTGTTGCCATCGTTGTATCCAGGCTAGTGAGAAGGGAACAAAGTGAAGATCTTCAATCCTGAATTCTATGGTTCGGTACAGTCTATAATCCGGCACTTATCGAGACGCTCGTGTTCAGATATTTTCTTGTAGCGTTCATGATCTTCCAGCATTTTTAGTTAGCGCAGAGTTTACCGTTGATGTCAGTTTTCATTTGACTTCAGTGTTTACTATTTTATTCTATACTATATTTATACTTTATATACTATATTTATAATATACTATTTTATACTATTTCATTTTACATTTTCACAGGAGCATAGCCAGGGGCGATGTTTTGTTGGGGTCTGAACCACCCCCTGCCTGGATTTAAACGGAAAATTTTTACCACATGCGAAGACAGAATAGTAACATTACAGAAACTTAGCTACATAGGTTTACAAAGCGATTACTTTAGAAGGATCATGATAATCCACAGTGGCTGACAATAAATTTGATTACTCCCAATTACTTATAGCTAGTCACGCCTCATACACAGGAGCGGCAATAAATTTTGTTCCGAAGTAGTCTATACTTAATGCTAGAGACCGGAAAAATTCGCGGGTTCAATGACCTCCAGGATAGATTCCAATATACTCTACACACTCGGGCAAATGCCAAATGTTCATTGGCTGTTGACGTGTGAGTCGTCTCGACTGGGTGGCCTATGATTCGACACTTCTATGAGTGAGGATCTCTAATTGGCCCTCAGTCCTCCAGATTAACAGTGAACCAATGACAGAAGCAGCACTAAGGTATAATTATTTGAATTTTAGCATAACACGAAATGAACCCGCGAATTTTTCAGGTCTCTACGTTAATGCCAATTTGCACTCGTGATGCACATAAGCAGGTCTTTCATACACAGTTTACATTTATTTAATAACATTTATATTTATTTGTATCTATTTATTAGTTGTTCAAACGAAATCATTAAATAATTGTGTTAAGAACAAAGTATTAAAAACAGTTATAAATATAATTTCAGTGTGTTATCGTTGGATTTTTAAAAGTATGCTTTTCCTGATATTGTAGTGAGACGATAAATGTTGTTTTAAATTTAATAAATTAAAATTAAAATTATCCATGAAAAAAATATATAATGGTTATACTGAAAAACCTTATTCACAAATTCCTGGCTACGGCCTTGATTTCCACATTTGGTGCTCCAGATAAAAAAAAACCCAACTATGTGGACGTGCTGCGATGCGGAGTAATCTCTAATCCAGCACGGCCATGCCGGATTATGGAGCTCCCGCTGTATTTAACTTTAACTGCACGCCGCTCGGAGCGGGCGGCCGGCGGGAGAGGCAGGTAATGAGCGAAGCGACGCGAGCCAATAACCGTGGATGGGAAGTCGTTCATTTAGCAACGTTTCATTTCGCCCGGCAATCCGATCCGACGCGGTTCACGCGTCGAACGGACCGAACGGGTCGCGTCCAGTGGGCGGCCGGTCTCATCCCGGAGCAACAACGCGCGCGGCGCAATCAACCAATAGAGCGCTCGGTAATGGGAAGCCTTCATTTCACAGACGAGAGAGCCACACCCGAAGTTCCCCGAAGTTCCCCGAAGTTCATGCTCGCTTTTTCCCCCCCCCGTTCTATCTCATTGTGCGGTCGATTAGGATAGGTTAGCTACATTATAAATACTCTAAAACATTGTGGATGGTTGGTTGGTTATATTAGTTAAGTATAGCTACATTAAAAATACTGTAAAATCATTTTATGGTTGCTTAGCAAATAAGTTTTTTGATATGTAGCTATCCAGGGCTAGGAAACCGTTTACATGATTTCATAGTATTTTTAATTTAGCTATTCTATCCAAATCAACCGTCCACAATTTTTTTAAAGTATTTATAATGTAGCTAACCTAACCTAATTGACCATTAGTTATCACGAGTTACAATGAACAAAAAAAAACCGAATATGCACGATCGGGCGTTTGGCTCTCTCGTCTGTGAAAAAAAGGCTTCCCCTCGGTAATCGGTGGGATATAGATTTTTGGGGGGGGGGGGGGGAGGGGGGGGGGGGAATGGTTTGAACATGGAAAGGAAAATCCCAGCAATGAATAGCTTCCAAAAAGTATGGCGAGGGTTCTCTAGGCGCGCGGAATTCCGTCAACGGCTGCATTTTCCCCTACACGAACACAATAACTTGCGTACGTTGTTCCGTTATTTTTTTTTGTTGACGTGTAAAACATCTTAGCTCTCGGTGTTCGGCATTTGGTATTAGTAATTTCTAGAATGAAGACGGGTACGTGTGACCACGGTGCTGCCATCTGTGGCGAATAGCGCGAACCAAAGTTCACAAAGCCAAAGGGTAATTTAATAGTATTAATTGTTTAGTGAATTTTAACAATATATGCAGTATTTGAATAACATTTATTCTTAAAAATTTAGGTCCAAAGATAAGGTTTAGTAATTTTGAAATCTTTTTCGTTTTTTAGCTAAAAATATTTTTCCTGAGATATTTAACAAAAACCTTGCATTGTCAAAAATATTTATCATATAGGTAATTTCCATTATATATATATACACTTACTTACATACATCTCCAAATTGTACCTCCGATATACATCTCGAAATTCGATTCTTGGTTTCAAGGGTTAAAATTAAAATAATTTACAAGAAAAAATATTAACTATAGTGCTAAAACTTTCAATCTTATCAACATTTGTGTTTCGATATTTGTTTCATAAACTAAGTTTACAGAATCAATACATATTGTAATTTTATTTATATATTACATAGTAAAAGTACAATATCTTGAACGGTAAAAGGATGGGTACAAAAAAATTACCCAGTAAACTTAACAGTTTATCAACGTTAAATTTTTTTCATTTTTTTTAAAATTTTTTCTGAGTTTTTCTTCCAAACATTTACCTCGAATATAGAATCCATCGTATAACAATGATTAATGGTATTCGAGGACTTTAGGAGTTGATCGGCCTATTCCTAGCATATATACATGTATAGTCAGCGAAAAGTCTCTACTGTGTTGTGGCTTCGTGCTTGAAAAAAGGGGACGCAAGTCCTGACATATAATTTAAATTAATACTGAATCATATAACATTAAGCTCCCTGTAACTACTGGTTTCGTCATGTTACAAATAATGTAGTAGCATTCATACGTATTAATTTAAGTATTTAACAACGATGAACTCCTTTTTTGGTTTTGGAACCTGGGTTGACCATGATTGGTCAACGGAGACACCAGTCCTGCCAGTTGTAACATAAGTTTCAAGCGAACTACTTTGGACGCCCTGCTGTTACACTGTATTTTTTTTTTAAATTTACTTTTACAAGGTATAAACCAACCAGTAGTTTATAGTAATTAATAATGTTATTTAATTTCAAAATTTGTATATTTTTATTTGTGAAGTATTGCCACAACTTGTGTTTTGGGGAACCTTTTTATTTTTCTTTTCATTATACTTCATAGTAACTTTTAACAACGATATCTTTGGATTTAAAAATATTTATTTGCCTACTTCCTCTATTCTTGCTTTTGAATTACAAGGTCGATGGATAATTTTTATTAGGAATGGTAAATTCGAACGGCGAGCATGAAAGAACAATGATAAGCAGCAGACTTGACTGAGACTTCGAGAAATGTACGAATCTAAAATTTATATAAAACTTATAGTTCATCGCTGTCAATATTCGTCAAGAACTACATAATCGTCGTCGAAGGTGTTCAAGAACTACATAGTCGTCATCGAAGATAGACCAGAACTACATAATCGTCGTCGAAGGTGTTCAAGAACTACATAGTCGTCATCGAAGATAGACCAGAACTACATAATCGTCATCGAAGATAGACCAGAACTACATAGTCGTCGTCAAAGATAGTCAAGAACTACATATGCCTCATCGAGGATAGTAAATCACTGCATCATTATCAAGAATGTGAACAATTGCCCTTCGTCGTCATCAAGAAACGCCGGTTTGGAGACCCATCAACTAACAGTCGCTGTCCACATCGGGACCTGTATCACATCCAGCTGTACACACCGAGGGCCGCTGTTCCTTTGGAGTTATCATCAGGAAGATCGAGAAGCCGCTGTTCCTGTGGAGTCATCATCAGGAAGATCGAGATCTAGGACATCACTACGTCAGTACGAATGTAGTTACTGAGATGCGCAGTTCACGGTATAGTTGAAATACCATATCTTAAGGTGGTATTGTCCTTAACTTGCGGCATATTCTGAGGTAACTATGAGCTACGAGAAATGTTTACATCTTTCCAACTCCACAAGCTTATAATTAGTAGCAGTACATAACCCGACAGCAGTTTATCAATCTTATGTCAGATTCACCTACTTACACCCATATAACCTGAGATACTAACCGAAGAGTCCCGATTGAGCTAAAATAAGTTAAAACTTTACTACATTTGAATATAGCAATATTTGTAATATCAAGTTTCAAGATGATATTGCAATATAAATATTAAATTTTTATTTGAAGAAGTGTCCTATTACACAGGTTGTGCAATATTAATCTTTTAAACCATTCTACTGAATATAGTTATTCTTGTAAAAATTCCAATTATAATGTTGTAATGTGAAAACAATATCATTTAAAGTAATAAAACTATTAATTAAACAACAGTGAATCGTTTGAGTTATTATTGGAATTGGAATAAAAATTGAGATTAATGATAAGTATAATTTTGTGTTTATAAATAACACAGTTGATCACCTTAACGTAAAGTGTTACTGATTGTTATTGATTCACCACCAATAATCGGAAACATATACTTAGAGATCATATATGTTCTTTAGAGGTTCTCAAATTTGGTATTAACTAAATTACTTTCTTTGTTGTTCTGCCAGTAACCGGGCTAGTCAGATTGAAATAGGCGATCACAAAGGATATTCCTTGGAAACGAATCTGCCAACGATATAACTTGTAAAATTGCAAGGCCGAGTTTTGTACCATTGAGAATTTAACAAAGCTCTTCCTTGCAGTTTGACAAGTGGTATCGTTGTTGGCAACTGTGTTACCGTGGATTTTATTTGTAAAAAGTAGAATGTTTTTACAGTGTAGGAATATTGGAAGCAGTTTCCTATAACAGGGAATACACAGTAAATAAAACGGGATACAACAAGTTTATTTGCATGTTAAAACAACTATCAAAGGATGAAGCATCCAATAATTCATTTAAAAAAAAAAAAAAAGCATATTGCTCACAGTGGCAATACGCTAAAAATGTACTGTCAGGTGCGTTCGGGGTTATTTAGAGGCAACTACACTTCAAAAGACAGCAAATGTACTGTAGATTAAATGTACAGGGGATTATGCGATTACACAAAGGCCCGATCAAATATGAAGCTAGCTTACAATACAATAAATATAGAAAGGAAAACACACAATGAATACGATCCCACGGCAATCCAGGAAAATATTGAAATTATAACATAAAAAAGGTCCCAAAGAGAATCAATCAGGTAGAACATCATTTATCAACATGCTTGATAAAAAAATCCCGTGAGCGTGGTATTACTCGCGAACTCTAAAAAAAGAGTTACTAAAGCCATTAAGGCTAGTCCAGGGAAAAATTTCGTCGAGTGCTGGCAAAGGCTAAGATCATATTTCTGTGGTTCGTTTAAACAATCCAAATGGTCGATCAATTAAAGAAAAGAAAATCAGCCAGAATTCAAACGAAAATTTTGAAGGTGGCACCCTAGACTAAAATTTAAAGTAACTGGTCTGCCCACAGTATTATATTATCGCTACCAAATAACTCGTACCAATACAAATTTAGTCACTCACATACTCCCATGACCAGTCCTCTCTGCACCGTCTCATTGCTAATTCTCTCTAAGCAGGCATACAAGAACGAGTCCACCACCCATCACTATAGGGCGAAACCATCAGCGCGGGGGATGTACGAGTCTTTTCAGGGCCTCTTGTCTTTCCACTGGTAATTATTAGAAGTTTGAGGGTTACGGAGGGAAAAACCATCTTGCCCTCTAATTCTTAATTGATTATCCAGGGGCAGCAGCAAGATAAGCCCACCAGTCGTTCTCGTAGGAGAAGTGTGTTGCTACATTTCCCATCAGGTACCCAATTGTTTCCCCCCTCTCCCCGCATACAGGAGGAGATAGTGATTGCAGGATTCCCCACCTTCCCTAAGTCCATGGAAACGGAAATTTGGGAATTTGTAGGTCTGCCGAGGCTTGCACTATTAGAATGGCGAGGTTAGCCGAAAATGTTTCAAGTAAATGCTCCTCTGTGGTAGGGAGAAACGTTCATGTCTCCAGGAAGGTGCTGACTAAATTATTCAATACAACATTGTGATAACTATTTGGCTAATCAAGTACATACTATATTGTGTTGGAAAACTTGTGTTGGAAAACTTGTAGGAATAGTTCATTTGAGATTAAAACAAGCTGTGTTGTGGCGAAGTCGGTGCTTCTCTCGGATTGGTTGGAGGTGTTGACTCTAGCCAATCACAGTCAGGGGGCTGAGCCCTATTAAATAGAAGCTTCCCTAAAACCTGTATCACACGTTGGAAGGTTTCATACAGGCTCCGCGAGAAGCTCACAGCAAAACTGCTAGCCAAGCCTCCATGACAGCAGATATGGATGTTTCTATGGAAAGAATCTATCACACGTAAAAATGTTTCTGGTGTACGTCTAGCTTGTGCAAATGGTTTTATTATAATTATTAATAATTTTATGTATTGTACAAACATGAATGTTTCTCAAAAATTATCGCATAATACTCTAACTGCTTCAACAAACCAAATTTTCACATTTCTAATCAATAATCAAGGAAACTTGAAATCCCTCCAAAATAAATAATTTAATGGACTATGGACGCATAACCACTTCATTCTGATTGGGTGACATTTTTACCTCGTTCGAAAACTTCCTCAAACATTCGAACACGGCCTATAACAAAAAAAAAAATTGGTTGTCTGTAAAGTAGGTTTACGGACGATAGTTTAACGTGACGTCATAACAAAACAATGATGAAATGATTTCATACTTTTATGAATAAAACTGAATAATTTTTGACGTGACAACGTCTAATAAATCGATGAACGCCGGCTGCACGCACGAAAAAGTGTTGCGTTACGCTCATTGTTCCGTTACGCTGTGTTCCGTTACGCTGTCGGCGAGTGCAGTAATAATAGGTTATGTTATAATTGACTAAAAAATATGGTGATTCATATAATTGATGATATATATTTGATTACAGTTTATTTATATGAAAACTGGTTCATAATTATATTTAAACTTTATAGCTAAACGCCAGTTTTTAAAATTAATTACAAGTCATCTACACGTGAACTGTTGCGTCGACTGTTTATAAAGTGAAGTGAAAAGTTAATGTGGTTTTCATTCCTTATTACAACAACAATTTCGGCAATAAAGGTTAATTATTCTTGCATTTTAAAAATATGATTACTAGTATAATTTCAAGTATTTATTCTTTTATTATTAAAATAAAAATGATTAAATTTTCTTCATAAAAGTATGCAATCATTTCACCAATGTTTTGTTATGACGTTGTCACGTTAAGCTATCGTTCGTAAACCGACTTTACAGAAAACCAATATTTTTACACTTTTTATAGTTGCTAATGGTTTTCAAAGTGTCACTAATTCTGTAATTTCAAGTGTGAATTATTAATCCAAACCGAGTCATTGTAACTGAACATACAAAAATGGTAATATAATGTATATAATAAAAGTGCATCACTGATCGAACGTCCAATAAATATAAAATTCAAATAGGTTGTATAGGAATGTAGAATATTCAAAATAATTTAAATGCATGAAATTTTTAAATATTAATTCAAGAACTTTTTCTGCATACCTTCAATTATTTTCTAATTAAAATCATGTGTTACCTTTCATTTACATTTTGGTGGAAAAAAAAAGCTTGGCAACCAATATAACTCGAACGTCTTAAAAGAGGACACTACGTTTAATGTCATTACTTACTATGTGATAATTCTGAATAATTAAATTAGTTTTTTGACTATCGTACTTCAGAGACGTTTGTTAACTTAAAAATCAGATCTGGACAGCTGAAATATCTTGTTGAATAGTTTCACAATTTTTTTTATCAGCATATTCTGATTACAGTTGGAATATAATTTATTAAATATAAAGCGTAGTTGAGATAAACTACTACTTTGCGGAACACCATGGAATTGCATTTGCAAATTTGACTGAAAAGCGTCTATTTGTAAGATAATTAAAAATATATATACCACGCATTGCTTGACGAGGCCTAAAATTGATAATTTTTTAATTATAAGATTATGTTGGAAAGTATCAAAGGCTTTGCTCATGTTGAAATAAATAGAATATTTTATTTACATCTGGATTTATACTGGTACACACACACATATAAAATAAAGCTTATGTTAAAGACGATCTCTCTGATTGAAAACTATGTGGTTTTACAGAAATAATATTTTTAGGAATAAAATTAATGTTCCTATAAATATTAAAACTTCTAAAATACTACATAACAAAGGGTTTTAACTATAATTTAATCGTAAATAATACTTCAAGAAAAAATATACCGATAAATGGTTAAACACACAACATCGGTATACAAACACTCACTGACTGATACACACTTAATTAAAATATTTAATGTTCAAAAGCAAAATTCTTTTAATGTTTTTTTGAGCTTTATTTTATTTAGAATGATAATGTGACAGTTACTAAAAACTAAAACTCTACAAAACTAAAAAAAAATATTTTTGCAAAACTCCGTTCCCCCGGAGAAACCCCCGGAATGGCCACCGCATGGGGAGCCCAAGAAAAGAAACGGGCTCCCCATTTGGAAGCCACCTGGAAGGTTTTTTTCTGTTCCACCCACCGTTTCTTTGGTAGCCTGACTTGTTACAAGGGATTGTATTCCTACCAGAGAAAATGCCACCATTTTGTCTGGGCAATCCGCCTTGGAGGAGCCGGGGCGCGAACCCGGGTCCTACAAGTCACAAGGCAGGCGCTCTACCCCAGAACCAGAGTGGTAGAGCGGATACTTGCAGTCTTCTTAACACTGACATGATGTTATTCCACGAGGTTACTGTAGTTTCGTGTGTAATCAACACGTGCAGTAACATCTAACCTCAGTAACGAACAAATGTATGTGTTCTCATGCTGTTCGTTCAGCATGAATTATGTAATTTCATAACAGTGAAATATCATTTGTATAACTACCCTGGCAATTTTTAAAAGAGTGTGTGCTTACAAGCATGAAGTTATTGTATAAACTTTATTCTCCGTAAACTGACTTTACAGACAACCAATTTTTATTGAATTATCACTATTTTGTATGGATACAAAGAAGGAGTGAAATGAATTCTACAATTTAATTGATAAATTTACTTTTATTTGCACTCATTAATTCAAATATGTTTATTACGTTAACGAACAGATTATTTTAACTATAAGTTTTATACATGTTTGCTATTTAACTTCTTCCAATCTGTGTTATTCTGTTAAGGATAGGACGATGATAGGAATAGTAGGAAACGAATGGGAGTGTTTCAAGTTTAATGTGCCTCGAAAAAGTCAAATCGATGGTTGTTCCAATCGAGTGGAAGAGAGATAGATGCAGCGCAAGCGTACTATGAGCGTAACGGGACACTTTTTCGTGCGTGCAGCCGGCATTCATCGATTTATTAGACGTTGTCACGTCAAAAAAAATATTCATGTAAACGTCCAGTGCTCTGCTAATTCTTCCACAGAACCATCCATACCTGCTGCCGAGGAAGAACTTCCGAGGAAACGTGCGCCGAGTGATAGGGGCTGAAGGGAAAGCGCGCATGCGCGGGGCTATCCCCACCCGCGGGGGAGGGGCAAGGAGAAGGGAACATTAGCGCCGAAGCGACCAGGGGGCAGCACCAGCGCTCGGCGAAGGCGCAGACTTCTGCACTTGCTTCTGGCTGACGACGTAGGGAGGAGAATGGGCGCATATTTGGCGCTGTCGTGGCGCGAAAACATTAACCGTTTAAGGGAGGAGGGGGAAATTTGCTTACACAATGGGACAGAGTCCTACGTGGCTTGTTCATCGGCAGAGGCTGAAAAAGGAGGGGGGGGGGGGGAGGGGTCCGAAAAAACTCAAATAGTCAATTCAAGTAGACATTTTTTTTAATGGCACTGAAATTCAAACGTGTGACTTTTTAAGTCATAACTCGCAACACTTTTAAAACATATTAATTTACAAAAAAAAAAAAAAAAAAACATCTAACATCGGTAAAGAGCAAATTCATATGTTCCCATGATGCAAATGAACTTTATAATAAGAAACTTAGGACACGAAATTTAGCGTAGAATTCTTTGAAATAATGCAAAGAGTGATAAATACACGATGAGTGAAACTCTACTGGAATACATTTTGTAAACTTGAATAGTCATAACAAAATATAATTGCAGCTTTAAAATTTATACATTTTGTTAGCAAGGAAAATTATGTTGGGCCAAACGTAGCATTAAATATTTTGAACAGTTTGTTGGTTCTCTTAAGCATTACGAACGTAGCGCTATCTTTTAAGTATATTTCAAATTAAAATTTGCAGTCCTATTGGTACATTAAAACAATATTAACCCAAAGATTTTAAGCACGTATTATAGCACTAAGTATATGTATGTATATTTTTGATGCTAAAACGACCCAAATCAGACTTCAAATATTTCGTACAAATAAACATAACCTTACAAAGCTGATTTAACATTCTTTTGTAAAACACGGTGTCGAATATATTTAGGCAAACAATTTCTTGTGCCTCATTAGTATGACGAACGTTGTGCTCTCTCTACATTTCAATGTTAACTTATTTTTGTCAAAATTTAATGCTTATTTTGTTAAATTGTCATTATTAATTTTTATGATTATAATTTATAACATGAAGTATTAAAGTATAGTTGCGCTGTTATAAAATTTAGTTCGGAACACCAATACGTTTGGTTTGTCACCTAATGTTTCAAGAAAGTTACTTCGCACGAGTTTAATGGTATTACATGTGGATCCATCTTTGTGTCACATTTCCGTTCGTAGATTTCCGTGTTCCGAAATTACTCCTGCCAAATGCCGTGTACCGAGAGATAGGAAGTTTACACAAAAATTAAAAATTGTACAATAACATTCTCTTAAAAGTGGCACACAATCGCGGTCTCTCTCAACATCAGGACATGGTTTCAATTTGTGAAGAAGTTCCATTAGAACAATTCCCAATGACTGTTGGCAGAAGAACTTTCCTGGTGTATGCAGGCCGACTTACCTCATGGCTTGGAACGACAAAGAATGTAGTCTCTCTGTTTCGTGCTCGAGTCTCGAAAGTGCTGCAAAATCATTCGTCGAGGCGCGGAGAAACGTTTGCACTGGAGTTTACCGTTGTTGTTAAGCGGCGGAACGAAGAAAAGAAATAAATAAAAAGGGACGAAACGTTTTTTTTTGGTAACGCGGCAAAAGAAGGCAGAAGCAAATCGTTTCGCCGATGGTCGTCAGCTGGTAGACAACGTTTCGAGCGCGCTTGCCTTTTTTTATTCTCCTCTCGGAACATCGCATCCCGCTCTCATTCTTCCTTCACATTTCTTTCCGTCTCTCTTTCTACGTACACAGCGATGCACGAGCACATTTTGCCACGTCATCAATGCACACGCGATGTCGTCTGACAACTAGAGACCTGCAAAATTCGCGGTTTCGATGGTCTTCAGGATAGACTGCACATACAACTGTACACTCGGGAAAATAACGCAAGTTCATTGGCTGCCGACTTGTAAGTCGTCTCAACTGGTTTGTCTGTGATTCGATCCTTCTTTGGTTGAGGGTTTATAACTGGTTGAGATTCGTCCAGATGAACAGTAAGCCAATATCAAATTATCTAAGAGGTATATGTGTTTGAATTTTAGCCTATCACCGAATGAATCCGCGAATTTTGCAGGTTTCTACTGATAACAGAATGCACGTTAGCGGCGATGCAATGAAATGGAAATACGAGCTGACTGTCTGCATGCATAATTGTTTCGATGGCGCGCCAACTTTATGAGCTATTTTGGTTCGTATGATCCAAGAATTTCTCAAGAAGTGTTTTTGAAGTCGATGAAATGTTAAGGAGTTTTGGGAATCAGACACATGCGCGAACTCGTAGGAACTCAAACATAGACGTGAAAGCGATCTTTTTGAAAATAATTTCTCCATAGGAAAACGGAAGAGAAATGTTCTTTTATCAAGATTGTTTTTTATTTGTCTATGTATTCTTAGTCTGTAACGAAACAGATGACAGGTCTGTCCTTTTTCTAGAATCTTGTATTAGCTATTACACTTCGTTTCAATTTTCTTTATAATGACATTCAATGCTCTTAATTAACTTTCTGATCACAATAAGTATTCTATTAATGTTTGTAGCATTCGCCATACGGTATGTTTTATTTCCTACAGTCAACTACTAATTAATTACTTATCGAATATCTTCTTGCCTTCTTAATTTGCCATTCGATACATTCACTCGGTCCTTTAAAATATTTTACAGCAGTATAAAAAAACAATTCAGGAATTAATGTTTTTTATGTTGCATTTACTCCCCACAAATCTAGCCATAACTCTTCATAATTATCATTCTATCTGAATTCGGTGGTTAGAATAATCAAAACTTTTATTTTTCGGGGTGACTTAACCATAGCTATCGTTCTTCACTTTAACCCTCCATGACGAAATTTGGATCCCTCGTGATCACACTTCCAATATTCTCGAACTTTTACAAAGTCACCATCCTCAACTGACGTACGCATTCCATGCATATTATGCGTGGCATAGGTGTCTGCTGATACGCTTCGTAACTGAAGGACTTCTGAGGCGATAAACACAAGCATCGTCCAATCCTCAGAATTCTCTAGATAGTATCGGCAACGGAATGTTTTGAACAAGAGTTAGAGTAGTTAAATGGATGATAGTACCTGTAAACGTAAACGCCCAACATGTTTCCAAAAAATTAAATTTGCGATTGAAGTAATAGGGATGAAAGTTAAATGAAGGCGTTGGCCTAGCATCTAGTCTTACGGCCTCAATATAAGCTATGTATGGCATTTTTAATGCTTGATTAAAAATAATAATTAGACCTTCTAATTGATCGAACAATGTAAACTCTTAAATTAGTTAATTTTTTTCTTTTTCTAACAACAATAGTAGTATATAATAGGGCATCCGGAAACTGGGTTCTGGGTGTGGTGCTTGGTGCCGGCTCCGCCATCTTGGATTTGTGACGTCACGACGGCAAAAATTCCTCAAATATGACTCAAAATGACTCAAAATTTCCCGTTTTAAGAAAAAATTTCCCGTTTTCGAGGGAAAAATTCCCGTTTCGAGGGAAAATTTCCCGTTTTAGTCCTTAAAAATCCCAACGGCTAGAAATGTCCTGATAGAGGCTTAAGCATCCTTAACTCAAGCCTCAGTTAAGCCTCTATCAGGATGTGACCTTGACCTTTGACCTTGACCCCGACGGCCATCTTGGATCCACCATCTTGGATGACGTCATTTCGTTTTCTCGAACATTCCGGCATTGTGTTATCGGCCATTTTGAATTATGACGTCACCGTTGCAATTTCCGTTACGGCCGCCATCTTTAAATTTATTATCCGATTTTAATGAAAAAATATTTTAAAATTATAAAAAAATTAAATAAAAATTTTTTTTAATAACATATTTAAAAAACAAACAGTTACAACACGGAGCTCGGAGTCCTCGGTTCGAACCCGACGAGTGCAAAAAAAAATAAAAATGGCGACCGATCCTTCCCTCGTGGTGGGTGCTGGCAGACTGACTCCCACCACTTTTTTTCAAAGCATATATATCGTCAGGTAGTATGACGTCATGTCCGCCATCTTGTCCTCGTCTGCTGGAAGCCATCATCAGTGTATCGTCGGCGAGAGTGCGCTGACGCCATGTTAGTTTAATTCTTATCCGCTAGAGTGCAGTAATCATTTATTATTGCTGTGACACCCGACATCTTGTCATTTGGCCGCCATCTTGAAAATCCGTAATTATTTAGCTAGAAATTCGGGAAAAATTCCAAAATTTATTAAATAAATTTGTAATCTATATACTGATTGATTAGGTCGACTAAGGTCCTTGGTACGATCTAGGACGAAGCAAAAAAATTAAATATAACATCAATTTAACATAATAGTAACAGGTTCGAGGAATTAAACACCACAAGTTCTTTTACAAACATAATATTTATTACATAATTTCTATTCTACTACAGGATCATTTGCGAAAGCCAGCAATCTTATAATCATTTAGTTCCGCAGCGGTGTGAAATGACTAATTCTTAGCTCCAATCGGTTTATACTAGACAGAGTCCAGCCAGAACCTTTACAGACATAGTCAACCTCTTCTTGACAGAGTTTCTGGATACCGTTTTTAACAGTTTGCTTCACATCGTTAGAACTGTAAATTACTGCAGCCGATGTCTTGAATGCACACTTCTTCACTTTGTCATCGTACGGATATGGCTTTCCATATATACAGTCCAACCACAAGTTATATTTCAAAGGTCCGTTTGTTGCTACATCATCAGTAAGCTGATTGATTATGTCCTCTCTGATATCATCAAGAAAATTACAAATGTCTTTCGACTCACCTAACGTATTTAAATAATAGTTGTCCTTCAATGTTCCACGAAATGCAGACTGCGCTAAGTAGAAGCCATTATCGTTCACTTGTAATGCGCCGAACACAGTCTTAGGTTTATTTTCCTGTTCAGACGTCATACCAATCGGTTGCTGCACATCGGTTTTCTTGCTTGTACGCTCACGAGCCTTCAACCTAAACCGAGGAGTCAAAATTTCTGCAGGTAGTTCAGCAGTAGGCACACGGACTTCACCTTTACAGTTTTTCGCATGCCGTCGCAAATTATCAATTCGAGTAAACCATTCATGACACTCATCACATCGAAACTTCATGCGAGATGGATTCTTCGTGCATTTGCTCCGCTCATGTCTTCATGCATCATGAGCAAATGCGAACGACGTATCACAGTAGCTGCAAGGATACCGTGGTGATGAAGACGAACCTTTCAGACCCGATCCAGATACTGACGTTGCCGCAGTTGCACCATCTCCAGGTATACTCTTATGAACATCAATGCATCGTTGTTGCGCTGAAACCTTTACTTTCTACCGAACAGAAGGACCTTTGCATGCCTTCATGTGCGTTTTCATATTATCTTTTCTGGCAAACTGCTTATGACATTTCTCACAATCAAACATTTTACGATATAGGTTCTTGGCACATTATCTATTCTCATGTCGTCGAGCATTGCTGTTGTTTGAGAAAATCTTGTCGCAGTAACAGCACCGATGTTCGTTAGTTGTTGTCGATTCGGCATCCATTGAAGTCTCCATTAAAGACGAACCAGCGTTCGTCGAGTTTCCCTGTGCAGCCAGCACTAGCAGCATTAAAGTCTCTTCTGCTGGCGGTACCACGTCTGTTTAGGTCTCCTCCAGTGTTGACATCGACGTTGCCAACGGAATCTGCTCCACCATCGTCGACGCTGACGTCATGGTTCCCGCAGTCGATGGTACAACCTCCAACGAGTTCGTCGTTAAAGTCGGTAAAGATGCCATCGAGTTCGCAAGAACAGGTAATTACGTGATTAATGCACCAGATGAAACAAACTAGGTGATCCTTACACCGACGACGTCAGTAACAAACTGAGCGTCCTGTTGTCTAGGACTCGCTTATATACATGCATCGTATGGAATAATACGCTAGTCAAATCAAGAACCATTTACAATAATACTAGAGTCAAAACAACATTAAAAATATAAGAACCATCAACGAAAATACAGCACATTTGGAAGCACCGCCAAAGAAAAGGCAGCACATTTTGGATGCATCATCGAATAAGGAAGCACATTTGGAAGCTCCATCAACTAAAAAAGGCAAAAAGGAAGCACAAGTTACGAGATCTAAGTCTTAGTAAGAAATCATAATACAAGAAATAAAAACATTACATTCTTATAATTTAAATTATTTATTTTATTGCTTTACATTATACAAATGCAAGTAAAACAAGTCATTATTGTATGTAGCCAGCATTCCTCAGTTCCTTGAGTATGAAGGATATTTCTTTGATGCACGAATAGTTCCCTGCACAAAGCGAACCATGTAGAAGTCTTAGCCGGTCAACCAATATGTTTGGATCTTTCCATGATGTGTAATCATTCTCTTCTACCACCATCTTCCTTGCACCTTTATAATAAATATTATGATCTCTGGTGTCTTCCGTTTTACCACCAACCTCAGGGTAACTTTCATGTTTGAGACGGTGATCATCACAAGCTTGATCAGATTTATTTAATATATCACGTCGTTTCCATCGTTTCGGTCTCAGGACACCGACACATTCTTCGATCTTGGCACCTAAAGCTGCCAAGATCGAAGAATGTGTCGGTGTCCTGAGACCGAAACGATGGAAACGACGTGATATATTAAATAAATCTGATCAAGCTTGTGATGATCACCGTCTCAAACATGAAAGTTACCCTGAGGTTGGTGGTAAAACGGAAGACACCAGTGATCATAATATTTATTATAAAGTTGCAAGGAAGATGGTGGTAGAAGAGAATGATTACACATCATGGAAAGATCCAAACATATTGGTTGACCGGCTAAGACTTCTACATGGTTCGCTTTGTGCAGGGAACTATTCGTGCATCAAAGAAATATCCTTCATACTCAAGGAACTGAGGAATGCTGGCTACATACAATAATGACTTGTTTTACTTGCATTTGTATAATGTAAAGCAATAAAATAAATAATTTAAATTATAAGAATGTAATGTTTTTATTTCTTGTATTATGATTTCTTACTAAGACTTAGATCTCGTAACTTGTGCTTCCTTTTTGCCTTTTTTAGTTGATGGAGCTTCCAAATGTGCTTCCTTATTCGATGATGCATCCAAAATGTGCTGCCTTTTCGTTGGCGGTGCTTCCAAATGTGCTGTATTTTCGTTGATGGTTCTTATATTTTTAATGTTGTTTTGACTCTAGTATTATTGTAAATGGTTCTTGATTTGACTAGCGTATTATTCCATACGATGCATGTATATAAGCGAGTCCTAGACAACAGGACGCTCAGTTTGTTACTGACGTCGTCGGTGTAAGGATCACCTAGTTTGTTTCATCTGGTGCATTAATCACGTAATTACCTGTTCTTGCGAACTCGATGGCATCTTTACCGACTTTAACGACGAACTCGTTGGAGGTTGTACCATCGACTGCGGGAACCATGACGTCAGCGTCGACGATGGTGGAGCAGATTCCGTTGGCAACGTCGATGTCAACACTGGAGGAGACCTAAACAGACGTGGTACCGCCAGCAGAAGAGACTTTAATGCTGCTAGTGCTGGCTGCACAGGGAAACTCGACGAACGCTGGTTCGTCTTTAATGGAGACTTCAATGGATGCCGAATCGACAACAACTAACGAACATCGGTGCTGTTACTGCGACAAGATTTTCTCAAACAATAGCAATGCTCGACGACATGAGAATAGAGAATGTGCCATGAACCTATATCGTAAAATGTTTGATTGTGAGAAATGTCATAAGCAGTTTGCCAGAAAAGATAATATGAAAACGCACATGAAGGCATGCAAAGGTCCTTCTGTTCGGTAGAAAGTAAAGGTTTCAGCGCAACAACGATGCATTGATGTTCATAAGAGTATACCTGGAGATGGTGCAACTGCGGCAACGTCAGTATCTGGATCGGGTCTGAAAGGTTCGTCTTCATCACCACGGTATCCTTGCAGCTACTGTGATACGTCGTTCGCATTTGCTCATGATGCATGAAGACATGAGCGGAGCAAATGCACGAAGAATCCATCTCGCATGAAGTTTCGATGTGATGAGTGTCATGAATGGTTTACTCGAATTGATAATTTGCGACGGCATGCGAAAAACTGTAAAGGTGAAGTCCGTGTGCCTACTGCTGAACTACCTGCAGAAATTTCGACTCCTCGGTTTAGGTTGAAGGCTCGTGAGCGTACAAGCAAGAAAACCGATGTGCAGCAACCGATTGGTATGACTTCTGAACAGGAAAATAAACCTAAGACTGTGTTCGGCGCATTACAAGTGAACGATAATGGCTTCTACTTAGCGCAGTCTGCATTTCGTGGAACATTGAAGGACAACTATTATTTAAATACGTTAGGTGAGTCGAAAGACATTTGTAATTTTCTTGATGATATCAGAGAGGACATAATCAATCAGCTTACTGATGATGTAGCAACAAACGGACCTTTGAAATATAACTTGTGGTTGGACTGTATATATGGAAAGCCATATCCGTACGATGACAAAGTGAAGAAGTGTGCATTCAAGACATCGGCTGCAGTAATTTACAGTTCTAACGATGTGAAGCAAACTGTTAAAAACGGTATCCAGAAACTCTGTCAAGAAGAGGTTGACTATGTCTGTAAAGGTTCTGGCTGGACTCTGTCTAGTATAAACCGATTGGAGCTAAGAATTAGTCATTTCACACCGCTGCGGAACTAAATGATTATAAGATTGCTGGCTTTCGCAAATGATCCTGTAGTAGAATAGAAATTATGTAATAAATATTATGTTTGTAAAAGAACTTGTGGTGTTTAATTCCTCGAACCTGTTACTATTATGTTAAATTGATGTTATATTTAATTTTTTTGCTTCGTCCTAGATCGTACCAAGGACCTTAGTCGACCTAATCAATCAGTATATAGATTACAAATTTATTTAATAAATTTTGGAATTTTTCCCGAATTTCTAGCTAAATAATTACGGATTTTCAAGATGGCGGCCAAATGACAAGATGTCGGGTGTCACAGCAATAATAAATGATTACTGCACTCTAGCGGATAAGAATTAAACTAACATGGCGTCAGCGCACTCTCGCCGACGATACACTGATGATGGCTTCCAGCAGACGAGGACAAGATGGCGGACATGACGTCATACTACCTGACGATATATATGCTTTGAAAAAAAGTGGTGGGAGTCAGTCTGCCAGCACCCACCACGAGGGAAGGATCGGTCGCCATTTTTATTTTTTTTTGCACTCGTCGGGTTCGAACCGAGGACTCCGAGCTCCGTGTTGTAAATGTTTGTTTTTTAAATATGTTATTAAAAAAAATTTTTATTTAATTTTTTTATAATTTTAAAATATTTTTTCATTAAAATCGGATAATAAATTTAAAGATGGCGGCCGTAACGGAAATTGCAACGGTGACGTCATAATTCAAAATGGCCGATAACACAATGCCGGAATGTTCGAGAAAACGAAATGACGTCATCCAAGATGGTGGATCCAAGATGGCCGTCGGGGTCAAGGTCAAAGGTCAAGGTCACATCCTGATAGAGGCTTAACTGAGGCTTGAGTTAAGGATGCTTAAGCCTCTATCAGGACATTTCTAGCCGTTGGGATTTTTAAGGACTAAAACGGGAAATTTTCCCTCGAAACGGGAATTTTTCCCTCGAAAACGGGAAATTTTTTCTTAAAACGGGAAATTTTGAGTCATTTTGAGTCATTTTTGAGGAATTTTGAGGAATTTTTGCCGTCGTGACGTCACAAATCCAAGATGGCGGAGCCGGCACCAAGCACCACACCCAGAACCCAGATTCCGGATGCCCTATTATATACTACTAACAATAAATAAAACGTAAGGCTCGTTTTCACACGCCATGTAATTTTTTTCATTTTATTTTCATTACTATCATTCAATGAAATAAACAAACATTGAAAGACGTCACCTCCCTTGAAATTTAGTGTTCGGTAACAAATAATTTCAACAGATAGTCACTTAGTGTAATATATTAAGTGTAGAAAGTCGCGTAAGTGTTTTTAATTATTAAAACTTGCGCAGATTTTGAAAACCCATTATTGTGAACTTTGATATCTGCTGAAAATATTTATGAGAGAGCAACCAATGAAAGAGCGGTATTGTGTTATAATTTCAGTTTTATTCCTCGAAAAATATAAATGACGAGAAAATGAAAAAAAATTAATAACATCGCGTGTGTGACCAAGCCTTCAGAAAAACAATTTTCTTTTAGCTGTAATTTCTTTTCCTAGTTTCAAAAAATCTCCTACAGAAAGAGAAATATGATTTTTTTTCCCGTGATACTGCCCGAAAATGGTGGTCTGTGTTTTGTTTTAGGGCAAACAGTATATCTTTTCTTCTGGCCCAAGAAATAAAGGTTTGACCAGTGAAAAATTTTCCCAGAGCTGAATTTTTGCACAGTGGTAGAATCGACTATGCTAAATAAAGTACCAAAACTTTACCGCTGTAAACCTTGTGCGTATCACTGGAAACATGAAGTTAAGTCTTAGATGACAGCGACTTAAAGGAGTTCATTAAAATGTTTCCCATTTACGCAATTTTTTTTTAACGTAGACTCTACATTAATCTACCAAAATAATCTATAAACTCTACTATACACATACATTTTGAAATTTTTTTCTAAGTGTTGATATTAAAAAAAAATATTAAAATAAATTAATTTAGAAAATAAGTTTTTTTTTTTTAAATCTCAATCAAGGACATAAACCACGATTCACATAAAAATAAAAGGTCCGACGTAATAATCACTACAAAAGAGTTGTTGCATATTTCTTAAGCTTTAAAGTTATATATTTTTCATGGACACCCGTAACGATTGAATCTATATATCGTTACGAGTCTGCGCATTGTGTACTGTACTGTACTTAAACTGTACAGCCGCAAGGACTGGGGTGGGATTCGCTCCCACGAAACCAAGATATTTATATCTTTGGAAAAATTTCCCAATTTAGTACAGTGGTAATACCATTGACTTCTAGTAACATGCGGAAAGCTCACCTTCGCAAACCTTGTGTGTTACACCGAATACATGCAGTTAATCCTAAATAATAGTTTCTCGCAGTGCTCCACAATAATGAATTACATAAACGTAACTTTTAAAGTAACTATGTCTTCTGTATACCAACTCCAAATAACCTACAAGAGTTATTCTACATGAAAATATATTAAAAAAGGTTTCAATATTACTAATAAATTACCAAAATTTTCAATAATATTAGAAAAAAAAAAGAACTTGGAAATAACGAAAATGCAGATTACATACACATGAAAAGCCCAGCGTGAAAAACACATTTATCAAACACTTTCAAATGGTAAATTTCTTTAAGAGTCTGATAAAATTGATCTGATCGCTGAAGCGGTGGGGCCGAAGTCGTTTGGGCTGAGTTAATTTTTCTCTCTCAGAAAACCAAGATTTTCAATATATGAACAATTACCTCAAAGCTTAATTTTTGTCTTACAGTAGTAGTATCAGCGTTATACAGTAACATGTCAAAAGTTTGATGCCGCAAAACCTGTGCGTCACACCGAAAACGTCCGGTTAAGTCCTAAACGATAATTTCTTTCATTGGTCCAAAAGAATTTATCCCGTAAATGCAATTTATGTAATAAAAACTGTCAGTTTGCCAATCAAAATTATCTATAAACATAACTCTTAACGATAATATTAAAAAAGTTATAAAGTTTTAATATCTTATAATTATAGACAGTGCAAATAAATAGAGTAAAAAAATAATATTTTTGTTTAATTTAATGAAATAAAAATCCAAATTACATAAACATCTAGGGCCCATCGTGAAATTAACTGAAGCCAGTGATATTGCATATTTATTAAGCTTTAAAATTATACGTTTGTTGAAAGTGTACAATATAATCGATTTGATAGCTTGGTTGGTCGGGGGCAAAGCTACAGTCTTTTGAGTTCATGAGTTTAAATACCAGGAAACAATTATCTGACTAAATACATGTAGGTTAAAAATCGCTGGTAAAATACTCCAAGTAAAGATTGTCAGTAGATGCAAAAGCGGGTTTGATTTTTATAACATTATACCAGAATAACAGTATTTCCTATTGATGAGAAATGCATAAATTTAGTGGCCCTATGATAACTATAAGCATTGTTTTATAATTGATCACGTAGCTTGGGTAAAAAAAATCGACTACTTTACTAAAATGATTGTATGAGTCAATATCTTTTATATAATACCTATTTATTGATTAGTATATTAATAGTAATGATTTATTTATTTAGTTTATTAAATTGTGGTTTTAAGTCTTCAATACCGCTATTGTTTTTTTGATAATTTACATAATACAAAAAATTATCATATGATATAATATATAATGCATTGTTCGAAATAGGAGGTTATATGTTCGATTTCTAGAGTGTGACATTAAACCTCATTAGTGATCCCGTTGTCCTGTTTCAAACAGTTACCAGTCAAATTAAAAATATATTCTTAATTAAAACATGCTTTATGAGTTGGGATGCTTTTCTCAGTGTGTATATATATATATATGTATATATGTGTATATATATATATATATGTGTGTGTGTGTGTGTGTGTGTATACCAAACGTTAATAATAATTGCATTTGAATTTTAGGGTATTCTGTTGACATGTTCTAAAAAATAAGTTCATTGCAATTTTATGGAGCCTAATCAAAAATTATTTACAATAGAAAAAATATTAAAATATTATCTTACTTGCACTAATGTAACTCAAATATACCAAATAAAATAACATATGTGTAACGTATTTACGGGAAACATTTTAATGGATGATGCTAAGACGCTGCTATGAAGGATTTTCCTGCACTTTTAAGTGTGACGCACTAACGGCAGTAAACGTTTGGTATTATTAATCATAGTTGAAATTAACACTGTGAAAAACATTCAGCTTTGGAAACATTTTTTGCAGGTTTGTGCCTTTTTTTTTGGCTTTTTTCCCCCTTGAACTTTTTTAAAACACTGACATTGTGTCACCCTTGAAAAAATGAAGGGTTGGTCATCCTCCCCCCTTTTTTTTGGCCTTTCGAACCTTTTATATTTCTTTTCCATGACATCCTTCGTAGCTTTAGAAGCAGTCGATGACGACAACCGCACTATAATGGTTGTAACCTCTACCCCCCTCACCATTCGCCGTACCAGATAAACTCCTGCAGGGAGGAAAGGGTTGGTACAAAGACACGCTTCCCTTTTATTCCTTTCCTGCGTCCTCGCCGAGAGAAACATTGTTATTATTTTTTTTACCGTCCTTCGGCAAGCATCTGTTTCCATTCGCCTGACCAACGGGCGTGTACACTCTTCTGCCCATGAAAACTGGGAACCCTGCTGCGTTGACTTAGGCGTGGTTGTGGTGCCACATTACGCGGCACAACTTGCTTTTTATTGACATGACAACGTCTAATAAATCGATGAACGCCGGCTGCACGCACGAAAAAGGATGACTCATTGTCCCGTTACGCACATTGTCCCGTTACGCTCATTGTACGCTTGCGCCGATTCCATCTTTCTTCCACTCGATTGGAACAACCATCGATTTGACGTTTTCGAGGCACATTAAACTTGAAACACTCCCATTCGTTTCCTAATTTTCCTATCATCGTCCTATCCTTAACAGAATCTGTTCGTTAAAGTAATAAACATATTTGAATTAATGAGTGCAAATAAAAGTAAATTTATCAATTAAATTGTAGATTTCATTTCACTCCTTCTTTGTATTCATACAAAATAGTGATAATTCAATAAAAATGAGTGAATTTTATTAATAAAAGTATGCAATCATTTCATCAATGTTTTGTTATGACATTGTCACGTTAAATATCGTCCGTAAACCGACTTTACAGACAACCAATTAAAAAAAAATAATTTTTGACATACACCATTGATAGATTTCACTGTATGTCAATATAGAAACCTCTGTGGTTTTTTTTTAAGACGGGAGTAGCGGTCAGTTCCCGTATAGTCACAACTGTTTAGCCTACTGTGTTCGTCAGTGATGTCTAGATTATCTGTTTACTATCATCGTCGGATTCATGTGTTTGTCACAATGGTGCTCAAGGTTGTGGTTTTTTCTGTATTTTCTGTTCTTGTTGTAAACGTCTCATCGTTGTGATTCCTCTGTCTTGTGCTGTGATATTTTCCTGACAGATACCTTCCAAAAAATTCTCTGTGCTGTCTATGAATTTGACTTATGACATCTGCTGATTTTGGCTTGTTTTCTGTGTGTTTGGGTTTTCATATTTTTTTGTCCGTTCTTGAGGTTTCTCAATGACATTCAGTCAAAACCAGGAATGGGTCATGTAAAAAAAGGATTAAATAAATCTTCCCCAATGCAAGAATAATTCTAAGACCACATAAGTCTTTCTGAACCCAAACACGCAATTATTTTTCACTAAGAACTTGAGCCAATTTAACGTTCATCGCACTCAAGTACATTTTCAAAAGAAGTTCAAAAATCTAATTGTGTTAGTTTTTGTTTCAACCTTTTCAAATAATTGTTTCTGTAACTCGGTTAGAAAAACAATACTTTTTAATATCAACATTTTTTTTAAAAATAAAAGACTCTTTCTACAACCACAAAATTCACGGTGGTTGTAGAAATGTATTGAATTAAGCATAATCTGGGCGCAGTGTGATCCAATTCCTGTATTTTTGGTAGAGACCTGTAAAATTCGTGATTTCCAATCCCTAAAGGATATACTTCATGATCCTCTATGTACTCGTGCAAATTACATCTGCTGATTGGTTACCGACTCGTGACATCTGTTGACTGGAATGATCGTGATTCGCTAATTCTTCTGTTAAAGATTTTTCATTGGCCCAGAGTCCTTAAGATAAACTGTAGCCCAATCACTGAAGCAAAATAAAGTCAAAAGTATTTGGACTCTATCCTATCGCGAAATGAATCCGCGAATTTTACAGGTCTCTAATTATTGGCAATAAAAATGTTGTTGAGCTCGAACCTCAAAGACGTGTACCAGACTTGGGAAGCACTTCCAGGACACAAGTCGTGTAGAGGTTTTCAGTTTATTTCGCCGTGATGAACCCGCAATAGAAGTTCGTTGGCCGAATTCAGACTCAGCTTGTATATAGCCTACTGCCTAGGGTGGGATTCAGGTGGCTGATCGCGAGAGACCTCTACCCATTGAGTCCTGTATCGGCCACCAGTCAAGTTGGGTCTTTTCTCACAAGCTGCTTTTGTCGTTCGGGGATTGGGTCCTCTTTCTTTCTGCCGGTGCTCGTTTTCGGCTTTTGCCACAAGTGGCGCATTAACGTCTACGAGCTTCAAAGCAGTCGGAAACAGAAAACCGATACTTATGTTTCATACTTCCCCCCCAAAGGGACTGACTCCCTCGAAAACCTTTCCCACCTCCGTTATCATCGCGGTCATTACGAGCAGGCCTGCTACCAGCTGCAGATAATACAGTTTCCGGGCTAAGCCCTTCAACCCTCCTTGGCGGCCGGAACCACCCCCCTGGTCCCTTTAACACCCCTAACAAGCCGTTTCCGGATAATCCCCGCTCGCTCCATGCGCACCTGGCCCTCGCACGGGTCGTCAAAAAAGAAGGGTGGGAGTCGAAGAGGGGTGGGGGGATGAAAATACGGACGACGTGGGTCATCCGGCCCAGGGGTTGTTTAATGTGTGGGAGGTGTTGCCTCTGTTCAAACGCACACCCCGACTCCCTCTCTCTGTACGCCCGAAATCCCTGTCGTTAAGGGCTCAACCCCCCACGGGGGCTTGTGAACGCCCTCGCTCATCCCTTGGGCACTGTCAAACATGCTCCCCCACTTTCCCCCCCTACCCTCCCTCCAGTACCTCTTTAAGCTCACAGCCCTCTCTCCCCCTTTTCCCTTATCGCGCGCGCCCGCCGCTCGGCGTAACAGCTCTTCGGCGCCGCAGGAATCCCGGGCCGGTAAGTCCTTAATGGAGACCGATCCCTTTCCCCCCTCCCCCTCCGCTCGTTTTGCCGATTTTTTTTTTATTGTGGCGGGAGCACAAACGGAAATTTCCCGAGCCCCATCTTGGATCGCAGAGCTTTGGTTCTGGCGTGAAGTTTTCCGTCATCTCGAAGTCGGCGAGAAGAGAGATGATTGGTTTTTGGCGGCACGTGTGACTGCCGACGCAGTGCTGCCAACATCAGTAACCCATCACTAACAAAAACATGCTACACGTGGCGATATAAATTCAGTAAGGGCAAACGCGATAAAAATTTAAAGTGCAATAAGCCACTCATGAACCGCTTGAAAATATTACAGGTTAGTCACAACTTAATTTTTCGTTAGTTAAATTGATTGATGGTTCTGATAATTAGCTGAAATAGATTAAAAAAAATAGATTTTTCTAAAAGTAAGGTGCCATACGTGCAGCCATCTGCTATATGAGCGAAGATATGTCGTTCGAAAAGCTGACGAGAGACATGATACTTCTGACACGTAATTTTAAGGTTATCTTTTTCCGTAATAAATAAATTACACCATTTTTCCGTAATTTGACGTCTGAATAAGTAATGACTACCGGGAATCTATACTAATATTATAAAGCTAAGGTGTTTGTTTGTTTGTTTGAACGCGCTAATCTCAGGAACCACTGGTCCGATTTGAAAAATTCTTTCAGTGTTTGATAGTACATTTATCGAGGAAGGCTATCGGGTATATTATATTGTCACGTGCACCTAGCCGGTGCCACCGCCATTTCTGTCACGATCCACCTTCAGAGGGGGGGGCGAGAATCGTAGCTCTTGACATAGAAACAACTCGCTTGGCATCAACTAGTCTTAACTTCATAAAATACTTTACTGTACCTAGGATCATAGGTTCGTCATCCCGTACAGGATGTCTGGTGAGAGCTGAACTAAGGAGATTTTGCAAAATAACATAATACTTAATTAAAATTATTTTATTCTTAAAGTCAAATACTCAACATCATTTTAAAGAACATTTAAATAGCGGGATTACAATTTAAAACAATAATCTCTTTACTTCCTTAACGATTGAACGACCTTACAAGAGAGAGAATGAGAGAACTTCACTAAACACTTCCCTAGTCCTTCCGAATACCTCAAATCATAATTAATACTTAAAATTAAAACAAAGATAAGTCCATACTCACATTTTCCGAAAAGCCTTTCTTGATCGATTACTTAAAACTAACGTAGGGGCCTCTCCTGCCCTTAAAATCCGAACGAACATTACATTTTAAAAAATTATAACTAAACGACTAGTGACAAGGGCCATTGCCTCCGCCCGAAAGCTTGAAGATGACTACATTATGACCTAACTTAAATTAAACGACTCGTGGCCTCTGGCGTCGGCCATAGCTTCCGCCCGAAAGCTTGAATTCCTACATCACGAACGAACTAACAACTCGTGACCACAGGTGAGACGCATAGCCTCCGCCTGAGTGAGCCCCGAGTCACCAATCACTTGCGCTTAAATTCGCGCGCCCTGCCGCGCCTACCATAACAAAAGCTCGTTATTGAAGTCAAATTTACTAAACAACTAACTAGAACATCTGGGAAGACTACCCCCCCTCTACCCCAATGTGCAGGCCACACCGCGCGGCTTGTTACGACAGCGCGCCCCAGTAACTGCGGCCCGTGGCTGCGCCAGCGCGCGGCCAAACAAACAAACAAAATTCTGCAAGCCCGCAGCGCGCCGCGCCGGCCCCGTGCCCCAATTACATGGTCACGCCACTTGCGCTGACGAGTGAACAGAGCAGCCAGCCCAGAGTCCCGTCAGTAAAGTCCCTAAATTTGATTTCAACAACCCTGCAAAATTTCAACCCGCGACAATATTATCAATAAAATTAGGGATACTTACTAAAAGTCCAATTTAGAATCAAATGCGTTGGAGGGGGTTAGATACAACATGCAGTATACGTACGAAGTGTGTGTTGACAATACTGCAGGCGCTAGAAGTTTATTAACATTGTTGCCACGCACTAGATGCCTTATCATGCTTAATTTTCCCATACAAGTAAAAAACACCCGTGTGATATTAACAACGAAGCAATCAGTACCCTCATATAGAATACATAGAGATAGTGTGAGGTATATATGTAGATATAAAGAGATAAATACAGATAGAGAGATACATAGATATATAGGACTATAGATGTAGATAGAGATAAATATATATTTAGATACATGGATAGATTATTTGTAACTACTTCAAACATATTACAAAACAAAACTGAATGAGGCATTGCAGTGCATGCCGAGCATTAGCTAGATAATGGAATCTTTTCAATATTAGTAATCCCTTATTTTTCTGTTTTTTTTCTATATTGCTTTATAGAGGTTAGATTACATACAGACCAGGTAAATAACTATAAACCGGCAGAACAATGTCTGTCGGGATCTGAAAGTGATATAAATTATTTTGCACACTTGACATTCAAATTAAGAAGACAATTACTAACTACATCTGGTCTTTAAACAGTTCCCCTTCACCCTGTGTTCAGCCCGGGCAACGCTGGGTACTGCAGCTAGTCTGTAATACTTGGCGGCACTGCTAATGCAACGATAGTTTTTGTGCGAACACTGGTGAAGACTCGCCAAAATCTGTGTTTTATAATTAGAGACAGGAAAAATTCGCGATTTCATTGACCTTTGGGATCGACTGCATGATCCTCTAGGCACTCAGGCAAGTAACATTTGCTCATTGGCTACTGACTCGTGAAATTTTTTAACTGAGATGCTCATGATTCGATACTTATTTTGTTGACTGTTTCTCATTGGCCCAGAGTCCTTCGGATAAACTGTAGCCCAATCACTGAAGCAGCAAGAAAGGCAAACGCATTTTGATTCTAGCTTATTGCGAAATGATTCCGTGAAATTTTCTGGTCTCTATTTATACATATATATATTTTTTTTTAGTTTCGTAGAAAAATATTAGGCAGTTATGATAACAATGCGAATGTAACATGAAGAGTCATATTTTTGAGTGAATAATATGAGCAGGTTGAGTCAGGTAAAAAATGACAAAAGATTTGAAGGAATATAAATCACCCAATCGTTATTTCGTCGAATGTCACACTACCGTACCTCCTTACTCCTTAAAAATGTTACCATCCTTCTTTGGGCTTGTATAGGCCTTCCAGTAACCTCCGAATTCCAGCTACAAATGTTGATATTTTGTAAATTGCAGTTTTACATTAACTTTAAATTCTTTAACAACACATAAAAAGTGAGTTAATTATGCATAACAAGTTTACGCTTAAACAGTATTAATTTTTGAAAACCAGGTTAAAGTACTTAAACAGTCACTTTTTTTTTGTTTGGTATGGGATTGTTTGGGTTCCATTTGGTTAATGAAAAAATTATATATTTTTTGTTATTCTCAAATAGCTATACGTGGATTATTATTAACCAAATCTAAGCTAATAGTAAAAAAATAAAGCTAGTGTGATTTCAATATATTTAGTTTTTTTTGCTGATAGAAGGTTGAAAAAAATAATATTAACCTGTAGCTCAAAAAAAAAGACAGAAAGTTTTACACAAAAAAAAACTTTCTGATGTGATAAAAGCACATATATTTTAATTATAAATGCCGAGGTAACTGAAAAAAACGTACAAGATAAATAAATATGCCCATGCAATCGCAAAGAGCTTTATTAAAAAAAAGTGAAAGCAGTGAAAGCTGTTCAAAAAAGCCAGTCCAGTCGTGAAAACGTGTGCGCGTGTTTCGGAACGATACGTGCGCACTTTTGCGGCTCACGCCACACGTCAGACGCACCAAGTGACGTGCGGAATCGTTCCCGAGCCGGCGGGAACAACTTTCCGCGGCGGACAAGCCGACACAAGGGGGAAGGATATATATATATTTTTTGGATAAGCGTGTCGTGGGGGCGGGAGGGAACCTCTCTAACCCCACTCGCGCTCCGCCGCAGAAACTAGTTCTGACAGCTGTCCGCAGCAGCCTCCGCGCCCCAACCAGGACTGGCGCGCATGCGCGGAGCGGACGTCGTGACGTCAGTGGTCCGCGCACCGCACGGAATAATCCCCGCGTTTGTCCGTCTGCAAACATGAGCTTCAAAAGGGAGCTATCCGCGTGCGGGTTTCGCGTGTGTTAATGAAGTTGAAGTCACTCTGGTTTGCGATTAGTAGAGACCTGCAAAATTCGCGGGTTCATTCGGTGATAGGCTAGAATTCAAACACATATACCTCAGATATTTTTGCTATTGGCTTACTGTTCATCTGGACGAATCTCAAACCAGTTATAAACCCTCAACCAAAGAAGGATCGAATCACAGACAAACCAGCTGAGACGACTTACAAGTCGGCAGCCAATGAACTTGCGTTATTTGCCCGAGTGTACAGGGGTATGTGCAGTCCATCCTGAAGGCCATCGAAACCGCGAATTTTGCAGGTCTATAGCGATTAGTAAGCTGAACAAACCGTAGCTACATAAATGCATCTGCTAAAGGTTTGTTCATGGACCTGCTTCCTAAATTATTTTGCTTATAACATATCGTTTATTTTAAAAATTAATTTTAAATGACTTCATAAAATAACCGTATTTAATTGTTTACATTTTTTTTATACCAACCTAGTGTTTATTTAATTTTTCTAATGAACTTAAAATCAGACCTAGCATGTTACTGTAAGCATAAAATCATGTGGTATACAGTTTTGTATTAACCGTTCGTGTATATAGTCTTAGTCTTAATTTTTTTAAGATAATTAACTTATAATCAATAATAATTAGGTTTTTCAAAACCAATATAAACCTGTGTTATTTAGGGTTTTGAAAAAAAAATTATTTTAGTAGATTTCATTTTACATATTGACATCTTAGAAGCTTACATACTACAAAATTCTAGCAACCAAATGGATGTCACGTTAGTTTAATATTATAAAAGTTTAGATACGTAAATACAATTTTTTATATGTAAACGTTTCTCTTCTCATGAAAGCTATTCCATGAATAAGCCATGATAATAAACATGTACTGATCGTGTTAAATGATTTGAAAATTTAAGATATTATAAATTCTCTCATTTTAGGCTGCGTTGAAGTACTGATTAGGAGTTTGAGGTCTAGTTTTTTATGATAAAATATATATACTTTAAATTTTATGTTAAAGACGTGATTTATTTATTTACCACCAGTACAAGACGTGAAAAACAATCTCCCGAAGGGTTCCAACCTAAAACATACAAAATACTTAACTCAAAATGCATATTAACCATGTTCCAAAACAATTGTTCGAAGAATAACGGCAGGTTTATTATTTTTTTTAAAATAGGGTCCGTTTGGCCAATAAATAAAAAAAACACGCAAGCGAAAAGTTTTTTAATTGACAGTTTTAGATTAGTGCATATCTAATTCAATTTTTCCACATAATCGCCATCCAGTTATAGGCACTTAACGTAAGGCTGCACCAGTTTCTTTAACCCCTCTGCACAGAAGTTCGCCGCCTGGGAATCAAACCTTTTGACAGCGGCTGTCTTGAGTTCCTCGTCAGCTTGACGACGGACTGTTCGTAGTAACCCACAAAGCGGCCGCGGCAAAATCCTCAAAGACAGTCCAGCAAACAGCAAACAGCAGTAACAGCAGCCAGTCTCTCGGATCGCAGAGAAGCGACCAGGCGAGTCACGCGCCAGGAAGAGCGGCTACCCGCAGTGCAGACGAGCAAAGCGGGCAAGCCGACTCTCAGGGGCATTGCACAGAGGCAGGTGAAGAGCCTCTGGCACACAAAAATAGAATCACAAGGGGCGTCCTCACACGTCTGACCTTGCGCGCTTCGTCACTTGGAGCTGCCAACAGTAGCAATGCCTGCCAAGCACGTGACTCGCGAAGCTGCCATCGGCTTGGTCGTCGAGCGGCCTGGGGTGCTACGATAAGTACCCCTTGAGAGCGTGCTTCCCGCTTCACTCTTCTGCACTGCGAATAGCCGCTCATCCTGACTCGTTTTAATTCCCAGGTTGGTGTAGTGTTACGAAAAGTGCTTAGGAAATGAATGGCGACTACGTGAAAAAAATTAAGTAGATAAGTGCCTAAACTAAAACTGCCATTTGAGCCTTTTCTCACGAATTTATATTCTTTTATAAATAAACAGACATTATTAAAGAAAACCCTTCGTAATTTCAACATTTAAAACACTTGTTTTGTATTTGATAAATCACATGCACCGCATTTGAAGTTTTGGTTTAATGAACTAATTTTAATCATCCGTAATCTTTAATAACATATAAATTCACTAACTTTTATTTCACTTCAACAACGTCAGAAATACAAACAAATAAACGTCTTATACTCAGCTAACTTCTGATTGGCTTATCTATGTTCAAAATTAATAAATCTACGTTATAGCAGGGTAAATTATTTTCACGATACAATTATAACTTGCGTACGTATATTTAAATAAAATTACAATATTTTTTCAAGCGTAAGTAAAACTCCTACACTCCTCTGTACCACACAAAAGTGTTTCAAAGATATACCATCTTGCATTTTACATAGTTAACTGGCACCATTAACAAATTAGATAAAAAAGACTAACATTGCAAATAATTCCCTTAAATTCAATATAACTGATGAAAATTTCAATACGACTCTACACAGACTTATTACACCTAACAATATATCTCGATGACACACACTTGGCAATGTCATTTATTTTTAAACTTCTGATACATTTCTTTTTAATTCAGAATTAACAGTATTTTAAGCCCGACGTCCAGAGTTTTGAAGGGAATACAATTTTATTTTTTTAACCTGTTAAGAAATCAAAGCAAGACTTTATTTTGATTTATTGTGATTATTAATTTGTGCAGTTAATACTGCAAAGCTATTCGGGGATGGGTTACAAATAACTTTTAACTATTGGAGGTAATGGAACGACACAGAGCACAAATGCCCCCAGTATTTTGTAGTGATACAGTTTTTTTTATGTAAATGTACAAATTTCAAAAGATCTGTATTTTTACATGAATATTTCTAGTCAGTAAAAAAAAACAACAGAGTGCCAAGAAAAACCTAGTAACGGAGTTTTGTCCAAAACCTCGTGTTTTCTCTGATCTTCCGCGCCATGTAGTTTTTCACTTGGCCAGCGACTGCTACGGGCTCTCCTCTCTTGAAACTCCTAGAAGCAGCAAAGGGCGTAAGTACTTCGCGCGAAATTTAAGATTGCTCGCGAAGCTCTGTTTTGCAGCGTCTCCGAGCAACTCGTCCAAGTTCTCCCGAGGACTAATTTTCTGTCGAAAGGAAGTGGCTCCAAAAGAAAAGTACTTTCCTTTCTCTCTTCTCTGACTTTGCGGACTCTAGCAGACGAACGAAGATGGCAAGCTTCTTATCTTAATAGTGGCGCAAAAGTTGGATTATCTTAATGTACCTCAAAACAAGAAGCCAGATTGTTTTACGCTATTTAAAAAAAACTTTATGTATTAAAAAATAATAATAGTAGTGAAAAAGTAGGATTACTTTAGTGCACCTTTAAAAAATGAAGCCACATGGTTTTACGCTATTTTAAGACACTGCAAATACTAAACAAATTAATATTTAGGAAAAAATGTTTTTGAGGAAAATACGTTCTGGAAAACGAACTTAATGAATTCAGTCAGCTCAACCGAGGGAAATTTAACTTCCAAAGAACATTCCTTACACAGAAACTAAAGTGGAATGAAATATGACGATGGATTTCACTGAAAATATGAAAATTAATCTTTTGTCAAGCGTATAAACTTTGTTGCTGCAGTAGCCAATTTAAAAGATAAAAAGAACAGAAATGAAAATTTATCACGCGGTTAATGTGGAATTCTGTATTTTCAGGAAAAAAATTAGGTGATTAGATTGGCTTGCGAGTCGAAACTGTCAAGTGTAGTTCGTGAGTGTGCGTAGGAACTACAGGAATAACGAAATTTACACGCGGGAAATGTTTAAAAATTTTGGAAAATTTGTTAATGAGCGGAACAGCTCCACAGGTGAGATGAATTCCCGCGCACATGTGAACGATCGTCAGGTGTTTTGTGCATAGTTGATTACTTTGACGTTAAGCAGTCGTTTATTTTTAATGGGAAACGTTCCAACAACTTAGTAACAAGAAGTGTCATCTCTCTGGTCTTGTTTCATAGCTCCGCCCACAGCTACCCAGCTAACCGGGTCAGGAGTCTCAATATTTACATTGAAAGACTCCAGGACAATATTTATTTTCAACGTCAAGGTCAAGTTATATGTTTTAGGGAAAATGTCCCATCTCTAAATATATGGTCATATTTTCAGTTTTTGAATATGGAAAAATTTAAAGAAAAAAAGGCTTATTTCAAGGACAAAAGGTATAATTCGAGTAATTTTGAGAAAGAATAAGTTTAATGGTATTTCTGAATCTATTTGAATAGTTCAAGTAACACTCTTTCCTATGGTTGAAATAAAATTTTTACATGATAAAAATATTTTTTTTTAAAAGGTTTTTAAATTCAAACTGAACGGACCAGCCAAACCTTGCCGTAAAATGATGGGTCGTTGAAAAACCAAATCCACATGCCACCCGCTTTTCGGGAAAATTGTAAGATTTATCATTACTACGTGGTGTTAGCTTACGTCAGCCACACTTCTTACTATTGAATGTTGGGGACTTCAGCAAGCATTTCTCAGCTCCCACACTAACTCCAACACCGTTGCATATCACGTGAAGTGCGTGTTGCCTGCTGGTCAGGACTTTCAAATTTAGCATCTGGTAGTTATTTTGAGATTTGCCCAAACGGCTTACCTGAGTGGGTTCCAACATGACAAATTTTGACGTGACAACGTCTAATAAATCTATGAACGCCGGCTGCACGCACGAAAAAGCGTCCCGTTACGCACATTGTCCCGTTACGCTTTGTCCCGTTGCGCTCATTGTACGCTTGCGCCGCATCTATCTCTCTTCCACTCGATTGGAACAACCATCGATTTGACTTTTTAGAGGCACATCAAACTTGAAACACTCCCATTCGTTTCCTACTTTTCCAATCATCGTCCTATCCTTAACATAATAACACAGATTGGAAGAAGTTAAATAGCAAACATGTATAATCTGTTCGTTAAAGTAATAAACATATTTGATTTAATGAGTGCAAATAAAAGTAAATTCATCAATTAAATTGTAGATTTCATTTCACTCCTTTGTATCCATACAAAATAGTGATAATTCAATAAAAATGAATCAATTTTATTCATAAAAGTATGCAATCATTTCATCAATGTTTTGTTATGACGTTGTCACGTTAAAATATCGTCAGTAAACCGACTTTACAGACAACAATTTTTTTTTCCAAAAACGGTTCTTCGAACAAATCTGGAATTAGTAAAAACAACAAAAAAATATACCTTATAATATAATGGGAAAAAATTCCGATAAAGGTATTTTCGGCTCGCAGTGTTGTTTATTTCGGTTTATTGCCGTCACTACACTTTTTAATGTTTCACCCCAACTTTTGCCACCAACTATTTTTCGATTGACACATGTATAATATCGGCAAAAAAAGGTTCCGGCAGTTTTTTTAAAATTATTATCACTCGCGTCACAATTCACAGCTCTAAAAACACGTTTTTTTTTTGGGTAAACAAAAAAAAATTCAAAATAGCGATCAATTTACAAGCGTACACATTACTTAGTAGGAATAATCAGGAAACGAAACAACCAACGTGGTGAACGAACGGCACAGAGCCTGAAAATCTACTAAAGGAGAGGGAGTGTTGTAACAAACAAACAAAAAAATATACTGTGTTAGTCTTACCCTTAATTAGTAGAAATTATCAATCAGAAAACTAAAGTACCAGAACGGCGAGCGAGTGAAACATAGTCTGAAACTCTACTGCTTCTAAATGAGGAAGAAATTGAAAGAAAAAAAAATATATATGCTACGTTAAGTTGGGTACAAATCATTTTATTTCTTTTGTATCGAGTGATTTTGTTTGATGTATTAGGTTTCCGACGCATTTCCGTATATGTGGATTTATTTCATTTTCATTTGTATCGTTTCAGATTATTTCGGTTATTTCACATTAATATGTTCAAGTTGATAACATTATCACACATTTAAGTTCTTTCCTTTCATTTATTTCGTTACAATTCATGCATTTAATCATTGAAATTTGTTTCTATTAAAGTACACTTATTTCGTTATAATCTACTTCTATTCGCACTGCGCACCCCCACCATTCCAGCGGTCGCCACCCCGAAGCGAGGCGCTGAACGAGCCCCGAGAGGGGAAGGGAGGGGACGGAGGGAGGGATGTGCTCCAGGAGGGGAGGGGATGGAGGGAGGGGTGAGCCCCAGGAGGGGAGGGAACGTGTTATTCGGTCAAAGGAGCCGCTGCGGCGTCTCTCTGCCTACGTCACGGGCCTCCCGCCACTGACGTCACTCCTTCACGCCGCGACGTCCTCGGCTGCTCGAACATTTGGACCGAGCTTTGCGCCACAGCTTCCGGAGTACATTCAGCGGCACCACGTGGCAAAGGACGTCGCTTTAACCACTTGTTTTTGACGAAGATTATTGTGGACTGTTGTTATGATGAACTCAGTTGCAGTTGCTGACAAGGGGAAAAAAAAAGTTATATTCTTTCGGCTGTTTGAAAACAGTCAACCGTTTTAATAAATATGTCTGTAAGAAAGAATATGATTTTTGAGGTCTTGCAAAGCCAGAATGACTGAATATTTAACTAAAATATGAATTTATGGTAAAATAAATGTTTGAAAAATCCATAAACACAAAAAAATACATAACTGGTTTACAGTGAATATAAAACGTGTAGAAATTCTGGTAAAATTCTCTCAACTCCTTTTGAGACCTCTCATGTTTTAATTTTAACATATCTATGGTCCCTAATATATTGGTTCTTTCCAAATGTTAGTTTCACTATAGTTCAAATGTTTGACTATATGATGTAAGCGTAGTCCAAACAATCATTATTTCCCTTTTTGTGCATTATTAGTACAATGCAACATTAAAATAAACGCCAAAGCTCACATATTACTTTAATTATGGAAATATGGCATTGGATATATACATCACCAAATATTAAAATTTTATTTATCTTGCAATAATTTACAAGACAAAGACGTACTTAAGATTTGCGTTAGATTCATACCCAAAGTTGGGTGTTTGCATTTTATGCTATTATTTTTATTTGAGGCCAATTTATTTATTTTATAATGTAAGGAATAGTAGTTTGGGTTTTGTGGCAAAGGTTTTCACCACACTTATGCTACGTATTTATATGCTTTTGGTAAAATTTCAGGTAAGTGTCATACTTAAAAATCCAGCCCTATACGTTTATTGTGTCCTTGCCACAGTTGAGTACTACATATAAAACAGTCTCTTTTGTCTCGATAATTAAAAATTTTGTTCATAAAAAACTGAAATTAAAAATTTTGTTTTTATTTAACAGGCGTAGCCGAACCAAAATGACGTTATTGTGATAAATGACGTTATGAACTCATAAGTAGAATTTTATATAGCCAATGAAAAAACCTACTAAATATCGGAAAAAAAACTTAACATATGATTATATGATAGAAATACCAGAAAAAAAAATATTTTCCATTCGTCAACCCTGGGAAGAGTTTAAATTCGTTCATCTGTTGACAAAACAGCTGTCAAATATTTACCATTACCTCCAAGAACCAACGATTATCAGTATAATTACTTGTAGTTAAGAATGAAATGGTCCAAAAGTTTGGTCACCAAAAACAATCTTACTAAAAAGAAAAAGAAAATCTTTATGGCTGCGAAGTATTCCAAAGTTTTATATATATAATTTTTATGATGCGCAAAGCTGATTGAGTTATCAAACGCTAATCCACTTCACTTCTACATAACGTAAGCATTAGACACCGGAAAAAAAGCTTGGATTGATTTCGCGTCAGATTAACATCCAAACAAGTATACCTTCGTAGCGCTTCTGCGATTGGCGCGATTGGGAAACCCTAACTCAAGAAAGAGCCGAATTACTTGACAACCAAGTTTAAACATCTCACGAGTCAGCAGCCAATGAACATGTGTCATTTTCTCGAGTATGTAAATGACTGTGGAGTCTATCCTAATGGTCAATGATTCTGCAATTCTTTTTCCGGTCCTTAGTAGGCGTCATGTTGAAACAGAGCCACAATCCTGATATTTTATATCTCACCGGGTGATATTCTTAAAATTAATAATATGAAATTAATGTAAAAATAAGCCAATATATATATAAACTATTTAATAAAGGAATTACAGAAAAATATAGTCGACATTCAAAATTGAAGGGTTGAATTACACCCTACCACGGATGAAGTACAAATAAGGGTTTGTACGTGGGACACGTGATTTGTTACGGCAGGTGACGTAGGGATGGAGAATGATGAAGGGGGGGGGGGGGGAGGAGGAGGTAGGATTCCATGCTTTGGCGGCTAACCGACGTGCCCTCACTCCTCATTTCCGGTCCTCATTTCCAAACAACCCCAACGTGTTTTGCGGCGGCGAGGGATAACATAGCGCGCGGTCACTTCTGCGGGGCGCATACCACCCGGACTGCATTATGGGTATTTTTTTCCCGCCCCCTCCCCCCCACCCCCCAACCAGTTCCCAAAACCCCTGCCCCCTTAATACCGCATGGCTCCGCGGAATTGGATTTCTCCGCGAGGGGGTTGGAAAGGGGGGGGGGGGCGGTGATGCGAAACGATTACCCGCCACGGCTATGCGTTACCCGCCCGGTGCGCACCACGCGACACGACTGACGTTGTTCCGTTACCGCCGAACTGCGCGGCGGGGTGCGGGCGTCTCGAACATCCTGCCGGCGTCGCTCATCAACTGTGCCAGCTCTATGGAGAACATGCTCTATGCCCTCGGGAAAACCTTCATTTCTCAGACGAGAGAGCCACACCCGAAGTACCCCGAAGTACATGCTAGCTTTTTTTTCCGTTCTATCTCATTGTATAAACCGGTGTGGCATTAAATTTTGCGGTCGATTAGGATATATTAGCTACATTATAAATACTTTAAAACATTGTGGATGGTTGGTTGGTTATATTAGGTAAGTAAAGCTACATTAAAAATACTGTAAAATCATTTTATGGCTGCTTAGCAAATAACTTTTTAATATGTAGCTATCCAGGGATAGGAAACCGTTTACATGATTTCACAGTATCTTTAATGTAGCTATCCTAACGAAATAAACCGTCCACAATGTTTTAAAGTATTTATAATGTAGCTAACCTAACCGAATTGACCATTTGTTATCACGAGTTGTCCAAAATAAAAAAAAAAAAACCGAAGATACACGATCGGGTGTTTGGCTCTCTCGTCTGTGAAATGAAGGCTTCCCTATGCCCTCGCGTTATAGCCCTCAACTGTTGTCGGAGGAAGCGTATGGACGTTTTTGGGCTAGCAGTTTCTTAGATTTACAGTAAAAAAATTCAAAAGTGTAACAGTGCACAATTTTTGATACGTAACATCTTTTCTCTCGGTATACGGCATTACGTTGGTAGTAATTTCGCGAATGCGACGGAAGTCAAGGAACGGATGTGTGTAACAACCTCTGTGCTGCCATCTATGGTGGATGGCGCCTACCAATGTTCAAAAATCCAAAAGGTAAATTTAAAGTATCAACTGTTTAGTGAATTAGAACAAGATAGGGAGTATTTAAATAAAATTACTTTGTTGAAAATCAAGTCCAAAGCTGGGGTCCAGTATTTTTTCAAGTCTTTTTTCGCTTTTGTCAGAGACATTTCTATTAAAATTTTAACCTTTCGCTCTGCATATCGAATGATTCGATAGTCGACGTAGCTGTTTCGAAAACGAATTCTAGCTGTGGGTGCGGAAACTAAGTGAGAGTTTGCGTCTATAAATGTAGTTGAAAACGCTATTTGCGTATATTTAATACGCTCGACATTTTTTTTAAGAATTCTACGTTTAATTTAGTGTACACGTTTCGTATTGTAAGTGTTATTTCCAACTCTGAGAACACATGTATTTGAACGTTACTGTGGTTAGATTTTGCACTTAACTGGGAAATACTATAAGACTAGCTCACATATTTTAAAATATGTTTTTGTGTAGTTTAAAATAATATTAATTTTTAATTTCTTGACTATGGTATTGGCCACTGGGCACGCTAAAGTTACTTTGGTATGAAAAACCTGTGTGATGTTTTAGTCTAACCTGGAGAGAAAAGAACAAAGAAATAACCATGGCTCTGTAGTTTTACCTATGCTTCAGTGACATAACTTGTTAATGCAGGTAAAAGTGTAGGAATAAATTAACGGTATTCAGTCAAACGTTAACTTTTATCGTCAATCATAGCGGGAGAAGTTCATCATTAGCATGCCTTCGTTTGACAGTTGCATCGTTCATGGCGGAACGTAAACATTTCACCAGTTTGCCAAACCCCAGCAACTGTATGTTTCTTTCTCATTAGATAAACAAACGGCTTTGCTTTAAATGTTGCCTGGATTAAAATAATATAAACATTTAAAACAAAAAAATAATTTTTTGATATAATTGAGATAAAAGGTAACGTAAAAAATGTATTACATGATTTAGGTATAAAACTGTTATCTAACAGTCTCCTAACACTGCGATACATTCGGTTGTAATTAACATCGATGCTGTTGGTGAAAGTTAACGTGTGAATAGTACGGCCTGGAAAAATTTGTGAGTTTAATAGTTTAGACTACACGGTACTCTGTAACTCATTTAAACGGCACCTGTCATTGGCAGCTTACTTGAGAAACGTTTCAACTAGATAACTTGTGATAAGATACTTATTTGGCTGAGCATTTCGTATTGGCTCCACATTAGCTGTGAGTGAGTAGTAGAAGAAACTTAAAAGGTAATTCGGGATGATTATGTTCTTAATTTTTCGCGAAATAAATCTGAACGCCCTTTATACTGTTATAAGGTATGCCTGTC
Organism: Bacillus rossius redtenbacheri; assembly: GCF_032445375.1. Classification (NCBI taxonomy): domain Eukaryota; kingdom Metazoa; phylum Arthropoda; class Insecta; order Phasmatodea; family Bacillidae; genus Bacillus; species Bacillus rossius. The sequence goes on from NC_086333.1 coordinate 72,680,132, forward strand.
ACAGCGGAAGATTGCCTTTTTTGATTTGAACATTCAGGACGCGTTTGCTTCCGCACTGAATTATTGTGATTGGTGTTCTACATTAACCTGAAAGAAATTCAACGCGGATTACCAGACAATGCGCTCAACCAATGTGCCACGCCTTGTAATCCACAAAATATTAAGAAAAAAAATTTCTCAAGCTCTAATTAAAAATATTTCAAGAGATTTTTCTTGCTTCCCAAGGCCCACACAGACGAGATATTTTAGGACGTTGAAAGGGGTATCCGAATGCTTACACATACACAGTTTAAGCTAAATCTGAGAGCCCCGACTCGGACCCTCCACTTGTGAGTGTATATAAGACTGTAAAGTCTATCATGAAGGTAATCGAAACCGCAGAATATTTTCGGTCCCCAGTAGTAATCTACTTAAACACACGTCTCTGTCATGTCTAGGGACCGGAAAAATTCGCGGATTCAATGACCTGCATAATGAATTCCATAGTTCTTCATACACTCGGTTAAATGTCACCCATTCATTGCCTGCTGTCTTGTGAGACATCCCAACGTAGCAGCCTGTGATTTGATAACGCTTTGGTCGAGTGTTTCTCATTGGCCCAGAGTCATCCAGGTGAGATGTGAGCCAATAACAGAGGCAGCACTGAGGTATAACTATTTGTATTTTAGCCTATCGCGAAATGAATTCGCGAATTTTTCCGGTCTCTACTTGTGTGTGTATAGAAGACTGTGACTGTGTGACCGCAGAAATTTTACAGTCCCCAGCAGTAATCTACCAAAACAAACGCCTCTGACATGTCGAAGCGCGCGAAGAATTGGCGACTGCGACCTCGTGTGACGTAATTCTTTCCCGAGGACGGGACGTGGAGGCGGACGCCATTGGTGGCTCCGCGGTCACGTGATGCAGCCACGTAAGACCCAAAACCGTCCGACTTTGTGCTTGCGTGTGACATAATCAGCTGGGAGGCCGCTTGGATCCGGAGCGGGGCTGAAACCACCCCCGCGTTAATTAACTTTTTCCCGTGGCGATACGCGTGCAAATGCCACCTGTCAAAGCCGAACAGCCAACTCTGGCAAAGGAGGTCTGATCCGGGATACAGCCTGACGTAGCTCTCGCTACCTGGTGATTATACAGACTGAGTCTGAATTACACCGACAAACATCAGATACAGGTTCATCATGACAATTAAGAGTGTCCACAGAGGAATGTCCCAGTTTCATATTATGACCGTTTAATTTACACTATTAATAACAAATCATACATAAAATTGGAGGTATACCAATGCAGTTTTTCTTGCAAATGTCCCACATGCGCACCTTTAGTTATACGGCACACATCCAACGTAGAGTCCGATTCTTCCCACACTTTGTTTAACACGTCCGGAGTAATGGAAATAATGGCCTCTTAAATTCTGTGTCTTAACTCTGGAAAATCATTAGGTAGCGGCGGAACGTAGATACGAACTTTTATGAAGCCCTCAAAGGAAAAAAAAGTTTGGTTGTCTGTGAAGTCGGTTTACGGACGAAAGTTTAACGTGACAACGTCATAACAAAACATTAATGAAATGATTGCATACTTTTATGAATAAAATTGAATCATTTTTATTTTAATAATAAAATAATAAATACTCGAAATTATAGGACTAGTAATCAGATTTTTAAAATGCAAGAATAATTAACATTTATTGCCGAAATTGTTGTTGTAATAAGCAATGAAAACCACAGTAACTTTTCATTCACTTTATAAACAGTCGACCTAACAGTTCACGTGTATATGACTTGTAATTAATTTTAAGAACTGGCGTTTAGCTATAAAGTTTAAATATAATTAAGAACAAGTTTTCATATAAATAAACTGTAATCAAATAGCTATAATCAATTATATGAATCACCATAATTTTTTAGTCAATTGTAACATAACCTATTATTACTGCACTCGCCGACTGCGTAACGGAACACAGCGTAACGGGACACTTTTTCGTGCGTGCAGCGGGCGTTCATCGATTTATTAGACGTTGTCACGTCAAAAAACTCATTCATGGCATTATGTCAGGTGAACGTGGAGGCCAGCTAAAAAGAGCTCTGTCGTCTCGACCATTGCGACCAATCGATCGGTCAGGGACTTCAACGTTCAACCACTCTCGTACAAAGAGATTACAATGGGGAGAGGCTCCATCCGTTTGTCCTCTACTAATTGGGAAAATTTTACTCAGGAGTTTCAATTTTGCGTAGGTGGCGCTGCAAGCGAGAAAGTAACAAAACAGTACTCGCACATGCGCTTATCTAAACTACTTGAGTTTCTCCTTAATTGTGACCTTGAACCAACACTCTACAACGCTTACAGTTGATGCTATTAAAATTTATAACTGGGACTTTCTTTTACTGACATTATTTTATGGACATACTGTATAAAAGTGGTTTAGATCATTACAAAATATGGTGAAAAGTGCTTTCCAAGGCCTGTGTACGCTTTTGAAATTGGGGCTGAACAGCAGTTTTACTGAAAATAATGGAGGAAATTATTCAGAGGAACCACCGAGCATCTGGTTAATGATTAGTTGAATTCAGTTCTACAACCACAGCGAATTTTGTCGCTGTTGCAAAATGTTTCATTGAAATAATTTGGGTTATTACTATTTTTCTACGTACTTTTGTGATGTGTATTTAATGTTACATGTAACTTAGCAGTCCAATCTTGCGAGGATTCCTACAGTTTCACGATTTTAGGGTATTAGGTATAAATGTCGCTCACCTAACATTAACAAACTTACATTTAAATAAAGATCATTTTGTGGAGCCTAATACCTACATTCCCGAAAAAAAAGAACAAATATTCGTGAGAAAAATATTTATGTGAAAGATCTAACATAACGTAACTCTTATTTCATATAACGGCAACAAAAAATAAAGAGTCTCAATAATCCAGACTAGCGGGGATCGGACACTGATCGGATAACAAAAAGTCTGGATTTAATGGAAATTAGTCTTGAAATGCGCGTAGTACATGTATTAGTTGGGTAAAAATTATAAAAATCTATGCTTTTTTGACGTGACGTCTAATAAATCGATGAACGCCGGCTGCACGCACGAAAAAGTGTCCCTTTACATACATTGTTCCGTTACGCTGTATCCCATTACGCTCATTGTACGCTTGCGCCGCATCTATCTCTCTTCCACTCGACTGTTTATAAAGTGAAGTGAAAAGTTAATGTGGTTCTCATTGCTTATTACAACAACAATTTCGGCAATGAAGGTTAATTATTCTTGCATTTTAAAACTGATTACTAGTATAATTTCAATTATTTATTATTTTATTATTAAAATAAAAATGATTCAATTTTATTCATAAAATTATGCAATCATTTCATCAATGTTTTGTTATGACGTTGTCACGTTAATCTATCGTCCGTAAACCGACTTTACAGACAACCAATTTTTTTTATAAATATAAAATTTTCTACAGCTTGGTTTTAGGTAACACTACTGTAATGTAGATCTAAGTTTTTAACCTACCAGCTGATGTATGATAAATCAAAACAATTTTGTGATTATTTCAAATTGAAATGTAAAAATTTAATTTTGCGTTTTTAGCTCCATCCTGTGATGGTCCCTTATGAGCGTACGTAGAACCAACTGTTAAGCTAAAACACAACCACAGTCCGTGCGATATAAGGCTCTGTCTGATATATGACGCGTTCAGCAAAAACCAACATTGTACACACGTTTTCAGCAAAAATAATTTTTTTTCGCAGTATTTTAAGCAAATATGACAACTGTAAAAACATATTCAAAGAAAAAGTTTTCTGCAGTATTTTAAGCAAAAATAACAATTGTCCTTTATTAAGTATTAGTAATTTTTTTATTTATATGTATGCTATCCTATACATTTTGCTAACTTTTTTTTAAATTTACGTTGTTTACTTTTTGGTTTTCAACTGCTTCTCTTGCATCAAAAATAAACCCGTAAAGAATATTATTTTCATTTTTTTACACTCTTGCGAGTTTGTTTTGGCAAAAAAAAAAAATTCCCCATGAGTCTAGAGTCCAGAATCAATAAATTTTCAAGTCTAATTGTTTAACTAAACTCGAACATTACTTTTGACGAAAACATCAAAGGGGAGTAAAAAAATGTTATTTGTGTTACACCATAAGCTTTAAATCATTTAAATGCCAAGGAATCAAAGGAAAAAAAAATATTTCCCTTTGAAAATGTAAATTTGGTCTACTGGTTTCTTATGCCAAGAGTTCTTTAATTTTTTAAAATCCGTCCGGATTAGCAGGACTCTACTTTTAATGAACCGTAGAACTGAGTAATAAAAGTATCCGTTGAAAACCAGATTATTGGTAATGAATCAAATACAAAATGTTACTATATATTGTTTATACTCGCCTTTTATCTAACACTTTCTGAAGTCACAAAAAAATAAATTGTCGGCCCTTTCTTCTTCCTCTCAGTCCCGGTGTCGGGGGCAGGCTGATAACCCCTGCAACCCTCTCCCTAATCTAGGTGTCAGCGGATGTTAGGTTTCTTCAGCCCACGTAAATACCGTGAGATGGCCACCGACGAGGAAGGCGTAGGTACGCGCACACACCTAGGACGCCCATGTAGTAGCTGATAGCGGTTGTAAGTTACGAAGGCATCCCGCCAACAAGAGATGGTAATCTTACTTACTTACAGAGGTCTCACAAGCAGTGGTTAGTGGCGATTCGAAGCAACGCCCGTATACCTGAAAGACTGGAAACTCAACGTTAATTTACTGTACCCGCACACAATCACTGACTAAACTTCCATCTATTCATCCACAAATGAAGTAACGTGATCGAAAGTGCGTGACGATAGAATGTATTGAAAAAAAAAACAATTACCAACGTTTTTATAATACCTAACTGAGGCACATGATAACTATCAATCTTGCATAGCAGACATGTTTATTGCCAGGATCTCTATACAGTTTCAGATCGCTGAAAGATTTTTTTATCGTTTTAAACATTGTTCTTTCTTGCATTATGTAGGTACTATGATGTATCTGCTCATTTCTTTTTCTTACTGTATTATAGAAGCGATCACGTAGTAACACATTACCGCAATAAAATAAAACCTTTTTAACAAATAATAATAATGTATTATTTATATCAAAAATTTAATCACGTCATAAAATTTTAAATTATTGCTAATTATTTTTAGGTTTAACGCTCTCTATGAATTTGCAAAAGCACTAGCTAGCTACAGTAGCGCTATATATATATCGTGTCTATTTTAAACACTACTTGGGTACATATCAGGATATTTTAGTGGCCAGCCACTGATTCCGAGTACTGTCGCCTGCCACCAGGGGCGCATGCGTTACTGGTGAACATCAAGATGCAAACAAGCACTAATGCGGGCCGACAGACCCAAGCTCCCGACCACAGCATGGTATAAACTTTCTTCCTGGACCATCCTTCTTGTCCCGTACTGAACCTGCCTGCTCAATGCTTGCACTATTTAACCCCGCATGAATGAGCCCAGGGTTTTCCCTGTGCCCATGCAGGTTTTACCTGGGTTCATCTTAACTAGTTATGGCCTAGATCTAAGATAGGGTTGTTCAATCGCTACCATGGCTGGCCAATCCCCAAAAAAAGTACACGATCCATGCTATCCTTTCTGCATGGCTAATATCTAGAGCCACGGACATTTCGCGGATTCATTTAGTCGCAAGCTAGAATGCAAACCTTCACACTCTCGCACTGTGTTCATGATTGGTCCGCAGTTAGTTGGACGCGCCCCTCTACGACCGTGAGCCAATGATGCCCAGCTAGGAGAGAAGTAAGCGAATCAGGTAGTGCCAAATAACAAGGATAAAAATGTTTTCGCTAAGAAATCAACCAATGGGAAAGTAAACATGGGTCGAGCACACCTATAACTTTGAATTCTATCCTGAGGCCAGAGGAATCCGCGAAATTTCCGGGACTCTACTAATATCCATCATGATTAAGCGTAAGGGCTTAGGTCTTGGACAAACTTCGAGTCTTTTCTAATTCATACGCCTCCCAAACAAATACACTTAATTGTAGTTTTAGTTAGGAAACAAAATGTGTGCGTGGAGCCCACGGGTGACAGAAGTGAAACTTCTAGCTTAATACAAATAAATTATAAGTATTTTTTTAATTGAACACGGGATAATAATTTATAATGTAATAAGGATGCGGGTATAAAACCCTGAGGAGCAGCCAAACACAAGCAGCGTACACGAGAACTCCTTAGCATCACTGCTGCGTCATTTCTACCTCTCCCCTGCCGTCTCCCCTTCCAGTTGTTACAACTAGCATATAGCATGCTCCGTTACGTACTTATCTCCTCTCCCCTGCCAAGTTCCCATTCGACAGCTAGCGCATGCGTTGGAGTGGCGTCGCCGCTGACGCACTCTCCTCCTCTACTACTTGCCTAACTATTTCCCCTCGTGCCTTCAAAATTTTCGTAACGCTCGAAAATTGTATCCCCCTCAGCAAAGAAGTTTCACTTAAAAAAAAATTGGTTGTCTGTAAAGTCGGTTTAAGGACGATAGTTTAACTTGACAACGTCATAACAAAACATTGATGAAATGATTGCATACTTTTATGAATAAAATTGAAACATTTTTTATTGAATTATATCTATTTTGTATGGATAAAAGAAGGAGTGAAATGAAATCTACAATTTAATTGATAAATTTACTTTTATTTGCACTCATTAATTCAAATATGTTTATTACTTTAACGAACAGATTATACATGTTTGCTGTTTAACTTCTTACAATCTGTGTTACTCTGTTAAGGATAGGACGATGATAGGAAAAGTAGGAAACGAATGGGAGTGTTTCAAGTTTAATGTGCCTCGAAAAAGTCAAATCGATGGTTGTTCCAATCGAGTGGAAGAGAGATAGATGCGGCGCAAGCGTACAATGAGCGTAACGGGACAATGCGCGTAACGGGACAATGCGCGTAACGGGACAGTGAGTAATCCTTTTTCGTGCGTGCAGCCGGCGTTCATCGATTTATTAGACGTTTTCACGTCAAAAATAAAGTTTCCGTTGGTTGAAAGCCAAGACAGCGACTGCAGCTACGACTCACCCAGGATGCCCAGGCGGTAGTTGATGGTGACTACGACCACGCCGCCGTAGCTGGCGAGGACGGAGCCGTCGTAGGGGTTGCCGGAGTTCCACTCGTAGGACTCGCCGTGGATGAACACGATGACGGGATACTTGCTGAGGCCGGAGCCGTTCCTCGTGCCCACTGCGAACACACAGCACGGGGCATACCCTCGTCAGACGCGCTGGGTGCAAGTGGAAAACAAACATCCATGTAAAATTACAGATTTATGAGAGTTTGTGAATATCCACGAACACTGAAAAAAAAAAATAGTGCGTGGAGTCCCTCCGCGCGGAAGAAGTGAAACTTCACTGTTTACTTCGCTGCATAGCAAGGATACCACGCGCATGTGCTTGGGATCTACCGACTCACTCTCTTTCTCTCTTCTACTTTCTACCTTTGTGTATATTTCTTTCTCTCTACCTCTTGCGTTGGAATATTGGACGCTACTCGTTGCTAACGCTAGCGCTGGCCTGTAACAGGTATACCTACTACGCGCATGCGTTCGAGTGCCACGCATTCACTCTCGCTCTGTCTCTATCTATTCCCCCTCCCCAGGAGCGTTGAACGTTTAACGCAACAGTACTTTCATACCCCCTCCATGGTAGCGTTAAACGTTTAACGCAACCTTGTTGGAAGTCGCATTAGAAGTTTCACTTCAAAAATAGTGTTCGCAGTAACACTGGGTTCGGATTCTTACCCAGGCTTTTATCCTCAGTGTCGTCCCAGTACCTCCATTATTTAAAGTTATTTGTAAATCACTTCCTGAACAGCTTTCCTATAATAACTGCGCGCATTAAATAAACATAATCAAACCAAATGTAATCAAATTATTTAATATACTTTTATTTTTTCCAATGTATTAAACGAATTATGCATAAATGAAACATAATTTAAAATACAAAATTATGCGCCAATTATTGTAAGAAACAATCAGTATAATATTGAAAAGAATAATTTTAATTTATGCAAGAATAACCATAGACATGTTTTGTACGAAGTTACAATATCTTTCTTGAAGCACTACAAACTCTTTCTTGGCAAGGTAACTTTTGTAAAAATACAGAGTAAATTGTGTCCAATTTTGCCGCATTGATACTACTTGGCTTGTTAACATTGTAAATATATATATATATATTTATTCCAGCGTTAATTACAATCAGAGACACTGAAATTTCGCGAATTCGTTCGACATCAGGCTAAAATTCATGTTTACTCTACTTAAGTTTTTTTTTTTCCATTTGATAATTTACAAGTGAGGCCATTTTTATCCTTATTGATCGGCACTACTTGATTAGCAGAATTGTCTCCCATCTGGGAATTGTCGGCGTATCTAAGTATCTACAGTCAAATCATTAAAGCTGTGCAATAGTTTGAAGATTTGCATTCTAGCTTGCGACAAAATGAGTCGGCAGAATTTCCGTACCTCCAGGATAGACTTCACAGTCCTCGCATGCTTGGGCAACTGTCCGCCTGTTCAGTGGCTTAAATTACAACATCAAAAGTTGTTCAAAGTTCTACGATGGAACGACACATCAAACAGAAACAGCAACCACAAGACTGATCGCGTGTGAGGAAGCCTTCATTTCAGCCCAAACTGTCAGTTTGGACAGTTTGTTCCGAACTGAACACTTGGACTATAAATGTGTGTGAAGAGGGCCAATTCAATCCGAACTGTCAGTTCGAACTGAGTAGTCAGAACTAGGAGATGGACTGATCGTGTGTGCGGGCCTTACATTTGTTGTGATCTATGGCTTACAACTGGCAAAACTTCAACAAAACAAAAGCACATATTTGACGTACATTCAAAGACAAGCACGCATATTTTGGACGCAAATTAAACAAAAAGGATGCGAATTCATAAAAAAGAACGCACATTCAACATAAAATACCAAAATTTTGGTTGCACATTAATAAAAAAAAAGGTTGTACATTCAACGAAAAAGACACACATCTGGATGCCTATTAAAAAAACACATCTTTCACATTAATATAAAGTTAGGGCATTTAATATTTTTGTAAGCAGAGTCTTTAAAGTAGCTCGGTCTGCCGCGTCGACTCCGGTTACTGCTTAAGCGACTTCAGTAACTGGTTTTCTTTCCTCACGCGTAGGAAAGCAGGTATTCGACAGGCCATCTTTGGCATTACTCTCGGTGATGACTACTTCTGCGAGACATGGGAGATGACGTCTGCGGCCTTGCCTGCGACAGGACTTTTATTCGGTGTTTCTTTTGGGTCAGCAGCCACCATGCTGGCTGTAGGTATGTATATTTTGCACGCAGTAACACTGTTAGATCGTTTTCGTAGATACATAGCAGGTCGCAAACAGGTTGCAACAAGTCTTGACCCGCACAGGTTGGTGTCGCACGTGCAGACGAAGCGACCAAGTCTTCGATGCTGGCTGTCTACAGCTCGTGAGATACTCAACAGGTCTTTACGCATGCGAAAGACCTGTTAAAAACATACCAGACTAGTTTCTCCTAACTACTTTGCCTTCAAGACGAACATGAAGTTACGATCAGAGGAGAACAATGTAATGAAACTTGCCAGGAAAGTCTTTCAGTCTTAACAGAAATCTTGCAAAATTTTCTCTGTGAATATTATATTTAGAGAACATATATAACGCATATGAATAAAACTAGTATATATCTGCATACTTTCGGACAGAGAGAGATAAAAAATGTGTAATTTTCTGGTTTTAATGTCCCTGTCGTTATTGTAGCACAATGTTTGGTAAGCATAGTAGGGAAGCATAAAGAAAGGCCCAAATTACACGGGATAGGAAAAATGCCTCGATCGTTCTTGTATATATTGTAGAGTAAGACAATAACAAATCATAATTGGGCTAGTCAGGGGCATAAATAAAACATTTCACCGACCGTAGACTGTAATCGAATCGATTGTCGTCTTGCAAGAAGCCAAACTTGCCCAAAGAAGTGCAGGTGCCATTACTAGAGACAGGAAAAATTCGCGGATTCATTTCGCGATAGGCTAGAATCCAAACTAGTTCAACTTCATGCTGCTTCAGTGATCGGACCACAGTTTACCTGAATGACCCTAAGCCAATGAAGAATACTCGACAAGAAAAAAAACAGCGAATCACAAGCATGCCAGTTTACAGGTGTCATGGATTAGTAGCCAATCAGCAAGTGTAATTTGCATAAGTACGTGGAGGAACGTGGAGTCTATCCTTAGAGGTCATTGAAACCGCGAATTTTTCCAGTCCCTAGCCACTACACAGGCGATTTTGGCAACCGACATTGTGACAGAGAAGGAACGAGAACCCCAGTTCAAAGAGGGCCGGGCTCCGAGTCAAGTTGCGAGATTCCCTTCTGGTCCCGGCCTTCTCTGACGGCGGCCGCTGCGGTTCCCGCGGGGTCTCTCCGAGGAACTCCTTCCAAGACAACTTCGGGCCTCGTTAAACCCTCGACGCGCTCCTTCGAGCACGAGGCCCCCCCCCCCCCCCCACCTACCCTACCCTCCGACGAGAGAGCCGACACCAGGTCGCGGTGGAGCAAACAGTACCCGGACCACGCACAGTCCCTCCTCCCCCCCTCCTCCCCCATCAACAACACTGGCTGTTCCCGCGCGCCGCGGCTAGCAGGGGTCCGGGTTTCTGCGGCGAGGCGCAGAGGTCTCTGCTCGCTGTTCCGGAGATTGCGTCGGCGGCCCTGAGTCTAAGTTTACATTTCCCCCTTCCACCTTCCCCTTCCCCCCACCTCCCTCCTGGCTTGGGCTGACCGCGATGGCGGGAAGGCACGGCGACTGCTCCCCACACGCCGAATTACTCCTTTTGGACTCCAAGTCTGCGCGCAGCCATGTCAGGGCAACGCGAGCTAACCGGCTACGCAGCAGAAACATACTGTGACGTTACGAAACATTTAAAAGGTAAACTTCTTTGGGCGCGATGAGAGTAACATTATTTGAAGGCTGAATTTTTTAATGCAAAGTTTTCGTGAAAATTTTTTGACGCGAAAAAGGACACGGAATAAGTACTTGGCTATATATATGTTGCTGGTCTCGTTTCGTTCTCCTCTTTCTGCGATGAATCATTCCACGCCAAAAAAAAAAAGAACCGAGAGAGATAGACGAACGAAAGAATAAGACAGAGAGTGTGCGCATGCGCTTGTTTCAGAAAATAGATATAGGTATCCTATTCAGTCAGGTCTAAATGCCTTGTATTTTATCATTTTAAAACACTCTATTCTTAGTTCGTCATTCATTAAAACAATAAAAATAGGGGTTTACTTAACTAAATGAACAAAATTTCGGGGTTTTGGGAAAACCCAATTGTAATAATTTTTATTGATTTATTAATTGTACACTAAATATAGTTATAAGAAAATGGTTACATACGAACGGTTAATCTAAACTTGTATATAAAATAGTATTGTGATTATTACTTTAAAAAACTTGCCTTTATTTCATAAAAATCATTAAAAAAGGACTTTTTTAATCGTAAATGCCTTTTACAAACACTTAATTGTGATTATACTCTGAATTTAGTTAATATTGTGTGCAAAAACACGAAATATTTTAAGGGAAATAACTTAGAATACTACCTCCTTAACTCAACCAATGAGAGTAGACGCACTGCAATACTGAGCTAAAATAACCACACCGTATAAATATATTTCTTCTTCTGACTATACTATTACAATGGATTTGAGACGATCCAGACATTAAGCATTGTCGCAATATTTTTAAAAAAAATTTCTGATAGAGTATGCAAGAGTGAGGAAGGATGGATATTATTGTTGAAGAAACAGAGTTTGAAAACTACCAAACCAATTGATTAATAAAATAATATACTGCCACATTTATGATGAAATGAAGATTGCCTTAAGCTATGATGAGTTTGCATACAAGTTTCAATAAGAAACTTGCAACACCAGATATAATCTACGTAATAAGTGAATTAAAAATAGTTTACAGGTATTAAAACAATTTTGTAAACTAAAGTATCCATAGGTGAATTCAAAATGTCTAATTACTGAAGACTAATAAAAAAATTGTTTGTGCATCAATGTATAATAGTATTAGCAATTTAATTATAGTTATACAACAGAGAACAATTAAAAACACTTAGGAGGAGTTAAAGTCATTTGTTTAGAAACCAAAAAAAAAACATACGTGTCAAAGAGAATTTGAACTTCTCGTAAAAAAATCAGTCTAAAAATGAATAATGAAGTCCCAGATTAAAAATAATTCACTACAGTCAAGAACTAAAATCCGTATGGTCCCCAATTCCTAGATGCAGGTGCAGGTGTGAGTAGGAATTTCGCCATTGCCACGTCAACGCGATGCACTAGGATGCATTTGACTCTGACTGCATTTGAATTTTTTCGCCGCAGAGCTAACGAACCCCTCGGCGCAAAACTTAGACTTTAGTTACGTAACGTCGATCCTAAGGCTAGTGTCAGCTTCTACAAAGCAATCTACCATACCTGTGCAAGGCTCATGTGCTCTCAGACCTCTACGACATACATTGCTTTATCTTGAAACGTTCGTGATGTTTCATGAGATCATAGCACGTTTTCCTTGTACGTGTATGTGTGTGTATGTTTACATTCTTACGTGTCGTACACGTACACGAGCGTAGCGTAGGTCAAGACACTGAACATGACGTGAACAGCTTCGCTGTTACGATCGGTCGTCATGCCGGCAGTCAGCGATGATAATAACGTCAGGCATGCCCCTGCTTGAGACAGCAGGTGTGAACACGTCTGATGCGTTTTCCGTATGCTGCAATGTGCCGCAATACTTGAGACCATGGTGTAATATTGCATGAACATGATATTCTGTGGCCATAGCAACCAAACTATTCCGAAAACCTTATCTTGGGTTTTACAAGAACTACGCGGGCTAATTGCTTCATGATTTCGTAAATCCCGTCACATTTACCTAATAAGGTAAATGTACGAGTCCCGTTTCGGAATGAGGATAACCATAAAAGGTATATGTATCGTTAGGTATTAATGTTTGTGGTTAACCGCAAACCACAAACCGCGCTGATATCGTTGGGCTTTTCGTGAATTTCAGTGAGTTTGCGTCATGTAGTTACAAACTGTCGCTGGGCGGCAAAACTTTCAGGCTGCATTTAGAAAGTTGAACAATTCGTTGCAAGCTCAACTTTTCATACGCGTTGCGACGTGTTCTCTGACGGGCTCGAGCCGCTGGTGATAAGCCTGAGCAGAATACATGGTTTTTTCTTCAAAGATAGCACAGTCGCCGCGACTCGTTCTATTTTGTTACCACGAGCTCCATGCGGCGTTGGAGAGTCACGTGCGTCGCGGTCTTATCGGTTGCTCGATGGTGCGGCCAAGATACTGAGCACCTGGTTGGCGTGCACGTTAATCTTGTACGGAGTTGGAAAATGTTAGCATCTCAAGACGTATACACTTTGTGCTCTTAGAGTATTGACCACATTAGGTACAAACTTTACTCCAGTTTGAAAACGAACCGCATGACAACATTTATTGAATTATGTCACAAACATGTCGACATCTATGGTGATGACATCAGGATCAATATATTGAAATAGTTGCACATTATTGCAATATTATTACCATTGTTTCTAATGGGTGACGAATCGATATTAACCGCGCGATTGCCGTTTAACCATTATTGATTCAGATATTTCAACATTATTGCCTAATTATTTTTCCTTGATTTGCGTCATGTCTGAATAATTCCATTGTTCCTTGTATGGCAATTCCCTTATCAGTTTTCGACCTATATAACGGCCCTGTATCCCTCATGATATTCATAAGTTCATCGACAGCCACTGCGTAAACAAGTGCTTCCAGATCAAGACTGTGACCAAGCTCCTCCAAAGCAAAGACCCGAACATCAACGTCCGCTCTCTGCTGTAAGTATCCAATATTTAAATTGATTACTCTCTGCATTTTTATACTTGTCCTGCGCATTCCTTTCAGGGATGGAGCACCTCTTTAATGACTGAATTTCATATTTTGTTTCCATTTGCAGCTGCTGAATCGTGACTCCTGAATAAGACTCTACAAGATGCAAAATCTCATGCTGCTCTGTATGGCTATGTTCCTGGCGGCGGATGCGAGGCCAGAACCCGGGACGAAGTTGCCCTGCAATCCAAGACAAGTGAGTATATCATTTCTGCAAACTGCATCCGTCTGAGTGTCTTGTTACTGTTGCAACTTCTGAGCAAAGAGTTTGTCGTCTGCCCCAACCCTGCAGAGCGTCTTCTAAAAGCTTTAACGAAATTAATGTTGATTTTTCTATTTTCAGTACACCGATCCCACGAGGTCCCGCTCAAAAGAGGAACCACCGGAAGCACACCAAAAGGTTGTCAAGATTCCAGGGATCCTGTCGACCCGAATAGGATTCCTTGACGGCCCAAATCTGAATCAACGTTGGCCCTTTGAATATAGAGTTGTTGTGCCTGACCGTGCTTAAGATTTTCGTTATGTATTCACGCTGTAAACAACCGAGTAGTTGATAAGTTTTCTTATTGCAATGCTTCTTTTTCTTCACTTTTTAAAATAAAGATTATTGCGCAATATTTCTTGGTATCATTGACGTAGAATAAGCTGACGCAACGTCCAGTAGGTATCCCAACTCACCTGTATACCTGGCTGAGCTTAGGTCACGATCGGTCTGCTAGGCTGAATGGAATGTGCATCGGACCGACGTGCAGATGTAGGCTTCACGCTGCAACTCGTGCAACGCGGTTACCCTAGGACTTAAGATCGTTTCAAGATAGAGCTTTGTCTCCTGATTTCAACATGCACTGATGACTGCAGTGGTGAGCTCGATGGTGCAGCCGCAAGACTATCTTGTACGGAGCTCAAAAAGTTAGTATGTTAAAACGTATGCACGTAGTCTTCGATTATTAACAAGATTAGGTACAAACTACTCCAGTTTAAAAACAAACGGTATGATAACATTCATTCGATTAGGTATACCTATGCCAAAATTCCATTTATGGCCGGCGTGTACAGGAAATCCATTCAATTTAGGCATAACAGTTGACGCAGTAACATGATCGCAATATGACTAAATGTTATTATCGCTTATTCACCTATATTTTTTTCCTGGATTGTTACCTCATTATTATAGCATTTACGTCATCGGTTTTTATTTTTCCTATTATTATCCGGGCATTGTTATCGCCACCAGTATATAGAGTCCCTAAATCCGTTATGAAATTCATAAGCTCATGTGCAACCACTACCTGAACAAGTTTATCCAGAGCAACACTCCCAGACTCTGCAAAATGCACAGGATACGAAGAAGTGAGTATGTCATTCCTATACAAACGCATATCAACGATCCGTTGCAACTCAAAGAGTTTGTCGCGCCAATCCTTCAGAACTTTTTGTAAACTTCAACGAAATTAATGTTAAACTGTCCATGTTCAGGTCACCGATCTCACCAGGTGCCGTTGCACGAAAGCATGGGATACGGACAAACTACCGCAAGCACACTCCCACGTCGTCAAGAGATCGAGCAGGGTGATAAAGACCTGAATTGGATTCCTCAGTGGTTCAAACTCAAATCAATCCTCATTCTCATGAGTCTGATGCTGTTTGAGGCGTTCGTTTCATCTAGTGTTCAAATTACGTGGATTATAACTTTACTTCATAGTGTAGTGATCTTGTTTTACTTGTTGAAAATAGAAATTAATATCCAATACTTCTTGGTATCATTGATGTAGAATAAGTTGACGCGACACCGCGTCTAGTAGGTAATCCCAACTCACGTATATGCCTGAGCGAGCTTAGGTCACGATCGGTCCGCTAGGCTGCATGTGCATGGAATGTGCATCGGACCGACGTGCAGATACGCTGCAATTTGTGCAAGGCAATTACTGCACTCTTATCGGTCGAGGTTTTACATCGTTGCATGATAGAGCGTAGCCTTCTGCGTCCGAAAATACCACCCCCCGCTACCCCCGAGCCTCAACTTGGGAGTTATAGCCCGTAAGTTCCAGTACAACGGACTGTATAAACTTTACTTTACAAATGCGCACACCACAATTGTACCCGCCAAAGGATAATTATACAACATGGTCTCAACTGGCATGAACAATGCTGTGAAAGAAAAGTTATGTTAAATGAATTAACACGAACCATAAAGAATGCATGCATTATTACCAAGTCAAATATATGCAAAAAGTCTTACTAAAAGGCAGAAAAAGTACCACGAAAAATAATAAGTATCTAGATTAAAATAAGGCAGAAATTCTTCAGATTTAAGGAAATAAAATTTTATTTGGATGACACTTTAAGGTGGATAACGTAAAAAAAAAAGTTCAATTTCAAAGTTGACTCCTATTTAGGTAACGGAAACAAGCGAAATAACATTAATTTTTAATACTCGACTAAGTACCCATGGAACAGACTGCATTTCATCAGCTATTGTAAATTAGACTAATGAGTATGCGTAAGGACAGATAATAAAGAACTTCAATGGAAGTTCAAAGTGATTAAAAAAGTAACAAAGAGTGCTAACGCAACTATTAAGCCTCAGCGTTCACCAACACAGATATATTCCTAGAGTTCATGTCACGTTAACGAGAAAAAAAAAATCAAGCTATTTGCACTAGAGTGTTATTTTGTGAAACGTTAAAAAAAAAAAAAGTCTCTGTCAGGAACTCGGGACTTAGTATTTCGAGGCGAGAAGAATTCACGTAATCGGAATTCAAAATGGCCGCCGTTCAGACGGAACGAGGGATCAGGTGTTGCAGCAAGCCTTATGCTACTATGCTACTAACTTCCGCCCCTGCTAACGTCGAGTTTTAGAACGGACTACTGAGTAAACGAATGACGTAAATATTCGCCCTACCCGTGCAATAAACGGACACATGGAGAGCTACCTAAGCCAGTTTACATTGCCCGACGGGGAGGAGATTTTATAAGTAAAAAAAAAAAAAAAATTCAACGCGAGGAAATTTTGAAGCCGTGTTTATTTTCCAGCAGTCGGACTGAATCGAACGTGTCGCCGATGGAATGGAATTAGTTGTCCCGGGACCTATGCTTTTCCGCCCATGGTTCCCCGACCGTGGCCAGTTTAGTTGTGGGAGGGGGAAGGGGGGGGGAGACGGACGCTTTCCGGAAATCCCATCTCGTCGTCCGAGTTCGGGCGCTCGCTGGACCAGACGCAAGGGCTGGGCCAATGAAATCACTGGAGGGACACCAGTAGGGGTTGCGGGAGAGGAGGGGGGTGGGGATTGTTTATACATGCCTGTTGAGTGTGTCTGCTGGCGACAAGTGAACCGCGGCAGATGGGTTAGGGAGGAGAGGGAGGGCGGCGGGGTAGCTGGCGTTGCGAGCGTGCGTCGGATACACCGGAAAGGGACGGAAACACAGCGTTCAATCCGACGAAATCCCTGCAGTCGAGTTGTGTTCCTGCCGCCAGGCCCCGTCGACAGAGGCAAAAACACGGTTCGGGGTAGCTACGTGTGCCGTCGACTATCTGTCCACGAAACGGTTCGGAGTGACTTTGTTTTTTTTTTGTCGGTACGTACGTACATCGATGTTACTATCGTCAGAATACATTAAAGTCACTATAAAAAATTCTTAACTTATTGTTAGCTAGGGGGATGTATTTATTCGCAAAAAAAAATAATCTGATCGCTCACTAGACGGTGATAAGTAGAGACAAAACAAATATCGCGGATTCATTTCGTAACAGGCTGAAAATTCAAATATGAGTACAATTATGCTGATTCTGCTAGTGGCTCGAAATTTAACTGGAGCTCTCTGGGCCAATGGGTGACTATCAACCAAAGAAAAATCGAATCACAAGCTACCCAGTGGAGAGTTCTCACAAGTTGACACCCAATGGACACGTGGGTTTCCTTGAGGAAAAGCATAGGATAATGGAGGCTATCCTAGAGGTCATTTAACCCGCTATTTTATTATCTTTAGTAATAAGGTATGCTTGCGATAGCGATTGTTCCCTTGTGATTGGCGACAGTATGCAAAAAATACCATTGCCCTGTTTGGCCGGGCCATTCAGGACGTGTTTACTTCCGCATTGGAAGGCTGTGATTGGTGTGATGACAGTAGACATGCGCCTGAAATAAACCCAGCCAACCATGAAACACAGACGCTTCTACACAGTTTTAACATACAGCTAGTCTGAAAATCTCTTCGCGAAAAATACGTGGCTCTACGTATAGCTGATTTATAGGGACCGGAAAAAATTCGCGGTTTCAATGACCTCCAGCATGAACTCCATAGTTCTGTGTACACTCGGTGAAATGCCACCCACTCATTGGCTGCTGTCTTGTGAGACGTCCCAGCGTAGCAGCCTGTGATTCGATAAAGCTTTGGTTGGGTGTTTCTCATTGGCCCAGAGTCATCCAGGTGAGTTGTGAGCCAATAGCAGATGCAGCGCTGAGGTATAACTATTTGAATTTTAACCTATCGCGAAATGAATTCGCGAATTCGCGAATTTTTCCGGTCTCTACTAATTTATAGGGGCAGGCATTTATTGCGAAACGATCATAACGCCTATCAGACTGCAACAAGGTATACCCGCACCTGTGGTTTATTCCTTGTGTTTGGCGACCGTCTGCGAGAGAAGTCGTTGCTTTATTTGATCGAGCCACTCAGGACGCGTTTACTTCCGCGCTGAATCACTGTGATTGGTGGTGTTACAATCTATATGTAGAGACCGGAAAAATTCACGGGTTCAATGACCTGTAGGATGAACTCCATAGTTCTACGTACACTCGGTCAAATGTGACCCACTCATTGGCTGCTGTCTTGTGAGACGTCCCAACGTAGCAGCCTGTGATTCGATACAGCTTGGTTGGGTGTTTCTCATTGGCCCAGAGTCATCTAGGTGAGTTGTGAGCCAATAACAGAGGCTGCATTGAGGTATAACTATTTGTATTTTAGCCTATCGCGAAATGAACTCGCGAATTTTTCCGGTCTCCATCTATATGTACCTGGGAGAAACTCAACCAATCACGAAACACAGACGGTGCTACAGTGTTTTAACTTTCATCTAGTCTCGAAATATTTTCGCGAAATCTGCATGTCCCTACTAATTTATAATTATGTAAAAATGAATATTTTTTTGAGTTTGAGGTGTGATGACTGCGATGATAAGTAATACTGTTGAAATTTATATCGCGCAACAACCTGAAAAAATGTCAAATGAACTCTACACACTTGTACATAAATAACTCAGTGTTGGTTGTAAGGTTCATGTTTTATCGCGAAAGATTCTGGACGATCATTAGACCACAGTAAGGCATTCCCGCTGTATGGTTTCTTCATTATAATTAGTGACAGTCTGCAGGAGAAGCTATTGCCTTATTTGACCAAGCCATTCAGGACGCATTTGCTCTGTCATTGAATGACTGTGAGGCGTGTACCGAAAGTAAAAACGTACCTGTAAAGAAACTAAAACAATCACAAAAACAACCGACGATGCTGAAATGTTTTAACGCTCAGCAAGACTCAAAATATTTTTCGCGAAAAATACACACCTGTTTAATACTTTCCTGCCCTATCGCCTGTGATTTGTAATTTTGACAATTGTCTCTTGGCCTTCTGAGGTCAGTTGAGACATATTTTCTAGAGTGTGATGGTTTACATGACAGCCTTTCTTCCAACAATAACGCGAATACTCCTTGTCTCCAATCATTGATGAGCATCACAACAGGAGAAATCTTAAATTTAGTTTCTACACTCAAATACGACGGCCTATTGGATAAAAAAATCCCTTTCGGCACAGCCTAAAAGCGTAGGTAGAATTCTAAGTACCTAATTTTCTGTAAATATTTTGTAAACTTCACTGACATGTTTATAGAAGTTCTAATAGAAGTGTAAGCCAATGATAAGGCATATAGAATGCATTCAATTGTTAAGTTCTTGTAGAGAAAGTGAAATTTTAGTACACTGTTGAAATTGTAGTACATATCCTGTTTCGAATAAGTTCAATACTTGTCCAGATAGCACCTGAGAAACTTTACGCGATTTTTTAAAAATAGATTGGTTAAACTTTAGTAATTCATATAATATATCCAAAAAAGTATCAATCATCGGTAGCTCTCAATTCTGTTCTAAGCAATAGGCATTAATTTTTTTTTACTTCCTTTAAGGAATTAATGCAATGCAACGCTTAGAGAAAATTAATGAAAGTCCTAGGTTTTAAATGATAGAAAATTACCGGAACTACGTATTAAATTATAATATAATATTTTAATATGTATAATTACATATTTTAATATGTAGTTTAGTATTAAACTTTAATATGAGGATATTTTTTATTAGAATATAAGAAATGCATTATAAAAATTTAAAATTATTTTAGGAACAGAAAATGATGAATAAAAACATACACCTAGCTAACACATATTTGTTCCCAGGAGTGAACGAAAATTAGCTAAACATAAATTTTGACAACAAAAAAAAAAATACTCGTTCTAATGACTCTGGATTCAACCCATGTCCTTGTTTTGTATTGAGTGACCAAGAGAGAGAGAGAGAGAGAGAGAGAGAGAGAGAGAGAGAGAGAGAGAGAGAGAGAGAAACAAAAAAACAAAAAACGAACATGCAAATTGATATTTAACAAGCGCGTCGTTACACAATAGCTCGAATTTATCGCAAATTATCTGTTGCGATTCATTTGCATGTGTTACTGCCAAACAAACAGCAACGAGCAAGCAGGAGTTATTACCTGCAGATAATCAAAGCGGTCGACAACGACGGAGAATTTACTACACCTCTTTTCAGAGCAATATTAAAAAGTTAAAATTCAATAATTTCTGTAGGTGCAAACGCATTTCAGAGTAACATGCAGTTGTTATTTTTTATTCTATAAACGGCATTATAAATATTTTCATGCAATATGCAAAATTTATTTCACCTAAAATTTTTTTTTTGCGTAATCATAATTAACGAACTAAAACGAGCATCATAAATGAAACTACAATTGAAGTTTGTAGACAAAATTCTGACACTGTTTAGAGGATATCGAATAAAATATGCTGGAATCTGTAATAGGCAAGTTCGTTTTCCCAACTATGATTTACCACTCTTTTACAAATTTTTATTTAAAAATAAGTATTCAAATTTAGATAGCAAAACTGTACTTTATAACATAAAACGGCTTCTTCTGAGAGTGTCCCAGATGCTTTGGAGCATAGAACTGGCCGAAAGTGGTATTCAGAAACATCACTCGGAACGCGCGCTAACGTCTCAATGGCAAGGAAAACTTCGCACAGTGTTACAAAATTTTCGCCTTCAATTGAAGAAGAGCACTGGTTACAAATTATCCAAGTATCTTCGTAAATTTACGGACACTGGTATGGGGACGCACCACAACGCCGAAATACCACAACACCGAAATACACTAACGCCGAAAAATGTCATTGCAGGACTGCCGTAAAGGGTTTGTTATGTTAGGTTAGACTAGGTTATGTTAGACTACGTTATGTTAGACTAGGTTATGTTAGACTACGTTAGGTTAGACTAGGTTAGGTTAGATTAGGTTAGGCTAGGTTAGGTTAGGCTAGGCTAGGATAGGCTAGGTTAAGTTAGGTTAGGCTAGGCTAGGATAGGCTAGGTTAAGTTAGGTTAGGTTATATTACGCTAGGTTAGGTTTGGTCAGGTAAGGTTAGGTTTCATTGTGGTATTTCGGCGTTAAGGTACATTTAAGAAACACACACAAATTCATTCAGTTGTTATTTCGGCGTTGTGGTACACAGTAGTTTTCTAGCTGTCGGCGTTGTGGTCAATTTTGACATTCGGCGTTATGGTATTTAGGCGTTGTGATAACGACCCCACTGGGATCACTTTCTTTGAATGTGAATCGAAAATAATATTCTTGGTATATTAAAAAGACCTTTCAAAAACTAGCTAAGAACACTCTTCCCTTGTTCACGAGTAAGTATATCTCTGTTTAGAAAGAAACATACAACTCAGAAATCAAAATACGGCGTAGTTTTCTAACAAAATTAAGCTATTGGAAATTACGAAGAACTATTCGTCCATTACTGATTTTTTTTCTAACAATGCAGTTGTAAATTATTTACGGAATTTTTGTATGACTCAGTTGACCCTCCTGCGGAAATTATCCCCAACGGAACGACAGTGAAAATTGTATTAAAATTATTTTCTTCTGGAGAAACACGTGCATTATTTGCTTTCCGCATGAAACGGAACACGCGTGCGCTCGTTGTCTCGTGCTGTAATAAGCGAGGTGTTTCACGACCCGGTATTACCATACTCACCCTCCAGACGGCTGCAGCCTCGAGGAAGAAAAAAAAGAAAAGAAAACAGAACTGGAAAATTATTTCATTACTATTATTGCTTCAGGCACGGCACGTTTAAGCCACGGTGCAAAAGTGACTTTCGTGAATTATTCCCCGCGGCAACAATCACAAAAACCGTTCTTTTACAAAATATTGCTTTCGGAATAATTTTTAACACTTCAAGAATCATATGGTAAATTGGTAAAACACTTTCCGAAGGCTATTTTTGCAGATGTGAAACATGTCAATTTTTTTGAAACTATACTAAACATTATTTTCTCACATTTTAAAATTTAGATACACCTTTAAATCATGGAAAATATTATCGAAAATTTAATAATTTGGCTTTATAATGTGTTATTGTACATACATGCGTGCACAGTTAATACTGGAAAGCTAGACCAGACAATAGGTTCACAAATAATGTAGGTTATGGGACAACACAGAGAATTCGAATCTATGTCCGATTGAGGTACACCATTTAAATATTTGCAAACAAGAATTAAAATTAAAATATTAAAAATAAAATTATTTTACGCCTATAAAGCATGTTACTTATTATTGCCACACGAAAAAAACAGTGATGGTTTGAAAATAAAACTAGAAAAACAATCACATACTTCCGCAACTATATTTTTGAACGCAGTTGGTACCTTCGATGTTTTTCTGCTCATTTTCAAAATTTCGATTGTTTTCTTACGCGTTCGCTTTACGAAGATAGAATTCATGCAAAAATATTGGCTTTGTGAAGTGACTGTTAAACTCCAACAAAAAAAGATATTGCTCGTTAAAAATCGCGAGTTTTTGAAGCTGAGATAATACTGTAATAAATGGTTTTGCATGTTTGGAAAATTGAAAAAAAATAAAAAAAGGGAATAAACGTGTAAAATGCAGTCTATAACATATTTAGATTTCTTTGGGAAGCAGCATTCTTTCCCCGCTTTTTTCTTTCAATTTTCAGATATAATAACGGGAATGTTTGCGGAAACTTTTGTCTATGTAGTTATGCTCATTACACTCTGCATTTCTGACTTCCGTTTCTATTGGACGTAGCTACTTTATTAGTTCTCAAGCTAGAGAAGCAGATGATTATTCAGAAAACATGGAAACACCAAAATCAAATGAAATTTCACGTAAAATGTATGTTGTCTAAATCACAGTTGCCAATATTTAAATAACGCGAGCTGAACAAATTTTTTCCAATCTAGCCAGCCAATTTGAATCCTCTATTGTTTCTTAGTAGAAGGTTGATAAAACTTCCCATATTTGACCCTGTTATCGTTTTTATATATTTTTAAGCGAAAATACTTGGAGACGTTGTTTGTTGAAACACTGTAGCATTAGCTGTGTTTCGTGTTTGGCTGAGTTTCTTTCAGGTATATGCCTACTGTCGGCAAAAAATCATAGCCATTAAGTGTAAAAATAATCACGTCCTGAATGGACAGCTTAAATAAGGCAATGACTTCTCTTACAGACAGCTGCCAATTACAAGGCAAAAACCGTTTGCGCGGGTGTAATTTATTGCAGTCAAATAAACCTTTAAATTTTTTCCCCCAAAAATTATACACGCTTTCAATAATAGAACATTAGTATTAGCCTTAAATCAGCAAAATTACTGGTCTATTTGGTTTCGTATGAATAAGTAAATATGGATGGTGATTTATCTTGTGAAGAAACGAATGTTTCTGTTGTTTCAATACGCTCTGTTTATTTCTGCAAAATGCGTACTAACAATCTGGCTCAGTTCGGTGGAAAATGCTTGATTGGTTTCTAATAGTCCAATGGAAACACTTTACAGAGCATCATTGTTTTTTCTAAACATAAAAATAATATTAATTATAAAATACTGCAAAAATATTTCTTGCAACCAAAATATTACAAATTATGAAGTTGTATAAATTTAAGATACATTAATTTGAAGTATTCTTCATGAATCTAAATTTATCGAGAAATGGTTTGTTGGTAGAGACCGGAAAAATTCGCGAATTCATTTCGCGATAGGCTAAAATACAAATAGTTATACCTCAGTGCTGCCTCTGCTATTGGCTCACAACTCACCTGGATGACGCTGGGCCAATGAGAAACACCCAACCAAAGCTTTATCGCATCACAGGCTGCTACGTTGGGACGTCTCACAAGACAGCAGCCAATGAGTGGGTGACATTTGACCGAGTGTACGTAGAACTATGGAGTTCATCCTGCAGGTCATTGAACCAGCGAGTTTTTCCGGTCCCTATTTGTTGGTTATTACAACCAGGACTGGTTATCGGCAGATGCTACATACAGCATACCGACTCCATAAAAGAATGTCTTAGTCTCAATAGGGTGTATTATAACAGTTCAATTAAGACAATTTACAACAAAACATTCATCACATTGAAGGTAAAATAACATAATTTATCTTACAAATGTTCAATATATGCACCTTTAGTTGTACCTCACACATAACCTAAGGTCCAATTCTTTCTACACTTTGGTTAACAAGTCAGGAGTAATGGAAGTAATGCCTCTTCAATTCTGTGACTCAACAATGGAAGATCATTAGGTAGCGGCGGAACGTAGACACGAAATTTCACAAAGCCCCATAGGAAAAATATCGCATGGCGTTATGTCAGGTGAACGTGGATGCCAGAGAATAAGGATCTCTCTCGTCTCGAACATTACGACCAATCGAATGGTCAGGGACTTTGACTCGTAAAAAAAGAGATTCCAATGGGGAGGGGTTCCATCCAGTTGCCAGAATAAAGTTTACAGATCCACCCTCTACTAATTGGGGAAATAATGTTCAGGAGTCGCTATTTTTCGAGGGTGATGCTGCGAGCGAGAAAACAGCAAAGTAGTCCTCGGCGCATGCTCTTATCTAAATCTGTTTTGAGTTACTTTTACAACGCTTAAAGTTGGTACTATAAAATTAACATAAGGGACATTCCTTTATGGACATACTGTAGCAGAGAATCTCGGCACCGAGAGCACTCGCCTCTCAACTCGCCTCTCAACTCGCTGGGTCAATGGCGAACTCGCCTCTAAACTCGCCTCTCAACTCACTGGGACGAGGGCGAACTCGCCTCTCAACTCGCCTCTCAACTCGCTGGGTCAATGGCGAACTCGCCTCTAAACTCGCCTCTCAACTCACTGGGACGAGGGCGAACTCGCCTCTCAACTCGCCTCTCAACTCGCTGGGCCGAGGGCGAACTCGCCTCTCAACTCGCTGGGCCGAGGGCGAACTCGCCTCTAAACTCGCCTCTCAACTCACTGGGACGAGGGCGAACTCGCCTCTCAACTCGCTGGGCCGAGGGCGAACTCGCCTCTCAACTCGCTGGACCGAGGGCGAACTCGCTGCGGCCCTCGAGCAGGACTGCCATCGACGGTGACCTCGTCCACACGGTCCTGGCGGCTGGCCCCGGCTGTGTCGCCCGGCTGGGACACGCCTGGGCGCACTGCTGTACCGCGCCTCGCCCTCAGATAGCAGCGCGTCTAGACGGGCGTTCGCTCTCTCTTTCCAATACACGACCTCTGCAGTCAGCGCTGTCCCTGTTTCCGCGGGCTATGTTGCCAGGTCCACACCATTGAGCAAAATCGTCATAGACACAACTTTCAAATATGTACTGAAATAAAAAAAAATATTCATTCGAAACAAAATATTTTGTAAATAAAAAGTAATTGTGGAAATACATTATACTGTTTTTTCCCCATCAAGAGCAAAATCTTAAAAATGTAGGTATTTATTTTAAAGGAAAGTTAAATAAAATATGCCAACTGCTTTTTGCACAATATTATTATAATTTTAAAATTATTATTTTCTTACTTTTTAGCATAGAATTTAGTTTTATGGAAAACCTTTTTTATTAATAGTAACGATCTGCTACAAATAATTTCTCCTGTGAAATAATAATTAGTGTTTAGAATTAATTTTTTTATCATGCTTTTATTTGCAGAGTGACTACAACTGTCGAAATACAAAAATTTAAAATCTTTAGAAATAAAAAAATTGCAACATTTAAAATTTATTAAAACCTATAATGATCATAAATTGTATACAAAATAAATCTGGCAAATTTGTTCGCCATCGACTATGAACTGCAATCTAAGGGTGAGCTAAGCTATAGCTTGCGAAACGAATGCAATTAGGAAGGCAGCACTCGGCACTCGTCGCGACTGAAGGGCTCGTCATGGACCTCTAACTCGCCCTGCGAGTGCTCTCTACTCGCTCAGCGAGTGAGACTCCTCCCGCTGAATGTTTACTGGTTCATCGGCCCAATATCTTTAAGTAACCATATTAACATCAACTGAAAATTTTATGCACAGAAATGGCAATTTCATCACATTTTAACAAATACTTAGCATGGTAACAATATTTACTATAGTTAAAAAAAAAGATTTTACTTGTCCGAGAACAAATGTCCATTTCAAGAAAAAAATAAACCGAAAAATATAAATAGTGGTTTGGTCACTCTAAATCATTTCTAATACAATAAATTATTTTATTGATTACAGATTTGTTACTTATTTAATTCATTTGTCCATTAGATATTCGTTCTTTCGTTCACACTTCATTCCTCAATCGTCAGTTATTTGATACATTCGCTCATTCCTTCGTTTATTTATGTTTTCCTTCTTCGATTCTACCCGCTCGTCCGTCTCTGCGTCCATCGTTTACGTATTCTCCGGTTCATTAAAGACGCGTGTCGGTCTTCACCGACGGCGTGGCCCCGGATCTGCTGACGGAGGGGGGGGGGGGAGGGGGAAGGGGGGGTGATCCGCAGTCCGGGCGCACGGAGCCCGGATGCTCGCCGGAGCGGGTCTTGCGGCCCGGAGCCGATGGACCAACCAGGAGAGAGAGGCGGGTTGTGGAAAGGAGCCGCGCGCCAACTGGGGTGAAGAAGAACACAGCCGCGGTTGGCGTCTCTCCTTCTCAGAACCGGTTCCCTTCCGCATTGAGCCGCGCGATGCTGTTCGGTGCGCACCGTGCGGCGTGGAAGCCGTACCGTTTACCCCCGCACGGCGCATTGCGGTCAACACGTCCTATGGCTAGAGACCTCCAAAATTCGCGGATTCATTCGGTCATAGGCTAGAATTTAAACACATATACCTCTTAGATAATTTTGCTATTGGCTTACTGTTCATCTGGACGAATCTCAACCAGTTATAAACCCTCAACCGAAGAAGTATCGAATCACTGACAAACCAGCTGAGACGACTTACAAGTCGGCAGCCAATTAACTTCCGTTATTTTCCCGAGTGTACAGGGGTATGTGCAGTCTATCCTGAAGGCCATCGAAACCGCGAATTTTGCAGGTCTGTACCTATGTCTCAGGCGTGGCTTCAGTTATTACTAGAGACCGGAAATATTCGCGAATTAATTTCGTGATAGGCTAAAATACAAATAGTTATACTTCAGTGCTGCCTCTGCTATTGGCTCTCAACTCACCTTTATGACTCTCGGCCAATGAGAAACACCCGACCAAAGCTTTATCGAATTACAGGCTGCTACGTTGGGACATCTCACAAGACAGCAGCCAATGAGTGTGTGACATTTGACCGAGTGTACGTAGAACTATGGAGTTCATCATGCAGGTCATTGAACCAGCGAATTTTTCCGGTCCCTAGTCATTACGTTGCCGTTTTTGTTTCAGGTCATTACTTTGTACCTACATTTAAAATTACAGATGTTTGCAAAATTTACACATTTACATGAAAATAGCTGTATCACCACAAAATAGTGTTCGAGGTAAAACTTATTTCGGATTCTCAACCTGGAATTAATGTTTTGCGTAGTCCCAGTATCTCAAATAATTAAAGTTATTTGTAAAATGGTTTCCTGAATAGATTTCCAGTGTTAACGGCGCAACATAATAAGCACGATGAAACAAAATAAAGTCCAATTATTGAATATTCGATTATACGTTGTACGGTTTAAAAAAAACTTATGCTTGAATGAAACATCCATTAAAATGTAAATATATGCACCGATTTTCGGAAGAAATACTCACTATAATCTCGAAAAAAATGTATTTGATATATTCAAAAATTACCGTAGCCATGCATGGTACAAATTAACAATATTTTTCTTGAAGTATTACATTATTAAGTATATAAAAATTCCCCCTGGCGATGGAGTCAAAGAATGTTGTGTGGTGAGATCAATGACCGACCGCTCTGACGTTAGGGCGACCATATTGGACTACCTTGAACTTTGACCATAACCCCGACCTGCATCTTGGATTCTAGAACGTTGCACTTTTCGTTACGCCCGCCATCTGGGACGTGTATGACATCATAGTTGCAATGTATGTTACTATCACCATCTTGGATTCTAGAACATTGCCGTTTTCCTTACGGCAACCACCTTGAATCCTAATGTCACAGCCGACAGATTTGATCTTATGTCACAAACAATTTTTAGATTCTGACGTCATGTTCGTCATATTTTTTCCATCTGCTGGAGGCGGCCATCTTGGATGATGTCACGACTGACATCTGAGTTTCTTATGTTCCTCTGGAGGCAGCCATAATGGATAACACAATCTTTGTTTCTGCTGTTTGCTCCTAAAGGCGTCAGCATTGCTCTGTCTCAGGCACGTAAGGTCTATTTCTTTATTATCTGCCAATGTTATTGAGGTTAATATCGACATATCAAATTTAATTTTCTTTACAAAATACATTGGAACCATTGTGATTCGAACCATGATAACTTGGACCTCTGAGTTGGAAAACATACGTCTTTGACCGCACGGACATTGAGACATTTATTAAACCGAGAATTAATTAAGGTATATATACAAAAAAATAACACATATTCGAACTTGTAAATTTTTATGAATTCGAAGTAATAAGAGCATCACTTGTTACAGGCCGAAATAACGTCTTTATTTTCAATACTTGCTACCAGGAGCGCTAGTTTAAACACATTGCCTTCTAGACGGCGCTGCCTCCATCTTGTTTTCTGTTATACATACAAGGAACACTAGTGTAATGTAGTACATATACTATTTGTTAGATTGATATATTTCCTTGATTCAAATTTTTATCCTCTAGAGTGCAGTAGTATACCATGGCATCCGCCATCTTGTTGGCCATCATGGCCGCCATCTTGAAATTCTGTGAATTTCGGGAAAAATCATAAAAATATCGCTTCGTAAAATAGTGGTCATTTGATGGATTATTATCCTCGCTTCGATCCTTGAACGATAGAAAAATGTTTATCCTCGGTAAAAAAAACACTCATTTAATAAAACATAATCAAAATCGGGAAACTTGCTTAAATTTCTCAACTACCGGCCTCCAGTAAGACAATAATGACATAGACCGCCATCTTGAAATAATTATTAAGCTGGGAATTTGAAAAGAATTCCAAAATTCATCAGATAAATCGCTTATTAAAATAACGATCGATTTAATCGATTTCCATCCTTGGTTAGATCTTTGCCTAGTGCAAAAATGAAATTAAGTTAAATATCACATAATTTTACTAAAAAAAAGAGAGTTTAGAGAAATAACAGAACAAAATTATAAGTAAAACCATTAGTATTACATAATTTCTACATGTACAAAAAGACAAGAAAATTACAAGCGTTCATAGATTTCTGCAGTCTTCTTAGAAGACGAAGCGAGTCCTTTAAATGCGGGAAATGTGTTTCCAGAACATTTACACAAGAAAGTCTGCACCGTTCACAAAAAAATTTAAATGAAAAAACTAGGATAATTTTATATGAAATAAGTTCGGGGCCTTGATTTTTTGCTAGGTACTGTATATAATTTTATTTATTTTGTTATTTATTGTAAAATTAATAAAAATATATTCTATTATAAATCTGGCGTTTTTATTGAAGTAACATGCCATGATATTATTTCATTATATTTTAAAAATTGAACAACCTTTTTATCCCTATTTATCGCTAACTTTGATGAAGCAGCATCTTGTTTTAAGGTTCTTGGTAAGTATCTGCGATTTATTTAGTAACCAATCAGTTAGGGCGAGTATGCTTTATCTGATTTGTTTGCAACTGTCTTTAAAATAGTGATTCCTAAAATTTACGACCCACACACAATTCGATTTGTTTAGATTTTTCTTATCTTTTATGATGGCTTATTCGATGGTTTCTGATAGTTTTAGGATCGAGTCGCAACCCACTAGTGGGTCGCAACCCACTGTTTGGGAACCGCTGCTGTAGCAACTTGGTTAAGGGAGGCCTGATTGTCATATTTGGGCTACCAAATTACTTGTTAAAAAAACACAGATGTCATCAGCAGCACTCGATGGAATGATTGTATTGTAGCCACTGGCTGCATAATTGCGCACTGGTATTTGTGAACACGTTATTATACACTTGTCCAGAGGTTGGCAGCCTGTGGCTCGCTATCCGCATGGGGCTCTTTTCATGGGATTTCACGGCTCTACAACTCACTGCGCTCCCGCAGTATAAAAAAAAACCAAACAAAATCAAACGGCGCAATCACAACGCATGACCTCAACAACGCACTATCTCGCCACCACACTCGCCCAGTTGCTTTTTGACGTGACAAAGTCTAATAAATCGATGAACGCTGCTGCACGAAAAAGTGTTCCGTTGCTAAAATTGTTCCGTTACACTGTGTCCCGTTACACTCATTTTCCGTTACGCTGTGTCCCGTTACGCTCATTGTGCCGTTACGCTCATTGTTCCGTTACGCTGTCGGCGAGTGCAGTAATAATAGGTTATGTTACAATTGACTAAAAAATTATGGTGATTCATATAATTGATGATAGATATTTGATTACAGTTTATTTATATGAAAACTTGTTCATGATTATATTTAAACTTCATAGCTAAACGCCAGTTTTTAAAATTAATTACCTACAAGTCATCTACACGTGAACTGTTTCTTCAACTGTTTATAAAGTGAAATGAAAAGTTGATGTGGTTTTCATTGCTTATTACAACAACAATTTCAGCAATAACTGTTAATTAATATTGCATTTTAAAACTGATTACTAGTATAATTTCAATTATTTATTCTTTTATTATTAAAATAAAAATGATTCAATTTTATTCATAAAAGTATGCAATCATTTCATCAATGTTTTGTTATGACGTTGTCAAGTTAAACTATCGTCCGTAAACCGACTTTACAGACAACCAATTTTTTTTAAATGTTAATTATTAATTAATCAAAGTAATTGAGGTTTTATTGTTTTATCAGTAGAGCACTACTAATGACCACATTATTTTATACATTTACGGGTTAATTTTTCTAAGTAGCTTTTATTTTTTTAACTTTTATGTTTTAATTTGTGAAAAAAAAAAATATTTTGATTTTATCTCTCTATTTATTGTTTTAAAATTCAATGTAGCTACAGAGAAGGTACATGTTGCGGCTCTCTAAAACAAATAGCATCCCTCTACGTCTGAATATCCACTTGCAACGTACGGGGTTGGCCATGCAACCACTTCCTCTTCCCTCCCTCCTCCGACGATAATTGCGGGACCCGACGCGCGCGGCAGTGAGCGGATATTCCTCCACGGCAAACGGGGTTGTTGTGATTGCGGCCGGGCGCCGCCCCCTGAGCTGGGGGCGATTCACCGTGGGTCTGGTTCGCTCGTGACCCGCTGCAAGAAGGCCTCAATAAGTACCCAAGAAGGCCGTAAAAGGGTTGCC
The DNA here is from genome assembly GCF_032445375.1 of Bacillus rossius redtenbacheri. Classification (NCBI taxonomy): domain Eukaryota; kingdom Metazoa; phylum Arthropoda; class Insecta; order Phasmatodea; family Bacillidae; genus Bacillus; species Bacillus rossius. The sequence goes on from NC_086333.1 coordinate 72,712,127, forward strand.
AGAAGGCCGCAAGAAGGCCTCTAAAAGGCCTCAAGAAGGCTACAAGAAAGTCTCAAGAAGGCTTCAGGAAGACCGCAAAAAAGTCGCATGAAGGCCGCAAGAAAGCTGCATGAAGGCCGCAAGAAAGCCCAAATAAGGCCCAAAGAAGGCCACAAGAAGGTTGCAAGAAGGCCTCAAGAAAGTTGCAAGAAGGACTCAAGATGTTTCTAAGAAGGCTTTAATGAGGCTTTAAGAAGGCTGCAAGGCGACGATCGCACATTTATTGTCTCTCTTCATCGAGAGGATAATGGATGAGTTTGCAGTACGTAATGCTAAACACAAGTTTTTAATTTGCCAAAATTCTGCTTGTACGCCTAAATAACCATATTCTTTGTTTCACAGGTTGTTTGACACGACTTAAACAACTATAAGCTTATGAAAAACACCTCGGTGAACATCTTTCCCATTCATGTGCGATTCAGGAAGATCGGGAAATGTGGCACCAGTAAATGAACAGAAGATATCGACTTACCAACGGAAACATATTTAGAGGCACCAAAAAATACCGTAAACTTTTCCTATCTTCAGCTATGAATTATATAAACATTATTTTAAAAATCAATGGTTAAAAAAAGCATCAATAGTGTTTAACTGCAAGTGAATAGAAAGAGGTTTATTTAACGACAAAGCAGACTTGAAGTACATTTACGTATTTTCCGCGTTGTTAAATGAACCACTGTGCCCTAACAACCCTGGGGCGCTTATAAACAAGGCGAATAAATGGTCACCCAAAAATGTGTAACCCGCCGAAGAATTTGACTTTGTTATCGACCAATGAGCACTCTAGAAACGCTCTTAATTTATGTTTACATAAGTCGAATATACCCTAGTAGCTTAATGAATAAACGTGCTTCCACTCTAATGCACCCCAGTTACACATCAGAAGTTTAAAAATTTTACAAGGAAATTTTTTGATTAAAAATTTAGTTACAAAAATATGTTTACTTGTGACGATAATATTTAAATCTTCATTGTATTCTATAAGAATTTAATATACAATTTAAATTCAAATATTTGTTTATTTTTTCGTTTATTAACAAAATTTAATTTATGTTGTCGTTTGGCAGCGTATCTAGAAAATACGTTGTTCAGCTAAAACTCTTCAAATATGAGCATATATATTTAAGATTGGTGGCTGCACTTAAAGTTAATATTGATTGTATTAAGAACATTTACAAACTACTCAAGGAGCTCAACGACGCAAAAGTGCAACTCCATAACTTAAAAGTAAATTAAGTATTCATGTGAATTTATTTCCTGTTGAGTGAATGATTACTACAGATTTTTATCGTCGCGTCGATTAATTTCCAACAATTTACAACATAGCGCCAAATTCAATCATCGTAAAAACAAAATCCACTCTAAGACTGGTTACGTTTATCCCTATGATCTAGAGGCCGGAGTTGTTGAGTTGTTAAGGTTTCCAATAACAACACGGGCATTGCTGCTTTAAGGTGGGATTTCTTTAAACTCGGGACAAATAGATTGGAGGGTAACCAAATAATACTCGTAATGTGAAGGAAGAGAAAACTGTCAGGCAAATTATGCCAGCGCAAAGTTATTTTATTTTATTTAGTAGGTTATTGGCACTGCAAACGGTTTGCAAGAGACGTATTAAACCTTAAGCTGTTTCAAGTATGATAACATTTTTTTGGAAGCCCTGCTTAAAATTTACTTTCAATGTTCTCACGAACCGTTTCTAAGTAGCAATGAAATGAGCCTATATACCTGTAGGCATGCGTCTAGCGAGGTTTAACTGTTACAATGTTCGTAGTTTATAAACCGGCCTTAGTATAAACTCTTTGCGTGCCGTCAGGTTTATCTGCGTGGTCTTTGCGTTCTTGTCACGTGGTGCGTGGGGAAAGATGAAAAAAAAAAAGAAAAAGAAAGTTGACGAAGTGTAATGGTGCTTTCGCGATCGTAGCGAACTACAACTCTTTGGAGTTGCTTTGCTTCCGGACGAAAAAAATAAAACTTGCCAACTCCAGCTCCGAGGCCGACTTTCTTTAAGTTTTTCAATTCTACTCGCGGGAAAATCGCGCTGATAAACTTGCGTAACTTTCACAAACACGGACCGTAAATTCTTTACGCAATTCTTTTTTATTTTGTACGTTACATGAGAGGGTGGCAATTTTGACTTCAATAAGAAATGGTAAAAAATTGAGTTATATATATTTTTGAATTTTTTAATTGTTTCGTGCCAAACGGTTATTAAACGGAAGCTTGTTTTAGTTAAACAATGCGAGTATTGTTTCAACTGCCACTAAATTCATACTTTTATAACTGTAAAAACAAATGTTTTCAGTCAAATATCACAGATTTAACGTTTTTTTTAAAATTCAAATTCCTGAAAACTTTGCGTAAGCCAAGACAGAATTATTTGTTTACCCGTAACGTGACAAAATCATAGCGCTCAGATGACAACATAGAAGTTCAATGATCAGGAGTTTGGTGCACGATGGCATATTTACATAAACGCACTCTCGCATACTTGCAAACTGTCTTTTTTTACGTGACAACGTCTAATAAATCGATGAACGCCGGCTGCACGCACGAAAAAGTGTCCCGTAACGCATATTGTCCCACTACGGAAATGTTCCGTGACGCTCATTGTACGCATGCTCCGTATCTCTCTTCCACTCGATTGGAACAACAATCGATTTGACTTTTCAATCATGTTCTCGTCTATTGAATTATTAATATTATATAATTTAACGATCGTCCACCAATTTTCAGCACAATCGGTACGATTATTTAAAAGTAATGTTGAATTTTCAAATACGTTTTTCACGAACAATGGTGTTTTACAGTTACACATAATAATTCAAATTACACCCGGGATCTTTTGCACAATGTTTTAAAAATATTGTAACACATTATAAATAAGTTTGGTGTATTTGGGACGCGTATTTGTTATAAAATCGTATTATAAAAACGAAATAATATTATTCCCCATACGGTGCTACTATCTACGGTGACGGACGCGAACCGATCGAATCGTGCTCTATATCAGCTGACGTGGGAACCAGGCACTCGTTAATACATCTTTTCCTTTGTTTATCGCGAGGGGCGTTATTATAAATGAGTTATAAATAAAATTTCGTGGCCGGGGCCACAATTCCATATCATTTTGAGCACTGGAAGACATAAAAACGTAAAATATTCTCGACGAATTTTAATCTGTGGTTTTGATTGCTTATTACAACAACAATTTCGGCAATAAGGGTTAATTATTCTTGCATTTTAAAAATTTGATTACTAGTATAATTTCAAGTATTTATTTTTTTATTATTAAAAAAAGTAGCATCTGTCGGCGAGTACAGTAATAATAGGTTATGTTAGATATTTGATTATAGTTTATTTATATGAAAACTTGTTCATAATTATTTTTAAACGAAATGTTAATGTGTTTTTCATTGCTTATTACAACAGCAATGTTGGCAATAAAGGTTAATTTTTCTTGCATTTTAAAAATCTGATTACTAGTATAATTTAAAGTATTTATTTATTTATTATTAAAAAAAGTAGCATCTGTTAGCGAGTGCAGTAATAATAGGTTACGTTACAATTGACTAAAAAATTATGGTGATTCATATAATTGATGATAGATATTTGATTACTGTTTATTTATATTAAAACTTGTTAATAATTATATTTAAACTTTATAGTTAAACGCCAGTTTTTAAAATTAATTACAAGTCATCTACACGTGAATTATTTCGTCGACTGTTTATAAAGTGAAGTAAAAAAAATGTGGTTTTCATTGCTTATTACAACAACAATTTCAAAATTAAGGTTAATTATTCTTGCTATTTAAAAATCTGATTACTAGTATAATTTCAAGTATTTATTATTTTATTATTAAAATAAAAATGATTCAATTTTATTCATAAAAGTATGCAATAATTTCATCAATGTTTTGTTATGACGTTGTCACGTTAAACTATCGTCCGTAAACCGACTGTACAGACAACCAATATTTTTTTTTTTTTCAATCGTGCCCCTCTCTCTGCGACGTTCCACTTCTAACGCGCGCGGAGGCCACGAACCCGCGTGCTCCGCTCATGCCACTGGACGTAGACGTGTAGAGATGGCGAGCCCACGTGACCCACGAGCACGTCGCCGAATCTGTCCCAGGGCGCAGTGTCGCCGGACAGCGGTGGGGACACGTCAGAAGGCCGGTAAGTAAATGGACCGAAAGCCACTATAACGAAAGACATTAGACCAAAAAGCAAAAGACCGAAAGGTATTAGAAATAAAGAAACCTAGACCGAAAGGTACTAGACCGAAAGGTATTAGACCAAAAGGCAAAATACCGAAAGGTATTAGAAACAAAGAAACTAGACCGAAAGGTACTTGACCGATAGGTACTAGATCGAAAGGCACTAGACATAAAGGTACTGGGCCAAAAGGCAAAAGACCGAAAGGTATTAGAACCAAATAAACTAGACCGAAAGGAACTAGACCGAAAGGCATTAGACCGAAAGGCACTAGACAGAAAGGTATTAGGCCAAAAGTCAAAATACACAAAGGTATTAGAACAAAAACTAGACCGAACGGAACTAGACCAAAATGCACTAGACAGAAAGGTACTATACTAAAAGGCAAAATACCGAAAGGTATTAGAACAAAAGACACTACACCAAAATACACTAGACCTAAAGACACTAGCCAAAAAGCACTACACCAAACAGGCACTAGACCAAAAGGCACCAGACCAAAAGTTGTTTTTATGAAATTTCGGTCAAATGACTTTCGGTACCAGACACCTTAACCGTTCTGTTGCAATACGAATATATTAGTTTTGAGGTCGATTATTACAAGTTTTGCACATTTGACTATATACATAATTACTTATAGGTTAATGTAACATTATTTGATTAAAAACAAAAAAAAAATGTGATAAAGGGCGTGTACTTAAAATATTGCCTCCCGCCCGCACAAAATAGTATTTATTGGGGCGAGCGTTGATCAACCACTTTCGCATGGAAACAGAATTAAAGAAAAGGCCAGACAAAACATGAATACATCTTTCACTGTGGTAGGACAGGATATATTTCTTTTAACTTTTTATGAATTAAATAAAAAATTCAGATCGGTCGCAGATCAGACACTCTAGACAGCTGTCATATTGATTACTTTAACAGCGACAGTCAATCTTACCGCAATTTCTTCGTGCTGGGGTGGAAAATTTCTGGTACTTGACAACAAGGGCCGAATTTCTTTTGTATAGAATTTTTTTTCCTATGTATATATTCATAGTGTATTGATTGGGTTGAGAGAGGTCTGTGGTTAGGGAGGCACCTAGGTGCATCTTAGGCCAGAGTCTATACGCCTATTCATGCGAAGTTTCAACCATGCAGGAATTGTCACATACGATCATATGCTTTATTTGGAGATGGTCCAGCCATAGAAGCATTTGGTGCTACAACTAATGAACCTGTATTAACTCTAGACTAGAACTAGTTAAGGCAGGCCCAGGTAAAACCTGCATACACACAGGGAAAACCCTGGGTTCAGTCATCCGGGGTGCAGTTAAGTCGTGCATTAAGCGAGCAAGACGAGTGGATGGTCCGAAAGAAGAGTTGCTGTACGTACCAGACATGTGGTACGTTTCGGCAACACCGCAGACTTAAGTTCATAGGGATGAAAATCACAGCCACGACCCGAACAGTTCCGAAGTTCACCGAAGTAAAAGATCGGGCTAAGTTCGGTCTGTGAAATAAGTAATGGTTAGGTTAGGTTATCGTTACTAAAATGAAAGGCTGGTTAGGTTAGGTTTACGTTATTTAAAAATAATATCTAGCCGTAAAAATATATATAAATCCTTGTAATGGGTTTTTTAATTTTTATTTTCATGAGTTTTCGGCAAACTTCGGAGAACTTCGGGATTGTTCGTGTGTTGCTCGCATCCCTTTGAACTGTTGGCTTCCCCCACGTCTAGCGTCACGTGGAACATCGCGGTTGGGACGGTCCACTGTGGACGTGGAGGCGTGTGGGTGGGGGTGAATTTTGGGAATGGAGAGAAGGGGGGGGGGGTTGGGGTGGACTGACGAGGGGCTCATTAGCAACGACTGCCCATCCCTAATGAGCCACCCCGGACGGTCGCGATGACAATTAATGGAACATAAACGGCAATATTCGCAGGGGGTGCAACGCTCCCGCCAATTAGCTACCAGCTCTCCCACCCTTCCTCCCTCAACCCCTCACTAAGTGACCACAACTCCCTCCTCTCTCTGTGTGCCAGGGCAGGTACCGTCTGGTGCGACGGCGGCGAAATGCACCCTCGCGCACGAACACACACACACACACTCACTAACCTCTACGGTAATCACGACAACCCTGTCTCTGACAAACGTTCTCCCCGTTACCATAGGTGGGCGATGTGAGTGTGTGATAGGCGGGCGAGGTAGCTCCCACTTCATGCAGTTCTAGAATGCGTGATTTGATGACTTGTCTCAAAGACTAGAGGACCAGACCGACACATCAAACAATCTTTGACAAATAGTAGCTAGAAATATTTATACTAACTAGTGGAAGAAAAAAAAATATGTTTAATGTCATATTGTTTAGATGTTACTGTCGGACCGTTAGTTTTATTTTTGTGTGCCCGTGTTTATTAGAAACATTGCAGAATTTACACTGTTCAAATGTTTTCTACAGAAATGTTGGCAAATGTTAAGACATTATTTAATTTGCAGAGGCATGTTGCGTGATATTTCCTAAACTTTCCCCGCTCTTTAAAACCCGAGACTTAATAGTTCTTTACATCGTTAATGCAAAAAAATTGTCTATAAATTTTGTGTAAATTTATTGATCAGGAAATTCTTGAATCATTACTAAGTGTTTTCTTATTTTTGAAATATGAAAATTTACGACGTACTAATTAAAACACCCTAATATTATACAAAAAATTATTAATATAGAAATTAAGTTTTGTATCAAAACTTAGAATATAAGTTATTATTGATATAATATCGGCATTTTTGGCTTTTAATATTAGTCTTGGCTGTACAATCCTCTGTTTAATACGATTTATCTTTAGTTACTCTTCAATAATTTTATACCTGCTCATTACTTTCTGAAGGAATTTTACCTTATTTCTTGCACGTTTGGCTAAAATGTACTAGATATTTTATTTTTCATTTGTGTGTTCTATATGAGACTCGGTGATAAACAAAATGCTCGTTAAACAAGGGAAAGGTTCTTTTGATTTTTATTATAATATCATATTCTGTTACCTCATACCGTATATTCTGAATTCTGAAGCTATTCAGTCTACTTTGGCTGAGGCGCATCTATTCGAGTGAACTAGACACATTGTATATTAAAGGCCGGTATTCTAAGACACAAAATAAGGGTTTTTGGTATTGACTGTGCTACACCTGTACCCTAATAGTTTTCCGAGTGCATGATAGGACACGACCAGTCTCTTATTTTATGGAACTGATTTTGGTGGTCCTGTCCGTTGCCGATATGTTGCCCAAATTCCGCGCCTGCGCAGAGCTCACTTTTTCGTTGATGTCGTCCAGATGACGGACTCACATCTGGCGCCATTAACTTGTATATAGTCACTTTTGTGATCATCAGGGGGACGCACCAAGCGTGTTTGTGTGTCAAATGAAACTTTATTATAGCGAAACTATCCTGTAATACATTTTGTACACGCTAATGGTCATAAAAAGAAATAATAGCAACTTAAAAACTACTTGACAAAAGTAGTAAGGCAGTTTTAGTATTGTGCGATGGTGGTGTTATCTCTATTGATTTTTGCCGGCAACAATTGTATCGGTGGTTGCAAAACGTCTGCTGGAATGCGGTGCTACCAGTTTCTAGCCTCATGCCGGAAACCCTTTTATTAAAACGGTTGCCGATTTGTTTCCTTACTGAGATTCGGTTTGGACACGTTCTGGAATACGGTTGTATCCCAACAAAGCAGAGCTTATTTGCTGTCTTACCCGAACGTCTTAGAATACCACCCTAAATTCCGAAACAAGCAAACGTATACATTTCCAATCCAGCAGGGCCGACTGTCTATACAGTGGTCCTGGGTTTAACCGTGAACCAGATTACCTGTCGATTTCTACTTTTTTTTTTGTCGTTTTATGTCATTTATTATTTCTTAGTGCTCTTTACTATCATTAAATTTTTTACTTTCATTGTTATTTTTCAAATACAAGATGTGAATTAATTTCTTTTACTGCTAATACTTGGAGGAAAATCTACATCTCTCTATGTCATAAACAGGACGTATTTAAAATAAAATTCATAGCTACGGAAAATTGTAATCAATGAAATTTCCGCCTCCTCTGTACGAATTTCACACGTACACAAAGTTTTGATGCATATTTTATATTTAACTCTAAATTTATGTTAAAAAATTCTTTAATATCGGTACATGACCACCACGCATGTTAGAATTGAAACTTTCCCACTTCAGTAAGCCACAAGGATGACCAAACTAAATATTATATTATGCAATTGAACGTTAACACTCAGGAATTAAGTTCACAGCAACATGCTCACTACCATCATGTCTAGGAAGTGTGCATTTGGGAGACGGCCTGGGTGTTTGTTCCCGTGTTCCTAGTCGCTGTGGTCATGAGGAGAGGCGGGCAGCAGGACGAGTGCGTCAACAGCGTGACGGTAGCATATAAAAAGAACATCCGAGCTCAGGAGTCAGAGTCAAGATCAGGATTTTCGGCCGCCATATTGGATTGTGACGTCACTGCAGCCATCTTGAATGATCTTGACCCTGACCTCTGACCTTGAACATTGACATTGACCTTCAAGTTTTGCCAAAAATTACAAAAAAGACTCAAAATTGTTGGCAAAAATTCCGCTAAAAAATCTAAAAATAATTAAAAAAATTTTAAGAAAAAACAACGTTATAAAATCAAAACTTTGAAATTCGAAACGCTTCAAATTATTTTTGCCTCTAAAACAACGAAAATTCCTCAAAGAGGCTCAAATTACCCGTCGACCAGCCTCCAAAGAGCCACTGAGGTCATGAACCTGGTCGCCATCTTATGTGACGTCACTTCCACCATATTGAAAATCCGTAATTAGGTATTATCAGAAAACATTTAAAATTAAAAAAATTTAATAAAATTATAATAAATATATTTAATATAAACACACTTAAATCATGGAGTCCTCGGTTCGAACCAGGCGAGGGCAAAAAAAAAATAAAGGCGTTGAGTCGTCACTATCGAAGATGGTGGCCGACAATTTCAATCGTTATCTGGCTCCTGGGCTCGGATGCCTTTTTACATACTAATAATAAAAAAACTCCAACACTGCATCGTCGTTTCACTAACGCTTGCCCGAGTTTGAGGATTGGAGCGTTGCATATTCCCCCTCCCCCTCTTCAAATATCGCGCATCGCACGTTTCGTTACGCTGCATTAAGTTATCACCTATACTTAATATATTGGCTGTAAAGAAGTTTAACTTAAAAAAATTGGTTGTCTGTAAAGTTGGTTTACGGACGATAGTTTAACATGACAACGTCATAACAAAACATTGATGAAATGATTGCATACTTTTATGAATAAAATTGAATTACTTTTATTTTAATAATAAAGGAATAAATACTTGAAATTATACTAGTAATCAGATTTTTTAAATGCAAGAATAATTAACCTTTATTGCCGAAATTGTTGTTGTAATAAGCAATGAAAACCACATTAACTTTTCACTTCACTTTATAAACAGTCGAGTTGAAGAGAGATAGATGCGGTGCAAGCGTACAATGAGCGTAACGGGACACAGCGTAACGGAAAAATGTGCGAAACACACACTTTTTCGTGCGTGCAGCTTTTGGTAAAAGGAACAGAAATTTCATGTAAAATTAGACATTTATGTGCACTTGAACGAAAACAAATGTATCACTACAAAATAATGTTTGCAGTAACACTGGGTTCGGATTCTTACACAGGAATTTATGTTTTGTGTTGTCCCAGTACCTCCTTTAGGTAAATTTATTTGTAAACCGTTCCCTGAACATCTTTCCAGTATTAACTGCGCACTTTCTTAAGCATGATACAACAAACTGAAGTCAAAATGTTGAATATTCAATTATACTTTCCATGATTTGAAAAAAAAATTGCTTGTATGAAACATCAAAAAAATTACAATTATGCGCCAATTTAATATATATATATATATATATATATAAATAATCATAACCATATGTTGTACAGATTTAATAATACCTTTTTTGTAGTATTACTAGCCATTTCTTGGGAAGGAATCTTTAGCAAAAGTACAAAAAATATTTTTCTGCTGATCGATGGAGAAGGAATTCTATACAAAACAAATGACAGCGACGCAAATAAACAACGGAACACATACAATACTTAAGTACGATCGAAAAAAAAAAGTTTTTTTTTAAAGTATTTCTAATGAACCCATGGTATTTCTCTTGTAAATTAAATCATTAGTTAATTTTTGCTTTTTATAGTAAGATAAATTTCAATTATATTGTTAATATTTACAATATCCATTTTATTTGATGGGGGAAAAAAGTACCAAAACATAACATTTTAATACTTTGTCTATTCGTGAATTGAAGTGGACATTTTATACCTCAATGATGAGTGAGTAAATTTGTACTATCTAGTAAACATCATACCAAATGACTGCTAAATAAAATGTTTTTTTTTTTTTTTTTTTAAATAATAACTATGGATTATTTATTCATATAAAATACAAATAAGTTTAGAGAAAATTTAAAATAAATTTTATCTCTGAGTAGCTGATTAAGGGTGATAGGGAAATGCTCGCAGCTGAAGGAGCCTGGGAGGTATGCGGGTCGAAGCACCGCCCGAAAACAACACACACGACGAAATCTGGACCCTCGAAGGTCGGGCTATCGCGAGAATTCGAGCTCCAATGGGATCCGGAGGCGGGGTTGGGAAGGGGGGAGTTAGGTTTATGCCACAAACCCTCCAGCCTCCGGTGGATCGATGTATCGATGTGTGCCACACACGTGCGCGAGAGTCGCGGGCAGTTCCGTAGAACTCTTGGCCCACGCCGTCCGACATCGCCTTGGCTAACCATCCTTCTCCCGCCAGACGTACCCCCCCACCCCCTCAAGCTTCATGAATCTTACCCCCCTTCCCCCAGTCACCCACCCCACCAACCGATACACTTAACAATATTAAATATAATTTAATCTTTATTTCTCTGCCATATAATAAATGGCGCTAGAAGCACCAGCGAGCGTCACACCTATCATCCCGCCTCACTAAAAAAAAAAAAATACACTTCTGTCGTGGGCGTATCTGTGTTAACGAGGCAGGATGATAAGCGCGACGCTCCCTGGTGCTTCTAGCGCGGTGTCGCCTCTAAGCGCATGGCTGTTGTACTGGCGCGCAGTCTTCTCGTCGCGCATAGGACAATTATGAAATCTGAGCGGTGACCGTAAAATTATATGACATAGAAATGAAGGTAACCGTGCAATGCAAATCCCTTAACTGCTTCCAAGAATCTGCACCGGATTTTTTATCCGTACACACCACTCTGAAAAAAATGCCTTTTAATCAATTTGACTCTTCTAAAAAAAACAATTAAGATCTCAATCCGAAATCAAAAGTACTTTTCGGCCCTCAACGAACAACTACCCCACTGGGATATCTTGAGTAGTTTCCAAATCGCGTTCTTTTTTCTGAAGCTCTGCGCACCTTATGTGTGCCCAGGAAGACGAGGCTCTTAATAACGAACACTGGAAAAATACATTTAGTTGATTAAAAAACAATGTCGACAATAAACAGTGGCCCATTGACACAAATTTCGAGGAGTGTGTCAAATGTGAGATAGGTTACAGGACGCGGACCATACATTCGCGGATGCGTGACAACAGGTTGTCACGGCGTCATCCCTCACCGGTGACCTCCTTACAACTATCACCCCCCCCCCCTTCCCACACCAAAATGACCCGCCCATTGGCTTGTCGCGGCGGTCTGACAAGTCACAAATCAACCCTTCGCTGCTCACTCATCACTTCAGCCCTTACGGACCACGGCGGTACGTGTATCCTTCCTTCGGCTCCGGCGAGACGCCTAGCCTTTACGTTATTCATGCGGTCTCTTCGCCGCTGCTTTTGTGGTACCACCGTCGTCTTCTCTCACAAGGTCTCTTTTATTTATTTTTATATTTTTTTTTGCGGTGACCAGTAATGTCTCCTGAAAATAAATTACTCTGGCCATCCGGGATGCCATGCTTTATGCTGTTTTGACCCCCTAGGGATCCACGAAGCACTCCCTTTCCCCTACCCCTAATCCTCAACTTCTTGGTTTCTTGTCTTCCAGCCTGGGTAGACATCAGCGACCTTAATTTTTCCGTCGATTTACAACTTTCCCTCTCGTTTTTAATGTTACCGTAAACACTTTTTCGCCCCACCCACGGAATAAAAAGGAAGCTGTAACGGATGTCTTGTTTTTGCCAGCCGAAACCGTCCAGCATTATTCGTTATTTGTTTTTTTCCTGAGTTTTGAACTACCGCTAGGAGCAACTTGAGAACGTCTCAGTAAATCAGTGATTCAGACTGAAATTTATGTTATTTTAAATTTAACTTCTGCGTGGGAAACTATTTTTTTGGTCAAGTGCACACAATGAGCGGTGAACTCGCAGCCATACACAGTTCACGATGAAGTTTCTCTCTATTTGTCAGGTGCTTGAGTGAACAGTCAGTTTTCTAGAGCTGAGTTTTGTAACTTAAAAAAGACGATGTATCGTTGGAAAATTTCTGACGGATTGTTAGCCTTCAAAACCCTTAGATTATTTTTGCTACATTTTCTTTATTGATGACCCTGATTGGCAGAAGAGACTCGTTTTAGCATTTAAACCAGCCAATGAAGAAACAAACTTAAATACGTTCTTTGAATGATCCTTGCAATCGGGGAAATTAATTTTAATCATTGTTTTGGATATATGGCATTAATATATTGCACTGTGTGTCATAGAGGAACCACGAAGAACGGAGAAAGAAATATGAATACACAAACACATGGATAAAAAGCCACAATCAGCTGATACTAAATGCTGAGTGTTATAGAAAGTACATAGATTTCCGTGGATGAAATTAGTCAAAACATTATCACAGCACAGGCAAACACAGCGGGATGACAACGACGAGACAGTTGCAACAAAAAACATCAAATATAGACAAACAACAACCTCAGACAACACAGACAGAGGAATCCAACAATGATCCTGAACAGATATTCTAGACAACACACCTACAATACAGCGATTCACATGGGAACTTAGCGATGGAATTAAAATGGGTACTCTGAAAACACAACGACGACAGCACAATAGAACACAGTAGACTTTCTAAGACAAAACAGTTGCGACGGTTTGCCATAGGAATTCCTAGCGCGAAATTCTCTCTGCTGTGTATAAAGTTAATATCTGACGTATGTTGATTTTTGTTAGTGTTCTGTGTGTTTGTGTACTTATATTTCTTTGTACGTTCTACATTAAAACAGTGCAAACTATCAATGGTGTTTGTCAAAGAAAATGATATAAAACTAATTGCAATATATAATGTTTATGAATTTCTCCAAGCAATAACTACACCTAGTTTATTTTTAAATGTTTGATATGTTTCGTGTCCACTTTATCATGCACAGTATTCATTGTGTTTTACACGCGTGGTCTAGGTGTTTTTGTCATAAGTTTATAGGACCACGTATTTTTTCGCAAAATATGTATTTTGTGACTGGATGTTAAAACACTGTAGCATCGTATATGTTTCCTGTTTTGTTGAGTAAAACAATTGGGGTAACTATACCCCTTAAGGCGGTAATCGATGTAAGATACTTATAACGATTTTGCAACTGATTATTTGACTCAATTGGTATGGAAGAAAGTTTATTGTGTTGAGTGTGTGGCATGCCCCACACAAAGTGGGGGATGTGGTAGCGCTTGTCATAAAATTTTTCTTTTTGCAAAGAAGGTGAAAAAAAAAAGGGTTTATAAAAACGCGGGGGCGAGGGGGTCAGACGAGGAGAAACATGAGGCGAGAGTGTGTGTGTGTTCCAGTGCCCTCAGGAAATGTCACGCCCCCTAGAAAAGGCCTGTCCCCACCCTGGGTACCTAATGTCACCCCACCGGGGAGCGACCATCCCCCCCCCCCCCTTGCAATCGGCGGTTTCACGGGAGCTGCTCTGGCCGCGGGCGAACACACTCGGCATGTGGCGCCGGGCCTTAATCAGCGGCGCGGCTTATCGCAGAGGCACGGGCCGGCCCGAGAAACAGCGCCCTTCACCCGCCACGGCTTCAGATTTCAGCCTTTTTTTTATTCCTTACGGAGTCACGCTTCTTCAGGCGCGTCGTGAAAAAAAATATACCTATATGACGAGAGTGAATGTTCACGATGCGCGCGAACCATGCAACGAAATGTTCACAGAATGATAAAAAAAGGCTAGACAAATAAAACATAAATATGGGATTTTAAATCGTACCCTTAAGGGATTGATATTGGATACTGGTCCACATAGTTTAAAAATATTTTATTTTGAATATTAGTGAAATAAGTAGTTTTTCTAAACTTTTTCAAGTGTATTTATATAAGTAAGGTTATGTTCCCGTATTTACAATTTATTAGCTTTATGAATTAATAAATTTTTATTTTATAAATAATTAATTTTCATTTGTAATTAAAATTATTCCCTATGATTTAAATAAATTAAGTTATTGATTTTATCCAAGATGTGATATCAATTGTTTCATCGATGCTACAAAATTGTATTGCTTTCATTAGAGAATATTTGGCAGGGTGTAGGCTTACATTGACAAAATGTTTTGTGGTGGTGGCTCAGCATTGTTTTATTTTTCATTTCTGGATTGGAAAGTAAAACATTTGTTTGTAAGCACCTATATATATATATATACAATTATTTAATATCCAGCTAGATTCAGTGCCGGAGTGAGTATCATGAAACTCAAACTCTTTGTATAAGTTTTTGCTACGTATACAGTTGAATCAGAAGTTTGTCTGACGCATTACGTTTAGCTTCGAATCAATGGGAAACAACGAAGCAAAAGTAAACGATATCGGCTCCAGCGAGTACAGAACTGTGATGTCTACTATAAAGATAACGTAATCGCGAACGGTTTCCAGGAAAAAGTTTAAAACCATTAGAATATTTAAGATACATTTTTTTCTGTTTTGAACGTCAGATAAAAGTTTATAACTTTTTGAATTTTCTATGATTAAATAAATACACATTGTGAAAACACAACTTAGTCTGTATCCTATCTAATACTACAAGAAATGAATTGTTTCTAAGAAGTTATATTTTCACTGCATTTAATGCTGAATAAAACAATAAGTTAAAAAATAAGATGATTTGATATTTTAGAGGTGATATGTATTTACAAAGCTTTCTTTTCAAATTAGGGTATAATAAATCACCGCATGTTTGCAACACGTAAATTTCATTACAATTTTTTTAAAATAGAAAAAAAAAAACTCCCCACTGTTTCAAAACCCTAAAATCAAAGCAGAACATTTACTGTAGTAACTTTATTTCGTAGATATCATCCACTTCCACCACGGTTAATATTTATGAGTAATTTCATACCCAAATTAATAAATAAAAAATTAACTTAAATTTAATAATGGTCTTAAACGTTTGGTGGGACCTTATATAGCTTAACATCTCGTTGAAATCGGGGGGCATTAAAAAGGATGAAGGGTGATGAGATGCTATTGTGCGGACGGAATGAGACCTTAAGGAAACTAACTTCCCATGGCAACGTCCGCCACGTTTGAAAACTTGCGAAAACTTCAGGTTGACACCTCTCGGGACTCGAACCAGATTGCCTTAGTGAGCGGCAAGACATCCCACCACACAACCAGCGCGACCTCTTGCGGCTTAATGCTGGGTTCAAGAACCACGCAAGAAACGAAAGAATGCAAGAGCGTAAGACGCAAAAAGTTCAACAACGAGCTTGTCAAATTACCGTTTTTAAACCACACAAGCATCGAACATTTAACTTTTTTAATTTTATTTCTGCGTTTCGGCTTTGCGTTCTCGACTTCCATATTTGAAGGGAAGTGTTTCGAAAACTTTTGAAGACGCAACCGTTTTGTATACAAAGTTATGATGTTATTTTTGATATGTATATACATCAAATTTTCTTTTGTTAATTTTTCGCACATTGAAATAAAATAACACTTTAAAATCAAATTATTGACAATTTAAAAATGTTTTCACGATAAACGTCAATCGTCAAAAGAAGCCCGGGGGAGAAATTGGTTTGCAACTGTTTTATAATTTTGTGCTTTATAAACGACAGCGATTTTCTCGCTTTGGCTGGGTGCTGCGCTGTTAGACGTTGCGTTCCCTTGCGTAGTTCACAAACTTGACACTAGGACTTACTTCATGGTGACACCTGGTTCACGAAAGACGGAAACGTACAACAAGAGGAAAAAAAAATCAGGGATGTCGGAAAAATTGTGTCAGCTATGGAATGCAGTGAGAACGCAATAAAAGAAGTTGCTTACAATGATCTTTCGAAATTAACACAGGGAAAATATTTCTTTATGTGCTGGGTCGGATTTGGAGTGGCCCGTGGGAAAAGGAAAAAAAAAAAGGAAAGGGGGGAAACAGTGTGAGGGAAGTTTTTATGCATATATTTTTATCGAAACATTTTTATTGGTTATAAAATATGTGAAGCATATAGGTAATACAACTGTAAAAACCAGTTTAATTTATGTTCGTTCTAAACATTTTTAATATTGTAATTGAACAATGAAACAGTTAAAACCATGTGTTTTTTTTAAATATGTTATGATTTAAATGAAACCTTTAAGCTATATGGTTTCTGTATATACAGTCCGTGAAATAAAACTTACACTTATATTATGGTTAGTACACGATGACTGAACAAAAAAAATATTTCAAAATTTTTACATATTATGTACAAATATGCAAAACGAATTATGCATCATAAGGTTTTTGCTGTTGGTAGGTAATAAATAAGAATCAAAAAAAGGGGTAGGGGGAAGAAGGAGCTAGACAAAATATCTTCCCCAAGCGAAGGAAAGCCCAGATACCGCCCTGTCTGGGAGGCTGGAGTATGTTTCGAACGCTGAACCGACCGCAATGTGAGCTCAGAGTCTTAAAACTCTGCGCCAACTCGTTAACGTATTCCGCGCGATTCCAGGCGAGTGTTCAGTTGTTGCTTTCCACGAGCACGCGCTCCAAAGAGAGAGAGAGAGATAAAGAAATAGAGAGAAAAGAGAACGAGAGTAAGAGAGAAACAGAGGGAAATATCGAGAAGGTGCGAAAGAGAGAAGTAGTAAAGGAGAGAGAGAGAAAAAAAATAACGAGAGATGTGTGCGAGAAAGAGATGGATTAAGCAAGATGGAAAGAGAGAGAGAGGTAAAGGCTGAGAAAGAAAGAGACAACGAGCGAGAGGAGACAGGGAAGGCATGGCGGGAATTGTGGTGACAATTTGACTGATAGACCTACGAGTATTTCAATATAATAGTCTTTAGCAGTGTGTGGTATAGTGTCTCAAAACCGCTTGCGTTTATCGTAGCTTACAATTGCGTCAAAACACGTAAACACATATTTATTTAGTTAGGGTGTGCCTTTTTTTTTTCAAGACAAAAATGTTAATAACAAAATTTTAAAGCGACAACAGTTACAAAGGTCTTACTTCGTCGCCCGCCTAGACAGACGCCCTCGTCGGCACGCCGACAGCAGAGCTGCGACGCCCGACCACGCGGCAGTCACCATCCTACGGGACGCGTCATCCACGAGATTTACCCGCGTTATTGTGCTTCCCTTCCGCCTCGTTGTTCTCGGCAACACACTTACGGGAGAAGAGTTCCCTGTAGTCTGACCCCTTCACCCTCGTCCGGGTCCTTTCTCGCGTCCTCGACATCCAGCACGGCGGAGACACGACCCGAAAACAGCGAAGTAACTTCGACTCTCCCACGGCCTATACCACCCTCCCTTTTCCTTTCCTTTCCGTCTCATAACACTCGAGACACTCACCCCCCCCACCCCCATTCCCCAAACTTCCGACCGGATTTGTTTTCACTTTGTCGATACTCGGGGAAGAACCCCTCATCCATCCACGACCCCCCCAATTTTTTTTTTATCTCGCAGCTTCCGCCAAAGAAGAGGCTGGTAGATAGATCCCTTGGACACACTCGCGACAATTTTTTTTTTTGCCCCCTTGCTTTCTTTTTACTTTTTCTTTTAAGCCACGCACGTTTGCTACCCGGGTCGTTCCAAAAACAAAAAACCCGCAATCCTTCAAAAAAAAAAAACCCTAAACACCCAGAATGCATCGGGAAACGATTTCCACCAGGGCGACAGTCAGATTTGCTTCCCTTGACAAACCCGCCTCTGCCGAATCTCCGTCGTTCCATTCCTCCATTCGTTCCTGCCAAATCATATTCAAAAAATTATTTTTTGTAGTTAAAAAATATAAATATTTTTAGTTGAGTGCCAGAAAATACATCTATGCAAGCAATATTGTTTTGTATCAGCTATATGCATGGAAGGTTTATTGGCTTAAATCTGTTTGATAGATAATACATAATTTATTTGTGTCGTATAAGTAATAAAAGTAATCTTTGTACTTTATTACATGGGTATAATGTTTTTCATATTGCGTATCATGACGAATAGAGATTAAAAATATGGAAGAGATGACAAAGTGTTTCAGTATGAGCAGCTGAAAGCAAAACAGTTTGTGAATTAGAAAAAGAATATTTGCATGGTTTCAGTTTTTTAATATTATAAGCTATTAAAAATTAAATTGTTTACATAAAATTTTATTAATTTCAGTTAGAAGAATCGAGAGACGTATTCCAGTGCTTATGAGGATACACCTGGCTTATGGGGTAAAACTGAAAATATTTCAAACAATTTACTTATTAATTTGGTAGGAAGCTAAAGTAGTAATAAAATTATTTATTAATATCAGTTTAATGACATTGTTTCTTTACTGGGATTGTCATATTCAGAAAGTTGTTCTATTACACCGAGAGAAATAAATCATTGGCGAAACCACTATATCTTCAGAGAGAGCATATCAATAATTTGTGTTTGTTTCTACTTGATATGAGGTCTCGGTTCAGATTGTTGTTAATTTGGTGATTTTACGTGGTTTATTCAACAAGAGAGGGATCGACAGAAAAAAGTACGTGCGTGGAGTCCATGAAACTTCTTGCTTATTATGTATGGATAGAGATAACTTATTAGCATTTTTTTTTATTAAACCAGAGATTAAGAGATAAAAATTAAGAATAGTAAGGACACGGGTATGATCTCAAATTAAAAAATGTCTTTTACCGCGTCCTGGCACTTTTTTTGGGACCTCTTTTGGTGGTTTATTTCCATGATGCCGTTGATAACACCTCTTATCTGCTTCCGCCTTTTTATTATTTTTAGACGTGATCATAACTATCGATCTTCAACTCAATAAAATGAAATAACAAAAAAATACACTACCAATTGAACATAAATTACACTTTAAAGTCTATCTCACAAATCTGTAAGTCATTTGACATTTCAAATAACAGTGTTCACATACCAAAAAAAAAAAAATAACCACACTTATAAAGCTGACCTATTAAGTCTAAACGTCTTTTTTTTTTTACATTTTCAAACCACTATTCACTTAAAAATGAATGATATTTATAAATTAAAAACAAATCAATAAATATTTTCCACACGAATAAATAAAATGTAAGTATGTACTTAAAAAAAAAAACTATGGTAGCGTTATAATTAACGCTACCATAGTTCTTAACAATTATTGTTAGCCGTTACGAAAACTGTGGCGTAGACAAACACATGAAGCATTACAAGAATTTCGTAGCATCACTGCTGCGTCATTTATACCTCTCTCCTGCCGTCTCCCCATATTGCCGTTACAACTAGCATATAGCATGCACCGCTACGTACCTATTCCTCCTCACTGCAGTCTTCCCATTCGACCGCTAGCGCATGCGCTGGAGTGGCGTCGCCGCTGACGCACTCTCCTCCTCTACCGGTTCCCCCCACCACTTACCTTACTACTCCCCTCGTGCAATCGGAATTTTGGTAACGCTCGAAAATGGTAGACTCCACAGCAAAGACGTTTCGCTTCAAAAATTCGTTCTATTAGTGTATTTGAGAGAGTTTAAGGTGGAGAAACACGAACAGAAAAATGCCATACTAGTTTCAACTTATTTTATGATGTAACGATTTTGTGTCGTTTAAAATTGAAAATTTGTCTTTGTTAATTAAAAAAACCTCATACGATTTTTAGAGTCCACAATATAGTGTCTATTGACAGTATTATATATATTCTAGCCATTCTGAAACATGAATTCAATATCAAAGTCTAATAACTACTCGAGAAAACTATTTGTAGTAACCAGTCAATGTTAACTTAAGGGTGTGTGTCGCGTTCCATGTCATTATTTTAGATTTACGTTTAACACTCTTAAAATTGCTGACGTTTTGGGTGGTTGAACTTTCACTAAATGAATATATATATATATATATATATATATATATATATATATATATATATATATATATACACGTATCGCTTGTTTTGCGTAAATAGTTGGCAAAGTTGCACATTTAACGTATTTGTGAGGTATCGATAAGCAAAATAAAACTGGAACTTCTTAGGTTTAAAGTCCATCATTACTGACTGCTATGTGATATGGTTTAATTTATCAGAAAAAAAATTATTTAATTTTACTTGGTTATCTGAAATCTTCATAATTTTCAAGTTTTTAAAAGCTAAATAACAATAAATAATATTTTTCTGAAATAATTTTAAACCATAACACGCAGAAGCCACCGATATTGCTTTATACCCAAAAATAATGAGTTATTTATACCATTTGTATCTCCTTATTTATACTTCACACAAAAATTAAAAAAAAAAACTTTTCCAGCTAACTGTGTAACAAGCATTGCATGTATATATATATATATGTATATATATATGTATATATATGTATATATATATATGTATATATATGTATATATATATATATATATATATATATATATATATATATAATTTTGTCGAAGTTCAGCCAATCAAATATTTTACAAGTTTAACCGTGTTGAAAGTAAAAAAAATAAAACAATGACCTGGCACGGGACATACATACACCCTTAAGGCATCCTGAAATCTCTGATGCTATGCATTGTGGTTGGTCTTTCGGTTCTTATCGTCCAACTGTTAAACTGATTACACTTCATTCAACAAATGCCGGTCGCCATGCCCCAGGGCGCGCCTCAGCTCCCGATGCAGTGGTAGCTGGGGGGAGGGGGAAGATGACAGCCGATGACGAGGCAGAGGTGTCGCCGGACTACTGGCGCTGAGGAGATCTCGCGGGGTTATTTAAATGCAAATGTTCCCTTCCCACCCCCCCTCCCTCCCAGCCCCAGGCACGAAGAAACGTGTCCGATGTGAAGATGCGGGAAGAATAGCGGGAAAGAGGACGTTGCGTAGGCCTAGGATTCATTGATCCCCGATCCGTCCCGAACAACTCCTTCGTGCTGATCCGCATTTGGAGAAGAAAAAAAAAAGAATGTTGTCTGTAAAGTCGGTTTACAGACGATAATTTTACATGATAACGTCACAAGAAAACATTGATTGAAAAAATTGAATACTTTTTTTTATTTTCAAATATTATTTACAGTTTTTTGCAAATTTAATTTAAATAACTTGTTTAAAATATAATCACGAACAATTAGTTAAAAAGACCGCCTTAACCTGTTTGATATTATAGAAGATTTTCTCCCCCACGGTGGTTGGCCGGTTCTTGCACGCTCGGCTCAGGTGGAACGTGACAATTTTTCGTGCGTGCAGCCGGAGTTCATCGATTTATAAGACGTTACGTATCACGTCAAAAAAAAAATTAATATAACAACTTGATGCGCTATCTCTACTTTTCAATGTTAACTAAAGGTTGGTCAAAATATTAACGCCAGGATTCTATATACATATATTTTTTAAGTTGTCATTTATTTTATGACTATAAATTATAAAGTATTTAAGGATAGTTGTACCGTTACACCTATGAGCGGTGTAAATTCTGCGAGGTTCCCGAAAGCAGTTGTACAGATGAACCAAGCGAGTCCTTCATATTTTCTAGATTTCTGAGGCTTCTACAAATGGCAGCACCGTGGTTTCTCGTTTCCGTTCCAACCGACTTATGTTTCATTCTAGAAATTACTTGTACCAAAGACAGTAATGTTACGCATCAGAAATATTATTCTACTAGATCTGATATGTTTCCACGCTTTGGCAGTATTTGAATTTTGCAAACCTAACTTCAAGAACCTTTCCCTTTATTGAAATCAAATTCACGGACATACGTCACAGCTGATGGAATACCTTGGATATATTGTAGTAGAACTTCAAGATTGGCTAACAAAGATGAATACATTAACACGCGGGGAACAAGAAAAAAATCGGCTGATGGTCAAATGTTAAATGCCTATAAAGCATATTTAATTCCGTGGTAAAGTCTGTTTGTACCTGAGGGCGGGAGCACATGCCAGTTCTTTTAATGTCGCCAACTGTTTGGTTGTAGGACTCCTTCTGTGTTGGTCTGTGCTGTCGTCATTGCGTTTCTAGAATATTTGTTCAGTTTCATCGCTGGGTTCGTCTGTTTGTCACTGTGCTGTTAAGTTTGTTGTTTGTTCTTCTAATAACTGTCTCATCGTTGTCAGCCTACTGTTTTTTTAATGTACTGTGCTGTAATGTATTTTTTTCTGACTTAATTCTCGGAGTTATACGTGATATCGAGGCACTTAACATTTGACGTAAGCTGATTCATTCTTGTTTTCTTTGTGGTTATGTTTTAATTTTTTTCGGTACAAAGTCGAGGTTTTCCTATGCCATATATAGAATAATCCAGCATTGGCGCATATAAATGAACTTTTCATTAAATCAATCAACCTCCGCACTCTATGATTACGAACCGACATGTGGTGTGTGTTTGGTTATGATGAGCCATGATACTTGTGAGCCTTGGAATGACGTTAAAGAGCAAGCAATCCTTGAATGAATAATGTGTCTTCTGGGTTCTACCAGCATCGAAGGCGAAGATCACTGACGTTTCGGTCGACCTTGCAGCAGTCATCTTCAGGGTAGCAGTTAACCTACTGAAGTTCTTGGAAATTCTCTTGCCTTTAAATCTCTCTCTTGAGAAAAAGGGGGGGGGGGAGCGGTTTCCTAATTTGCTGCAGCAATGGGCCAATCAGAACCTTCGTTTCTTCTGGTTGGCTGGTTGGTTATTCCCAAACCGAGCTGGCCTCTGTGATTGGTTGAGGCTGCCGGGTAATCACATGGTGACTGAAAGGTTAACCGAAAAGTCGGTAATCTTCGCCTTCGACGTTGTTAGAACCCAGAAGATGAGCAACATCAGACAATGGCCGAGGAAGCCTGTGATCCTAATTAACTTTTTTACTTCTTCTTGGTTTCTGGCCTGATCCCACGCTCGATGAAATTATTGTTTGCAAGCCTGGTACAACCGTATTGCATGGACGTGAGTGCCCGAAGAAAGCCTGTGATGTTGTGGCGGGTGGCCAAACCTTGAGCAGTTTCAGACGAGAGGCTGGAGGCTCAAGGTGGGGGTCGGGTCTGAATTTACGGAACGAATAAATTATAAATTGTTTTTTATAAAGTATCGCCGACATGAAGTCACCAGAGGCGGACGAAGGTTTACCACAGTGAGTTGAAACGACGACAGCGTGCGTCATTGGGGAAAACCGGAATACCAAACATACCCAGAAAACCCACCGGACGACGGCAACATACGCACCTTTTACAATTTATTGCAGAAAAAAAAATGGGGTCTGGCTGTGTCATGGACACGGCCGTGTGTTGTACGTGAATACGTGTACGTAACTGGTAATATTTTCTATACAAATATAAAATACGCTATTTTATGTATGTTATAATATATATTTTTTAATTTTAACACCATGTATATAAATATTCTCTATTTTACACTAATGTTTTATACAAGAAATCGATAGATTTTGATGAGAGCTGACGATTGAAACTCAAACGAAAGTCGTAGCTTCTCCGAATCAAAAGTTATACTAAATGGAAATCTCGAAACGCAGCAAAATGACCTCAAAATGGCGGCTCTTCCCCCTCCACCGCGCGCGATGCGTCACAGTCCTTACTTGGCGTAACGGAATTCTTTGATCCTTTAGCTATCCAGTGGTGTAATTAAATTTTGGATGGAGATGATAGATATGTAGCTGCAACACCGAACTGTATCCCTCGATTTTGCTATCATTCGTTTTTTAATTGCCTCCCACTATGGAAACAATTTTAAAGACGTATTTACGTCAAAATTAGTTTTATTACGCTTGGAGTATCCTAGTTGGGCCAGACACTTTCCAGGAGTCCACTAATGGAACCCAAACGCAGAATGCCTAAGCATCCAGAAGCGAAACCACCCAGTCTATCGCGATTTCCAGCCGCCCACGCCAACAAGACAGCCGTGCTGGACTGCAGTACGGGGAATCGCAATTCGTCAGTCGTTACCCAATAAATAACAGCCAATGAACTACCGGCCACATCTTAACCAAATGATAGGCCAACGCCACGATGTTATATATATTTTTATCACTGTTGATTTAGTTCAGTTCTCCAGAATCATCAAGGACGTCTTACAAATGAAGGTCTCGTTGTTTGGTACAGTATTTGTGAAGGGTCATCCCCAACCGAGCAGTGATACGTCCCTGGGGGTGGCCAAGATCGTAAGAGGGCCAGGAGAATCAGAATCAGTCTGCTTGTTGGGTGCAGCAACCTTGACTGTGGCTAATCCTTGGATGGTGAGCGTTCACGATTATGGCGGGGCAAAGACTCTTTGTCGGTACCCATTGTGTATGTTATTGGGATATTTTTCATTTATATAGATTCTGTAATTAATTCGTGCCTGTTTTTGTAAAAATTGAATTTTTGTTTCATGTAATTTCGAGGAACTATTTTCCTTAATATTCTACCTATCTGTGTGTGTACCGGAGTGAGAAATTGATTATTGAACGTTAGTTCACGGGTCAATTATATTTTTGTACACCACTTATTTTAAAAATTTCTATTTAAGACTGATCGTACTGTACGTTATTATCACACACAAAAAAAGTGAGGGGGGGGGGCGAAGTGGTTATCCAAGAGACCACAGTCACCCCCAAAAAAAATTCATATGACTTTGTGGCAGTGGGTAAATATTGCATCATATCTAAGCAAAAAGTAACTGATACACAATATCTGCTGTCGTATTGTAGGAGCGTCTATGGGGAAATCTGGTAAAGAATTAGCTTTTATATCATTGTTTTGGATGCTGTTTGGCTATAATTATTAATTAATGTAAATTTAGTTGTTTTTAAATTTGTTTGATAATATATATTGACACCATGCTATTCAGGGTAAATGATAAAGAAATCAGCCATTAGTTAATGCAAGTAACCATATTAGCATTTTCCTAGAAGGTAATATTCGGGAAAACATAAAAAAATGAAACCAGAATGCATGGGCGAGTATTCGAATTAGATTACTAAAACGAGTTGTTTTTTTATCACTTATAAATAAAATAACATTACCTTTTTACCCCGAATAAATAAAACATAACGTTTTTTAATAATAGATACCTACATTAATTTTTCCCATACATTTCCTCTCTACTGGTGGCATCCTTTAAAATAAAACATGATCGATTTGAAATTAAGAACTCTCGGTATAACTCAAAAAGGGAAACTTTAACAATGGCCTTGCACGCATTAATGTTTCTTAAAATATACATGAAATATGAATGTATACAATGTATAAATTTTAGCTGAAAATATTTGATATATTCAGGTATAAAATTAACACAAAGGATTATTTTGAAGCAACTCTTATTATTTCCCTTGTCCGATTTACTATTTGGTGAAATGGAAATTGTTGATAATTTCTACGTCATTACGGGTGCTGAAAAATGAAACAATTGCCTTAATGAACCAAAAACTGATAACAACAGATTTGCGTGTATGTGCGTGCTATAAATTATTCATATATCCCATGTGTACTGTTCGTCGGAACATTTCTCCCAACGCCATAAAGCAAAACGAATTATCAGCCAGTGCAAATGTTCTGCAAACCATGCAAAACACACTCCTAGATTATAAACACAGGCATCCACTAAAAAAACAAGAAACTTTTCTATGGCAGCGAACTACTTTCTGAAGCACGATCACTAATTTGGCCTGCTTTAATGTCGCATTTCAGTCTATAATTATTATTTGCGTCGCAAAAATGACTGAAAATTCTTAGTGTGGAATAAGTATGCAAGCTAAATACGGTAACATTCAACTGTAATATGTACTCTGGTATTTAAGATCTTTTTATAATTAACCATTTTAAAGTCGACTTAATCATGTTACCGATAGCAATTAAGTAAAGAATAGCTTGGTTACACAAACAAAAGCCAGTTTTCCGTGAGATCACCATTTTGTTTTTACGTCCACGGCGAGTTTCAGGAACGGAGATAAAACGACAGGAAGAGAGCGGGAAAACGGTAGGACGCTAAAAAAAGTAAAAGACAACAACGTAACGCCAAGCTCGAAGCAGTCTCGTTGAATCCTGTTAGGCCGGGGGCTGTTACCGTAGCCCGTGAAAGTCATTACGAGCGCTTCTTGCGCGAGAAGTTCGTTGGAGGGGGGAACGAAGATGGAGGAGGTGGGAGGAGGGGCGGATGAAAATAAGGAGGAAGGGTTGGGGGCGAAGGAATTTGGGGAGGACCTTCAACACCTACGCCCTACGAACTTAAGAGGCGGAAATAGCGTCCTAATTCCACCTCTGGGACACACAGCTTCCCCTGGGGCGAAGGAAAAAAAAAATGCGGAAGAATAAGAAAGGAGGCATCTCTAATGTTGAGATCACAATAGCGCGACAGACGTAAAACGAAGGACGCGACGAGAAACAACGAAATACCGCATAATATACCGCGTTACAAAACGAAACAAACAACACGGTATAAAATGTTTCTTGCCATTACATTCGCACTACAAGATATTTTTTTTGGAAGTTGGTAAACGTTTAAATCCAAATAAACATTTATTTAAAAAATAGTAGGTGAAGTTCTAGAACACAATTTTAAAAACAATTTTAATTATCATGACCTCAAAAAATTCACTAACTATACATTTGATATCAATGCACCAGTAAAAAAGAAAGAAATAAATTTGAAAACTAAAATACGACGCTCATTTTACTGAAATCGCACCCGCGACGCGATAGAAGCAGAATAAATTTACAGTCGGGATAGTCTGTCGCGTCCGCGAATTTTGTCGGGCTAAATTTATATTAGATAAGAGTTGCAATTAGCGTCCGTTTGTGCTATTGTGATTCCATCATTTCAATTGTAAATTCAAGAGGTCGATTTACATCAGGCTTAATTCACGCCCACAGCTCAGTTTCACAAAAGCTTTTACCAACCGAGGCATAAGACAGACAATACAAAAGTATTTAAGCTCCTGTTCCATATTTATTCTCTCGAAGGTATGTCAAAATCACGCGTTACCATGCACATAGCAATTCTGCGGGAAATTTCAATAGTCCTCAAAGCCGTTTATTAAGTTTGTATGCAAATGACTCTGAACACACAGGAAAAACAAACATTTTGTTTTTTATTTAGGGCCTACAAAATTATGTTTCTACACGGTAGGAATGTGATACTTTAAATTTATTAATTTTGTTTAAATTCAAAAGTGGTTTTAAAAATGTTTTTTACAGTGCTTAGTGTTTTATCTTTTATTTTCACAATATACATGACAGGGTAATCGAGAGAAACCAATGGACCAGGAGGCAATAAATCTGTTGGCCCCCACTTCATTTAATGTACATCTTTTGAAACCTCAAAATTAAAACATTTAAAGACTGTCAACGTACTGTGGCCTTAACTATTAACTTTATCTGTGCATGTCACATAACTTGTAAGGTTTCCTATAAATTATATTAGCAATAGTTTTGTAGTTTTCGTGCCATCGGTGAAAACTCAAACACAAAAAAAAAAATACCCTCAAAACTCAACCGGGACATCAGATACCTAGACCCATAGGATTTTGCCCCCCTCCCCCCTCTTTTTCACCATATCAACCCTCGACATGGTCCTGGGAATTTACTATGTTATCAGTTATCTTTGGTTTACAGGGAAGGACACATAAACAGGTACAAATATTTTGTTGTCAACAGTGAGACAATAATGTACGTTTAAAATAAGTCGGTGTCTAATAAAAATTATAAGAATTATGATCTTCTCTATACTAACTTCTTCCTAGCCAAGAAATCGTTTTAATTTTTACCTTGGAAGAAAAAAAAACAAACAGTAGCTTTCGAGAAACTGACGTTTTTCAATAACCTCACGAAACTAGCTAACTTCAAGGTCTTGTGCCGTTGTGCACTTGTTGTGTGGGCATGCGCCCATTATTGCTTATATGTTGTTTAATTAAATGCAAACTGGGAGGCTACTTTTTTCTTATATCTTTTTTTAATAACTCATTGTTTTTAACTTTTGATTAGTTGAAGAATAATGAAATAATAATTATTTTAAGTATCAATTTGTAAGAAATAATTGTTTTTGTATAAAAATCTTTTTTTTTGTTAAAAGATATTTATGTCTTTGTTAAGATTTGTGGATTTAAAAGAAAAACATATGGACTTTAAAAGACTTTAAACATCATAAATTCCTTTTTCCTTTTGTTTATATTAATATAGTGGTTAAGATTAATTATTGAGTTATTGCACTTAAGTGCAGGAAAGTGTAACTTTTTAAGTTTCTCATCTCTATGTACTGTCTTATCTATGGTCATCTTCATATTGGAAAGGAAAAGGTAGTACTTTCTTTTCTGTTTTTGTCAGCCATAATGTAGACATCAAAATTTTTGTGCTCGTCACGTATCTATCGACATCCATGTCGAAAGTTGTGTATTTACTACCGCATTAGGTGAGTTTTACCGCCCTTGCCCGGGGAATCATTGTTTTATAATTATTTATGGGATAGTTTAATTTTTTGTTGTTAAAAAACTTGTTTAGCGGTCCGGGAGTTGGCGACCTCTCGCTGCCCCATGCCTGAGGTGTGATCCATAAGCTTCGCCCATAACATCTGGGCATCCCAGGGCTTGTCCCGTGGTTCTACGGCGATGGGAGCCGCCAACAAATATCCCAGGAAAGTTTTCGACGACTAAATACTAAGCATGCAGCATGGGTAGTTAACCTGTTTCGGCCACGCGTATCTTGCAATTTCATCGACTATTTCATCAAACTACCCCTTTGGCATCGTAATCTACATTTAATTCCTGAGTAATATTTTAATTCTTTCTGTATCTTAAATTTACGTTAATTATTTTGAAAATGTAACTAAGTAATAATCATTTTGAAAAATGTAACTAATTAATCATATTGTGAAGATGTAACTAAGTAAAAAAAAAAAATGTTGGGGCCCCGTTTTGTTTTGAATGTACGAATACTCAATTAATACTCTTTATTGTGTTTTAAATAAATATGTTTTGTTATGGCTGACCCGATATCAGTGTGTATTTTATGTTGCAATTACCTAACCTTTTTATTTAATTTCTTATCTATATAAATTCTTAACAGGTTATCAACTTTTGTTCGGTAGTTTTCCCAGTCGGCATATTTCCTCTCTACTCATTATTTATTCAATACAACAAAGTGCCGTGCCATTGAGCCTAAGGTCCTGGAATCTTCTGCCGTAATTTACCTTGGTGAGGTTTAGCAAACCGAAACAAGATTAATAACCGGCACAAAGATGGTAGCAGAGCTGGTGGTTCTGTCATGTTGCTTTGTTGTGTTTCTTGTGCATGTGTAGGATATTTTATTTTCCTTGCATGTGTCCCTGCCTCAGAGTTTTGCATGGCTTGGGGATGGCAATAGTTTGTTTTGTTAATTTGGTCTTGGTATAAGTTTTGTAAGTTATTTGTTTATCATGACGTCTACTATTGTGCCTGAGTTCTTGTTAAAAGATGAACTTACTTTTGAGTGTCTTTCACGTGGTCTACCATGTGAAAACACCACAACTGCTGTTTTGCGTAAATCTCTGCGCACTGCCCTTCAGAATAATGTGCCTGTTGTTAGTGATAATTTAAAGGACATTGACCCTAATGAGGAATTTAATTTGGTCTCAAGTAAAATCCTTGTGTTACAAGAGTTAGTGACAAATCTTGTTGATGATGAGAATTTTGCGCTTACTTTGCCTAGAGTGAGAAATAGGTTGAGACATTTGGAACGACGCGTTCAATCCCTGTTAGAGTTACATTCTCTTGTTTTGTCTGAGGTCCAGGTGGCCTCATTAAAAAATGTTTTTGCAGAAGTTAAGAAACTTCTTGAACTTGTCAGTAAATCAGAATTAGATTTTTCCCTTTTAAGAGACCTGAATCCTGTGTCATCCATGACACAAGTCTGTGACCGTCTTGCTGGGCTAGCATTACCCTCTGCCTCTAAGCAGCATCCGACTACTGCACCTATTCCAGGTTCTGCTCATGTGAATTCCGATCCTCCTGTGGTTGATCTACCTAACCTAACCTACACCACGGTGACACCACCCACGAGTTCAAATTCTCGTGTTACGTTTAGTAACGCATCATGTGTACCACACCCAGTGACAACACATAACACTTCATTGCCCAATGTTTTTGGTAAATTGACTCACCCGCTAGAAAAAATGTTAAAGGATTTTCCGACCACTGATGGTCTGCATATTCCTACCTTTTTGAATTTTCTCAAGCTTATCGTCAAACTGAAACAAAGTAATAGTATACATGAAACTCAGATTTTAGAGGTTATATACCCTTTTACGCTTGGTCCGTTGGCTGAAAGGACACAGTTGGCCATTACACAAATGTTTTCATTCGATCAGTATCATGAAGACATACTTAGTTTCTTCATCCCATCTAGGCTACTGACCCAACTACAGTTGAATAATTACAACAGATTACAAAAGCCAGGTGAACATCTTGCAGCCTATGTTAATGAGGTAAAAGAGGCGGCTGCTATTTTTCGTTTGCAAGTTAGTGAACAGGAGGTGATTAACACCATTCTAGATGGGCTCACACCTGATGAACGGTCCAGATTAGTTTTTCTAACTAAGCCTTGTACATTTTCTGAATTGGATAGGATGTGCATTCACTCCCAAAATGTCCGCTTTGCGGATCATCAAAGAAACGGGTCGTTTTCTCAGTATCCTGGAAATAAACAATTCAAGTATTATTCTAACCTGCGTACTGAAATGCATCCCAGCCATAATACAGTATTTAGGACCTCAAACTCACGATTTCAGAATAATACACCAAGAAATCAGAATCAAACTTATCATGGGCCTATCTGCCATTTTTGTAAGAAGCCTGGGCATGTAATAAAAGAGTGTAGGGAACTAAAACAAAAAAATGCTTAAAGCAGGGAAGTAAAGTGAGCGGCTTCCACTGCAAAACTAAACAAGCCAATAATTCTCAATACAATGCTCACCTATTTCGTCAAATCAAATCTGCCCGGCATTTTCAAAGAAACTTTGGAATCCAAATTCCTTATAAGCGAAACCCAGATCATATTGGTAGTCTTGGTCTTCCTAATTTTGTGGGTTTAATTCCTGCACCTGTTCCTCGTATACCAGTAAGTTTCAATAATTTTGAGGAAGAAGCCCTTGTAGATTCAGGATCCACACGTTCCATTATTTCATATGATTTGTTTTCTAAGTTAAAAGCAGCTAACCTAGTCAAGTTTGTGGAGAAAGGTGATTTCAAGTGTTACACTGCATCTAATGATGTGTTACCCATATTTTGTCGTGCGACTATCAAGTTGAAAATTGCACATTTTACTTGGATGTTTCCATGTTTGGTTTCTAAAGAGGTGATTTTAGATTTTATTCTAGGAGCAGATTTTATGTCCAAATCTGGACTTGTTCTAGATATGCAAGAAAAGAGTGTTTTTTTTAAGTTTCAACCTAACTTTAAAATTAGTTTTGTGGGCACCAAGCAGCAACATGATAACCTTGCAGAAATTAGTACAGAGAGCTACAGTAATAAAGAACATGACCCATTGGATCATTTACCTCATCAACAGCGTATCGCTATCAAAAATTTGTGTAAACAATTTCCTAAGGTTCTAACCTCAGAATTAGGGCTTACCAAACTGTTGGAATACGAAATCAAACTTAATGATAAAAGTTATGTCAAAAGTCAACCTTACCGTCTTGCACCTCCCCAAATGAATCTTTTGAGACAGGAAGTACAACAATTATTGGATAAAGGGGTCATTGAACAATCTACTTCACAGTATGCGAGTCCCGCATTTTTGGTCCCTAAACCTAATGGCAAACAACGTATGGTTGTAGATTTTCGTAAGCTTAACCAAAAAATTGAAATTGAGTCTGTCCCTTTGCCTGATTTGCATTCGGCATTTCATTGGTTTTCTAAAGCAAAATATTTTACCACCATTGATCTAAATTCAGCATACCATCAAATTCCGTTGAAACAGGAGTCAAAACCAATTACTAGTTTTTGCGTACCATGGAATTTATACCAATTCACTCGTGTTCCTTTCGGTCTTGCGACAGGCGCACAGGTTCTCACACGATTGTTGGATCAGATTTTTCATGACATCAAATTTAAGTTTGTTTACAACTATTTGGATGATCTGGTGGTATATTCCGAAAGTTTCGAGGAACATTACCAACACCTGAATGAAGTACTGTCTCGTTTGGAAAAGGCAGGTTTAACAGTGAATCCCCAAAAGGTTAAATTTGCAGTTCAGGAAATTTCATTTCTAGGTCACAAAATTTCTTCTCAAGGCATTTCCATCGACCCTGAACGTACCAAAGCAATTAGAGATTTTCCACCACCCCGTGATGTCAAGGGTATAGCCAGATTCATCGGTATGATTCAGTTCTTTGGAAAATTTATCCCTAATTTAGCGGAAAAGGCAGTCCCTTTAAATCACTTACGAAAAAAGAATGTGAAATTTGAATGGGGAGAAGAACAACAAAAGGCATTTGAAACTTTGAAACAGGATATTATGAGTCCACCTGTCCTCCGCATGGCGGATTTTTCAAAACCCTTTATTTTACAAACTGATGCTTCTAGTTCAGCCATAGGCGCAGTTTTGGCACAAGAGTTCGATGGTGTTAGACACCCTATTGCATTTGCATCCAGAACACTCACTTTTCAGGAGAAGAAATCATCAATTTATGAATTGGAATGCTTGGCTGTTGTTTTTGGTATCGATAAATTCAGACCTTATTTAGAGCATGCAGAATTTTTGTTGGAAACCGATAACCAAGCATTATCGTGGCTTTTGGCTCACCCACGTCAACTAGGCAAAATTGGTCGTTGGGTTATGAGAATTTCTTCATTAAAGTTTAAAGTTCAACATATCCGTGGAACACAGAATGTAGTTGCGGATACCCTTTCACGCATGTTTAATGATACTCAGGTTGATAAACCTCTAGATGAAGCTGATTGTAAAGTACTCTTAACCGATTTTCCCTTAGCGTTCAAAAAAATTCAGGCTCATCAGGAAGAGGATGAAGAGCTGCAGAAAATTGTAACAAGTTTAAGATCCGGCATTTCCCAGGGCCCATATTTTTTATCTAAAGGTATCTTGTATTCAAGAATTCGAAATAACCAGAAACGTATTGTGCTACCTAAAATTCTGAAACCAGTTGTATTTGAATATTTTCATTCCTCACCTATTGGCGGACACCTTGGCATTTATAAAACTATAGAGGCTATAAGGAAACATTTTGTGTGGAAAGGTATGCACAGTGAAATTTCAGAACGAGTTAAGAAATGTTACTTGTGTGCGTTTAGCAAACCTGCTCAAAATACTCATTTGGGTTTATTGGCATCAGAGGTCGCTGAACGGCCAATGCAGAAATTATTCATAGATTTTGTTGGCCCTTTGCCAAGGAGTAAGCAAGGGCATAATATGTTGTTAGTTTGTGTTGACGCCTTTTCCAAATTTGTTTGGCTTATTCCACTTCGAAAAGCGGATGCACCTTCCACTATCAAAGCTCTTCAAACTCAGATTTTTCAAAATTTTGGTATTCCATCTACTATTGTTTCTGACAACGGATCTCAGTTTACATCAAAATTATTTAAGAATATGTGTTTCACCCACGGCATACGCCGCATTACCTTGTCTCCATACTATCCTCCGCCTTCGCATGCGGAAAGATTCAATCGTAATCTCCGTTCAGCATTAATTGCTTTCCATGCGAAAGACCAGTCTAGTTGGGACAAGAATTTAGTTTGGCTACAAATGGCTTTCAATTATGCCCGCCATGAATCTCATAAATCTACACCATTTAACTTAATGTTTACTTTTGCTCCAAATAACCCTTTGTCAAATCTTTGGTGTCTAAATGATTTGTTACCACAGGATCCACAAGGTGTTAAAGAAGTTTGGGCAGCTGCCCTCAAGAATTTGAAGCGGTCTCATGATAAAAGTCTTATTAAGTATAACAAGAATCGTATTGCAAATCCCTTTCGGCCAGGTGATCTGGTTTTGTGCAAAGCACACCCTACCAGCAAAGCAGTTGATAAGAGAATGGCTAAATTGTCTTTTCGTTGGTCAGGTCCATACCAGATCCAGCGCTTTCTTACCCCTGTTACAGCTAGTCTAGTAAATCCTGAAACGGGAGTTTATGTGACGAGAGCTCACATTTCCCATTTAAAAAGGTATTATTCCCAGCCTTCAGTTTAAGTGTGCATTGTTTAGGAACGGCCGCCTAACTTTGTGTCCTACTGTTGGCGTTGTTTTGTTATTTGGGTCTTTGACTCAGTTGATCGTGGACTCATGACCCACGTGTCCTAGTCTTTGAGTCCCTTGTAACTTTTGAACTCGAGTCATAAAAATAAGTAAATAAAAAACCATGGTACTAGTTTTTTAAGTTGTTGCAACATTTTTTTTATATATATTCTTTTTTTAATCTCATTTCATGGGAACAAGTTTAGGTGCATAATGTAGTATGTTATTGTATTTACATGTAAGGGTAATTTTTTTGTTTGTTTCTTGGGTTAATATTTTCCAGTTGTTATGTGGGATCTCGGGTCGATATGTTTGTGACCACATATTTTTTTGGTTATGTGTTTTAGTGTATTTTTTCCGTCTGCTCCGGGATGTTGGGCATCTTCGCCATGTTCGGGGCGGGGAGTCTTCTTTCGTGTCTCTTCTATTTGGTTCTCAGCGATGTTACGGTAAACCCTCTCAACTCTGGTATTATTTTTGAAAAGGAAGATCCACTGTTGTTCTCAGACAATTTCTATTCCGTAGTGTTGAATTTTGACGTGATACAATTGGAAAACCAAAGTAATCAATTGGAGGTGGCGTTAAATGACATAATTAAAGTAAACAATGTGCACCTTATGGAAAACGATTCATGGAATGAAAACTTTGCTTTTGTGATCCACCAACTTGAAGATAATTTTAACGCATATAAATCAGAGACCAGTGCAATGACTTCTTTGTTGCCTCGAAAACATTTGCGCACTAAACGCGGTTTGCTTAATTTCGGTGGAAAAATTTTGAAAACTGTCTTTGGAACTCTTGACAATGATGACTTAATTAGTTTGGAAGAACGTCTCAAGGAAATATCACTTAGTCAGGATGAAATTTCGGCCAGTGTTGTGAACCATATGTTTGTTGTGCAACATTTAGAAGAAAGAGTGATTAATAACACAAGACTTGTGAGAAATCTAGCTGAACATTATCTTGATAGCCACAATGCATTTTTTAAGCTTTTTAATAATACAATTCATGAGATTTGGGATAAAATCATGTTGGTGAATTGGCGAGTTGATTTAAATACCCTTTTATTTAGAATTAGTGAAGCCCTATCCACTGCACGTGTTGAACTTTCTGATTTGAGGCAAGCCATTGAAAGTAGTGTACATGGCAAATTAAGCTCTGTTTTGTTGCAACCAAAAGTTTTTATCAACATTCTAGAAAAGGTTCAACATTTAATCTCTTTACCCTTACACATGTTTGCTCCAGTTTCTTTTGATAATCTATATATGTTTTATGGTCTTAGTTCGGTTCAAGCAGTAATTTTTAATGGTTCATTGAATGTTGTTATTAACATACCTCTTGCCAATAAGGACAGTAGTTTTGAGTCATACCGTGTTTTTGCTTTTCCATTTTTCTTTCACAAAATTAACCATTACCTGTTACTTAAGGTTCACGATATCCTGTTAGTTAGTCCTGACAGAAAACTTTTTGCTACTGTTGACACTAATGTTCTGTCTGGTTGTAAAAAACATGGCATAACTTTATGTCCCTCTGTTTTTCCTTTTTTTGATTCCCATGTTAATAGTTGTGAATTTAACCTTTTTCTTGGCAAACCTTTCTTTGAATTTTGTGATAAATCTATTGTTTCCCTACAACTACCTTTCTTCCTGAAGACAAATTCTTTGTGGATTTTTGCAAGCAACACATCCATTGATGTTACCTTTTTATGTCGAACGACCACCAAATCTCTTTCACCGTTTACCATACCAATAATCGGTAGTGGTTTTATCAGTAATGCCTCACATTGTGATATTGTAAGTCCTTTTTTTAGAACTTTTGGTTCTGTTAGTTCATCCTTGACTTTCAATTTAACATTGCCTACTATACATATTCCTAAAGTAGATTTTAATGTAAGTAAGTTGACTTTTGCACCATTCACTAATTTAACCTTAAATAACTCCATTGTTAAAGATATCAGTAATCTTTTAATATCGCAACCCAGTGGTGCATCTTTTCATGATGTGATTAATCTTCTACGACCTCGCCAGCAAGTTGAATCCAGTTCCTACCTTAACATTGTTGCTGTATCCTTATCTGCTCTGGTTGGCTTTGCCATTTTTATTCTCAGTCTTACTCTTTGGTTCAAGTTTCGGTCTCAAACGACCAACCCTCCTGTCTCTTCCTCTCCTATACCTGCAGGTACTATCTTGATTCCCTTAGCATCATCCTCCACCGTGGAGTAATTGTATCTTATGTAATCTTAATTTTGTTTTTTTTGGGTGTTACCTTTTTCATGGGTATTATAGTTTTAGTTAGTGCACTATTGCTATCTGCCAGCTGTGGTGTGCTTTGAGGGGGGGAGTGTGTGCCGTTGTGCACTTGTTGTGTGGGCATGCGCCCATTATTGCTTATATGTTGTTTAATTAAATGCAAACTGGGAGGCTACTTTTTTCTTATATCTTTTTTTAATAACTCATTGTTTTTAACTTTTGATTAGTTGAAGAATAATGAAATAATAATTATTTTAAGTATCAATTTGTAAGAAATAATTGTTTTTGTATAAAAATCTTTTTTTTTGTTAAAAGATATTTATGTCTTTGTTAAGATTTGTGGATTTAAAAGAAAAACATATGGACTTTAAAAGACTTTAAACATCATAAATTCCTTTTTCCTTTTGTTTATATTAATATTGTGGTTAAGATTAATTATTGAGTTATTGCACTTAAGTGCAGGAAAGTGTAACTTTTTAAGTTTCTCATCTCTATGTACTGTCTTATCTATGGTCATCTTCATATTGGAAAGGAAAAGGTAGTACTTTCTTTTCTGTTTTTGTCAGCCATAATGTAGACATCAAAATTTTTGTGCTCGTCACGTATCTATCGACATCCATGTCGAAAGTTGTGTATTTACTACCGCATTAGGTGAGTTTTACCGCCCTTGCCCGGGGAATCATTGTTTTATAATTATTTATGGGATAGTTTAATTTTTTGTTGTTAAAAAACTTGTTTAGCGGTCCGGGAGTTGGCGACCTCTCGCTGCCCCATGCCTGAGGTGTGATCCATAAGCTTCGCCCATAACATCTGGGCATCCCAGGGCTTGTCCCGTGGTTCTACGGCGATGGGAGCCGCCAACAAATATCCCAGGAAAGTTTTCGACGACTAAATCCTAAGCATGCAGCATGGGTAGTTAACCTGTTTCGGCCACGCGTATCTTGCAATTTCATCGACTATTTCATCAAACTACCCCTTTGGCATCGTAATCTACATTTAATTCCTGAGTAATATTTTAATTCTTTCTGTATCTTAAATTTACGTTAATTATTTTGAAAATGTAACTAAGTAATAATCATTTTGAAAAATGTAACTAATTAATCATATTGTGAAGATGTAACTAAGTAAAAAAAAAAATGTTGGGGCCCCGTTTTGTTTTGAATGTACGAATACTCAATTAATACTCTTTATTGTGTTTTAAATAAATATGTTTTGTTATGGCTGACCCGATATCAGTGTGTATTTTATGTTGCAATTACCTAACCTTTTTATTTAATTTCTTATCTATATAAATTCTTAACAGGTTATCAACTTTTGTTCGGTAGTTTTCCCAGTCGGCATATTTCCTCTCTACTCATTATTTATTCAATACAACAAAGTGCCGTGCCATTGAGCCTAAGGTCCTGGAATCTTCTGCCGTAATTTACCTTGGTGAGGTTTAGCAAACCGAAACAAGATTAATAACCGGCACAGTCTAAGTCGTGAATCAGTCAAACACCTCTATCACAGAGCTGACCGACAAGTGACACGGACTCCTTAGAGGAGAGACAGAAATCAAAAAAAAAATTTCAATACAAATATGATGGCTTTCCTATGAATTTAGTTGTTTCCCTGGCTAAGCACATCATAACGAAAGGAACGCCACTACCGATTTTCAAGTCTGTGGAATATATATTTCCCATTTTTATTTTAAAATCGTATTGAGTGCACTGTCTCGGTGCATCAAGGCTACGCATCAGCAAAACCGGGACGCCAATCTTCAGCTTCATATTCTTGGGAAGGCAGGCAGGTAACCCCTTGGCAAGACGTGACGGAACTCACCAAACGATTGACGCGTTACAAATTCCAGGTAACGCCACCTACAATTGACGAAGTTATAAACTAAACTGTTATTAGCACCTTTAGTTCGCTAGCAGCCGCGAGCTTTACTAAGCGGATGGGTTTCGCCAAGGACAAGGATAGGAAGTTTCCAGACCTTACTTTATGACCGTGTGGCTTACTTAGAGAAATGACACAAACTTACTGTTTGCGTGTATATGGCATACCTCCTATGATTTTCTATCATAAAACTAAACTAACACATTTTTCACTCACTTAGGGATGAAATTTCATAATTATTTATAAGTCTCTGTCACTCTCCGTCCCATAAACTATCTACGTACAAAAACACCATGTCGATCCGTTGCTACGTTGCTTTGTGGAAGATAGACAGTCAGACAAACACACTTTCGCATTTTATATTATTAGTAGATATAGGGATTATACCACGTCCATGGCAACGGTTAATCTCCGAAGAACGTGTTACAGTGTTTTGGTCCCTGCAGGTGGCGAGACACAACCCCCTTCTTCGTGGCAGCAACATCCCTTAGTTTCCCAAGGAGACACTTGGGAGGGTGGGTTGCAGTGTTGCAGACTTGCCTTCCCGGGACAAGCTTCCCCGAGAGGGAAAATAATTAATAACTCGGCGACAGCCCCCCGGGGAGACTGGGAAATAGGAGGGGGGGGAAGGTTTGGCGGTTGTTGTTAATAAATCTGCACAACCGCTCCCCCTCACCATCCCTCGTCAACAGGCGGAGGTGGGTCCCTGGAGGGTGCTCGCTGGTGAGATGACGCCGCGTAGTGGGAAGAGGGCTCTTGGCTTAGCTGGCGCTCTTGCGGCTGAGATATTGGAACCCTTTCTTCCCCCCTCCTTCCCGTCCCACCCCCTGCAAACCCTTAAACTGGCGGGATTTGTTCCCGTATCGCAACAAGATACGTCGAGTTGTCCCAGATGAATTAGGGACCGGAAAAATTGGCGGGTTCAATGACCTGCAGGATGAACTCCACAGTTTTACGTGCACTCGGTCAAATGCGACCCACTCATTGGCTGCCGTCTTGTGAGAAGTCCCAACGTTGTACAGCCTGTGATTCGATAAAGCTTTGGTTGTTTTTTTTTCTCATTGGCCCAGAGTCATCCAGGTGAATTGTGAGCCAATAGAAGAGGCAACACCGAGGTATAACTATTTGTATTTTAGCCCATCGCGAAATGAATTCGCGAATTTTTCCGGTCTCTACAGATGATCGAAGTTAATTAGGTACTTCCACAGAAAACGCTTGGCGAACTTTAAAAACCGTCGTCGAATTGGGTAAAGGCTTTGTTGCCATTTAGATTACATATATTGCTCATATCTGTAAGTCAGAAAAATCAATCCAGAAGGATTAATTTTTTTTGTTCAAGAATTTATCTAGGCTTTCAAATATAAATTCAACATATTCTTGAAATTTGTAGTAATTAATTGTAAAAGAAAAAATGATTTGTTAAATATAAAATATGAGATATTTAGACTAAATATTATGTGGACAACTAACGAAACAAATTTTACTTATCTTTAATTAAATTTTTTTCTTGTTTAAATAAGGCGATAGTTCGTAAAAATTTGAGAAAATATCATTGTCGTTTCTAGTATGTTATAACGTTTAAACATTTGTATCGTAAATTTTTGATGCTTTTTCTCACGGCTTAATTGATTTTTATATTTGAAAGAAAGGAAGACACTTCCTAATGCCTACACGAAAGGGAATGGCTAGGGGAGAATAGGGGTACGAAAATCCCCCTAGCGCCAGTTGAGTTTGAAGAATTTATTTCTAACGCACGAGTTCACCTTAGTAGAAGAATGAAATTACAAGTTTATTGCTAGTAGAATTCGTTCGACACGGTACACATTATGCAATACGCACAGGTCACGTTTACAGTTATGGCTCTCGGTGTACCGCAGGAGTAATTTCGTGAACGGAACGGAAGTGGCATGGAACGGAAATGTGAAAATACAGTGCTACGTTCTGTGGCGGATGGCAGGAACCAAAGTTCACAAAGCCAAAGGGAAACTTTATAGTATTAACTGCTTAACGAGTTTTAACAATACTTGCCGAAAATCAGGATCAAAGCCTGGGTTTATTATTATTTTTTTCAATTTTTTTTTATTTTTTAGTTTTTATCGGACCCGTTCCATTATATAAATTAAAACTTTTATCTGAAAATCAAATGATTGAATAGTCGACGTGGATGCTAGAGGAGCGAATTCAAGTGGAAACTACGTGTGATTCGCATATCAAGAAATGTAGTTGAAAACCCAGTTATGTATATTTATCACTCTCGGCATTGTTTTAAAGAATTCCAGGTTGAATTTCGTGTCCGAGGTTTGTATTATAATTGTATTTGCTACATGAGAACACATGAATTCGCTTACTACCGAGGTTAGATGTTACACACCTCTGGCGAGTACTGAAACGACTCGCTCATATTGTTTTTTTTTTTTTGTCGTGAATACGTCTTTAAAATTGCCTCCACAGTGGGAGGAAATTCAAAAAACGAATGATAACAAAATGGGGGAAACAGTTTGGTGTTGCAGCTACATATCTATCATCTCCATCCAAAATTTAATTACACCACTGGATAGATAAATGATCA
Organism: Bacillus rossius redtenbacheri; assembly: GCF_032445375.1. Taxonomy (NCBI): domain Eukaryota; kingdom Metazoa; phylum Arthropoda; class Insecta; order Phasmatodea; family Bacillidae; genus Bacillus; species Bacillus rossius. Next base: position 72,753,673 of record NC_086333.1, read on the forward strand.
AAGAATTCGTTACGCTAAGTGAGGACTGTGACACATCGCGCGTGGTGGAGGGGGAAGCGCCGCCATTTTGAGGTCATTTTGCTGCGTTTCGAGATTTCCATTCCGTATAAATTTTGACTCGGAGAAGCTAGGACGTTCGTTTGAGTTTTTAATCGTCAGCTCTCGTCAAAATATATTGATTTCAAACATAAAACATTAATATAAAATAGTTACAGTGCATATATACGGTGTTAAGATAAAAAAATAGCGTATTTTATATTTTGTATAGAAAATATTACCTGTTACGTACACGTATTCACGTACAACACACGGCCGTGTCCATGACACAGCCACTGTAGGGTCTGAAAAATGATAAATCAAGTAATGACAAAATTATTTGTCTCTCGACAAAGCCGACTTCGTGAAATGAACATCGGCGAGAGATAATCGACTTTGCACGTCTTATTAATTCTCGGGAGCACGGAAAGGATTTATTCAAACGCCTTGAAAGTTTTGCGCGAGCTACCGAGTTTACTCATCAAGGGGGGAAATCCTTTCAGCAAACTTTCAGGGGAAAAAAAACTTCCATTGCCATCTTGTCGCAGGCGTCTCCGTGGGTATCAACTGCGATTAGTGCGTTTTCCCTTAACTTCAGCATCCACGGCGAGTCGTTCCGCATCTTCGGCGATATGTGTGCGTGTGAACACCTCGTCGTTATGCTCCGCAACGTTATCCTCTTAGAACTCGCGAGGTCGGAAATACAAGCGTTCCAACGCCTGGTGAAGGTTCCAGAGACACATAAACAAATGTGAATGCTCGCGTCGTTAATGTTGTTTAGATAACACCATCTGTCCAGAAAGAGAACCCAGGCGAGCTTGAAACTACTGTAATGCCTCTTTAGCTTTCGTCGTCAGAGGTTTGTTTATAAGTATTCGACGTGATTGCAAGTGATAACTGCCCAAATAACGCTCATCAGCTCTGGTTCACATAAAACGAGTTTTGACTATGGTTAAGCCATTTAAGTGCGTGAATTATGATATACAAACAAATTAATTCGCAATACTTCCCAGTTACCACGGATTATGAAAAAAAAAAAAAAAAAACAACTAACATCACACGTATGATTTTATTTCGCCCCAAAAAAGTCTAAAAGTAGAAATGTTTAAACTTTCCAGTTGAAATATTAAAACAAAACAAAAAAAGTTCACATAAAAATTTAGGTAGTGAATTCTCTTAATATAAATATTCATGTTAAGAGTGTAGTATTCAAAATTAATATGATTAAATAGTATTTAGTATTTTTGCACATTCTTTTTAATTTAATTTTTAATTTAACCGGATTAAATGTTTGTAAGAAAATTTTTTTACTAACCAAGTATTTATTTACTGTTTATAATCAAATCAAAAGGAAAATTTGGTGTTATTTCTATCAAGTTTTGAAAGCACAAAATCATGTGGTATAGAAGTTTGTGTAAACCGTTCGTTTGAAGCCTTCGTATTATAACTATTTTTAGTGCGTCATTCATTAAACAATAAAAATTAGGTTTTACCAAAACATTTGAATCCTAAATTTTTCAGTGTTTTGAATAAAAAACCAGAAATAATATACTAAAAATAAAGACACGGATGGTTAATACAAAACTTTTTATCACATAATTTATTGCTTTAATATTTAATGTTCGGACAAGCAAAAAAAAATTGCTTTTAAGTTCATAAAAACAATTAAAAAGGACTTGGTTCATAGAAGAAAAAAAAACTTTGTAAAGAAATTTAGTATGGTCATAATCAAGATCATACTTAAAATCATGTGCAAAAAAAAACAGGAAAAAATATGAAGCCAAATAATTGATGATACTCACACTTTAATTGTAATTTTTAACTCGCCACGCTTTCAGGGTGACACTTCGGAAAATGAGCCTCAGAAACATTGAACCCGATCCTTCACTTTGGAATTGCTGGTCTTCTGGCGCTGGATGACGTGACGTCATAATTCTGCCGGCGCGAGGCGGAAATTGCCAGGCGGAAGTCCGAAACAAGGGTCGGCGGCATGGAGTCAGATACATTTTAATTTTTTTTTCTCCGTGCGGCGACTACGGCCTTCCCGGAGGACAGGTATTTCCGGGCGCGCTAATGACACGCCCCTGCTCCGGATGCGACCCGGATCGAAGGTTTTAATTACGGCCGCCCCCCCGAGCAGGAAGGAGCAAGGCAGAGAGCCGAAGAGAACAAACGGGAGTGGCACCCGTTTCCAACACTCCGAACACTCGCGCGTTTCTTCAATCATGAGTGCTTTTTTTTTTCCTACAAGTGTGTATTATTTAAACTATCGATTACTGATGTATAATGTACGTAACATCGATTACATGTATGGCCTATTACAATCAAACGTGTTTAAATTTTTTTTTTTTTTTTTTTTTAGCGTCATAAATATTTGGAAACAAAATATATTGTTTCTTTGAAAGTCCAATGCAAAACGAACATAAACAATTTTGGTCATAAATATATTTAGAAATTAAATATCTTTAGTTAATGAATTTTATCAAAATAGGAAAGGCGCAGTTTGAATAAATACAGAGTCTGACACAGGATTGACTTCATGATCCATGGGGGGGGGGGGGGGGGGGGGGGGGGGGTTTGGATTGCGTCGCGTTCTTCGCTTTACGTTTCTCGCGCAATAGTGATCTCAACAATAGAGTTGACTCCTTCCTCATTTCTTATGTAAATTTATATTTATATTTTCTTTCTTCGCCCTAGTGGAAACTGTGTCTCCCAGAGGTCACTATTTCAGCCTCTTAAGTTACACTTCGCAAGAGACAACTATCTAGTAACAAAATATGGTTTCTGAGAACATATTTAAGAGAGATTTTAAGGAAGATTATAATCTTTAAAGTACAGTATTACTTCTTTGAAATATTTGTGCAATGGGAGTGCATGACTTGATGTAAGCTTTTGGACATACGCCATTGCTAAGCACATGTACCTATGTCTGTAGAACAAAACTAAAAAAAACCAAAACACAAAAAACACAAATTAAGCAAAAATTATTGTTGTCAACAGGATATATACACCACATAATATTCCATAACAGGAATATGGTCAACAAACAAAGAAAAACAAAGATAAATGGACTAAGAGAATGAAAAAACCCCTACAAATGATGAATTTATTAAATGAAAAACGTTTTTTTTTCTCTTGAGATAATACTGAGTATTTCTCACAGAATTGGACAACCATTTTATATTAAAATTTATATTTTATTTAAGCATAATTTTTTTTAACCCATGGAAAATATAATCGAATATTAAGAGATTAGGATTTATTTGGTTGCATCATGCTTATTATGTGCATAGTTAATACTGACAGGCTATTCAGGGAAATGGTTTACAAATAACTTTTACTGTTGAAGCCCGGTTAAGGATCCGAGCACATTATTACTGCGAACACAATTTTGTAGTGACACTGTTGTTTTCATGTAAATGTACAAATTTACCAATTTTTGGTACTATTACATGAACATTTCTGTTCCAGTTACATAAAAAAATATATTTACAGTGTTTTAATCCTCTGATTATTTTTGGATTTACATGTTAAAAAAAATTTTTGTTTTAGTCTGATCACCTGATTATTTTTTGTCTCATCCCCTAATTATTTTTGTCCGACCCCCTTGAAATCTTTGTCCGATATGATTGTTATTTCGACCAGCGTCCGCACTTCAGCACGCCGCCCAGGCTTCATCCGAGGTCGCCGTCGGGTATCCGGGCCGGTGCAACTTCTCTGGCGCGTCACCCGAGTGGCGGACACGCCGCGCAAAGCGGAGCAGATTAAATTAGCCGCTTCCCGGCCAGACAAATGCCAGGGCCCGAAAACACAATGGCTAGGGACCGGAAAAATCCGCGAATTCATTTCGCGATAGGCTAAAATACAAATAGTTATACCTCAGTGGTGCGCGCGCAGCCTGTACACATAACAACAAGTAATGCACGCGAAATATACCAATACATATCTTATTAATACGCGTCTTCAGTCCCTGTACATAAGTGCTGTGCATATGTGAATCGAATGTGTGTATGCAGTATAAAGTGAGTATAAAATATATTAACATTCTCATATTAATATATATATTTTGAATAACGAAGAAGACGGAGTCTTTGTGGTAATATAACCTAAAAAATTAAGAACATCATTATTTATTTTTTTAATACCTACAATTACTATGCAAATCATATTTTATAGTAATTTAGGAGTTATTTTACTAACGTGATAAAACAAATTTGTTTTATCAAAAATTAATTTGGAAATCCAAAACTAACAACTGTTTGTTTATAGTTTTAAGTTTACACTTCTGTCGATAGTCCTCATGAATGCTTTGAATTTTTTTTCGGCCAGGGAACTCTATGAACAGACTTTATTTTGGGGGAAATCCCAACTACTACAAAGAAAGTTATTTCACAGTAACTATGAACATTCAAAAAAGAATTTATTTTATTTACAACTTATTGTTAAAGACCTCTGATACCTAATTGTTTGCAAGTTTATGAGGTTCGAACGGAAAATAAAACTACAATTTTCGAATTGAAAGTCTTTATTGTACGTATATTTAATGTGACGAATGAAATTTTTTTTTCATGGTTTTGATTTTATAATAGCCGTAAAATTATGTTTAATGTCCGTAGGCCGCCTGCTTTGTACGACGCGCGTATTGACTCGAGGGAGCACGTGTCCCTGTCATGGAACTCCAGAGTTCCGCCGAACACATACATCTGGTATTCCACCAAGTCTACGTCCTTTCAAGTTTTCTCGCCTGACACCTGCGTATTCTTCCACGTGGTTCGAACAGAATCAAATATAATTCGGTAACTCATAGCCGTAGAGACCTGCAAAATTCGCGGAATCATTCGTCATATGCTACAATTCAAATAATTATACCTTAAAGCTGCTTCTACCACTGGTTCACTGTTAATCTGTATTAATGAGGGCCAATATTAGGGACCCTCGCTCAAAGAAGTGTCGAATCACAGACACTCGGTCAAGACGACTCACAAGTCAGCAGCCAATGAACAGGTGGCATTTGCCCGAAAGTGTAGATTGTAGTAGAGTCTATCCTGGAGGTCATTGAACCCGCGAATTTTGCAGGTCTCTACGTCATAGGGATTGACGATCGAAAAAAATGTAAATGTGCTTAATTTAATCTCTGTGTGTCCGTAAGAGATTTCTTTAATGTTTAAGTAAAATTTTATAATCTGTCGTAACTTATGTACTTTTCCTTCAAATATTAATTTTTGAAAATTGTATATATATTTTTTTTCTGAAACAAGATTATAATTGTTTTCTTGTATATATTATTTAATTGCCCTTTTTAACTTGAAACTTTACAAAAAAAACGAATTAATGATTTCTTAAATAATTTTTATTTATTTATTGTCAATTGACACAATTTTTTAAAAATTTATATTAGTCAAAATACCGCACGTAGATTAAAGAGAGTGGATTCACTCACACACAAGCTTGATTTTGTGAGTGTTATTTTTATTTAAAATTTAATGAATTGTAGTCAAAGTGTAAACAAAATAAATAAGTAAATTTATTATTATACTATTACAATACCTTTAATTTTCACGTTGACCTAAGATTTCGCTATGTAACATTCACTTTGTCTCAATTCTCTCAGTGCATTGGTTACATTCAATTTAAACAATACAATGTAAAAAAAACCTTTGTAAACACGTGTTCCAAAACTATGCACTGTTTTACTCCAAAGAAGATTGATGCAGATTAATTTAACTAGCTTTTTACGAGGCGAAGTAGCTGAATGTCTAAGTGGTGTTTTAATAAAAGTAAAATTTAAATTGGGACTTAAATCAGTCAATTTATGTCTCCTGATGGTAAGAAGCGTAAAATGGCTGAAAACTAAAACGAGTAACTGGTTCGTTATTATCTAGCACCGTTTCTAACCAACAGACATAAAATTATAATTCGTATTATATTATTACTACTCGTCCTTTAATATTTCTTAATATTTCACCCCAGCCTTTTCTGTTTGACTAAAAAAGATTATCGTAAGTTAGAATTATATACCATTGAATAAAAAAATACGTTTATGTTACATATGATTTATGCATTCGAGAATAGTTTGCTAAAATAAATGGGTGAAAATTTTGAGCAATGAGCACGAACAGACGAAAAATTTCGAAGACCTGGGTAGCCCCGGCGAGAACGAGAAATGAGAAGCGCCAAGTGTTCGCAAATTCGGCATAACCATCCCTCCTACACTTTTTTTTTTGTTACATCAATTCCCCCCCCTCCTCCATTTCACCTCTTCCTGGTCCGTCGGTATTCCTGCTCCCTCTGAGCACTTATGCGCACACGAGGGCGCGAGTTACACGGGAATACTTTCCACTGCGATTGCGAAAAATCTTTCAATCACTTCAACGAGCAGCACGAGGGGGCAAAGCCCTCCGATATTCAAACCACCCGCCCCTACCCCTCCCACGAACATCCCACGTTCTCTTTTTTTCCCCTCACCACCCCGCTTGACACTAAATCACAAGCCACTCATTTTCAAGAACACTTTTTTTCCCCCCCAGCTCTGAAACGAACCTCCCCCTGACCAACCGTGCCCATTTTGTTTCTCTCTCGCTCTCTTTCTCTTTCCCAACTTCATCAAAAACAACACGACCGTTGATCGACGTTCCCAAAAAATGATAATGAAAAAAAAAAGAACCCTTTCCCCCGCGCTGGATTCCACCGCAGCCGGTAAGCAATTGCGTAACCAGTTAAAACAAACATGGCGGCCGGCGCGGGCTCATCGCTAATCACGTCGCGGTGGAAGAAGAGCGGCGTACCGCGCGCGATCAGGCGACATGTTTCTGGCCGGAAATTAATGACCGCGCGGTCTGGGGCGAGGGGACGTGGTCAAAAAAAAATTATACGTACACGCGGACACCGATTTTAATGTATTCCTAAAACTGCGCTGAAAATGGCGAACACGCTACCGAATAATCATCGCTTCCGCAGTAAATTAATTAACCCAAGCATCGAACACACCACCGCGGCCACAGATTGGAACAAGTGGCACTGCTTCCTTTACAATCACGTGTAATAGCAATTTTAAATATTTAAATGGTGCAAAAAAAGTTTCGGTAAGGATTTTTATATTGTAGTCAGTATTTTAACAATCGAATCAACCCGTAAAAACTGTTTATTAAGAGTACGAGAAGGTAGCTTGGTTTCTGGGTTGTAGCCGTGTCCTTGGCGGATGATTAACCGACGTTTCGGTGAATTCTCCGCCAAGGACACGCCTACAACCTACCTACTGCAGTAGGTAACTGCTCCCTGATGATGGCGACTGCAATGTCGACCGAAATTTCGGTGAATTATCCACCAAGGACACGGCTACAACCCAGAAACCAAGCTACTTCAGACAATGTCCGTGAAAGCCTGCACACATTATTAAGAGTACGATATTTGGCTTGAAACTAATTATCTTGAATAACCATCAGTTTTTTGGCTGTAGCTATCAAAAAATTTATCTTGGACACCATGATCGAATATAGGAAATTTTTTTGATTGGATTTGTGATTAAAAAGCTCGTATACAAGCATTATAGAATAAACAACCTCACGAAAGTAATCTGTAGGCTGTTACGTCTTTCATCGAGGTTAAGCCGCTTACCAACATTTCGGCTCTGCATTGAAGCCGGATCTTCAGGGTTGGCCATTCATCCTATCGATGATCAGTTGATTTCACAACCCTGAAGATGCCTACTGCGACACAGAATAACACGTCGGTACACCCTACCATTCCTACGCAGCTCGGACTCGGAAACCAAGATAGTTTATTATCTTCACAAAACTCAACAGCCGACGTCTCTGCGCACTGAATTAGGCTACTTTGCACATGAATGAAGTATTATGATTGGCATTCAGTTTATTGATACATGAAAAAGAACTTTAGATATTGGTCTTCATTTTTCCGCAAACAGCACATCTCTAACTGCAATGCTTTTTGTGTTATGATTTTTTGAAATCGTACAAAGACTTTATGGCCACCATGTAGTTACATTGCGTATCAGTCGAAATTAACAGAGAGAGAAAAAAAATTGTAACAAGAAAATTCATGTTTTTTCATGTTGTAAAAAAATTATAATACGAAACTCTGACAGGAAATTTAACGTAAAATAATTTAAAACCTTACAAATACTCCTATGAAAACGATCAGGAGATCACCAATCCTTCCATTGACACTTCCTACCAGCGACAATAGAAGCTTACAAGCAACCTAACATCGTTATACATTCGGAAAAAACAACCTCACTTATATAAACATACTCGAAAATGTTTAAAAACACAGTTTCTTTCGCTAATATTAACAATTATCAAATGTGGATCAGTATTCAATGTCAATCACTAAGGTACATGATTTAAAAGCACATATATAATTTTTATTTATATATAGTATGTTTTCAATACGTCAATTTTTTTTGCATGCTGCTCGCGCACTATAAAATTCACTCTCATAATTTTTTCATTCATAACGTGCATAAAAAAAGTATAACTTCAAAAATTATTTTGAAAACACTCTGCCTAAATACACAGTTTAAAAACGCAATATGGAACCATAACAACCCACCTTGCCCTTAGCGCATTCTTGAAAGATTTCCGTAAACATACCTCACTGGGGTATCTTGAGTGGTTTTTAATCCGCGTGGTTTCTTATGAAGCTCTGCACAATTTATGTGCGCCCGGGAAAGGCGGACGCCTTAAGAGATGTGTACTAAATCTGTTGAGGTGGGGGTGAAATATAGGCGGGGGGGGGGGTGTTTGTTTGGGGAACTGGAAACGTGTTTCATGCGGAAATGGGGACGGGGGTGGAACATCGCCGCTCTCCTCCAATCACGGGCCATTGTGCCGTACGGGCGGGTGTGGGAGAACACGCGGGGGTGAAAGGGGGTGGGAGGGAAATTTTAAAACAAACGAGTGGCGACAATGGGCTTCGGGCGACCAGGACTCGCTCAATGGCCGCCCGGAATTGCATCACAACGGGCGAGTGATATCCGTCCTTTACATCCGTGTTGTGGGCGGGGCTCCGCTACCAGGGTCGCCGAGAAAGGAAAAAAAAAAGGTTGGGGGGGGGGGGTGGGGCTACCACCACCACCACCCCCTATTTGCGCCTGGGAATAACACACATATCGTGGCTCCGAGTCACATTGTTTTGTTTTATTTCCCCTCCATCGAAATCGACAACGCGTTTTTTTCTCTCTACAGACTAGTTATTTCGACGATAGGAGTTTCTCTTCCCTTATGAAATTAACGTTGGCAGCTGTGTCAAGTCACGTGAGTTTACGAAACAAGTGTCATATTGGTTTGGCAGTTGCATTTGATTGATCGGAATTGAGAGCGTGCGGAGAATTTTATTTCGTTGAGAAGAAGTAGAGGGGGGGGGGGGGTTGTTGTTTCGCTTTCAATTTCTTTCCTTTTGTTAGTCGGAATGAAATATTTTCATTGATTTTCAGGATATCAGAAGGATGGGGGGATATAAACTTCCATACTCCCCTGTGCGTACGCCCTTGATCGGAATGGCACCCTGGTCCATTAGCATGACACGTGTCCGACCATTGGTCACGAATAAATATACATAATGTCCTTAAATGAATGCCCCAGTTTCAAGGGTAGTATATTTAAACAGTATTTTTTTTTCCATTTACAGCAAATCAAAGATCAAATTGAAGGTAAAGTAACCCAATTTTTCTTACGAATGTTTAATATTTGTACCTTAAGTTATACGGCACACACATAATCAGATACGAACAGTATCGGTATTTACATTCCCACTTAGATGAGAAGTTGACTTATCATTGAAAACCACACGATCAAGAAAGTAATATTCCAGCTCAAACACTTGAAGTGCAAAGTTACAAAGTACACTATAGTCATCTGGCTTTAAAGCGTGTAGCAACCCTTACCAGTATTGACGCATTTGTAACAATGTCCTTAAAACCTGACACACTGTCGTATTTGGCAGCTAAAGTTCTCTTGCTTTCCGAAAAGATTTCTTAGGACTACGAAGGCAACATGCTCTGACACGGACAAAATCCTGTGCAGATACGTTTGGTCGTCCCATGGTTTTTCCTCTACGAACACATCTGGTGGTTTCGCATTGTCTATGCCATCGGCGGAGGTCTTTGCCACATGGGGTATCACAATTAAACTTTAAACGAAACGCACGTTGAACTGAAACTACATATTCACTCTTAGCAAATTGCAGAAAACAAAAAGCTTTACGATCATGTCTCAATTTTGCTTAGATGGCACTGCGAGCGAGGAAACATCAAAGCAGTACCTGCACATGCGCTTATCTAAAACTATTTTAGTTAATATTTAATTGTGAATTTAAAACAAAACTCTACAAAGCTTATATTTGAGTATATTATGGACATACTCTATTTTATGCTCAGTAATGTTCCTTACACTTTGCCTATGAGAGTGTAAAAGCACATTTAAAAAAATGATTGCATAAGTTTCAATGAAAACTCTTATTCGTTCCAGTATAACTTTTGTTGTTCAGGTTTGTCCAATGTAAATTTAACATGAATGCAATACTAAAAATCAGCGAATTGTCCTGTTTGTTCGAAGGACACTCTTGTTTCTTCCTGCTTAGCATGAAGAGATTGCCTTTTGGCGGGTTTTAAACGAGAATACGTTGCTCGTTCAACTTAACGTTGCATCTGGATGCTTACGGACGAGGCCGCGCGCTCCTGCAAAGCAATCTGTCTTCGCAGTGAGTGTGGTCATGCGGACGGAGCACATTCTTGGATGCCGCAAGGTTGGACTTGCGAGACCCTCACATCCACCGCACAGATAAACAAGGAAAGTAAAGACCGTCTCGGAGGAGTCGTTTCGGGGTAACATACACTTGGAAACCACCGGCCCGAAAAGAAAAAGAGTCCGTCCTGATCCCAAGACTTCATTATATTCATCCCGAACTCCGAGTTCAGCGTCTCCCGAGACGAAAGGACTCGCTTCCTCTACAGGAAGGAAGAGGGAAATGTATTATTTTTTTTTCTTCTCGTTCGGAGCGGGGGAACGGTTGGTCTCTCCGTCCCAGTCCTTCGCGGACCCGCGGAAGATGCGCGACAGAAAACTGCAAATGGGGTAGAAAATCGTGCGTCCGCCTTGCTCTGGGACGAGGGTTGGTGGCGTTGGTTTCCAGGTCCGGGGGTCCTTTTGATGTTCGCTCTGAGCGCGGGGCATCGTCGGGGGAATCCTCGCCAAGGAAGCACGGCCAGTCCTCGGGAGGAAGGATCTCTGCGAGCGAGGCCAGCAAGGCAAATAACCCGCGGGATTATTCCACGGGAATCCTTGTTCGGATGTGTTCTTCTGTGCTGTAGTTGTGCTGTCCGTAATGCCGGTGTAGTTTCATCGCTGGGTTCATCCGTTTGACATCAGCTGACTGTGGGTTTATGTTCTCATTGTTTTTCTAATTTTATATAATTGAAAATTTTCCATGACAAAAAAGTGCAAAACTGCAATGTCGTATCTCCAGAAAAAAATCCTTTTGAATCAAAGAACGTACTCACCCACAACTTTTCTGGATTGGCGGGTGAATAACTTCCACGTGGGTCGCGGAAACACGTCTGCAGCCGCTATAGGAGGGTCGATGATACCGGTGATGAGATCCTAAGCCCGTGGCATTCCAAAATTGTTTACACTGGAGCGAGCCAGTGAATTCAATGGAGACGCGAACAGTTTGCGAGGTATCGATCTTGGTTTTCACGAGTCGGTGCGAACATGTCAGTCAGTATGTTGCAAAGGGGATGTCGAATTTAATGCCTCGATTTCACAGCCAGTTGCACGGAATCAGTAACATCCCAATGCTCTACAGGTTTTGCCAGTGCTTCAGAACGACATATCCACCATGCTTGACTGTGATTGGATGTAATGCAGGTTTTTTGGACATACGTTATTGTATTTTTGAACTTTTTGTCATGGAAAAATTCCGAAAATCAATTTTTTTTTAACTGCATTAAATCAAAATTTCACATTGCATGAAGAATTTAAAGAACGTGTGATTAAATGGTTTCACGCCAAGAAGCAACATTAAAAAAAATAGCTTAACGCGAGTCGCGCAGCAGCAGAAATACCAATAAGTAAATTAGACTTAGGAACTTTTTTTTTGTGTTTTGTGTGTGAATGGAAATACGGAATAATAGTTTCGTATAAAAACTTCAAAAGTGAATTTAATCACGCATGCTAATAACATCTAAACAACCATTGGTATCGATTAGAGCTGTAAACTGTCGTTTACCGTAAAACATGACAGTCACTTTCTTCAAAATCAAGTAAATGTTTTTTAAAAATGGCTGCCCAAACAAAGTCAATTAAAATAGTTTAGCTGGGCTGTGTATCCGTGTTCTTGGTCTACAATTATTGTTTCAATTCTGAATCAATCTTCTCAGTATGAAAATTGGTTGGCTTATTTTCCATGGAAAAAAAACCCATAACTTTCAAAGCATGACGGAGTGTGCAATTCGTTACCCGACTGAGGTTAAGGGTTAAGGCAGCCTTTTGCTAGGGGCAGCTTAGAAGAACACAGGCATCAATGCAATTTATGGTGTTTCCAATAAAGATAATGGGCCGTAAAGTGTGATTTAGGAGCTCGTATCAGAAGCATGGAAATTTATCAACCGCGCTCGTCGAGAGTGGGAAGGAGTGATAAGGTCCACGCCCACAGGATGGTGAAAAGCGTCAACGACCTTATAATCCTATCGCACGGCCATTACAACGCCGCTGCATTTACATCACAGTGATAACTAAAAAAATAATTGTTGAAAATATAGCTGCGAGCAAATATTGAGATACAATTGGAAAAATGATCTTGGATGATTTGCATTACATTTTAAGATCTGAAGTTGTGCGGATGTTTATCTTTTTTATTTTTTTATTTTATGTTTAGAGGTGAGATTTAAAGGAACCAGATGTACTGGAATTTAAGGAACCAGCCTACATGGGCACAATAAATGCACTGTGCAGAGTTTCATCAAAAACCACGAGATTTAACAAATGCTCAAGATATCAGAGTGGAGTTTGGTTAAGGGGTTAGTACATTAAATTATTTTGCCTCCATAATTTCGTATTTTTGCTCATTATTAAAATAGATTAATAATTTAACTGTAACTAATTGTTTCTAAAATATTTAATGAAATTAATAAGTACTGTATTTACTGAATGGTATTTTAAATCTGAAAGACAAATATTTTTATGAACGCTATCATGAACTAAGAGCATTTACTAATCGTGTTTTATACAGTTTTAAATTAACCGTTGGTGTCTAGACTTTGATATATTATTTAATGTTTTTATATAGTTCGTAAATTAATAAAGAATTGGATTTCCCACCATACTTCAAACCACATTTTTTTCCCCTGGGATTACGGAATTTCATAATTTTTGTTGATTTATGGATGATATACAAAAATATATTTTGAAGTTATTTTACAAAATGTTTTTTTTTGCTAAAACATAAAACAGAAAAGTAATTTAACACTGATGATGCTATACTTTACAGAGTGACAGATTTTTTTTAGCTAGTTACTTGGTTGCTAAAATCCAACCACACGTGATCTTATAAAACAAAATAATTGTGATGATTTGTGCTGCCTCCAACTTTAGAGAATTGAAATATATATATTTTAATGTAAGCGTAATTTCGTGCACTATCTGCAAAGAGATAGGTTTTTGATAACCAAATCAATAACATCAATAAACGAGTAACGTCATTCTACTTCCGGCCCACCTCAACCGTTGTCTGAAGCACAAACTATTTAGCTATGACGTCGTAAAGCCCGAAAGTTTGGCGGGAACTTTTATATTTTAATCATTGTGTCAAATTTAGAATAAATAAATGCAAGCGAATTGCTAATTTGTAAGAAAGTTCAAGTACACTATAAGGCAACTCCCAAGTAATAGAAGAACATTAAAGAGTGGACTTTGCTGGCATTTAATACAGTGACGCAGATAGAAGTGTGTTGCTCCCTCTGTTTTGTTAACAAACGCCTTAACGAGTGCACGTCAGCCATATCGATTATTCGCATGAAGTAGCGGGACAATTGCTGCGGGTTTGACACTTTCGTGAATTTCATGCAGTAATGAAACCCAACGTATGTCACCTCGAGGATCGGTATCGAGGAGATAACGGAACACCATCCCGATGCGAAGTGCCGCGTGTAACTTGCTCTCGCCTCAGAGGGAACGGGTCACGACGGTTCACACGTTTTGTACTCCTCAGCATGAGACGGACAAACTACCTTTGTCACCTCGCAGTGCGCATAGAAGATCAAACGGAGCAGTCCAGATGTGAGGTGCAGTGCGGAATTCGCTCTACACAAAAATTATATTTTGTGTACATTTACAAAATATTATTTTGGAAAACAATTGCCAAGAATGTGTTTGCATAATACTGCAAGAAAACGTTACTGTAAATTTTTTCAATACATGAATATGGTTATTTTTGCATATATGAAATACGTTTTTCGAAATAATACTGAGCATTTCTTACGAAAATTAACACATAATTCTATATTTTAATTGATGTTTCATTTAAACACAATTCTTTTCAAACATGGGAAAAATAACTGAATATTCAATAATTGGACATGAATATTTTACATTATGGTTATCAATGTGTGCAGTTAATATTGGAAAACTATTCAAGAACGGTTCACAAATAATTTTTAGCTACTGGAGATACTGAGACAACAAACAGCATAAATTCTCGGGTAAGAATCCGAACCCAGTAATACTGCGAACACTGTTTTGAAGGGTTGCAGTTGTTTTCAAGTGAATGTACAAATGTACAAATTTCTGTAATTCTGCGTGAATATTTCTGTTCCATTTACAAAACTGCGGTGCAGTTGTGGAACTTGCTCTCGCCCCAGAGGGAAAGGGTCACGATCACGTAACGGAAAAAAATGGGGTTTGGCTGGTTCATGGACACGGCCGTGTGTTGTACGTGAATTCGTGTACGTAACAGGCAATATATATTTTTTAAACACCATAAATGTTCACTGTAACTATATTACACTAATCTTTATTTTTACATGCAATTGACAGATTTTGACGACAGCTGACGTTTAAAACTCAAACGAACGTCGTAGCTTCTCCGAGTCAAACAATGGAGATCTCGAAACGCATCAAAATTACCTCATAATGGCGGCGCTTCCCCCTCCACTGGCCGCGATGCGTCACAGTCCTCACTTAGCGTAACGAATTATTTGATCCTTTAGCTATATACAGTTGTGTAATTAAATTTAGAATGGAGATGATATATGTGTATGTAGCTGCAACACCAAACTGTATCCCCCCGATTTTATCATTCGGTTTTTTGAATTTTTTCCCACTGTGGGTGCAATTTTAAAGACGTGTTCTCGTCAAAACTTACCTTTGTCGCGTCGCGGCGCGCACGAAGATGAAACGGAACAGTTGCGAGGCGCCCCCGTGGGGACAATCGAGCGAGCGGGACGGAACGGGTCGCGACCCGCGACGGACGAGGAGCGCCGTAAACAGTTCCGCTAACGAGCCGCTCCTTTTGTCCCGGCGACACCTCGTTACTGGAGTCGCCCCCCCCCCCCCACCAAGGAGGGAAATGGCCCGAGGCGCCGCGTTTGTGACTGCTTCCGGTTCCGCAGAAAGGAGCTGGGAATGAAACAGCGGCGTCAGCTCTTGTGCCATTTCGGAAAGTTCTGTACTGCGACCTGAGATTTGTGTACGACTCTTACGTCATGTGCGGTGGAAGTATGTGCATTAGTGTAAAGTTATTAAAGTTACTATAGGATTATAGATTGAAGTATATTTCAAATAACCTTCCCCATTGAATATCTTATTATAATCTCTAATATTACGTTTTTATGATATTTAAATCAAAATATTTACATATTTGTTATATTAAATGTTACAAACATTATTCCTATTATTTAAATTTTAACTATTGTATATATTTTTTGTAGTTTTTTCCTTAAAATTCTTGATATTTTTTTCAGGTTAGTGTAGCTTGTACGTTTTTTAAAATTATTTTATTACCTTACTACGTTTGTAAACGGTTTTTTTTTGTGGTTAAGGCGACCCAAAATAAGCCAATAAAATAAATTATTAACATAAATAAATACGATTTGCCTTTAAGCCCCAAAATTGCTTCCTCTCAAAGTTCGGCTCAAATGTCATATTACTTAATGAAAAATATAGATTGAAATAATATATTAATACCTACCAGTCGTTTGAACGTAGTCTGTGAGAAAATCCTGAATTTTTTAGCGTAGTTAAGTTTAGAGTACTAAAGTAGTAAAGTTTACTTTAGTGTACTAAAGTTATTCTTTATAAAAATATCTCACCACCAGTAATTTATTGAAATAAGTTTGGATCTTATTAATCACTAGCTTGGATTTTTTTTTTTACATTTCACAATTACCTTCTACGTTACTTCTTATATTCAGCAAAAAAGAAATAACTGTTTGGAGAGTACCAGAGCTGTTGGTTCACTGATAAAACTCTGAACCAAAAATTTGATCAAATGAAAGTATTACCTTACAAATACAAAGTCTACAAAGTAACTTAGATACACATTTCGTTAAAACATATAAAAAAAAATTCGTAGGCTCTATTTGGGATTACAACCAACAGGGGCTTGTTTCATGAATTTCTATCGATCGATGAACGAGAATATTGTATGGGAAATAAATAAAATAATTTAATAAGATTGATTTTTTATTTCTTTACGTGAATTCGATGAACGTCTTACTTGACGGTCGGGCGGCCACGCCAGAAAAATTACGACTTCAAAAAATTGACACCAACCCGCGACAAACTCGGCCCATCGTTCACAACCACTGGCTCAACTGACTCCATGTCAACATCAGAATCTTCAGACAGCACATCCACGTCCATTACCAAACAATGTTCATTCCCCGTCGCTTCTCGCGAGGCAGATGGCTGAGGCTCGCTCGAGCGCACATTTCGCGCCTCGTTCGAGGGGTCGTTTTGCCCCACTGGCTCATTTCTCTCGGCTACTTTTCTGTCTCATTCGATACCTACGACACTTCTCTGCATTTTAAATTGCTTTTACTCGGGCCATTTTGCTTGTTTTTTTTCTCCAACATGACCAGTTTTAGCTTAGGCATTTTGCGGTTAATGTCTCTAAAACCAAAGTCAGTAACTTTATAGTTATTCCACTCAAACTGTCACTACTCATTGCTTACTTACGAGAAAATTAAAATATAAATCACGCAAATCGGTCTATTACTTCCGGAGTCACAGCTCTCACTGACTTCACGTAGACTCTCCCCACCAACGCTCATTACGTCATCACTGCAAATTTTAACTGGGTGAGTCATACGTAACGACTTCGAACAAGTCTGTTCTACTAAGATATATTTACTTCAGCTCTGTAGCTTTCATAGTTTACGAGTTCTAGGAGGTGTCGTATTCTCAGACATAGTGACACCCAACCCGAGATTAAAGACATTTTAATTCCTCTCAATAAATTTTCCTTATTTAACAGTTGAGAGGAGGAATTACTACATCTAGTCGAGAACGCGAAGGACAGCAAGTCCAAAACATTTGCAAGATAAATACGCCAATTTTATTTGGACTGCCAGTACCTAGACGTAAGGGGTAACAATCCCTCCTGCCAGCGAAATTATTAAAAAAATATATATTTCCAAGATTTCAGCGAAGGCAGAATTTTATTTTTGCTGACGCAAGGCGAGATGTTACGACACCCGGAACTACAAACTACAAAGGGAGTGACGCAACTTGAGAATGACGATGCAAAAGTCCAAACTGTTTTTTTTTTTAATAAACAAAATTAATTTTATTTTACTTTCTAACATTCTTTTTACTCCACCCCGTCCTAAAAAATAAAGTCGTGTATCCACCACTGTTCCCAGTACTGTTAGCGACACATCGCACCAGATGAATCACCGACGATAAATTCATCCCTCACACCTTCGTCTCTGGAGTAGGTGTGTGACGAGAGTAAGGGTGGGGGGAGGGTGGGCAGGGGGCGGAGCGGCGGGCAACGAGATATACGACGTCACTAAATCCCGCGGACGGCGGACACGTCATAATAGCCTTGGAAGGTGTTCAAAATGTCCATAAATCCTATCGGCGGTGGTGCAGCGCGACTCTGAGCGTCTGCGCACAAAAGACCTCCCTCCCTTCCTCCCCACCAATATCACCTTCAACCACTGTGTTCGGATGTAAATCTCGATAAATCTCATCCTCATCCACCCCCTTCCCACCTTTTTTTTAATATTTCATTCCGTCCCCATCTACCTTCATTTTCTACGAGGGTAGGTAGCCTTTCTAAGAAGCCCTCGCGAGCAATGTGGGATCCCCACGTCACAACCCACCCTCGGGTCAAGCGCAATCTTTCTCCCCCTCTTCCTTCGCGGGTACTTTGTTGCGGGTGATTTCTTTTTGAGTTATCGGGGACAAACGACCCTGCTTTCTCCGCTACTGACGATCCGTCTTCGCGACCTTTCTGCGTCACGCGACCTTTTGGGAATCGCTGGGGCGGTCTCCACGACCGAGCGGAATAAGGCATCTGGAAGCCCGCGAAAGGAAAAAAAAAAATTGGTTGTCTGTAAAGTCGGTTTACGGACGATAGTTTATCGTGACGTCATAACAAAACATTGATGAAATGATTGCATACTTTTATGAATAAAATTGAATCATTTTTATTGAATTATCACTATTTTGTATGGATGCAAAGAAGGAGTGAAATGAAATCTACAACTTAATTGATAAATTAACTTTTATTTGCACTCATTAATTCAAATATGTTTATTACTTTAACGAAGAGATTATTTTAACTATAACTTTTATACATGTTTGCTATTTAACTTCTTCCAATCTGTGTTATTCTGTTAAGGATTGGACGATGATAGGAAAAGTAGGAAACAAATGGGAGTGTTTAAAGTTTAATGTGCCTCGAAAAAGTCAAATCGATGGTTGTTCCAATCGAGTGGAAGAGAGATAGATGCGTCGCAAGCGTACAATGACGTAACGGGACAATGATCGTAACGGGATAATGAGTCATCCTTTTTCGTGCGTGCAGCCGGCGTTCATCGATTCATTAGACGTTGTCACATCAAAAATGTATGTGACCAAAGTGAAAGGGGGAGGGGTGGTATAAAAAATTGGTACTTGATCGAAGATCAAAGTCATTTCATTCTCGTTGGCGACGTTTCTCTCCGTAGTTGGAGACTCGTGCTGACGCTAATTTCTGAGTGCCGTGGTCCCAGAGGAACTCCGAGTCGGTGAAACCTCTCATCGGACTCACTGAAGCCAGCCTGCACGCGGCACGTTCATTCTGCGGCCGTTTACAATTGCCTGACGCAGTTCGCTGGAGGTAGGACAACAGAACACTCCTTCCTGAAACCAGGGAGAAAACATTTTGAAAGTGAAAATCCACGACTTGGTCCCTTTGGTTCACCAGCCAAATGCTCTAAACTATCTATATTTTTTAAATAAATGATTGGCTTTCTAGTTACTTTAATTACCAATAATCCAAACATCCACTGTTCGTTGAATTATTTAGACCGGTGTACTTTACTACGTAACTTATTCTTAACCAAATTTAGGCTTTAAAAGTGTACACCCATTCCTTATCCGGAGCCCCGATTCACTCGCAACGAAAGCTGACGTGCAACCAAATGCGCTCCAAAGTTTGGCAGATCTGAATTATTTTCAGAATATTAAAGGAAATGAACTTGATTGACTCGTCAAAGATAACTGAGTCGAATGTGTTTAAGAACAGAGTTAATGAATTGTTGACGACTAATAGAAGTGCTGTTATTCCCATTACGTCATTCGATACGGTAAACTGTTGGCAAAAACTTGCACATTTACGCAGATTGTGGGAAACTTTTTTGAGTTGTGTGTAACGCCGGAGCAAACACAAAATCTCATATATATCAAGAACAGTCACAATTTAAAAAGACTAAGCACAACATGTCTATGTCAGTGAAAGAATGTTTCACATTTTCTTTTTAAATTTTCACATTTAGAGTGGGGGAACAATTATTAACTTTGAAAGAGTGTAAAAAAAGGATCGATATTAACTGTTTTAAATAAAATTTTAATTAAGGAAATAATTTTCTTAGTTTAATATTTAGAGAGCGAGAAAGATAATTACTTCTAAACAGTGTAAAAAAAAAACAGTCAAGTTTAGCAGTTTTCAATAAAAAATTTAATGAATGGAAGTAATTTTCTTAGTTTAATATCCAGATGTAGAAAAGACAAGTTTCTAAATCTCATTTTGCTATGTAGATTACGATTACCCTTACGAGGAAAGATAGAGAGAGAAAAAACACCAAAATGACGTCACCGACCACGAAATCACTGTCGTGGGCAGCAGCTATGTCACGTGGTAATCGTAAAATCAAAACGAAATTAGTCAGGTTCTCGCTGTAACTCTTGGAGTGTCACGGGGACAGTAGTCCAATAAGGCGTTCGGAACATCCATCGAACTTTTTAATCTACGAGGGCTGTTATTTTTTCAACCTCCGATGGGCTATAAAAAGAGAGAAATTTACATGACATTAAAATTTCACTACCAAAGGTTCAGCAGGGTCTTACTTATTTTTCTAGATAATCGCCAAAACAATCGGGGCATTTGTCATATCGTAACAGAAGCTTCTCGATGCCTTCTTCGAAGAAGTTAGTGAGGAGAGATACGGTGCCAGCGCCTGAGTCTCCCTCTCCCTCACGACGATGCTGTGAGGCGGGTGGACTAAGTGCGCGGCGCATTGGATCCCCCGTTAAGACGTTTCTCTAGAGATGTGAATAGTGCGGCACAATGCGCAGTACCATTATTCCACCCGCATCACAGCGGCGTCGTGAGGAGAGGGAGACCCAGGCGCTGGCCCTTTATCTCTCCTCACTAACTTCTTCGAAGAAGGCATCGAGAATCTTGTGTTACGACATGACAATTTCCCCGATCGTTTTGACGTTTACGTAGAAAAATAAGTAAGACCCTGCTGAACGTTTGGTAGTAAAATTGTTATTTTATGTTAATATGTCTTTTTATAGCCCATAGGAGGTAAAAAAAAAATCTCCCTTCGTATATGCCGGAGGTTGACAGTAAAACAGAAAATATAATTATCTTAAACTCTAGTGAAAAAATTACAATAAGTTCTATAAAAAAGTTAAAAAAATTAGTTTTCTTGTATCAGGGTTTGCATCGTAGTCCAAAATATCGTGTTTAATCAATATTCTCCATTGCAAGAATCATTAAACGAAAATAGCACAAAAATTTAAATTGTTGTTAGTAAATATTTTATATTTGGTCGTTATTTGAATTTTATCGCAGTTTCACTGACATTGAATTATTGTTATTATTCATATCTCTGTACATTGTTTCTAAAACTAAGTAGTGCAAACGGTTTTTTTTGAAGTTATAATACTTTAGGCGCGTTATGGAAAAATGATGAGAGTGAATACTTTAGAAGCGCGCGCACCAAGCATAAATTTTCACAGGATGAAAAAAAAGGCTATATACAAATAAAAATTATATATGGGATTTTAAATCTAATACTTTAGTTATTTTTATTGAATACTGGTCATTATCATTTAAAACATTTGTTTATTATGAATATTAGTTATATATATATTGTGTTTATAAATATTTTCAAGTGTATTTACATAAAAAAAATGTCCCCGTATGTATTAATATTTCAGGGTTGTTTGAAAACTTCCATTGTCGCTGGCAGGGAGTGTCTGTAGAAGGTTTAGTAGTCTCCTGACGGTTTTCATGGGAGTTTTTATGAGGTTATGTTCCTGTATATATAATATAATAGCTGCAGTACCCGGCTTTGCCCGGGCTGAACACCGCGTGATATATTGTCCGCGAGTTACAGCAAAATGGATAGCGATATGTCCAGTGTGGTGGACATTAAGAAATGACACATAATTACTGTTTGTGTATCTCTGACCTATAGTTATCTGTTTACCCATGGCGATCGGTTGAAAGGTTTAGAAGTTGATGCGCTACAGCGCCATCTAGCGGCAAGTTACAAAAAAATGGTTAGTATCAAAATCTTCTCCATGATAAAAACACTTCGATGTGCCAACTTTCATGGCGATCGGCCAAACGGTGTAAGAGTTTATCGACGTCATACATGCCAACATCCAATTATATATATACTTATATTTCGAAATTTTGGGGCTTTCACTTTTGCGAAAAGTGGATGTTCAGGACCTCGAATGGTTTGGAGCACTCCATCTCGAAAGAATAAATATTTTGAATTCCTGAAATTGTCGAAATTTTGGGGCTTTGTTCCCAGAAGGGGGCGGGGGGTTCGAGGACCCTGAATGGCTCGAAAACACTTAAAATCGAAAGAGATAGATTTTTAAAAATTTTTAAACTTTCGAAATTTTGGGGCTTTAACCACTTGGAGGGGGGGGGGGGGAAGGGGTGATGTTGAGGACCCCGAATGGCTCGGAAACACTCCAAATCGAAAGAGATATAAAGGAATATAAGAATGTAGGCATTTACTGTACTCCTATATACCATAATAACAATATTGACAAATAGAAAGCTTATTACCTACCTATGAATAATTATCTAAATAAATTAATAAATAACTGTATGTTTAAGAATTTACGTACATACATAATATTAAACTTCAAACTATACACACCATAAAAAAAAGGATGTTTGTGAAACTATTTTTTATTTGTCATAATGTTTAAAACATTTGTAGGATTTGTTTATATGTAAAACTGTGGTAGCAATATTCTACTTATCCAAAGGAGTATAGAAATTAATAGAGATATCACTCCCTGTACACACCACAAATCTTTTAATTAAGTAAAAAAAAACAGTCCAAAATGAAACAAAATGTATAAATAACAACTAATTTGACAAAAAAATTTATACAACTGGAATGACAATGTTAACATCCGCCTGAAATTTAATAGAAGTAGGTAGGTAAGAATATATATATAAGAAATTAAATGAAATTAAAGCATACATAAATAAAATTATCTCACACTCAACCAAACATAATGTTTAATATGAAATAAAGGAAGATGGCAATTACACGTAACTATTCTAATTTATAAAAAAAAATCAACTTTCCTGAAATTTATACAACTGGAATGACAATATTAACATCCGCCTGAAATTTAATAGAAGTAGGTAGTTAAGAATATATATATATATATATATATATATATATATATATATATATAAGAAATTAAATGAAATTAAAACATACATAAATAAAATTCTCACACTCAACCAAACATAATGTTTAATATGAAATAAAGGAAGATGGCAATTACACGTAACTATTCTAATTAATAAAAAAATCAACTTTACTGAAATAGTAAAATTCAAATTTTTCAATATATTACATAATTGATAAATATTTCTGGTCTTCGGTCTCAGCAGCCCTAAGACTCTTGACGCTCAGCAGATAAATTATAAACACTTAACCAAAATCCTTGCAAATAAGTAGGTACTGTAAGAAAAAATAACAATATTGACAAATAGAATGAATAAATTTCGAAGAAATTTATAAGTTTAAGAATTAATGTACCTACATAATATTAAACTTGAAACTATCCACACAATAAAAACCTAAGAATGTTAGTGAAACTAATTTTTTTTATTTGTCATAATACCTAAAATACGTGTGTTTCCAAAATGAAACAAAGTATAAATAATGACCAATTTGACAAAAAAAAATTGTACAACTCGAATGATATTGAAAACATACACCTGAAATTTAAAAGAATTATGAGTGCCCTAGGTAGGGAGATAAATATATATATATATATAGAAGAAATTAAATAAAAAAAATGGATGCGTGTACTTAGGTACGCGCATGAGAAGTTATACTTCTTTGGCAACATTAAAAAATAATTTTTAATTGCATGCAAAAATATTGCGTGGAGTCCCTCCGCGTGGAAGAAGTGAAACTTCGTAATGTGGAAATGAAAATAGGAATGGGTAGAAATGGATTTTTAGTGAAATCATATTGTATCAAATCAAACTAAAAAATAAAGGAAATAAATTTGTAACGATTCATAGATTGATCTTCAGAGAGAGTGAGACACCTATTAAATGTCTATAAAACTAACTTTTTTATGAGAGCAGATTTTCATGAAATAAATCATGAAATCATTCAACGATAAAAGCTGTTTATTTAAGAAAGCGGTCGGGTTCGCCCCAAGGAGAAAATTGATGCGGCGAGACCTCGTGGACATAGAGAAATGACACACACTCACTATTTATGTGTCTATGAAACATTATTTTTTTCTGCAACTTAAATTGTAATATACAAAAACGGTATTGAAAATTGAAACAAATATGGCGACACAACAAACTGTCAAGATCTTTATTTTTTTCTTACTCTCTACTTAGTTCCTTACAATAGCAAAACGTAACGCAATGGCTTGAAAGCTATTGCTCGGCAGACATAGAGGAATGACACTAACAGTTTCTATATCTATGACACACATTACATAAAATTAAGATATATTTTTTAACCCGTTTAAAATTTATTTTTTTAGACAAAAGATAACCTATGTCCATCCCCAGGATATAATCTATCTCCTTACCAAATTTCATTACGATCCGTTCAGCCGTTCAGTCGGGAAAAGGTAACAAACAAACAGACAAACAGACAAACAGACAGACAGAGTTACTTTCGCATTTATAATATTAGTAAGGATTAGTATTTTAAATTATACATTAGGCCTATAACTATATTATTTAATTAATAATTCAAATTAATAAATTATAATAATATTCAGAACATTTATTGATTTTCCTTTTTAGTTAAAACTTATCTCAATTATTAAATTAAATTAATAATTTTATTTTCATGTTTATATTGACATAGGTTACTGAACAAATATATTGAATTTTTTAAAATTTGATTGAATTTATATTACCAACCTTGTTTATAATATCACTCCAGCTCTTTTATTATTTTATTTCTATTAATTATTTGCTTGCAAAATTAATGTTAGTCGTTTACACCTCGTAAGTATAACTTCAAACGCGCGTACATAAGTAAACGCACCTATTTATTTGGCAGTATATTTTAATGATATTATAATTGTAATTATATTTAGATCATTTGTTACTTCAAAACCTCTAAATAATTAATAAATCTATGCCGAATGACCTGAAAATATTTTATACTATTTCAAAGGCACTAATAGTTCAATTTTATATATAACTATCTTGCCTACCTACTTGTAATACATTTAGCATAAAAATTGGGATCGTTTGCGCTTGTGGCGCATTCTAACAACTGCGACTCAGTGGAATAACAATAATAAAAACTGTTAGCGGTACTAATTTTTTTAAATCAGTTCGGAGAAATGTTTGAGCAAATTTGAAGTAGCTCGCCAATTATGGGGTGGCAGGAAAGGCTACGTAATAAAGAGTTGTCACAGTACTCAAGAATTCAGTTTTAATATTGACTGAAAACTATATTGGTTCTTTTTGACCAATACTAAAAAAATTTAAAAAATCGTCATTTTTTCAATATATACATATTCAATACATATATGTATATACAAACTTTATGGTGAAAATATGACGTTAAGATCATTCCAGTCTGATAGACTAATGTGCGTGGACGACGATAAAAGTAGAGCATTAATTCAACGCCACGTCCTTCTACTGGCACAGAGTTGTTATCGTTCGTGAGTTGACTACCACGCATTACCGGTCTGCGATCTCTCAGCTGGCAAATGACATTCTAGAAAACGATACCAAACCAAAACCAACCCAGAGTGCTGAGTGCAATTAAAAATGGAAATCGCTCCAGCAATTTTATTTTAGCTCATAATACGCAATCACCGAGTTCGTATTTTTTTTCTTTCTCCTTCTTTCTCTTTCTCTCTCTCAAACCAATATGAATCTTCATCACCATTCCATGTTTCAAATAAATGACTTCTTTTTTTTAACGTCGCCTCATGGCAAATAAAATGCGGAAACTATTCATAATTTTCCTAATATTTCTCTCAAAACTTTTACAAGTTTATTTGTAATTAGAACGTTTAGGAAATCTTGTGTATAAAATAATACTAGCATCAGATAGTCAAACATATTTCTATATTTAACAGTTTAATAACAGTTTATATAATATTCTTAAAAGAATCCTTTAAGGCAAGGTTTATATCGTGAGTTACGAAATTTTGGTAATTACTAAAATTTCACTCTAATGATATATTTTATTTTAATATTTGCTTACCATGTGTTAATTATAACTTCTTGCAGCATAAATTATACTAAAATGGCAATTCAAATAATTTTTCTTATACGAAAAGAAAAGAGAAAACACTCTAGTGTCTTATTACCAAATAAATTTCTAACTCTTCAGCCACAAGTAGGATGTATAGTAATGCGTATTATAAATTTTTTTTTTTAAAGAAATTTGTGGAAACTTGCAACAGTGAAATATCAGACTATTAGAAACATGCATCATAGTGATATCGTTTCTATTTGAAAAATAAATGTTGTAATACTTATATTTATTTTGACAAAAAGTTTTCCTAGAAAAAATATACCCGAGTTCAAATGTGTTTATTTGTTTTTCCATGAAAATATTCCGCTGCAGCAAAAAAAAAAAAATTCTCTCGGTGCAAGTTGTGTTCACGTTTTTCTATCTTCAACGAAGGAAAAAAATGATAAGAAAACATCGATTGCGTGGTTGACGTCAGAAACAATTTTTTGTTCTATATATATATGTTCCTTTCAAATGCATGAATTCAAGCCAATGTTACATTGCCAAAGTTACTAACTTTTTCACAAGGAATTCGTATCTCCCGCAGGGATGACAAAGTACCGTGGACGGGACACAGGGTGTTACAACGCCCGTAGGAGCTTGCTCATGGTGGTTTATTTTTTTTTTGTTATTTTGGCCCGGTGAGGGGGGGGGGATGGAAGGAAAACACCGCACAATCCCAGCCTGTTTTCGCATGTTGCCTTCCCCGTAGTCGGCGCGCTATCAATCGAGGCCACTGATCCACCGACGGGACCCCCCCGGGCGCCGAAAAAACAAACACAACCGCTGGCTCGCTGGAACCACTCTCCTGGATCTGAATTGCAGAGAACCGCCGTCTCAGCCGCTTCCGAAATCCGTTATAGAGTTCCTTCCCCAACTCCCCCCCCCCCCCCTCCAAAAATTCTTTTTTCGTTCCTGTTGGTTCAACTGCAAAAATTCACACTCTCAGCAGAGACCTTGCTATCTATCTCTGTCCCTCTTCCCTCTGCACACACCCCACGATACTCTTGAAAGCCAAACGAGAGAGAGAGAGAGAGAGAGAGAGAGAGAGAGAAAACACATATATTTTTTCTCACCATTTTCTGTTTGTACGACTCCCGATGTAAAACGCAATCTATTTACCTTGGGTTTCTACACTTTGCCCTTCCCACTTCCTTAGGTCCCAAGTTCGATGGGAACGGGCTGTAGGTATCGAGACGCGAAAAATAGGCCGAGGCGAGAATAGATTTGTCTAAGATGATTCCTGGGTATCAGGGCAACGCAGAAGTTCGCAGCGTTTTTCCAAGGCAAATTATTTTGACAGCAAGTTGATCACATCGGGAAGAAAATTTTCTCTAGGCCAATGCTGAAGTAAATTTTATTTTTATTAAACTCTTCGTGGGATTGGACTGATAAATGTAAAGACGCAATAATAAAGAAAAATTGCAATAATTTGAGAAAAAAAGAAAACTTTTATCGTAGAATAATAAAACTAAAGCGTGGTAAAGGGGAAAATATTTTTAAATTTAGTACACGAGCTACGCGTCAATTAAACTTTTAGTTGGAGATACTAAGTTACACCAGGTTAATTTTTTTCTGAATTTAGTATGCGGCGCATTGAGAGTCATTAAAACTTCAAAGATAAACTTTTGGAAAAGATAACAACCCTGTATTGAACTTCGTAAAATAAACTTAAACAACGCTGTAAATTTATTCAGGGAACCTCGCAATGATTGAGTTTATCCCTCTCCACGTCATTATTTTACATTTACGTAAACATTTTGAGTGGTTTAATTTCCACATAATTTAAATATACAAATATGTGAATTGCATACTTGTAGCACGTGTGGATGCCAGAGGTATATTTTAACGTTAATTTGCGGTGACAGTAATAAGTTTAAATGTTTCATAGAACTAAAATGTGTAAGGTTTTAAAACCAATGATTTATATTTCTTCCAAAAAAATTATTTAATTGTACCTAGCTGTTAAAAAATCTTTTATCAAAACAGCAATACAAATGATTATTTGATATTGGAGTAGTGTACAGTATGAATAAGTAAAAATAATATATTTTTTTATACAGTCTATGCTCTAATCCTCGAGAAAACCGGAAATGTTTAGTTCTGGTGAGTTGCGCAGTTTTTAACAACTGCCTGAAAGTTCGTTCTTGCGCTAACTTGAGAGCTAATCAATTAGACCTACGCACGCTCTACGATACCTACTCTCGAATACCAAGAGGAAAATAAAAATATTTTTCCTTTCTCAGCATTTTCTGTTTACACAACTCCTTATGTAAAACGCCATCTATTTACCTTCCATTCCTACACTCGCCCTTCCAACTTATTAGTTCCCTTGCTCGACGGAAGGGGACAGACATACCAAGCTGCGACGGAAGGCGAAGGAAAATATAGATTTTTTTTTTTAAGTTGATTCCTCTGTGTGCGGGCATAGCAGCTCGATTCGAGGGAAAATCATTTTCATTGCTGAGATACCAGCAAAACAAGAAGCGGGACACCATAAAATCCAAAGTTCCATAATTACTAAGTTAAAGTAATGTCAACATCTAAAACAATAAAGGTTTTTTTGTAACGTATGGCAATGTGTGGCAGAATACATAACCAGTGACCAGTTGCTTAGGTGTTGCTAGCAATGTGATGTTTCAGTGCCTTTAGTCCAGTCACATAAAAAATAAAGCGCTGAAAATTGTATTAGAACTAACTTAGTCTACTAAGACAGTAATTTATTGGCTGTTCCTTTCGCTAAAACCAATAAAGTGTTGTTCTGTCCTGAAAAAAATTGCCGTTATTACACTCCGACGTTACTTATAAAGTAAGAATATGTTTAGTGGCTTATAATCCCTGTTCCCGCAACATTTGATAAATCAACAATTTTTTTCCTAGAAAACTATCTTACAGTGGCATTATATATAAACCTAAGAGTGTATATGTATATCTTCCTGAAATTCTCCGGTACTAATGTTTTATAACAGTAGTACATAGCGCTGGAAATATACATATAAGTTTTTGTTTGCCGTTGCTACGATACCTGAAGTTACCATTTGTTTCGGTTAGCAGGTATAAAAACGATATTTACTTAACTGTTTTGTGTCTTGAGCACTATTCAATGCACATTTTAAGACGTTTGCCAAGTGACAGTTTGTTTGAATAACCATTTATTTATAATTTTGAGATCGTTTACATTTCGTTTTTTTTTCTGGACGGCGCCCTGTGATTTGTCCGAGGATTCGGCGGCGCCTCAAACGGAGTGCCTGGCGCCAGGGATGCTGGGAAATGGAATGTTTTGGTCCGGCTTGTGGAATACAGCTTCTCTTCAGGACCTCCCGACGGAAGCATTAAAAACACTGTAAATTCTGCGTGTGCGACCGTAATTAACGACTGTGTCTGCGCGGGACAGTGCGTTTGACATTGTGCGCAGAAAATATACGCGCGATCCGCACATGTAAACAGATTGCGTGTGTCAGCGTATAAAGTCCAGCTGTCCTGCATCCAGGATATTGAAACGGTCGTTAAAACACATTTCACTGACGCGCTGCAATTTCCAGGCCATTTTCACAGTCGTGTTTGAGTGAAAACTTGTTCTTTGTCTGGCCTAGACTTGAACCTGTTTAGTTACAAAAAACATTTCCTTTGTTTTCCACGGCATAATTTTGAATAACACAAACATTAACAGTCAAACCGAGACACTAAAGTTCAGAGGTATTGAGCAACGGAATTGTATTGCTTTATCGCTCTGAGTTGGCCAAGTTTTAATTTTAAAATTACCCTGAGAACAAACAGTTTAAGAATTTAATAAATTCGACAATATTACTGAAAACCTTACTGACTTTTGTGTAGTTTGTGTCCAACATATCTGGAAAAATTTAAAGTTTAATTTTTTTTGTTACTTAATATTTTTTTTACTTTCTGAATAGTGTTGGAGTGGTCTATTGTCTATATAAAAATATTTTTCGTTTATTTAATAATAAATTTTTGCCATTTCTATTCCCTTTTAAGCTTGATGTTATTGTATGTCAAACCCTACCCGAAACAGTCGTTATGTATTTTTATTTTTATTTTCAGAGAGTCAAAAATCTTTTCACACAATATCAAATAATAAACAAGTAATAGTCCTTGCTGTTACAGATTGCAGTCCCAAGTGAAGCATTAGTACAAAAGTTGTATGTTCGGATTTAGAGATGGTTTTGTCACAATAAAATAATGGTTTGACTGTAAAGGCAAACGATGGAAAGTGTAAATTCACGCAGTGTGCTCACATGAAAAAAAAAACATACATGAACGTAAGTACGAACGCTACGCGCTCGTCAGTAAATAAATATCATCCTTTCGTACTAACAGAGTTTATTCATTCTTTCAGCATTCGTCTCTGATGAGGACATAAAAACTAAATGTGAGAAGGGTGAAGTGGAATACAACGATACAAAACTTATATTCTGAAATTCGTGATGAAAAAGTTAGAGTGTGACGTAAAACAGCTATAAAAGTAGGATTCACCACACAATGTGTACTCGGAACTATACTGATGAGGCGAGGCACTAGAAGACCTTTTCCCAGCGCGCTCTTCCGACTTCTCATGACTGGACGTTCTCCTCTGGGGTCGTTTAAAGAGCTTCATCCATACAATGGAAGGTCCCGTCGTTTCAGGGCGAAGACCTCATTGCTAGAGACCTGCAAAATTCGCGGGTTGATTTCGTGATATGCTACAATTCAAATAATTATACCTTAGCGCTGCTTCTGCAATTGGTTCTCTGTTAATCTGGAGTAATGAGGGCCAATTAGAGACCCTCGCTCATAGAAGTGTCGAATCACAGACACTCGGTCGAGACGACTCACAAGTCAGCAGCCAATGAACAGGTGGTATTTGCCCGAGTGTGTAGAGTGTAGTAGAGTCTATCCTGGAGGTAATTGAACCCGCGAATTTGGCAGGTCTCTACTCATTGCTCATATTTCCGTTTCTGAGGGTATCATTCGATATGTGGCTGGTGTTTCTGCCAGTGCGTGGCGGCCACTACACTGCATCGACGGCTTGAAGCCTGGGTCACCGTTTGATGACCAAAATTCTGAGCATTTGTTGTGATGTTGTGGTTTGTGAAGTTTGATGTGGTTAGGTAAAACATTGTCATACAATTTAATCTCCCTCCGGCTTGATCATCATCGTTTTGTAAGATCACGCGCTTCACATGTTGAAATTCGCGTGTACATTGAGCATACGGTGATTTGTGCTTGTCTAGTTGCGTTATATCGCAGCCCTAACGTATGTACAACAAATGACGTGTTTCAATACGTATAAACTTTAAGTTTTTTAAATAGCCACAGTGAATAATATTATCACTGAAACGACATAAAGGTTTTTTTCTTACGGAGATTTCTTTTACAGCAATACGCAATAACCATTTTATGAATAGTGTTTCATGTTAACACAACTTATGGATGTGGAAATTATCATCTAATGTTTTCAAATCATATCTCCTGTGACGTAAAGATCTTTCCCAACCACAAGCCAATCAGATTCGTCCTTCCGTCAACCTGTCCGTCCGTCAACGAGCCGAGAGATTCACAACGAACCGCATAGCCGTCAAAATACTTTTCTATTTTAGTGCTGCCAACAAACTATAAATCTCAAATACTAGCAAATATTTATATTGTATAACTATATTATATGAACTATCATGACATTTAAGCACTGAATAACTCATTAAATGCAAATTTATTTTCCGCTCTGATATTTATTAAAATATTTTCATTTGTAAAAAATATGTTAAAACGTAATAAGTTATTAACATTTAATGGAAGCACTTAAACATATAAATATGCTTGAAAACCTTATAAGACAGTAAAAGTCGCCGGCAGTAGGTATCTTGCTAACATTTGGGAGGTTATTCCATTCGGCCGTCCGTCGAGAGTTAAAGGTTGGTACGGTTTTGAAGTACGGATGGATATAATTTTCCTGGCCATCTGATTGGCTGCAGGTCACGTGATTGACGGGCGGACGGTAACCTTGCTAACAATGGTACATAGGTTTATCGTAGGTTTGCACTAAGAAAGAGTATATGAGCAGCACGATAATGATATGCCTGTAGACTGCCGTAGCAAAGTATGAGTTGATCAGCTAATGCGTATGTATTTTATACAACTTAGACCAGATGTTTCTGTAATAAGTATCTTTGCCAAAATAATGGCAGGGTTTTTGTTGGTTAAATAAACGAGTTTTTGATGGATTAAAAAAAAAAAGTTGGATCCAAGAGGGTGTCATTGATTTCGAATTTCTTCCCAGTTATATTATTTCTGATTTAATTTTAAAATCTCTATTTAGTTTTTTTTTCTTTCAAGGCGTGGCAGTGGCGCACTCACGGAGGGGCACGTATAACGAGAAGTGCGACAGTGTTCTGCCTGTCGACTGCCGTAGCGAAATACGAGTTGATCAGCTAACGTATACATGTGTGCACATGTGTGTGTGTGTGTTTGTCGTTAGCTGGATTCGCCCAACAGGGTAGCGTTCGGGCATCGAACTAGTACCAGTGTCGGCGCGAGCCATGACCGCACAAGCGCCTGGCCTTTTAGGGTTTTGGTAGAGGGAAGGGGTGGTACGGTTCAGCCATACGGGGTCGCTAATCGCTGCCAGGAAATGGTTGTCGACGGTCGGGGAAGGGGGGGAAGAGATTTTGTTAATTAGCGTGGACAAGCCGGCTGTACACCCCGAGCAAGTTCCCTTTCTACCCCCTCGCCAACCCTCCTTTCCTACAGCCCCACGAGGCTTTACAATTCCGAAACAGCCACAAAAACAAACAGCAACGGCAGGGCACAGGGTTGCCGTGTAGTTTTCCCCGGGCGGAGCGGTCGTGACATCGATGTCCGGCAGGGGGGAGTGAGGGTGGATTTCGGTTGAGTGAGGGGGGAGGTGTTCTGGTGGTGGTAAAAGGTGGAAGGGGGCGCAGGGGCCAGACTTGTCAGACGCGCAGGGAGGATGGCAACACCGCAACCGGAGGGTTAATTTAACACGGGACACGTCGGTGGGCGGGGCCCGCCTCGTGTCGCGCCGGTGGCCTACGTCGCGGGGGCCGGCGCGGCGTTGCCAAACTGCCCACGAACGCCCCCCGCGGGGAGGGGGAACAAAAAGAGGGAGCTGAGCGGGAACCCGGGATACGAAGCTGTTTCGACGGACGCTGTGCGGACGTATGTTACGAGAGGCTTCAGGCCTGGACTACGGACATGCGTGTCTGACCACTGACTACCGCCTCGCGCCCCCTCTCGCTGTCTCGAACTTCCGAAAAAAATTTATGACCGCCAGCGTCAGAGGCGGTCCGGACCAGCTTGGTCCCACCGACAAGGCCTTATGAACCAACGAGGTCACAACTGATTTAGAGCTAATTATAAAGTACGTACACAAAGGAATATCCCAGTTATAAATTTTTATAGAATCTACCGTAAGCGTTGTAGGGTTTTGTTATTAGCTCACAATTAATTAGTAACTCAAACGGTTTTAGATATTAGCATGCGCGAGTATTACTTTGGTGTTTTCCCGCTTGCAGTGCGAAAGATTGGCTCTTTTCTCCAATTAGTATTTGGCAAACAGGATGGAGCCCTTCCACTCTGGAATATCTTCTTTGCACGAGAGTGGTTTAACGTCCAAGTACCCTGACCGTTTGATTGGTCGTAACGGTCTAGACGACAGAGCTTTTTTTTTTTTCGCTGGCCTCCGCGTTCACCTGAAAAAACTACATGCGACTTTTTTCTTTGGGGCTTTATACAAAATCGTGTTTACGTTCCGCCACTACTTAATGATTTGAGACACAGAATTGAAGAGGCTATTGCTTCCATTACTCCGGGTGTGTTAACCAAATTTAGGAAAGAATTGGACTTTAGATTGTGAAGTGTGCCGTATAAGTACCTAAAGGTGCACATATTGAACATTTGTAAGAAATTTTATGTATGATTTGTTCAAAATAGCCTACAATTAACTGTTATAATGCATCTTGACACTGGAACATTATTTTATGGACAGCCTGTAGCCTACTTTGCTTACACAGTTAACGGGGTTTCTTGAAAATTGAGTACATTATAACTGAATTATTTTTCATGTTCATTGTTTTACATTTCACATTTTTCAAACGTAGTACCAATAAATTTTCTATTTATCAAGTGATTTTCTGCAACTGTGCTTCTTTCGACAGTATTTGCCAAAAAAAAAACAACTTTATGTGCTGGATGGTGTTCTTTAACATACGCCACATTTTGCTTTGCAAATTATGTAAGGAAAATGTAATTTAAGAACTGCCACATTTATGCCGAGTAACACGACAAAGACGTGAATACCGTAGTACAAATCAATGTTTATCGTACATGTGGTGTAACTAAAATAGCTTGTATACATTTTATAGGAACAACTTATACGGAATTTTATCGATTCTTGAAACGGGGAAAAGTGATTGAAACCACTATGTTGGGCCTACGCCACTGCTTGTTTGTAATGTGTTTCACGAAGAAAACCTTAACAACGAAGTTTAAAACAAAATGTAAATAAACTAACACACACACACGGAAAACCAAGACAAAATCAGCCGATGTTTAACGTTAAATGCACAGACAGTACAGAGAATTCCGTAGAAGGAATTATTCAGAACAACATCACAGCACAGACGAACCCAGCGGGCAGACAACAACGAAGCAGTTGTGACAATAACAGTTAATACAGACAAACATCCACCTACGAAAATACATCTGTTCAATAGAATATGATTCAAAAGAGAGTAATTAAATAGTTATTTCTTCTTGTCCAAATAAATCACTTGGCTAGAGTTAAAAATGGTTTATACAAGAAGTAGAGCATCTACTGTTAAAATAAAATTTATTTTTGTTGTAAAGAATTAAAAAAATAACTTTTATTGTGTAGCTAACTCAGATAGCTAAGTGTAAAAAGATCTAAGAAAAAGATATGGCCTTGTAAATTAATGTATTTAATATCAGCGCCGTTATTGGACCTAAAATAATTAACTTATGTTATATTTCATGTAAAATTTTTGCAGTTTTGTTCTTAATAGCAATGATATTTTAATTGTATTGGAATACAAAATTACTTACCTAAAAATGACTGTAAAACACCTGTTTGAACAATTTTTTTATTCATAAATAAAAATACTCTAACCGTGAGTAAAGAACTTGATACTGTAATAAACACTGTAAATATTTATTCCAATAGTATTCTATTCTAAATCAAGCATAACAATAACATTATGGGTAGATTTTATACCACAGCCAGATATGTAATAATTTACACACCTCCTTTTTTGCAAAAAAAAAAAAAAAAAAAAAAAAAAAACTAGGCAAGTTCTTTAATTTATCTGGTTCTGAATCAAGAAATAAAAACTAATATTTAAATATGAAATTATGCAACAGAAAATTAGGGCCTGAGTGACTTAATTTATAACAATCACCTGTTCAGGTCCGGCTCAAAAAAAGAGACATAATTTTTCAACCCTTATCTTATGATGCGGACACTAACATACCTGTGTTAGTGGCAGCCTTCTCTTAGCGACGGTTTCCCCTTAATGTAAGCGTTTAAGGCGATTGTTTACGCTCGGGTTTGCACGTGTGTGGGTGTGGACACAGGCTTCTCTGTTCCCACGAGAATTAGGCCCAAGAGCTCTAATTGGCTTTACAGCACCTCAAGCTTAACTTAAATCCACTTACCTCCTTTTTAAGATCGCCATGAAGACTCCGATCTAGTGAACACTTTTTACTTACCAAACATTTTTTATATACTATTTAATCACGAAATTCTTCATAAACCAACAATTTTAATTGATTTTCACGTAGTTTAAAACTAAATAATTGAAATTCTTTGACAATAACTTTCCCATTTTGCTCTACACGAGAAATATCGTTAACAGGCACATTTTATGTAAATAAAAAGGTAACTGTTCTATTGTAAAAAATAGCTAATCCCCACAAGTTCTTCACAAAGTACTGTGGAATTTCGACACATTGTTTCATTCGTATACTTAGGTGTTTTTTTGGTGTTTTTATATAGTAAAAAATATTAAAAACGAGCACGTGTAACTCAGTACACGAGATGGAAGTGAAACTTGTCGGGCAATTAAACCTCGACTTGTAAGTGCTTTCTTTATATATCTTTGGCATCAGAAAATTAAAAAAAAAATGTTTCACGAAAACGTTTCATTAAAATTTTGGCCTACAAATTTTATTAGAAGTTTTACTTTCATCCCGCCCAAAGAAGATTCACTTCATAAATTGTGATATTAAACATATAAGAAACGTGTGCTTTCTCTTTCCTTTCTTTTCAATTTAACCATACTGAGCCACAGTAACGCGCGGCCGATGAATATGTTATCTAATAAATATAAATTAATTTGTTTGATTGGAGACTGGGTGATCATATATTTTTTTAAATCTTATATTAGCCATGATAGTTTGGGAATTCTGTCTCACTGTGTTATCGACCACTTTCAACATTTAAATAAATAGTTAAGTACATAAATACATTTTATTCATTTTAAATCTATTTATTTTTAAATCTGTCTTCAGCGATATTAAAAAAGGCGGGAATTTTAGTTATGGCAAAAAATACATACTATTACAAGATTATTATATAGGTAATCTTTATTTTGGAAAAATATTTTGTGAACTTGTCTGTAAATTAACTGCTTTTGCTTTGACAATTGCACTTAAACGTATTAAAAAAAAAAAAAAAACAAGAAAAAGTGAGAAGTTGAGATAAATTATTGTTACCGATGAAATGTGTTTATTTCATTTAAACTCGTTATATTCTGGGTAGCCGATGCATTGTGTTTGGGATTCATCATTTAGGAACCTCTTTGTTTACAGTAAATTTATCCAAACCGTGAAAAGATATATATTTTTTTCATACATAACTAAATTGGCAGGAAAAAAATGCTAAAACTAACACTAAGGGGCTGAATATTAAAAACAACGCTTTGTTATGAAATTAAATTACATCATAAAAAGAGGTACTTTACTTTTGTAATTTAAATACTATTTCATATATTTCAAACAATCAATGCTA
This sequence comes from Bacillus rossius redtenbacheri, assembly GCF_032445375.1. Lineage (NCBI taxonomy): Eukaryota > Metazoa > Arthropoda > Insecta > Phasmatodea > Bacillidae > Bacillus > Bacillus rossius. The sequence continues at coordinate 72,790,992 of NC_086333.1, forward strand.
AGTAAACGTTAAAAAGGTCATATATTAAACATCGAGAATATAACGTAGTGTATTTTACTTAGTTATTAGAGAAGTGTGATTAAAATTTTTAATTTATACCCAATGTAATTTACGTATCCGTCCCTATCTCTGGCAAAACTTGAAACATATTTTTGTCACAGGCAATAGAAAGCGAGGAAGAGTATGTACACATCAGTAAGTGTCCATGTAATATGCAGAAATGTGTTTTACTTGCTATTGCTTTCTCGATATAATAACTTGGACCATCTAAAGCTTAATTCGTGAAATACGAAACAGCAATACTTCCGTATGCAATGATACATTCGGCACTGTCAGAGTTTATACAAAAAAGGAAAATTTGGGTAACAAATCTCAAGGAGTAAAGAGAGTATCGATTTTCTTGGGATGTCAACTCAGTACGTGGTTACAAATATGAATCGTATCACACATCCATGTAACATCAGTTAGAACAGTTACAGAAAATACAATTAATTTACTTCTATTAATCCATTATATTAACTTTTCCTCTTGAAAAATTTTTTCTATAATTTTTATAAAACATGCAATATACTAAAATTAATAAAGCAATTAAATCTCATTTTTAATGGAGGGAAAGAGAAAATAAGAGAAACAGATAATTATTATAAGAATAATAGCTATTTAAATATACATACTATATAAATTAATTTTTTTCTCATATTAATTTATAGATCTCCACATAATTTATAAATACACCAAGGGAAAAGTATCATTTAATGTCAAGTCTTTTACGTAAAAATAATTTGTTATTGGTGACCAGCTACAAGAGAAGATGATTCCTTAATTGGCAGGGTCATTCAGGATGCGTTTCTTTCCGTACTAAATTGCTGTGAATCGTTTACTGACAGTAAACATGAACATAAAAGTAAATACACCAATCACGATACACATACTGTGGTTTATTGATTTAACACCATCAGCCTCGGAATATTTCCCCAAAAAAATAGTTGACCCTATTTATACGTTTATACTCCACGTCATATACTGCACTGCTGCAAATACCAAATTTATAGAACAGTCAACACTATTCAGAGCAATTTTTTTTTACTTCTCCTACCTTATCCCAAGCAGTGTTTTTTCTTAATATTTATAATAAGTTTAAGGAACTCATCTCTACCTGGTATTTCGGAACGTCTTTCTGAACAGCCCTACGCGTTAAACTACAACTCCGCCGTAAAAATGTTTCATTCCTGGTACATTTCCAGTGGCGTATTCTCTTCCGGCCATTCTGGCAATAAAAAGAGCCTTTATCTCTCCAGTATATAAAGTCCGTGTTCCGGGAAAATGGCCATTGGGAAGAATTAGGTACACCACATTGTGTTGCATTCCGCATTAGCGGTCCATCAGAGCAAATTACTTGCACGTCGTGCAGTTTTAGGGGCTCATATGTTTATCCAAATAAAAAAATGACTCAATTGAAGTTGTTTACCTATAGCAGTATCTCCTCAAAGTTTAATAATCATACTGGAATCTTTTGAGATAACTTAAGCGCATCATATTTATCGTTTTAAAACACACAAAAAAAAATTGGTGCTGTCCATATATAGTCAATGTGACTCTTTTTAAATATTATGGATATTCAAAAAGTAAAACTAGTTAGCTAATAAAAAGAATAACTAAGTCCCTTCTGCAAAAGGCAAAACTAAAACGCCTCTCGAAAAATTTATTTTTGTACAATTTGTCTCTCATTAACAAATTAAATTATATAACAAGATATATTACATCCTGTAAAAAGTTCTATGAAATGTTTGAGCACCTTCGGATGTCCATGCAATAATAAAACAAAATATCTACACTAGAGACTGCGCCAGTAAAACTAATTGTGTGTCCGCAATGAACGTTGCAATAATATAAAAACCAAATATGAAAAATTTCACGTATCACTTCTTACTATTTAAGTTTATTAAAAGCCAGCATAGAGCTGTATTCCGGAAATACTTATTACAATATAACTAAGAAATTAATGTATGGATACGTCTAAATTTTTTTTTCCGTGGTCGTTGTTTTCTATTAATATGAAGCGTAATGTTTTAGTAGAGCTTCCATTACTTAACACTCTTCACAGGACTGACTACGTTCAACCAGAAACCACAACCAATCATGCTTCCCCGCAAAATAGTCCGCGGGAAATGACTTGTCAGGCTCTGCAAACACGTAAGTCCTCGCGGATTAGTTCTTTCGCAAACGAATCGCGTTTGCTTATTCGGGGTTCGCTCGCGACGGCGGAAATTGCTTGAGCGGAAGTTGTGTGTGTGTGTGTGTGTGTGTGTGTGCGCGCCGAGTGCGAAGTTTTAACCGGAAGGGAAGTAATTGGAAGTCCGGGTGTGTACCGACCTTGGAGCGCGAGTGTGTTCTACGTGCCCTTGTCACCTTGTCGAGAGAGCACGCCCTACCCCCCCTCCTTCGCCTGCGTGGGTGTGTGTGCTTAACGCTGAGGCCTCCTTTCGCCGGAGTTGCCCGTGTAGCGGGGCGCGACTACCTCCCAGGGGTCGTCCCGGGTTGTTTCAGGAGTGGGGGAGGAGGGGGAAGTGAAGCAGCTGTTGTGAATGGCTGCGGCGCGCGCAATGGAGGGGGTATGAAAGAGAGGGGGGGGGGGAGGTGTTCCTCCTCCCGAGATGCGCTGCGGGTGGAAGGAGTATAAAGGGGAGCGGAGCTGAAACGCCGAAAAATAAACAAAGCGCCCTCGTCGTAGTTCCAGGAAAACTGTTATCTTCTCAGAAACTACCTCGGATTCAGAAATACAGAGCTCTGCGTTCGGTTGCACACAAGTTAATTTGCGCGTAAATCCAAAAACGAAATGGGTGCGTGTACTTATGTAAGCGCGTGAGAAGTTATACTTCTTTGGCACCATTAAAAAATAGTTTTTAATTGCATGCAAATAATTAGTTACAATAAAACAATTAAAGGGCTGGGAAAAGATAGTCAACACAGTCAATAAAGTTCAGTTTAAATTTGAAAAATTTAATTAAAAAAATTTAGAGAATAATAAATATATGACATAATTGGTACTAAATAATACATTCTTAATTTTGAATATTTATTATTGATTATTTAATATTTTAAAAGAAAATTATTAAAGGTAATAATAAATTCAAAAATTTAATTTTAGTTTATTCACTTTTTAAATATTTATTATTTTCTAAATTTAATATACACTTCATTTTTATCAAAAAGTTTTCATTAAATTTTTTCATTTATTTTTATAAATATTAATGATTTATTCAATTTAATAATAAATATTAAAAATTAATATATTTTAATTTGATTTTTGATTTTAATTTTTATCACAAATATTTTGTTAAATGTTTTATTAAATTTTATCTTTATTTGTAAATATTAAATAACAATAATAAATATTTAACATTAATAATTTAATAATATTTTGTTATAATTATATTAAATAATTATATTTTAATTTATATCAATAAATAATATATACGGATAGTTAACGTCAATTATATTGGAGCACTTGAAAAGTATATAAGAACAATTGTTTTACTAATATTTACGAATAGCAAATAATATTAATCAAAACATTCAATTTAACTCACTACTGAATATAATTTATTACCACATATCCAATTCGCACTTGTATAAAAATAAAACACGTGTTGTGAATGTAGAAACTATAAACATGTGGATAAATATTATAAATATAAAAACAGTGATCAGAGGCGACGAGCGTGCGAACATGCGCGACTAATAGAGGTTCTTTTTCTATTTTGTTGGTAGCTTTTTTTCGAGACTAAATGAGCGATTTAGCGGGCAGCTTCAACCTGTTAATTTTGTGTTACAAAATGATGATGTGCGCGCATCTTAAAATTTCACTCTCATCATTATTTCATAAAGCGCATAAAGAAGTATAACTTCAAAAATAAAATGGATTATGAAACTTCACACTTCAAAGATCAAATTAAATGATGATACAAAATCAGGGAGTTTCATAGTGAAGGTTCACAATTGAAACAAACCGCGACAATATAATCTGCAAAAAAATCTTGACAGTTGTCCGACACCCTATTTTATTAATTTTTTTCTCCTCCCCTTCATCGTCACCACCCTCGAGCAACCCATTCCTGAGCATTGCTTTTTTTTTGTTTTGCTCTAATGAGCCATCGCGTCTCATTACACTACCGTCTGCAAAGAAGTTTTACATCAATAATTTTTTGATAGTTTCGTTAAAACTCGAATATGATTCTTGTAGTTCATGTTCATCAAAAGTTGACTGCGTAAAAATTAATTTACGAAGATAACAGTTTAATTACAAATATCCCTGCATAATTGGTAACTAGTTTATTTTGTATAATTTAATGCAAAATAATTTTTTATAGATTCTCGTTCGCAAAAACCGTCTCCTATCACGACCCCTAATTTTTATCACACACCTCTCCAAAAATATATTTATTTTGCAGCTCGGAATAATGGACTCTGCACACTATCCTACCCCTACGTCCTTAAAAAAAATATCATTTCGAAAACCACTCCCACAAAGATGTGTATTTTTATTTTTGATGGGTCGTAAAATTTTACATCGCCCTGCCATTGTCACACTTCCGTGATGCGTTTCCACCAAACGAGGCAGTTAGTGTTTTTTTCCCCCCATCGTGATATTCTCGCGTTTGAAACACGACGAAAACTTTTTTTTACGATGTAGTAACTGTTTAGACCAAGCCCTAGTAGTTAGATTTCAGTCGTAAAACCCGAGCCTTTTCCAGGATACAAGTTTTCGTCCGATAGGCTGCAAAACGTTATCAACGATATGTGTGAATCCATTACCGTAACTCGTTGCAACGACTTACAAGTTTAACAAAAAAAAAATGGTTCAGAAACAAAACTTCAGTACTGTTATGAAAGAAAACACGTTATTAAATGCAAGTATGTTATTAAAAATATTTAAATTATATATTAACACATTGCTTAACGTTTTTTAACCACTTCTGCATTGACTGCAATGTAAATTCAATGTGCAATACACAACCGTAATCTCGGTGACTGATTATATTTTCCAAAAACCACGGAAAACAAGCGCACACACCTGAACAGTCTACATTTAACAATCGATTAAATATGTTTTAGATTATCACTTACACACCTGTCGGTGCATTATTGTTTAATTTTTCACAGCTTCATTCAATGCGCGGAAAACGGCATATTATAGTTAAATTATTTACTTCGCCATAAAGATTCAAAACCTTTTGCGGACTTGTGAGAGAGAAACTGTAATTTCCAAAAACGGTTTTTCATCAAGCTCCAGACGAATTCAAACAAATAAGTCTAACGTGACTCTACCTTAAATGCAAAAGCAGGCTCCAAACCACTGAAGCACCGATAAGTAGAGACCGGAAAAATTCGTGAATTTATTTCGCGATAGGCTAAAATACAAATAGTTATACCTCAGTGCTGCCTCTGCTATTGGTACGCAACTCACCTGGATGACTCTGGGCCAATGAGAAACACTCAACCAAAGCTTTATCGAATCACAGGCTGCTACGTTGGGACGTCTCACAAGACAGCAGCCAATGAGTGGGTGACATTTGACCGAGTGTACGTAGAACTATGGAGTTCATCCTGCATGTCATTGAACCCGCGAATTTTTCCGGCCCCTACTTATAACAACAACAATTTTGGCAATAAAGGTTAATTATTCTTGCATTTTAAAAATCTGATTACTAGTATAATTTCAAGTATTTATTCTTTTATTATTAAAATAAAAATGATTCAATTTTATTCATAAAAGTATGCAATCATTTCATTAATGTTTTGTTATGACGTTGTCACGTTGAACTATCGTCCGTAAACCGACTTTGCAGACAACCATTTTTTTTACGTTTTATTGTATTTAATTTACTTAACTGGATTATCATTACATCAGAAGTCTCTATTTTGGAAATCGTTTTTAAAAATTTAATTCTGTAGTGGTAATTCTGTAGTTAGCTAAATACCTTACTACAAAAAATTTTTTCATTAAAATTTGTCAATTTTTCAATTGATTTTGAAATAAAAAGACCAACAAGCAGACAAATAGACAAACATAAAACCATTGAAAATACACATGTTTGAGTTTAAAATAATGCTAATAGCCATTTAAATTTTTTTCTCTTCATAATGTAATCCAATGCACAGACTTCTGACTTCGAAAAGTTTTATTTTTAGAATAGAGTTTATTACTTTCCTCGTAAGTAATTATTTGCAAGCAGTGGTGGAAACAACTAAAATATAATTATTTTTTAACTCTCTTCCAGGCATTTTATACATGTGGTTTAGATAATTCAGAATGAATAAATGACAGTTAATCTTGCAGCTTTGCATGACATTCGGAACAGCAGCATCGGTCCAAAATTAAGAGAGAGAGAGAGAGAGAGAGAGAGACAGAGAGAGAAAGAGAGAAAAAGCAGTGGATTTAAATTTTCCATCATCTGTCAGTCACCGCAGATGCATGTACGTCATGCATAATAACGGAGCCAGGTCGCGCTGCTCACTGTTTTTCCCACGGACTGTTAACATTTCTGCGTGATGGTTAAAATGGGGGGGACTGGAGGGAGAGGGAAGAGAAATACGTACCTCACATCATACGCTAATTTTCACCAACAAGAACCAACTGTGAGTTAAATTTTAGTATTTAAAATTTTCACGAAATAGGGTACATCCCTTTACACACATCAGAAATGAAAAAAAAAATAGTAAATAGCTATATTACAATTCCCAACAAATAGGTTTTACACTACATATTTAATTTTCAAGCATAATATGTGCGATTTTCAAATTCCTGGCTTTTTCGTTCGGTCAAATTTTTACACCTTAAGTGTGTGTTTTAATTTCATAATAATTGTGCTGTCGTTATTGTTGCCTTAATAATCTTTATGTTCATTGTTGTTTGATCGCAGTTGTGTAATACGCTGCAAAGTTAACTTGGCAAACATTTATTTTCCGTTTTGTTTTATTTGCACTTTATTGTAACAATAATAAAATTACCGACTGAAGCAAACTTTTATGAGGAAATTATTATTATTATTATTTTAAAAGGCACCCGTTACAAAGAATCCAGTAATTTATAATTGCGTTTTCAAATCGTGCTCGTCAAAATGTTTACGTTTAAGGAAATATGAAATGCCTGAAGCGCAAATATTTTTTTTTGTATTGTAAAGTTAACGTCCTATATACAAAAATTATGTTGAATAAATATGAGCTATTTTATGAACTTGATCCATCGGTAAAAATAACTTTTTTAGACAAATGGTATCACGTATTTACCCAGAAAAAAAAACTTTATACTCAAGTGTTACGTGGCAGTCGTAATACGTGTCAAATATGGAGACTAGGTATTAACGGCCACCATTTATGGTCCCGCGCGAGAATGGACTCCTCACACGGCCAGCGCCACAGCACGAGGCTGTTAAATGAACTTGTCGTTGTGCAGAAACTATCAAACCTATGGTATCAAATTTTTATGAACGTTTACTTAAGGCATATAAGTCTTTAATGGTTAAAAAAAAATCAACATTTCAGACGTCAAAATACGTGGGCAAAAAGAAAACGAAAACAACAAGTTTTTAAAGATGTATAAGATGTGGCAGTACATTTTTCATCACCACAGATATATTTCCCCCTGAATTACCCTAGATAAGCAATGTAAGCACATACATATATAAAAATGGATTAATGTTAAATAGTCATGTAAAAAAATCAGAAATTACACATAATAGGTATTTTAACATTAATTGTCATAGATTATAAATAATTATGTCTACTTAAAAGAATGAACCAAAAACCGATCAATTAATTAAACACTTAACACTGTTTAACCATTTATACTATAGTAGCCAAAAATGACAAATTTTATGAGTTCTGAAATTTATTAATGATTATCAGACATATTTATCACGTAATCTATTAATAATATTGAAAATTTATTTATAATATGTTTTAAACCATCCCCAAATCAAAGTTATGTTGATTAAATTATTAAGATTTACAGAGATCCATTTAAAAATTTTATTTTATTTTATTTTATAATTTTTGTTTACACTTTACTAGTGAATGTCGCTTTCAAATGAGAGTCTTTGTTTTTAAATGTAAAAAACTCTTTTTAGAAGGAAAAAAAATAACCATGCAGTAATAAATTAGCTTAGCTAAAAAGTAGTTTCATTATTTAGAACCTAAACTTATGACAAGTCTTATTAACTTATATGATCCCCTGCCCACTATATTTCTATAAAAATTTCGTTGCATGGTGCGAGCGCATTGTAAAATTTCACCATCATTTTTCCATAACGTGCCTTAAAGAAGTATAACTTCAATAAAAAACGTAGTGTAGTACAGTAAATCAGTATTGGAAAGATAAATTTAATATTAATATAAGCTTATTATAAATTTTTGAGTTCACATTTGTGGCAAAAAAAATCGGGGTGAGTTTGGTTTTTGTTTTGTTAACGGGTATTTCCATATTTACTTAGTTCTGAATTTTGACATTGGCATTCGTGTGGGAAAAGGAGAGAAGGGTAAACAATTTTGGTATTTTGTTTAAGTATTACTATGCAAACCAAGACTTAACTAATACGTTGGATAATAAATTTGATAAATGTACTCTAATTTTTAAATAAAAATGCGATTGTGTCAAATATCCTTCAATAATGGGAGGTATTTGTAATAAGGTAAAATTATTTAATCATTCCAAGCATAGCTCTAACCATAGTAAATGAAAGTGTTATTGTACACGATGACATAAATTTATTTACAACGAAATAGGTGCGTTTTTAACAGTTTTTTATATTTTTAACTCATGAAATGAAAAGGAGCTAAGCGTGATTTCATCAAAGTAAAACAAATCCTCGAACACTCTAAAACAGACGTTTTAAAATAAGATGCTTGATCTATACCAAAAATTGTAAAGGCCTACAAAAAAATATTTTTAAGAATCATCATTCTTAAACTTTTTTGTTATGAATAAAATCTATGCACCTGAAAATTTATTCTGCCTAATTCGTTAGTATAAATGTTTATAATAAATTAAATAGTTTTTTTTCTATTTCAAGATGTCAGAAATACCCTGAAAATGCGCAAGCGAAACCGCGGGTTATTAATTAGTTAAATATAATACACTTTCGCGCAGTAATGTACGTTTACACCTAAGTTTTAGCATACGAATTTCAGCCCGACTGCAAATAAATCTTATATTGTAGGTCATAAAAAATAATAAAAAAATGTTTAACATTTCTGTAAAATAAATAAAAATATTTATTTCTTATACAGCAGTAAAACTGACAATGTATTTGAAATTACAGTACCTATTTATTATATCCGCACCTAAACCATTGAACCGATACTGTATTCTGTACTGTATTTAATAATATAATACGGCACAGTGACTAGTATTAATGTCCGAAGATTTTAAAGTAATATCTCAAATGAAAAATTTAAGGAATATATTCCGAGACAACAGTTTCGTACCATGCGCGATAATACGTGAAACCCGGAAAGATAAAAACATAAAAGACGATAGTCAGGGAACGGCTGTATATATATATATATATATATATATATATATATATATATACACACACACACACACGTTTAATAAACGTAGTTTTCGTATAAGTCCCTTACTGCACATTTCATACGATTATATTACTTACCTACATTAATTGAGAAAACAACTATCCTTCGATAATGAAAGCTGAACAAATAACCTTAAATACCTCACAAATGCTTCGCTGTGTATTATATTTTTGCTTCCGTATTATAGCGACTAAATTGTAAAAAAAAACGTAACCATTAGATGCTATGCACTTCATGCTAAGAAACCAATCCTTAAAATTTTATGCAGTTTGGTTGATTAATTTCTTCACAATGACGAGTTTATTTTAACCCTGCTTACTGTTGCACTGACCTTGAGTGGGCGTACCTATTCTCGCGTGGCCAAAGATGGGGGCCTTTAACACCCAGTCTTCTTAGTAGCATTAGTCGTGATTACCACTGAGACAAGTTAATAGACCAAGAGTCACGTGTTCGATCCGATCCTGTAGCATTACTCACATTCGTCATCATCAATTATTAGGTATTAAAGTAGGTCAGAGCAAGCCGCATTTTTCGTACCTTCATAACCGCCGGAAGCAAAAACCTTACCTACATCTGTGTCACTGAAAATATTGGTAAGCACCCAAACTTGTTCATCAGAACAGTCTAAGTTTTTAGGCGCGTGCATTAAAACAAGATCTCTCACTTCACAATCCATCTTTATTCTCAGCGATAACCTTCGAAATTTCAACCATTTTAAAATATAAAATTTCAAGTTTCGAGTCAATTATTACGTAAAACACATCATATATATTTTTTAATTTTTGTGACGTATTTTTTTAAATACATTTCTAAAACTTATGTCTATTTCCAACACAAATATCCACCCTTCCCCCGTTAGATGCTTTCCAATTATAAGAAAGAATATGAAGGCAATAGTTTCTGTTTGACACAGTTTAAAAATAAACGAAGAATGGAAAAAGTGAAAACAAAGAAAGCAAACAATAAAAATAAATTGGTCTTGGTGAAAACACTATGAAAAGGAAATATTATTAGGAACAGTTGTGTATTCTCGTTAGAAAACAAAATAATTAAATTCATATCTGTCTGGAGTGGCACAGTGTATACTGTCCGACAATTTTCTGAGGGACAATTATTACAATAATGATCTAAATTAAAATCTAATATTTAAAATTATTAGTTAATAATTAGTTTTTTGCACGTATAATTGCATAAATACATGCCTTCATGCAGATAAATTTTTCCTTATATCCTTACGTTTAGCTCAAATAATGTCGAGAGCTTTTTTCTCATGTGCAAACTCCTAATTTTTGTTCAGTTTGTTGGCCCCTATTATTGTTTAGTGGTACTATTCTAGTCAACAATGACGGTGAAAATGTGTTCATACCGGTGTTGTAAGAATATTTTTTAGTTTTGTTAGAATTGTTTAGTTGCAGAGAGTGAGCTAGATTGTGGGTTTTAAGCACGAGAAAAACATGGAATTGCAGAGTATTTGTGATTTTAACCCTTTATTACGAGTTTATCGGCAATTCTCAGTTAAGATGAGTCGTCATAAGGAAAATAAATGCTTGTATTATTGTGGATAGCCGTAAGAATCTCATTGGTGTAACAAGCCTTCTTTACAAAACATTATCAGGTAAACCAATATATAATAAGCTATCTGCCTAAAGATCAAAACAGATGTGTATCCAGTTCATATTTTACAAACATTTAATCGGTCATGTTTAGGAATACGTATTAAAATATTGTTACGATCGCGCTTGGCTGCAGTGCTTGGCTTCGCCGCGCTCGTTCGGCCTGTTTGCGCCCCCTTCCACCCGCATCTTCTCCCTGGTATCTCGTGCCATACTATATCGCGACATCCTGACCGTCGCAGCGCGCACCTGCCTCAGATCGAGTTACTTAAAAGAGGCCGCACTGCGGAATAAAAGGACTCAGAAATGTTTATCGGTGCGTTTTGTGGGAAACCGATGCTTGTTGCGTTTATCGGCGTTCTTTGAGCAGCCGGCGCGTCCTTCGAGGACTCACGACGCGTTTCTGGGCATTTCGACGGCGAAGGTCGCGCGATATCTCGGAGACATGCCCGATTGTTCTGGACGGGAACCCAAGGGCTATATAAGGAGGTTGGGCCGACCTTCGAGAGGAGTTCAGTAGGGAGTTCTCCCGCAGTGGAGTTTCCGGGCGATAGTGCCGCGGTTGCGGCAGAGTGGCGAAGTCCTTGGACGAAGGTTCCAGGGCAGGGAGTGAGTGAGTTCAGTGGAGTAGGGAGGTTCCGGGCGATAGAGTCGCGGGCACGGCGGAGTCCCGAGTGAAGTGGCGAGCGAGTCGTCGAGTGGGATCTCTGCGAAGGGTGTGTCGGCGGCGGCGGAGTGCGGCGACGGAGTCCCGCGGCGGAGACCCACGAGGGGCGCTGCGGCGAGAGTTGCGCCGGAAGTGCGGCCCAGCGAGGTGTGTGAAACGAGTGACTGGGGAATTGACATTTATTTACGTGTAATTAATTATCTGCCAATTTAGAAGATTATTTGTAAGTGACAAGTAGTGGTAATAAATAAAACTGTGTGTGATAAAAATCTTTAATTGAGCTATCCTTTACGAACCCGCGGTAAATCGTAACAATATAGTTTTTTTCTCTGGTTTACAGAACTTGCAATCCACGCGAACACCACTGAATATATATTATGTATATCAATGCTTACACTACCTACACTGCTGTATCAAAGATAATTAACTTTACCGTAGTAAAAAAAAAAATGTGGTTTTATAGCAAAAAATTTGGAGGAAAGATTATATATTGTTATGACAAAATTATACATGTTATAGTAAGTACATATTAAAAATTTATATATACATTTTTTTTGGTTCAGCATTTAATTTCTTTTTGCATGTGTTGAAAACTACGATGTTCTAGAAAATCCGCAGTGAAATATTCGGTGTTTTATTTTTTTTCGGGAACTTTTGAGCCCCTCGATTTCTTATTATCCTTGTTAGTTTCAGTATTATGCTTGGTCAATAGCTTACAGGTCAGACTTTGAGTTTATGTTACTGCTTGAAACCAAACGTTTTAGCTATTTGAACCACAGACTTTGCTATTGGGTAAAGAATTAGCATCATATCAAGATAAGTATTTCCAAAAAAAAAAAAAAAGCTAACGAAACGCGGAGCAGCTGTAAATATATTTTATCTTTTAGATAACGTAGAAAGCCTTTTCGCTTTTCCCTCTGATCACATTGTCGTTGCCAATCGATCTCGAGTTAATCGCCGATGTTCGACTCCTGACGTACGGTCAAGTTATCGCGGACTGTCCGCTCGATAATGACGGCGTGTGTGGTGGCGAAGGACACTGTTATCTTCTCCTGTGGACCGTTGTCGATGTGACGTGGGTTGGGGGGGGGGGGGGTGAGAGGCGGCGAAAACATTGTTCTACATTCCGCGCGGGTGCCCGCCCTGCTTAACAAATTGAACTCATAATTATAAAGTCATGTCCAGCGTTATTTTCTACGGTGATCAGGTTAGGTGATGAAGTTGGAGAGGAGAGGGAATATATCTCCTTTATCACCTACCCCACAGATAAAAAAAAAGCCACAGTGTGAGCAATCACGTGACACACTGCTACTACTGTAGGCATCTATGTTAGAGTGTTAGCGAATAGTAATGTATGTTTTTTTTTTTAATACTCGTGTTCCAATTTTTTTTCACCCCCAATTCCCAACCCACGAAAACAATTCCTGTATCCGCCAAAATAATAGCCTACTTCGAAGATCCCTTAGGTTATTTGAAGCGCACTCTTCCTCGTTGGGAAGTCTGTAAATGTGATATGATTTATCAAGAGTGCACGGCTCCGGTATGTGAAGTGTCGTCAAGGGTAGCGGTGGTTCTAGCCTCGCACAGGGTGCTGCTCGGCAGCTGGTCAGCATCTGACGTCCCTGGAAGCAGAAAGAGTCAGTGCGGTCCGTGGATATCGAAATCCGTCTAAGGGGGAAAGAACGTAAAACAACTTGGAAAAAAAAACTACATGTAGTAAATTTGATCAGAGTTTGGGAGTCTGGCCAGTAATCTCAAGAATGGGAGTAAGACATGCATGTTGCATGTAAAAAGCTTGGTCGATAATACTGTTTCTGTAATAGGAACTTGGCGGGGCACAGACTTGTTAGAAGCTTTGGATGAAAGACGATTGGTAGGAGGAAAGATTGCAATATTATTGATTTGCTCCCCTTACCCGTAGAGCGTGGAAAATAGAGGGAGTAAAAGGTTATCTTGAGGTCTAGAGGTCTCCGAAACACCACAAAAACACACACACACATTTTTGAAGTAAAGTTTGCACCAGAGATTATCGCATAATTGGTATGATTTCGTTCAAATATATTGCATTTTAAATTATTGCAAAGAACTAGCTGAATTACCCGGTGTTAAACCAGTCTAAATCATTCTTGGGAGATCATTCTCCGAAAACATCGTTCTCAGTTGATAGCTATGTAATACAAGGAACATTAATGCATGGCTTAAGTCTAACAATGCAATAGCTGTTGCCATGGAGACGAAGAAAGCACACTTTTTTCTAACGCCTCCATAACCATCCTTGGGAAATGATTTACGTAAAATCCTTTCTTAGTGGATGTCTACGTAGCAAAATGAATAACCGTGCCATATGTCAAGTCTTTAGATCTTATAATTACCAAGAATTCGTGATGAGTGTGTACCCCTAGAGTCTCCAAAGAATATTAGCTCCTACTCTTACATATCTAGGTCGAACTGTTTAGGATGTGAGTTGTCTGTCAATCAGTTAGTGTTAGGGTTTTATTAAGAACTAGCAGAACTCGGAAAACCCTGTACTGCCAGTGTTTATTTACTTACCTCTATATATCTAATTTGGATGGTGTGTATGTAGGATAGAATCTTTTAAGCGTTTTGGTAATAATATGAAAAAAAAAAAGACTATTCAATTTTATAAAATTCTATTATTTATGATGGTATAAAATGATGATATATTACATACAATTATTTTAATACGTGAATGAACAATATTTTTGACTATTCCAATCGCTATAAAATAATCCAATCTTATAGAAATATAGAGCGTAACGCAAATGGATGAACAATATTTTTGGAAAAAATTCTCCGTGTTCAAATATCTATGTGCACCAATTTTAATGACGACCGATTGTACGGTATAGTAGTTGATGCGCATCAGCGCCATATAGTCGTGAGTTATAGCAAAATTGATAGCATAAAAACCTTCTCCATAAAAAAAAAATTATCGGTCAAACGGCGTCGGAGTTTATCAACGTCATATATACCAGCATTCCTTTTTGACGTGACAACGTCTAATAAATCGATGAACGCCGGCTGCACGCACGAAAAAGTGCCCCATAACGCGCATTGTCCCGTTAAGCTCATTGTTCCGCTACGCTGTGTGTCCCGTTACGCTGTCGGCGAGTGCAGTAGATAATAATAGGTTATGACTAAAAATAATTATGGTGATTCATATAATTTATGATAGATATATGATTACAGATTATTTATTTAAAAACTTGTTCATAATTATATTTAAACTTTAAAACTTGATGTAAGTTTTTGGACATACGCCATTGCTAAGAACTTTTTCTGTTGAAGAAAAACTAAAAAAATAAAAAAAATAAAAATACCCAAAAAAGACAAAAACACACAAAATTAAGCAAACAATTGCTGTTGTCAACAAGGATATGAACACTACAAAATATTCCGAAACAGGAATATGGTCAACAAACAAAGAAAAACAAAGAAAAATTTACAAAGAGAACGAAAAAAAACCCACAAATGATGACAACACAAAAAATATTGAACCCACAATAATTCAGCATAACAGTTGAAACGAGACAAAAAAACACGACAAAACGAAAAGACAAACACAATAGTTTTACCAAAACAGAAACAAGCGACGTTTCGGGAACTGCTATCTACTCCTGTCCTCAGGGTATTTATCAGAGAAAGGGCTACATCTTGCTCAGCCAATGACAGACGAGCTGTCTCCCCATTGGCTGTGCACCATGTAGTTAAAGCGGATTGGTTATGGTGGGTTGAGTATTGGCTATTGTTTTGTGCTGCAGGGATGTTTCTCTCTTTATCAAAGGGATCCACATATTTTTAAATTCAATGCTCAGCTGGCTGAACATATTTTTATTGCTAATAATGAAGGCTGATTCCTTGATTTTCCTTTTTATTTTATCGGATTCCAGTATGAGTGGTGTGGAGTCTTCCCAGAGAATTTTGTGGCTATTTTCCCATGTATGTTCAGCAAGTCTGGATTTTAGGGTTTCACCCTTCTTGCAGTTGTTTTTGTGTTCTTTGATTCGGGTGGATAGAGCTCTGCCAGTTTCACCTATGTACATGTGGCCACATTCACAGGAGATCTGATACACACAGTTGTGAGTTTGTAACTTTTCTGTGGCTGGTTTTACCTTGGTGACAATACTTTTAATAGTAGATTTAGAACGGAATGCTGTTTGAAGTCCATATTTGTTTCCCAGGCATCTTATTTTTTCTGAAAACCCTTGAACATACGGAATAACTAGGGTTCCTGCAGGTTTCTCAGTTTCTGTGGATTTGACTGTTTTGTTGGATTTCATATGCTGTTTGATGGTGTTGACAGGGTAACCATTGGCTATGAGTTCTTTTTTTATATGATCGTGTTCAACTGCAGTAGATTTCTCATTAGAACAAATAATCTCAGCTCGTTTGGTTAGTGTGTGAATTATGCCAGTTTTTGTTGTTTTGGGATGGTTGGATGCAAAATTAAGGTATTGGCCTGTGTGCGTAGGTTTCCTGTATACTTTAGTTTCCAGGCTGTTGTTTTTTCTGCTGACTAGTACATCCAGGAAAGGAATGCTACCTTTGGTTTCTTTTTCATATGTGAATTTTATTGATGGCCTCAGAGAGTTGAGGTGGTTCACAAATTGCTCCAAAGTTTCAGGTCCATGTTGCCAGACAGTGAAGGTGTCATCCACATAACGGAGCCAGATTTTAGGAGGGCTATTACTTTTGCTAAGTGCTTCTTGCTCAAAGTTTTCCATAAATATATTGGCCATAAATGGTGAAAGAGAAGAGCCCATTGCCATGCACTCCCATTGCACAAATCTTTTAAAGATAACTTAAACTTTATAGCTAAACGACAGTTTTTACAATTAATTACAAGTCATCTACACGTGACTGTTTCGTCGACTGTTTATGAAGCGAAGTGAAAAGTTAATGTGGTTTCTATTGCTTATTACAACAACAATTTCGGCAAACAAGGTTAATTATGCTTGAATTTTAAAAATCTGATTACTAGTATAATTTCAAGTATTTATTCTTTTATTATTAAAACAAAAATCATTCAATTGTATTCATAAAAGTATGCAATCATTTCATAAATGTTTTGTTATGAAGTTGTCACGTTAAACTATCGTCCGTAAACCGACTTTACAGACAACCAATTTTTTTTAAACACATATTGTACAAAAAGCCAAGAATATAATATAATATGATTCGTCGTAGATCAACTCTCTCTCTCCCATTCCTGCTCGCCCCGTGAAATGAGATCCCGGCTACGCCACTGGGGACAGTCTTCATGCTTGAGGCCACGGGGATATCGACCAGCTTGCTTGCCTACGGCGGCGTTACTGCGTCCAGTCAGGACACGGCGCGCGTGATAAAAGGCATTGCAGTCCGACTACTTTGTGGGTTCTCGTGCGTGGCGCGGTTGTTGGCTATGGCCGAACTGGTGGCCGAACTGGTGGCCAACATCCCCCCCCCCCTTCCATACCTCCCACAATCAAACACACGCAACCCCAGCTGTCCCTTGCAAACAGAGTCGGCTCGAAGGTCACCCATTTGTAGAGACCGGTAAAATTCGCGAAATTCATTTCGCGATAGGCTAAAAAAAATATGGTTTATACCTCAGTGCTGACTCTGCTATTGGCTCACAACTCACCTTTATGACTCTGGGCCAATGAGAAAAACACGACCAAAGCTGTATCGAATCACAGGCTGCTACGCTGGGACGTCTCACAAGACAGCAGCCAATGAGTGGGTGGCATTTGACCGAGTGTACTTAGAACTATGGAGTTCATCCTGGAGGTCATTGAACCCGCGAATTTTTCCGGTCCCTACCCATTTGCTTTCTCATGGTCATTTTCTTCAAGGTTTTCTGTGAGGAACATTCATGGGGAAAATAAATTATTTTTAATATTTATTCGCATCTAATTTAATGTGCAGGGCAAATACCATTCGTTTCCAATTGAATTTTCATGATTTTTCATTAGATAAAAACCTACAAAGATTTTTTTTTCGATTTATTATGACGTGATTTCACCGGAATTTTGGTCGTTAGCTTTAATATAACTAATCCGGATATCTCTTTTTTATAGACAGAAAATAATTTTTTAAAAAGATAAAACATAGTTTTCAAGAGTTTATTTTTAAAAAATTTGCTGCTCCTTTCATTAGCGAGCTGTTTACCCCCCGGCTCTCAAACGTCCCACCCCCCTCCCCACCCGCTTCACCATAAAAAGACCCTTTGGGAAGGTTACCTTTAAATAATATTAGGGCACTGATAAAGTAAGTGGTTTAGGACCAGGCTAAATAAAGGGCACCACTACTTGCAAACACTCGACCAAATTTTTATATGTTTATAGATAAATAACAACCCGGTGATAGAAATCAACCTTGTCACAAAATTTAAATTTCTCAGGAGTTCAAGTATTCGAATTGCTTAAACGTTTTTACAGTTTTTGTTGCTATTAAAACGAATTGCCTAATGAAGCTTTTAATCGTAACCTCATATGTTCTTAAGTCTGTGTCTTTAAGTTTTTGGAACACTTCTCTTCAAATATGGCTGTCGGATATGCGAGCCAAAACGAAAGTAGCAGGAGTTTGGCCAATGATTGCGTTTCATTTTTGCGTCTTGTTTAGTATATAAACGGTTATAAACAGACGCATGTTTGAACGTTAAACGTCTTGCTTTTCTTGGGTGTTTGCGTTTCTTGCGTAGTTTATAAATCTGGCCTTGTGATGAATGACAAAACATTGAGAATGTAAGCGAGATAGTTTAAATAAAGCAATTTGACTTACAAAACACTATATGGGCAATATATTCGGTCGTCATAATTTTTTTTTACGTGACAACGTCTAATAAATCTATGAACGCCGGCTGCACGCACAAAAAAGTGTACCGTTACGCACATTGTACCGTTACGCTGTGTCCCGTTACACTCATTGTACGCTTGCGCCGCATCTGTCTCTCTTCCAATCGATTGGAACAACCATCGATTTGATTTTTTCGAGGCACATTAAACTTGAAACACTCCCATTCATTTCCTTCTTTTTAACCGACTTCAAAAAAAAGAGGAGGTTATCAATTCGACTGTATGTTTTTTTTTTATGTTTGTTACCTCAGTACGTTAGACTGGGTGAACCGATTTTGATGATTCTTTTTTCATTTGAAAGCTGGTGCTTCCCGTGTGGTCCCATTTAAATTTGGTCCAGTTCTGACAATGGCATCCATGAGAAAACCATATAAGTCTTAAATTTTCATTAAATGTGTGCGCGACAAAAGGACGAATAACTCAATATCACGCCAACCGATTTCGATAATTTTTTTTATTGGAAAAGACGTACTTCAAGGGTATTTTAATGAGAGTTTGGTTAGGTTCTGATCATGGGATCCATGACAAAGTAACAGAACTCTTCAATTCTTAGGAGCCTGCCATGGCGCTAATTAGCAATAGCAACATTTTTTTTAAGTTTGTTATTTTAATTTCATTTAATTTGGTTAAACGTGACTTCAAGAGGTAGTTCTTCAAGACACAGATAAGACACGACTAACACGGGCCGATACTGGTACATGTCTCTTTTGAGATTGTCCTCGATGTAGATTTCCTTTGTTTAGATAGGCGTTTCTCCCTGACTTCGTTTGTTTCCTTTAAACGGCGCTTTCTCATTTGATCAGCACGTTAAGTAGGTCTACCCATATTCAGACAAATTAGTTCGTGTACTTCAGAGTCCCTAAAAATGAAAAAAATAAACAAACATTTTAACAAAAAAAAAACCGACTTCAAAATGAACAATTCCAACACAAAATAATATGCACTAAAAAGTAAAAAAATAATTTTGTATTCTTCTACAACTTAATAATCAAATTACTTTTTCTACTCATCAATATGTATGTACGATCTATGTGTTTACCACGCAAGAAGGTAGGTAGGTACCAACCCACTTCAAATATAACTCAACACATACCTATGAATAACAAACAATGATCAAAATGTTTTATAGAGTTCTCCTAAGTAAAATGAAATGAAACATATTAGACTACTTAAAAGTCAATCAAATTATTACGATAATATAATGTAGTTACAATTATTGTTATTTTTGGAGTCGGTGTCAGCCAAGTATGCTAGTTGTATATTAAAACAAATAAACTAGCATACTTGGCTGACACCGACTCCAAAAATAACAATAATTGGAATTACATTATATTATCGTAATAATTTGATTGACTTTTAAGTAGTCTAATATTTTTCATTTAATTTTACTTAGGAGAACTCTATAAAACATTTTGATCATTGTTTGTTATTCATAGGTATGTGTTGAGTTATATTTGATGTGGGTTGGTACCTACCTACCTTCTTGCGTGGTAAACACATAGATCGTACATACATATTGATGAGTAGAAAAAGTAATTTGATTATTAAGTTGTAGAAGAATACAAAATTATTTTTTTACTTTTTAGTGCATATTATTTTGTGTTGGAATTGTTTATTTTGAAGTCGGTTTTTTTTGTTAAAATGTTTGTTTATCCTATCATCGTCCTATCCTTAACAGAATAACACAGATTGGAAGAAGTTAAATAGCAAACATGATTTAAAGTTATAGTTAAATAATCTCTTCGTTAAAGTAATAAACATATTTGAATTAATGAGTGCAAATAAAAGTAAATTTATCGATTAAATTGTAGATTTCATTTCACTCCTTCTTTGTATACATTCAAAATAGTGATAATTCAATAAATATGATTCAATTTTATTTATAAAAGTATGCAATCATTTCATCAATGTTTTGTTATGATGTTGTCAAGTTAAACTATCGTCCGTAAACCGACTTTACAGACAACCAATTTTTTTACAATTAGTCGTCGAAATTATTGTCAGTGATGAACACAGATCATAAAGTCTCATATTAATAGGACATTCACTTAAGTATCTATCATTGCTACTTTTAAAGGCATTGTTACTATATTAAAATAAAGTAACTATGTATATTATGTAATACCGTAGAAGACCGTTAGTGGTAAAATGAAGATACACACTAGCTATGGCTATCCACACAAACCACAAGAACACAAGGTTTGAGGAGAGTAAGTGGTGGGAGGCCTTCGTGATTTTTAATAGCTGATAACTTTAATTAGCAAGATTCCTTTAGCTTACAACACAGTTGCAATATGCGGTTATTTTCAAAAAATTGCAGTACACAACGCTGGTTTCTATTTTGCAATGTCACGTTCGCAGCAAGACGCGCAAACACAAACAGAAGACAGAAGAGAAAAGCTTGTTTTTACTACACCAAAAAAAAGATACTTTGGATTTTTTTTTTTTACGAATTCACAGAGGTCGCCTCTAAGTGTTACATTAAAAGCGAAGAGCAATAAATAAACCGCGCAAAGTTTGCGAGTAAAAATAAAAGTTTAAGGGGAGAGGAAACTCAGATTTCGTGCCGTATCTTCATGCAGGATGCGAAGGAGGAATAAAAAAAGTGGGTGACTCAAGTTTTCTGTTTGGGGGTTTGGGTATTTAAAGGCAACTGTTTCGTTACTAATGAGATCGCATTAGCATTTAAAGTCGGCGCGAGGTTTTTTTTTGAAGAGTCGAGCCTCGAATACCCTCCTCCCACACAACAAAAACCCCTCTCTTCACCGACGACACAAGTTCCACGTTACGTCGGATAGAAGTGCGATATGCAAATGAAGGGAAGTTTTGCCCTTCCACCGCCCCCCCCCCCCCACCGATTTCCCCAACCCCCTTTGCCCTCATTCTCTCCAGCCAGTCTTGCACTTTTAATTTCAGCTGGGGAACTGTCTCCTGCCGTCGTCGCGAAGCTGTGCGAGATATGTTGTTGCGCCACAGTCGTGAGTTTCAGCTCGGCCGTATTGTCGGGCGGGATAAGGCTTGCAGACAGCAACAGAGTCTGGCTCTGCCTGCGACCACGAAAAGTAGGTCAGCAGAGCTTGAACGGTTTTTTTTTATTTATTCGAATATTGATCTGTGGCATCTTAGTTCTCGATGTACGGCCTTTGGGTAGGAGTAATTTCGTGAATGTAAAGGAAGTGGCATTGAACGGAAATATGCACTCCAAAGATGCTGCCATTTTGCGGCTGATGGCGCAAATCAAAAAGCTCACAAAGTCAACTTTGTGTTGAATTTCCACAAGACGGGAAGTATTTTAATCAGGTCCAAAGCGGAGGATATAGTATTATTTGTTTTCAATTCTTTAACACTTTTATTGGAGCCGTCTCATTATATATGTAGTTTAAAATTTCGGTCTGCGAATCAAATGATTCAGTTGTCGACGTAGCTGATCCGGCAACGAAATCCATCGGCGTGTGTGGAAAAGACTTGTGATTCCCGTCCGGAAATGTGGATGAAAACACATTTTGCGTATATATTTATTACGCTCGGCATTATTTTAAAAAATTCCACGTTTACTTACGTGTCCGAGTATCGTATTATAAGTGCATTTGCAACATGAGAACATACATAAATTTGCTCGTTACCGAGGTTAGAAGTTACACATCTCTGGCGATTATTTGAAGAATTGTTTACATGATTTTTTTTAAATTATTTATCAAGAGCTAGCCAACGAAGTGACTGAAAAAGACTGGCACTATATACAAACAGCGGGTGGCAACTCATATAGCCCGTAATGTAACCATGAAGTGTTTAAAATCTGCTCAATAGATAGCACTACTGTAGTGAACTAGTTACTTTGTAAAATCATAGAAAGCATTGTAACCACTGTAACTAACTAATAGACGTTTTCACGTTAAAAGTACAGTTTCGTCTTTTTTTTCATCGCCGGACAAATAAGAACAGGATGATTATTCGGAATTGATTGTTGCGATAAAATGTGTTTTTACGTATCGATTGTTGGAGCCATGAATATTTCTCGGACTGATTTCACTCCAGGATAGACTCAACTTTGCCTGTGCACAATCAAACCATTTAGAGTGCTCATTGGTCAGAAACAAGGTCACAACCATTGGCGACTTACACGTGATTGGGTTCAACACCTATTCTCCTTACATCGTCAAACCCGTGTCAAAGACACTGCATTATAAATATCAACGTGAAGCAGACAGACATTTTATTCAAGTCTACTTTTCTCCCCAAATAATCCACAAAATTGAAAGGCGTTCAATCGATCACCATTCATTTGTGAACGTTCCGAATTCTCGTTTATTTTTTCTGTGACGGTTCTGCGTTTAAAATCACAAAACGCTATCGTTTCTTATCGAGAGACTTTTAAACCATCGAAACGATTAAAGAATTTTGTCTTAGAAGCAGGCTACGAGTTGGATTATTTTTGCCTTACGTTTCCTCTTTAAGTTAATCTCGCCTTTACAACCCCAAAAAATTAAAATTAAGTAGGCTAATCCATTCCTGCCCATCAACCGTAGTTTACCTATTAATAGTTTTATTATTAGTTCATCGTTACATCCACTGAGTCATATCACAAAATAGATGCCCCGATGTCATAATGACTCAAAGAATCACAAATTTGGTTCTTATTTGTGTCATTCTTTAATTTTTATAATGTATATTTAGCTTAGTCAATTTTTAAGTTATCACTTTATTGTCTTATTATTTAATGTTTATTTTTGTTTGCAAAGTAATATTATTTTTATTTTTTCAATCCGTGTTTATGTGTAAGTCAACTTTGTGTCCACGCCTTAATATTGCCACATGTAAAAATAACACGAATAAAAAAATAAAATAAATTAGACCAGCATTTAAGAGAAACATATAATCAATTAATTTATTGACTAATTTTTCTTGCCAATTATTAGTTTATAAATTATAATGTGACCTATTCTATTAATATTTTTATATTCTAAATCATCACTGCGGATATTTTAACCAAATTGTATTTTTAAAAGCAGTTATTTGATTTTTTTTTCTTCCGTCCGGAGTTTAGTTTAAGACAAAACGATTTGCGCAAAAAAAAATTAGTCGATGACTCGCTGCCCGGGATTGATACTGAGTTGATCGATCGATCGAACCTGCGAAGCCCCGGGCCCTGACGTCATCCGAGCGTTCGCATGAAGCGGATGAACATTTTCCACATTCGCAGATCTCGGAAAACCACGTATGCCAACGAACAACACTTACAGCATGTATATGTCTTCCTGGCATAAAAACTATTCTTCAGTCTCAACCTTGCTAGCCATGCTGAGCTTGTTATTTTTTTCCCAATACTTTAATAAATCTCTACATTTCAAAAATAGGACTAAAATATTTGTAAAAAAAATCGTACGCACTATACCCAGTTGTGGAAACACATAAAATGAATTTTAAAATATATTGAGTTTAACGTCTAATCGATGTTTTATCTATTTAATAATTTTCAGTGCCAGCCAACACACATTGTCCAAAAAAGAAGGCTGGCAAAATACAAATTCAATATAAATACATAAACAGATTCAAACATAAAGGGGAAATACGTTTTAGAACAAACATAAGTCAAAATTTAAAAAATGTGAATAATATAGGAACAGAATAAGGATTAGGATAAGGATGATATAAACAATTTATACCAAAGTAATGTTATAAAACCGTAATTATTATTACCTATCGCTGATAATTTTAATTAAGATTGTAATGCTAGAAAAAATTGTAAATATAGTCCTAATTAATGCGTTACATTTCATATCAAGGTGCTGACAGAGCATACACGGTATGAATGCGTGAGTAATACGGGAGCACCCGGAGGAAACCATCCGGCGACGACAACGTACACCATGATTCCTACTTGCAAAATACCTTGTTTTGATTCCGACAGAAATCTTAACTTTATGAGAACCAAGTTCTCCTACCGTTCTACTACAATGTTCACAGAATCAAATTAATTTTTAATCATTCACCACAATGCAATTAGACAAAAATGAATAAACGTCCGTAGAACAAATTAACAAACCTCGGTATTAGAAAATTTGCAATTTTTAATTTCTTGCATCAATTTACGCACAATTAATTTTCTGTGTTTTCTCTACAAGTGGTATAATATACAAATTTTAATGAATCACAATTCATATTTCAGGGAACCGCTTTAAAAAAATGTATGTGTAAGTATAAAGTATATTACAGGAGTTATAGATGTATGATTATCTCATAATAGCATTATAATTTTTTTCAGTGAAACGTAAAACTAAGAAATAAATATGTTGCAATTTGTTACCCCGAGTAGTAAGGATTGAATTTCGAGTTTCTGATGCGTAAACACCTAAACTCTCGGTATACGGCATTTGGTAAGAGATGCTTCGTGAAAAATGGAACGGAAGTCGATGAGCGGAAATGCAACACAAAGATGGCGGACCCACGTGTAGAAACATGAAAAGAATATAGTCCCTTTTGTGAACGTTAGGGGACTTAACAAACGTACTGGTGGGCCAAAAAAAAATAGACTTTGTGGCTCGGTCCCGTCGCTCCTCGTCACGCCGCTCGCCGGTTGGAACTACCGCGGAGGCCGGCGTCGACACTTTTATACCCGTTGGCCGTCTTTCTGGAAGCGACTGGAATGGTTGTGACGTGTTGCGTCATCCCGGGCCGACCCGACGCTCGAAGCATCCAGAATAGACACGCTTATTCACGCCACCCCACGAAACAGCCTCTGTAAGCTCACGGCATTCCCAGGCCGCTAAGGGATAGGTAACAGCACCAAGGAAGGAGGGCACGGTGGCGGTTGGCGGGGGGGGGGGGGGGGGGCGAGGCCGGGCCTCTATAATACCCTAAAGTTTGCGTGTGACGTCAGTGGCCGTACGGGGCCGTCAGGCAGCTCAGGTAACGCGCGCGTCACGACTTTGCCTGCTACGTTCGTAACAGTATTATAACCGTTGTTCATCCGTGATTTAGCACTACACGAGAACGACGTTGCAGGGGAAACTATTATATTTGCATCAGCCAGTCACTGTTAACTTCCGGGCGTTCCGTTACAAAACACTATGCTTCATCGAACAGAAAAAATTTTGAAATAAAGATAGGAAAAAAGATTAGACCTAAAAATTGTTGAAACCAAGATGACGTCTTTTGGTTCGTATCTTTTCCCCTCGAACGTGAAATATTAACCCGTTTTTGTGGTATGCGTGATCCGTGAGTCACTGTTCCTCTCAAACGTGACAGATCAACCAGTTGGTGATGTATACATGATCCGTGAGTCACTCTTCTTGACAGATCAACCAGTTGGTGTTGTATGAGTGATCCGTGAGTCACTGCGTGCTATCCAGCTCT
This sequence comes from Bacillus rossius redtenbacheri, assembly GCF_032445375.1. Classification (NCBI taxonomy): domain Eukaryota; kingdom Metazoa; phylum Arthropoda; class Insecta; order Phasmatodea; family Bacillidae; genus Bacillus; species Bacillus rossius. The sequence goes on from NC_086333.1 coordinate 72,817,076, forward strand.
CGCACGCCACAGACATTCTGAATTTACTTCCCCACCCCCGGCATTTTTTTCCCCCCATTTAACCAACGCGTGGTGTTCATATAAGCACCCTCGAGGCAAGAGAGAGTCCCTCTTCTAAAATAAAATACTGAACCCCCTGACTCTCGGCACAGATAAAAAAAATAGACCGCACGCGAAGGGGTGGTTTTTAGGTTTACGAGCGCCGACGATCCAAAAGGGTCGGGAATATCTTAATGGTTCGGGGAGGGATTGCCCTGGTTGGGAAGAGGGGAGGGGAAGGGAAGGTGATGCCAGCGCCGTCAGGTCGCCGCTGATAACGGAACAAGCACACGTGAGCCGATGCGGCCAGTGTGATAGCTGCGGGTCATTTTCCGTCCGCCACCTCTGAGCCTACGCCCCACAATCACTCCGCACATAATTTGTCGCATCCAAGTAAAATTCAATTTAAATTATATACATCCCGACTCAAACATTCACGACATTTCACAGTATATAAAATGTATTACTTTTATAAAAAAAACATGCAACTGAGATAGGTGTCTTACAATCACACACAAAAATTGACAATATAATTGAGCAATAAAGTCTGTGAATTTATAAAAATATTTTGGTTGGCATGTAAAGCTTTTTTTTTGTGGGGGGGGGGGGGGGTTACCCCTAATCAGAGTACCATATTTCACTCGAGGTATTCAACGAGTCAATATTTCGTATTTAAATTCTAATGTTTAAGATTAAGGTAAAGGTTTAGTTTAAGGCCACCGGAATGAGTCACTGTCCCACTCTAAGCGCCATAGTCTTCTCACAATGCAGACATAAATTGGTTTCAAGCGAGATTTTTCCTTTTTTTTTTTTTAAATATTAGGCTTTTAAAATATAGTTTTCCTGAAAACAGTAGAAGTATATGTATATGGAGTCTGGCAAATAATATCGAATGTGGATTGTGAATGGTGTCATTGATCGTCAGACCATCTTAAATTTTTAGAAAATAATTACCGTTTATTCCATAAAAAACTTTTGTAAAATCCTCAAAATTATTTTAAAAAAAAATCCCCATTTCGAGGGGGAAACATTTCTCATTTCGAGGAAAACTTTCCCGTCTTAATCCACAATAATTGTCGAAGGCTTTAGAAGTCCCCAAAGCAGCTTAGCATTGGCCAAAATCAATCAAACAGGCCGCCAACCTGGATCGTGCAATTTGGCTCTGATGACGACTGAAATATGACACCTTGTGTGGAATAAAACACCGCAATTCCTTTTTTTTCCCTAAAATCCCTAAAAATAAATATTATAAAAAAAACTTAAACAGTTTCTAAAATATACGCCAAAGAGTTCGGGGTCCTCGATTAAATCCTGACAAAAACAATTTAATAAAATATCAATTTAAAATTTTTAATAAAGTCACAAATAGCTTAGAAAAAAATTAAATATTTAAATAAAAGCGTCAATTGTTTCAAGGCCATTGGTTCAATTATCAGCGAGGTCAATAAAAAAATAATCACATTTTCTCCATACTATTTACCAGTTGACTAACCCAACACAAATAACAAGATGGATATTATTTCAGCCATAATGACTTCATGGTACCCATCTTGGAAGCCGCCATCTTGTTTTATATAAAATACCTATTAATAGATTGATTTCAAGTGATTTCAGTGTTTGATTCGAACCCAGGCAGTAAAGATTTAATTCCATTGTACCCTCATTAAAAACATATGTAACGTAAGAAAATATAAAAATATATTTTTTTTTGCAAAAATTATTTATCGCGAAAATCTAATCTACATGTATACGTTCAAAAAGAATAATAATTGCATCTACTTCTGTAGTGGGTCCTAATGACTCGTTCTCAGCTCCAGTCTGTCTACTGAAGTCAGCGTCCAGCCAGGTCCTTTTCCAATGTGGTATTTTTTCTTCCCGGCAGAGTTCCTTAATACTTTGTTTCACAGACTGACCTGCTTCGTCATAATTATAAATGGCTGTATTCATCGTCTTGGCCTTCGAGTGGCTCCGATTTACAGCATACGCAGTTCAATCATTAATTGATTATATTTAAAAGCTCCGTGTGTAACTACTTCATCCGTAAGATCATCGCCAAGAATGGCAAAGGACTCAAACTCTACTAAAAACGTTTATGTTTACATTTATAAAGGCCTTAAAACCTTCGAATTCCATACATTAAGTTTGGTATGAATTATAAATGGTAAAAATATATTTTAGGCGAATTAAAGTATACAATTAGAAACTGTATTCTTAAAACAAACAAACGTATTTTATTTCAAAATAGGACTTACTGTTCTGACTACATGTTACTAAACCAAACAGGTATTGGAATTTTCCGCGTTTATGTGCGAGTATTCATTACTACCCTGGCGTGTTTGTTTACTGAAGTCACTGAGTAAATACTGTGCTTTCGGAAAATCTAATTACGGAAATTAAACAAGCAATGTAGGCAGTGGAATAAAATTCCTAGAAATCAGAATATAATCGTTGCTACCACAATAATAAAAAAAAACTTTTAAACGATCTTTCTTTCTGCCGTTCGAATTCTGTTTTTGAACTAAACACATTTTAAAATGTGTCTAACAAAAATATTTGAATCCAACTAGTTTTAAATCATTATACTACTTAAATCATGTAATGTTATAAACCACTCAGTATATAATATAAAATTAAATAATAAATTAATTAAGTGACACGAGAAAGCTTATTTGAATTGCTTCAATATACATTCAATATAGGGAAAACGTACCAAAATATATAACGTTTCAGGTCGTCATATTTCATTTAAACTTTATTTTTGAACTTATTACCATCACACGTCTATAATGTCTCTGGATTGAGATATAATTTTATCTTTCTGACTTTTGCCCGGCAGTCTAACCAGCACATTCTCTTAGCGAATAGCTTGAGAGGCAACCAACTATACCCTATATTAGATATCAAGAGTTTTTTTTGTGATAAAATGAAAATAGTAATTACAGTCAACGTTTTACTTGTGTGCAAATGTGTATCTACTTCGTACCACCATAACGAACACATAAAAGGATACAAAACTAATTATTTTACTCAGTTAAAACTTTGTTACAGTTGCTACTAGTTCTATGAAAAAATAAATATCAAGTGGTTTTACAAAATAAAATGTATTTTTGTACTGTTACCTTATTGCACAAATACGACAGTAAAAATATCCAATGTTTATTTAACATATACACGATTTGAATATTAGTAAAAATATTTTTTTTAAACTAAATTATATTACGGATAATAATTTATCGTGGAGCTAGAGAGAACGCAGCATCTACACTAAGAGCCTTTTTCAGTTATTATCCTTCAATGTAACTAATGCTAGGTGTTTCTAATGGTAAGGCTTACAACACAAACGTTGTTAGCTAGCTGACTTAGTCGGAAGGTTCGCAGATAGTCGTACCCAGGACCTATAGGTTAGTACCCAATGGAAGAACAGCAGCAGAATAGCTGAAAGGAATGTCTATAAGACTACGACTTCAAAGCTTCTGCGTCCGGAACCATAAATTCAGCGAATTCCGTGGGAGCTGCAAAATCCTATAGACATGAACGTTCTCACCAGCGTCGGACTCGTAGTAACTGCTCAGCTTAGTCTTCATCCTGAACCACTATAACATGGTCTCAACTTACGCGAATAGACCCCCTGAATCTGGCATAAATAAAATGTATCTAATTATTTTAATACTAGTAATGATCTATCTATGGCGCGGTAGGTTCGAATCTTCTTGTATTTCGTGCAGGGCTCCGAGTATTCGGAGACCCTCACACACACACGAACGACGTCTTCTCTCTATTTTCCTTCTACAAGAAACTTATATCGTTCAGTTTGTTGTGGCAACCAAGAAACACGGCTGCTAAAAGAACTGACTGAAGAATGAATTTATGACAACTTGGATGAATGAAACCATTGAATAAACTCTGCTTCGTGCATGAAAATAATAAAACGGAATGCTCAACCAAAGATGTGTGGATGAGACTCAAATAAAAATTAAAATATAACCAAAATAATGATTTTAGCTGCAATGATATGTGGTTTAACGTGGATTATTTAGTTCACTTACATACAAAATCATCAGATCAAAACGTATATTAATTTAAAATAATAGTTATTATATTAAAATATGAGAATAATTACTGCAAATGTGCTCACTGTTTACTTTTCGTTTTTAAATCGAGCATTAATTTTTTTTATAAAATTACATTGCAAGTAACCATATAGACATCAATAATTAAAAAAAAAAATCATTTAGTTTTAAAGATATTTCAATTATTTTTATCAAGTGGTTTATATTGGACGGATTATAGTCAAGGAAAGACCTTTCAATATTCGATTAATAATCCAATAAAACAATAAATTTGTGAAGGTTTGGTTTTCTTTTTGAAACGTTTAACATAAATTCGAACTTTTCATAGTCAAACACATTTTGAAACGAGGGATCAAAAAGTTTCCTTTTAAAAGAGTTTTTTTTTTAATTAGCAGTAATCAACTTCATTTTATGGTCTTTGTAGATAACTTTCGTTTAAGCCAGAGCTTTGTAACTAGTTAAATGAAAATACCTTTCATATATTTTCAGGCTACACATAGACCGTAAAAAATTAAGTTTTAAAATGAGGAATGGTTTTTTTATGTAATTTAACCAGCTCTTTACAGGATTACAAAAAAAAACGCATGTTAAAATACAGGAATTAAAATGTGACATAATAAAGTGATACACAAATTTGTCTTGAAAGGTCGGGAAATAGAATCATAGAAAGTCACTAATTAATATACTCTAAAAAAACATCAAATGAATTAACCTTAACGAAAATCATTTTAATTTTGGGTTTAGAATCTTTTTGGTAACAGAGGTTACAAGGAGGCACTCGCCTCACTACGGTCATTTAAATTGCTTATACGTTGTTGCTTGTGCTAATATTTATTGTGTGTATGTAACTATCGTTTAATTGTTTATCAATCCTCATAAATTAAATCTTGATCTTTATTACATTAGCATGTGTATTCTTTTTTTTATTTTTTATTTGACCTAGATAGATATATAGATACAGAAAATAAGGCAACCTGGGAGGTTGTTAGAGGAATGTTCAGGAAATTAATGGGTAGCATCTTGACATAGCGTGTTAGGAGGGAGGGGGGAGGAGACCACTCTGACATCTCAGCTGAGACCTACTATATCAGTCCTTTGTGGACAGCCTAAGTAGATAATTGTTTTAACTATTGATATTTCACTTTTAATAATATAAATAACAAATATCTACAATTTTTTTTTTTTTTTTTTTAGAAAAACCCTACAAACTTTATCTGCAAATATATAATTTTTATTTTTGTAGTACTATTCTATACTATATTTTTTATTTCAACTGTACTCATGTGGTGACAGATAGCTTATCGGCTATATACGCTTGTGCTCTTCTTCATTTTATTTATATATTTGTGTTGTTTGTTTATGTATTCGTTTTTGTATTTTAAAAAAAGACTAAATAACTGAAAGACAGCAAAATTAATTTTTTTTACTCATGTATTGCCGTCAAAAAACCTATAAAACATGTAAATGTGATCGGAAATAGGTGACGATAGATTTTATCTATACAAACATCGCATTAAAACTTTAACGGAGGAAGTAGATAACTATCATAATAGCGAAGTATAGTAATATTAAAAATAATAAAGCACGTTAGGACTTATCCATTTTAACTAGCAAGATACTAGAAACGATTTCAGTATACTGTAAATGTTTTTCTTCCGATGAAAAGGTTTTTTTCCTTAATAAAATATGTCATTTGTTACACCTACTAATTTAATTTTCCTTAGTTATCACAGAATCGACCAGGTGGTAACGCATTATCATAAATCACCCACAATAAAAAATATTATTTTTATTTGTAACGTTTTACTAACATTTTTTATATATTACATACGTTAAGATCCATAATAAACATATCAGTATATATTTGATCATAAATCAAACATTGTAGTGTGACAAAATACCGCCAGAACTGAATCGCTAGGAAAATGATTCGGGTGTAATTGTGAAGAGCTTGCGGCAAACTACTAGGAACCGAATTCAGAGAATAAAAATATTTGCTGGATTATAAGCGAATATCGTTATAAAATTCGAAATTACAAAATAATTAAAGATGATTTCCCATACAACTTGTAAATATGCTCGGAATTATAGAAAATGCAAGTCAGCGGAAAGCTCGCGTCAAAAGGAATCCCAAAAAAGCCCAAAATAGTCCAGAGTTGAGCGAATGCAAAAAGCAAAGGCAGCGCCGAAAGAAGGAAATCATTTTATCCCGAATTTTTCACGGAAAATCTTCAGCGTGGACCAGAACTACGCCTTTCTATGTGTTTTCTTTTTAAATCACATTTCTTTAGGCGCGTTATGGAAAAATGAGGAGTGAATTTTTATGTTGCGCGTGCACCATGCAACGTAATTTTTATAGAAAGGTGACGGACCCACGTGTATGAACATAAACTAAAATATAGTCATTTTTATAAAAATTAGGGGGAAAGCCAAACGTATTGGTGTGCCAAATAAACTTTATGAATGTGAATCTACCCTGAAATTTATTTGGTGAACTAAAATAATCACTGTAAAGAGTAATTTCAAGTTTTAAAGAATGTAAGTGTACTATATTACAAACATTATAATTCCTTTATTTCTTTGTAAGTTTACTAGCACAGTGGCAATAGTGCGCGGCTGAAAAGATAAAGTAGCATGTTTCGAAACGTGGTTGTGGAAATGATTTTTTTTTGTTAAATTTCTGATTACTGGATTACCCAAGTTGTGCTTTAATCATTTTATTTGTATATCATATTGGTATAATATTATTATAAACATATTGGATGTATTATTTCATACTAGGTAGACCTAAATCCTCTATTTTACAATAGTATAAGTTAATTACGTTTGCTGATAAATAAAATTCCATGAATTCGCATAGGTAATAAAAATTAAAACCTTATAATACCGGTAGTACAACTATATTTTAATACTTAATAATTTATATTCATCTAAAGTTTTCGGAAACTTAATAGTACTAACTTTTTAATGAATTTTAACAAAGTAGGCAGTACTTAAATAACATTCCTGGTGGAAAACCAGTTTCAAGCCGGGGTTTTGTATTTTATCAATCCATTTTCGTTTCTATCGGAGACGTTTCATTATAATGTTTAGCCTTTCACTCTGCAAATCGAATGATTCTATAGTCGACGTAGCTGCTCCGGTATGTGTAAGTCTTTTTCAGGAATGTAGTAATTGAAATTGAATACCGGTCCATATAAATGAATATTATTGATTAGAATTTGTGTTTATAATCTTTTTCAAGTGTATTTATGTAAGCAAGGATGTGTTTCTGTATGTGTAATTTATTTTCATTCTATATTATTAACTTTAAATTTGTACGGATTATTTTACTAAACCAAATAAATAGTTTTATACACATGTTTATATAGTGAGAATTTATATATATATATTTTTTAAATAAATATTCAAAATAGTTAAGTATCTTAAATCAAAAAGGAGTATAATTGTTCTCTCTCTCTCACGAATACCTCTGTGTTGTGGCGCGAGCTCTCCTCGCTGGCTGCCAGAAACTGCACGACTCCCCAGGACTGCTCGTTCGGCCGACCGCCGCTTCATTCTCGGCGGTCCTCGAGTAAAGCGATTAGCGGTGCTATGCCCCCCCCCCCCCACGAGAGAGACAACAGTGGCCCAAACCCACTCACCTCCCCTCCCCCCTCGCTACTTCCCTCAGCCTCTCGGCACACCGTCGCTTCACGGGGAATTTCCTCCCAACAGTTATGAAAGTTTGCCCTGCGCACCCACTTTCCACGCGTTTAAGCGGAAGGCGGTCAGCGGCGGTCGGGTTGCGGAGGGGTGGGGGGTGTATAATTTCGGTACATCTGAGAGTCGGAGGGTAGGAAATATATAATTTTTTTTTTTGGTGCCCGGAGGGGTGACGTCCCCTAATTGCGTCTCGAGGTCTGCGGGCGGAGCCACCTTCGGCACGGGAACCGGAAATGAAGGTCGGAGGCCGAAAGGGGAAAGAGAGAGAGAGAGAGAGAGAGACAGTGTGTGTGTGTGTGCTTGGACGTCGACGATGGAGTAAAAATTTGTCCCCGTGAGGGGGGGGGGGGGAAGGAAAAGTGGGGAATGTGGTTCGGAAGTTAGCGACTCCCCCCACTTTTCTCGTCCTTTGCTTGGGAACGAAGTCAGGACGGAACATGATGAATCTAGTGGGAAGGAAAGGGGTTGTGTGGTCAGCGGCAAGAAAGGGATGAAATTAAAATCTCTCTCCCTCTCTCTCGCTCTTTGTGGGGGCGACGGGTCCCAAATGAAAACATGCGCGGGGAGGAAAGTTGGCGCGGATTATCTCGCCGCGCTGAAAGTAATCGCCGCCGAAACTCCGCTCACGTTGGTAGCGACCTCGACTCGGAAGGTGAGCCGTGTGAGACTGCTGTTGCTGAGCGAGGACCCGCTACAGCTATCCACCTTGGTTGATCGCTTCAATATCCTTTATTGGTAAACCTCAAACTCCATAAGTAACATATAATTGAAACGTCGAGCTGTACTTCGAAGAAATACTACATATATTGCAGTCGTCACCCCGGAGTGACATCTGGAAAATTTTTCTACCTAATTTTATCTTTCATTGTATCTAATCGTGAACTTCAAATTGTATCTATAAATACGTATTAATCTTGTGGGGTAATAACTGCGTTATCAAGCAAAAATTATGAACGTCACTAATATGAAAAAAACATCTATACCAGCTTGTAATGAAACCACGGCACACAACAATCAAGAGTTACGAAAAGACTAAGATGCCTTAAGCATACGAAATACCAAAAGTGGTTATTTAGCTGCGAATTTCATGTCCTTATATTTTTAATGAACAACTATTTTTCACAGACAATAAATTGTTTACTAAGTACATTGTTGGAATGTTTAAAAACAAATCTCATGTGATTATACTCAATTTTGGTCACGTAGGTAAATTTGGTGTTAATTTTTACCTTTTTATTTCAACAAAAATCGTACAAAATTTTAATAATGCATTATGAGGGGAATCTTTCATAATCTGAGATGAAAAATTTAATTTACGCTTAGGAGGATGAGTTTTTTTTATAAAAATGAACGAAACATGATAGACCTGGAACATGATAATACAATCGTGTAAAATGATTTCCTAGCAGCCGTAACGAAAAAAGTAATAAGGGATTCCAGAGGCGGTTGGAATACCGAGGGGAATTTATACGTTCGGGCAGCTCATATTCGTGACGGCGTGAAGGTGTCGGGGGCAAAAAAAAAAAAAAAAAAAAAAAAAAAACGCGGGGGATGATTTTCGAAATGGGGGGGAAATAAAACGTAAAACCGGGTGAAATGTTCAATTTTATTTTTTTTCTGTTTAATAACGACTGCAATCAGAGCCGGAGAGACCTCGACTCTTCCAGCAGGTCGCGATGCAAGCAGGGTGTACTCAGCGAGCCCAGAACTCGAGGTTACGTTCCGGCGGTGTTTTTAATAAAAGCTGGGACGTCATTGGCGGAAACGGTGGATGGTCGGGGGTGTGGGAAGAAGGGGGGTGGTGAACTAGAGGCGGCGGTAACGTGTTCTCGCGTGTGCAACGCTCAGGCGAATGGAAATGAAAAGCTGTGAGAGAGATGGGGAAAGGGGGGAAGGGAGACGTTGAGAAAAGTGAGATTGGTTGAAGGGATAGCATGCAGAGCAGCGGAGTGGGGATGAGACGAATACGAGATTAGTACACCTGTCGGGACTAATTCGTGTTTAACAAGCTCGCCGCCAGGGTAACACCTCCCCCCCCCCCTTTCTCACAAACCAGAACACACTCTAGAAATGGAAGAGGAGAATGAGAGAGCGAGAAGGGGAAAAAAAATTAGGGAGAAAGGAAAGTAAAAAAAAAAAAAAATGAGGGGCCCGAAAGAGAAGACCACTTGCCGAAAAAAAATAAAATAAACTTCTTCGCCGAGCAGAAATTTTCTGGCGAGGTAGCGAAATTGCTTCCTGAGGTCGCTGATGAGGAGGCAGAAGCCAGGGCGTTGCATCCAGGATGGAAAAGGGAAAGAGTGAGAGGGTTTTAAGTGGAACGGGGGGGTAAATGGCGTTTTAAGAAGTGTGGGAGGGAGCAAACGAACAAGACACGGCACTCATCGCAGCGGGCGGTAGCCACACTAAGCGATTAATTTTTCACGCCGGAAAAAAAAAAAGAACTTACGGAGTGAAAGTTGAAACCATTTTTATATATATATATTTTTTTTTCATGTGAATGATTAAGAAAACACAAGCAAAGAAGACGCAAGAACAAAAATGTGATTCTTTTCAGACATACAGACGAAGAGAATCGCCTACAGTAACATTTGTTTCCTCGAAACGTTAGTTGGAAGAAAATACTCATAACTGTTCGAAGCAATGTAACATTTGTCATTATTTACCATTAAAATTACTTTTTAAGATGGCGTAGGTATAAATTGAAAAGAACGTAAGAAACGAAGAACCAACGAGTTATGAAAGAATTAAGGAAGTGGTTATAATTAACAAACTTTATTAAAAATCGTATATTTTTGAAGCATCGCTATTATAATAAAAAGTGTGTTTTCCTATGGTAAAAAATATTGCAGATGCTTGTATTTCTAATTATGTCACAAATTGATATTTATTTATCAATTTCTAGAAACGGTGGGATTTTAACATAAAAACAATATACTACGAGATTAAAAGTTATCACAAATCTTGAACATAAATAAGAATAATTCAGTTTTATGACTTTATATATGCACATGCGTACATTAATAAATATTCAAAGTAAAAGTAAATATAATTTATAACTATCCTCAAATGATACATTAATATTTTTTTCCCGCAGAATTCTCTAGACTTGAATATTTTAGTAAACAGGAGAATACGCTGCAGGAGTATACGATAGCATTTTAAACATATGTTCTGGTAGTCCTTGGAAGCATGGTTGGAAATGTTTTTTTCGTAAATTTGAGTTTAAAGTGTTCATAACTTAAGAAAATTGAGAAAAAATATTTGTAATAAATTTTTTTTTAATCCGCCAGCAGCATAACAAGTCCCAAAGCCGACTGTTCTATATTTAAATTTTCCGGAAGCAAAAATTTTATATTTCTGTAATTTCGATTTTCCGTTGTGTTGAGATAAATAATACATGAGAGGGAATAAATAATATATTATCAGACTCATATAATAAGTAAGAGCTTGATTTATGTAGACATAGCTCATACATGTTTGAAATACCACACCGGTTGAAAATATCGGAATTCATTTTACACTCTGTCTTGATTATAATCTAAACTTTAACGATTTTGTTTTTAATAACTGCCCAAATTTTGGTAATTGCCTTATCGAGTCATAACTTTTGTATGAAAGCTGTACTGCCCAGTGTAGTTTGATCTCTGTAAAACCAACATTGTGGGGCCTAAAACATCTTAAAAAACGTCGTAGTTTTGACGGACTCAAGTCTTGGTTTTAATTGCAAAAACACTAATGATCGGTTACAAAACTTTTATTATAAAGACAGTAATTTTCGCAAGGAAACATTATAAATTAATACTTGACCATAATAATAGAAGCGTTTTGAGACATTTCTTTTTTTTTTTTTTTTGCGTTTTGGAGTCGTGCTATTCTTACATTTCGAAGTATGAATGTAATGGCTAGCTTTTAGTATGTGAAATATGTCCTTCCATATTAAGGCATGCTAGCTCCTCCGATACTAAAAATGAAATTAACTATGATTTAAGTAATGATATAAGAAGCCTACTTGGATGTACAGTATATCACGTTTGCAAGCACTGACCAAACTGGATTTAAATTTTGGTGGAAAAAATAAAAATGCCATTTATCTAGCTCAAATAAACGAGGTAACATTATGAACAGAAAAACATAAAATGAGAACTTAGAATTTTATATTCATCTCCGGCTCCGTAAAACTTTCATCTCACGTTAAGAACAGTTGCATTTCCTGGCACTGTGTTAATGACAGAAGTGCTTGCATATTTAATGTTTTCTTGGAGCATTAAATCAACATAAAATAACAATGAAAAAAAAAATATTTTATTTGTATGGCAAAGACACTTATTACTGGTAAAAAAAAAAAACATCTTGGTCAATTTATAAGCGTAGTGTAAAATTCAAAGGAATTTTAAATTTTTAGTACTTTAAAGGAAATGAATATAAAATTTAATTAATGTTTTTTTTTTTAAATTCTAGATTTCTCAAATGATACATTTTTGGTAATATTTAGTTTTATTAAATTTTAGTGCAAGTTGTTATGTAACAGACTGATGTAAGATTGTGGATATTCCTCAAATGAACAATACCCATAATCACACACAAACGTAGCATAATAAGTTTGTTTGGTATGTTTCTGGGACATGCTTCAGTTAGTGGACTTGGATGGCCATCATGTTCAATCCTTCATTATGGAATTCGTGCCATCAAGGCTACGGTTTTTGATTTTATAATGAAATAGCAACCATCTTGGTTACATGCTGGATGGATTGATGCGCCTGTATAAGCAAAACGGAACTAACTTCGTGACGCACAGTGTACACTGAAAAATAAATCCGGGAAGCGGATCTGCGTCAACGCTGCGCCTTTATAGAGAAAATTTCACGTACGTCGCGAACTCCAGCCAATTATCCCAAACGTGAACACACGGAATTAAAAATAAAACCATTGAGTAGGTGTCTATACTAATGATGAAGTCACTCTAGTTAGAATTTGAGTAGAAAAAATGTACCTAAGCTATATAAATCCTAATTATACAAATTTGTTAGAAAGCTTGAAATAAACTCGCTAGGAGAGAATTGTAAGAATACAAATATGAATTAAGTATTGAATTATAAATATTTAAACATCATTTTAATGTTACAAATTTACTATAACAAAATAAAGGTGCGTTTATTAATAATTTATACACAAAAAATAAAATTAATGTAAAAAAGATTATCAAAATTTTATTACATTTTACTTTAATAATATATATAATATTTTATACATAGTATATAATTGTAATATATAATACAGTTTAATATGCATATAGCTGAAGAACACGTTATTGCTCTGGCATTAAACAGTCCAATGAGGTTTTTATTAAGATGAGAGAAACTTATGTTTTATTTCAAAATATTAAATAACGAATGGTTAGAGGATAAAATTAGTTTTTTTTTTTTAAATTTTCGTGTATGTTTAGATTATCAAATGATCATAACAATAAGTTCAATAATTATATTATTTTTATATTATATAAACATATATATTAGAGGTTTTTTTTAATCTCATGTGGACAGTAATTATTTTTATACGGTAATTTTCCTCTTAATTTTTAAAATCAGTTGTCCAAAATTTCATCAAGAAGTACCAAAATTTAGTTTTAATGGATGGAAAAGGGGGGCGGTTTTTCGGAATTTAATATAGACGGAGGCATTCTTAAGGCTTTTTTAAGCCAAGAGAAGAAAAAAGTATATTTGTTAAAAAAAACAATAATAGTTAATAATATTTATAATTTTTTTTATACATTTATAAATATATCTTATGATATGTATCCATTTATGCACCCAGTTATATATTAAAAATGATTATAACAATTGGTTGAATTTTTTTTTTTTAAATATTGAAATAAGTTGAAATAAAAAATACTGCTGGCCTGTGCCATTGTGAAGGCCAACACGTAGTTAAAGACAGAGCTAAACTGACAACATTACAACGCATTTTTAAAGTTGCTATTATTTCTTTTCGTGAATTTTAAAGTTCACTGAATGTATACCAGAATAGTTTTGCTATCACAAAGATTTATTAGGCACACCGATAAGCTTGGTACTTCTCGCCATATATTAATATATATATATAAATATACACACAAGTTAATACCTCCATCAGCTTGTAAGAATAGCACAACGCATGAGCAGCTCGTTAAATTTTCCTTGGACACTAAAATTACACACTCAAAGCTCCCCAAAATATCCTGAAATTAAAAAAAAAACCTAATATTATATATATTCTCACGTGCAATTGAATTGACTAATTAAAACGGGTGTTTTTAAATATATGTATGTGGACATGAACGATACAAAATAAAATTTTTACAGTTTTTTTAAGCTTCGTCTATATGATATCGCTAAAATTATCTTCAACAACGAATATTTTTGCAAAACTCCTCGTCCCCGGATAAACCCCCGGATGGCCTTCGCAAGGGGAGCCCAAGAAAAGAAACGGGCTCCTCATTTGGAAGCCACCCTGCAAGGTTTTTTGTTTCCACCCACCGTCTCTTTGGGAGCCTGACTTGTTGAATAAACTATGTACTGTATACTAAATATATTTACATGTTGTCAATGAATCACTCCACTAATAAAAAAAAATAACTGTATTATACCTACCTAGCGAAAGTAACCAAACCAATGGACTTATATAAGTATTAACAACTAAGAACAATTAGTTAAACAAACAATAAGCAATAATATAATTTTTAAAGTATAGTGATAAAAAATAGAGAAGAGTTATGCGTGTGGTCCGGCCTTTGTTGAAATCGTGTGTGAAGTTGTCGGGTGAGGTTGGTTTGGGGGGGGGGGGGGAGGGGGGGTAAAGGGGAAAAGAGGAGCGAAGAAGAAGATGGAGGGGAAAAATTTTTTCGGTCAGTTGGCGAGTCGATCAATTTGTCCACAACCCAGGCAGATCTCACCGGGGGAACGTCGGCATGCCATTGGTACCACCAGAGTCTCAGCGTCACGTCACTTTCACCCCCCCCCCCCCACCCTTCCCCTAGTCCGTAGCTCGGTGGTCGCACGGTCCAGCGGTCTCTGGTGCGTGGTTGGAGAGGGGGGGGGAATAAGGGGTTGGATACCAGGAATAAATTTCCAGGGGTCGGCCGTGGATGTAAGGGCGGGGGAGGGGGAGAGGGAGCTTCTCCCTGAGCCAGAAAACGGAGATTAAATTCTCTGCGGGCGACAGCCGACCGAAAATCCACTCGTCGGGGACGGCCCTGGCTTTGTTACGTAGTCTCACTCTCTCTCTCTCTCTCTCTCTCTCTCTCTCTCTTCCTCTCCCGCTATATGTATGTAACCCTCTCTCCCTCTCTCTCTTGCCTCCACATCCCCCCGGGCGTCGCAAAGCGCGGAGACAAATTTTCTGTTCACGTCAAGAGAGTAACCTCGAGAGTTATATATACACTTGACTTCCTGACTCGGAGAAAAAAAAAAAACTGGAACCTTTTTTTTGTGTGTCTTCCGAGACCTCTTTCATTCGCGAGCGTTCGCGTTTGCTCGAACGTCAAATTTTCAAACAACATCGAGTCGAATAACACTTAGTTTTTTTTTTTTTAATTCCCGTCTGCGTTTCGTGAATCCGAATGCGTCCGGTTACGATACGTACGTAGCCTCTGAACTTTTTCCAATGGAATTGTGTTGCAATCACGTAGGGGTAGGAATTTTTAGCGGAAATAAAAAAACCAAACGCGCATGACTGCAATATTGGCATGCCTGCGTCAGCTGTTTCATTGGCGGCCGTCTGCAAGAGAAGCTTCCACACCAGATGGCTGTGATCGGTGTGCTGAAAGTAGACATGAACCTGAAAGAAAATTTGACTAATCACGAAACACGGACGATGCTACTGTTTTTTTTTTGCTCTCAGCTAGCCTTGAAAACGTTTTAAGCGAATAATGCACGACCTTTAGCATTCTACCGTGCGTACGCAGATTTGCCAACCCCATCACTCCGTCCATGGTTTCTGTGCAAAATTTCATTTGCTTCTTGCGTGGCGAGGGCTTGTTCTGAGAAGTTAGTTGGTACCAAATGAGAAAACTTTATTGTTGAAGGTTTACGTTTAATTGAAAGAGAGAAACTTTTAGGCCGCGTAGTTGGGATGTGGTCATGAAAATACAATAAAGAACATGAAACCTAAAGTTGGTATAACTGCATTGTTAGAACTACCATAGTTACCAAAACACAGAAAAAAATTATTTATATTAAAAAAAATATCCTTTCAAAACTATTTGCCAAGGAATAGATCGAAATAATAAAAGAAAGATATTGTAAATTTGTACAAAACATTTCTGTGGTAATTTTTGCATTATCAAAAAACATTTGTAGAAATAATACCGAGTACTTCTTACGATAGTTGGCGTATAATATCATCTCTTAATTATTGATGCCTTATTCAAGAATATTTTTTAAACTCTGGAAAAGATAGTATACATATTCAATAAGTGGACTTTATTATGTTTTATTATGTTTATTAATGTGCACAATTAATTTTGGAAAGCTATTCTTGGAAAAGGTTTACAGATAAATTTAACTATTGTTTTCAGGTAAATGTACAAATGTAGAAATTTCTGTAAATTTACATGGATAATTATGTTCCATCTAAAAAAAATTCAGTGTACTCAAATGTAACAATTCATTAAAAATAATGCGTAAATAAAAATACAGAAAATCTTATCACGGGAAAATGTTAATTTTCTTTTTCTGCCCGTGGCAAAAATACTATGCTTATGTGACGAGGCGCAGATAATGTAATTCGACTCAAATGCTGCAGTTGCATGTTTCCTTTGTCGCTGTTTGTTTTTGTGTGCGAATTTACTGCGGTTGAACTCCCTCTAGAAACTAGACACGAATGAATCCGTTTAGTCTGCCGCCTGCTCAGCTATTCTAACCCTTCTAACCAGATTACAAGCTTGCGTAACCCGATCAATTTTTTTTCCTCTCCCTCGGTCCTGAAATAAAACATATCCAACCCACGCCCACTTCGTGATAAACTTCCCCCGCCGTCGGCGAAAGAAATTAAATTTAGGTTAGGGATCGAAAAAATTGAGTTTGGGATCACGCAGGGCAAGAGTACATACGTGGAAGGTGTTATTTAACAAGAATAATGTTAGTCGAGGGGTCAAGTATTGTGAAAGATTTTAAATAATGGACATGTCTGGTGAGAAAACGAGTTAAAATATCGTCAAACGAAAATCGACTGTTTGATTGATTTAGAAAAAAATGTGGTTTAAGTAAAATATTTATTTAAATTTCAGGAAACTTCTTTTAGGATAAAATTCTTAAACAAAACTGTGTCTAGATTTTTAAAAAATGAACTTCGTATATATAAACATCTTTTTTTAATATAAAGAGATAACTTTTAACTTGAGTTGTAAAACTTATAGCAAATATATTTTACGTTAAGGAGACAATAAAACATAAATATCTAAGATAAGATATGAAAGATTTTAAATAATGGACATGTCTGGTGAGAAAACGAGTAAAAATATCGTTAAATGAAAATCGACTGTTGGATCGATTTAAAATTAAAAAAATTGCGGTTTAAGTAAAATAATTATTTAAATTTCACGAAACTTCTTTTAGGATAAAATTCATAAACAAACTGTGTATAGATTTTAAAAAAAAGTGCTTTATATATATATATATAAACATGTATTTTTCAGTATAAAAAAGGTAATTCTTAACTAGAATAGAAAAATTTATAGCTAAGATATTTTACGTAAACGAGAAATTAAAACATAAATATCTAAGGCGGTACGCGGCCTCATAGGGAATTGAATATAATTTGTTTGAAATTACGTGGGAAGTACTTGGGGTGAAAAGTAAAATTTATGAAAAAAAAAATTATTAGAGTAATATCACTCCCAATCGTTAAATTCACAGAAGGTTACGTGCGGCGACTGTACAAAATGTTTCAAAATGCGTCCTTAAAGCCCCACTAAGCCAAAGGGAAACTTGTAAATTGCACCTTAAGGTATGCAGTACATTTGCATACCGAATCGTTACAAGAAGCCTTAAGGAATCGCCGATGCAGCTTTTAGTGGAAGGATGAGAAGCTCACGTCCTTACGTACATCCTTGTGACCTTCTAGGGGTTTTTGGCACTTTGAGTTACACAGAAAAAAAATTCTGTACCTTTACATAAAATTCCTTTGAAAACCAGTTGCGATGAAAATAAATACTACAAGAAATATGCGGCTATGGTTAGTTTTACGCATATGAAATACATTTTGTTTTGGTTTTTAGATAACACTGAGTATTTCTTGCGTCAATTTTATATATTAATTTATGTTTCATTCAAGCATACAATTTTTAAACCACTTTAAAAATAATATTCAGCAATTTTAATTTTTTTGTTGTGTCATGCTTAATAATGTGCGCAGTCAATGTCGTAAAGAAAGCTATTCAGGGAATGCTGTACAAATAACTTAATGAGAGTCAAAAATGAGGTTATTCTCCAAACCTCGCGGTGACTAAGTAAGCGCTTAATTCCGTTTGGCAGATAATTTTGCTTACAGGCCGGCTCTATAAGACTTTATTCTGCACGCCTGTGGTCCTTGAAGCTTGGTCAGGTGCGCATGAAATTTTCAGGAAATCAGTAATAAAAATAAGTGTTCAAAAATCTGTATTATGACACAAAAAAATAAGTGATCAAAAATCTGTATTACGACACAAAAAATAATTGTTAAAAACTCTGTATTATGTTACACCAAAATAAATTTAAATGACTTAAATTTAGGGGCATGCATATTTCGCGAAATGATTCCGAGACAAGCTGAAAAACTAAATACTGTAGCATCGTCTGTGTTTCGTGATTGGGCGAGTTTCGTTCACGTACATGTCGATTGTTACAACATCAACCACAGTAATTCAGTGCGGAAGCTACCACGCCCTGATTGGCTCGGTCAAACAAGGCAACGACTTCTCTCGCAGACGGCCGCCCATCACAAGGAAGAAACCACTCGTGCAGGTGTATTACCTTGTTGCAGACAGAATAATAGGTGTTCAGATTTTTTTCCCCGTGAAATATGGCTGTCCTTACCTATAGTTGCTTTGCGTACTTACAAACTAATGGAATTGATACCAGTAAATTTATTTTATGTTTTCCCCTTTGAAAAGGTTTTTTCTCAAAACTATAAGAACTTAAAATTATTGTCTTACTTTGTGAAACACGTAATCGCATGAGATGGTAGCCTCATATGTTCATTAAAAATTAAATTAATAATTTTTTAGTGCATGGTCAAAAGAGCATAATTAACTGAGTTGCAGTATGATTAGTGTCTTTTTGACCATGCACTAAAGATATTAACATGAGTGATATTCTTTTACTGTAGGCAAATAATATTGATCGTACTGGTGTTTCAAAGTAATACATGTAATAAAACTTTTGCAAATAATTTCAATTACAAAGTTTCCAGAAAAATAACTAAATAAAATCCCGTACGAATTTCGTAGCTAACGATACCCTAGCTATTTTATAGCTATCGATACCCTATATATATTTTGTAGCTATCAACATCCTAGCTATTTTATTCATACTCTGCATGCAAAAGTTGTGAGAGTTTATTAATTGCATTTTTTGATTATTTTTATTTAAAAAAAGGTTTTTCGTGTATTTAGAAATATATTGATAAAATATAAAATACTATTATTTGGAAATAAGTATAAACCTGTCGGTTTGTTAGATTAAATGCGCGTCTGTGCAGGCTAACTTTATGTATGGAATAATTGTAAGAAATTTTTAACAATAACAATAAAAAGAAAACATAAAATTTGCATCAATTAATCGCCAAGTTTGAACGAATACTGCTTACATCAAATTGGTTTTTAGGAAATAATTAATAAGTTCAAGGAAATATCTGTACCTTATTACATGACCGTTAAGTCTAAGTTCTTTATGCATTTCACTCAAGGCAACCAGCTACTTTCCACAGCGAACCGAGCAACGGAATTGCGATTCAATGCGAATTTACATGTGCCAGGGAACGTACACTTGATGAATAATTCATGACTGAGGGATGTTGCGATACACTGTGCGTGTGTAATCGCATGCATGAATACCACGCAAATGTATGCTCTTCGAGAAATTAATTTGTGTGTGGTAACGAGAGTGAAAACCAGATTCTGGAAGACTAGCTACGGGAACGTTGACGAGAACTTCTTTGCCGAATGACGTCGTTCCATTTCCACAAATGTTTGAAAATACGTCAACTGAATATATTTTTTTTTTAAAAAAGGGGAAGAGAAAAGTAAATGTAAATGTTAAAAGCTGTTTACTGAATTGTACTCATTGAGAGTTGAAGCTTACAAACATTCATGAAAACATCGTAACATTTAAAATGTTATCCATTCATCAACTGATATCTAAAAACCTTACACGCTAAGATTTTAAATATTTGACAGGCAGATTTGGTGAAGTCAGTTTTATATTTTAAATTCTTAAACGTTCACATCTCAGCGATGAGTTAAATCCTCTTTGCAAGGCTTCAACTATTAGTTCATTCTCTGCTCAGACATCAGGGGACAAGACTTTTACTTAAAGAACGTATTTATAGTTAATTCCATCAGAGTCAAAACATGAAATAATTAGTGAGATGAAAACATTGTGGACATTGCTACGAGGAGATGGGAATACTCGTGAAAGTGCCGCTTTCACCATTAGTACGGTTATTCACTCAAGTCTTTACCTATTATTTTACATTCAGCTAACACCTATAACTTCGATGTCTACAATACGAAAAACCCATGATTAAAATTTATATTTTCCAACAGATTATGCACCTGATTTACTCAAAAGTAATAAATAATATTTAAATGAGCAGCTTTGAACTAAAAAAACACAAATTTTATTCCACATCCCATGTTATAAAGCATGTTAATATCATATAAATACTGATACTTAAGTTATTAATACTTTGCCATTTAAAAAAATCTTAAAAAGGATAACACACTATAAGAAATTAATGCTTCGAGCATCAACATTTTTAGGTAAATTTATGTTTAAAAATTTAACTATATAAGACTAGGAAATAAAAAGTCTGCTATTGTAACGGATACAGTTTTAGATTTTAAAAATTTATAAATAGGGGTGCTGATATAGTACCAGCTACTCATGCCAATTTGATATAAACTAAACTATATTTGGAAAATTTCAAAAGCCTCAATAAAATCTTGTTTCTTATGCATATTATTACTTAAAACTGTAATTTCCTTTACAGTAAAGAAATACATTATCTAGCTTTGAATAACCATATATATTAATTAAAATATATGCTCAGCATTGTTAAATATGTAGTTTTGACAAAAATTTTATTCTTTGTGTCTAATGAAACTGTTCTTATAAATATTTTGTTGTTTTAAGTTTAAAATTTATTACACAGACAAAAACAAATGTTGACTACGATTTTGGAACTGATTTTTGCTATATTTGGGATGCTGAAACTAAACAGAATTTTTTTTTCTATCAGTTCTACTTTTTGATATACATAAGTGTGAAAAAATAGGTAAAACCGCTTGCTTGACTCAAGCCAATTCATCACAGGGATACCCCTGGCTGGGAAGCCACACTTGGTCACTGGGATATCCCAGGATGGGAAGCCACACTTCGTCACTGGGATATCCCAGGATGGGAAGCCACACTTCGTCACTGGGATATCCCAGGATGGGAATCCCATACTTCATTTCAACGCTTCAACTAAATTTGAGGTCAGTTTGTGAGTTTTAGCCGTGCAGGATAGATCGAAGTTGATTAAAAAAATGAGTTCAGGGAGAAGAACTTGTGTAAATCATCCTGATGTGTTTTGCTACATATGCGGAGAACACACATTAAAAGATAACAGAAAAACTGTTAGTGACCTTGTAAAGAGAGCTTATCATGTATACTTCGGTGTTAAGCTTGGTGATCAGGATAAATCCTGGGCACCGCATCAACTTTGTAAAACTTGTACAGAACTTTTACGCCAATGGATTAGCATTCATCAGTTTCCAGAGCTTTCTGAAGACGAGTGTTGTCCCTATTACCACCCTTCTGATACTAATGAAGGTGACAGTGATTATGAGGGGATGTCAACAATTCCTCAAATTTTTCACCAGGATATGTTAAATGACCTCATCAGAGACCTTAACCTGTCAAAAGAAGCTTCTGAATTACTGGTTTCCATGCTGAAGGGGAAAATTATTCATTGGAACAAGGAACCAAAAATACTTTTTACCGTAAAAGAAAAAAAGGGTCTGCTACCATCATTCTCTCAAGAAGAAAATCTTGTATTTTTTCACTATATAAGAGGACTCCTTGAAAAAAATTAGTCTGCATGAATATTTTCCAGATAATTGGTACCTATTTATTGATAGCTCAAAGCGAATCTTGAAATATATTCTTCTACACAATGGGAACAAATATGGTTCAATACCAACTGCTCACAATGAAGAAACATATATAACAACCAAGCCTTTGTAAATTTAATTAACAAGGCTGAGCGAAAATCCTGGAATTCATTTGCTGCAGTTTTCGGACATTTTCTGAGACAAAAAAGAAAGCAGAAAACCTAGTTGAACTGGTAAAAGATATGCTTAAAAATTTCAAATCACTTGGGTGCAACATGAGTATTTAGGTGCACTTTTTACACAGCCACCTGGATCGGTTTACTGAAAATTTAGGAGACAGCAGTGAGGAGCAAGGTGAAAGATTTCATCAAGAAATTAAAATTATGGACGACCGCTATCAAGGACGTTAGTATACGCACATGATGGCAGATTATTGCAGAAGTTTAAAAAGGAACTGTTCCAAGATATATTCAAGAAGTTCACGATAAAGAAGCTTCCAAAGTGTTGAGTGACTTATTGGTTCTATCAATGACTTTGTATATATAATAATATTAGTATACACTAATAATATTTGTATAATAATTAGACCTACTAGGCACAAAATTCATATGAATTGAGCTACAAATACCCTGGCATCAAAACTATCGTTGGCCTGTGTCAATAATAGAATTTCAGTTTATTTTATTCGTAATACACTAATAGACTTTAAACGTGTATTCACATTCTTTAAACCAATTATTATTCAAGTTAGCTGGTTTTATACAATTTTGTTATTATCTTTCCGCAACCAAGAGGAAGCTTTGCTAGATAAAAAAAACCTATTAATAAAAAAAAACATTCCTATGTTTCTTGCCAAGGATTGGTAGACAAGGGATTTTTTTTTTCTTTAGCAAAGTGGATAAAGATTATTCAAGCGAATCGTCTTTCGTGCTCTCCCAAAATCTCGTATCGTGAGCTCATAATTGAGTAATAGCAGAGTGGACCCGGTAATGGCTGCGCGCTGGGGATTAAGGGAGGGAGGGGGTGGGGGTGGGGGTGAGGGAGGGTGCTCGAGCCTTCCCTTACGTCCGCTCGGATTTGCATAACAAACTGAGGAGCGATTCCATCACCCCCCTCCCCCTTTCCGGCGCTTCGCACCCTCCTTAACGCCACGAGGCTCCGAAGCCCTCATTGGTGCGCGGCGCAAGGCTACTCTCGCACGAAGAGGGCTACCCCCACCCCGCCTTCACCATACTTCGTAATCCCCGGTCGAAGCCTAGAGTCAGCCCGCCACCGAAATAACAAATGCGCTGTTTTCACACCGGGCGAACGAAAAGAACCAGTTACGCAACCGGACATAAACTTTTTTCGTTAAAATTTCACCCTGATCAACCTTTTTTTTTTTTTTTTGCCACGAGCCACATGAATAAGAAAATAACATACATAACTGCATGCCAATAATAGCAGTAATATCTTGCAACACTCCTTATATTCATTT
The DNA here is from genome assembly GCF_032445375.1 of Bacillus rossius redtenbacheri. Classification (NCBI taxonomy): domain Eukaryota; kingdom Metazoa; phylum Arthropoda; class Insecta; order Phasmatodea; family Bacillidae; genus Bacillus; species Bacillus rossius. The sequence goes on from NC_086333.1 coordinate 72,840,699, forward strand.
TCAATTGATATTTTTTTCCCGATGCTTTATACGAGTCGATATAAAAAGGACCATTGCACAGGATGAAAGAAATACAAAACTAGTTACTATGGACAGGACCTAGCAGTAAAATAACAACCGAAAAAAAGGCATGAATTCTATATTCCTGCATACAGTTCCTGTTTATGTATTGTTTTTGTTTAATACTTTTTGTGCCATGGAAAACGTAAATTTAGAATTTATATAGCAGCAATACATCAAGATTGCCATTAAACAAACAAAAAAAATATTTTCTTGTAGTCACAAATATTTTGCTGAGTAATTAGCTAATACTTTATAGTTATCACAAAATCTTTCATTGGGACAAATTTTAATAAAAAAAATTCGTGGTCACTATATGTTTTACATTTTGGAAATGCAGCCTTAAAAATTATAAAAAACATAGAACTATATAGTAAAACTTTAAAAGGAGTTACTTTGATGACAGCATGAAAGTTATGTTTGTTATATGAAAATAAATTTATATGTATTTTTATATATAAAGACCATTTTGTCGAAAGCTTGGCCTCATCTGACAAAGGGATATCGCATTTACATATCATTGTTTTTTTTTAAATATATGATTTGTTTTAATAGATTATATATTGTTTTTATTCTCCTTTTTCGTTTTATTAAGGTTTATTGTGATCTGCTATTTGTATAAAAGTTAGCAGTTATGTTTTTTTTTTTGTTTTAATAAATACTTTATGTTCACTAAATATAAAAGTTTACTATCACTTTTACAAAATATTTTGTGGTCTCATATTAATAAAACATTTTTAAAAATGTTTTTTAATTAGCTAACCCCCCCCCCCCCCCCCACAAAAGAAAAAGATTACTTCGTGGGTAAGGTTAACCTCAAAGTGTTAGTATAGTGAACATACTTTAAATGGAAGTGTTGAGGTGATGCGAAATGTTAGCGAAGAATGAGCTAGACTTGCGCGTTTACTTTTTCAACAACCACTCAGTGAAGACAAATGAAGCTATGAAACCAAATCATTAATATTTTTATTCTATATCTGAATAAATTTAGGTATGAAAACAATCAAGCCAATAGGAAAATCAAAATATTTCAGCTTTAATAATTTCACGTTTTATGGATAGTGACATATTGCGACTTGTGTGTTTTATATTTGGCGTATTTTATTTAGTGTGTTGCGTACTATTGCTTTTAGAGTTCTTGCGATGTTTATAAACGTGATTTCCACGTTAAGTTTAGCATAGACATTCCAGCAGTCGTCAAATGGTTTAGATTACATTATAATCTCGGGATTTCGATCACCGTAAAAGTACTTCAAATTAATTATGAAACGCCAAATGATCTGACTTATGTTTCCTTGGTCAAATGTGAAAACACATGGTTTCCAGCAGTCGTAAATTCCTCTTCCCTTTAGAAACTGGCTGCGTTAAAACCACCGTTAATTAGCGGCAGTAACCTATCGTGATCCAGTAATTTAGCCTTCCTACCGTGTTCTCTAATTGGAAGTTAGGCGTGACAAAGCACTCGTCGAAACGAAAGTGTATTGCAACCGGTAATAATGATATATCGTTTGGTTCATTAGTTAACGGTTTATAAAATTTACTACCGTAATTCCGTGATTATTTCAATGTATCACTTACTGTTCAACGCGAATAAAACCCGTTCCTTGCAACCTGTGGACCAATAATCCATTTATTATTCCTCGGAGATTTTTTTTTTCTGTTTCCGAAATGAACAAATAAATATATCCAGGCTACAAATGATCAATTCAGAATTAAAAATATATATATAAAATTTAGTTTGACCAGCAATGCTTTTTGTGATTTATCTAATTTTTTATGATATCCATGGAACTATTTTCACTCATAAATCAGTTTTAAATATTTGCTAGTTTAAACTCGGTTAAAGCAAGAGTTGAATATACCCGTTCGTAAAAGTAGTTCTGGGTATGGATAGGGTAACTTGATGTTTTCACTACTTATTTGAGCTCAAGTTGAAACCTGCTTGATCGCTGTGCAAGTTGATTGAAGCAAACTACGAGCTTGTAGTAGTTTGAATGTAGACAAATATTAAAATGGTCTCCCACAGAGGCGGTTTATTTGTGTGCAGAGATAGTGAAAATTATTTAAATAAAATTATAATAATGTAGTGTCGTCTTAACTTAGTTACATCCCTGTGTTCGTCTGTACGTTTCTGTGTTCTCCGAAGTTCTTGTTTTAACTTTATTTAGTGTTCTAGTCGCAACTGTCTCGTAGATGTCAGCTCTGTGTTTGCTTGTGCTGGTGTTTTTCTGACGCAACTTTTTCCACGGAATTCTTTGTGATTTCTAAGCACGTAACATTTAATATCAGCTGTGTTTACGTATTAATCGTTTTCTATGGCAAACCAATTTAAACCACCAATGTCATATGTCCAAGTTACTATGTTAAAACAATCTTCCCCATTGGAGTAATCATTCAAAGAACATGAACTCTCGGCATCCATCAGTGGCAGATAGAAGAGTTATTTTTTCCGTAAAGGGGGAGGGGATGTCAGCAAAAGTTTGAAAAGAAATAATGATTTCTGTGTTCAGTAAACTTACGAATAGCCAGCTGCTAAGGCAGTGTATTAATAATGTATCGCTACCTTTAAAAACTATGAAAATATTTACAATAGAACATAGCAGGACTAGCTAGGGATCACGTCATTGAAATTATTATTATTTCCTATGAAAGCCAAAAATCTTTGTAATGATAGTAAAATAGGCCGTACAGGTATAAGAAATTAATGGCGAAAATCATTGTACATAAATTCTTGTGGTGAAACTAATAAGAACATTTAAGGAGATATTTCTGTTGTATTTAGCTTTGCCCCAGCAAACACACTATCAATCAACAGCTTTAACTTTAGACTAACAAAGAAATGATTGTTATGAATATTCTAGCGATCTTATAAATTTAAAGTGAATTAAATTTTCTGATCCCAATTAAAAACATCACAAAAATAATCTTTGAGTAATAAAAATTTCATCGAGTAAACAGCATAAACCTTTTTTTCACGTGAAAGTCTGAATAGTTAAAATAGGACACCGGATTATAAAGACGTTCTATAGGTTTCTTTTGTAAATGAAACAGAAGTATTCATGTAAACTTTCAGAAGTTTGTTAATGTGAACATTTACAGTCATGTTAATAAAATACGATATCACTACAAAATTATTTTCGTCGTAATACTCGGTGCGGATTCTTACCCGGGCATTTATGCTTTGTGTTGTCCCAGTACATCCAATAGTTACAATTAATTTTAAACCGTTTCCAGAATAGCTTTCCAGTATTAATTATGCACATAATTAGCGCGATACAAAAAAATATAGTCAATTTAATGAATATTTTATTTTTTCTATTATTAAAAAATTATGCTTGAATTAAATATTTGTTAAAATATAATATTAAACGCCAATTTTTGTAATAAATACTCGGTATTATCTCGAAAAAGTACCGCACGCATGCAGAAATAACTATAGCCATGTGTTGTAAAAAAAGAATATATTTCTTGAACTATTTTTTGGCAACTGGCTTTAGTAAAAGCACGGACTTATTTTTTTCCTGTGGGGTATTCTGCGTAGTTTATCCGAGGATGTAAAGTTGTCTCGAGATAGGAAGAACCCTTCGTCTATTTGAAGTGCATTCTTTGTTGGAAACTCCTTGTTTTTACTGTCATTTCCAACAGTGAAGATACCGTCAGGAGTGGCCAGGCACGAATGCGTGCGGAAAGCAGCATTTTGTCCAACTGTTGGCCTGGGAAATGTTTGCGAGACAGCCAGAAAATTACCTGCAGTGTACTTGTATTTTTTTTTGTACTTCAGAAACCGTTTCAAAGGTCTGTACTTATGGCAGTGACAGTGTTCAGCGACGGAATTTTCTAATTAAAACTCATCGACCGTCATCAGGTGCGGACAAGCGTTGCTTCTGCAGTGTTTCGGGTGTTGCAATTAGGCTGTGACGAGGTTTAAAAATGGTACGACACAGAATAAAATCTCCTGAAATTTGCTATCTTTATGGATGTTTTGATGTAGATCTACTCTCCACCAGATAAAACCTCAAGGTTAGTCGTAGAATCACCAGATAGTCATTAAAAAAATTATTACATTTTATAAAATTAAGAATTTGGTTTTAAAAACACTTTGCAATTTTTTTCTCTTCTCGGAAACGATGTAAGGGTATTAACCTGTCGTATTAAAAAAAATTTTTTATCAGGTACCTGCCGGGAAAGTGCATGCGTTCGAGAGAAGTTATATGCCGACCTTTAGAGACTGGCTGTGCTGAAGGTGATCTCGTTTCAATTTCGGGCCGCGTTCCGCCCAGCCGGGCCCGAAGAGGGAAGATAGAGAGATTTTGAAGGGGGGGGGGGTTGTAGGATCCAACAGGTGATCTGGCGGAGTAGTCCCAGGGAAGTTTAGCATCTGGACGCTGCCATCCATCTGACCTCTTGTCCCCCCCCCCTTCACCCCTACCTTTAACCCCCTTCCCTCCTCCCCGCACGATGGACCACGTTCGACCCAGAGATGTAGAGCGTTTCCCCTCTCCTCCTCTCTCTTCCAGGATGCTCGAGAGAAACTCTTGTGCTGACCTCACCACACATCCCCCCTCTCCCCTTACCAATCGCCCAAACCGGCCAACCAAAATCCTGAATCTCCCCGCGAAAGATATGGCTCCGACGGGGGCCAGCCTGGCCTGCAAACCAATTTGCCGTCATTACTCTCTCTCCCGCACGCGCCTCTCCCTTAACTTCTGCCCTTTCGTCCTTGCACCGCAAACCCCCCGAGGCGACCCCGCGTTCGCTTACCAATTATTCATCCTGAAGGGCTCGCGCCCTAAACACGAAAAAAAAAAAACACTTTTAAAACGACAAAACATCAGTAAACATTTACTGCAAACTCTGTTCAATCTACCTCGTCGATGAACATAAAGTCCATACATTCCTTCAACTAACAAAAAAAATTGTTTAAATTTATTTATTTATTTATTTATTTACCAAAATCAACATCCTATCAAATTTTTTAAGTACGAGTTTTAGATGTCATTCAACCAATAAAAAATATTTTTGTTTGACATGCGATTACCGTTAAATGGTTGGCTGATTTCTACTGGCCGAATTTTTAAGTAAAAGTAGTCAGGACTAATATTTAATTTTTTTCGCCACTTGAAAAATGAAGGGTTTAAATTTTTCTGCTAGGAGTTAAAAATGGCGGTTTTATGTGAACGCCATTTATATATTCAAAGATAATACCAGAGTTGTGAAGATTATTTGCATAGTGCCACAGTTAAAAAAAAAAATTTAACTTTGAACTGTTAAATTCAACCACTGTTTGCTTCCAGTGCTAAGGTTTTCTATTTCATTTGGTGAGCAGACGGAGGTAGCAAACTCTCCGACAAGATCCATGCTTTGCTTGTGCGTGAAACGGTGCTCAAATGGTGCGAGTGCTTCTGGAATGCTGCCAGTTCCCGTCGTATCCAAGAATTCAGGTGGGACGAGACACTTTCACATTCAAAGCGACTCGAAGCCGTCGAACCCCGTCACTGACTGGGTAGAAGAACAAACTTCTCATTGGAAAGGGGAAATGGTATTTGTACTTAGTGCCAGCGCGGAATTGCAAATAAAGCCCAAATATTTGTTTTGACGTGACAACGTCTAATAAATCGATGAACGCCGGCTGCACGCACGAAAAGTGTCCCGTAACGCACATTGTTCCGGTACTCTGTGTCCCATTACGCACACTGTTCAGTTACGCTGTGTCCCGTTACGCTCATTGCACGCTTGCGCCGTATCTATCTCTCTTCCACTCGACTGTTTATAAAGTGAAGTGAAAAGTTAATGTGGTTTTCATTGCTTATTACAACAACAATTTCGGCAAATAATGTTAATTATTATTTCATTTTAAAAATCTGATTACTACTATAATTTCAAGTATTTATTATTTTATTACAAAAATAAAAATGATTCAATTTTATTCATAAAGTATGAAATCATTTCATCAATCTTTTGTTATGACGTCACGTTAAACTATCGTCCGTAAACCGACTTTACAGACAACCCCCCCTTTTTTTAAAGTTGAACTCTTTGCCAGCCGTTAGGGTGAATCGAAAGCGATGATGTCATAAAGAGCATATCGAATGCGTTACGTTCAGGAGCGGGACTTTCGATGGCAGCCAGGAGAGGGGGAAAGGTTTCAGAAGTGGGGTGATCGTTTGTTACGTTCGCAAGTACTTGCGCACTCATTATTTCGCATTCGCACACTGGAATTATGGTTCTCATGCCTACATATTTATGAAGTTTCATTTATGACGCGCGTTGCGTTCACGCACCCGACAGTGGGTGTCGTCGACTTCTGTCGACGATCGTGTCTGTTGGAGAGATGAAAGAAAAGGAAATTAAATAACACGGGTTCAGTAGGACGGGGGAAAAAAAAAATAACAAACTGCGAGGAAGCCATAAAGGGAACGGGAAGGGCTTAACTGCGTCTGTTCCGTCTCTCGACGCTGGGCGCCGCGACGGCTCGCCCCGGGCGTCGCGTCCTTCTTTGTTCGGCGTCGACGTTCCCCCTTCCCCTCTTCACCCCTCAGTTCGTCACCCCACCTCGTCAGTCGTCTTCCTTCGTTCTGTTGTTCGCCAGGGTCGACACTCCTCTCCGCTGTCTTCCAGTTCCGCCTTCCCCTGTGACTCCATCGCCATGTTTCGCACACCTCTCTTCCTCCACCTCTCCCGTCCGCTGCTTCGTCAGACGTCGATTGTTGCTGATCACACTTCGTTGCAAAAAAAGAACCCAAGTTTTCATCTCGGCAAACATGCAAGTTTCGGGCACTTAAAGGTGAGAGATAGGAAACAAGACGAAATGTTGGTTTGGATTATGGTTGAACGCAAGCATAGATTGTAAATTTAAAATTTCATAGTATTAAGTAGATGTTCATTAACTCAATACAATAGAGTAGTGTACAACAGAAATGTGTTACTACAACAGTGCAGAGTAAGTTTGTAGCAGTACACACACCACACAGAAGAGAAAATGGTATATATTTTTTTAGTCACCTGAAAGGAACAGTGTGACACATAGTAACAGTATCGCTGTAAGAATTAAATGACTGTGTATTTAATTATATTGATTATTTTATTTAATTAAAAATTATATACACAAAACATCATTCATGATCGATATACACAACAATGCAACATACAAGAACTAATCAAAGTATTCTTTATTTGATAACCTTTGTATGGTTCATCAGCACATAAGCCTTCAATGATATAAGGTTGTTTGTAAATCTGTCCAGTAACTATGGCACTGATCAATCATGTAAGTTAAATTTATATTGCACCACATTCTGTAAGTTTATTATTATTTAACAAGGTGTAGTCAAATATAGAAAAACTATGAATTTTAAATGTAACTTACGATTTCCAACATTATCACGGTAATTAAATTTAACAAAATCTTTTTTAGCTTTATTTTGACTATCACCATTCAATCCAACATCAAAATCATAAGATTAATATTATGTAAGATTAATTGCTGGTTATTATACTTGGCTGATATCACAGAATGACATATTAATGAACCATCATACTAAAAGTTCTAATAATTCTCTACATCACAAATTCAAAAACAATGGTTAGCTAGTAAAAATATCCATGAAAACCAAAGGCTATTCGCTATAGTACCTCACACAGAATCTTTGTTTATGTTTTTGCTGCTACTTACTATGCGGAAAGACTTATAAAAATATTAAATTTGTAATAATATCGTTATTAACATTAACCAGTAATACATAAATTACAATTCTTTCTGGTTATAGTTTCATTTCACACAATTATTTAAACAGAGCTACAATATACATAGACTTAACTAAGCGCATAGCATATATCGTAATCACATAGAGAAATATGTGGTAGCAAATGAAGTGGTATTAAGGTTAACTGTCTTACCTACTGGTGTTAAAAAAACAGAAATAAATAAAAATGTTTATTCTGTATGTCTGTCGGCGTACAGCGCAAGAACTTAGCTCTCGGTATACGGCATTTTGGCAGGAGTTAATTCGTGAATGTGACGGAAATGTGTAACAGGAAGTGGGAGAAGCGCACGCTATTCAATTTTCCTGCAGTAGGCGCTCGTGCTGCAGTAAGTCAGCGATCGCAAACATTTCCATTCCACAAAAGAGAGAGAAGAAGACGTGAAAGAAGATACAGCTGTTTACCGTTCATTCCATTAACCGTAGTCTTGAACAGTGCGACGCATTGCCATGATGCTTTTCTAATACGTTATGAATACGTTATGAAATAATAATGTATGATATATAGTAAAAAAATGTAATATATTTACATACGTTGGATTAAAATACGCGTTGTGCTGTTAAATAGTTTTTGTTGCGATAGGTTCGATGTTACACTTCACTGGCAAATACTGAAAGACTCGAAAAATTTTTTTTGAAGTGAAACTTCCTTGGGCGCCTTGAGAGAATAATTTCAAGGCCGAATTTTAATGCAACGTTTTTGTGAAACATTGTTCTGGGAAGTTTCTGACTTGAAAAGGACAGAGTATACGTACTTGGCCAAAGAGATATAAATAGATCACTATGGTATTTACGTTGCAGAGCTCGTTTACGTTCTCCTGATTGTGCGATAATTCGTCACCCACCAGAAAATAGAAAAATAATGAGATAGATCAATGAAAGTCTAAGAGAGAGAATTTGCGCACACGCTTGTTTCAGAAAATAGATATAAGTATCCTATTCAGTCAGCTGCGAATGCCTTGAATTTTATAATTGCTACCGGCGTTTCTCCCTGTTCAACCAGCAGCGTAGAGAGCGGTGATGAGACAGTCCCTGCATTTCCCGCATATATGATAGCGGTACCTGTTATAAATTCCACAATTTCGTTCAGAGATTCGACGTGTTCCAAATGATAGAATTGTTTGAAGAAACAGTAAACACGCACAGTTTGAACTGCCAAAGAGGTTTCGCTTTCCATCACGTATACCGGGTTACACGCGCTCTTTTTTTCTTTCTTCCCGCAGTGTGTGGCTGGCAACCAATAACCATGTTCCGCCCCCCTTTCACAGTCCCCGGCCACATGGGGTGCGGCGTGTGTGTGTGTGCGTGTGTGTGGAACAACACGAAGCGAGCTGCAGGAACACGTTCCGACCCTGCTCCATTACGCCAGACAAATGGAGTTAATTAAAACGAACGCTGTTTCCATTAGATACTCTCTGTTGTATCTCATGCGAGCCCAAATGGGGTAGTATAAAGGGCTGAGAAAAAATTTTTTTTTTTGAGCTTGCCAGTGATATGTAACATCTAATCTCGGTAACTAGAAAAATTCATGTTTTCTCATGTTGCAAATACACTTATAATACGAAACTCAGACTCGAAATGTAAAAGCAATTATTCTTTAAAATCATGTCGAGCGTGATAACTAGATAGATGAAAATTGTATTTTCAACTTCATTTCTGGACGCTAATCACACGTAGATTTCGCACCCGCCGCTAAAATTCGTTGCCGGAGCAGTTAGATTGACTATAGAATTGTTCAATAAAATGTCTCCGAAAACAAAACAAAAAGAACACTTTAACAAATACATAATCACAGCTTTGTACCTGATTTTTGACAAGAAATGTAACTAAACTACTGCTCTTCTTGTTAAAATACTTCTCTTTGGCTTTCTGAAATTCGGTTTGCGGTATCCACCGCAGATGGCAGCACCGGCAAACGGAATCTCTCTGATTCTTTAGCGTAAAACAGAACCGACGTTCATTTGATTTGCTTGCTCCAAAGATTCAGTATGAGAGGCGCAGAAATAAGAGAATGAATTTAGCATTTAGTTTTGCAAGACAAACTTTAGTTTAACTCTTACATCTTGCGATGCGAGCAGGACAAAATAACTCTTGCGTTATACGATATATATAATCTGTAATAAATAAACTTTAATCATGCTAAAAACACGGTTAAAATGAGTTTAATGAATGAATACTGTTTTAAAATCTAAGTGAAATGATTAAATAAGTTATATCTTAGGTTTTAAAAAAACTATTGCAATTAATCAAAAATGATAGATTGTAAATAAACAAGTTCATTAAACATGTATGGTAGATTTAACTGCACCAAACAGTTAAATTACTATCTTGAGTCCTACCTTGCAGATAGGTTAACACTTGTCCAAACTAACAAAATTTGTACTCTTCGGATAGCTCTTAAGCAGTGCGATGACCAGTAAATCCGTAAAAAAATGCAAACAAACATGTTAATAAATAGGTATAGGCATTATCCCGAAAAAAAATTCTAAACGCCCATTAGACTGTAACATGGTTTTCCCGCGCCAGCGGTTTCTTCTTTGCAATTGGCAGCCGCCTGCAAGAGAAGCCATTGCCTTATTTTACCGAGCTATTCAGGATACGTTTACTTTCACACTGAATTTTCGTGATTGGTGGGCTGACAGGGGAACATGTACCTGGTAGAAATTGGACCATTCATGAAACACAGACGAGGCTACAGTTTTTGAATTCTCAGCTAGTGTATAAATATATATTTTTTAAATACATGGACATATTGATTAGTCATGATGTTCAACTCCGAGCGAAATGAATTCCAGACATGTAACGCCTTAGCACTGGAAGACGCGCCGCATCCTAAGTTCTTTATGACAAGGTGTGAAGTTGAAAGATAGCATAACACGCAAAACTTAACCCCGGAAGGAAAATTTTTCACGCATGGAAAATACTCGATGCGAAAGAAATCGAACCAGGTATAATTGGATAACCAACCCAGAATGCAGACCTAAAGACCAAAAAGCTCAACAAGCAAACAACTTAAAGGAAAAAAATTACATTGTTTCCCCTTTTGCGTCCATTCGTGGTGAGAAAGAGTACAAGCAACCGAAAGTATTTTATCGTCAATGTCGAAGAAACAAGTGTCGATCAAATGACTATCCTTCATATGACGTTTCGGTTAAGTGAATTTCGGCCAAACGATGTTATTTTCGTTCTCCTCCTTGTTGATCGAACGATATAAGGTTAACTGCCCGTCAGTTAAATGACTTCAAGCGTATCAACTGTCAATCTACTGCCTGTTGGTTAAACATTTGCGATACACTGCTGTGCCAAAAAAAAAAAACATTTAGAGCAAGTATATACTTTTATGAAGTATTTTAAGGGAAGACAGCCAGGAATTCTAATTGTTTGGTTTATGAGAGCGAGAGAAATTTTAAATGCGGCGATAAGGACTTCCTACTAAAGTATCTCGGGTAATTTCCAACCAAAATGAGCGAACGAAGAGAATAAAATACATCGTTGTGTTTTACTATTCTATCTGAAAGCCGTTGGACGTATTCAACGGCTGTAAACTGGCCCCATTAAACGTGGGTTTTTATTTACCCCCGCTCTCTCTCTCTCTCACTCTCTCTCTGAGCGACGCGAAGAGAACGAGTAAATGGTTGTAAAACGAACCGGGAGGGGGGGGGGGGACGACTTACGGTGCCGGATTCCGGACGGGGCGTCTGCTACGACCAGCAGTCCGGTGCCATATTTCCTCTTACCACTTCTCCCGCTGTTGACCAATCACTAGGGTCCGGAAAAATTCGGGGGTTCAATGACCTCCAGGATGAAATCCATAGTTCAACGTACACTCGGTTAAATGTCACACACTCGTTGGCTGCTCTCTTGTGAGACGTCCCAGCGTAGCAGCCTGTGATTCGATAAAGCTTTTGTCGTGGGTTTCTCATTGGCCCAGAGTCATAAAGGTGTGTTGTGAGCCAATAGCAGAGGCAGCACTGAGGTGTAAATATTTGTATTTTAGCCTATCGCAAAATGAATTCGCGAATTTTTCCGGTCTTTACCAATCACCTTCTTCGCCTGCTCTTCGACATCCGGTAGGTACCGACGTCCCTGAAAGTCTCCCCTCGAGCCCCAAAGACCAGCGAGTCAGATGTTCCGCGGTGACGTAGACTTCATGTCTGGACACGAGAGAACAATAAACTAAATATAAACGTAAGTGTGTGGCCTCACCCCCCCCCCCCCCCATGCGCATAAACAGAAATTTAACAGCTAAACTGTAAAAAAATTTGGCTGTCTGTAAAGTCAGTTTACGGACGATAGTTTAACGTGACGACGTCATAACAAAACATTGATGAAATTATTGCATACTTTATGAATAAAATTGAATAATTTTTATTTAAATATTAATAGAATAAATAGGTACTTGAAATTATGTTTATAATCAGATTTTTAAAATGTAAGAATAATTAAATTTTATTGCCGAAATTGTTGTTTTAATAAGCAATGAAAAACATATTAACTTTTCACTTCACTTTATAAACAGTCGAGTGGAAGAGAGATAGATGCGGCGCAAGCGTACAATGAGCGTAACGGGACACAGCGTAACGGAACAATGTTCGTAACGGGACACTTTTTCGAGCGTGCAGCCTGCTTTCATCGATTTATAAGACGTTGTGACGTCAAAAACTCACTTATGTATTGTTGTTAATGTAATAAAAATATTCACGTAAAATCAAATAAGTTTGTAAATTTGCGCATTTGCGTGAAAACAACTGTGTCAATGCTGAACAGTGTTCGCAGTAATACTGGGTTTTGGTATCTTACACGGGCGTTTGTGCTTTTTTTAGACACCGGTACCTCCAATAGTTAAGTTATTAGAAAATAGTTCTTTAATAGCTTTCCAGTATCAACTGTGCACATTTAATAAGCATAATAAACCAAATAATTTTTAATTATTGAATATTTGGTTAAATTTTTATATGTTTTTAAACTTGTGCTTAAATGAAACATCAAAGAAAATATATAATTATGGGCCAATTTTCGTAAGGAATACTCAGTTTTGTCTCAATAAACTTATTTCATATATGCAAAAATAACCAGAGCCATGTGTTGTAAAAAGTTAAAATAATTTAATTGTAGTGTTACAAAATATTTATTTGCGATTTGTTTCCAAAAGAATATTTTGTAAAAATATAATATTTTTCTTTTGTGTAGAGTACATAAGAATGTATAAGCATACGCGTAAGTATGCGAGTAAGTATTGTAGAATGAAAGTATGAACGTTAGTGTGCCATACATGAAGTAAATAAATATGCAAGTGTGTTTGGACTCAAATTAAATAATTACTTCCATACAAGTGTTTACATTAATATTGAACAATGAGTATTTTTAATTTTTTAAATTTGATTGAATGTATACTTTAACAACTGTATTTATAACATAACCCTGGTCCTTTTATTATTTTATTTCTATTAATTATTTGCATGCAAAATTAAAGTTAGCTTGTCATTACGTCAAGAAAGTATAACTTCTAACGCGCGTCAAAAGTACACACACCCACATTTTGAAGTATTGTTACGAGGCTACCAGAGACAAGGTCCGGCCAGCTATAACGGCGCGCGAGCCAGGCAGATCCCTGGGAAGATACCCGCCTCCTTGAGGAGCACGAAACATGTAACAACCTTGCCCCATCCTCCACCGCTACACGAAAATCCCATCAGCGGCCTTTCCCAGGGCCGTCGCGCGACGTGGCGTAGCTAGGACACCATTGTTCTGGCAGTTTCGAGCGTCATGTCAGAACACGACATATATAAGCGCTATGAGACCTTCCCGTGGGTAACCCCAGGCAGGCATGGAAGGCAACGCTAACTTTAGGCAAGGGGTAGGTAAAGAAGCTAGTGATGATACCGGCGACTGCCCAGAGTGACCTCTTGAGCTCCAGAGTGGAGTGGAGAGGGTGAGTGACCGTCTTGGCGAGCGATAGCGGTCGACGAGAGACGGGCTAAGTGTGCGGGGATCGGAAAATCGGGGACGGTTTGAGTGACACGAAGCGAAGTATTGGGACGGACGTGCGCGGTAATAGTCTAACAGTAGTGAAAGCCAATGTCCATCCGAGCTCGAGTTGGGAGAGTAAATAGTGTGATTAATTTGTAGACAGTCATAAATTGTTATATTTCAAGAAAATGTGTACGTATTATTTAATGAAATAAACCCTAATTAATTAAATATTTCGTACCTTCCTCCCCCTCTTGTAACAGTATAATCGTTTAAGTGAATTATTGAATAATATGAATAGTCGTTTAGGTATGTTATTATAGCGTTAAGTTTCTATTTTATTGCGCATTGCGGCCACGTAGGCATTTTTATTTGTGATTTCTGGTAGGAGCAATAACCACTTGTGTGGAAGGGAGCGCGCAGAATGATCAAACCACGTTCAACATAATTCGCCCTTTAACCGGGGCAAGCTATTTGCTCGTGTGTTGCGTGTCGGGATTCCAAAACGTGCCTAAAGGCGAGGACTCGGCAAACACTTTCAGATGTGGCCCTCCCCTCCCCCCCCCCCCAATTTTCCACGTGCTTATGAACCCGTCCTGGGGGGTTTGTTTATCCTCTCCCGCGAACCCTTCGTGAAATGAGGTCGGAAACGGGGCGGATGTTAATGAGATGTTTCACGGACGTTTAAATCGCTGGGGTGGAATTCTTCCGCCATGAGAGCATTTGGGGATGGAAAAAATAAGCTCAAACCGCTTCGTCCAGCGGTACGCGTAATCAATTCAACGAATGGGAAAAAAATTTAATGACTGTTCATGCACGTGCGATGTATCTATTTTTGATGTGTAACATCATAGCTCACTGTAGGTACCACAAAAGCTTATTTGATGGGAGTAATGTTTTTGGAACGTAACGGAAGTCACATGGAACGGAAATGTGTAACCTCTGCGTTGCCATCTGTGGCGCATTGCACGAACGAATGTTCACAAATACAAAGGGAAAATTTATAATATCAACCTTAAAGTGAATTGTAGAAAGATGAGCAGTATATTATTAAACTTTTGACGTGACGTCTAATAAATCGATGAACGCCGGCTGCACGCACGTAAAAGTGTCCCGTAACGCACATTGTTCCGTTACGCTGTGTCCCGTTACACACATTTTTCTGTTACGTTGTACGCTTGCATTGTACGCTTGCGCTGCATATATCTCTCTTCCACTCGACTGTTTATAAAGTGAAGTGAAAAGTTAATGTGGTTTTCATTGCTTATTACAACAACAATTTCGGCAATAAAGGTTAATTATTCTTGCATTTTAAAAATCTGATTACTAGTATAATTTCAAGTACTTATTCTTTTAGTATTAAAATTAAAATGAGTCAATTTTATACATAAAGTATGCAATTATTTCATCAATGTTTTGTTATGACGTTGTCACGTTAAACTATCGTCCGTCAACCGACTTTACAGACAATCAATTATTATTTTTTTTTTTTTTGGAAAATCAGGTCCAAAGCCGGGATATAGTACTTATTTATGCATATTTAACTTTATCTGAGTCTTTTAATTGTATGGTTTAAACTTCCGCTCTGAAAATCGAATGATTTAATATTCGACGTACATGCTCTGGCAACGCTTTCTAGCGGCTGGTGCGGAAACTACGCGTGGTTCGCCTCCGCCCACCACATTTCACACAAACAAGGGGAGACATTATAGTATTAACTAATTAATACAATTAAACAAGATAAGCAATATTTCAACATAATCACGTGTCGAAAAGTCAGAGTTTAGTAAAATCTGTTTCGCTTTTATTGGAGGTGTTTAATTATATAGTTTAAAATTTCGGTCCGCTAAAAAAATTATTTAAAAGACAACATAGGTGCTCCGGCAGCGAATTCAGGCGGTGGGTGCGGTTACCACGTGTGATTCGCGTCTGTTAAATTAATTCAAAACTAAATTTTTGTATATGTTTATTACGCTCGGCATTAATTTAACGAATTCTACTACGTTAAATGTTGTGTTCGAGTTTCGTATTTAAAGTGCATTTGCAACATGAGAACATTTGAAGTTAGTTGCTCGTTCCTGGGGTTAAAAGTTACACATTTCTGGCGAGTACATGTTTCCCCGCCTCCCTTCATTTCTTACATGTTAAAGGCCGGCCCCTAGCAAGTGGGCTACCCGCCTAGCTGCCGCGTCATACCTGTCGCCTCAGCCGTGCTGGTGAGGGGTAGAGAGGCGGTTTATGTGTAGGTGTGTGTGTGAATGTACGTGTTTGTGTGCAGACAGTAACGGGATTTACCGAGACGTTACAACGCTGGTAACGACGCGGGTGGCCGTTTCCGTAAGCATCGCTTTGCCGCCAATCCTTTGTTCCTCCTTAATGGCAGAGCATCTTATCCCGCGCGTGTGTTTTCGAGGTACCTCCGTGGCTAGCGTCCCGCCGATAATATTTAAGCGGCACTATTTTCTAACCCGTGTTGTTTCTCGTGCCCTCTCGGGTAAGTTCACAAAACGTCCCGTTTCGCCGTTAAATTTCTTCTCCCGCTACATGCCTGGAGGGGAAACTCCTGTTTTCACGTCTCCGAATTGCTGAAGTAAGGAAGTGGAAGTTTAAAAGGACACTCAGAATGTCTGCTGGAAAAGGAAAAAATATATATATTTATTTTTTGTATTGCTTTTTGAAAACTTTATGGTAAAAAAAATAAATTGCCATCATGTTGGTTTCGTCATAGCCGAAGATATAGCTGTGATGAAACGTGTACGGAAAATAATAAAACAGAAGGTTTGTCATAGATCCAAACAGAATTTTGTCTAAGAACTTTTGCTTCTCTCTAAACAAATAATTTTACATTTCTTTATCAGTGAAAATGGGGAAATTAAACAAATTTATCTAGTACATGAAAATTGTTTGGCCTCTACGCGTGTGGACAGTTAATTTATAAAAATATTTTAGAATGATATTTTAGGTATTTAGCCAATAGGCTATCTAGAATTAAGAAAAAAACTCGACTTCTTCAATATGTTACCACTGGTAAAAAATTACAGTTTATACTTAAATAATTTAAATAAATTTTCAAATGGATACAATCTTTGTTTTTGTAAAACTAAAAAGAAAATTTTTAACTGATGTAGAGATTTCTTTTATCCTTTCAGTATTCGTATACTAAAGTGGACTGGATAGTTTATATCTCAATGATACATGAATTTTATCAAACTTGGAATTTGTGTGTAGTGGTGTACTATATAATAGACATAATAATTCGTAGCTAATAAAAAAATTATTATAATTTTAAATATTTCAATGTTATGTTTATAACTAATATTATAAAGATATGTTAAACGTATTACTATATGAACCCCTTACAAAAATTGATTTGTTAAAGGGGAAAAAAATACTTACTGATTAAATGCGCGTTCAAACCTTCGTTCCAGGGCACGCGCGCGCTGGCTGGCTGCGCGATGCTCGTTGCAGGGCCCCGCCCTTCACGGTAAACGGGAGGGGGGAGGGTTGCGCGGCCCCAGAGCGAGCATCCGGCCCCGGACGGAGCCTGGGAAGAGTTTATCCGACAGCAACGCGCGCGCCGGCTGGCTACGCGAACTCGCGCGATGCTCGTTGCGGGGCTCCACCCTTCACATGAAAAGGAGGGGGGGGGGAGGGTTGCATGGCCCCAGAGCGAGCATCCGGCCCCGGACGGAGCCTGGGAAGAGTTTATCCGACAGCAACGCGCGCGCCGGCTGGCTACGCGAACTCGCGCGATGCTCGTTGCGGGGTTCCGCCCTTCACATGAAAAGGAGGGGGGGAGGGTTGCGCGGCCCCAGATAGAGCATTCGCCCCCGGACGGAGCCAGGAAGCGGCGCGAGGGGGGGAAAGAGCGCTAATCTGACAGCAGCGCACGCACATGAGAGAATAGCGAGGGGGGGGGGGGGGGACGGCGTTGGACGCTGATACGCCAGAGATAAACACGAGCGCAAAGCATTTTATTAGCCCATAAATAATTGCGAGCCAACGAACCGACAACGAAAGCACTCAAATTACGGACTCTGTGGACACAACGAGCAGCGCCGCGACGTGAGAAGTGGCCGGGGAAATTATGCGCTTCCAAACCGTGAACTCGCGAGGGGGAATCCCTTTTTTTTTTTTTTAAGTTATTCTTATTTAGGCGCGTTATGAAAAAAATTGACGAGGGTGAATTTTGACGATGCGCGCGCATATTGTAATATTTTATTCAGAATGACAAAAAAGCTACTTAAATATAAAACATTATAAATGTGCTTTTAAATATTACACTATAGTGATTGATATTGAATAATGGTCCATAACATTAAATAATGTAATTATTGTGAATATTAGTATAAACATTTTCTATTATATTAATATAAGTGAGTTTATGTTCCCATGTGTATAATTTATTTGTCTTTTAAATTATTACATAATTATTTAATAAATAATTTAAAATTAATAAAGTGGAACAAACTTGCAGCATATTTATTGATTTTCATTATTGATTAAAATGTTTCTATGTTATTTTATAAATAAACGTGTTTATATTAATATCGAATAATGAGTATTATTTAAAAAATTAATTTGATATAATTTATTCTTTATTTATATTAATTATTTGTATGCAAAATGTAAGTAAGGTTTTTTATTAATTCAAGTTAGTGTAATTTCTAACGCACCTATTTATTTGTAACTGCCAGTACCACCAGGAACTACCCCATTAGTGACTCAAGGTAATTCTGCACATTACGAAGTTCTAGTGTTTCAATTCGTGACTGCGGCTGGGACGGAAATTCCGCCTGTTCGACAGCGTCACTAGACTTTCCTGCCAACACGGCACTTGAACGTTAGCCGAAGCTAAGTATTTTACGAAGCCATATTTGTCTATGTTGAAGCGAAGATGAATTTTTTGCTAAGTATACTCGTATTGGACATGTCTATACTACTAACAAAATTTCAAACTTAAAATAAATTTATTTGCATAAGAGATTGTTAAGAAATAAGGCTTAACTGTTTTAAATAAATGTACTATATACAACTTGTTAATGATACATTAAAATAGTATGATAAAAAGAATCATTCTAATTCTCTAATATACATATTGAAATAATTAATTACAATTTTAATGTAAATTTTGATACTTTGTACTATTTAAATTATTTAAAAATAATAATTTAATCCTATATTTATAACGTCCGTTTCACTTCGACCAAAAACAGTTTAAAAATATGAAACAAATTAATCACATATTTTGATAGAAAATAATAAATTTCACATAAGGTTTGTCAATAACAGCAAAGCTGTAAAATTTGTATTTATTTTGGTTCGAAACTGTTGCAAATTCATACAATCATGTGGTTACGGCAACGTTTTGGTCGACACTGTAGTCGCAGAGTAGGTAACTGCTCCCTGATGATGGTGACTGCAATGTCGACCGAAACGTCGGTGAATTATTCACCAAGGACACGGCTACAACCCAGAAGCCAAGCTAATTCAGACAATGGCCGTGAATGCCTGCGAATATTATTTACCAAATCTTGCTATGAATGTATTGCATAAAAATATTATACGGCAAAATGTTTTTCTAATAAGCATAGAATATTTTTATTTTTATCAAATATTTAAATTTTTTTAACACATAGTTTGGTTTTTAAACAATTACTATTTTACATGTACCTTAATAATGTTTAAAAAGTAAAAATTGTAATGTTTTTTAGAAATATTTTTTGAAAGACTACAAATTACTGAGAAGTATAAAAAAACGAGACAGAAAATAAAAAATCGGACCTACTCGCTGAAAGTTTTACCAGATTTTCTCAGAGTATAAAAAAACCAATTATAGTTGGAGTGTTGAGTTTCGGTAATTTGCGTTTCTCAAAGCAATGCAAATTAGCGTTCCCGTCTACCAATGTTCTCTGCCGTGGGAAATAACTCTGTTGCTTTGTCTTACCTAGCGCCTTGAAAATGGCTGGTTTCAACTTGCTATGGTAATCACTCGTGCTGTAGCGGTACAAAATAGCGCCTGATGGTGCGATAGTCTGGCAACCCGCCACACTGCCCGGCACGCATGGGTCGCGAGCTATCCAGGCGTCAAAGGACGAAGTTTCGCCAACTGAAAGGTAAATTGCTCTACGCGATGGCGTCCTGGATATTTCCTTCAGTTAACCGTCCACTACTATAACTTGCATGTGATATTCCCCCACAAGGGAAATAACACCTATCAAAATATTTATGAGACCGTAGCTACTTTATGATGACTGAAATAAATTGGGTTCTAGAGAGGAGATCAAAAGGAACCAAAGATCAAAGAAGAAGTACTTAATGAAAGGAGAATATGTAAAAGATACCTAACTAAGGGGTGACATAGTTTATTTTAAAATTGAACTAATACTCCAAATATGTCAGGTGTTAAGAGTTGGAAACTTTTATAAACTTATTTTTCTAACAGTCAATGAAGAAAACACCATGAGAGCTTCATGTAAAGTTTAAGACTGTCATAGTAACTTTAAAAATACCACAATCAATATTTTTACGTTTCTCAGTTAAGAAAGCCTAAATATATAAACAAAATGCTATACAATAAATATTTTTCACAGTCCAAATTACTATAGAATGATAATCAGAAGTTTAATTATAAAAATAAATTAACATACATTTCTTGTTTTCTTTCTGAAAATTAAATCCTCAGTGATAATGTTTTATTTTAATTTAAAACTAACCAAAACAAAAATAAACTTCAAAAATTAATGTATTCTTGTTTTGAAATTGTCATTGCAATTATAAACTGTTTTGCTACAGATTGTGATAAAAATTATAACAAATATGACTAGCAATGTAAACTAGAGCTTGGATGTTTTATAAATGTTGTATTTTTCACGGGTATAAAAATATATTTTTCTTTGAAAGTTAACTGAGCTTGAATAGTTTAATATATATTTTAATTTAATGAACGAACATAGAAATAGGGACGCAATTGTTAAGATGCCCTGCGTTTCAAAGTATATTTTATCGTGTAAATTAAAATAATTAAGTAATTAAGAGCGTAATTTATTTTTAGCATTTTTTTCTTAATCTGAAATTTTTTGTTACCCACGATTAAGACTTTTGGCACGACACAATAAAATACCGTTTTCTGGTAGGCGCGCCATAGCTTCTGTGTTTTGCGCACCATGTTTTGTGTGACGGGTCGTTCCATAATTTTCGTCTTTCTGTGTTGGTACGCGAGCTGAGCATCGTTGCGGCCTGCTGGATAGAAGCAGCAGACCGAGGTGGTCATGCTGACCGCTCTCGTGCGCCAGACTCGTCGTTCCCACCCGGACCGTGTGAACCACCCACGAGTCCGTCATCCCACCCGGACAGTGTGAACCACCCACGAGTCCATCATCCCACAAGGACCGTGTGAACAACCCACGAGTCCGTCATCCCACAATGACCGTGTGAACCACCCATGAGTCCGTCATCCCACCCGGACCGTGTGAACCACCCACGAATCCGTCATCCCACCCGGACAGTGTGAACCACCCACGAATCCGTCATCCCACCCGGATCGTGTGAACCACCCACGAGTCAGTCATCCCACCCGGACCGTGTGAACAATACACGAGTCAGTCATCCCACCCGGACCGTGTGAACCACCCACGAGTCCATCATCCCACAAGGACCGTGTGAACAACCCACGAGTCCGTCATCCCACAATGACCGTGTGAACCACCCATGAGTCCGTCATCCCACCCGGACCGTGTGAACCACCCACGATTCCGTCATCCCACAAGGACCGTGTGAACAACCCACGAGTCCGTCATCCCACAAGGACCGTGTGAACCACCCACGAGTCCATAATCCCACAAGGACCGTGTGAACAACCTACGAGTCCGTCATCCCACCCAGACCGTGTGAACCACCCATGATTCCGTCATCCCACCCGGACCATGAGAACCACCCACGAATCCGTCATCCTACCCGGACCGTGTGAACCACCCACGAGTCCATCATCCCACAAGGACCATGTGAACAACCCACGAGTCCGTCATCCCACCCGGACCGTGTGAACCACCCATGAGTCCGTCATCCCACCCGGACCATGAGAACCACCCACGAATCCGTCATCCCACCCGTACCGTGTGAACCACCCACGAATCCGTCATCCCACCCGGATCGTGTGAACCACCCACGAGTCAGTCATCCTACCCGGACCGTGTGAACCACCTACGAGTCCGTCATCCCACCCGGACAGTGTGAACCACCCACGTTTCCGTCATTCACACGCCCTGGCAGCGGGCGTATCGGCAGAGAATACAGCGCCGATAGCACGAGTGAGAGAGGTGCCTGGGTACAGTGAGCCAGACATCTGCCTGGTAATTACCGTTAGTGCATCTTGCATCATGACTACTGATGTTGCACTTGCTGGAATGAACGGTAAATGTTTGGATAATTTTTTGCTGCTTCGCAACGCAATTTGGCTGGGCTGTCCTTTAACGACACATTTTGCTAAACGAATTGCATTACGAAATTAACTGCAGAAAAGCTGAATTGGAAAATTTTTGACGTGACAACGTCTAATAAATCGATGAACGCCGGCTGCACGCACGAAAAAGTGTCCCGTAACGCACATTCTCCCGTTACGCTGTGTCTCATTACGCCGCATCTATCTCTCTTCCACTCGATTGGAACAACCCTCGATTTGACTTTTTCGAGGCACATTAAACTTGAAACACTCCCATTCGTTTCCTACCTTTCCTATCATCGTCAAATCCTTAACAGAATAACACAGATTGGAAGAAGTTAAATAGCAAACATGTATAAAAGTTATAGTTAAAATAATCTGTTCGTTAAAGTAATAAACATATTTAAATTAATGAGTGCAAATAAAAGTCAATTTATCTATTAAATTGTAGATTTCATTTCACTCCTTCTTTGTATCCATACAAAATACTGATAATTCAATAAAAATGATTCAATTTTATTCATAATGTTTCATCATTTTTTTTGTTATGACGTTGCCTCGTTAAACTATTGTCCGTAAACCGACTTTACAGACAAACAATTTTTTTTTCTGTTATCGAAACAGCCAGCTTTTGGCGGCGATGAACTCGATCTAACAGTTACAGCTCAACCTCATCACGATTGATAGATTTGTTATTCTTTGGTGAAATTATAGAGGCTTAATGCACAAATGCCATGACCTTCTTTACATCTCGTACATTTCTGGGAAGATATATTTTCTGGTCCAGACGATTGCAAGAGAAGTGGGCGCGGCCCTCGTGTTTGGATCAGGCTATAAGTAAATAGCTTGCGACGCGAGTAAGTGCGAGCATGCCCTATTGAAAGCGACAGGGCGATGGGATGAAAAGACTTAAGTTTTTCTTGCATGAGATTTTTTGCACAATTAATTTACCGTCACGATCCATAAGACAGTTTGACATCGCGCGTAGTAACGTCCAACTTTTCTCCAACCTATTTGTGCAAATTTAAGTTTTCCTTTCTTGTATTTCGAATGAATATTACCTTACGTAGGTATCAGTATTCGCTTTAACGCTTACGTCAAGGTTGAAAGACTAACAGCTGTGAGCTGGAAGCGTGTGTTAGCGCATATTGTTGCGTGGTGATGAACTGTAAATCAAATTACGACAGCATTTAAATTATTTTTATAAATATTATTCCATTTTCATTCTCAATGTTTTAACTAAATTGGGTAATTCGGAGATGCATCCCAGTAGCGAGTATAGATTACCACTGTGTATTCACCCAGGTAATAATTATGATTGTGGATATTATAATATCATTGGTTTAAAATTTCGTAAAGTAAAGAGAATAATAAACAATATTTTAAGTCTTTTATTTTGTTTGTGCTAAAATCAGAGTAAAAGAATTAGATGATTAATTTTGGGTAATATGAACTTGGCTCTGAATTTAAATTTTGTGTTTATCAGCTGCAATGTTAAAAGTATAAAAAGCATTTGGGTAAAAAAATACAGTCATTGATGCATGATTAAATACATAAGTAAACATGACTAGAAAATGATAAAATGTGGCATTACGATATAAAAGGTCACATAAATTAAAATAATTTATATTATAGTACTAAATATATAAGCTGTTTAAAGTTACAGTGTCAAAGAGGTTTCTCTGCACACTTAGGGTGGTATCCCAAGACGTTCGGGTAAGTTAGCGAACAAGAACTGCATTGTTGGGACACAACCGTGACATAACTTTCGAGCCGTATTCCAGAACATGTCCAAAACCGAATCCGAGCAAGGGTACAAATTGGCAGCCTTTTTTTCATAAACGGTACCCTGTGCGAGGGTAAAAACTGGTTTTACAGCCATCGATACAATTTGTACGGCAAAACTACCAGAGGAATCAGCACGGTAGCACGAAAATAGAACCGCCTTTCTAATTTTCTCAAGTACTTTTTAAGTTGCGATTATTTCTTGTTATGAACTTTAAAGTGTGAAGAATGTATTTCAGCATAGTCTCGCCATCATGAAGTTTCACTTGACACACCAAGACGCTAGGTACGTTCGCCGATAATCACTAAAATGACTATATTCGAGTTAAATGGTTCCAGACGCGGGACAATCATCTTGATGAATTCAACGTAAAAGTGAGCTCTGTGCATGCGCGGAATTTGGGTAACAGATAAGTCACGGATAGGACACAAAAATTCCGTTCCTTAGAAATAAGGGAGTGGCCAGGTCCTATCGTGCACTAGAAATACTGTTAGGGTACATGTGTAGCATATTCGACACCTAAACCCTTATCCGTGTGCCGTGGAATACCGGCCTACATGCATCTACAAGTTCCGTCCGAGCGAACTGAAAAGGGCAGAAAGCAATGCGATGGGTGTCAAAGAAAGGGGTAGAAAAAAAGGAAACCCAAAAAAATAGCCACGTTGGGATGGATTCCCTGGAGAGAGAGGAAATCCCTGGGATTCAAGGGAATCTCCCCTTTGCCCGGCGGGAAGAGGCGCATGGTCCCGAGGGAGTTTAGGGAGTTGCGTGCTGCATTCCAGACCGCTTCAGCCAGACTCCCGAAAGTAAAAGTTGTTCAAGTGCGCGAAACGTTATGGGGCTTGTCACGATCTTTGTAGTGTGATATTCAGAAGAAACTACACACCGTTGCAAGACATAGCGAACAAAAGCTCACAAACGAAACAACTTAAAAGTATTACCTGCGTTATGAATTTTAACAAGTTGGGCAGCATTTTAATACAATTCCTCGTCGAAAAACCAGATCCAAAGCCGGGATTTACTATTTTTTTGACGTGACAACGTCTAATAAATCGATGAACGCCGGCTGCACGTATGAAAAAGTGTCCCGTTACGCACATTGTCCCGTTACGCACATTATCCCGTTACGCACATTATACTCTTGCGTCGCATCTATCTCTCTTCCACTCGATTGGAACAACCATCGATTTGACTTTTTCGAGGCACATTAAACTTGAAACACTCCCATTCGTTTACTACTTTTCCTATCATCGTCCTATCCTTAACAGAATAACACAGATTGGAAGGAGTTAAATAGAAAACATGTATAAAAGTTATAGTTAAAATAATCTGTTCGTTAAAGTAATAAACACATTTGAATTAATGAGTGCAAATAAAAGTAAATTTATCAATTAAATTGTAGATTTCTATTCACTCCTTCTTTGTATCCATACAAAATAGTGATAATTCAATAAAAATGATTCATTTTTATTCATAAAAGTATGCAATCATATCATCAATGTTTTGTTATGACGTTGTCTCATTAAACTATCGTCCGTAAACCGAATTTACAGACAACCAATTTTTTTTCAATTCTTAATCGCTTTCATCGGAGCCGTTTCATTATATAGTTTAAAATTTCGGTCTGCTAATGAAATGATTCAATAGTCGACATAGCTGCTCAGACAACGAATTCTAGCGGCGGCTGCGAAGCTACGTGTGATGCGCTTCAAGAAAACACAATTTGCGTTAGTATTTATCACGCTCGGTGTTATTTTTAAGAATTTTCTACGTTAAATTTCGTGTCAGAGTTACAAATTATAAGTGTATTTGTTCCATGAGAACACGTGAATTTTCTTGTTGCTAAGGTTAGATGTTACTCATCTCTGGCGAGTACTTAAAGACTCGCCCACATATTTTTTTGTTGAGAATTTTGAAAGATTTTACCCTAAAAAATGTTCATGTAATTTACGAATGATTTATATGTTATAGAATGGGCTGGTGCTTAAAACCTTTCATTTTTCCCATTGAACAGAATTTAAGTCGGTTTTACGGTTTGGACTTAGTTTTACTGTCAAATTAAAAGTTCGAAGATTATGTATTTATAATTTAATTACAGGTATAGCAGGTTTCTCTGTTTAATTACATTTGTGTGGCTTTATAAAACGAAAAATAAAGAAAAATAATTTTTAATTTATGTTATAAAAATAAATTAAATTAATTTGATGTTTATCATCTAAACATAAATGAAAATCCTTATCATTTGGTTAAGTAATTTAGTAAAATCTTTATACAAAGTATTAAAAATACAAACAGATAATAGCCTGAAAGGTAAAAAAAAAGTATTTTAAACACTAGGTAAACCTTGGAACTGAATGGTTTGACGCAAGAGTTATTATGACATTCGTATTCGATACTCTTTGTAGCATATTAATTGTGCCGGAATATTATCATTTGGGCACTTATGACCTGTATGGACTTGTGGGTCACGAAAAGAAAAAAAAAATTTGTAAGAAATTTTTTTTTTCACCACGAAGTATCTACACAAAGTAATAAAAATGTAATCAAAATATAATATTAGGACGTTAGAATCTATAAATTGGTTTACATTTTACTGGAGACTATATTAAGATTTTTTGGATAACATAATGTGTTTCAATAGATGATTTCAGTGTTATTGCTATTTTTACAAATTTTGATTGTAACGGTAGAAATATATTGCTTGAATAATATTAATAATAATACCAAATTTTTTTTAAAACTTATTTTACCTGAAATTTTGTGATACTCATACATAATGCATTTTTTTTAACAAAACAATTAGAAATGCATCATGTACAGGGACAAAAAATTGAAAAATAAAATAAATTGGAAAATATTTGTATTTTTTTAAAGCACATTCTGGTACGTAAATACGAATAAAAAAGAGATGGAAAACCAACCAATGTAAAATCTTTTCTACGCATTTCGTCCATGTATATAGGTAGAAACCTCACGCCAAAATATTTGTTTATAATTTTATATTTAATGCGTTACTCATTTGTGTTTCATATTGTTTTTTTCATCATGATAATTTGATTTTTTATAAATGTTTTTTTTATACTGTACTTACATGCATTGTAGTATATCATGTAGTTCTAACTTTTATTTCGGCGTTATATGGCGTATTGAAATCTTGAATATTTTTTACAACACACAAAATTAGCTAGCTGTAAGGCGGTATTATTTAGAGTGAACCATGTACGTTGATTTATTGTAAAATTTATTTTTTTAAAGGTTCATTGAAAAAATAGGCAGTTTAAGGTGGGTGAACTGAACGCTGTTGCAATGTTTCAGTCGTGCCTGGAGCAATAGGGCAATTAGTTCAGGAATATTAGGGGTTTCACCTCGGAATGAGAGATAGTCAGCTATAAACTTGTATAAGCCTTTATTTGACACCCTACAACTTGTCTCAAAACCTACTTATCGTAGGGTGTCTGCGACTAAAGACATTCCAATGTAAAAAATAGATTTTTTACACATTTATTGCAAATATCTCGTTTCCTAATATTCATTATAACGTAATAGTTAATAAAAAATGAAAATTATTTAGAATTATATAATAATCAATAATTTATAAACTTTATATGGCGTGTTTTTAATCGGGACTACAGGTTGACCTCGAATGATACTTACTCTAAATAGTTAAACACTGCGCGTGCTCTGCCCTCTATCTCGAAATTGATTCAAGATATAAAAAAAATGTCTTAACAAAAGTTGTAGAGAATTTAATCGTCTACAATATTTATAATAGGAAACTGAATATTTGTAATAAATGTGTAAAAAAATAAATTTTTGACCTTTGACCTTGGAATATCTGTAGTCGCGCACACCCTACAATAAGAAGTAGGTTTTAAGACAAGTTTTAGGGTGCCAAAATAAAGTTTTGTACAAGTTAATAGCTGACTATCTCTCATTCCGAGATACTTTCCCAAATTTGACTAATATTCCTGGATATATGGCTAACGATAGCTAGGGACCGGAAAATTTCGCGGGTTCAATGACCTGTAGGATGAACTCCTTAGTTCTTCGTACACTCGGTTAAATGTCACCCACTCATTGGCTGCTGTCTTGTGAGACGTCCCAACGTAGCAGCCTGTGATTCGATAAAGTTTTGGTCGGGTGTTTCTCACTGGCCCAGAGTCATCCAGGTGAGTTGTGAGCCGATATCAGAGGCAGCACTGAGGTATAACTAGAGACCCGGAAATTTCGCTGATTCATTTAGTCGCAAGCTAGAATGCAAACCTTCACACTCTCGCACTGTGTTCATGATTGGACCGCAGTTATCTGGACACGCCCCTCTACGACAGTGAGCCAACGATGCCCAGCTAGGAGAGAAGTAAAGCGAATCAGGTAGTGCCAAATAACAAGGATAAAAATGTTCTCGCTAAGAAATCAACCAATGGGAAAGTAAACATGGGTCGAGCACGCCTATAACTTTGAATTCTATCCTGAGGCCAGAAGAATACGGGAAATTTCCGGGTCTCTAGGTATAACTATTTGTATTTTAGCTTGTCCCGAAATGAATTCGC
This sequence comes from Bacillus rossius redtenbacheri, assembly GCF_032445375.1. Lineage (NCBI taxonomy): Eukaryota > Metazoa > Arthropoda > Insecta > Phasmatodea > Bacillidae > Bacillus > Bacillus rossius. The sequence continues at coordinate 72,869,265 of NC_086333.1, forward strand.
GAATTTTTCCGGTCTCTAACGATAGCTTGCGCTTCGTCCTCCAGACTCACCTTCACCGCTCTCTTCGCTGCCTCGCCCCCCCGTTCCACTATTGCTGCGACTCTTCTGCAGGATCTCACCCCCTGTTTCGTCTCCGGGGCCGCGTGATTAACGGGAAGCCTCGCTGCCACCCGGGACGTATTAACTCCTTCGCTCCCTCCCCCCCACCCGTCACAGACAAGCCCCGCCCACCGGCGTCGGATCCCTCCAGCGGAGAGAGCTGGAACTACAACGTCTTGGCTCTGCGCTGAAACCCTCTGGACTAGAAGAAGTCCTTTCATCAGCGTCGTAAATGAGTGGCGAGCAATTTATTTGAACCATGCAATCCGGGAAATGGATAATCAATGTATAGTTTAAGTACTTTACACATTCGTAATTTATTTTATTTACAGTGGTATGATTACCAAAAGCCAACTAAAAGTTTAGCCTGTGTGTTGCATAAATGTAAATATACACAAAACATAAGAAATGTTAGCTCGGAATGGGATAGGAAACCCATTGTTTCGGGTTGAAAGTGCACATTACTACCCTACAAGTTATTAAGTCCATAGCTTATCAATTTTCATAGAATTCATGGAATTCAGAATACACAGGAGTATCTGTGACTTAAATAATTAAAAACCACTGTAAAAGTAAATAAAAAATTTAAATTGACAAAATTTTCTATAATTACTCAGTTTAAAACAATGCATTTATTTTAAAGGAATAAACTCATGTTAACTTCACCTAAAATAGTGTGTGACAATATTCTTTGGCCGTACTTAGGAGTCATCGGTGTAGTCTGATAAAGTCTTCACAATGGATTTAACGTTTACATTAAATCCTGGCACGTCAAAAAAAGCTGATAAAAGATTTGTTTTGAATATTTATCAATGTAATGGAATGACAATGACTTAATACATAACTAGTTTGTAGTCACGGGTGTTCTCATTACATTACTTTATATTATAAAATATTATCATACATATAAATAACAGTATTTAGTTTGATATAACATAACTGTTAAACTTCTATTTATAAATGATTTAAAGACATAATTGATTATAAGTTAATTTCTTGGCAAACCTATATAAATATAAAACTAAATAAATATTTGTCTTATTAACGCATACCTTAATAGAAAATCACTAATCCGATATTTTAATGTCTTGTGCCATTTTAGTTATCTTACACAAAAAAAAACATTTACAATGTACATTGTAATTTTGTTTGTAAATGGAACTGAAACTACCAATTAAAATTACAGATATTTATAAATTTTTACATTTACATGAAAGCAATTTTATCGCTACAAAAAAATATGTTCGCAATTACGACTGGGTTTGGATTCTTACCCGGGAATTAATACTTTGTGTTGTTCCAGTTCTTTCATTAACTGCGCACATTAATAAGAACGAAAAAATAAGAACGAAAAAATAAGGCCAATTTTCGAATATTCGATTATCGTTACAATGGTTTGAAAAAAAAAAATTTATTTTTCACTAAACATCAATCAATATTTAACAATTTTCGTATGCGTGATTATACAGATTCAGTATTGTTTCCAATAAACGTATTTCACACCTGCAAAAATAAGCAAAGCAATGTGTTGCAAAAATTTATAGTAGTTTTCTTGAAGTACTAAAAATGATTTCTTGGCAACCGGTTTATAAAGGAATCTTTCGTAAAAAGTAAAATTAAAAAAAACCTTTTTGCAATTGGGCAGAAAAGTGAGATTTGTAAACATTTTGAGTTGTGGCATCTAAAACTGCTGGAAGGTTAAGCTCGAGTACTTAGATTTTTTTTTTAATAACAATGTCCCTCAATAAATATTCCGTAATTTACCTGTCGCGGTATCTCGAACATCTGTCTGGGCCACAGTTAACACGCCACACTGGATAATGTTCTCCTCGAGGAGGAAACATGGCCTCGGGGTCTTCCATCCTTGAACTCAACCTCTAGCGGTAACTTGAGGTCTGTACGCACAAGCAGCGCCGGAACTCCAACGGAGGGCGATTTGCGTCTCGGGCCTCAAAAGTTCGGCAACTTTCCGTCGCGTTCCTGGCGTGAATATGTCTTTAAAATTGCTTAATAGTGGGATGCAATTCAAAAAACGAATGATAACAGAATCGGGGGATAGAGTTTGGTGTTGCAGCTACATATCTATCATCTCCATCCAAAATTTAATCACACCACTGGATAGCTAAAGGATCGAAGAACTTGTTACGCTAAGTAAGGACTGTGACACATCGCGCGCGGTGGAGGGGGAAGCGCTGCCATTTTGAGGCCATTTTGGCTGAGTTTCCAGATTTCCATTTAGTATAACTTTTGAATCGGAGCAGCTACGACGTTCGTTTAGGTTTTTTAGACTTCAGCTCTCGTCAAAATCTATCGATTGTATACATAAAAGATTAGTGTAAAATAGTTACGGTGAATAAATATGGTGTTAAAATAAATAAATATAATGATAATATACATAAAATGGCGTATTTTATATTTTGTATAGATAATATTACCCGTTACGTACTCGTATTCACGGCCGTGTCCATAACACAGCCACACCCCATTTTTTTTTAATTTTCAGGGGTGAAGGGTGAATTCACACGCAGCAAGAGCCAAGTGTCGGGTGGGTGTGTGAAAACAAAATAAATCTTTTATTTTATTCCTTCCTCTCCTTCCTTTTTTGTCTGGATACCGTGTCGGCGGTTCTCCCTAGCGTGGGCAGTGGCCATAAATCCGATAGGAAGGAGAGAGAAAAAAAGAAGGTTGGGCGAGTAGGAGGAAGGAGTCGACTTCTTGGCATTGCCCGTGCGTGAAGACGAGATTGAGGGAGAATTAGTGTACGGGAGAGAGTGAGTGATATATATATATATATATATATATATATATATATATCCACATTCCCGCTACAGCAAATCGATCCGGCCGCACTTCGACCCATCGACATATCGGCCCAAGTCGCTCCAATATTTAGTTTCGCTCGCTCGGCTGGAAGATAGATGGATCACTCTCTGGCTCCTTTTTTACTTTTTCCGATAACAGCGTTCTTCATGGCCAGAACGTGCTAGAAGTTTGTCATGTACGGTGTTACCACTCCTCCCCAACCCTTCCCGACCCCCAAAAACAATTTATTGCGTTGCGGAATTGATTCGCAACAAACTTATATCACACATTTACAAACGGCAAACCAATCACAATATTTTTTTTTGGTAATTTAACCTATTTACAACATGAAGTTCTTATGACTTCTCCCAGATTTCGCAGCGTCACTGTTTTGTTGTTAGTTTATTTAAAATTGTTGCAGTACCAAAAAACAATTGAAATAACTCTTTAAAATTTTTTTTTACAAAAAATGGAGGAGAAAGATTTCTACCTTTCCCACCACTTTTATATGTACCTGGCACCTTAATCTTATTGAACTGCATTCTCAAATTATATCAGCTTACAACTACGCACGGGTCAAATATTCGTTACTTAATTCAACTATTCATTCACAAAATATATTGCTAGGAATTCGGTTAGTAATGTTAAGAGGATGGTAGAGATGAGGCAAAGAGGCAGGCCAGTCAGCACGACGCGCTAACAGGAGGAGGGGCCAGGGGAGATCTCTCCTTCCAAACAGGTAGCACCGTCACTCCGCTATGGCGATCCGATTAGAGCGGCACCTGTTAGTCCCTCTTGAGTGTTCGGCAAGTTTCCGGGAACTCCGTCCGCGTGAAGTGGCGTAACTAGTACGCCTTTGTTCTCGCAGCTTCGGGTGTTAAGTCGTCCTTTATAACGAAACACTTTGAGGGGCTACGAGACCTTTCCAGAGCGGGACTAAGAGGCATGTAAATGGGGAGGCTGGCCTGTGAGGCAGTGAAGGGAAGAGGGGTGAATGACCCATTGGCGAGCGATAAGTTGGTGACGAGAGGGCTTCGTGTGCATCGATGACTGTGTCGTGGCGCGGACGAGTGAGTTGGGACCGAGGTACGTGGTAAGAGATGAACTGTCTAGTGGGAAGAGTGAATGGTGGATTTATTAAAAGCGTGAATACTCTGTGGACCTAGAGTTAAATTTGTTTTTAATTTTATGGAGAATGTAAATATTAGTTAACAAATAACAATATAGTTAATCGATTGGGTTATTCTTTAGAAAATATTTCACGCACTTGTGACAGTATTATATTTTTATCTTTCAGAAAACTCGTTAGCACGTTGTAAAAAATAAAAGGCCTTTTATTAGTAAAAACCTCTTTTACTGTACCAAGATACCAACATGTCCCGATTTCACCAGGAATCGAGCCAGCGCTATGCAAGCTAGCAGAAAAAGGGCACCCGGTAAAGAACATTAACATACTCAGTAACATGTAGTAACACACTAATTATAAGTTAAAGACGGAAATGGCATTTATGTTCTTCTTCTCAGAAAATGTTTAGAAGCAGGGGCAGGGATAGGTATTAGTTATTCCCTAGCTAAACCGTAATTTTTTTTTGTAAATGGAACTGGAATAACTAGGCAAAATTACAGATGTATAGTAATTTTGTGCATTAACATGAACACAACTATATCTAAAAATAAAAATAAAATGTTCGCAGTAATACTGGGTTCGGATTCTTACCTGGGAATTTATGGTTTGTGTTGCGCCAGTACCTCCAATAGTTAAAGTTATTTATCAACCATTCCCTGAATAGATTCCCAGTATTAACTGCGCAAATTAATAAGAACAGTGAAACTTAATAAAAAATGAAAAATCGACGATATGTTCCATGGTTATAAAAAAATGTGCTTTTAGAAATCATTAATCAAAATTTGAAGTTATGTGCCAATTTTAGTACGCGTGACCAGAAATATTCAGTATCGTTTTCCATAAACGTTGTTCATACATGCAAAAACAACCATAGCGATGTGTTGTACAAATTTACCATAATTTTTGTTGTTGTAGCATTACAAACTATTTCCCGGCAGTTGGTTTCCAAAGTTATTGAAGTGAAACTTCTAATGCGACTTCCAACAAGGTTGCGTTAAACGTTTAACGCTTCCATGGAGGGGGTATTAAAGCACTGTTGCGTTAAACGTTCAACGCTCTTGGGGAGGGGGAATAGAAAGAGACAGGGCGAGAGTGAATGCGTGGCACTCGAACGCATGCGCGTAGTATACCTGTTACAGGCCAGCGCGAGCGTTAGCAACGAGTATCGTTCAATATTCCAAGCACATGGGTGTTGTATTCTTGCTATGCAGCGAAGTAAACAGTGTGAGCGTCGTGAAATTAGCTGAAATACGTACTTGTTGTTCTTTTTTATTGTTCTATTTTAATTTATAATATTCATTTTTTCAATTACTTGCTTTTTAGTTTGATTTGATACAATATGATTTCACTAAAAATCAATTTCTACCCCTTCCTATTTTAATTTCCACATTACAAAGTTTCACTTCTTCCGCGTGGAGGGACTCTACACACTATTTTTAATTTTTTTCTAAAAGTACAAACAAATAATTATGTTTAAGAGCTTGGAGTTCTGAAAGAATTAGCTCGGTCTGTAACTCGATCACCGTCGTAAAGTGCATGTCGGGATGAAGATGTGTGGGTGCATGGCAAAACCTCCATCTTGTGAAGCCGCTCAAAGGAGGAAGTGGCGAGCGAATTTTCGTTTCGTTATTAGCAGAGATGTCCCTCAACTTTAGGAAGCTCGTTACTTCTTCTTTCCAAGAGAACCGTCAATGTTCGGTCGAAGCCCGCTTTATGAATTATCTCGGTGCTTAGGAAACAAACTTCGTCCCTAACAAGATTCTGTGTGGCAAAGTGCGTAGACGGACAATTATCAACAGAGAACTGATACTTAATATTCTGCAGATACTAAGGCTTAGCAGTACTTAACCATAATGCTTCTGGATGTTTTCTGCAGTATTCAATTTAGAAATCTAAACAAAAAAAAATTCAGACACACGGGTTGTTATTTTCATTTATTTAATCATTATCGAAATCAAAATGCGTATTCCACAATTTCAAATCAATTAAAGCACGCTCGAAATGTTTACATGTTACAGAGATTTAAATATAGGTGTACCTTCTATAATTTTAGACCAAAAATTAAATTATATGAAATAATTCTCGAATAAAGCACTTTATGCTGTTGCGTAAAGTGCATTTTAATGGAGATGAAATAGTAGTAAAATCAAGTATTTAAAAATAAAACCCTAAAAAATGGAAATTTATTAAAATTATTTAATTAATTTTATTAATTTTAATGAACTAACATTAAAGCAAAACATGTGGCGAATTAATATGATTGAATATGGAAATCCTATAATTTTAATGGTAATATATCTATATTTATGCTTCCATTTCAATGAAGTATTGGAATATTTTCTTTTCTTTATGGTTTGAATTTACTCTCGTGCAGATTTTACCCAGAAAGTAGTCCACTACATAAACATTAATTAATTGCACTATTTTAGAGTATATAATTTTTAAAATGATCAAAATAATATTAAATTTAATATCCAAAAAATTATAATTTTTTTCTTCTAAAAAATCATGTAGACTAATCTTAATTTTTCATATGGGTTACGATGTAAAAGACTACTAAAATAATTAAAATTGTTCTTACTTAAAACGTACAAATACTAAGGTAGGTAGGTTAAAATGAATTGTTTGAATATCTCAAAAGCTACAAAGATAAATTTAAATTGGGCTTAGATGATGAATACATTTAGGTAAGAAAATGATACATTTATAACTCAATTTGTGATAAAAAAATTTTTACAACACAATAAAATTAAGAATATTAACTAACACAAAAAACAACTTATTTCAAAAAATTATAAGTTTTTTAAAAACAGGGTTTACCAACTCTTCCCCTATATTTCAAACTGTTTTGGTGTGAAATAGTTTTAAAATTTCTAACTTAAAAAAATAAATTATATTTAATATATATATTTTTTTAATTTAGAATTTGTCGAAGGCTCTAAACTAAAAGTTCGTAAATAACCTAGAAAATATGTGCAAAGTTGTAATGTATCTAGCGGAAGTTTATGATATAGCTTTTGCTTACTACGTGTAACATAAACCCAATTGGTGTTAGGAACGATACCTATAGGAGACATCCATGTAGCTTACAGGTGTAACCTTCTGGGCACCTGAACCTTGAATGAATAAATAATCTCGGGACGACGGTGCATTACCGGGTTCTGGGAAGACCCTTCGCTGCTTCGGTTACCCGGGGCGAAGAGTGCACTGCGCCCTCGCTAGAAGAGCACTTATGTGGCGCCCTCGACACTCGCCGCAATTAGTGTTGAGTGTGCTCGGAGCGCGCTGACACCGACTGCAAAGTGCCGGCTGCGAAGATGAAATACGTTCAGTGTTTTTTTTCCTTGGAGCAAGATGTTGCAGAAAAAGGGGAACTTACACGTACAGAGAAAAATCTTTGATCTGGCATTTTCGAGACTAAACAGCCATGGCGGATAACCGGTTTTGCTAGACTATCGAACTTCTGTAATGCCTTAAACAGGAACACCTTAAAAAAATATGTGAGCGAGTTAACGAGCAAATATGTGTGTTCTATTTGCTGCAGGAACTCTTATAATACAAAACTCGGACACAAAATTTAACGCACTATTCTTATAAATAATGCCGAGCGTAATAAATTTACGAAAAATATGTTTTCAACTACAATTATTGACGCGAATCAGACTTAGTTTCCCCATCCACCGCTATAATGCGTTGCCCGAGCAGCTACGTCGACTAATGAATCATTTGACATGTAGAGCGAAATTATCAACTATATTTAGGTAATATATAACTTTAAACTATATATATAAAAAAACAAAATTGAAAAAAATACTAATCTTTGGCTATGCACCTGATTTTCGTCGAGGAATTTTAATAAAATACTACCCATCTTGTTATAATTTATTAAACTTTGGATTCGCGCCATCCGCCAAAGATGACAGCGCTGTCGTTACACGTTTCCGTCCCATTCGAATTCCGTTCCATTCACGGATACACTCCTACAAAATTCTGTGTACCAAGAGCTAATATGTTACACATTTAAAATTAATATAGAGTAAATAGTAGTTAAAACGCTTTGTAATAGAGTTATTAAAATCATTACGGAATTTTACCAGCGAAATTGTTAAATGTAACCCACTATGAATGAGGAATTGTTGTACATAAATGAAAACCGACATTAACGGTAAACTCAAGGTAAACTAAAACTGTCGGCGGCCGTTTAATATGACCTGACGACCAGAGTCCACAGCCGGAATCCACACAGAAGAGATATTCTGTGCTTTTTACAACGAATTCCTTTTGGAAACCAATAGGCAATAAATAGTTTATTATACCAAAATAAAGATATTGTCACTTTGTAAAACATATGACAATGACTATTTTTGCATATATGAGAACATTATATATGAGATTCTTTTTTTTTAAAATTATTTTGAGATTCATTACGATACATTATATTTAATTTGATGTTTCATTCAAGAGTAATTTAATTAAAACTTCGGAAAAGATAATCGAACATTTAATAATTTATTTTTATTTGTTTTAATATGCTTATTAATGTCAGCAGTTAATACAGTAAGGCCACTTGAGGAACGGTTTACAAAATAAACTTTAACAACTCGAGATACTGGTACAAAAAAAAAAGGAAAAAATACACTGGGTAAGAATCCGAACCCAGTATTACTGCCAAGACTATTTTGTAGATACATCTGTAATTTAAGTGATTGTTTTTTTTCTATTTACAAAAATAATGCACCAGGGAAAAAAAATCGAAACGTTTTTGCCGGATGGCCACATGTGGCAGAACATAGAATAACGATTTAAACCAATCGAAAAGTCAACTTTCGAAAGAGCATTTTTGAAGTTTAAACAATGTTATTCACAGAGGTGGTGCTGTATACAAAGCCATAATCATGCATATGGCCTCGTTACTGGGTAAGCTTTAACACCGCATCACTTAGTGCGTATTAGATCAAGTGGCTAAAATATTGCCACAACAGCGATATATTTGATACTCAGGTCCATCAGAACATCGTTAGTTTACCATTTTTTTTTAAAGTGATAGTTATGGCCTTACTACGCTGGAAAGATTGACACATGTTCTTTCCATCGGAGACGATAAGTCAATTTTGCATTTTTACAGATGTAGCCGTATTACTTTGACATTGCAAAATTTCACTTTATCAACACTAGTAATAAATCTTCAATAAATGTGGGATGCTATGAGGGAAACATCCCCGCCCCCTGTTTATGACAACAGAAGTAATTAGTTGCTTCCCGATGGGATAAACCATAAGGTCTGCTTACAAAATACGTTTACAGTGGTCGATTTTTTTTACCACGCTTTTATTACGTTGACCCGTATTTTTTAACGAATTGACTATTTAATCAATTATTTCCATTCAATTTTTACCACTTTTCGACGTCCGAATGTTTTGAAATTTTGCGTACTTATAAAAATCTTCTGACAATACAATATTATGATAACTTAAGATTTTAGATTAAAGGCGGTGTTGGGGGGGGGGGAGGTAAGCCAGAGCGTCAAATAAAACCAAATTTCTAACTATGAGTATTAACCATGCTTTTTGTGTATCCATAATGCCGGGGCATTGCCGGAATTTACCCTGGGTTATACTGTGCCCTTCGGGGGAGGGGGGAGGGGGAGAAAAGTGTTAAAAAGCCAAAATTATGAAAATTTGAAAAATAATTGATTTTCCGTTTGGAGTGTTTCCGATCGAAAAGGTCGGGTCATGGTGGAAAATTGGTCCGGCGAGGGGATGGGAGAAAAACCATTATATTTCGAAAATTAAAAAAAAATTATTTAAAGTTTTCTGAGGTCGGGTTATGGTGGAAAATGTGCCCAGGGTTTGTTAATGGCAAAGTGGTTCTATATCTGAAATTATCTGGCCACTCTTCTGGCGTGATCAAGTGTACGATACGGACATTCCATCAAGCCATGTTCTTTTTTTCGGTGTACATATAATTAAACCAATAGCTAATCGCTGTAGAGACCTGCAAAATTCGCGGTTTCGATGACCTTCAGTATAGACTGTATACCCCTGTACACTCGGGCAAATAACGCAAGTTCATTGGCTGCCGACTTGTTAGTCGTCTCAGCTGGTTTGTCTGTTATTCGATCCTTCTTTGGTTGAGGGTTTATAACTGGTTGAGATTCGTCCAGATGAACAGTAAGCCAATAGCATAATTATCTAAGAGGTATATGTGTTTGATTTCTAGCCTATCACCGAATGAATCCGCGAATTTTGCAGGTCTCTACTAATCAGTTTCCAGCGAAATACAGTTGCGGTACTGCTGAAAGGCGAATGTTGCCACTTTTTCTGAATTGGGCAACTACCGTGCATAAAATGCAAAGCTGTACTATAGATTATGCAGTAGTTTGTTTGGGATTGCGTATCTTTGCTACCGGACACGCTTATGTATCTCCTAGTCGCTTAAAGTCACTGGATGGTCTCTAAGTAGAACAAATTGATTGCTCTAAGATAACAAATAAATTTCCATGTAATGTTGATGCATTAGCTGAAATCACTAGATTATGTGAACATTAATGACTAATTTTAAGTTAATTGTAACATATAAATACCTTAATCGTACATATTTAGTATTTTTTATTTGTTTCAATTACTTATATTCAAAATTTTTAGTTTATTTTGAGACTAAAAAGAATACAATAAAACTGTACTTAAAAAAAACTAAAAAAATCTTACTTTTATGGTTGAATGAACTAAAAATTAAATTTAAATTTAAGTTTTTGACCAACAGCCAACTAATGCACTACAACTCTGTATGTCTAATAGCGTGGGATGCTCTCTTCGTTCATTTTCGTAATGACTATATCCTAAAATTAGTGACAAAAAATCTATGACAAATCATATTGTCATTATTAATAGAAAATTTAAGACAAATTATATCAAGCACCCCACGTTTTTAGTGAGAGTTGTGGTGCAGTATTTGGCTGTTGGACAAAAAACTTAAATTAAAATTTTATTTTTTAAATTCTTTGTTCATTCAACGATAAAAGCTTTCATTTATAGTTATTTAAAGTTTCAGTTAATTTCAATCTTTTTTTATTATGTAAACGTATTGTAAAACATTTCTGCCACAGAGAAACCCAATAAATTCTGTTCCGCTACCGCGGAATTCGTTGCTGGAGCCCTGGAATTTCGGGAATTTACGGTGGATTTTTATCTCTCATTCAGAACAGGTAAACATGGCTGCCATATTTTTTCTCACACCAACACGCTTCTGTGAGAATTAATTCATTAAAACGTACCATTAACACGATAGTTAAAATACACGACACATAAGAAAGAAAAATATATCAGTACTTATCTGTCCTTATGAAACATTCAAAAACCTTTCATTAAGAAGTTAAATTTTAGTGAAAATTTTGTATGGGCAGTTTTTGTTTTACAAAAGTAGGCACTTTATATATGTATGTTTCATACCTCGGAGGCATAAGACAATATGTCACATAAACCATACTTTTCATGAGAGCAGATAAATAATTTTAAATAGTACGTTACTTATTTACTCAAATATATTGTACCGAAAAAAAGAAGTGAAATTTTACATATCGTAGATCTAATTGTTTTATGCCACTAGAAAGAACGTCAAACGGTGGTAAAGTTTGTGGTTAAAAATGAATTTTTCCTACAAAATAAAACGGATATAAGTGTATTATGCTCCGTGTTAGAGATATAAGAAATGTGTGGAAGATAAGTTGCTGAAAGTAATTATAAAAAAATTAAGTTGTATTAACGGAACGAGCAGAAATTATCGTAGCATTTTAAATATGGAAAACATGTAGTGGACCATGAAACATAATTACATACTTGCGAAAAAAAAATCTCCAATATAAGAAATTTTCAGAGTTTCTCGAATAGCGGAACACAAATGCAGAAAAAAAAATTCTACCCGATGAACGGCGCTAATGTTTCCGAAACTGTCATCCGTTACGATTTTCAAAGTGCCAGTATTGTAAAAAAAAAAAAAAAACATTGGTTGTCTGTAAAGTCGGTTTACGGACGATAGTTTAACGTGACAATGTCATAACAAAACATTGATGAAATGTTTGCATACTTTTATGAATAAAATTGAATCATTTTTAATTGAATTATCACTATTTTGTATGGATACAAAGAAGGAGTGAAATGAAATCAACAATTTAATTGATAAATTTACTTTTATTTGTGCTCATTGATTCAAATATGTTTATTACTTTAACGAAGAGATTATTTTAACTGTAACTTTTATACATGTCTGCTATTTAACTTCTTCCAATCTGTGTTATTCTGTTAGGGATAGGACGATGATAGGAAAAGTAGGAAACGAATGGAAGTGTTTCAAGTTTAACGTTCCTCGAAAAAGTCAAATCGATGGTTGTTCCAATCGAGTGTGAGAGAGATAGATGCGGCGCAAGCGTACAGTGAGCGTAACGGGACACAGCGTAACGGGACAATGTGCGTAACGGGACACTTTTTCGTGCGTGCAGCCGGCGTTCATCGTTTTATTAGACGTTGTCACGTCAAAAAAAATTCTGGTATTTTGTATTTCGGCGACTTTCCGTCCCGAACAGCTTGTGCGCGCGTGCTGTGTTCCCAGGCTTCCGGCGGATGACCGCAGTGGGTTTAAAGAGAGGGAAAATTAGAGAGGGGGTGGAGGGAGATGAAACGAGTTCGACGGGACGACGGGGAAAGAAGAGGAAAAAAAAAATTATTCCGCTGCCGCCGACAATTTCATTACGGTTTAATAATATACCCAGCCTCTCATCATGTTTTTTTTTGCCAGAGTGTTCGTAGGCCGCTAATTTTACGGACGTGACCTGACCTGACCCGAATAGAGTCCAACCGCTGGATCATTGGTGGTTAAAAAAATTTATGGAACATTAAATTCCTCCTCTCCAAAATACCAACGTAACATAAAAATATATATATTGCCGTTAAATTTAAGGTAAATTTAGCTACGTTAACCAAGGTATTATATAAAAATATATATATTCAGCTCTTTGGTGGCAGCCTTCTTTTAATGCTATTTAATTAAGGGGCTGACATTACAAAAAAATATTTCAAAGCCTGCAGGCCAATTTGTATCTCCATTAGTAACTTAATATCAACCAAAAACATGCCCTTTTCATGTTAAAAACCTACTGATTTTACCTACGTCATATTGGTGTAACCGGAACTTCAGTGCGAGCAAATAAAGTAAAATACTATTAAAATCAGAGCTTTTTTAAAATTTGTCTTTAAACTGTGAATTAAAATAAATCTAAATGGCTGATACTTTGCGATACATTTTATATAAATTTTTAGTTTTTTTTAAATTTATTATTCACGCAATGTTTTATTGTATGATTATTGTATAATTTAAAGATATTACATGATCGCTTCTATAATAACAGAAGAAAATGAAACTAACCGGTGCAATGTGGTCTATATTGTAAGGAAAACAAACAGTATTTATAACAAACAAAAAAGCCTTTCAGCGTTCTGAAATTGTATCTGACAATAAAAATGTATTGAAACGTTTATTATTATAAATACCCTACTATGCGACACTGATAGTAAGTTATCTAGATCCCCCGCTCGATTATTAAAAATACCGTTTACAATCGATTATTTTTTCAGTACATTCTATCGTCACTCACTTTCATCTGTGTAATCACGGACGGCAGTGTATTCGGTGAGTGTATGCGGGTTAGAGAAAAAAAAAAGAGTCGATATTACAGTCTTTCAGATGTGTGGTGGTCGGGTCGGTGCCCACTGTCTTGTCTTGTTTGACTAAACACGTCGCTAAACAAGGGGGGGGGGGGGGGGTTAAGTGTTTTGCTTCGCTTGTGTCTGCAAACCTCCCTTCTGCCAGGCTGTACCTAGGGCCATGCATTTTTCGCGAAAAGATTTCGAGACTAGTTTAAATTCAAACCACTGTAGTATCGTCTGTGTTTCGTGATTGGGTGTGTTTATTTCAGTTACGTGTCTACTGTCGGAACACCAATCACAGTGGTTCAGTGCGTAAACAAACGAGTCCCGAGTGGCTCGGCGAAATAAGGCAACGGCTCTTCTCTCAGACGGTCGCCAATCACGAGGAAGAAACCGCCTGTTGTGGGTATACCTCGTTGCAGTCTAATCGGTATTCAGATCTTTTCGCGAAAAATGCCTGCCCCTAGCTATACCTTTCGCTTTCTCCTCCGCCTCGTACGGCTTATCCACACTTGGCCAGCAATCCGGTCCAACGGCGAGTTACGAGAAAACAGAGAAAGTGTGCGTTTACACAAGGCAAGAAGCGATCAGGTGATATCTTCAAATTTGGGCGACGCCGACGGTATGCCAAACATGCAATAAAAAAATGGCGTGGATAATAAATTAAAAAATCTAAATAATTATATAACATTATCGAAACGTTTCAAACATTTCAATTTATTTTAATTCACAGTTTAATGAAAAACAAAAAAGGTCTTATTTTACTACAATTTTACTTTATTTGCACGCACTGAAGTTTCTGATTCACCAATATGACGTAGGTAAAATCAGTAGGTTGTTAACATGAAAAGGGCATGTTTTTGGTTGATATTAAGTTACTAATGGAGATACAAATTGGCCTGCAGGCTTTGAAATATTTTTTTGTAATGTCAGCCTCTTAATTAAATAGCATCAAAAGAAGGCTGCCACCAAAGAGCTCAATATATATTTTTTTATATAATACGTTGGTTAACGTAGCTAAATTTACCGTAAATTTAACGGCAATATAAATATTTTTTTTGGCCTGCTAGCTTTAATCTTTTTTTTTTAATTTTTCATTAAACGTCCAAGTGTCGAGCTGCGAAAATAAAATCAGCTGATGAACTCTTCTGAAACGTGGTCGTTCACACCTTCCCAGCAGAGGGCTCTTGGCGATAGAGAAGGGCGCGCCTTCGTGCGGTGTGGAAGCTGCTAGAGCGTGTGGCCGATGCGGCTGCTTAGGCTTTATTTATTTTGTTTTCTGCCCGACACTTCGACGGCGGGCGGTGCCATCGCGCACGCCGATAAATGCGCGAATAATTTTTCATATATATATATTTTTTGCTGTTGTTTATATTTATTTGACCGCCCACAGAGTGCCGGGGACGGGGTCTTTCCTCGCTCGCAGCGGACGGAAGGGCTTCAAGCGTCCGCTTTTCATTTCACAGGATCGAGCTCACTCGCCGTTTTAATTCACAGTTATTTTTCACACACGGTGAGTTGACTAAATTACCCGCCGCTCTGGTCTAGTGTGAACCAGCCTCTAGTTTTTGAAAACTCCTTCGTTTCCCACTCGACAGTTATGGTGTCGCCGACGACATTCATCGTAATTTCACCCAGTATTCGCAACAAAGATAAAAAAAACTTTATTAAATAGAACGTTTAAAATGATTTGAAATCAATATTCATTAGTTTTAACGGTCTTACATTTTCACAAGGGGCTTATATTCCGATGAAATGCTTACAAACATTTAAAACCATATCGCTAGAGTCTAAATAAATTTTTTCCAGAGTATTAATTTTTCCCGTTTACCAAAAATTTCAATATTTCTAGCAACTGTTTACTATAGCTGCAAGTAAACTTATATTTAGGAAATGTATAGTGCTATTTCCGCCCTGATTTAAAACTATTTTTTATTTCTTTCGCTAATATTCAGAACAAAAAAAAATGTTTTTAATAATCTGAACCAGTATTCATCATCAGACACTAAAATATAAGATTTAAAAGGAAATTTAAAATTTATATTTGCATGTAGGCTTTTTTTATTCTGTTAAAATTTCGTTGCATGGTGCGCGGATTATAAATATATCACTCTCATCTTTTTTCATAACGCTCCTAAAGAATTATAACACAAAACAAAAACTCTGCCTGGTTCGCCATCTTTGCCACCCTGGCGAGAAAGGGCAACAGGAAAGAACAAAAACAAAAAAGAAAGAAAAAAATGTTGTTTTCAGACGAACAAGGGGAGCAACATGACATAAATTGAAAGCCCTTCATAAAACAAGAATTGCCTCCGCCGCAGCGCTGGAGTGAGGACGTACGTCCGGATTAACCGTCGGATAAGAAACAGGCCCTGGAACCCCTCGAAATACCGTCCAATCCCCTCTTTCTCCTTTTCAGACACACCCCAAATGTTTCACCCGGTTAAGGGTGTGCAATACCATTCAGCCCACCATTTCACATCCACGCGAAACGTTGATCATCTTGTACAAAAATATGCGAAGTTATCTTCAATTATTTAAAATTATACTGTTTTATAAACTTATTATTGAAGTGAATCTACTTTGGACGCAACGAGAAAAAAAAAATTAATGGCCGAATTTAAATGCAACATTTTCGTGAAACATTGTTGTGAAACGATTTCTTTCGCTAAATGGTTGCGGACGGTGCAGAGAACTTGGCGGGCCGCTGGCTCGACGTGGCGGCGTGCGGCTCAGGTTGAACCCCGCCATGCTGCAGGGATAGTAGGGACCCGCCTGCGCCTGACGCCACCCCGACTTGCTGGCATCTGGTAAGGGAGTATTGGCCACTGGCCATCTTCGCAAGAGATGTTCTTTCAAATACGTGTTATTTTAATTACTTGTGTAAATTAGTATTTTCAAATTTTTAATGAGTATTTTTTTAGCTGTGTAACAAACTAAACATTTTTGCTAGTAGAATGTTTTAGCTTGACAGGGTAATTATTTGTTTAGAATTATTATTTGAGTAGCCAAATCATACATAGTATTATAATTATGAGTCCACGACCTGTAATTATGTTTAGACCAACTAAGAATATACTAGTTTAAAAAAGGTTTGAACAAATTATTATTATTAATTGTTTTTATTTAAAATTTTATTTTAATCAAATTTCTTATAAATACAAAAAGGTAAGTATTCTTAAAAACTTGAAAAAGAAGTAAAGCCAAAAATCCTACGCTGTGGTATTTTAAGAAAGTTGTCTTCTTTCACTCTATCTTTATCTCTGTCGCTTTACCCCTTGCGATATTCCTACGAGACGAGGTTTGAATTGCCAAACGAATTTTCACTTCTATCACGTGTGGCGCACGTAGCGCTCATTTTTAAAGTTATTGTTACCGAAGAATTATCAGATATAATTTTACTACAGCCTTAAAAACATTATGGTTGTATATATTTTAATTGATTGAGTTTTTCTCTCAGATGACGAGATATTCATCTTAACTTAAACGTAAGAACTAAAAAAAAAAAAAAAAAAAAAAAAATTAAATTCCCGTGTCCACACCTAGGATTGATTGTAGCTACATGACCAGCTTTACAGAACCTGCGTCCAAAGGTTCGTGACCTGGTTTTTCTGCTATTGACCCTATGTACAACATGGTAGTGGAGTAATGATGACAGAATGGTTTAGGAAGAGGATGTGGAGGGGAAATGGGAAAACTACGAGAAAACCCTTCCAGCTTACGGAAACGTCCACCACGTCTGAAAAATTCTATGTTTTTACCTCGCCGAGAGTTAAAAGTCCGTTTCTCCTCGCAGGGAAGTGGGACGCCATAATATTTCAACCACCGCGGCAACAAAAAGTAAACAAAACTTTTCTTATAGAAAATCATACTATATCGTAGGTGATTTCAATTTTTTTTTAAATAAGCCTTTGCTGGCTTTATGCTGTATGCCACCAAGAAAACCTCAATAACTGAAAAAAGATATGAATACGCAAACACACATTCGATGGTGTTTTTGTTTTCTTTGTGTTTGTGCATTCATCTCTTTGTCCGTTATTGAGGTTTCTCTATGGCGTACAGTATTAATCAGCAATGGCATATCTAAAAAATAAAGTTTTAAATAAATTTTACCCATTGTAATAATAACTCATAGAACGTATATCTTATGTAGCGTTTACTACCTAATATTAGCAATATTTGCGATCGGATGAAAAATATCTGGAAAAAACGTTGTGGTTATTTTTCTTTTTTTTGGGCTCGTTATTACAAGCTGATAGATCTTTTTCATCTTTCTGTTATTACTGTTAGTTTGGGAATATGCCTGTAAATATATTCTTATAACTCTATTACATTTATCACTTGGTCCTATATTTGTTAAAGGTTTTAACGTACCACGTGGTTAAACTAGATGACTTATAAGTGGCTGAAATTTCTTAAAATGGAAAAAAAAATTATACATCACAAAACTTTAGGCATAATTAGCTGTAAAAGTTGAAGTTTTAACGTTTTTGTGCAGTACTGATTGGGGAAAATGAAATCGAATATAAAAATGAAACATTTAAAGTTTAAAACCAATTTTATTGGCTGCTATGTTACATGGTTTAAGGTCTTTCAGAAAAAAAAATTAAATTTTACATGCCCTTTTTTAGAATCATCGTAAATATCATGATTTTCAAAGGAAAAATAAAATTAAATAAATTTTTCTGAAGGAATTTTAAACCATACATCGCAGTAGCCACTAGCATGGCCTTTTTAAAGCCAAAAATTTCAGTTATTTATTCCATTCTGTTTTCTTTATCCATATTGCACAAAAATGTTAACAATTCAAATTTTTTAAGCTAACTATGCAAAACGCATGCACTATATATTTATTATATATATAATTTTGTAGAAGTTTGGCCACTCAGAAAGTGCATAAGTTTATTCACGTTGAACGTAAAAATAAAATATCGACTGGGAACGGGACATGCGCCCTTAAGATTAACGTCATTGGAACAGTCCATTAACTTAAACAGTGTTTCGAACTGAGGTTGAACTACGATCAGTTCGAGAACGCAACACCCTTAAGGAGGAAGGAAGAGAAGGATGGTCGGGTTCTGCCGCCGGGTCCAGGATGTGCCCTCTGCCTTCCTCCAGGCTGATTGATTGTACGTCATTACCCCCATTCCTCCTCGAGTGAAGGGAGGGGGGATGGAAGATGAAGGAGGGGAATGTGGAGGAGTATGAGGGGTAGATTACGGCCAATGGGTGGGAAGCGCGTAGCAAAAAAAATATAAAAGAATAAGGGGGGGGGGGTTAGGACGGCGTCTTGGACGGCTATGGGTCGACAACCAGGCTTAGGGCGTGAGAAAGAGGAAGACCAAGAAAACAAGGAATCGCTGACTGGCGATTTTCTTTTTCTCTCTCCTCCGGCTGAATCTTGGAGATAGTGAGGCGGAAAAAAACATGAGCACGTGACCCAAAGAACACACACAGGAGAAACTTAACCCAGAATTAACAAAAAAAAAAAAAAAAAAAGGCGCGTGAGACTTCACGCACGTTGGAAATGAAACTTCACACATGGAAAGGGCACACAAATATTTGAAACATGTGTACAATTGTGATGATATACAAGCGTATAAGTCAGTGAGTGTATTAGAATATGAGCAAGTTTGCGAAGGAAAAAAGTAAACAACTGTGCAAGTTCATAAATGCTCAAGAGTGAAAGTGCGTTCTAGAGAAAACGTTTTCTCGATCGATTCTAGTGTCACTGGTTTTTAGGTATAATTTAAAAATATAACATACGATACATAGATTCGCGTTGATAGTTATTTTCGTTACACTCTTAGCGTTATACTTTTTCTTTACGCTCAGGTGACGTCATCGCCTTTGCACTACCACGTTATCTGTAAATAAGTTCCACTTTGAAAAGAGGATGAAAAATTTAAGTTCCGAACCGTTGCAAATCCAAGTATTTGGTCTATGTAGAGCGAAATTGTCTATTTCAAAATTCCATTCGGAAGATACAAATGACATGGTATCTGGAATCCTTCGCCGTTGTTGAAAAAAGGGATCTAGAGCTGCTAAATTGTAAGCGTTCAACATACAGTGTTCCACAATTAACGGTATTTAAAAAAATCACAAACTTGCAATATCAGTTTAGTTTCTTAAAATGCCTTTTTTTATTCACAAAATGTCACACACGCGAATTTTAAATAGTTTACATTTGTCCAAAAGAAGAATAACTTACTCAAAACGATAGAGTAGATACGTGAAAATTCTAAGGTGTTCACCTCATTACAGTCGCAGAATTTCTAAATCTGGTTTGTTTGTAATATCTTACTTTGAACACCAAAGGATAAACCTCAGGACCATCACATGGTTCAAAAATTAAAGAACAAATATGGTCAGTACAATTTTTTCCACTTAAAAATTTAAGGAAAACGAATTTATCACTTCATTGCCTCGCTTAAATTGAGCTTTCAAGGCCACGCGTTCTAATCAGTTCTCACTTGCATAACTAATATTTTGAGTATTGAAACCAGTTGTAGGTAATTGGCATGGGAATCCGGGTGGATGAAAAAAAAAATAATATTTTTTATTACTGACAAAATTGTGTTGTCCCAATTGCATTACTTCAGTGATGACGCACATTCGCTGGCGATATTTCCTCCGAACGAGTAAAGTTAAAACCCCCGTCCATTCTCACCCTTGCATTATCTGCATCATTTGGGATAATACCCTCTGATGGGTCACATTATTCAGACCATTTCCTTCCTGAAGATAGACCCCTTTTCTTCCGCGCCGCTTTTCCCACGTGATTTATGGCAACTTGCTTTTATTTTCTGCTTGCCAGGGGATGTTTTTTGAAATACTGATTTATCGCCGTTTGCACACGCCAGCGGGCGGATTTGAGAGAGAGTTTGCACTGGTAGCTATTTTTTTTATTTATCCATCGCTGTTTCAACGCGCTAAAGATATTTAGCAGAAGCGAAGGATAGCGAACCGATATCTCAAAGCATCCCATCCTATTGAGCAATGCCAATACGCATCAGTGTATTTTGCACACTCAGGAAAAATTTATTGCTAAGATGCCAATATAAAATTTCATAAATAAATGACCTCAGAAAATCTACGAATACGTTCTTTGAATGATTCTTGAAACGGGAAAGATTCCTTTAATGGTACATAACTCAACAGATAATCTGGAGCTGTGTGTGTGTCAGGGAGATGACATCATAATTGCAACATTTAATAGTACTTCTAGTGCGTTTCGCCTCCTATGTGTCACGCGGGATTAGTTGTTTACATGTAAAATTTTTATAATTTGAGATAGTGCATTCTTGAGAGACCTGCTTTGGAACTTTGCGGTAGATTTAGCCACAAGAAGAAACACTCAGTGTGACGCCATCTTAAGCGGAATGCTATGGAGTATTGTGTCTGCTTATACTATGTAGTGCCCTTTAGAGGTGACCTTAACATTTCAGCTCGTAAATATAAATATAAATATGCAATGCAAGGCACCGTTGTGCATTAAAAATCCAGTAGGTTATATTTTAGATCCCGAAAACAACTTAAACACTGCAATAAATGCAAATATTTGTGAGGCAACACGCATATAACATAATTACCTCTCTGACGTCAAAATTATTTTGCGTGCTATTCGTTACAGATGTAACTCTGTATCGTCAGCATAATTTTTAATCGCTGGTAATGTTCTTAAAATTTTGCGCACTGTTTGGATGTTGACGCTGGTAAGAATCTTAATTATACTTTCTTGCGATGCAAGGATCTGAAATAAATGAGCATTAATATAAGAACAAAATGGCCTTGAACATTTCTCTTTTACTGTCCAAAAATGTAGCTTTCAAAATAAGGATGTAAATTATGAATTAAAATAGAACACACATATCTCTGAAAGTGATATAAATTAAGAATCCTTATTAATTTAAAATAAATTAATGTTATTTCAATATTGCTTGTGGAAATGCAACGACTTTCTTACACTCGAATAGGACATAGTGCTACGAACTTAATCAAAAGCAGCTTAAGGCCGTATAAAACACCAGACAGAATTTTTTTTTCATACATTCATTTGCTAGTCAAGCGGTTATTTAGAGGCTAGAGCAGGTATATCGTGTCTGATTTGAGAGTTAAAGAGATCAAGTGTAATATAAGAAAAAATATTTTTTTATCTGGTAATATATAGGTAGATACATATAGTTGATATGTTGTTTTTTGTTATTTTATTCTAACCTACAGACATAAATATTGTTACAAATGTTCAATATACATTAAATATTAGCCGTTCAAAACATGCTAGCGTTCACAGGAATTAAGAGCCGTGGTAGTCGAATGGTCACACGACTAGCCTTCCACCGAGGCGATCTGGATTAGATTCCCGGTTGGAGTCAAGTTCGCATCGTGGCGGACGTTTCCGAGAGACAGCGATACTCCTGGTTTCTTCGCGCCCATTCATTCATTCTGTTACGTATGCTCTCGCACTACGTGCATGATGACGTCTCCGTGGCGCCTAACCGCGCGCCCGATGCTACCCGGCCAACAGGAATTGTCGCGAGCCGCTCGGAAATGCTCGGCGGAGTTCGTGTGGCGGGCTTTGTCCCGGACGTCGCCTACGCGGCGTTTCCGGTCATGTAGGCCCAGAACAATCTCCGATGTTTTCTACCTCAAGTTACAGGGTATAAAAGGTCCCCAATTTGCCCTGGGACAGAGAGACAGTGTTTTGTTAAGGCGGTTTCACTAAAATAAGGGCTCTGCTTATCATTTGTTTTGTTTGTTTGTTCGCAGTTACTTTCGACTTCTGTTTCGAGCCAAGGCTCTGAAATCAAACGTACGTCGTTATAATACTCTGCATTTAATATTTGTGTGTCATTAAGGGTATGTGTTTGTGGATGAATAAATGTCTAACACATTGCACACCTCTGTTTTCCATTTCATCCCTTGTGCCCCTCGCGTTAGACACGAGAGGTTACAATTCTGCCCCCTCAACGTCTGTGCCCGCCCCGATGTCGACGAGGAATTAACGGTGCCCGCCTAATAAGGGTTTTATTCGCGATAGTGAGGCGGGATGATAGGTGTGACGCTCTATGGTGCTCCTAGCGCGGTGTCGCCTCTAAGCGCTTAGCTGTGGACTGGCGTGGACTGGCGTGCACTGGACAACCAGATGAGATGTAAGCAGTAACAAAAAAAAAATTGGTTGTCTGTAAAGTCGTTTTACGGACGATAATTTAACGTGATAACGTCATAAAAAACATTTATGAAATGATTGCATACTTGTATTAATAAAATTGAATAACTTTTATTGAATTATCACTATTTTGTATGGATACAAAGAAGGAGTGAAATGATATCTACAATTAAATTGATAAATTTATTTTTATTTGCACTCATCAATTCAAATATGTTTATCACTTTAACGAAGATATTATTTTAACTATAACTTTTATACATGTTTGCTATTTAACTTCTTCCAATCTGTGATATTCTGTTAAGGATAGGACGATGATAGGAAAAGTAGGAAACAAATGGTAGTGTTTCAAGTTTAATGTGCCTCGAAAAAGTCATATCGATGGTTGTTCCAATCGAGTGGAAGAGAGATAGATGCGGCGCAAGCGAGCAATGAGCGTAACGGGACACAGCGTAACGGGACACAGCGTAACGGGACAATGTGCGTAACGGGTAACTTTTTCGTGCGTGCAGCCGGTGTTCATCGATTTATTGGACGTTTTCACGTCAAATACAATACACGGCGGAGATATGAAGATAAAGGTGTAATGCGAGTCCCTTGGGTGCTTTCCAGAATCGTTAACGGGAACTGCATGCCTTATGCGTGTATGTCCTGTTACAGGTTATTACATCTACGCTCTACACGGCTAAACCTGTCGACTTTTAGAGTGAATAAGGGGATATATACCACAAAAGTTTTTTACAATTATCTGGTAAAGATGAATTTTTTAATGTTTTTGAGCAGAGTGGATAAAGAGAATGAAATGGAATATATAATTGTTACTTTTTAGGTTTGAAGACAATTTAACTGGTTTCTGTGTAAAAAGGTTTAATTTGTTTCAGGGAAAAAAAAGTTAATTTATGCAAGCCTTATAAAATCCTCAGAATTTGCATCATTACAAAAGGTAAAATAAAATTATAATTATTTATTTTCTGAAATAAATTTGAAAAATACTCACGGTAGACACCACAAAAACATTTGGACCAAGCCTTTTTTTTAGTTTTTTTTTATTGTATTTGTTTCTCCTTGTTCATAACGCAAAAAAATGTTATTAATTCATCTTTTCCAACTAAGTTTTCAAAACATATGCACTATATATTTATATTTACATATTTTTTATTTTTTTATTTTTTTTTTAATTTTGTGGAAGTTCTACCACTAAAAAAACGTGTATACACCCTAATATTATTCTGAAAACACGCGTTTTAGCCATTTACGCTTTTCTAAAAACGCCCGTTTTAAAACGAAATGGAAAAACAAAATTATTCATCCTCTCTCAGAGTATCCTTAAATGATTAATTACATAAACAGACCCCACTCGAACATCTTGAGCATTTTTTAAATTAAGTAGTTTATTTTCCTGTATTTATGCTCACCGTATGTATGCCCAGGTAGGCTGGGCCCTTAAGCCTCAGCTCATTTGTACTAGGTCTTGACGGGTTGACGTAATGGACGCGTAGGAATAATGAGTAGGGTTGGTTGAGGATGTTATAAAACAATGTTATTGGTGTAGGCCAGTGATGGCCAACTTCGCTATTTTCGAGGGCCAGATATAAATTTTTGAAACAAATTATGGGCCAGATACATATGAGTTAATATTAAATGCCTTACAATTTTTTTTATTTGATATATCGTTTTGTTGTAATGTAGTAATGCAATGTGTGGCATGTGATGATGGAAATGAACATTAGCACCTTAAAGAAAGCATTTCCAAAAAAAATTAAAATAAATATAACTAACTGAGAATAATAAAAACAAAACAATGCATAACATAAAAAATGTACTTAATAAACATATAACTTAGACTGACTGACAGACATCCCCTAATGGAGTCAAATAGGGGATGAAAGCTTCAATGAAAGTTGGTAATTATTGAAGGTAGAAACATAGAAATTGGTGTTTACGCTTCTGTTTATAAATAAAAGTCAGTTGAATCAGTGCTTATCGCAATTTATCAAACGTGAGAAACAAATTCTTTCTCATCGGGCACACGACTAGTTACAAATATTTTTAAATCTTTCTGTAATTGTGTCATGGCTTCATAAGAATTTATGCTAACAAATTATTCTACAAATTAAAAAAAGGAGCTAATTAATGGCAATATATCAAGATAATATTTCTTTGTTGGAAGATTACTTAAGCGGACCATGAGTTGGCTGTCACTCTTGTAGAGTACAGGCTGTCCATAAAAGTATGCCTTAGTTTAAATTTTATATTATGTCAGTTTAATTTAGACTATTTACAACAAAGTCATACATCAAATTAAAGGCACACTACTATTTTTTCCCTAAAGTTCAACATGTGCACCTTTAGTTGTACGGCACACATCCAACCTAGAGTCCATTAATTCTTCCCACACTTTGGTTAACACGTCCGGAGTAATGTAAGCAATGTTAGCGCATTCAATTCTGTGTCCCAATTCTTGTAAATATCTTACAGTATTGGTGGAAAATAGCCACTTTCTTTTATAAAGCTCCAAAGGAAAAAAAAAAAACAAATCACATGGCGTTATGTCAGGTGAACGTGGAGACCAGCGAAAAAGATCTCTGTCGTCTCGACCATTACGACCAATCAAACGGCCAGGGACTTGGACGTTCGACTACTCTCACTCAAAGAGATTCCAATGGGGAGGGCTGAAATAAAAGATTCACTCTTAGCAAATCGCAAAACACAAAACTGCTTTACGTTCAGGAGTCGCCATTATTCCGCAGGTGGCGCTGCAAGTGAGGAAACAACCAAGCAGTAGTCGCGCATGCGCTTATCTAAAATATTTTTGACGTGACAACGTCTAATAAATCGATGAACGCCGGCTGCACGCACGGAAAAAGTGTCCCGTTACGACCATTGTTCCGTTACGCTGTGTCCCGTTACGCTCATTGTACGTTTGCGCCGCATCTATCTCTCTTCTACTCGACTGTTTACAAAGTGAAGTGAAAAGTTAATGTGGTTTTCATTGCTTATTACAACAAACATTTCGGCAATAAAAGTTAATTATTCTTGAATTTTAAAAATCTGATTACTAGTATAATTTCAAGTATTTATTCTTTTATTATTAAAATAAAAATGATTAAATTTTATTCATAAAAGTATGTAATCATTTCATAAATGTTTTGTTATGACGTTGTCACGTTAAACTATCGTCCGTAAACCGAATTTACAGACAACCAATTTTTTTAGCTGCTCTTTAGACGTGACCCTGAAGCGACACACTCTTAAGACGCTTACAAATTGAAACTATTAGTATTCATAACTGGGACATTATTTTCTGGACGTGATGTATGTATATCCCGTGCGAGGAAGCGCAGAGGTGGCGACACAATCTTCCGTCGTCACGAACGTTTAGGGTCGGAGATGGTGGTGTCTCTTGAAGGGAAAGGGGGGGGGGGGTCCGGGGAGCGGGGACGCGGGTTCGCACCTCCGCCGGGGCACCGGGGCATGTCGACGGCCGGACGCCCGCCCGCCACAATGCGTCCATTGTGCCCGCGCCGTCGAGGCATTGTCGCTCTCCGCGTCGCGGCGCGGAAGTAGCCCAGGGCCGGAGGAGGGGGTAGGGGGTGGTGTTGCGAGGTGCTTAACTCCCCCTAGCGGACAACCTCACCCCCTCCCCTCCGGCACACCCCTCGCGTGCAACTTTCCCAACTGCTTCCGAGCAACTACAACTGGCTGGCGCAATCCTCCGAACTGTCAAATATCTAACCTCGCCAGCGAGCTAATTCACGTGCTCTCACGTTGCTCGTGTTGCAAATAAACTTGCAATATACGAAACTCATCAGTAGGGACCAGAAAAATTCGCGGGTTCAATGACCTGCAGGATGAACTCCATTGTTCTACGTACACTCGGTCAAATGTCACCCACTCATTGGTTGCTGTCTTGTGAGACGTCCCAGCGTAGCAGCCTGCGATTCGATAAAGCTTTGGTCGGGTGTTTCTCATTGGCCCAGCGTCATCCAGGTGATTTGTGAGCCAATAGCAGAGGCGGCAATGAGGTATAACTATTTGTATTTTAGCCTATCGCGAAATGAATTCGCGAATTATTCCGGTCTCTACTCATCAGACACGAAATTCTTCAGAATAATATCGGCCGTTAATAACATACTGACGAGCAAAATAGTCGCTTTTGAAATTCCAAAAATTTCCCTGTGTAAATCACAAACGTAATTTCTCAATCGTAAAAGTTCCTTGCTACCATCAGCGCAGATATCAGTTATCACCGCCTTTTGGACCTGATTTTCGACAAAGAAATTTTTATTAAAATACTGCCCATCTTGTTAAAATTCACCAAAAAAATTCAATAGTTTAAAGTTTCCGCACCCGTTTGAAGTTAAACGTCCACGACATTGTCAAATATTAACCTGAAACGTTTATAAGCACGTATTTTAAAATTTGGTATATTTGTTAGATTTGGGGTTTTGTTTAAACGACTGAAACCAGTCTGTAAATTATTTCTACAAGCAAAACTTAACATTATTTAGCTTATTAAACAATTTTCGTATTAATATTTTATAATGTTTTTTATAAAAGTTAAAAAAATTTTCAGTGAAATTTTAAACACGCCCCTTGAGGTTACTAAGCGCGCGCTCTGTCGTTGTACTACTAAGCCTTTCGAAAGTTTGGAAAGAAAATATGTAATATAATAATTGTAATGCCAGTTTCTTATGAATTTTAAAACTTGTGATTACTATTATTATGACTATTTTAATTTGACAAATATATTCCAAGGTAGTTTCACAATAATATTTCATTTGGCACACCAATACGTTTGGTGTGTCCCCTAATTATTTTACAAAAGTGACTGTATAAGGGTTTATGTTGCTACACGTGGGTCCACCATCTTAGCGAAACATTTCCGATCATCCACTTCCGTTTCATTTTCACAAATGTCTCCTACCAAAAGCCGTATAACTAGAGCTGAGAAGTTTACACATATCATAATTTCCTAGTAAATCACGCTTGACACTTCAGTGAAGTGAGAACCACCACGTCTACGGGTGCAACATTATCCCTGCTTCGAATTTTTGGTCTATTTTAATCGCGTCACATCAGCATCGACTTCATAAAAATGCGTGTCGTTAATTTTGGTTTTCTAATAATTATTTGTCACGTGCATTGCTAAAAAAATTAATAAAGTGTTTGAGGTTTTCTTTATAAAAAACTAAGTTTCAATTAGTTACAAGAATTTTAAATGAGAGTTTTCGAAAAAAAAATTGTCCCGATTCACCCATTTGAGATAAGGTGTTGGCGACGACTGTGGATAGCTCTAGCAAAACCCATTTCGGCCACCCATCGGCAGGGAACGAAAAAAATTCACGGTAGGAAGGAATTCAATTGTGTACATCTCTAAGCTGCTACCGCTATTCGCACACAATATTTATTTATTTTCTTCCACGGAAAGTTCTTGGCCAGAGAGGAACACCCAGCTAAAAAAATATTGGTTGTCTCTAAAGTCGGTTTACGGACGATAGTTTAACGTGACATCATAACAAAACATTGATGAAATAATTGCATAATTGTATGAATAAAATTAAATAATTTTTATTTAATAATAAAAGAATAAAAACT
The DNA here is from genome assembly GCF_032445375.1 of Bacillus rossius redtenbacheri. NCBI lineage: Eukaryota > Metazoa > Arthropoda > Insecta > Phasmatodea > Bacillidae > Bacillus > Bacillus rossius. The sequence continues at coordinate 72,897,757 of NC_086333.1, forward strand.
TGAAATTATACTAGTAATCAGATTTTTAAAATGCAAGAATAATTAACCTTTATTGCCGAAAAGGTTGTTGTAATAAGCAATGAAAACCACATTAACTTTTCACTTCACTTTATAATTAGTCGACGAAACAGTTAACGTGTAGATGACTTGTAATTAATTTTAAAAACTGGCGTTTAGCTATAAAGTTTAAATATAATTATGAACAAGTTTTAATATAAATAAACTGTAATCAAATATCTATCATCAATGATATGAATCACCATAATTTTTTTAGTCAATTTTAACATAACCTATTATTACTGCACTCGCCGACAGCGTAACGGAACACAGCGTAACGGAACAATGAGCGTAACGGGACACTTTTTCGTGCGTGCAGCCGGCGTTCATCGATTTATTAGAAGTTGTCAAGTCAAAAGCTACCAGGGTTGTGACGTCTCACCGGTCGGCAGCCAATAAGCAGGTGACGTTTGCCCGAGTGTGCGGAAGGCTGTGGAGTCTGTACTTGAGGTCGTTGGAAACCCGATAGATAGTTCCTCGCACGCGCATAAAGCGCATAAAGCGCATAAAGCGCACGGAGGGATCTGTAAAGCAGCTCTGACGTGGAATTCACGAGAGCGATGGACGCGCGGCGCTATCTGCACAGGGCAGAACTATCCGTCTCCCCTTCCAAACCCCTCCTCTTCCTCTCCCCTCCTCACCACTCCTCGGGGTTCCCCCGCGCATTTGCATTCCTCGGCAATAACTCGCGCGGACGCAAATAACTCGTATCGACGACGCGACTCGTATCGACGACATGCCCGGGGGCGACTAGGTCACCGCGTTATCTCGTCCGCTCAAGCTCGTCCCTCTTCGCTTTTCGTATCGTCGTCGTCGTCGTCGTCGTCGTCCGTGATTCCGATGACAACGTCACCTGTCGTTGGCGGAGGTCATCATCCACGTTTTATTTGGCGTTTCGCACTCTGGCAACACTGTTTAAGGGACCACGAATTAAAAAAAAATCGCCTTGGTAATAAAAACGCAGTCGATTTGTTTTCAGGTGATTGAAACGAAGGCAAATATGGGTTCGTTCACAATGTTTTATATTGTTATTGATGGAAATTCTTTTTCATATTGTTTAAAATTCAACTGAAAACTACCGTAGAAATTTTAGTATCATTCTAGCGTATATATATCCAATTACCTGGAAATACATTCGTGTCTTACGAATATAGAGATATAAAAATGGTATTGATATAAAATTGTTATTTAAATAATATTTCGAATGCAACTATTTTTTATTTTGCTGCATGAAGTTAAATCATACGCGCTAACCTTAATTTATGTCTTTAAAAAAATGTTCTTTGCTCATTCCACAACACAATTATGCTTAAATTATTTCATGTGGTAGATTTTTTGAAACTTTTTTCTCCCCCTTTATGTGCAATTTTTGTAAAAATATTAATTTCCTTTAAGATCTTTGACGACATATTATGTTTATAATCTTATATTTTTAAATTCTTCATTATTTTTCATACTTACTAGTATTTTTTATGTTGGTATTGTTTTGTGTTGTATGTTGTTTTCATTTACTTGGCTACAGTTTTTTTTTGTCAAGATTTCATAAGTTTTAAACGTTTCTGTTTACTATCGATTTATATGTATGTTCCTACTTTGTAAACATTTGAGTGGTTAAGCTACGTTAAATACATCCATAAAATAAATATTAATTAAATCCGTCTAGAGAGGTGGGGATGCAATCAGGGTTTCTCTCCAGGGTATGGCAGCTCTGACCGGCGTACATGGTTCAGCTATTCGCCTCCCGTGTCCAAGGGAAATCACGTACGTTTAATCATCCCCTGGCGCGTAGGCGCCCGGCGGCTGTCCCGCCGTTCAGCTCAGTCGTGCGGGTAGTATCACGAGCTCTGTCAGGCGTTGAACACACATCACGGTCGGTTACCCCTCCGCGACCAGGAGATAGAGGTGACCCCTTGGGGCCCTCCAGGAGACGCATAGTCGCGCCGCCTGGCAGTTCGCACGCCATCCGTGGTACGGCGCGGTGGTGCGGGCGGTATCACGGTCTTCGTCGGGCGCTGACATCCCGCGGGGAAAATGAAGATGTGGTTTTAGTCCGGAAGGAGGCTAATAACTTCGAGTTACTCGTCCAAGCAAACATTTACATCCCTTATTTGGTCTCAATTTTAAGTAGATAAAAAAGGATTACTGAACTTATAAAATGTTTATAAGTTTTACAAAATAAAAGCGTGTTTTTAAAGCATTGAAACATTTTCCTGGAACATTGTGTTTTTATCATTCGTACAAGTGTGCTACACATGTAAAAAACAATGAATATATTCTTATAAAAAAGAAAATGCCTTGAATTATTTCTTTGCTTTAATGCATTTCTATACATCACAAAAAATGATAAGTATTTCCCACGCATTAAAAGATCAAAGCATTGCCTATCGCCACACCGTTTAATCGAAGGACGTAGATTGTTTGAGGATCAAGATTATAGTTGAAGCTAAACCACAATTATAGTTAATAGATGGTCGCAAACGCACGAAATCTGCGCAAGGCAGTTTTGTTCTTCTCGTGTCATAATTGTACTACAGTTTCTTCCGTGTTCGTTGAGGTAACAACATTATGGAAAAAGAAAATTTTTAATTTCTTCAGTGCTGCAATTAGAAGTAAGTTATGAAATGATCTTGCATACCAACAGAACAAAACTTTAATATAAACATTTTTAAGTGTTAAAAACGGTTTTGATTAAAATTATTTTCCAAATCGTTTTTATTACGTAATTTTGCAATATTTTTTTATTTTCAGGCCGTAAATATTCTTATATTTTAAAACTTTATAAATAATACATAGAAAATAAAGCGATATGAAATATTAAACTATAAAATTTAAGTACTGTTTCTAGAGTCAAATACACACACATGCATTTTGAATAATTTATGTTGTCTTACAAAATATTATCATAACGTGAAATCAAAAAATCTCATTTGTAGTAAGACATACAATCAAATTTAAAGTTTCATCCAATATTTTGCAAAATAAAGGCTTACTTATAATGACACATAATTAATATTTTATTGCAATATGCAAAAAACTTAGAATATACTCAGTATTATACAAAACTATATAATAATTCATTAAAGAATGATGATCAAAAAATTAAAAAGGCAAAACATGCAGAAAACTTTTATTCCGAAAGTATAAAAAAATTATTTGCCTTAAATTTGGGTAAATAGTATTTGTATAAGTTTGTGTTTGAAAGTAAAGTAAGAAGACAAAAAATGGAGGAGTAATTTTACTGCGTCCATCAAGTTACAAGAAAATGCTTTTTATTAGATATTAAATTTAATGCATAGAACTTTTTCTACAAAATTTCTAAAGGAGCATTCAAACACAATTGTGCATGTATTGGCACTGTCTTGCTGGAGCTACTGTAAGTATTCAAGGTCTACACTTGCTAAGGGTGAAAGTTATTAGCGCATCATACGCCGCATCGACTCTACAATCAAGGAATTACACTACCGTATATAATGGAAGATACCTGCTTTATCAATTTTCACTCTTCACTTATATTTTTGAAAAAAAAAAATAAATATGATAAACATATTAACATTTAATTATTATAACATTTTGTAAAATACCATTTTAAAGCAAATGTATCACATAAGTTTTGAATTTGAAGTAAAACGACGCATTAATTATACTGTGATTTATATTTACATATATTTTTAAAATATGACACTCACAAAATGTAAAATATTTATACAAAAAAAACCAACCCAAATGGCAAATGGAAACCTGACGCGGAGTGTCGAACAATACTTATATATATATATATATATATATATATATATATATATATATATATATATATATATATTTACGTGTGTATTTTAACAACTGTAAACTTGGAACGAATTAAAAAAAAGGACAGAAAAAAACCTTCAAAATCCAGGATTTTATGAAAATAAGTTATTTAAAACCTTAAATCTTTACTCTTTGCCAGAAACTATACACAAACTAACTTCCTTCTACCTAGAGCAGCTCCGGTTCCAAGGCATGGACTCTCCCTTTAACCTATTATTGTTAATTGATGCATTGAAAAGTACTTTTTATTGTTATTTTTGTTATTCTGATCAGCGCGTTATAAAAAGGCAAAAAATCATTCTTTATTATGGCTGTTTTTCTCCCGCAAAAAAAAATTAATTTTCTTTGTTTCAAACGCCTTATATTATTTAAACCTATTTTTTTTAGTTTAATTTTCAAAATATTCCTTAATAAATATCGGTAATAGTAAAAAAATACGTGGAATCCGAAGCAAGGGGTGACGTGGAACTCCACATCGGCCTGGCTAATCCTGCGCCAAGGTCCCTCGGGAGGTGGATATTAAAGAATCTCTGGTCTGCGAGCGACGCGAGGAACCCCTTATTGTCATTCGCCCGCAGCGCCGGTGATTCACCCCCTGGATAAGGGTGGTTGACGGGGGAAGCGGGGAGGCTCGCAGTGGACGGCGGAGGCGCCGCGCGACCACCGACGCCCTCCGCCCGAGGGGTTGCCGGGACCGAAAGAAGTAAGTAGAGGGGTTGGAGTGGGGGGAGGGGGAAAAGGAGAAAGCTTTCTCTGAGCCCGAGAAAGCGTGCCAGGAATTACTTGAGCGAGATTTACTCCCCGGTAACTAAAGTGCTCCCAACTCCTTTTAGCCCCTTCTTTTTAAAAAAAAAAAAAAAAAAAAAACCCACCCCGCCCCATCACTTCTTTACCCGTTCTTCATGTCCTTTGGCTCGCAACCCCCTCTTCCATCCCCCCTCTTGCTACAAGGTCTTTCTCTCACCTCGTCCCGCACGTCCAACCAGCTTCCCTCATCTCCTTCTCTCTCTCTCTCTCTCTCTCTCTCTCTCTCTCTCTCTCTCTCTCTCTCTCTCTCCGCGTTCCCCTCGGGAGGACGTCATTCATTAACGGAACGACTTCCTGATGCGAGTTTTGGCTCCCGTGCAACTCCGGAGCGCGGTGCTTCGACGCAAAGGAAGCCCCATATTAGGTCACGGAACCAACAACGTCTATTAATGCATTTTTCTTTGAGTGTGGTCACGTGTTTTTTTTTATATATGTATGTATTTTTATCGCGGTTTAGCGTTAGATGGTGAGCTAGACACATTAAGGATGAGTTCTCCAGTTTTCACACTGATTCACAATTGACACAGAACCACTCATAACGTTTCTTATATCATAAGCAGAAAGCGCATGGCACCAATTTATGCTAAGGAATATTACATTTATTTATTTTCAAGCGTATTTATAATTTTAAGGACATAAAAAAGTATAAAATATTTAAACACTCATATAAAAAATCTTCTTTCATACGAAATTAATATTATTTGTAATATTTTATATTTGTTTAGAAATATAAGAAAATTATAATAATATTAATTTTAATGAAGTAATTTTTACCAAAGTCTTATTAATTGGTTATTTTACCTTAACTCTTTCTCTTTGATACTCATGCCTGATAGCTAGCGACGACTGCTCACACCTCTATCAGAGTTAAATATATCAAAGCGTTGCACAGGACGGTTATTCTGGGAAATATATCTACATAAAAAAATAACGTATGTATGCATAAACTAGATTGGCTATATCCCCCGTAAATGATCGTGCAGCATCCTTTTATTTAATTGTGTGTTATGAAGAATTTTTTTTACATAATTTTCATTTGGTTCCTAAATAATTTTATAACACTCTTATTACCAATTATTTTGCAGGAATTTTTTTGCTTTCATAAATGAGTCTATGGTTTAACGTATAGAATTGCAAACAGCAAAATAATTTGTACTTAATGGTAAATTTACTTCGTTTGGATATTTTAAAAACTTTGATCGATTAAAATAAATTATATTAAATATTAAACATATTTAAAGATTTTCATTAATAATTTAAATTTTTCTGAATAATTTTAGTAAATTAATTAATAAATAATATACATGTGTTTCTTTTATCAATAAATGTTAAGATTGAATTTTAAAAAATAATTGTTTTAATTTATACTTTACCAAACCGTATTTATAATATCACTCATATCCTGTTATTTAATATATATAATTTTTTTAGCATGCAAAGTTAAAATTATTTCAATATTTCGCCAAGTAAGTCTAAATTCTAACACGCGTTCACGCACCAATTTTATTGTTTGTTTCAAAACACACTCAGAAATTTTTTTCTGACATTTAGAGGCGTTGTTTCAGACAAATATTTAATTTTTAAAGGAATATCAAAAAACGTTAAATTTGTTTCAAATGTTCCCAACATAGGCTTTAGTTCATCTAGGCTCTTATGCCCCGATATCCTTTTCTCACTTCCATTCATTTTCCTTCGAGTATCACAAAGTCCATTGCACTTGTTACACTAAGATTAATTTGGTAGAAATCCGGTGATTCCCTGTTAAATGAATAATATTCTGTGACTCTACAGCTTGATTAAAACAAATTTTTCGCAAAATTGGCTATTTCATATCTTTATTGCTTTACATTAAATTTAGCACGAAGTTTGTAAAACGCGCCCGAAACGAAAAATTAACTTAGCAGTTAAGTAATAAAATCTGCGAGCTTCTTTTCGGGGTCCCTTTTAAGTATTATTTATTTAATTAAACGATAACAAATGGATGTAACTCGTATTTAATGAAAGTGTGGAAAGCATTCGCAAAGACTGTCACGATAAATTAATGTGGGTACGGGAGGGGGTGGGTAGGGTAGGGTGGAATTAAAAATACAAACGGCGAGTTAGGGGCGAATAAGTTGCGCGAGTACACACAGAGACAGAAAATTTCAGCGCTGGGTGATAGGGTAAAATGGGTAATATTAGGGAACGGGTGGGTGGCAGTGTAGTGAAGGTGCGGAATGAGAAATGAAGGGCTGTTAGGGCCCGGTAGTTGGCGTGTGGGTGAAGGGCGGTAGGGAGGGGGGTGTGAAGGTAACGAATCGTAATTACGGAGAGGTACCTAGACCCGTACCCTCGAAACTTTCCGCTTGCCACGCGTGCTAACCCAGTCCACAATTTTTATTGGCTCGCGCAGGGCACTATGGCTGGCGCTTGGAGTGAGTGGGCAAAATATTCACCCCCCCCCCCAATTAATTCCCCAACCCTCCCCTTTTTTTCCCTTTGCTGTCGTACGTTAGCTCGTTGATTGGATTAACCCAAACCTAACTTCCTACCTTCCTCCGCCACCCAGAGAGCTTAAGGTCGTTTTAGTTTGTCCTGTTGTAACCGGTGAACTGAGAACTTCTGTTAGCTTAGCAATATATATATATATATACATTTTAAAAATTGTACGCGCTGCGTAGTAATTCCGATTTGTGATGGCTTAATAAGAGCCGGAAAAGCTTAGCTTATGAAAAACGTTGGTTTCCAGCCCACCATTTTATGTAGCATAATCCTGAGTAGCTGTGGACACGAGAAATCTCGAAAATGAACACACTAACGTTTTTCTATTGCATGAAGTTTTTTTTGCACCAGAAGTGAATCATATGTAATGAAAATATGCATTTTTCCTAAATGCTTTCACATTATCTCATAAAATAATATTTCTTAAGAAATATAGAAAAAAATATTGATGTTTACAACACATACTTTTCAGTGTTAAAGTCTAAGATTTTCCATCTAATAAAAAAGTAAACAATTCAAGTTAAAATTTGGATATCAATATATTCAGTACAGAAATGAATAAAAGTTTTGATTTCATTCTGTTACATTCAAGAATAAACATTGTTTCAATAATGAGTTATAGACATAGTTTTAAAAATTTATCCTGTATATAATTATTTTAATTCTGTTGTATATATCATGGAAATAAATATTCAGAGAACATTCTAGATGCGTTATTGATTTAGTGTCTATGTTTGGGGAAACATTTAGAATTTAACTGAGATATTTTTAGTAACTTAATAAGACAAACTATGTGCTCTAATATTTAGCTAACTGTTCAGAGTATTAAGAAAACTGTTTGTAATTTTCTTGCTTATTCCATATGTTAGTCTAGATAAATTGTGTTAGATAATTGGAAAAAAATGCATACTCTAAAGAATCACATACATTTCATATTTTAACCACATCTCTAAATGAAACAACTCCTCAAAATAAAAAACCAGTATAGCCATGTACTCATTGTCAATATAATGGTACAAAATGTCCTCTAAATGATTCTTGTAAACGGGAAGATTGATTTAAGAATTTTTGGACTTATGCTCTAATATTGGTTATACTTTATGTCCAAATAAACCTCAATAATGGACAAACAATTTGAATATGCAAACACACAGAAAACCAGCCAAATTCAGCCAATGTCCAAAATATATACACAACCCATAGACAGCAAAGAAAATTCAGTGGAAGGAATTAGTCAAAAATTATTACAGCACAGATGAAAACAGGGAGCCTACAACGATGAGACAGTTGCGACAAGAACAGTAAATAGAAAAGAAACCACAACTTTGGACAACTGACCGACAGAGGAACCCAACGATGATTGAAAATAGATTATATGGGCTGTACAACAAAAAATCAGCGATGCAATGGGAAACCAATGAGGAAAATAAAAAAAATATGACAACACAGTGAGGACAACACAGACGAACAACACATGACAGCTGCGATTGTTTTGGAAACTGAGATCTGTTTCTGTCCTCAGGCACAAAAATATATTTTTGACATCGGCTGGTTATGGCTTTTTTTCCTGTGTTTTCATATTCATCCTTTTAGTCTTTTATTGAGGTTTCTTATGACATACAGTGCAAATAGCAAAGTAGTACAAGTAGTTTCACCAACCAGAGCATTCCCATTATTACAGTGAGCGAGCTATTAATCCTCTAACTAGCGAGAGAAAAAAAAACTTTAGTTATTAAATGAGGTGAATAAATTGTGTCCGAACACTTTGCATACTTATATAATCATGCAATTATCTTGAATGCAGTCCAGTGTTAAAAAATGGAGACACCTTCCACCAAGGTGTGTCTGTGTTTCAATCTACGCTGGCGACTTGATGATTTCTTCGACAATTCTACATTCCGGTGACTTTACGAACTCTTGAAACGGTAGGGAAGCTGGCGAGACCAACATGGCTCTTGAAGCTCTGGAACTGCTCTAATGATCAGGACTCGCGCTGTCGCCGAAGACGGCCCAACCCTCCGTGGAGGCGTGAGGCTGCACAGAACGCCGGCTGGGGATGGATTTGCGGAGGAATCAATGCTCGCCCCGGCTCCGAGAACCCCACTCCGGGGGGGGGGGGGTAACGCCGAGAGACGCCACGCACGCACTTTGCATTACAAATCACCCGGCCGGTGCGCCGCCCTTCCCCTGAGGATGGGATCAGCATATCGTACCGGCTCAGCGGGCCTCTCTACCCCTTAGCGCCTTCGCCATAGGCACACCGCATGTCCCCTCCCAGCTCCGTCCATCCTTCAGGGAGATACGGGTGGCTGTTGCAGTGGGCGCAAGGCGAGAGACTGGCCGCTCGGCTAGGGTGCACGTGCACGTATCCAGAAGCTTAGCAAGTGAACCTTATTGACAAAACCTTTGCTCAGAATTGTGTATGATCAACAAACTCATTGTTTAAGTAATCACAGTTTTAGTATCATCAAAGTTTTCATCGACATACATATACCATACATAAAAATTTCAACAATATTATCATTGTACCACCATAGTGGCAAACGCTTTTTTTAAAAACATAAATGCTTTTTAAGGACATTTTAATGGAGTATGATGTTTTTATGCTACTTTATTTGTAAATTTATTTTTTGTTATTAATTTTTTATATTTCAAAATGTCTCTACACTTCGAGATGAATTCAATGTAAACCCATGCAAGTGCAAGTGTAAACAAAAATTATATTTTGATATAAAACCATTTTTGAGTAAATTTATTATATAAAATGTCTTCGAATGAGTAAAGAGGCTTTTAGTTTAAACTTACTTAATGCGATTGAATCAATGTTGTTCAAAAATATGTAACTTTAAAAAAATAAATGTACTGTTCTTTCTACAAGCAAACTTTTAATGTTTATAATAAATTCTGACAACAAATAATGTAATTAAGATTTGAGGACTTCTTAATACAATCATCAAACAATGTATGTCTTAAATATGTTTTACATAATTCAACAATTTTTACAAACAATAAATATTTTTTATCAAACAGTAAAACTGATGTAAAAATCTTTTTATATTGAATATGTTGAAGTAATTGAGTTTATTTAATACAATTAAAATTAAATAACCTGTTAATCCAACAACCATTATAAAAATTAATTCCACTGTGAAATAATATAAAGTTTACAAGTTTATAAGTAGAAAAAGTATTTAAACTGAATAGTTTGAAAATTAAAATTTATGGTGTATACAATGTTTGCTCAATATTTTATTAATTTTATAAGAGTTTACATAATAAACCTCATTTGGGTACATTTTTTAAGCAATGCTTTTTTTGTGATAATTATTACATAAAAAAAAATTCTGACATGAAGTTTATAGTGATTTGAACCAAATATTATATACTCAAAATTATTTTATTGAATATTTTTGATGCTGACTGAATATCTCGTATAATAATAGATATGCTATAAGTAGGACTTTATACAACATATAATGTAGCATTTAAAACAAAATTATAATTAAATATGCATATAAGAAAGTATTATATTGATATGTACAACAATTAAATATAGATATGGAAATTTCATTTGGAAAACAACTGCAAAATGGTTTGTTTTCCTATTGAAAGCTGGAAGGAAGTTTAAACCCATGGAATTATGTCAGCAAAATGTAAAAAATATTGGACAACATGCACTTAGTTTGTTGTAATGTTTAATGCAAGGGAAAGCCAAGAGTATGTGAAAATTTATTTCTAAATTAAGTACCAGGCCTTGCTCGTTGCAAGTTCTACCTTTCGCAAATATTTACGGAATAATTTTTTTGTTTCTGTAGAAACGAGAGCGCTAAACTTTCTTTGTGAGTGAGGAAGAAAAACGTAATTGGAGACGAGCTAAAGAAGCATTTTTTCACCGATTTCCCATCCGCCCGTTGCCTGCTCACTCGCTCTGTCTAGAGACGAAATCACCTGGGAGGAAATTTTCTTTGCACAATGTGACTTAACTCTACGACATCTCTTTCAGGGAGGCTTAAAAGGAAAGGGCTTCTGTAAAAAAAATTTCTACTTCGTCTTTTGATGTCAGTTGTAAATAATTATGACAGATGGCGTTCCTTCCCCTCGGTTTATTTCCTGCATGAAAAATCTGCTTGGAAAATCATTTTGTCGAAACCTCCAATCACAGTATCTGGCTCTTATTACATATTTTGCCAAATGTGTGCGACTGTTGGTTTTGTAAACATCTTAGCTCTCGGTATACAGCATTTAGTAGGATTAATTTAGTGAATAGAAAGGAAGTCAATTGGGACGGAAATGTGTAAACAAGGTTCTGCTATCTATGGAAGTTACAGATATATCAATAAGATGACAGACTCGCATGATTCATATGTATAAATTTAATTTATGAATAAAGCAGAATTTAACATGATAGATATAAACAAATAATACTTAATAATACTAAAACTGTCCTTCAATACTTTGCGTTAAATATTAGTAGTCATAAAAAGAAAAGAAAAAAAGAATTCTCATTAAATTTTTGACAGTCCTTACTTAGCATTAAAATGCCGAGATAGTACAGTATTCGTCATATTGTCGAGACACAAGAAATGGCTAGCCTACATATATGTGAAGCTATGTCAAATAAAAGAACTTCGTGATTACATTTTTTTACTTTGAACTTTAAATATTGAATCAGATCAACAAGGTTAAGGTATGTTTGTAGGAAGTTATTACATATTATTTTTTTTGCATAAGCAGGAACAAATATACATTCATGTATGAAGTATATGATGCATATTTTTAAATGCTTAATGTTAATTTTGTTTAATTGTGAACTATTTGACTGCAAATTTAAGTTTGAAAAATAGTTAAAATATAGCACCATGTTCATAATGATTTATAGATCCACTTTCATGATTGATTAACAACCATAAAGTTTAGTTATGAACACCAATATGGTTAGTACTTCCCAAATGTTCGCAAAAATATTAGTACGCACCAGAAATGCAATGAAATAATTCCACTTTATACTTTACACAGCATAAATTTAACAGATTGAAAAACAAATGCGCATGTATGCAGAAACTGGCTACTTTAAAAATGTTTAATACTTTGGTTAGCTACATTAAAATACTTTTAAAAGTGTAGGTGGTTGGGGAAGTTAGGTAATCTACATTAAAAATAATTTAAAACTGTGGAAGGTTGGTTAGGTTAAGTATCTATATAAAAATACAATAAAATTGTTTTAATTGTTGGTTAAATATTACCAATTAAAAATATAGCTTAATAAGCATAATAAATTACCCTTATAATTTTATAGTTTTTGTAATATAGCTTACCTAACACAACCTAACCAACTATTTAAACAATGTCAATGAGTTTTATTTGTAGCGAACCCAACCTATTTAACCACACACATTATTTTGAATAATATTTTACGTAGCTTGACTAGTCTCTAATTTCTACGTCATTTTAAAGTCTATGTAAGATGACCTCGACATCTTTACCACATGTTTTTATCCCATTATGAGTTGCTAGCAAAGTTGCTCGAGTGAGCGTTGGACTTCGGTGAACATTGAAATTGTTCGGTCCACGGAATGGACAGGTGTAAACCTGAGGCTTCCAAACCAAGAAATCTTCCAGCACTTCTGTAACAGAGCAACAAATGGCTGTTCCTGAAACACTAGAAATCGGTTATCAAATGGTTTAGATCAGTCTGTTTGCTGGTACTAAAATAATTTTCTGCTAAATTGTATATTTGTAAAAAAAAATTCTATTTTGTTTTAATTTAGTTTTAGCCCACACTCCATTACTCCCTTATGGCCAGCTTCATCATTAGAGTACATGCTTTATCTCTTTGTATTAACTGACTGCATTTTAAGAAGCATAATGTATCTGAGCACTAAACTAAGATCATTACAAACTAGTTCCGAAGATGACTTCCACAGCTGGGCAAAACACCAGTCACACATCGCTCTATCGACTCGAAGGCGGTCGTGATCTGTCACACTCGCAATGGAGGATTACCTACATGCAAAGATCTCCTCGTTATTTGCGTTCCGATGCTCTAACTGTGACATAAATTTGTTACACTTAGCAGTCTCCACTTCGTCAAACATCTAAGTCCACACTAGTGTTTGAAATACAATGTCGGGTTATTATAGCAATGCCCTTATATGTCAGTCACTGCTACAGTCCCACACACTAAGTCATTTTTAAAGCTTTTAACAACATGTGCCCTTCTAGCATAAATACACTATTCCACTCGCCCACTCGCACTCGCTCGACGAGTAGAAAAAGAAAACCAAGTCGTTGGCGAGTATTTTCGTACCTTGTGAACAACTTGCCCTTACCCAAAGGTCGTAAATCAACTGATTTTTTTTTCTTCAGAAATTACTCGCTCAGCGAGTACCAACTCGCTTCGTGAGTCGCGTCGACGAGTCTCTGAACGAGTGACAAGTTACCTCTTCTGCGGCTATCTCTGGTTTGTTACCTCGGCGCTGATCGTGCCTAGTCCGAACTCACTTGTGAAAATGCTAGAGTTACTTCCCCACCTCTAGAAGTGTAAGGAAGGGTGGTGAGATCAGGTGACGAATCACGTGGTTCCCCCTCCACTCACATGGTTGGGACAAGCCTTGTTGAAGCTGTAGGCGAAGAAAGCTTGAGGGGTAGGCCACCAGAGATATCTCGCTGTTCTGCCGGTAGTGTCATGTTCAGGGGCTAACTTTCAAAAAATCGTCGGAATCAAGATTACGTCGTGGGCGCAAAACAAACAGCAACAGCATTGTCAAAGGAGGTAATTAAAATAATTTTGTAAAGAGTTTAATCTTACAGTGAAATGAACAAAGCTGTACAGTGGATTCGAGTCTCTAGACTCAGATCGGTCATATACCGAGTACATTTATCACGATGAACAGAAGCTGGCATGCATGCAAGAGCTGTGGAAAGATTTATGGACATTGATTTTTGTTCAAACAAACAATTTGTATTCGTAAGGGCAGTCTCAGAGGATTTATTATCCTTTGAAGGGGTAAAAAAACATTTTTCATATTACATTATTTACAAATGCACTTCGAACTGTCCAATTTTCTTAAGTCATTATGTGATTCGACACAATGAGTTGTTTTAAGAATTCAATCCTCCTGCTGCCGGCTCGGTTGAGAATGAAAAGACGGTTATGTTTTCATGACCGAAACTTGTTCATTTAAATTTGTATTTTTATGTCTAATACGATTTTTTTTTGTATTAAAATTTTCAGCCATTCAAGTTTTTAAACGACCAATAAGCATTTGGCGGGTTTACCAGTAAGGGGTCGGCAGAGTTTCAGCCGGTAGATTTGCGGGAGGGAGGGTTTTGGGAGAGGTAAGAGACGGCCGATGCTAATTCGGAACGAACCCCATTTCGTGCCGTACGCCCGCCGGCACCAGACAGCCTTATTGCGGCCCAAACCCCCACAAACCCCCCCACTCCAACCCTAACATGATGAAGTGTCGGGGGGGGGGGATGGGGGAGGAGGTTTCATTACCGCTTCACACGCCACCACTAGCCGCAGGTGATAAAGCTTTTTTTTTGGTTACCGCTCCGTATATATGTATATATTATATATATTACAAAACATCCTTAGCTTGTTTGCTCCATCTCTATCGGCTGTGGCACGTGTTCCAGCATTTTTGATCCCGAACACGTATATATTTAGAAGCTATAAAAATTGTTGTGGGAGACTGGTAAAATCCCTCTGTATTTTCAAGCATACTATGTACGTTTTTGACGTGATAACGTCTTATAAATCGATGAACGCCGGCTGCACGCACGGAAAAGCATGACTTATTGTCACGTTCCGCCTGAGCCGAGCGTGCAAGAACCGGCCAACCACCGTGCGAGAAAATCCATAATATCAAGCAGGTTAAGGCGGGCTTTTTATCTAATTTTTCGTGATTATACTTAAACAAATTATTTAAATTAAATTTGTAAAAACTGTAAAATAATATTTGAAAATTAAAAAGTATGCAATTTTTCATCAATGTTTTCTTATGACGTTATCACTAAAATTGTCCTTCCGTAAACCGACTTTACAGACAACCGCCTTATTTTTTATTTCTAGAAAAGAATTTGCTTTCATCTCATCAACTATAACTGTACCATACATCAACTAATATTTATGATAGAAAAATTCCGAATTCCGAATTCATAAGAATCCATGTTGTAAAAATTCTGTAATTTCCATCACAACGACGAAGATACATCAGTACTATGGACAACACAACGACGATAGTACTGGCGAACACAGAAGGTTTCCAGTGACAACAGTTGTCTTCATCGTTGTGTTTATATGTTTGCTGTCTGCCTGCATTTAAGGTCTCGTCGTTGTTAGCCCACTGTGTTCGTCCGTGTTGTTATATTATTTTTCATGAGTAAGTTCCTTCAACGGAATTCTTTTGCTGTCTGATATTTAGAGGTTGAACATTTTTTCCGTGCTGTCATTGTGTGTTGTTCATTATACTTTAGTTTCATCGTTGGTTCCGTTTGCCCGACATCAGCTGATTCAGTCTTGTTTTCTGTGAATTTTTTATCTCCATAGTTTTACTTATTTTCGTTTTGATTTTTGTAATTTTTCATACGTATTGTTAGTTGGGAATAGTAATAAAAATCTGTAATGGCTAAATCTCATAATTTGAGTACAAAAAATAGTTACGGTCTTCAGTGCCAAACAATTATATTTTGTTTCTCTCGCTCGGGTACAAGTAAACATGCTTGAAATCTGAACCTGGAGTCGTATTTTTGAGTTTAACCTAGGGCACGAGTTATTTTAAAATATATGTTAGCCTATTTGCTGCCCAATAGATGTTAGCTTTCTTTATAATGAACATAACTTAAAGTTACTACCTAAAACAATACATATTAGAATGCTCTTTGGTAAGAACCCATTTTAATAGGGTCCCGTGTATGTTTCAGGCAACTAATACTTCCACTATGTTGTCATAACACGCGATACTATTTCAAAGTAGAAACCTAATCCATAAGTTTTAAGGAACTGGTCTATCGTTCACTCTTGCACATAGGGGCAAAACTAAGAAAGAAAATTTTTAGTGCGAGCGTCTAACAAACCTCTCCATCTTCACATCCATTACCCATATACTTCCATTTCTTTTATCTCACATATCTTCATTTTTTTAAACGGTGTTACAGATTTTGAAAAGGTTTACTATTTCCATTTAAGTTGCTCGTACATAAATATATTATTTTCGTTCACGCTACTAGAAATCCAGTTTCTTCCATAAAATTCCCTCCAACGTATGAATAATTTGTTCCTCGTTCAGTAAATATCCTTCCTGCAGTCTCGTGACTATTCCCTTGTCCTTCTGAGCCGGATGTTTTCTGGAATGACTGCAGAAGGAATTGGTTCAATTACGACGTTCATATTTCATTCAGTTCAGAGAAATTCTCACCGGATGACTTCCGGCAATTGTTCCCCGAAATTTATTCAATCAAACTTGGCGGAGTGTGGAAAATATACCGGAACTCGAAAAAGAAGGGGGGGGGGGGGGGGTGGTGTGGGCGAAGTCTGAGGTCAGGGCGTTGTTTGCTCATGAAGAGCCAATCGGAAGAGAGTAAACGTGAGGTGCATTTTCTTCCTTCACGCAAACTCCCCTCCCCCTTTTCACCATCCCAAAAAGGAAAGTATAACTACTGAAACGGCAACTAGGAGTCGCAGCTCCGAGAAAATTCTCACAGGGACCATATGCCCGGGAATATAAATTACTTCCTTTCCTTTCGTTTCTCGGAGAATAGACTCCTTCGGCATCCCAGATCAATAAAAGGGCAATAAATTTTCTTCGCAGAAGTTTGATTAACGTCTTCCTCCATGGTTTCCTCATATCTTTTCCTTGGTATCGCAAAGCATTGCGTGTGTCACAAACGGTAAATGATAATATCGAACAAAATACTTGACCGATAAAAAAACACGTAAAAAATAAGTGCTGTAAAACATAAAAAAACCTCAATTTTCATATTAAATTGGTTTAAATTAAATCTATTCACTCAGTCTAAAAAAAATTATAATGACTTTCAGATTTAAATATATGTTATTAAAAATTTTTCACAAAAAATTCCACGTTTTAGAGATTTGATGAATTATTTTGTAAGTCTCAACGTTTTTGTAAACTTTGTGTGTTACGTCTGTTAAAATAAATATTAATTATATTATAATGTGGCTGCATGCCATAACTTACTGAACATACTGTTCTAAAGTTTTAATGACAAATATTTTTGTTAGACTAACACAATAATTGTGTCACTCGATAAACAAATTTCACAATTTAGTTTTTTTTAACCACTTTTGTCTCGATAGCAATATTATTTTACATTATTGCACTAACATTTAGAAATTTTTCTGTAGCGACAAGAGTTTTTATTTGGTGAGAACTTAGTACATTATTTTTCTTTGTGTCGAAATACTGTTTTGAATTTTTCCCACCATAAAGGGTCCAATATTGTCTATAACGCGCAAAGGTCTATATTTTTAGTATACAAGGGAGGCCCATTACTTTATCCCACAATATATTTGGAAGAAAATGCGAATGAGATGCAGTGATTCCTTTATGATCATATATTTACGTTGAATAAGCATTAAGAGATTTTTGCATTGAAATCCTTTTTGCATGCTCTATTGCAACTCAAGTAATTTAAACAAGGATTAAATAGCTTCTCGAGGAACATTTTACAGTACCAAAGTTTTAAATTTTTTTAATGATTTAACATCGAGAATGTTTGCTTTATCAGAGCGAAAAATTGCAAAGTCAAGAAGTCTGTTAAATTGTATTTCTTAACATGATGCGGTTTTTTTTTTCAAGAAACTTGGAAGTTATTTGAGATATTCTTACGCTGGCTATAAAAATTTGGGTAAACCTGTAACTACTAACACATTATTTTGACCACCTTGGTATTGAGGAGATGGTTTGTCTACGAATATATACGAATACATAACTTAGTTTTTTCTTACAAATGTTCAATACGTGCAAATTTAGTTATACGGCACACTTACAAACTAAATTCAAATCCTTCCCACACTTCGGTTAACAAGTCCGGAGTAATGGAAGCAATAGCCTCAATTCTGTATTTCAACTCTTTCAATCATTAGGTAGCGCTGGAACGTAGTCACGATCTTTTATAAAGCCCCAAAGGAAAAAAAAATCGCAAAACGTTATGTCAGATGAACGTGGAGGCCAGCGAAATAAAGCTTTGATCCATCCAACGGTCAGGGACTTCGACGTTCAACCACTCTCGTACAAAGAGATTCCAATGGGGAGGGGCTCCATTCTGTTGCAAAAATAATACATGTTCACCCTCAACTATTTCGGGAAAGAGCCAATCTTTGAACATATCCGAGTAAGCAAGAGAGAAAAAACAAAACAGTTTTCACGCATGCTCTTATCCAACACTGTTTGAGCTACTCTTTAATTGTGACCTCGAACCAACATTCTACAACGCTTACAATCGATACTAACCAAATTTACAAACATTTCATTATTTCCTGGACATGCCATATTAAAAATTATGGATCAGAACAATTTTTCAATCCTTCGTGCTATACCGTTATTGTTAAAGTCCTTACATTTTCCTGCTTCGGCTGAGACGTTGAGAAGAAGTCAGTTAGAGGAAAGGGGTGTATTCTGGTGCGATTCTTCAAACTGGAGAAATCTTCTTACTGACATTGACAACCGCGCTTCTCAGAACAGAAGATGAACGAGATGGGACGAGCTGCAGGAAGTTACGATTTCTTGGCAGCGGAAGTTGCTTGAAAGAAAGAGTGGGTTTTGGGGAGGGAGGTAATAAATCAGAAAGTATCCTAACTTTTGCGCTAATCGAATCATCTTGCGCGCGTCAAGCGAGATGAATGGGGAAACAATTTATCAACATGTTTAGCGGAAACATCGGAGAGAACGAGACAGGCAGTAAATTACGTCAGCAAGGGTTTAATTAAATCACTACATGGTTGTCTATGGAAATCACGACGGAAAAAAAAAACATTGCCTAATAAGATTAGAACTTGTACATTGAAAAACAAGTTCCAAATTTGGTTTTTTCGAGCAGTTATAACACTTTATCTTTACATTTGATATGACTTGTTTGAAAAATTTTGAGTCCCCCTTAAAAAATCCCAAATTCTTCAGAGGGGGATATTTTTGTTTGTTTTTCTACTGACAGTATTAGATCAAAATTAAATAATATGTCAATTTTCAAACCTTGTTAGTTGGGCATGTACTGGAAAAGATATTCAGTAAATTGTTTTATTAATTCATTAAACAAGGTAAGAACATTGTAATTATTTTTTTAATAACTAGTATGAACTAAATAAGTTATTAACTGTTTGAATATTAAAAAAACTAAAAAAAGCACATTTATGGCTTAAATTATTGAATAATGTTGAAAATTTTTTAACAATCGCAAAATAAAATGAAGGTTGCATAAACACACTCATTTAACAAATCAGGTAATGTTTTGTTATTTTCTTTAAAAATTCATTTTAATCATATAAATATGAATAGTTACCGACTCTACAAAACAGTCATATTTTCTTTGGTTATTTACACTAAAAAATAAACCCTTTGTTGCTGTACCTTTACAGATATTTATAATTATTTTAATTACATCCGGTTCTTTGGAAATTGACTGTGTGATGCTTTATATTTGTATCATTCCCAAAAAAGTTCAAACAAATTCATTTGAAGTGTTTTTTTTTTTTGCTACTTGCCAGTGTTCGGAGATAACAGTGGATTAAGTTGTAAATATTATTTGAACAAGTTTCTACATAAACACTCGAATTATTTGAGAAGACTTTACTTAGGAAAATAAATTAATATTTAACAGTCTGGCAATTTTACGGACTTGTCTCACACTGCTGATTTTCTCAAGTATTTGTGGCGTCTATCTGAACAAATTTCGCTTATTAAATAATTGTTTATTTTGCTGAATTTTTGGGAAGAATTTCTTTCTAAAGGAATTAAATTAATCAAGTGGACCCTTAATTAACTGTCCTCGGCAGCTTAATCTTTTCCAACGATTTTAATTTAACATTCGAGACATTATATTCTGTAAAAAATATTATTAAAAAATGTCACCGCAATAAGTTGACTCAAAGGAAATGTGTCACAAATGGCTGTAAGTCACTTCATTAAAAAAGCCGTATAAAATAAAATAAACAAAATTACTGTTATGTAAAATTTTATTAATTTATACATAAAGTACATTTCGCAAAACTAATTTCATAGTTCACGGTTTTTCAAACCGCACTTTACAAAGACCTCGAGACGTGATAGTTCCCAGTAAGCCGTGAAATTTACGGGCTACAAAACCAGTTGAGAATGATGATAAATTAAGTTCAGCCGTGGCCAGGTGGATTTCAAAGTTGCCCAATTAACAGCGGACTTACTACAAAGCTTATTTCAGCCGTGGAAAGCCGTCCCCTGAGCCCTCTGCAACCCGTCATGCGAGACCCGCCCACCCTTCACCCGAGCGGAGAGGGGTGGGTTTCACCCTTGACGCCCTTACCCCTCGCCCACCAACCCCTCTGTCAGAAACCTCCCTCCTTCCGCTCGCCACACATTTTCATTACATGAATAATTCAGCTCCGGAAATTACACGATTACATCGCTTGACCACCTCTGGAGTGTAGGGCGGTTTCGGAGGTTGGGGGAGGGGGGACACCCCTGTGCTGGCATTCGCCGGCAGGTGCACTATTCCCGCCATATCGAATTTTCGAGCACGTTACAGTGGGTTTCCTGAGCCAACGCTGCTTTGGAAAGTCACCCTTCTACTCCCATACCCCCTACCCCCTTTATAATCTGTTTCCACCCCTTAAGATTTCCCACACATAGCGGTAAATGAATCAGAACCCCAAAACAATCTGGCTTGTGCTAAGCTTGCAGGGAGACTTGAATAATATTCTCTTTACAACCTTGCCACAACAAGCTCGATTCAAGCTTGTCTCAAAAATATTTTCTTTGGGGATCATGGCACAAAGCACAACCTTGCCATTAAGCTCTTGATTCATACTGGCTCAAAAATTGAATTTGGTGATCACGAAAATCGTGCAACCTTGACATGTAAAGGAAGAATTAAACTTTTCTCAAAAGCTTTGCTTTGGTGATCACCACACATCGTACAACCTTGCAACAACGAGCTTGATTCAAGCAAGTCTCAAAAGCGTTTTTTGGCGTTTACGACAATCATGAAACCTTGCATGAAGCATTTGATTCCAGTTTGTCTCAAAAGGTTTATTTTGGTTATCAGGACACGTCGTGCAACTTTGCAACATCAAGCTAGAACAAAGCGTGTTTCAAAAGGTGTACTTTGGTAATCGTGACTCATTGTGCAACATTTCCATACTGCACTTGATTCAAGCTTGTCTCAAAAGCTCTATTTTGGTCATAGCATCTCATTTCGTAATCTTGCCACATAAAACTTGATTAAAGCTAGTCTCAAATAGGATTTACTTCGTTGATCACAACACATCGTTTCACCTTGCTGTAAACCACTTGATTCAAATTTGATGCTAATACTTTACTTCGGTAACCACGATGCATTGTATAACCTTGTCCCACTAAGCTTAATTCAAGCATGTCTCAAAAGATTTACTTTGCTGATAACGACGCATCTTGAAAATTTGCAGCATAAAGCTTGATTCATGCTTGTCTCAAAAACCTTTACTTCGGTGATCACAACATATCGGGCTTGCATTAAATGGGGCTAGCCAAGCTAACTTTCCATGACAACCTTAATTCATGCTTGTCAAGCTTCTTGCAGCAAACATACTGTAATCTTGTTGAACGGTGACTAGTGAGCTTGATTCAAGCTTGCATGCTCGTCGGGGCAAGCCTGCTGCAAGCTTGGATGGTATCAGGCATATCAGAAACAGGCGGGTTTTAATACGAAAAACGGAGACAGAAAAAGTCATAAACTAAAAGGAAAATTGTCGAAATAACAGTTCTGTTTGCATCTCTGAAAGTGCAGGATTTGACATTAAAATCAATAAACACTTTAAAACTAGCCATTATGTGATTTTAAAATAAAAAAATTCGACAACACATTCATTTTCAGCATTCTGTAATTTTTTTTCCAGCACAAATTAAAATTTTCATTGTTGTAAGCCTATCATGATTAGTTTCTTTTAAAAATACTCCAAATACCATAGTATTTTTCTGTCTGGAAAATTGGTTTAAATCGATGAATTACCCTCACACGCTGGTGTAACTCACTTTTAATTAATTCAATCAAGTAGGTAACTAAAGATTTCACTTTAAAAACGCCAATAAAAATGCCTTAAATAAACCAAGTTTAACATTTCACTTCATTATCATTACAGATTCTGCTTCTTTTCAAATATATTAACCCCATATTAATGCTGTGCAGTATCTGTCACGTGTTTGTTATAAGTCCGGTATCTATAGTCATTATAATTGTCTATACATTCATTACGTTTCTTTTTTTTTTAAATCTGGAATACGAATTTTATTCAACGAAAACATTATTTTAATGAAATATTCCATTAAACAATAGTTAAATTATAATTTCAAAATTATGGGCAAAGGCTTGGTATCACACAACATGTTGGTTATTTTATTTTCTTGTTATTACTACTATTGGGGAAATTCTCTTGTCAATTGAACTCGATATCTTTCGTACATTTGTTTTGGTTTTGTCACACATTTTATTGACATATTTTAATAAATGTTTTCTTAAAGCAGTAAAATGTTACGCAAGTGTTTACATAGAAAATAAATACTCTGTACTTTTACAAAAGATTCCTTTTGTAACGAGTTGCTAAAAATTGTTTATGATACTACAAGTAATATTTTGTAAACTTTTACAACATATGTCTATGTTTATTGCAACGTATATGAAATACGGTTTTCGAAATCATTCAGGATATTTCTTACTTAGATTGGCGTAAAATTTTATATTTTAATCGTTTCATTCAAGCATGAATATTTCAAACAATGGAAAAGAAAATAGAATATTCAATAATTGGACTATAATTTTGTTTATTTTTCTTATTAATGTGAGCATTTACTACTGGAAAACTATTCAAGGAACGTATTACAGATAACTTTAACTATTGGTGGTACTGGGACAACACAAAGCATAAATGCCCTGGTAAGAATCCGAACCCGGTATTACTGTGAACACTAATTTTTAGTGGTACAGTTGTTTTCATGTAAATTTTCCAATAAACAAATATCTGTATTTTCATATGAATATATTCTTTTCAATTACAAAAATAAACTAGTGTATTATAGTAATCATTCCAGTGAACTTTACTGCTCGAAAACAAGATGTAAGTGAGAATCTGAAGAGAAAATGCATGACCCAATAACGAATGCAAGAGAGCTTACACAATAAATTTACAGAAATACATATTTTAGTTCATCGTTATGAAGAAAAAATTGATTGTCTGTAAAGTCAGTTTACGGACGATAGTTTAACGTGACAACGTCATAACAAAACATTGATGAAATGATTGCATATTTTATGAATAAAATTGAATCATTTTTATTGAACTGTCACTATTTTGTATGGATACAAAGAAGGAGTGAAATGAAATCTACAATTTAATTGATAAATTTACTTTTATTTGCACTCATTAATTTAAATATGTTTATTACTTTAACAAACAGATTATACATGTTTGCTATTTAATTTCTTCCAATCTGTGTTATTCTGTTAAGGATAGGACGATGATAGGAAAAGTAGGAAACGAATGGGAGTGTTTCAAGTTTAATGTGCCTCGAAAAAGTCAAATCGATGGTGGTTCCAATCGAGTGGAAGAGAGATAGATGCGGCGCAAGCGTACAATGAGCGTAACGGGACACATAGTAACGGGACACTTTTTCGTGCGTGCAGCCGGCGTTCATCGATTTATTAGACGTTGTCACGTCAAAAATAGAAAATAACCTGACGCTTGAGATGTAAAAAACTTTATATCACAGAAGCCGTCACGGAGTTGGAGGGCGTCGCTCCGCGTCGCTGACGGATGCCGACGTGGCGTTGGACCGGAGGATCACGCGATAAGTCCTTTTGGCTTCTTCCGTGGATCAACCCCCGGGATGCCGAACGATCCAAGTCCATCCGAGTGGAAGGTGGGAAGGCGAAAAAAAAGAAGGATAAAAAAAGGGGGTGGAAAAGAGGGGAAAAAAATCTTCTTCTTTATAACTAGGAGGGTAGAATTCCTCCGCTGCTAGTACCCTCGAAGCGCCAGGCACCGACAATCACACCCCGATAAAGACTCCACCCGGTTGGACGCGCGAACTGAGACAAGGCGATATGAAAAATCCCCCGGTTCTTGTTTCGGACTTCACCCACTTTTTTCCTGTTCGAGAGCCACCTCTTACGCTTTGCGAAGATCCCCTCGAAAAAATAAAATAAAAATAAAATGGCGAGGGGAAGGTGGGAATGTGCGAGTCGTCACTGCTGCAAAAATGGGTCCGGTGAAGGAGGGAGGGGATGAGACTTCGTGGAAGAACAATTTCCCAGGCGGTAATAAAACACACGCACTCATGTGACAGGCTATTCTTCCCTCTCATTCCCCCCTCCTAACCCAAAAACCCGAAGACAGCAAACGGCTGGACGCCGCCTCGTGCCAGGGCGGGCACGAAGTGAAATTACTCCCGCGTTCCGAACATTTCCGGGAGCAGGGAGTGAGTGGCATCGAACGAAATTACGTGCCCGAGCGCATAAACAAACGGTCTCCTAGAATTTTACGTATTATCTTCTCGAGAACATGGGGATTGAGTGCTGCACTCAGAAATCTGCTCCGAAGAAAAACGCATTTATTGTTTTCCTTTTCGGCCAAAGAAAATACGAGGATGTCTGTTGAAATAACCGTCCATTTTGCAGAAATAAGAGGCACGAAATGTTCTTAGCATGGTAAAATATATCCGCGTATCTGTACAAACTGAAACGTTCGCCGTGGAACATTCCAAAAGTTTAAGGTTTTGTTTTATGTCAACGAATATTAAAATGCATGTTTAAGAATAATGCTTGTACGTCCTGTGCTTGAACTATTTTGGATACGTGTCCTTATTTCCGTAAATACGAAACCAGATTGACGTTGAGTTTATGAGTGCCACCATTTCATGAGCCCCTTCAGATTTACGCAGTACTATATTGCCGAAGGCTTGCGTTGAACAATAGTCAATGCTCGCATCAAATAGTTACCAACTTTATGATTTGTTCGTGTTTTTTTATTGTGAGCAAAATATAGTTTTGAATACTTGTGGGGTATGATAAATAGTTTAAGTTTCTCGGGACACTGATGATTTAAAAAATTTCCGTGGCAAGAGCATGACTTCCAAAGGCCATTGATCTGCTGGCGGAATTTGTTACAAAAAAAAATAAATAGTAAATTTATACTAAGTTATTACAGTTAGTTATATGACCGTTAAACAGTATGGATTTTTAAATGCTTAGATTTTTTATTTTGTGCAAGCCTATTCGTATTATTACGATCATATATTTATAATATAGACTTAAAATATTTCATAAACGTTATTTAAAAGTTTAACATGACAATTTAAAACTAAAAAAAATCAAAAAAACTAGCGTGAAAACTATTGTTCTGAGGCACTTCTTTTTTTATAATACTTTAACCTTCCATCACCACTTTTCTTTAACTACAATTTACTTTGCACTAACCAGAAAAAACTTTTTAAAGTAAATATTTATATATTTATTTTTTTCAATTTATGTTTCTTTTTCTTTTAAATTTCTTTGGCACATTGTAATTTCTTTGAGACATTGATGGATAGTGATATTTCCATGGTTTGAAATATCAATTTTAATGATATGAGCTACATTATTTCGAGTTAAAAATTTATTTTAAAGAGCACATTTAAAACTAGTCTTGACAAATTCTACGATTTTGCTCTACTGTAAAAAATAAATCGTTTTGATGGCCAACATTTCCCCTTCGTGAAAGTATCACGAAATAAGTTATGACAACATCTTGCCATAAATCACGTCTAACCCAGGAGGTAATTGACACCCTGCCAATGTTTGAAATTTTAACTACGCCCGCCATCTTGAACGTGTATGACGTCATAGTTATACTTTTCGTTACAGTTTCCATCATATAAAATATTATGTTGGTAAGTATGACGTTGATTAACACTGACACTGATGACCGATCTTCATGAAAGTTGGCCTATCAAAGTGTTTTTTTTTTTCTTAATTTTTAATGGAGAAGGGTTTTACGCTATCCATTTATTGTAACTCGCCGCTAGATGGGGCTACAGCGCATAAACTTCTAAACCGTTCAACCGATCGCCATGGTTAATCATAAAATCACATGTCATAGACATATAAACAGCAATTGTGTGTCATTTCACTATGTCCACCATGCTGTCATATAGCGCTCTCCATTTTGCTTTAACTCGCGCACAACATATCACTCTGTGTTCAGCCCGGGCAACGCCGGGTACTGCAGCTAGTATTGTATAGGTATATAAGTTTCGGACAGCTTTCATGATTCATGTCCATATTATGATACTATATAAATTATTTGCGAATGATAAATGTAATGATGGTCAGTACGTTCATCCAGGTCTAGAACTTTTCATTTGTTCACAGAAAACACCCCTAGCAAATTCTGGGATGTATCCTTACTATGTGAGCCGTGGCCGATTACTTTTCCTGTATCCTTTTCCTGTGTCCTGGAGTTTTTGCGTCCCTCTTGATTTTACTGTTAGAGAGTCGGCCAAGGAAATTGATCGTCGCTGAACGAATTTTTATGCTGAAATAAAGGGGGAAAAATTTTTCGTACAATTAGTTTTTACAGGCCACGTGATAACCGATATGTATGGGCATTAATAGAGAGAGAGATGTATAGATAGTCTCGAAATACACTTTGATTTCTCGTTATTCTTACGGTTAGAAGAAGTAAGGTTTGCATCACGTAGTTATTTTAGGGAGAATCATAGACGTTTTGTATTGAAGTGTGTGTTTACTCATTTGCTGATTTGAGATACTAAATGAGATTCATTTACCAATCAAAGCCAATGAGAAAAAAAATTTCCAATCATGAACAAAGGGTATTTATTGTAACCTATCAAACAAAGAAATTTTAAGCGGTATTGCGTACCTTCAGTGTGCGTTTTATAGTAATTTATCTCTCTTTCCAACGCACAATTTCTGCCGTTTTCCCTGTCCTTGTTTCAGTGTGTTCTGTTGTCAGTTATACCATAGCATAGAGTACAAAAGTTTTGACACACTTTTAAAATGTAATGAAATTTTTGATAAAATGCATCTGAAACACTATTTCTTAACGGAACATTTAAAATGAACATTTAAGAACTTCTCTTTTTTTTCGTTATATTTCACCAAGAACTTACATAACATTTTTATCTCTAAGGATACGTAACTGAAGGACTTAATTTTGTTTTCAAGCATTTTCTTCAACTATGTATATTATAACAATATAGGCCTATTAATTTTAAAAATTATCGTCTCTGTTTGAACATAGCACATAATTTAATGAAATGCTTTGTTAATTATAGTAACCGACTGCTACAGTTTCTCCTGTGAAATAATAAATGTTCTTTAACATTGCGTTTTTTTTCTGGTTGACTATTACTGTAATTTTACCGTCTATAGATATTCTTCTATTATATAAGAAAAATCACTGAAAAGGCAAATTGAAAAAAAAAATTATTGTATTAAAATAACGATGGTATATGAATAATATTTTTAATTTTAACAATACATGTAGTAAAAATTTGGCAACAGTTTGTGCTTTTTACTCTGTACGGTAATCTAAGCGTGAGACATGCTATAGATCAATCAAACCAGCAACTTTAAGCGGTTTTTAGAGAGGATGAGAGAGAAAGTGAACAGCGATGATTAATTAGTTATGCACCGAATAAAGACGTGAAGTTTATCGCGAAAGCAATGGCGTACCTGACGACCGAGCAAAGCGGTGAAGATACGTCCTCCTGAAAGGATGGGCAGAGCGTGTTTCTCTTGCGAGGAACGCGCAGTAACCGCCTCGACGATAACGATTCCGTCTGAAGTCGATATTTCACACCTCGCGATCCACGTGACGCATATCGATCAGTTCATCCTCGGCGCCGGGCTATCAGCGCGCGATTGGATGGTCTCGCCTCGCAGGAAAACAATAATTAATCAAAATTAACGTCTTCTGCCGCCTTGGGAATTTGAGTAGCGTGTTCATGAACGAAATTTTGATTATGATTAAGTTTTTTCGTGTCAAACCATAATAAAGAAAGTAGTTTCAAGGTGTTGGGAATTCGTTATTTAAGATCCAACCCTTTAAAAAATTAGTAATTTAAACATTTTAATAATTTATAACCAATCATATGTTTTTTATATTCAAGTAAAATTTAATCATTGTACAACAAACTTAACAGATTTAACGTTTACGTTAAGAAACGACCACGGTAGACAAATAAAATGGTTGTAAACAGAACAAATTTCATAAAACATTTTTGCAGTAAACTTTTCCCCCTCTAAAATCCTTAAATACCAAAATAATTGTTTTAAAATAAACATTAATTTTTGAAAATGATAACAATAAAATTTTACTTTATGTTTAATGTTATTACCTCAAAATTAAATATTAAACACGTATTATTTTTTATGAAATTTCTAAATTTACACCTGAACGTTCCTAAAAAAAAACATTTTTAAAAATATATTTATTTTGCTCAGTCATAATAAGTCTTGCTGTCAACTGGCCTTATATATATATATGTAATTTCTGAAAATATTTTTATGAATAAAACACGTGAAATAGTTTCCAGAACCACAAACCAGGAGAAACCACAGTCCACAACGCAACTACAACACACCCTAGCCGGGAGGGGGGGGGGACGGGGGGGAGGTGTTCGCAAACTGCAAAGTTTTTCCACCCCTGGACGCCGTACGGCGACGCAGTCCCCCGCGGTATTTACTTTCCGAGAGCTGTGCAGCGCTGCCAACGAGACGGCATGTAATTCCTCACTCTCCACGCCTCCCTCCCGTCCTTTCCCCCCTTTCACCGACCCCTCACCGAGCCATACCTCACGCCTCGTGCCACACCGAGGCCAACATATCCCCCCCCCCCCCCCCTTCGCCCCATTCAACCACCGACCACTTCACAGACCACGCCCGAAATTTCGCACATGCACGCGAACACACGTACATTCCAGCGAAGATTCCGCCGTCAACCCCTCCCCCCCTCCCCTAGCTTAATTAATCAGCGGCCGCGCATATTCAGTGCGCCGGAGACGTGACAGGTTGAACAATCTCACTGGCCGGGGGACATATGCCAGCCAGCCACCACGCGCTACGAGGCCTGCGCGTGACTGCGCGTGGAATGCGTGCGTAGCGCGCGCGTGAACAAACAAACAAAAAAAAAACTAATCTCATTTTACGCCATAGCTCTTATAATTAAAAAAAGAAAAGAAAAATCGGCAGACGTTAAAGCCAGTCACTCAAATTGCATACGACTATTAACCGATTAAACAATCAACAAAAAAAATAAATAAAAAATCATGGAAAATTTATGAAATTTGGTTCTACATTTTACTGTACAAGCTTATTTCGTAACGGAGATTTTACCACCGGGTGTAAAACAAAAAATATTCCACATTAAGAAAAAAAATAGATTTTTCGACATTTTTTTTATTGGTTGCACATTGTGTAAAGATTTATTGAACTTATACGAATTCACCAAGGAAAAAAAAAGTCTAGAATATTTTAAGAATTTATGCTGCTTATTTAGTTAAAAAAGTTTTATATGTGACTGGAACATAATCGATTAATGGTAAATAGCAAAGTTTGTATTCCGTTTCAATAAGAAACAGCTTTATCACTTGATTTGAATAATGAAATGGGGTTTAGGGACATTCAAATGCAATCCGTCAATAAATTTTATAATCAGCGAAGGTTCTGTAATCTTCCAGAACATGAATAACAAAGAAAAGCTTTAAAAATTATCTGTGGCAATGGTGTAATAATGATAAAATTATTAAAAAAATATATTTGTAAGCGGAAAAATATTTCTATTAATGGATTACTAATTATCATTGGGGGTCCGAATATAGATACATCACTCGTACAGTGTCGTAAAGAAAGCATTGCTGTTTGTCAAATTTAAAGCAATTCGCTGGAAGATGAAAAGTAATAGGTGTGTGAAAAAATGAATTTGATAAATGATATACAAAACTTTAAAACTATAAAAAAATTTACTTATACACCGTTGATCGTCTAATCGAGAACAGTTGATAAGAAAATTAATAATGGCCCTGAATAAAAAAAAATGGCCCTTTATGTACCATTTTAAAAATTCGCTAGAATGAGCCTCCTTATAAAATAAACTTACCAAGTTTGAATAATACCTGTTTTTACGGAATGAATACATAAATTTTCCCGATGAAAACATTTGCCGCTTATACAATGGGAAAAAATTCATTTTATCACAATGAACAGCATGTTTTAGTTTATTTTATTTTAAAGTTTTATTAATAATTTTAATGTGTATTATGTAAATAAATTTGTATATTATTTTATGGAAATATTTAGTCACAATAATATAAATTTTTACACTTTGGAAATGTTTAAAATATAGAAAAAAATGCCTTTTACTCAAAAATTACGATATGTATATTTTTTATTATCGTAATCAATTGATTTTGATCTGTTCTTGGCTAGATTTTGAGTTATAAGACATTGTGTATGTTATAGGAGAACTAAAAAAAATCAATATTTTTTGCCTTTGTAAAGGCTACGGAAATTCGTGGTCTTGATTCAACCCAGTGAAAGTGTACGGGAAGAAATGTTATAGTTGCATAATATTTGAATATATTTATTGACACTTTACTTTATAAATTAAGGTGACATTTATCAGTTCCACGAATTATTCTGTTACGATAAAATTATTTTTATTGAAATGTCATAAAAATAAAGAAATAAAAATTCTCAAAACTAATATCATTACTAAGTGCTTATCATGTTTAAATAATAACTTCATTTTTAAATGTTTGATAGACTAAAGAAAAACCTTAGTATAGAATTTTTATGATGGTAAACAATATTGAGATTAATATCATACAGATTTAAATCTGGAAATACAAAATGTATTCGAAATTTATAATGCGGTTAGGAAACAATTTTATATATTTTTCCTAATACTAAAATAAATTTTAAAAGTTATTAAATATGAAGATTAAAAATGTTTATGACAACGAATTAATTTTTTTTCCAACGAGGTGGTTTTCAGTAATTCAATTATAAATACATTGAATGAATTAAAAAATATAAATATATAGTTTTTGGAGGTTTACAGTTTAGAAAATCTGGCGGTACCTTGGACAATTTTTTTAGTTACTTAAAGCTTGATTTGTGTCAAAAATTAAAATATATTAAAAATAGATAAATCTGAGTTGAAAAATTATCAAAATATTTTCATATTATTGACTGTGAATTATTTTAGACTCTCGCAAACGCGTTAAAAATAATTTACAGGAAAAGTTTTTTCCTCAATTTTTATTATATAAAAGTTTTGAACGCATTTATTGCTAACTTAAAAATGTTAATCCAAACAAGTAAATCACTCTTAAGAAGAAAATCTCTAATAGTCTAGCAATGCTCGTTTTTTACTTCCGAAAATAAAAATATTGCCTCAGTGAAGATGAGGAGATTCCATTTTATTCGACTCTTAGCTGTATATTGGAAAAGGAGATTATTTTTGGGACAAGAAATTAATGAGTTTCGACTTGGATTTCTGGAGTAATCTTTATTGCTGTGCTCTTTTTTTTAGAAAGATTGCTACAAAATGATGTAATTTTTTTTTCCCGAATGATTTCCATTAACTCCACTGTTTATACTGCCAGCCTTGTAAATACTAAGCTGTGTTCAGAGATAAAAAAAGCACAACTTTTAGCAAATTTAAGACGGCATCTGCAGGAAAAGCATGAGTATATATTTTTTATTGATTTTACTTCTTATAATAGTAGTTTCATTACTGATACAACAATAAGGAAACGATTAAAGGGGGAAAAATTTCACAATTTTTTTAGTAATTCTCACAGAAATTGCCTTTAATGATTTAACAAAACCATACGAAACTTAAATAAGGCGTCTTAAATATTTGACTTATTACATATTTGTATACTTACTTCAATTTGCCTTCCGTAAAATAATTGTACACTTACGTAGGGGATAAAAATATAAGCATAAAATAAATGCCCATACCTATTAGACAGGATGATCAGCCTGTCATCGTTTATACTTTGCAACAGGTTCTTTTATAACTTTTAGTGTACCGAAGAAGATTGATTTTTACTAATGTGTGAATTTTACTGAAATGTTCTGTACCATTATTTTAACATTCGTTCTGTTCTAATACACAATATAGCCTGTTTATGTTTTAAATCATTAAAATAATTCATTTATGCAATATAAATAAACTTTAGTGCATCCTTGTCCAAATTTAATTCAAATTCAAATTAATATTCAGCCTCACTGAGACATATTTAAATAAGTAACATGATATGTCATATTTTTATTTTTGATATATTTTTTTTTTGCTTTGGTTGAACGGAATTTAACTTTAGCTGGAATGCACTAACATATATGCTTACCCTCCATATTTACAGTGTTCAGCACCAAATGCTTGCTATTAAAAAATAGGAAGTGTAAATATTACTAATGTGTCGAATCCACGTTTTCATGAACAACACTGTCAAAAAAATATGCAATCTTACACCGATGTAGGTGTTGTTGTTTCTCCTCCGATTTAGGTGTAATTTTTATCCCCCTCCCCCCCCCCCCAAATTTGTACCCAGGTATGTATAAAGACACAATTTTATTGTAAAACAACACCGAGAAATTAGGTGTTGTTATACACAGTTTGGATGAATAATTTCACCTACATTTTCTATGTAACTGTGCAGTTCTTGTATGTGATATATAGCGTAAAAATAACACATTTATTTGTTTGCGTAAAATTACGCTGATGTATATTTTTTCTATAATTAACAAAAATAGCAATTTCTCACTTTTTATGACATGTAAAGTTTCATAGTTCTTTACTAGTTGTCGCTAGTGTCGCTTCTTGTAGCTGACAAAATCCCGATTGCAAAGGTGCTGGCACAAGCCATGTTTGTGGATGCAACGTCCTTACCCATTAGGCTGCATAATAGGCCATAAATTATGAATTAAATAAGGTAAAGAAATTAGGAATATGTATTTAAAATATAAAAAGGACCCTTAAGAAGCCATTGTGATTACCATCAGGGATGGAGCAGGGTCGAATTCTGCTTTATTAAATCGTTTTTGTTCCATTAACAATACTTTAATTTACAAGATCAACTGCAATGTGCCCTAGTGTCACTTGCTTTAGTTCAAACTATTACATCTCTTGTCAAAGTAATTTCTCATTAGTTTCAATGCCATTTCACTCCAATAATGGAGGGAAATTTTAGCACTGACTAATGACTAATTTTACAAGATCAAACATGTAAACTAACAACTTCATTGCAACTCTATTTTTACCGGTCTTTGTAAAAATATTTTATTAATTTTATTCATATCAAACGAGTTTTAATTTCACACTTATATTTTTGTAAAAAAAATGTCTACGTATTTTTAAGTAATGATTCGTAGTGTATTTTACAGTCTTGGCCACACAGCATATAAAATTACACCCAATACGTTTTCATATTTCACACATATTTATGTGTACAAATAGTTCGAAGGGGAAATTTTTTTTTAATTTCACTGTAGGCACACGGGGATACAAGTGAATAAATTAACGCTTGTTGATAGTGTTTTGAAATGCATATTACTTGTGTCAAATCACACACACCAGGTAGTGAGTTATCATCACAACAGAAAGTATTATTTAAATTTAAGTAAGTTAATTTTACTATAACATTTTGGGCATAGCACTAGCGAAAACGACGTTTATTTACATTGAATGTAAGTTTTTTATCAATATTTAATTTAAAGAATATTACTTGCAACATATATAAAATTACACGACACAAGGCGAAAACAACACAAGGAATGTGGCATGACAGCCGCGCTCGAAAACAATTCAGAAAAATTTCCACTTGTTGATAGTTTTTAAGTACGCCCAAATTATGTTAAATTACAAAAAATATCCGTTTTCATTATCATCGCAAAACGTGTTATTTTACTTCAAAATTTACCAGATGGTGGTTAGTATTTTTGGTCCCACCACAATATATATATTTTGATAAGGACGACGTTTATGTGGAAAGAGAAATATATTTTCTTTCGTAAACTAACAAACCGTTCATTGCCGCTGTTATTTTATTTAGTAATTTTATTTTTATTTATCCAACGTCAGAACGTATTGGGCATGGTACAATTTTTCACCTAAAAGTAGTTTTTATTTGTGTTTTTTTTTAATCTTCCATCTGTTGCGGTGAATTGAAACTCGGCAGGTGGTATGTATTCGCCAATCGGCATTAAAGAAAAAATAATCAGACAATCTCTCATTTTTTTTCTCGAGAGGAATGCTCGAGGGCGCAACGAAATAAACGTTGCGTTGCGAAAGATAAATCCGTCGTGGACGCGGGGTCTGGTGTATCTGTGGTCGCCGCGCGCGCCGCGAGCGAAGGGCGGCTCCGGGGCGCGGCTCCGGTGTCCCGGAGGAAATCACCGGGTCCGGACCCGGACCGAGGCGTGGGACGCAACCCGCCACACACCTTCCCCCGGAGCGCCCCTTGTGCCCCCCTCCCCCCCTTCCTACCACCCGGGAGGGCACAGAGGACCAGGCAGCAAACCATCGCGGACTATTTTCCCCCGTTTACTTAAACACGGCGTCAGTCAACTGGATCCCGCTCAAATAACATTTTCCAAGAAGTACCGCCAGGTACAAACCTACGTGCACTAGCCTCGTTTGTTTGCTCTTACGCAACGACGAGTTGTTTTCAGCCGCGATGTCTCCCAGAAAAATTGGAGAAATATCATTTATTTTTGACGTGACAACGTCTGATAAATCGATAAACGCCGGCTGCACGCACGGAAAAGTGTCCCGTTACGCACATTGTTCCGTTACGCTGTGTCCCGTTACGCTCATTGTACGCTTGCGCCGCATCTATCTCTCTTCCACTCGATTGACCCATGCGTCCGAGGAGAAGAAAGACAGCGGCAGCACACAACTTACATCTACACGTGAACTGTTTCGTCGACTGTTTATAAAGTGAAGTGAAAAGTTAATGTGGTTTTCATTGCTTATTACAACAACAATTTTGGCAATGAAGGTTAGTTATTCTTGCATTTTAAAAATCTGATTGCTAGTATAATTTCAAGTATTTATTCTTTTATTATTAAAATAAAAATGATTCAATTTTATTCATAAAAGTATGCAATCATTTCATCAATGTTTTGATATGACGTTGTCACGTTAAACTATCGTCCGTAAACCGACTTCACAGAAAACCAATTTTTTATGGTAATTCTTAGATAAAAAAAGTTTTTTTTTAATTTCTTAATTTTAAAATACCTATTGTTTTTGTTCTTTTATTAAAGACATGCCACGTGTTATCTTTTTTGTTTACTCTACATAATATTAAGACATGTAAAAATCTTTTTTTTTTCTTGCGTTCAGATTATTTTTTTGAGGAATGATATTTCGCCTACTTAAAAAAATAATTGGTAACTATTCGTTTTCGATTATGAAGTGAATTTTTTTTTTATTTTTTCATTTTATATGTTTCTCTCTTCAATGTTCTATTCAATTTTCCGTTACGGTACTAGTTCGCTGTCGGTCTCGTGGTCATGTTTAGCCTTAGATGGAGTTTACCACCCACTTAGGGCTGCATTCCCAAGCAACGCGACATGCCATAGTTAAGTAAAAAAAATCGGTATTCCTGTCGTAAAAGGGCCATTACACTTCAAAATTTAAAAATTTCGAAAATGGCCCCCGGTAAAGTAAACATTTCAGATAGGCCATCATAAATTTTTGGCACAGCTTTCTTCAAGAAATCTGAAAAGTACTCTGTCAAAGTTGAAACCAAAGCGAAGACAGTTGGGCCATTAGGTGAATTGGCCTGGAATCACCCAAAACATAGTCATTTATCATAAAATACAGTCTACAAAAAACAACTTATTTCTCAAATAAAACACCACAATTCACACAATGCATTAGCCGTTCTGCAAACATGGCGTGCTCCATCAGCTAGACAGAAGGTGACTCCAAGGAGTAGTACATGGCATTGGTTATTTTTTTCATAAATGAAATATGTTTCTCGATGTAATACGTATTTCTCACGGAAATCGGTGCATAATTATATATTTAAATTAATGTTTAATCCAAGCATATTTATTTTTAAACCATGAAAATGATAATAGAATATTCATAATTTGACTTTATTTAGTTTTATCATGCCTATTAATGTGCGCAGTTAATACCGGATAGCTGTTCAGGGATGGTTTGTAAATAAATTAAACCATTGGTGAGAAAACACAAAGCGTAAATGCCAGGATAGGAATTCGGACCTATTATTACTGT
Organism: Bacillus rossius redtenbacheri; assembly: GCF_032445375.1. NCBI lineage: Eukaryota > Metazoa > Arthropoda > Insecta > Phasmatodea > Bacillidae > Bacillus > Bacillus rossius. Next base: position 72,934,421 of record NC_086333.1, read on the forward strand.
GAACACTATTGGAGTTGTTTTCACGTAATTGTAAAAATGTGCAATTATCTGTAATTTTACATGAATATTTATGTTTTGATTAAAAAAAAAATTCCAGCGCATGGTGGCACTAAGAGACCATACTGAAACTTGTTAGTGTGAAAACCAGCGGGGTGAGGGGAGGTAAAAAGCTAAACTCTAATCCGTTTTGATTTAATCGCTCTAGAAAAATGCTTGGAAGATTCCATAGGTCATAGACGAAAGCTTCTGTTTTCTTGAAAAATGTATTAGATGTTTCCGTTTTAAACGATCTTCCTGTTGACAAGACGTAAAACAAAATAATAATATATATATCAGTGAATATGTGTATATATGCGTATGTGTGTGTGTCTCGGGAAAAAACATATTTCTAATTTTTATAAAGAACCTTTTTGAATCACCAAATTATTTAATTGTAAAAATCACTTCGATTTCTCTGGTCCGCTGCGAGCTATAATTCAGAACATTGTTTTTTTTTACATTAGCTTCTGTTATTTTTAAAATTTTCAGTGGTAGATAATATATTTAAAAAAAAATAACAATGGATTCTGAGTTTCCCTTAAGGCTTTTCAAGTAAAAAAAAAATGCGAGCACACGTGCAGGGAACGATAATTCGTTGGTGAAATTCCCGCGCGAGGCCTCAGGGTGATCAACGGTTGTAGTCCCTATCGTCCGTGTGACGAGCTCACGAGGTGCTCTAGAGGAGTTTCGCAGCGGCCGCCTTCCTTTGCCTGACGACACGTGGCAGGTAGTAGCTCGTCGAAGTCCCTCCCCCGGGTCCCCCCTCGCCTACCGGAGCGTCTGCAGGGGACCGGAGGAGCCCTGGTTCCGGGACTGGAGGTCACCGGAGTCCCGAGGGGAATCAGACCCCTCTCCGACGGACAGACCTCCAACGCTCTCGCCTGCGTGTTTGCAGTCTTTGTGGTCTCCTGCTCACCGCTGAACCCTCCGAGAAGCCCGATCCACCACAGCGGCAACTTCACTCGTCTCCGAAACGGGGACGCACCACAACGCCGAAATACCACAACGCCGAAATGCCAAATTGACCACAACGCCGACAGCTAGAAAACTGCTGTGTACCACAACGCCGAAATACACTAACGCCGAAAAATGTCATTGCAGGACTGCCACAAAGGTTAGGTTAGGTTAGACTAGGTTAGGTTAGGCTAGGCTGGGTTAGGTTAGGCTAGGCTCGGTTAGGCTAGGTTAGGTTAGGCTAGGCTAGGCTAGGCTAGGCTAGGTTAAGTTAGGTTATGTTATATTACGCTAGGTTAGGCTAGGTTAGGTTAAGTAAGGTTATTTTTGATTGTGGTATTTCGGCGTTAAGGTACATTTAAGAAACACACACAAATCCATTCAGTGGTTATTTCGGCGTTGTGGTACACAGCAGTTTTCTAGCTGTCGGCGTTGTGGTCAATTTGGCATTTCGGCGTTATGGTATTTAGGCGTTGTGGTAACGACCCCTCCGAAACCAACTCCACATCGTAGACTTTCGTAACTGCCTCACCAACTACCTATTTGGATTCTGGGTTAAGGTCGCATCTGTGTAGTTGAATTTTTAAAAAATTATTTTTGACATAAATTTCCGACAGAAATATGAAGGTGTTAACGACGGATCAAGTTTGTCGTGGTTTGGTGTCGCAAATTTTTCTGGCGTTGGCCACCCTACCGTCAGGTAAGACGTTCATCGAATTAACGTCATAAAAAAAAGCAACGTCAATTTTGTTAATTTTTTTTATTATTTCCATACACATCATTCTCGTTCAGTGCGATTGAAATAAACCCATGGAGTCTGTAGTACAAGATACATCCTAACCAGAATTTTTTTTTACACTATTAGTTCAATTCATTAATTTAAACAGGAAAATTTAGCACCTACAAAAGCGAGCTTGTGTGTGAGTGTGAGTGCATCTAGTCACTTTAATATACGTGCGTTTGTTTTGACTAATGAAAGCTTTTTAAAAATTCTAATAATTGAAAAAATCAAAAATAAATAAATCTTACATTAGATTTAATTTAAGCTTATATTTGAAAAGAGCAATAATTTAAATACCAGAAAAAGTATATAATTGTTCCAGAAAAATAATATATTTATAAAAAAGTAAAAAATAAAAATATTTAAAGGAAAAGTAAAAGTGCATAACTTGCAACAGTATATAAAAACTTCTCTTAAATATTGAAGAAATCTCTTTATTTGTTAAATTATTTAGCCAAATGTTGAATTAGTTGTTTTTTTTTAATTTAAAATTTTACATATACTTTTATTTTTGATATATGATGTTTCGGCGTGCCTTGGTGCAGCCAGTTGTCCATCGCCCTTGAAGATGGCTGCAACAAGACACTCCGAAACGTTGGGAAGAACCATCAATTCCGTCAGTCATAAGAACGTGGCCTCAACCCATAAGAAAATAAGTAGTTAATGAAACACATAAGCGTTGGGTTCAGATCGCAAATCCTCATGATTTGTTTAATGTTATAAGACTCTTGGATAAGTTAACGGTATTATTTTGCATTGGGCTTAAACTCAAACACTTATACTTTTGGCGTGTTCGGATGATTTGGCCTACAGTTTCTGCAGAGGACTCTGAGCCAATGAGCGGCTCTCAATCCAAGGAGTATGAAAGCCGTGTAGCATAGGCAAAAATATAATTTAAGTAAATGGCCAATCAACAGGAGAGATTTATCCTGAGTTCGTAGGCGACTGTGGAGTCAACCTTAGAGGTGATAGATCTCAAGGAACATCTCATATTATTATCAAAATGGATTTCGTTTTGGACAATAAATTTTATACGTACCATTTATTTTAACTTTTGACACATTTAAAAAGGACAAATAGATTAAAAAGCTCAGTGTTTGACACTTGTTAAAATTATAAGGACACTTTTGAAATTAAATCTCCCTTAGTTGATAATTTAAAACAAGTTTAATTTTGAGAAGATACTTAAAAATCATTTGTTAGAAACAATACAGTCATTTAATAAGTGTATGTTTAGAGTCCACGTGAGACAGAAGTAAAACGTCTCGCGTATTAGGTATAGATTGAGATAAATTATTCACGTTTTCAATCACACTACTCACATACAATAGAATTATACTTATACAGTTAATTGCATAAATCAAAAACTCGTTTCCACGCGAATAAATAAATTGTTTTTTAATTTAAATGAAATAAATAGAAATATTGTAGCGTCAATCGTTAGCCGTTACGGAAACTGAGGAGTAGACAAACACAAGCAGTGTTACGATAATTCCGTAACACCACTGCTGCGTCATTTTTATCTCTCCCCTGCGTCACCCCTTCTTGCCGTTACAACTAGCATATAGCATGCTCCACTACGTACCTATCCCGCCTTTTTTTTGCCGTCTTCCCATTCGACCGCTAGCGCATGCGATGGAGTGGCGTCGCCGCTGACGCACTCTCCTCCTCTACCGGTTCCCCCACCACTTACCTTACTATTCCCCTCATGCGAACGGAATTTTTATAGCGCTAGAAAATTGTTGCACCCTCAGCAAATCAGTTTCACTTGAAAATACTCTGTGTATACGATTGTAATAGTTTATGATTTTCAGTTAAAAATAAGATGATGACGACTATTTAATATACGTATAAACATGGACCAATGGTAAGTTTCTCTGCAAACACATCTCCACTCCACCTCAATCTCCCAAAAAGCTACATAATTTTCTTCTCCTATACTCTTTCATACCACTCATCCTAGCTGTGAAGATAATGACCAACCTTTAGCTGACGCTTTGAAGGATGGTTGGAAAGACGATAGTTGACGGAGAAGGGAGTTAGGGAAGAAGGAAAGGGATGGTTGACTCGGAGACAGAGGTAAGAGAAAGGAAAAACGAAATCATCTCCAAGATCCTGTGCTGTTTTTCTTCGCGTGACGCCGTATCCCTTTTTTTTCATTGCGGTTCTGAAATGGAGACATGAGGAGAAAAGACTTAATGAAAAGAGTGCCTAATTTACTGGCGCGTTGTCGGGTAGGGCTGGTGCAGAGAATAAAAATGTTAGGCGAAGAAGGGAACACGTTGCCTCGAAATGTTTTTTTTTTTTTTTTTTTTAAGGAAAAGGGGGAGACGCTGGTGGTAGGTTTATAAGGAACGACCAGGGAAAGAAGAAAAATGGATTTCACGAAACAAAGGAAGGAAGGAAGAGTGAGAGAGAGAGAGAGAGGAAAATAGTAAGGTGGCTACGTAAGGAAAAAAAAAATAGTACGCGTGACAGCAGAACATATTTTTTTAAAAGCGTCTCCGTGCGAACGCAGACCTGAGTCTGATACGACGAAGACAGAAGGATGGGGTTAAAGGAAACTATTAGAACAAGGATTTGCATGGACAGGCAGCAACGAATAAAGGAGATGAAATAACACAGCAAAGAATCTGACGAGGGAAAGAATTTTCGCTGGGTAAATAATAAAAAAAAACATCGCGGCGGTAAGGGAGACTTTTAAGGAATCTTCTACGGAAGACTCCCTGGGTTCAGAGTCACTCCTAGAGCTTTTAAGAGTATCGGCAAAAAAATAAAACACGACTCTGCTAAGGGACAGTAAAGAATTTTTTAAATTTCTTTTCAGGGAACGTAGTATCGGGTGACGACTCTCTCTAAGCTCTTAGTTGAATGCATTGGACAGTCAATAATTTTCAGGCTTCGTTAACTTGGCCGAGGCTAGCGAGAAACGTGGGTCAAAGGACTCAAAATTATTTTGTGGAAGACGTAAAAGCCAAGGGCGCAAATCTGTAATGAGTTTACGGGGAGAGGGGGGGCCGACAGTTTTTATGCGTGGGGTTAGTATACGCAAGTCATCTCTGGTTTAGGGGGCTTGTATGTTGTAAACTTATCATATTTTGTCCTACATGCATGCAAAAAAGCGCCAAACTTTAAAATATATATTGTTTTCCAAAAAATTAAGTTTACGTTTATAAACACTGCTTCACAGTCACTGGAGGGGGGGGGGGCCCTTCTTAATACCAGGGGTACCCAGGCCACCCAGGCCACCCAGCCCCAACCCCCCCCCCCCCCCCCCCCCGGTTCAACACCTTTGAGTGAATCATGGAATGAACTTATAAAATTCACTAACCATCACACATCTGACACTTCGTTCGCTTTACGGTGCTGCGGCGGGAACGTTTGAATTTTAAACGTCATGTTATCCCAAGAAAAGAAGTTTTACGTCTAGGATAAAGTGCACTTTTTTCAATGGAAAATATGTACAAAAAAACTTTTGTTCCATTTGTAAAAGGGTTTGCATCTTGTCGGTCACACTTCAACAGCACTGTGTACGGAAATCACAATATAAATAAATATTGGTCCTTTTGGCAAGAGGATCCATGCTAGACGTTGATTGTGTTTGTGAAACTGTGAGGAGAGGTAGAACAAATATAAACTAGGACAAATGAAACCAGATTGAAACCCATTTCTTCCCAAAATCGATACTCAAATTTAATCATTGCGCGAGCCTCGCTCGGTTCAACAAAAGTGTATCCAAAAAAAACGGACAAATTTTCTGCACAAAAGATCAAATCTAAAAAAAAAATAATGTTCTCATGCTTTATCCAAGTAAATGCTGATTCAATTTGTATCCTAGAATTTGGGTTGCATTTTAAATGACACCTTCTATCGATCTCATTAAAATGAGATCGGTCAAGATGCAGGCGATTGTATTTAATACTTTTACTCAAACATATTTTGGCAAAATAAAATAAATGAAGATTTTTCCTCTTTTTGTCATGATTAAAGGAAAATATATATATTTATTTAAAGCTTTAATTTTTTTAAATGAATTCTTATAAAAATACAAAATATTCCCGAACAAATTCTAACTATGAAACTAGGTATATGTATGTATATTTGTTTATGATATAACGACATAAACTTTTATTAACTTAGATAACCATATTGAGCTGTTATAAAATTTAAGTTATAAAAGTAAAGAAAAAAAATTGGTTGTCTGTAAAGTCGGTTTAAGGACGATCGTTTAACGTGACAACGTCAAAAAAAAAATTGAAGAAATGATTTCATACTTTAATAATAAAATGAATCATTTTTATTGAATTATCACTATTTTGTATGGATACAAAGAAGGAGTGAAATGAAATCTAAAATTCAATTGATAAATTTTATTTTATTTGCACTCATTAATCCAAATATGTTTATTACTTTAACGAACAGATTGTTTTAACTATAACTTTTATGAATGTTTGCTATTTTACTACTTCCAAACTGTGTTATTATGTACCGGATAGGACGATGATAGGAAAAGTAGGAATCGAATGGGAGTGTTTCAAGTTTAATGTGCCTCGAAAAAGTCAAATCGATGATTGTTCCAATCGAGTGTAAGAGAGATAGATGCGGCGTAAGCGTACAATGAACGTAACGGGACAATGAGCGTAACGGGACAATGAGCGTAACGGGACAATGAGTCATCCTTTTTCGTGCGTGCAGCCGGAGTTCATCGATTTATTAGACGTTGTCACATCAAAAAAATTCCCTTCAATTTAAGGTGTTTTTGGAGAATTTGAGTTTAAACACTACCTGTATGAAAACGCGTTTTTATGCGCATTGGTCTACATCCTGTTAAAAACAAACCGTTGCATGGTGCACGCAATTTCGTTGCGTAATAATAGTTACACGTCCGACGCGCCTTAAAAACAATACGATAAAGCTAGTACGTGCCTCGCGTGAATAATAACACGGTGGTTTTTTTCCCTTTAATTATCTACCTTTTAATGTAATTTAAAAAAGTTATCATTAATCGTAAAAGAGTTATTGATTGTGACAGAATAAATAAATAATATTATGTGTGTGTTATATAGTAGTATTGGTAAAAGTGGAAGCAAAGGATTCTGTAATCCTAGCGAGATACCAATTTTTTTTTACTATTAAAATACATACCGGTTTTCAAACACAAAGAGTTTGATCAAAAATGGTTGAGCTTTTATATGTGATACTCGAAAAAAACAAACAGACAAATATTCAATAGTATTACAGAAATTCAATAAAAAATATTTCAATAATGGACTGTTTTAACTGAAACCATTTTTTTACTAAATAATAAAAAGAAATTTAATAATGATAGCAAAGATTTTATGAATGAACTGCGTGCATTTATGGTAAAAGTGGATGAATTCGTTTCACTTCTCATGGTATGAATGCATATGATAATAGGAGTGGCTCACACGGCTACATGCGAACCGGCTCAACCTCTCTCGGTCCTCCGCGACTCACGCAGGCGGTTGTGCGCCCCAGGGCCGCTCGCGCTATGGATCACGGCGACAAAAGGTAAGCCCACAAATAACAATGATGAATCGCGCGCGGCGACACATGCCGCGGGGAGTCGTGTGACGTCACCGGGGGGGGGGGGGGGGGGGGGTGAAGAGGGGAATGTGCGGAGTCTGACGGCCTGGCACGAACGCTTGCAGGTTTTCCGAACAAAGCGCGCCCGACACGGGTTTTTTTTTACATCCTGAGGGAGGGTTGACGACGCAAAAAAGGGATGAGGCACGATCAAGAGAGATACACACATTTGACTTGGAACCACGCAACTTAAAACAGTCATAGCCTAGAATCCTCCGAATAAATCCACTTAACTTAGACATAATCTAGGAATCACACAACGCCGAACCGAAACTTAGAGAAAAGACGTAACTTTGAACATCGTAACATAGCACCATCGGAAACTTAGACAAACAGAACCCAGAACTGCCATAACGTATAAAGACACAACGCCGAACCACATAACTTATAACTGTCATAACCTTAATTTCTCGACAAAACACACCAAAATAACTGCCATAAGTTAGAACAACCATAACATATAAAATCATACTACGTCGGTCCAAGGAACTAAGAAACTTCTTAACTTTGAAAATCTCAACTTGGAACCCATCAAAAACTAGAAACACACAACTTGGAGCTGTTTAAACTTAGAAATACTCAAGTTAGAAACACACAACGATGAGCGACATAACTTAAGTCCCTCATAACTTAAAAACTCGCAACTTAAAAGAGGCATAACTTAGAAAATTCCATCGTGTGTGTTTCTGAGTTATGTGTTTCTAGGTTAAGGAACACATAGATCAGTACCGTAGGCTGTTGCTGAGTGACGTGAGGGGGCAAAGATAATAAATAAATTAATGGATTAATTAATTAATTAATTGACCCGTGAGGAACGGAATGGGGTAAGTTTTGGAAACGAGGTCTGTGCAGCTCGGTGTCATGGACAGGGGGATCATCGATCTACTCGTCTCTTTGGGGGTCTTTCCACTTTCATCCAACTACGCCAAGCCCCTCCCGCCTCACACGCCGCCCTTCACCGGAACAAGTTGAGCCGAAAGGGTTCCGCCCTTAGGGCCTACCCTTCAGCGGGGCTAATCCTCAGAGTCGCCCTTCAGGACATGCAGACATTGCCTCCTATTCATCTCCAGTCTCTGGTTGGACGCCAAACCGAGAAATAGAGGTGTACGATATCTTTGGCACGAGGTACGAGATAACTATTTAAGTGGGACTCCTTTACCTTCGGCAAAATGTTAGTGTAGTGTGTATAAAATATATCTATTTTTTTACATTATACAATACTAAATCGGTCTTAGACGTGGTTTCCATATTTTCCAGACACGATCGTAAACCATTTTTTCGGAGTCATTTAAGTCGCCTTTAACCAGGTATCTATAAAAAAAAACCGAAAGCGAGTGAACAAACTCTTTCCAAAGAAGAAGATTAAGTTCATTGCTAAAAGTTACATTGGTAGGGATTGGAAACATTGATGATTAATCCATCCATTGTTTTAAAATCAAATACTTCTTCAAATTTGGTGCATTTCCAATGAACGAACAATTCAAGCGGACACTTTTGTTCCAAAAAAAAAAAAAAAAAAAAGAAGGAAAATAATGAGTAACTCATTCAAAATTTTCAGAAATTTAGCAGACAGCTAACTGGTGACATCGGCTCGATTATTTTGAATAAAATGTCCATCACTCAGGTCAATAAACCCATGCATTTTTTCTTCATTTATTACTCACGCAGCAAGACGAAAGTACTGCACTTCCTCGCACATAGAGGCGACTTGACAGTTGTTGAGCGTGTCGATGTCAACCAAAGCACTTGCGTGTTTCCATTTATATTAATTCAACAAAGAGTTGGTCTGTAAGTAGTTCAAGTAGCGATGAGACTGTATGTCATAGAGTCGTGAAATTTGGTACGTGAATTCTCCAGTGGGGTTGTTTGCTCCTCAAAACAGTTTTACCAAAATTTGATTTCATAATTAATCATTTTTATTGATATACGTCCTGAACTTCTCTACAGATACGGTTATTGCATTGGTGATGCTTTGTTCATCTCCTGGAAACGTTTATTATATTGTTAATGGTTTATTTAATCCTGGGTCATAATTCTATCTCACTTTAATTTATCTATGTGGTTATATTAACAAAGTATTGGTGTTGTAAATGTGATTTTGAAGGCCCTTAAAAACTATAAAATCACATTGTTTATGTTTCTTACGGTTCTCTCAGTTGTGAATTTTTTTTTCATTATTTTATTTTTAAATATCGATTTATTATTTTTTTTCTGTAGGCGCGGCAGTGGAAAGCCAACGAGGAGGCGGAAAGCAGCGGAACGTTCTAGAAAAAAAAAATGATGAAACCAAAATGGCGGAATCCAAGATAAAAGAAAGTTACAGATCAACAAAATGGTGAAATTGAGCTTATAATTCAAAGTGTTAGAATTCATAAAATTTATACTAAAACTTCAGTGCACTGACACTTATTATCAAACGTAATTGATTGTTTAAACTATTCAACATTTAAGTTACGAAATCTTTACGTGTCTTGATAAATATATTAAACTAGTGACTGCACGACAAAGCAATGCTAGTATTACGAAAGCAGAAACCCAGTAAAAATAAAAAAATCGAGAACAAGCGCATGCAAACGGATTTTATCTGTCAGGTTGGCGCATGGGAATTGATTGAAGTCTCTGTTTGTAGACATAAAACACCACTCGCAGCAATGGCGACAGAAGTATGGATGTTTTGTGTTAGGAAGATAAAACTTTTACCTGAATAATAAAAGAGAATATTGCTGCGATAGCGCGAGATACGACTATCAAAAAGAGTTGTAATTTTTTTCTAACATGCATTTTTAAGTCATGCAACTTTATGCAATTATATATTAACATCGCGTTGTTTGTATCAGTGTTCATTGAATTGTGATGTTTTGTAAAATATATTTAAGCATTAAGTGAAAATTTTTCTAGAAACGCTAACTTGCCCATAACCAATACACTCAATTTTTCTGGGAATTGTTTTTGCGTACTAAGGTGCCTTGTGGAAACTGTTTCTGCCAAAACCGTAAATCTATTGCATTTGATAAACACGTGACCGGCCCGAATTTGGAAGAATGCGATCTACTAAAGTCATATCTTCTAAGATATAATTTTAAATTCTATGGTGTTGAGTACAAGTTTGATCTTAATTTTTTGACTAAAGTAACCAATATATTTAATTGGCTAAGGATTAATACTTAGCCCATCAAAATAGCCAAACAAATAATTTTTTTTTTTAAATCTGTGATATCTTCTGAAACATTCATTTAAATGTTAAGGTGTAGGTATAATTTTATATAAATTAAATTCCTCAGTTAACTAACGTATTCAATTATACCAGGATTGATAATATGTCAATAAAAAAAGCTTCAAAAAAAACTAATTTTCCAACCAATTTGAAAACATAAAAACTGGTACTGTGATTCATCCTTAGAAGATACATATGCTGTTGAGCACCTTCTGTAGGAAGTTTTAAGACGTACAATTCTGTAGTACATTAATTTGATGTATCAGTTATATACAAGTCAGCGTAATCCATGTAAGCATCCTAAAATCTTCTATTTACGACTTGATTACAAAACATCTGGCTTTCTGTACTACCTTTAAATTTAATATGAATATTTAAAAAAAAATTAAAAACCTTCCTGATGATATTTTCTAAATGGTAGTAAATACTGCATTGAAATCCATTTTGTAGTTTAGAAGTAGTAAGCGAACAAACACACGGACGTGGATATAGAATTTGATTTATACTAGTTGATAATTAACGACTAGAAAGTTGATGTGTTAAATGTTTAAGTTAATACCAATTTGCCAATTTATTTACTCAAATGCGAGGTAGATAATTCACAATATTAATTCATTGTCCCAGTCTATCGTTAATTGCGTGATTGTGGACAATGCACACACAGTAACGCACCACCGATTAATTGAAAATAAGCTTCTGCAATTACTTTTTTTAACTTGCATCTCTAATTTAAGATTTTTATACAGAGAAGTAAACGTAAAAATTTTAATCTAAATATTTAACAATACTTTACAAAGCTAGTAAATTTAAAGAATTAAGTTTTGTTGAATATGAATAATCCTGATTAAGATTTATTGGTCACTTCACTTTTCAGTTATTTTAGTATTTTTTACATTAAAAGCATTACTCGAATACTTATAGAATTTTTTAGAAGAAATTTAAAATAATGTGACTTGCACTATATATGTTCTTGCCAGCATAAAACGTTATATCCATCAAAACTACTAAGTAAATTCGCAAAAAAAACTAAGTATTTAAAAAACGGACCACTTAAAAAATATACACAATATTTTATTTAGGTGCGCACTTCAAACCATTCTTGACTTTATTATTTATTTATAATTTATTAATCATATAAACTTCATTTACGCTACAGCCAGAACCACGGTTACTTAACTTATTTATTCCATTCTAGGCTAGACTCAACTTGCCTACATACCTAATAAAGTTTTTTTTAGAATGTTCATTGGTCTATATTAAGGTTACATGTATGGGTTACATATATTACGTCGATGATACATTTTTTGTAAAAGGAACATAAACAAACATATAAAATTACAGATTTTTGTAAATTTGTACATTTACATAAACAACTGTATCATCTACAAAATATTGTTGTTATGATACTAGATTCAGATTCAGACGTCTATGCTTTGTGTAGTCCCAGTACCTAAAATAGGTAAAGGTATTTATAAACAGTTCCCTGACTAGCTTTTACTTATCAAATGCGCACATAAATAAGCATAAAAAATAAATTTTAATTATTGCCTTGGTTTAAAAGCTATGCTTAAATGAAACAGTTAAAATAATGCGCCAATTTTCGTAATAAATACTAATTATTATCTTATATACATCATGAATAACATAAAAGAATAACTTAAAGTACTTCATATATATTCAGACCCACAAGCTGATATTTAATATTAAAAAATTTAAGTGAAATAAACATTATGTTAGATAAAAATAATTATATTCTAAGATAACCAATACAAAAATAATAATAAAATATCACGAATATAATCATTATAAATAGTAAATGAACCATAAGTAATTATCTCATGTTGACTATAAGAATGTATAAAGTATAAGCTACATTAAAAATATATATAAAAATATAAATATAAGTATTATAAGAATCTCAAGAAACTAAAATATTGAACAATATTTTGTATATGCAAAATTAACCACAACCATGTGTTGTAAAAAGTAACAATATTTTTCTTGCAATATTACAAACTACTTCATGGCAACTGATTTCCAAGGGAATCTTCTGTTAAACGGTATTTTCTGTGCTCACGTGATGGGGTAAGCACTTCTTCTTGTCACGAACTGACTCAGGCTTGTCGGAGGTGAGTCAAGAGCACCGTTGTTCGATAACCAATGTGAATCAGACGTATACGTTTTTCAAGTCTACTCTGCTGCGAATCCAAATAGACACAGATGCCTCAGCTTTTTCGGGTGATGAGTCTGAGGGCAGAGATTTGGTTCCAGGGCGGTTATGGAGCGCGTTGGAGTTGTTCATCCCATTTCAACCCCCCGACAGTAAGCAGCGCTCGTCGAGGGTGGGATTTTTAAGGGGTGTGAGGGGGGTTTGTTTGAAGGACCCGAGACGAGGGTGGGTGACAAGGGGGTTGGCAGTCTGCCGCGATTCCCCTGTTTTGCCTGCTTCCCTGGGACCACTTTATGTCTTATCTGCGGCACACATGCTTCCCTCTTTTCACCCTCCTTTCCTCCTGAGACCTGCTCCCCCACCAGACACGAAACTGTCGTTAAAACCTCAACCCCCACCCACCACCGACTCCCTGGAAGCTAAATTACGTACACTCAGCCACATCAAAAGCTATTATAAACAGCAAGATTGAGGAATGGTGCGCCACCAAATAGAGAATCAGCCTCTGATTTATAACCGACGTATAAACTGGGAAGTGGAAGGGGTGATGTGAATGAGATGGCACAGTGAATGCCTGCGAGAGCAATAGTGACGGACGAGATTCTCTGCAAGTGTGCTCAGACCGCAAGGTTGAATTTAGTAAGGATTTGTGAAAGTTTTCTTCAACTATTGAACTTAGGCAATCAAAGTTAATCTACTTACTGTTTAACTGACAGAGTTTCATAAAAAATTAAGGTTGCTTCTGAACGTTTAAAGATCTTCCAAGGCAAATCATCTCCTTATGGGGAAAAAATATTCCTAACAATAAAATATTGTTTTTTTTTTTTTAATATTTTATGTCACAGTTATAAAGCTTTAGAATAAATTATGGCCCATGCCCAAACAAGAATATTAAAATATATTCTGAGGTAGCTTTTATGTAACTTAACACCAAATAAGAACATTTAAAAGCCAAATTTAAAACAGGATATTATGAAAAATTTAAATTTTCCTTTGTGACCTTATATAAAACTTAACATTTACTTGTCTTAAAATTGTTTAAAATCTTTTGTAAAATACTTTTTAAAAACTAATTGCGTAAGCAATTATCTATCTCATTTAAACAACCTGTTACTATGTCCTTGCTTGAAGTACTAAATGTTACTGTAATATATTTTAAAAAATCCGTTTAGAATGACTGTAACTAGGTGCTTTGAATGATTCTAGCATGGGGGAATTTTAATTAAATAAAATTCTTTGTCATGATAAACAATAAAAAGCTTCAATGGCCTATGCTCAAAGAATTATACTACCTGGTTTCACCTGTGACACGAGCAAGAAATAAACTGTTATTACAAATCATTTATTAGTAATGGAAATTCAGTCACTTAAATATCGTTCAGTTTTAAATTAATTACAGTAAATGAAAAGTACTATTATTTAAAGCCTTAATCTAAGATATCAGAGAAATGGAATTTATATATTATTTATGTTTGTGCTATTGATATTGGCAAATTTAAAACTAAACTAAATAGATAATTTGAATCAATTTTATTGTTTGTATCAATTAAACGTATCGTGAAAATAATTTGCTAATGGTAACAATAAAACAATGTATATTGTACTCTTTTATGAGATAAAGAACTTTATTATAATATTTGTGTGCTAAAGGTAACTTTTTAAAATAAAAATAATATTGGAATCGGATGGAATTAGCTTAAACCTAAGACTAAAAACTTAATATTAATTAAATTTGAGAACAGCCATTAAATACGGAATATCTCTAAAATATACTTCTTATTTTCACAAATGCGTAGAGCAAAAACTTTTAACCATAAAAGAACATATAATTTAATAATTAACTGTAAAATATTTGTTGCTTATTTTCTTTGTTAGTAATTAAAACTGTATTTATAAATGTCTATAGTACATTTCGTGTGCAAACTGGAATAAACTTTGTCTTTGATTGTATTAAAAGTAATTATTTCAACAAATTGTTAAAATAATCATCTTAATGTGAGCACATTGCGATATATTATTTAAAAGAGAAACTGACATTTTTAATATCTTTCACAATTTCGTAGTTGAAATATGTATGCCACTAAATAATGATCTCGCAGATTTGGTTGACTGGATTTTAGAAGTTTTTTTTTGCTGTTATAAATAATTTCATTAGAAACTTTAAAAAATTAAATTATGAAAAATAAAATTTTTATAACTTTTTTATGTGGTTTGAAACGTTATGATTGTTTCAACGTCCATAAAATATTGGAAATAACTTCAAAGACGTAAGATTGTGTTCCACAACGAATCAGTATTCAGCTGGAAGGAAACTAAACATTTTCCCGTCGGGGGTTGTTGTTGCGTGATCAGAAAATTCTACGAAGCCGGCTTTGTTTTTTTGTTATATATATATTTTTTTTTTCAGGTCGACGCAGGTTGCGGTTTATGGAAGATTTATCCGCACAATATGCGCGTCTCGTACCTCCCAGGCCGGCGCGCAATAACGGCCCTTAAGCATTCCGCGAGACACCGAGAGATAAGGCGCGTTTCCCAAACTCCTCATTTCCTCGGGCTTGCCGCGGCGCGCCGGTATCAGCTAATATCCGCGCCCGAACACACCCAGGAGTTAACGGAACCAAAGAGTTTCTGCTTCTGCTTGCGGAACGCGCGTGGAAATTTTCATAGCCAATTCCGGGCTAAAAGGCAAGGCACTTTAAGGACTAGGTGTAAAACGGCCGCTAGAGAAGGAACACCCAATTCCCGGCCAGCGAATAAAATAAACACGTCACTGTGAAGTAACTAGCAAAACCCAACTCCAACAATCTTAAAGTTACTGGTGTCTACTGCCTGCCTAATGCTGTCGCGACAATTATTGCACAATACAATAATATTGTGCAATAATATCGAGAGACGCTCCTAAACGGGTACAATACAATCAGTTCGTGCGTGGCAATATATTGTACCTGCCGGTATTTCGTGTGGCGAACATGTTGAGTGACAATGAACTTTGCTGCATTTTGATCACCGTGGGCAAAAGTGGCAAAAAACAAGAAGATAAGAAAATTTTCAATTAATTTAATGAATTCAGGCTTCTGGAAAGGCAGTAACTGCTGCCCTGATCGTCAAGGTCACCCTTTTGTATTGCATAACGTCATCCTTGAAATTATTGTTACGGCCGCCAACTTGCAAACCCGTAATTATTAACAGATATTAAAGGGAAATTTTTAAAGTTAATAAAAAATATCTTTATTTATCAAGATTCGCCATTTTTAAAATTGCTCGCCATCTAAAATATTCATAATTATTATCCAATTTAAATGGGAAATTTTTTTAAATTAATAAACTTTTGTTTGATTATGTTTTAATAAAAACTTACTTGCGTCATGGAGTCCTCAGTTGCAACCCGGCGAAGGCGATAAATTAAAAATGACGACGGATTCTTCCCCCACACAAGCCACCGGCAGACCGACCTCCCACCACTAATGTTAAGGCGGATTTTACGTCAGTCAGTATGACATAATGACAGCCATTTTTGTATTCGCCTGCTGGAGGACACCATCCTAGATCCGACATATTGTTTTCGTCTGCTAGAGTATGCTACCGACATATTAAATTAAATTTTTGAGTGCTGAAAAGTGTAGGAATCATTTATTACTTCGGCGTTCCCCATATTGTCATTTGAATTTCGGTGTACTTATTAAACTAGAAATTCTCGAAAAATTCTAAAAAAATGCTTCTTTAATCAAAGATTTATACGATTCATTTCTGTTCTTGGTTCAATCCTTGCTTGATGTAATAAAATATAATTTAATTAAAAATGTCAAATATGTCATGTTCAAGAAAAAACAACAAAATTACAAATAAAAAATTGACTACAGAAATCTACACGTAGAGAAAACAAAACACTAACTTTTTATCGATGTCTACAGTCTTCTTAGAAGACGAAGCGAGCCCTTTGCATGACTTGACATGTGTTTTCAGCACATTTCCACATGCTAAGTCGATTAAACAGCTACTTCCAGTCGGTGCCCATACACACGTATTCCAATCGGGTGGAAAAGTTATCAAGTCCATTTGGTGGCAATGCACGCCATGTCGGTGGCCAGACACACTTATTCAGTGACCAAGAACGCATGTCCATCAACATCAAAAACGTTGGTCAAATATGCACATCCAGTCGGAAAATTATGCCCAGTTGGTGGCAAAGCACGTCCACGCAGTGGTCAGAAATACATGTCCAGTAAGTGGCCAGCCACATCCATTTGGTAGAATAAACTCTCGAACATTAATTTTATTTTACAATTAAAAATTATAAAATTTTAAATAATTTTAATTAATGTTAATTTTTAAAACGAAAGGAACAGACTGCTTCAACACGGCTAAAAAACGGTTCTAAACAATATGTTATCATGATCATAAAATCCCTACTAATAAGTAGCCTCTGAGACAATCGCCTTTGCAGCGATTAAGACTTCAGATTACGAAAACACGTGTGTATGACAATAAGAACGTCACGAGAAGGAGAAACTTTTTTAAAAGATTCTAAACTTTTGACTGTTTCATATACCGTCCGTCATGGAGAATGAAGCAGAGTTTAATAGTTAAAGCTTGGTTTATACTTCACCACCCTTTACCCAAGCGACAGAAACGATCGTTACTGCCGCTGAGAAAATATCTGTTTGTGCCTGATGACGGGAACAGATGTCAGTTCCCGAAACGTCGCAAATGTTGTCACTGGAAACCTTCTGTTTTCGTTAGTGCTATCGTCGTTGTGTTGTCTATTGTACTTGTTTATCTTCATCGTTGTGTTTATATGTTTGCTTCGTTGTCCAGGTTTGTTGTCTGCCTACATTCAATTTATCTCGTCGTGGTTAGCCCACTGTGTTTGTCTGTGTTGTTATACTTTTTTCATGACTAAGTTTATTTAACGGAATTCTTGTGCTGTCTGATGTTTAGAGGTTGAGCATTTTTTTTCCGTGCTGTCGTCGTTGTTTTGTCTATAATACTTGTTAAGTTTTGTTGATTCCGTTTGTCTGACATCAGCTGATAGTCTTGTTTTTTGTAAATTTTTATATTAATTTTTTTTTATTTTCGGAATTTTTTCATGAGAAACAGTGCACAACTGAAACGGCTTTTTTTTTTTTCAAAAAAGTAATTGTATTAAATCGATTGCATCAATCATTTAAAGAACGTAAATAAACGTTGATGGAAGTAACTTATTTGGAATGTTTCTAAGATAAAGATATCACGTGTTAATAATTCACTCGTAAAGAAATTGTCACTCGAGGTTTTTCACTTGAAATCTTCTCACGACCACACCCATCCCCATGTCAGTCGTCGAACCTAACGGTGCCCGCGGAATGGCCAAGTGTACACGATTTGTGAATCCACCAATCGCAAATAATCCTACGTGACATTCTCTCCTTTCAAACACACGCTTGCATTAACTTCGCCCTAATGATATCAAATCAATCACGTTCTGGGAATCGATACACACTCGCTGTTCAAACACAAACACTGGCAGGGAGCAGCGCAGGATTGATGAACGTCAGCATTTGTCCAGCGCAAGCACGCAAGCACGCAAGCACGCAAGCGCAACGTACCGTTTATTCATTCGCAGGCAGACACCTTACCTAACACAGCACACGGAACATCTACAATTTAAGATAGTTACATGCAACATATCAGAAGAAAATAAACAATTGGTTGTCTGTAAAGTCGGTTTACGGACGAAATTTTAGCGTGACGTCATAACAAAACATTGATGAAATGATTGCATACTTTTATGAATAAAATGGAATCATTTTTATTGAATTATCACTGTTTTGTATGGATACAAAAAAGGGGTGAAATGAAATCTACAATTTAATTGATAAATTTACTTTTACTTGCACTCATTAATTCAAATATGTTTATTACTTTAACGAAGAGATTAATTTAACGATAACTTTTATACATGTTTGCTATTTAATTTATTCCAATCTGTGTTATTGTGTTAAGGATAGGACGATGATAGGAAAAGTAGGAAACGAATGGGAGTGTTTCAATGATGATGTGAAGGAAAATGGCTTACCCAACACCAAAATTAAGTCAAAAATAATATATATTTTCGCCATGGACTCTGCAGCAATGCTAGGAGGAATGGGTTAGCAAATAGCAATGAAAATGTTATATTGAAATGCATGAAAACAGAATTACGCCACGGACTCGGTCGCAATGCTAGGATGTTCAGGTTAGCAAAGAGCAATATAAAATGAGCGTAACGGGACAGCGAAACGGGAAAATGTGCGTAACGGGACTTTTTTTGTGCGTGCAGCCGGCGTTTATCGATTTATTAGACGTTGTCACGTCAATAATCTACTTTTAACTGTTTTTTAAAGAAAATTCAATACAATAAAATACTTTATTTAAATACATTGGCTTCAAGCATTCGTCTAGTAAGTACATTATTAAAATAAACCATGTCACTGCAAAAGGAGAAACGTACAAAATTATTGCTCATAAAACTTGAAGAGGTTGTGCAAAATATTCTAACTTCAAGAGAAAAATTTAAAAAAAATTAACCAAAAGCTACAAGGCCGTAGGTGTTTGCAACCCTACTATTTGTATATAAGACATTGATGGAAGTTTATAAAAAAATCGACATAAACAACATTAAGAATGAATAAAATAGGAAAAGCCGATATTAAAAGCAAGAAGAATTATTGATTATGTTTTAATAAAAAAGACAAAATATTTAATACGATTATTACACTGTAACGTTAAACGTACAAGGACACGATGATGATTCATGTACAAATAACCATTTTATAGGTTTATAATTGTTAAGGCATAATCATAGTTTAGGTTTTTTGTTAATAATTTTGTAGTTCGAAAAGTCTTTAGTCTATGTATTTTTCTGTATTTATAAAATTCTTGCTAAGTTTGGCATTTATGTTAGCTGAAACCCTAGTCTTTTTTTATATGCCTTTTAAAAATCTTTATTCAATATATTTTCTGTATTTATTCAATACATAAAAACGTTTGGCGTATTATTTAGTTGATTTTTTCAGTTTCTTTTTCTTTAAAATAATCTTCAGCAAAAAAATTACATGTAGCATATATATATATATATATATATATATATATATATATATACATTTTTTTGTAAAATTTGTAAATATTGATATGTTGTAAAAAGTGAAATATACTCACTTGAGATAAACACCTCTGAATATAAATTTTTCATTGAATACTTCAGCAACACTCTTTTGTTCGCAGATATCTCCTCCCGCTGACCCGAGAGGGGAGTGCAGATTTGCCGTTGCGCCCCTGAAGATTTGCGGATCGGCAACCCGCTGAGCCGAGCGGTCACTCGGGCCGCATACCAGCAGCGGGGTCGCTTGAACCCTCGCTCTCAATTCAACTGCATCGCGTCGGCTGACCGCCGGGAGTGGCGTAGCGCGAATTCCGCAGCTAATGGGCGTGCAAACTTTATGTGACACTCATGGATCCGCTTAGGGTTCACGAGAAAAAAATTATACACACAATTACTAATTATTTTTGTTTGATAGGAGTTATATATTACTTGCTACAGTACTTTAAATCAAATAAAATAAGTTTTTTTTTAATTTTAAGATAAGCATATGAATTAAAATGTTTTCTACTTAACGGTTGAAATTATACTGAAAATTATTTTGTAATAATTATAAAAAATTATCTTACCTAGAAAGAGAGAATGATTAAATAATTTAATGATACTAAATTAAAAAATATATGTTTGTTTTTGAAAAAGGTTCAAGAAAAATTTCAAAAAAATTATATTAACTCTTTGTTTAATAGTGAAGAAATTGACTAGTTATCTCAGTGGGGAGATTTAATTTGCGAAACCATAAACTATGATATGGGTAGAAATTAATATCCACTACACTAATTTTTTAAGATTAAAATATATTTCCATAGTCTTAAATCAACTTCAAAGACTTCAAGCATTCGTCTAGAAAGTACGTTAGAAAAAAAAATCACGTAACTGCTGAAAGGTTAAAACATGAAAAATAATACTTATAAAACTTTAAGAGTTTATGGAAAATATACACGCTTCATGTACCTAAAATTTCATGAGAAAAATGAAAGAAAAAAGTTAACTTAAAGCTACAAGGCCATATTTAATGGCCACCCTACTCTTTGTATACAACACATAGATGAAGCTTTATGAAAAAAAGACTGTGGGCATAAAAGCGCACTAAAAATGATACAATTTGGACAAGCATTTGTAAAGCACCATGTAAAATTATTTATGGTGTTTTTATTAAAAAGGCAAAAAATATTTTACAAATTTTACACCGTAAAGTTTAGCGTACAGAATACGCTAATGGTTACAGTACGTATTAAAATTTATATTCATATTATTTCAAGAGCATTAATTGATAATACACAGAATCAGTTGAAAATACTAAATGGTCACGTCAAACGTCAGTGCTAATACAACAATAAATTACAAATACGCGAATCTTAACGTTCTTGACAAATGTAAGTTTTTAATTAAATAACATAAATT
This sequence comes from Bacillus rossius redtenbacheri, assembly GCF_032445375.1. Lineage (NCBI taxonomy): Eukaryota > Metazoa > Arthropoda > Insecta > Phasmatodea > Bacillidae > Bacillus > Bacillus rossius. The sequence continues at coordinate 72,955,704 of NC_086333.1, forward strand.
TATACAGCTTTTATGAAGTTTGCAATTTACAACTTAAATCCACAAAAGTATGGGGACAAACTCCACGTTCTAGTCGGAGATTTTATTATTTTTTTAATCATGCATGCGTTTTCATTGGATGGTGGGTGAACTTATTTTTCTCTTATTTTTCCTTGCACGAGGAAGTTCCTTCTATCGCAACCCTGATCGAGCTTCCGACAAGGGAAGGCAAGGGAAGGACCTCCGAGATTGGTTTCGAACACCCTTCTACTTACCACCCTCCTTCCCCTTCACCCCACCCCCCTTTCCACGGGGGCCCAATAATTCAGCCCATCGATCGCCTACGACGCAAATTGCATTTTCGGGGCAATTTTCGTGCCCGCCACAACATTTCACCCCCGGTGCTTACACTCGCGTTCGCCACAAGTCCTCAAGGGCGCTACGGTTTGAGCGGGGAGGGGGTGAAGGGTGTGCTAGGGGGTTGTCACCCCCACCCCCCCCCCCCCTCTTTTCGCACCCGCGGCGAGAATCTTCTTAGCCGGATCCTCATTACCAGGCAACCTTCCCTCCCGGCATTTCCTCTTCCATTTCCTCCTCCATTGCTTCCGCCGGCAAAGGGAAAAGTGAAGAAACACGGTACGGTGTGAAAACGCGGCGGGTTGAAGTACGCAAGTTCAGTACAATTCTTGAAAAAATTTTCAAAACATAAAAATCAGCATTTGAAGACATCCAAAACGCACCCTTTTATTAACACTTTAGCACTGCAAATTATCTAACGTGAAAGATATTTTTTTTTGGCTGCACCATGTTTAAACGCATTACTAAACATTCAGTTATAAAGTTCATTATCAAATACAACAATTATTTTATGCTATACGTGAAATACACTATTTAACGTTCCCTAAAGTTTACCGTCAAGGTCAAGGTCATGACCTCGGCGTCTTAGTGCGGCTGTTTTTAGGAATCTTAACCTGCTTTAAGGGATTTTCTTTTTTTTAAACAAATATATTTTGAGGCATTTGGGAATTTTTGAATTTTTGTGAAATAAAACGGGAATTTTTTCTCAAAACCAAAATTTTTCCATCAAAATAGGGAAATGTTGAGTAATTTTTGACACCAATATGGCCACTGTGACGTTAAAATGCAAGATGGTGGTCTGCAGCACAGCACCTCTTTCAGGCACCAGTTTCAGGACCAGCTATTGTATACTACTGACTTCTAAAGTTTAAAATTACCATGCAGGAAAAAAAAAGAACTTTCAAATGACAGTTAATATTATTAGAGACATTATTGTTGTTGCATTTCATAAAATATAAAAAAGATAGAATACTTTTAAAAAGGATGTATAGTGTCCGTGAATATTGACAAGAAACGTCGTGTTTGAAATTTGTTTCTAGGATAAATTTGGGAAGAATATAAATTTTTTGTTCAAATTTCCTTTGTAAGTATAAGCGACTGAAGTAAAGTCATCTAAAGAAAATTTGAGAAGAGAGGTTTTCTAGTAAATATCGGTGTAATTTATCCCAAGATAATCCTCTGAGAATATTAAAGAAAATAAAGCAAGATCTCACACAAAGTTAACGAAACGTAGCAGTTTAACAATTTAAATTTCGAATTTGGTGGTTAAGATAAATTCAAATTAATGCAGATAAAAATATAACACGTCAATGTTAGTATCAATTTTCCATAGTCATTTTAATAGCAGTGACATGTTATACATCAGGTTTATTTTATACAGTTTTGGTTTTAGCTAGCTTTAATAGTCAAAGCGTTATAAATATATCACTATATGGCCCAAACCAGACACGATTCTGATCCATATTCTTCAGGATGCGGTTCAGCGCAAGCACTAACGAAGCTACACTCTAGTCATTAGTCTTTACATACATCGTCAAGCAAAGTAATATCCAATTTTAAACGATACTTTTATAAAACAAACATTTTTGGGACAATTTTGCAAACCGGTTATTTCCTACATAAAATCAATCTAAACTTATGTTTAAAAAATTAAGAACGATTGCTGATAACAAATTAGTTATTTTTGTGGCTGAAGAAAAAAAATCAGAGCTTATCATATTTATGAATATACAAGGATTTTTACACATTTAAAGTTCTAGATTACATGTAAGATAATTTCTTAGATACACACCTTTGTTCATTTATGCACGTTGTCATAGAATAAATCTCAGTAACGGACAAAATATATAATTAAACAAACACCAGGTGATATAGCCAATTTTGGCTGCTATCAAATGTTACATGTTAAAATTATTGTCAGTTAAGATTTTTTGCTGGTTTAGTTCTGCCCGACACTATTTTTTTCCATAGTTGTTGTTTTTCCTTATTTACTGTACGTGTTTCAAATGTCGTTGTCAACGTATTGTTTTCTTCTGTGCTTTTATTTTGCCTGACTGAAACCTTCCACAGAATCCTCTATGTTGCCAAAGCATTTTACATTTGAAATTTATCAGTTTACGATAGCTTGTTCTCCGTATGTTTATTTTTTACGTGGAAACGTCTATTCTCTCGTTGAAGTGATGGTCGGTCGAACTTTCTCGTGTGACAAAATACCGTCAGATTTCTATTGATAATAACTACGACTCTAATAATGTCTTAACATTGGTTGAGCCCACAACAGATAAATAATGTCTATACGTGTTTTTAGAGCGGTATTTATTTAACATGTGACGTCATCGTGCTTTCCATCGTGTTCATCTCGTGCATGGTGCGGTGCTAAGCTTTAGCTGCCACAGACCCTTGCTGCACGCGATAAACTAGTGATTTTTCACTTGTCTTACCATTATACTTCCATGCATAACCATTATTTTTAGGAGATTGGCAATTAAAATACATATTTATAATTAATACGTGTTACGATTTTATCCAGAAGTTTTGACGAAAAAATTTACGGCGTGGACCGGAACTACACTTCCCCCTCCCCCAATTTCTTCGACCATTTTTTAGGGTATTTTCTGTGACAACCAGCGAAAATCCCTAATGGTTTATGACCAGGAAATTATTTTAAGCCAATCTTCGTGGTTGGAAGAATAATTTAAACATGTACGTGACACGTTCCAAAAATAAGTTACAATTTTTTTTTGAAAGGGAAGCTTTATCACAAATTAAGAAGGCACATTGTTGTATCAGAAGAAGATCTTTCCTTAATTCCCGACGAGAAGAGCGATGGCGAAAGATCCATCCATTGCGCATGCGCAGAGTGGAAGAATATATATAAGCAGCACACCCACGTGCCGAAGCTCAGTCAAGTATGAACCAGCACGGAAGAAAGACGTGTCTTGCGCTACGAACGGGCACACAGACCAGTGTTTAAGAAGAATGTTGGACGAGCTCTCTGGAAAAAAACCTGGGAAATTTTTTGGTTAGGAGGGTCTCTGGAAATTGATTTAACGGTACCACAAATGTATCAACGTGGAAATGGTGTTTGAAAAATAAAAATACAGTCAGTTGAATTAATTTTTGTAAATAATTGAATCACCCATTTTTGCGGTAAATCTTTCTTTAAAAAAAAAAATGCGAAACTTATTTTCTGGGACGTCCGTCGTGTATGCACAATTGTTCTTGGTGTTGTACAACATGCACATTGGTTAGTTGGATTCACGCGTCGCACATTTCCTTGAGCAACCTGGCCTGCGAGCTGGGAACAACCGGGTCGACGGCAGTGCGACGCAGGGACGGGAAGAACGGCAGAGATGCCTCAACCGCGCGACGAGTCTCCCGTCTTAACGACGTTAAATCCGGGGTCTGCACCCCGAAACTGACGTCGAGGAGGGTTAGAAGTGGGGGGGGGGGGGGGGTGTGAAATCAAGTCGCGGGTAGCCTCCCGCCGACTCGCAGTCGCCTTCATCAGACCTCTCGGAGACCCGACAGCCTCCTCCCCCCCTGCTCTTCTTACCGATGACAAGACCCTTCTTCGGGACACTCCCACCCCTTCCCTCTGCGACCTCTTCTCATAACTACGGGATCCACTTACCGGCCGCGCCGGAGAACTTGCAAACAAACCTCCCCCTCGTCTTCCATCGCCGCCGCTTCTCTTGAATGTGACGGCTCAGAGTTCCATCACCACTGACTGCTCAGCATCGCCACCAGGCCGATAGCCAGGAGGTTTGAAGGCCCGTTTAAAGAAGATAGGTACGCTCCGCTGGTCCCATCGCAGATATACCTACTCTCGAAGAGAAAACTTCTGTTGCTGAGTGGACCACAAATTCCGAGCGTTACGAAAATTCCGAATATTTTGGTACGTGGTGGGGGAACCGGAAGAGGAGGAGAGTGCATCAGCGGCGACGCCACTCCAACGCATGCACTAGCGGTCGAATGGGGAAGACGGCAAATAAAGGGCGGAACAGGCACGTGTCGTAGCATGCTACATGCTGGTTGTAACGGCCGGAAGGGGAGACGGCAGGGGAGAGGTATAAATGACGTAGCAGTGATGCTACGGAATTATCGTATCACTACTTGTGTTTCACTAATCCACAGTTTTTTAAATATTTGTGATCGTACCGCATCTTTACTATTTTAAATTATTATCTCTTGATAAAAAAATACTAATAATTTATCTCTTTCCATGCCTAATAAGCATGAAGTTTCACTTCTGTCGTGCGGGGACTCGACGTACACACATTCTTTTTTATATCAAAGTTACAACCTATCAATTATTAAAAAAAATTGCATTACGTCTTGCCAAGGCCATGAGCCCAGTCAGAAATTCACTCCCCTGATATTGCCTGAATTTTAAATATATATTTTTTTACAGTTGAACGGGACTTTTACCTGGCATATTTGACGATATGGTTTATCAAATAAAATAATCTCGAGCCACAGTTCAATAAACTTTAAACCAACCATTATAACGAAATGTAGTTTATCAGTAAAATAAAAAAATAATATATCTAAGATAAATAATGTTTGGGACCAGGTAACACAAAAAGATATTCCAAGAAAATAACCAGTGGAGCAACTTCCAACCTTAGACTAAGAAACCTGGGCAATGTCATGTGTACACGCAGAATTAAGAGGATTTTTTGGTCTGATCGATTCGATCATTAGAGTAAAGAGACGAGATCAACAAAGTTTCTTCATACTGCATTGCTGTCAGTGACCAAGGATTTAAAAAGGCGGTTGGGAGAAGAATATTAGGGTCAGCCAAGTACGTAAAGAATTATAATAACACAAAAACTTAAAATGTGCACATTATAGCTATAAATATTACTGTTATGAATGTATAACACTTAATTTTACAAATGATGTCAATAATTGTTATAGTTTTTGAGTTTGTAAAACGCAATTTGCGAAATAAAATAAAAATGAAACGCTAACGAATTATTTAAAACAATTACATAGACAGTTTTATGAATATACGGCTGATTTAATCTACATGAAATAAATTTTACTTCATATCACCAGTATGGTATTTACAGGATCTACGGTACCGCACATAAAAACAAAGTTGTTCAGAATGCTATCTACGGTGTGAAGGTTACCGAAGGATATATTAAAAATTTTGTACACTGGGCATTGCTTAGCTCTTAATAAAATGTGATGCAATAAATTATTAGCTGTTATCTTGGGCACACCTTAAAAGTTGCTAGTTAATAATATGTTTCACTGTATCCAAAAAATTAAAAAAATTAAAAAATATATATATATTTGTTATGACGTGTGATACCTGAAAATACTATTTTATCTAAAGAAAAAAATCAGACGAAGGAAGTTAAGGACAGCTTAGTTGAGACGGTGCGGAAATTTTGGTATTTAGGTTGGCTGCTGCCTTAAAGTCCAAGGTTTCCTAGCGCTTGGCGTCTTGCCACAAGGTTGCCGGGCTTCCTGTATGGCTCAAACGGTTCACAAGGGCTTTCCTCTGCCGAGAGCCGCGACGCAGACCTGCTACCAGCCCGGGGTGTACAGGGCGAAGGGAGGGCGGAAGACGCGGGAATTCCAGGAGGCTGCCGCGAGGAATCCGGGAAATTCGGCCGCCGCTGGAATTCCAGGTCGTATTCCGGTCGTCACCACTCCCGCCTGCCCTCTTTCAAACCAACCCCGCCCTCGCGTCAACCCCTTTTTCACCCCCGCCGACACGTGACGGGCCCAACCCCGTCGAGCAACAATTGGGGGGGAGGCGAGCCCTTCCCCTGAACCCACCCTTGTGCGGGGTCGACGGGGCTGAGTCGAGTCATGCCGAGCATCACCGGGTTCATGACTTTTCCCCAAGAGCACTAGCATATTCCCAAAGAATAATATTTGTTTTGTACTTCTGTGATACCAAAATGCAATCCCTCCCAAAATAAGTACGTCCTAAACTTATATGACACACAAAAAAAATTCACACACAAATTTCTGAAGGCATCTCTTCTAGACTTCATCAGTCAAAAAGGTATTTTCCTTAACTTGCGTTTGTCCTAAGGATTTTGCTCTATACACTTCGGTTGCTTTAAAGGTTTTTACTCATAAAAGTTGTGTGCGCTATTTATGATGGTCTGAAAGAAAAGAAGAGAACGTTCTCCTTTAGCAATTCCTTAAAGTCAGTTTCCTTATCAGTTGTTCAGACTAAATCTCTTACATGCATATTAAACGAACTAATATCTGTAATTTTTAATAATTACCTAAAACTGACAATGATATAATGAATATATATTTATCGCCATTTTTCAGACTACTTATGATAAAAAATAACAGGCTTTTAATTCTATCACATGTGGATTCAGGTTCTTTTTTCAGAAAGATAGGAGTTAAGGAGATAGACAGAGAAAATTTAATGTCGCGCGCTTGTGGATCGTTCTAGATATCCAAATCAATAGTGGATTACGAACAGCTTGGATATCGATTAGTTGCTCACAAACTGAGACTTGGTGAAGGCTGCACTACTTATTAGAAGGACCATGAAAAACGATCACTTATCTGATAGTTGCCTTTTTGCAGTACGTAATTTATGACTTTAGATAAAGAACACCACGTATTGTATCCTCAAATTATAGAAGGATGACAGGGAGGTAAATATAATTATCACGCCTTCAATTAACAAATTAAATTATGTGTTATGTTACGTATTGAAATATTGTATTTTAATTGGATATTAATCGGTGAATTTTGAAAGTGAGGCCAACCTCTCTCCCTTCACACATTCCTTGATAAAATGTGTTAGATGCCTAGTCCGTATTTCATCAGGGTTTAAGCTATTGGAAATCAAGGTGACCGTTGTTGGTGAGTTGATTTCTCCGGAGAACTTGAAATTTTCGACTTAAGGGGGATTAGGCCTCACCAACTTGCATTTTGAAATATTTTGATACCGCTTTCAATAAAGCTTCCGAACTAAATCGACTGCTTATTTGAAGTCAACACTTTTAGAGTAGATATGTGTTTGCAAGACGGTATAGAAGGTTTGAGATATATTATTTATGCCTTGAAATACAAAAAATTGGGATAAAGAGTTAAACATTAAAAACATACCAAAAATATGAAATAAATTTAATATAGAAAAGCCAGTTCAGTTCAGTTCAGTTCAGTTCAGTTAGTGTGTACGGTTTTGTTCGACGTCAAATGCATGGGACAAAGTTAATTTTGCCTTCGGGCCTTATGCTTGAATCACAATACGAAAGACAACCCGATTAGAAAGATTTTCCTTTTTATATCGCATTGAGTGTGAGAATATCGTTTTTAAATGATGAGTTAACTGTTGCATTAGAAAAACTAATATAAATATTCTAACATCTTTAAAATATTTTTTTTTATTTCATCTATCATTATTGAAATGTGTCCAGAAAGAGTTTTTTTTTTAATTAAACGTTAAATTCGTATTTAACACATTTCTTTCATATAAATCGATGTAAACAATCATGTGAACATTTATTATTCGTAAAAGCAGTGCGTGTGTAATGGCCAGAAACATTAAACATGTTATAGCTTATTTTTGTTTGACGCTCGGGGTGAAAAAAAAAAACAGCGTCACGACGTTGCGACTTCAGCAGCTAGCGCCAGACAACAGCGACACGCGACATTTGGTGACACAGCGACCAAACCTTTGTCGCGCGACGTAAGTCGCTCCGATGTGGACGACGAGCACCGAACTTCCGCTCTCGTTGAATAAATAGTTTGAAAAAATACCTGGCGATGGAGTACTGTCATTTTTCTTAAGTTGAAATTCTTTAGGCGCGTTTTAAAAAAATGATGAGTGATTATTTTACTATGCGCGCGCACCATGCAACGAAGCTTCTACAGGATGAAGAAAAAATGGCTACATGTAAATAAAAATTATATGTGCTTTTTAAATATTATAATTCAGTGATTTGTACTGAATACTGGTACATATAACCAAGACATATATTTAGTGTAAATTTTATTGATATAAATTTTGTTTATAAACTTGTCCAAGAGTATTTATGTAAGTGAGGTTATGTTCCCGTATGTATAATTTATTTGCATTATAAATTTTAAATTATGTCATTATTATTTAATAATTAACTAAAATTAATACATCAGAAAAAAATATTGTGTATACTTTTTTTAATTTTCATTATTTACTAACATTTATAACCATTATTTTATTTTATTAAATTAATATTATACATTGATTTAAATATAAATTTGTGCCCTGATTTTCGTAAGAAATAGTCAGTATACTATCTCGAAAAAATGAATTTTGTATTTTCAAAAATAACCACAGCCATGTGTTGTACAAATATGAAATATCATTCCTGAAGTATTACGAACTTTTCTTGGCAAATGGTTTCTCAAGGAAGCGGCGACATTTCATTGAAAATTAGTAGTTAAGTTAGTGTTATTTATCCCTACACAAAGGCTTGAAAAAAATGTTTTTATAAACAATACAAATTTATTAAGAAAAATTTTATGACATTCGAGAAGTATACTTAAATTGTATTTTAAAAGACAACAGGAAAGTGATATATTTTACACAAATAAGTTTCAGTTTCAATTTCTTCGAACATTATAAAAAGTCGGCTGTTAGTAAATTCGTGGCTGCTCCAAAAAATTCGTATTTATTTTTTCGGTAGCTGCTGTTTACAAGCAAAAGTCAGAATTTTGATTGGAGGACGGGAGACGACGGCTGGATCTTCGTGCTTGGACGAGGCAGGCAGTTCCGCCTGCGTCGACGGCGGGGGAGGGGTAATCTAGGCCGGTGTCCCTCCCATCCCCGACGAGTCCTCAGAGCGGCTGGCGCCCCGACGCCCGCCGCCCCGACGCCGTGACGGATTGCGACGCCGACGTCCGTCTCTTCCCCCCTGCCTCCCCCTCCCAACCCCCTTCCACCCGCGCGACACCGACCCGGCGCTGACGGGCCTAATCTCCGCGTCCATCGCTCACTTTTGGCGCGTAGGTGATGGCCAGTAATCTCTTCCTCTCCGTCCATCCGCGGCCGTCCTTCACTTCCGCCCCGTCGCTTCCCCGCGGCCGTGCGTCCGCGACGCTCCGCCGACCGCTGCGATTCGAGAGATCGATACTCGCCGCGGCGAGGCGCGGCGAAAGCCTCGTCGGAGAAAGCCTTTTTCCCATCTCGGGTTAAAGCGGAGGGGATGTTTTGGACTCCGGTGGGCAAGATCTCACGTTCATGTGATGATTCGGGACCAAAGAAAACACGCCAGTACTCGCCAGTGATGTGTAAAAGTCTAACCTTTTTAATTCACGTGATCTCATACAATTAAATGAACCCACTGAACGAAAATCGGACTGTATCGCAGCGCCTTTTTAACGAGAGACGAAGCTAAATAACTGCAAGCGGTGAGCCATCCGGAGAAAATGTATCAGTTGTACCATCAAAGGACTCCTGGCAGAAGATAACTGATGAGATACCTCAAAACATGTGTCAAAGGTATCTCAAAAATGTTTTTTTTATTGTAAACATGGACGAATATGCCTCTCGGGGGAACTCACCGTGTACCTCCTGAGAAAGTCCTTTAAGGTGATTTGTAAACTAGCACAAATTACAAGAGACAAAGTAATTAGAGGCAAGGCCGAAGGCAATCGTATGTTTTATGAATATATACAGAATGACACCGGGAATCCAGGACAGGTGAGTTTTTCTTCCGTGATTACTAAATTTAATGTTTACATTACATGAGTATTTTAAGGGGTTCGATGTATCCTATTTCAGGTCATTACATTTACGTTTAACACTGTTAAAACTTGTAAACCCTTTGTTTGAATTTTGCCCCACTCTTCGCAAGTTTTGCGCTAATTCTTTCGAGGAAGCCAGTGCTTTTGCTTATCATTTCAAAAGTATGTGTGGTAGTGAAACTAAATCTTACCTTTTTTTAAAGAAGACTACATGTGCCCCAGTGTGAGCTTAGTTAAATGCCTGAAGGTCCGATATTGTCTGATCTATAGCAATTTACAAATTGGTCATTTTATTAAAGAAGGGAATTTTTAAGTTTTGGGTAACATTTGGAGACAAAGATTGGGTAACATGCTGATCCTACGAGGAACATTTCGGGGAGTAAAAATGTAGTAAATCTATTTAGCTTTAATTTGAGCACAGAACTATGCATGTAGAGACAATGTTTGATTTATAATGTGCATAAAATATTAGATCATTGGATTTTGAGATGATTTGATGAAAACATTTTCCACGACTCTGAAAACTTTTCTAAAAATTGAACCTATATAAGCGATTACAGATTCTTTCCACAGTTTCACTGAACTCTGTTTTTGGGTTTAAAATTCTTTATTGACCCCATAAAAAATTACATTAAAACAAAAAAAAAATTTCATTTAATTATATAAATTTTGTGAAGTATACACAACAACAACCGTACGAGAAATTCTAAGTTGAGGTTTAAGTACTTCTCATGTTTACTTCACTGCATAAGATCAAGTCTGTGTTATCTTAACACCGGCTGCTTTTGAGGAAAAGTTTTCCCTGTGATTGGATTGGATACTTCATTTGTAATTTTTTTTTAGTTTGACAGCTTTCAAATGTAATATGAATTATTTAAGTATCATTCTGCCAGTTTTTTCTGTCAACAGTGTTATTTAAACAAGTTCATGTTTTCGTGAGTGTTTGCTAACTCCAATCAAGTGATGCTATTCAATGATTTTTGGGAATCGGGTACACCCTACTACAGGTACTACTGTTGAGAAATTACGTTTTTGAGGAAAGTTAAATGAAAACAAAGTATGGTTGATATCAACCAAAATCGGGATCGTTTGACTAAATCGGTTTAGTAATGAGTTATTATATTTTGGCACACAAAATAAGACAAGACTATGCGAAAACGTGACCACAAATTGTTTGACTATTAAGTTGTTGCTGAACCACCGCCAAAGAGTTTCCGTGTCCTACGCAAACAGAAAACGTTATGTTGGGTGTTGGTTGCTCAGAAAATAGTTTAAAACTGTCAAGGATTAATTTTGAAGCTGTCTCAGCCAGAAATGTCTTCAGAAAAAAAAGTAAACGCAACCTGCGATGGATCGTTGGGAAAGTGTGTAATTGGAAGAAACAGAAAAAAAAAAAATGATGTGAATTTCCTGCGCTTGAAAGCAACGATGATTTGTGACGGCATAAATTTATGGCACATTTACGAAGGCCAGAAAAAAACAGTCTATTTTCATTCGTTGGTACTGTGCGTGCGAGGCAGTAGCTGGAGTACCAACAACGCAAGAGAAAAAAATGTATACAAAATGGAACACATGAGTCTGCAGTTGAAAAGTTTAAAAACCCATTACTCACGGGCGAGAGGATGTGTTACATCACGTTAATACATATTCTGACCCTTTGTTATCAGCAGTTTGAACTTTGCTTATCTTTAAATGCATACATTTAAAAAAATATTTTTTTTTAATTTTAACAATAATATTTCAAGTTATAATTCTGGTTTTTTATGTTACCTTCAGAAGTTTCTTTTACTCGTCCAAGTGGGTGTGGGCGGCTTCTTACCTGCAAAAAAAATATATTTTTAATTGCTATTACTAACAGGCAATAGCTAAATTCATAAAAAAACATGTATAGTGAGGACGGTGATACTAACAATATTACAAACAAATTTTAATACATTCCAGGTAACCAATATTACTGCACGAGTAAAATGAAAACACTTAAATGCTAAAAAAACATTTAATGAAAGTAATTGTAACTTAACACTGTAAAAATAATAGGCAATATTTCATCTTACATTCAGTCAAAAATTGTTGCGTTGCCAAGCACTTAAAAAGTAAATAATTACTAAACAAACTATTTCACCCTAAAATCTTAAACATAATATGATTATTAGAAACATGACAAAAGTTAAGATTATTTATCTATGTGTTATATTCTCTGCCTTGGTAATATAAGTGGGAACCTTTTTCGATGTAATTAATTTAATTTTTTTAAAAGAAAAGCTATATTTTGTGATTTTTGGGAAATAAGTCAGAATAATTTTTTGCGGAGTGAATATTACTCATAAAATAAATTTTTAAGACTTGCTTTATAAAAGTATTCACCATACATGAAATTAGACCTGAAGTAAAATGTTCTTTGATTCTTTTAACAGACACGGCTGAAAACGATAGTGCAACCTATTACGACGAACGGGATTATAATTTTTCAATAATTGCAAATATACGTCCTCGTTTCCTGTCCATGTGTAGGCTATACCACAAACAATATGCTACACTCCTCTTGATTTAGGAGGAAAAAAAATCAAATTCTGTTCTTTTATATCCAGTGTAATTTGGGACCATTTAACAATATATCTGATGCCATTATATGATATGTTCATAAAAGAATTTCCCAATTATAAATCTTAATAATATCAACTGCAAGCTTTGCAGAGTTTTGGTTAAAGGTCAGAATTAAAGATTAACTGAAACAGTTTTAGATAAAGGCATGCGCGAGTACTGCTTTGTTTATTTATCGCTTGCAGCGCCACTTACGCTAAATGGTGACTCCTGAGCGTAATTTCCCCACTTAGTACATAGAGGGCGAACCTTTAAACTTTATTTGACAACATGATGGAGCTCTTCTCCATTGGAAATCTCTTTCAACGAGAATGGTTAAACGTTTAAGTCCCTGACCGTTGCATTGGTCGTAATGGTCGAGACGATATATCTATTTCCCTCTGGCCTCCACGTTTACCTGACATAACGCCATGGGATTTTTTTTATTTTATTTGTGGGCTTTATAAAAGATCGTGCCTACGTTCCGCCGCTACCTAATGATTTGTCTGAGTTGAGACACAGAATTGAAGATGCTATTGCTTCCATTACTCCAGACGTGTTCATCAAAGCGTGGGAAAAATGGGACTTAAGGTTGGATGTTTGCCGTATAACTAAGGGTGCATATATTGAACATTTGTAAGGAAAAACGATGTTAGTTTACCTTCAATTTGTTGTAATATTTGTTGTAAATATTCTAAATTAAACTGTTATAATATTCCATTGAAACTGGAACCTTCTTTTATGGACATAGTAAATTAATCCACATATTTTTACACTTATATTCTTTCGTAGACGATTTCGTATCAATTTTTCAGACACCCTTTAAAAAATAAACCACCTAGTTGACATTGAAGTGAATAGAGAAGAATTGGGATGGATCGACAATATGAAAAACAATTGGAATGCATAGGTGGGAGAAACGGGAGTACCCCGTCAAAAACCAACTGGCTCACAGCAAATGCCGTCACTTTCCTTACTTTAACATAAAAACTAAAGGTTTCATACAATCACGTGTCTTACCCTGATTGAATTGGCGGGAGGAAACTGATATTACCACTTTTCATTTATTCTTGGTCAGTTGACAATTCATTTTTTTCCTTTCCAGCGTGCAAACCCCTAATGTGATATTTTTTGTCATGTTTCAAATAAATATTTTTGACAGATCTTTGACTTTATGAAAATGGTTGTTGCTTATTAAGATAAACACAAAATGACACAAGAAACATACTCGGGACTCGAACACGAAACTCTTCCCGTCGAAATCGACAAGCATGCAACTGCGCTGCGTGAAAGGCTAGGAACACCTCGCTATCATGACCACTATAAACAGCTTCGCCAAGCGTTATAATGCAAATAAAAGTGAGTGAGTCTTTCAGTACTAGCAACTAACGTGTAAGAATCTAACTTCGGTAACGAGCAAATTCACGAGTTCTCACGGTGTTCATGTTATGAATAAATTTATCATATGATACTGAGACATGCTATTTAAAGTATAATTCTTTAAAACAATGCTGAAACTGACAAATATACTGATCAAATAATATTTGCTTTTAAATTACATATCAAAGCTTTTAGACGCGAATCACATTTAATGCGCACGCTGCTAGAATTTGCAGCCTGAATCTTTAACATTGCTTTCCACCAACGCGCGTTTTTTTCTAAATCGATCTCAGTGAATAACAAAAAAAATTACAATACAAATTCTGGTTGTGCTAGAACTCTTTTATTGCTGAAGAAAGCAGAAGTTCACAAGCTTACAGAAGTTTTGTAAATTTTTTTGGTATTCACTGAGCTTGATTTAGCAGGACTTTGCTTTGGTTTTCTCCATGTCCTCATGATTATTCCTGCCAATATTCTGTTGGTTTTCTCCGTGTGCTATTAGTTATTTATGATATTATTTTTTTGGTTTTCTCCGTGTACTTATGGTTTTACCTGTCGATACTTCTGCTGGTGTTCTCCGTGTTTAATCTGGTTATTCCTGAGAAAACAAAATTATGTTTGCTATTTATTTCGATATGAGATATGCAAATTTATTCCGTGTTACGTTTAAATTGTGGATTCCTGTTAGCAAATCAGCACTTACAGTTTTTGAATTAGGTGGAATTCAAACAAAATAGATTCATTGCGGAGTCGATTGCATTGTCTTAAAACAGATGAGAAACACTTTCATGCAAGACGTTTTCCTTTTCCTTGATGTCTTGCTACCGTGAGTGAGATTCCTGCAGAGTCTGTAAAACATAACAAAGATATTCATTACTCAAGTCGATTACTATGCTTTCAGACCGTCGAGAAACACGGTGTTGCCAGGCGATTTTCCCCTCCCCTTGATGCCTAGCGCAGCTCTCCTTCTCTTGCGATTGTGAGTGAGCATCCCGCATCTCGCATCCCACATGAGAGAGATACTGTCTGTAAAATACATTGAATAAAATATTCATTACTCAGTCAAATGTCTCGTAGTCTCGTAGCCTTGTAGCTTCGTAGCCAAGTAGTCTCGTAGCAAGTTAGAACCTTGTAGTCTCGTAGTCTCGTAGGATTATAGCCTTGTAGTCTTATAATCTCGTAGTCCGGTTGACTTGTAGCCTCGAAATCTTCTAGCCTTGTAACCTAGTGGACTTGTAACCTTATATCCATTTAACCTAGTGGTCATATAGCCTTGTAGTTTTTTAGCCAAAAATATTTGGAGCAGTTGGAGCCAAATATAGTTAGAGGAGTTGGAGCCTACTTTATATTAACGATCATGTCCTACTGTTAGAATTATTGCATTCTACTGAGTTAAATAGTCGTGTAAAATTACGCACTTTTCTTTAAAAATTGCGTGTTCCAGTCTGTAGTTTCGTATCATACTTATGGGATTGTATCCCTCTGATGATGTTGTACCCCTGTGGTGAGATCGTATTTCTGTGACGATATCGTATCCCGGTAATGACATCGTATCTTACTAAGTTTGAATTTTCGTCAAAATGTGCGTCATTGTCGTTGATTATACTTATTTTTAGTCGAATTTGCTTCCTTTTTATCGAGTGTGCTCCCTAAAGTGCTTCCTTTTCCTTGTCCATCGACAAATCTGTACTCAAGACATGATTGAACTTGTGGTTTTAAGACGCCTGATGTTCATGCCTGATATTGAACATGATCTGTTTAAAATGTTCGTTTACACGTCTGACATTGTACATGACCTGTTTGAAAGGCATTTCAAGAATCGAAACTCTTAGCTGCTGACTGTATGCGCCTGACCACCAAATGAACATGCCTGGAAAACATGTTACATGTTTCTGTCCAACCTATATGACGAGCCTGGCCACAAACTGGATGTGCCTGGCCACCAATTGGATGTGCTTGGCCAACAACTTGACATGAATAGCTTACATCAATACATGGCTAGTCACAGACTGGATGTGCTTGGCCAACAACTTGACATGAATAGCTTACATCAATACATGGCTGGTCACAGACTGGATGTGGCTGGCCAACAACTTGACATGAATAGCTTAAATCAAGACATGGCTAGTCACAGACTGGATGTGCCTGGTCAACAACTTGAAATGAATAGCTTACATAAAGAAAGGGCTGGTCACAGACTGGATGTGGCTGGCCAACAACTTGACATGAATAGCTTACATCAAGACATGGCTAGTCACAGACTGGATGTGCCTGGTCAACAACTTGAAATGAATAGCTTACATAAAGAAAGGGCTGGTCACAGACTGGATGTGCCTGGACACCAACTGGGCGTGTCGAGCCAACAAACATATATGTGCGTAGTAGCTGACTGGACATGCCTGTCCGCTGACTGGACATGTCTGCCCACATTCCGAATGTTCCTGGCCGCCGAATATGTGCCTGGCTACTGAATAGTCATGCCTGGCTACCAACTGATGTGCCTTTGCCATCTATTGGACGTGCGTTCCTGACCACTGATCAGATGTGCCTGGCCACTGACTTGGCATACCTTTCCACCAACTTGACATGTTAGCCTGATCAACCAATTGGACGTGTGCCTGGCTAACGGACCGATGTGTATGACCACTAACTGGAGGTGCCTGACCACCAGATGATATGGCGATTTTTTCACGAGCAATCGGAAAACTTCGGTGAACTTCGGTACTGTTCGGGCGTGGTTCTCATCCTTGTAAACTGTAGACTTCCCCAACGAATAACGTGTAACGTGCAAAGATAAAATAACAAATACCAATTTTTTTTAGTTCAACACTTTGTTTTATGTTTCGGAAGACTTAATTAGCGAGAGCAGAGTTTTCCTTTGTGTCAAAGATGAGCCCCGGGTTGTTCTGCGAGGAGCCGGCGACCCAATTGGTTCTCGATGTAGGAGCGGCGGGCGCTGCGATTGGTCGGCGCCCGAACGTGAATCAAATGGACGAGGTAATGTGATGCAAATGATTGCGGAAGAGAACTTCAAAGGGAGACGCCAAGACTCCCGGCGAACGGAACGCGGGAACGCCAGCTGAGTTGATGCCAGCGGAAAATGAGACTTTAAGGGGAGAGACATTCGCGATAAAAACTTGAATAAAGAAGGGAATAAAAAAGACCTGCGAATTTATTAGCAGTAGAAGGAAAGCAGGCGAAGATTAAAGATAGCACGGTGCCAAATAATTGGGTTGTTAAACGAGAGATGTAAGCGGAAGCCCAGGTAATTACAAGATTCATTGTCCCGTGGAAGCGAGGCAGTGACACTTAATATGTTATTTGAATGTTTCTGTGTCATGAAGGGTTTTATTTGAAATAATATTTTGGAGATAAACTAATCCACGATACACTGTATGTCATAGAAAACCCTAAAAAATGGGGAAAAAGATAAATACGCAAACACACAGAAGACAAGTCAGAAAAAAATATATCGCAGCACATACAATTACTAGCTGACATCGACGAAACAGTTGCAAAGAGAACAGTAAATAATGACAAATAAAGG
Source organism: Bacillus rossius redtenbacheri (assembly GCF_032445375.1). Lineage (NCBI taxonomy): Eukaryota > Metazoa > Arthropoda > Insecta > Phasmatodea > Bacillidae > Bacillus > Bacillus rossius. The sequence continues at coordinate 72,973,273 of NC_086333.1, forward strand.
AACTCAACTATGATACTAAACAGATAAGCTAGACAACACAGAAATGCACAGGCGAACTCAGCAATGTGACTAAAAATGTGCTTTGGATAATAAAGCGCCGACCGAACAGCTGAACACAATAGGCTGACTAAGAACAAACAGTTGCGTCATATCTGGAACTGAGATATGTTACCATCAACAGGCACATACAGAGTGATATTTACAGTTGGTTATTTGGACATGTTACATACGCGAGCATCAGTTTCAGAACATGTTAGAAAATATATATTATTTTCTTTGCTAAAAGTAGTGATAATTTTGTTTTGATATTGCGTAAGTGCTGCTTATGCTACCTTTACAAATGTGTACCCCTTTTAACTAGACAAATTGTTCCTGTTACAACGAAATGGCAGATTCTTTAAAAATTTCCACGTGTGTTTCATTGGTCTATTGAAATTTTCATTTTGATGTTGCTGAACTTTGTGTCAAATAACTTATCACAAATTCGATACTTCTCAAATGTTGTAAAAGTGTTACCAATTACCAATCTGAGATTTGTAAATCAACACATGATGTTTTTTTACTTAGATTGACAGCCACTTGTAATATTTTACAAAAACCTTTGTCAGAATATTGTGGAAAAGAGAACTAAGACTACTGACATTACTTTAGAGGTCCATCGAATTTGAGAAAAGGTGCATATTACAGACCATATTAGACAGAATTTTATGCCAAAATTTTACCAAACGTATATTTTCAGTGCTAAGATCTGTCAGAAAAATGACGACAGGAAATTTCAACAACAGCTTAATTGTAGATTTAAAAGTATTTTTTTGGCAATGAGGTTAAGTGAACTGGTGAAAATTTTCAATCTAATGCTTTTGCAAAACTCTTGGTGATCAGTAAAATTCATGGCAAAAAAAAGAAATAATTTAAGTACGTCCAGAATACGGAAGAAAAATAAAAATTATTTTATAAAAATGGCAACAGATAAAGGTTCCTGAATGGTTTTTGGATTGTTTCTGTTTGGAGCCTACTTTGTTCACTTGTGTTTTATTATTTGGGTTGTCTTCATGTGTGTGCAGTGTTCTATACCTTGTTCGTCGGTGTTGACTTTAGTGTGTAGCTCAGAAATGTTTCCTTGTCTTTAATTTTTTTCTTGACTTATATTTTTACATGCCAAATTCATTCCTACTGTTGAATTATACAATTATCTAAATTTGTTGACAAAATCAAATGTTGTCATCTTAAAAATTAATTTTATATAAACACAAGTATTTTCTTTTTTAGTCTAATTTTTCCCCAAAAAAACAAACGCCAACGTTTTTCACTAATTTAAGAGCTTATTTCTAGAATTTTACAAAAAAATTACCTCCTAAGAAACTTTATTATATAAATCTGATTAGCTGAATTAGTGCAATACACATTTACTTGTACGCTTTCAGAACCTACAGTACATTTACGGACTTTTAAACGAAGAGTTCTTAATTTCTAATAACTTGGTTTTAGTAAGTGCTGTTCCTTTTTGTAAAAATGGCAAACAAGCACGTGGAAGATATAACTTTTCTTTCAGTAGTCCTAAATAGTGTTGAATGTTTTAATTGTATTTAAGGTTTATTCTTGTGGATTCATTTTTCAAAGTAAGTGAACCAAGTACCCGTAAGCCTACGAAAATAACGACAAATTTACGATGATCCCTGGATAATTTTTTACGAGCGTAAATTTACTAATACAATTTTTTTAACAATTTAGTACTTCAACTGGTTTTATGAATTAAATGCCGGCCTGCCGTGGCCTCGGATACAAAGCGACGAAGGTTCTAACGAGCGAACCAGCTTTCCTTCACCGCGTGTACCGGGAGAAACACTTCATCAAGTTATGATAACTTGTCCTTGAGGCGAAAGCTGCTCGCAGGTCCCTTCTTCTCCGGGTAGCTCGCAAAGCGCCCCCGAGTGGGGAGGGGAAACTACTCGGGAATATTCCGTAACAAGGTGTGGCGACGAGTTGGAGTCTCGTCGTCTCGCGAAATGTGTTCCGGGAACTAATTTCGTAACGGCCTTGAGGCGCTGCCGCGTGTGGCTGCAGGCTTGTTGACTCGCGCGCCGTCTCGTCGGCACCCGATGTCTCCCGGCGACTGCGGACACGGGTTCGTTCCCCGAACAGGTGCCTCGCTCCACAGGGGAAAACAAGATCCTTTTGTAAACCAGTCGCCAAGAAGTAGTTTTGCAATAGGGATTGTCAAAAACAAAAAAAAATCTCATTTATAAATTTTATTACTATGAACTGTAATGGTTGCAGAGTTTAGGTTCAAGGTCACAACTAAAGAATAACTAAACTAGTTTCAGACAAGCGCATGCGCAAGTACTGATTTGTTGTTTTTCTCTCTCTTGCAGCGCCACCTAAGCAAAATGGCGACTCCCGAGCGTAAAGCGTTTACCAAGAGCGAATTTCTAATTTCAGTTAATTGTGAGTTTCGTTTAAAATTTTAATTGTGATGCCCCACGTGGCAAAATCATCCGCCGATTGTATAGAAAATTCGGTACGACCGGATGTGTTTGTAAAGGGAAAACCACGGGACGACCAAAAGTGTCTGTAGAGGATGTTGACAGTTCCGGGGCATCTTATTTGTTCGGAGAGCAAGTCTTGAACTTCAGTTGCCAAAGACGAAAGTGAGTAAGGTTTCAAGAGCACGTTTAAACATGCGTCCGTACCGGTTACATTTGCGACATGCTTTGACTCTGGTGCACTTTGTAACTTTGCACCTCAAGTGTTTGAGAGGGAAGGTGACTTTCTTGATAGTGTGGTTTTCAACGATGAGTCAACTTCTCTTCTAAGTGAGAAGGTTAAAACCCATAATGTTCGTATCTGGTGGTCAGAACATTTTCATGAACTTATAGAACACCAAATAGATTTCCCAAAATTAAACGTTTTGTGTGCTATGTCCAGAAGTCCAGTTTACGGACCATTTTGTTTCGCTGAAGCTACCGTGCCAGAGGTAACTTACCTGTACATGTTGAAAGAATGGATTTTACCCAAAATAGTTGAGAGCGAACATGTAAAATTTATTTGGCAACAGGATGGAGACTCTCCTCAATGTAATCTCTTTGCACGAGAGTGGTTGAAGTCCAATTCCCTGACCGTTGGATTGGTCTTGATGGCTGAGATGACAGAGCTGTTTTTCGCTGGCCTCCACGTTAACCTGACATAACTCCATTAGGTTTTTTTTTCTTTTGGGATTTTATAAAAGATCGTGTTTACGTTCCACCGTTACCTAATAATTTGCCAGTGTTGAGACACAGAATTGATATGATATTGCTTTTATTCCACCGGACTTCCTAACCATATTGTGGGAAGAATTGAACTTTAGTTTGGATGTGCGGGTACAACCAAAGAGGCACATATTAATCATGTTGTTTTACCTTTAATTTGATGCGTGAATTGTCGTGAATGGTCTAAATTAAATTGTTATAATATACCATAGAACTGGGACATTATTTTAAGGGCATTCTATATTACAAGAAAGATGTTGTAACGTTTTGATTTATGAATAGGTTTTTTCGAGATAATACTGAGTATTTCTAACGAAAATTGGCAAATAGTTTTACATTTTAATTTATTTTTCATTTGAGCATAATTTTTTTAACAATTGAAAAGATAATCAAATGTTACACACGCTGATTTTATTTTGTTGTATCACGATATTGATATTGTAAAACTTTTCAAGGAAAGGTTGAAAAATAACTTTATTTATTGGAGATAACAGCACAATATAAATCATTAATTCCCGGGTAAGAACTCGAACACAGTATTACTGCGAACAATTTTTTGTAGTGCTTTAGTTGGTTTCCTATAAACGTACATATTCTGTAATTTTACATGAATAGTTCTGTTCCATTTACAAAAAAAAATATCAGTATTAGTTTTCGTAGTGAACGACAGACTGTTAACAACACATAACCTTCAATTAAGAAACAAATATGGTTATAAATTATAAAAATTTCTTCGCGATTTTTCGAATATCTTCGAAAATTTTCAGGTACTAAGTTAAACAACTTTGGCCATAAACTCACAAAAATTATCTTGGTATACCTACTGAACATTCTCTAAAAAAATATGGTTGTATTCAGATGGAACAATTCTCGGTAATAAATATGCATGTTTATTTACATTTTTTACATTTAAACATGACTTGGAATCCAGTTTTATTTTTTTATGAAGATCAAAGAGTTTGGGTGCAATAATTTTTGAAAAATCCTTAGCTTTATTGTAATTTCAAATCGTTTAATCATAAAAATGAGATCAGAATAGTTGTACAGGTTTAACATTGTGGTGGTGGGCAAACTTCGATACCAGCTACAAATTGGAACTGCACGCAGAAAATTCTTATCCATAGTATATAACAATTGAATGCTGCAGGCAGCTTAGACATTACATAATACTGACGCAATTTTGTAATCAGAGAACTACGCCAATATTATGGTAGATTTTCTCTGCAGGATTATCTACATCAGCCGATTTACAAAAATGGGTATTTTATTACAAACAATTCTCCACTGATGGATTTGGAAGGCTGCCTGGGCATCTGATGGAGAAGGGTTCAGGGAAGGAAAGGGTAGATTATTTACATGGGGAGTAGACGGGGTAGCTCTGACAGTACAACTGAGCTCTATTCTATCAGCTATTAATTTATGTTAAGTGGCTTACTGTCATATTTATTGGAAATTAGTTTGTAATGATATAAAAATTTACAGGTGTAATTTAATCGTATACAACATTGTTTAAGACTTAATTTTATTAATATTTACCTTAATTTGTTTTATTTAGTTTTAACTTATTCATTATTTAATGTTGTTTGGCTCATAGCTTTGATAAACGCTCTTGCCCTTCATATTTGTTTTACTTCCTCAATTTTCTTCTATGTTTGTGTTGTTTGTATATTGTTTTTATATTTTCATAGTGATAACCTGTTTTAAGATAAAATTTGGCTAGCACTTAATTTTTTAAAAAATTCTTACGCCATTCGACCTGTGAGGCTGAATTCCTTAGTTTTACACAAATCAGTTCTAGGTATTATTTTAATTTTGAGCTAGCTTCGTAGCCTATATTAAGATCTGGTTATCTGTAATACACAGAAATCTTTGTTTATTTCAGACGGTTTCTTCCATAAATGAAATGAAATTCCTCACCTTGCAGCTACAAGTTTGTGTACCAAGAACTTTAGAGAAAACGAGACAGCACCTGGCGTATGGCAGTAATGAAATGTATCACAATACAAAGGAGGGCGGTGTGAGAAATATCCGAAGAGCACCGATTTGTTTGGCAATGCTTATCAAGTTACAACTTACAGCTGTTGTAACTCGTGCCGTGCGTGCGAAGGGCTGCCTGGAGTGCCCAACAGAGAATGACAGGTGTACCAACAATCTGCGAAAGCATCTCTTAAGAGTTGTCCCGAGTTGAGATTGTACGTCAACCGTAGACGCAACCCAAGGAAGATACGAAACGGGAGCAGGATTCCAAGGCTGCGGAATACTAATTTACAAAGCTTTGTCACCGCCGAGAGAGCAGACTTTCCCTTTTTTACCCGCCCTGTTTTAATTTCCTCTTGTTATCTCCCAGCTTACTTTCTTACCTCCGGTAATACCCTTTCTTATTAAAGTCCCGTCTGTCCTCTCCTGCACGTTTACTTCAGCTTAACAACATTTAGTTCCTCATTGTTTAAAACTACTTTCTTCCCGGTTACCAAGAGCATTGTCCTTAATAATCCTACATTTCTTTTTAAAAGTGGTTCAAGGTGTTGTGTTCACTCCTGGGAACATAGAACTTCAAAATACATTCGCGATACTTAAATATCGGTCTCACATTTATGTTTTAATTTTTTTTAGTTTTTTGTCTTTAATTTTATTTAAGGGATATTTCTAGAAATTCAACTCATTACTTCCCATGCATTTTTTACTCTGCCACAATTATTTTCAACAAATTAGCACTTTGAGTAATATCATGGGTATAAAATGGCTGGCAAGTCTTCGTATTTATCATTGCTTGCACAAATTATTACACACATGATAATACACTAAGTGAATATACATACGTGGAAAATATATAAGTAGAATATCACATTTCAGAAAAAGCATGTAAAAAAGTAAAACAAAGAGAAATGAAAAAATTGTCATCGGTTTTGAGACCAAGTCTTAAATAATAAGTAAACAAAAAAATAATAAAATAAAAAAAGTATTTTTATTTAGTTGTTCTATATACTTATTACAATAACTTATGCAGAAATTACCCGATTATGTTCATTAAACCATTACTAATATTATATATTTTATAAATTAGCATTTGCCAGTAGTTTTTCTTTGCACATAATGTTTAAATAATATTATTATTAAATATAAGATATATAATGAATTCTTGCGCATTTATATCCTTGCGAAACACGTTAATTTTAAACCGCTCCCTTAGATCATAAAAAATAATTATCTTAGAAAATATAATTATGATATTTTATTAAATTCAATTTTAAAAAATTAGACTTTAATGACGTAAACTCTTATTTATGCTTACCATTTATTTAACGTAATGTCTTAAAACACCTAAAATATGTAAGAATTTCTATATCTAAAAACCCTGTTCTCAATTAAAGTTGTCTATGCTCAAAAAGAAGTCTTTTCTAAAAAAATTAAACAATATATTATTTTACGCGTTATCTTACATAACTATACTTTAAGTTGAAATGAAATTCTTATCTTTTAGAAAACGTAGCTGATTGCTTCAATTTATTTATACAATTTTTTTATTTAACAACATGTTTTTAGTGTGTTATGGATCTGACACTACTTACTACATAGGGCGTTCCAGTGATACGTACATGGAAATAGATGCCAAAAGCTCTAGAGACTAATACTGGGCGGATCTATATTGATAAAACAGCGTAGAAAGTGAAAAATAACCTAGTGGGAAGAGGTGTGACTGAAAATTATTTTAGATAAATTGTATATTATATATAAAATTATCTGGTGTCAAACATGAAAAAAAACTTATTTTCAAGGAATGTGACGTACTGGAGGTTAATTTTCCCCAATAAATCTGTACAGTTATAAAGAGAAAAATAATACCATCTAACAGAAAAGAAAGTTATTTTCGTAGTCATAATGCTGGAACCATACATGTATCATACAGATGTATTGTTCGTATTGGGCATACCGTCTGCCATCTATCGGACTGACGTGAAAACGATGCCTGGAGCTGTCTGGTATAGTCGCTAGTGTATTTATCAATGCTTCCGATGTGACTCTTTTCTCCACCGTCGTTCAACGTTCACCGCCGGAATAGTTGAATAAAATTTTAGACTATGAACTTTAATTTTATTATTGCAACCACCGTAATTTTTAAATATATTCTCATAAATATATATTTAGGCTTTAAAAGAAACCATTTTTATTTTTAAGTTATAGAAATGTGATTTAAACCATTGTATATATATTTTTACTTTCCATTTACACGATTTACTATCCGGGATAGGGTAACTGTATAATTTACTTAAAAATATAACAATTTTAATTTTATAAGTACTAAATTCTCGTGACCTTACACACAAATTAATAAATGAATACCTGCATAATGAAATATAAGGAAAAACCCATGAGATAAAAAAAATTTCAAATGCACAGGACGAAATAAATTTTGGATCATCCTGTACTTCGTAGTATTCGGCACTTTTACGGTTTTGCTATTATCTTCTTTTTCTTCGCGGTTTTTCAGCTTTTGCACGTCTTGAAATATTCATCAGCAACATCCTCGCGAGTTTCTTCTCTTTCTTTTTTATGAAAGTAAGGCGTGTCACCTTTGGTATTTCCACCCCCCACCAGTTTTAACCTACTTCGTTTTTCATGCCGAGGAGTGGCAAGATAGAAAGATGTCCCTGTGACACCCCAGAAAATGCGTGCAAGGAAAAAAAAAATATATAATAATCGATCACAAACCGAGGTTACATGACGTTGACTCGGCGTTCGTAATTCACGAGGATGACACGAAGCGTGAAAATGCTGGGACGATACGATTTTTGGCTGTGTTCACACGAGCCGAAGCAAGTAATAGATTGTGTTATATGCTAGAGCCAATGACTTTATTGCTCTGGTTAGCATTAATGCAATGTGGGAAAAAAAACTAAACTTTTTTTTTTTTTTTTTAGCAATGGATGTTATTCATGTTAAAAACTGTTGTTACAAATTTTTTTTTATGAATCAACATTGTTTACTCGCTAGAACATTTACAAAATATTTTGTTTGGCACAAGAATACAGTGTTTTATACGATGAAAATTTTACATTTCTCCTTTTCAAGTATGAAATATACATGATATAAATATTTTACATTAAGTGTCACAAATAACTTAAATCCCTAAAGCGTGATGGTTTTGTTGCCGAAAACGCGGTAAAAAGGGTTTACATCACCATCATCACGTAAAAAATTAATTTATTGTCTAAGTGAGTTCACGGTAAGGGGTCCCTCTATTCAAATCTCATGGGAATTATCATGACGTCCAAAAAAAATTGACTTCTTGTTCTATATTTATCTTTGTATTTTAACAGCTATTTGTTCGTTGTTGGTATCAAAATTGCAGTAATTAGTATGTTTGAGAGGATATTGTGCTAGCTGTGATATGAAAAATCTTTTAGCCTCCAGTTAAGTTAAGCAACCGGATTGGTTGTCAGTTTTTTGGCGCACTATTCAAATGTAATGTTAAATCCTGTTATTGGTTACAATTTTTTTTTAAAAAAATAATGTGATATTGAACCAGCAGCTAGAGATTAAATAAAGGGCTCTTCTACCATTATGGAGTAAGGATTGATATAATTTGGTTTGGGCTATTTTATCTAAACGGATAGGCCTATTCGAGGTAAATATTCGAGATAAATACTGTTAAAGTTTGAAGCCAAAAGAGCCTGAAAATATTTTTGACATTTAGTCTGTGCATCATAAGTGTTACTCCGAAGATGTTCAATTTTATAAAAATAAGTGGTTGTTTTTGTAAATTACCATAGTAATTTTTGTATCTACTGGGTGACATTAACAGTTCACCAACTGAAATACATAACTATTTTTACTACTTTAATCTAGATCAATTAATCAGCAAACTTTGTTCAGCAATTTAGTCTGCAATCGTTAATAGCTAAATCCAGAGTTAATGAGCTGTCTTTTAAGAAACCTCTGTCTCAAACCGACTGAACTATTTAACATTTCATAATACTTTTTGCCGTAATCCAAAGAATTAAGAACTAATATCAAGAGCCTAACGTTATTTGAATTAATTATTATAGAATTATTAACAAAATGTTGAACTTTTGAAATATAGAGTACCAGCGTTATCTGTTAGTGAATCAATATTTTTTTGTTTATGTTAATGTGGAAAGCATTGATTTTCTCAATAACAAATATATATAATATTTTTTAATACATAAAATACTATTTAAAATAATAGAGTATTAAAATAAATATTACATGTTTGTTGTTAAGTTGTTTTTATACTGTTACAGAACATATAAATACAAAGATAGTTATATACTGCAACAACATCCAGAGTGATACTATTTTAAATAGTGGATAGTTTTTAACATACCTAAAATAAATAAAACTAAAAACTCTATACACACTCCTTAAAATATGCACTACTATACCACAATACATTCAATACAGTTGGTTGGATTAGTTACATTACAAGTACTACAAACTAAAAAAAAATTTATTTAATTAATTAGCTACATTTTCAGTTGGAAATTTCTATCCTCAGAGGTGGAGGTTTGGGGGTGCAGCCCCCAATGAGCAAAAGCTAGTCTTATCTTGTACAGCCATATTCATGATTAAAATAGAAGGAACGTTTTTAACAGATAAAATTCCTGGAACACCGAGTAGTTTGCCACAATATCGTACAATGAAAATTTTTATTTTGACGTGAAAACGTCGGTTTGTTCGTTACAGTGATGGTCGGTTGAACTTTCTTGTGTGAAAAAATACCGTCGAATTAGAATCGCTAATAACCACGAGACTAAAAATGCGTCAACAATGTTTGTGTTCACAACGAATGGATCATGTCTGTATGTGTTTGTCGCGGAGTACATTTTTTTACCATAGTCATAGCCATAGTCATTAGAAGTCATAGTACCATTGTAGGTGCATGTGTGTGATTTTTGAAAATTTTGAAAATATTGCTAATAGTAGTATAGAAAAGGGCATACTGCGCCTGGGTTCAGGGTGAGGATTGTAATTGTCGGTCCGCCATTTTGGATTGTGACGTACCGGCGGCCATTTTTGACTCCAAAATTCCTCAAAATTCCTCAAAAATTCCTCAAAATTCCTCAAAAAGTACCGTTTTGAGGAAAAATTTCCTGTTTTAGTCCTTAAAAATACCAGCAGCTAGAAAATCCTAAAAGCGGCTTTAGAATCCTTAACTCAAGCCACCGTTAATCCGCTATCAGGACTTTACCTTAAAACCGACCGCCATATTGAATCCGACATCTTGGATGACGTCATTTTGTTTTCTCGAACATTCCGGCGTTGTGTTTTTCGCCATTTTGAATTATGACGTTGCCGTTGCAATTTCTGTTACGGCCAACATATTTAAAATTTTTATTTATTATCCGATTTTATTAAAAAAAAATTTTCAATATATAAAAAAACAATTAATAAAATATTTTATATAAATATCAAAAGAAATTACTTTTATGACACAGAGCTCGGAGTCCTCGGTTCGAACCCGACGAGTGCAAAAAAATTAAAATGGCGACCGATCCTTCCCCTGTGGTGGCTGCAGGCAGACTGGCCCCCACCACTTTGTTAATAGCATATATCGCCAGAGAGCATGACGTCATGTCCACCATCTTAAAAATCCGTATTTTTATGTTAGAAAATCGGAAAAAAATTTAAATATCATTAAAAAAATTAATCAACCGAATTAAATAATAAAAATCCTTAAAACCACCGTTGCACATTTCGTGACGATCGCCATCTTGAAATCATCCGCTGGAGAACACCATCTTGTTTCCGTCTGCTAGAGTGTGCTGATACCATGTTAGTCTAATTTTCTGGTCACCATACCTTTGTCCTCACTGCTGACATTGAACTTTGACATTGACCTTGATCTACGACTTTGACCTTGACGACCATCATGGATCCGACATTTTGTATTCAGTACATGCTACCAGGAGCTACCACATGCTAGTGGTCATTGCCACCATCTTGTTTTCGTCTGCTGGAGGACACCATCTTGTGTGTGTGTACACATCTTACCATCATGCTAGTTTTATTCTAACCCGCTATTTTTCTAACCCAAGTGCAGCATCATTTATTACGGAGGTACCCCCGCCATCTTGATTATTTGGGCGCCATCTTGAAATCATGTAATTATTTAGCTAGAAATGCGGGAAAAATTCCAAAATTAATTAAAAAAATTGGCAATCATTCTACAGATTAATTCGATCCGTTCCTGTCCTTGATTCGATACTTGATCAATGTAATAACGTTTAATTTAATGTAAAAAATAATAATTTCAATAAACTATGTTCAAATTTCTTAAAGAGACTTTAAATCTTCTACTACCATTATCCTATAGCCACCAATACCAGCATCTTGGAAATTCGTAATAAGTAACCTAGAAATTCAGGAAAAGGTTCAAAATTCATTAACTAAATTTGCAAACAATATACTGATTAATTAGGTCGACTAAGGTCCTTGGCACGATACTGGACGAAGCTAAAAGAAATATAATTTAAATACCAGAAAAGTGTAAGGTTCGAGAAATAAAAGACCACAATTTCTTTTACAAACATAATTTTTATTACACATTTTCTATCCTACTACAGGATCACTTGCGAAAGCCAGCAATCTTATAAACATTTAGCCCAGCATAGACGTGCAACGACTACTTCTTAGCTACAACAGCTCAAAATGCTCCAAAAGCTCCAAATGCTCCAAATGCTCCAAATTCTCTAAATGCTCCAAATGCTCCAAATTCTCCAAATCCTCCAAATGCCCCAAATGCTCGAAATGCCCCAAATTCTCCAACAGCTCCAAATGCTCCAACAGCTCCAACAGCTCCAATGATATTGGGCTACAATGCTACGAGTCTGAGACTACGAGGCTACAAGGCTACGAGTCTAAAAGGATCTAGCTGGTTACGAGTTATACATGGCTGCGAGACTGCATGACTAAAAGACCGCATGGCTACGAAATTACATGTATATGAAGCTACAAGGATACAAGTCTACTCAGCTCCAAAAGCTCCAACAGCTCCAACACACAATGTACGCAATGTACGCGCAATACATGCAATTTACGCGCAATAAATGTAATGATTACACAGTACACACATTTAACGAAATGAAGAAATAGTACAAACACAGGAAAAAACGGAACCTACACACAGTACACACACGAAACGGAACGTACACACAGTACACGAACAGGAAACGGAACGTACACACACAGTACAGACAGGAAACGAAATGAAGAAATAGTACACACACAGGAAAAATCGGAATGTACACACACTAGAAAAAAACAGCAAACGGAACATACACACAGTACACACAGCAAACGGAACGTACACACAGTACACACAGGAAACGGAACGTACACACAGGAAACGGAACGTACACACAGAAAACGGAACGTACACACAGAAAACGGAACGTACACACAGTACACACAGGAAACGGAACGAACACACAGGAAACGGAACGAACACACATGAAACGGAATGATCACACATTCAGTAAGCGGAAACACAGGCTTAGTTGGAAATCAGAATACAATAAATAAAAACATTAATTTTTACTTTCAATATTTAATTTATTTCTCAACATTACACAAATACAAGTAAAAGAAGCCATTATTGTATGTAGCCAGCTTTCCTCAGTTCTTTGAGTATGAAGGAAATTTATTTGATGCACGAATAGTTTCCTACACAAAGCGAGCCATGTAGAAGTCTTAGCCGGTCAATCTATATGTTTGGATCTTTCCATGATCTGTAATAAATCTCTTCTACCACCATCTTACTTGCTTGTTTATTATAAATACTTTTAATATCACAATCGTCCCAGTGATCATAATAAGCATTATCAGATTTATTTATTATAACACGTCGTTTCCATCGTTTCGGTCTCAGGACACCACCACATTCTTCGATCTTGTCATCTTTAGGTGCTTCATCACAATCTATGCCTTTCCCAACAGCCTCAGAGTCACTGTAACAATCACTGTAGAAGACATCCTCTTCACCCAGATTACCGTATGAATTCGATATCGATGATGTGTAAGTGTCTTCATCGTCTTCTTGCTTCCTTTTTAGGAGTCCATCATTTTTACAAAGAATGGAGGATCTACTGAATATAGGCTTGAATGTATTCTCACTTTTCACGATGTTGATACTTCCATTAGTTTCAGTCTTCCCTAAGCCATCAGCATCCTTCAATTTATGTTCTTCGTCACGATCGGTTGTGCTAATACCATCACGCTCAGGACAAGGAAAATTATTGTCGTAATGCAGATCACTCTTCTTTAGTCTAGTGGATCCATCGATGTCCTCTATGCCATAAGTAGGCTTGGCTTTACATGTTCTACCATGTCTGTTTAGGCTGTCAATTCGTGTTAACAACCTGCTAAAACGATTACAGCTGAACATTTTGCGTAGTGAGTTTTTAGCACAATTATTCCTCTCATCAAGTCTAGTATTCCTTCTCATGACAAAATCCTTGCCACAGTATCTACAGCGTATTCCTTCCGATTCAGCTGCAGATAACAAACCATGATCCATGGTTGCTTCTGTGACTAATTTTAGATACAAACTGTCAGTTTTCCAATTGGAACCATTTTTTAAATAGAATTTTTTAAATATTTCTTCAGCGAGAGTTAAGTTATCTAATGCAAAGAAAATTATTGCAAGTAGTTCTGCTTGTCAACAACAGATGTCGACACATTTTTTTGCTTGCAGGTAAATATTATTTATTTTATGTGGTATGCAGGATGCTCACTAATGATCGCAAAAGAAGGAAGGCTTCGCTAGACATCAAGGAGAAGGAAGTTCGTCCTTCGTGATAGTGTTTCTCTTCCGTCTTATCAGATATTTTTGGACTGAGTAATGTTTTTTATATTTGAAATCCACCTTATAAAAAAATTTTTGTCAGTTATGATTTAGTACCAGAAATTAACAATTTATTTGCATCACAGGATAAAATGACATAACTCATTAGGTAAAATGTCCTTCATGCGGAGATCAATTTTTGATCTGTAACCAGCAGCACTCGGAGAAAACCATCAGAGGTCTAGTCAGGAATAATGAGAAGCACTAAAAGAGAACCATCAAAATATTGTCAATAATAATCAGGAGCATACGGACAAAACCACCATTATATTACAAGAATAATCAGTAGCACACGCTAGACTGAAAGACTTCTTCAAGCTTCGGAAAGACTGAAACTAATGGATGTATCAACATCGTGAAAAGTGAGAATACATTCAAGCCTATATTCTGTAGATCCTCCATTCTTTGTAAAAATGATGGACTCCTAAAAAGGAAGCAAAAAGACGATGAAGACACTTACACATCAACGATATCGAATTCATACGGTAATCTGGGTGAAAAGGATGTCTTCTACAGTGATTGTTACAGTGACTCTGAGGCTGTTGGCAAAGGAATATTTTGTGATGTAGCACCTAAAGCTGACCAGATCGAAGAATGTGGTGGTGTCCTGACACCGAAACGATGGAAACGACGTGTTATAATAAATAAATCTGATAATGCTTATTATGATCACTGGGACGATTGTGATACTAAAAGTATGTATAATAAACAAGCAAGTAAGATGGTGGTAGAAGAGATTGGTTACACATCATGGAAAGATCCAAACATATAGGTTGACCGGCTAAGACTTCTACATGGCTTGCTTTGTGCAGGAAACTATTCGTGCATCAAATAATTATCTTCATACTCAAAGAACTGAGGAAAGCTGGCTACATACAATAATGGCTTCTTTTACTTGTATTTGTGTAATATTGAGAAATAAATTAAATATTGAAAGTAAAAATTAATGTTATTATTTATTGCATTCTGATTTCCAACTAAGCCTGTGTTTCCGCTACTGTATGTGTGATCATTCAGTTTCCTGTGTGTTCGTTCCGTTTCCTGTGTAGACTGTGTGTACGTTCCGTTTCCTGTGTGTTCGTTCCGTTTCCTGTGTGTACTGTGTGTACGTTCCGTTTTCTTTGTGTACGTTCCGTTTTCTTTGTGTACTTTCCGTTTCCTGTGTGTACTGTGTGTACGTTCCGTTTCCTGTGTGTACTGTGTGTACGTTCCGTTTCCTGTGCGTGTACTGTGTGTATGTTCCGTTTCTTGTGTGTACTGTGTGTACGTTGCGTTTCCTGTGTGTACTGTGTGTACGTTCCGTTTCCTGTGTGTACTGTGTGTACGTTCCGTTTCCAGTGTGTACTGTGTGTACATTCCGTTTTTTCCTGTGTGTGTACTATTTCTTCATTTCCTTTCCTGTGTGTACTGTGTGTGTACGTTCCGTTTCCTGTGCGTGTACTGTGTGTACGTTCCGTTTCCTGTGTGTACTTTGTGTAGGTTCCTTTTTTCCTGTGTGTGTACCTACTATTTCTACATTTCGTTACTGTGTGTACTGTGTAATAATTACATTTATTGCGCGTAAATTGCATGTATTGCGCGTACATTGCGTACATTTTGTTTTGGAGCTGTTGCAGCTTTTGGAGCTGAGTACACGTGTATCCTTGTAGCTTCATAGACATGTAGTTTCGTAGCCATGCAGTCTTTTAGTAATGTAGTCTCGCAGCCATGTATAACTCGTAACCAGCTAGATCCATTTAGACTCGTAGCCTTGTAGCCTCGTAGTCTCTTAGACTCGTAGCATTGTAGCCCAATATCATTGGAGCTGTTGGAGCTGTTGGAGCATTTGGAGCTGTTGGAGAATTTGGGGCATTTCGAGCATTTGGGGCATTTGGAGCATTTGGAGAATTTGGAGCATTTGGAGCATTTGGAGCTTTTGGAGCTTTTGGAGCTTTTGGAGCATTTGGAGCTGTTGGAGCTAAGAAGTAGTCGTTGCACGTCTATGCTGGGCTAAATGTTTATAAGATTGCTGGCTTTCGCAAGTGATCCTGTAGTAGGATAGAAAATGTGTAATAAATATTATGTTTGTAAAAGAACTTGTGGTCTTTTATTTCTCGAACCTTACACTTTTCTGGTATTTAAATTATATTTCTTTTAGCTTCGTCCAGTATCGTACCAAGGACCTTAGTCGACCTAATTAATCAGTATATTGTTCGCAAATTTAGTTAATGAATTTTGAACCTTTTCCTGAATTTCTAGGTTACTTATTACGAATTTTCCAAGATGCTTGTATTGATGGCTTATAGGATAATGCTAGTAGAAGATTTAAAGTTTCTTTAAGAATTTTGAACATGGTTTATTGAAATTATTATTTTTTACATAAAATTAAACGTTATTAAATCGATCGAGTATCTAACCAATGACAGGAGCGGATCTAATTAATATGTAGAATGATTGCCAAATTTTGTAAATTAATTTTGGAATTTTTCCCGCATTTCTAGCTAAAAAAACATGATTTCAAGATGGCGCCAAAAAATCAAGATGGCGGGTGCACCTCGGTAATAAATGATTACTGCACTCGTGTTAGAATAATAGCGGGTTAGAATAAAACTAGCATGATGGTAAGATGTGTACACACACACAAGATGGTGTCCTCCAGCTGACGAAAACAAGATGGTGGCAATGACCACTAGCATGTGGTAGCTCCTGGTAGCATGCACTGAATACAAAATGTCGGATCCATGATGGTCGTCAAGGTCAAAGTCGTAGATCAAGGTCAATGTCAAATTTCAAGGTCAAGGTCAAAGTTCAATGTCAGCAGTTGTGGACAAAGGTATGGTGATCAGAAAATTATACTAACATGGTATCAGCACACTCTAGCAGACGGAAACAAGATGGTGGTCTCCAGCGGATGATTTCAAGGTTGGCGGCCGCCACGAAATGTGCAACAGTGGTTTAAAGGATTTTTATTATTTAATTCGGTTGATTAATTTTGTTAATGATTTTTAAATTTTTTCCCGATTTTGTAACATAAAAGTTACGGATTTTCAAGATGGCAGACATGACGTGATGCTCACTGGCGATATATGCTATTAACAAAGTGGTGGGGGCCAGTCTGCCTGCAGCCACCACAAGGGAAATATCGTTCACCATTTTTATTTTTTTGCACTTTTCGGGTTTGAACCGAGGACTCAAAGCTAAGTGTCATAAAAGTAATTTGTTGTAATATTGATATCAAAAATTTTAATAATTGATTTTTTTATAAATTAAATTTTTTTTTCATTAAAATCGGATCATAAATAAAGATTTTAAAGATTACGGCCGTAAAGGGAAATTGCAACGGTGATGTCATAATTCAAAATGGCAGAAAAAACCCTGCCGGAATGTTCGAGAAAACAAAATGGCGGATGCAAGATGACGGTCGGTTTCAAGGTCAAGTCCTGATAGCGGCTTAACGGTGGCTTGAATTAAGGATGCTTAAGCCGCTTTTAGGACTTTTCTAGCTGCTGGTATTTTTAAAGACTAAAACTGGAAATTTTTCCTCAAAACGGGACTTTTGGAGTAATTTTGAGTCATTTTTGAGTAATTTTGAGGAATTGTTGAGTCAAAAATGGCCGCCGTGACGTGACAATCCAAGATGGCGGACCGACAATCACAATCCACACCCTGAACCCTGGCGCAGTATGCCCTTTTCTATACTACTGCTAATTAAGGAACAAATTAAAACGAAACTTTTGTTATGACTATATCCTGATATTTTCCCTAAAAATCAATGGCATAGACCCATTATCTGTTCTTCTTTTCTTTCGGTTTTTTAATTAAACACCCGAAATGAATAAAAATTGGCATATGACTTTTTTTTACTCACGATACCAACCCCTGTGAAAACCTGTCAACGGTTATATCATGGACGGCACTGCTCTTTGTAAACTCTCCCCCACCCCTTTATTTCCTTTCCACTGAGCCGCCGAAGGCATCGTGTCTCGTATAATGACGTGCGTCCGAGATGGCGGCGAGGCAATCGGCCATTTGTGACTATCGCAGATAGGACTCTTTGACGCGTCGCGACAAACGGGCAAAACTCTCAAAGTACAAACGTGAAGCCCAAAGTGGACTCATGTCAATTGAAAAATTATTTTGTGCCAGAACGATATGTGAAGTTACAGCAGTCAAGCATGTTTAATTTAAAATTTTTTTTCACACATCCCTTGTCAGTGGTGTATCTGTATCAGTGCAGCGGGGTCATAAGTGCGACGCTCGCTGGTGCTTCTAGCGCCGTATCGCCTCTAAGCGCAAAACTCTGAACTGGCACGCAGTCTTCACGTCGGGCACAGCACAACTCTGACATTCGAGCGATGACCGTACTATTTTATGGCGGGGAAATGAAGATAAAGGTGTAACGAAAGTCCTTCAAGTGCTTTCAAGGATCTGTACCAGTTGTTTTCAGCCTAAAAATTAATCTGTGAACACGCTGTTTAGCCATTTTACTTTTTCTTAAAATTGAGTTTAAAAACTTAATCCAGAAACCAGACTACAAATCAGGCCTTAGTAAATTCTTAAATACGTTTCGTAAACAGACCCCATTTTGATGTTGAGTAGTTTTCATATCTCGTGTTTTTTCCTGAAGCTCTACACGCCGTATTTGTGCCTAGGTAGGCGGGATCCTTAAGGGACATAGATACCCAAAACAGAGAATATCGCAACACATTTAGTGGCCGACAGTTGTGCTTTACGGGAAAACTTGACTGCATGTTAGACTTTATGAGAATGTGTACAAGTGTGGAAAGTTAATTTTTCGTCTTCATGGGGATTCCATTAGTTAGTGAAGCTCTTCTCTTCGCAGGTTTTTGGGCAAGTGAGAATGCAAACACTACACCACTGAACATTCATGATTCGTTTCAGAAATTCAAAATTACATCCTGTGAAAAATTAACATTACCAAAAGAGTATTTAGGTAGCTTCAGTGTTTTAACGACACAACGTTGGCTCTAATAGTGTTCGATAAATACAGCACTGAGTCTTGTCAAAAAAAAAGTGTTAAAAGAAAGAGGAATCCGAACAAATTAAAAAATAATTCCGTTTAAGACTTGGTTTTAATCTGGGCAGATATTTTTCTGTGACAAAATGTATCACTTCGTTAAAAGATTCGAAGCAGTAAGCAGGAGAATATATATAAGACTAAATAAATGGATGGGAACTTAATATATAATTGTTATTCAAGATTTATTCTCCAAAAAAATTATGTTACTTAAAATCCTATGTTGAGTATATACCTGCACATCAAAAATGTCACAAAATTCTCATATTCATCCAAAATTTTGCTAATTAATTTTACTGCACGTTTGTCCATTTCGTAGTAAATCCGAAATCGTTCACTAGTTTGTAAAATTTTGCAACACAGTTAATGCTTGAGTTGGTTTTGTAATTCGTGTCTGGGAAGGGAGATGCGACTGTTCCTCGTGTCACTCCCTGATACATGCCCTCGGCAAGAAGGCGAAGCCAGCTAACCTCTCATTCCTCTTTTCCATTTCCCCTACACCCCGTCTCCCCCCCTTCCCACCATTTCTAACGAAACCCTTCACAGTTGCAGTGCTCACAGGACTATTGTCGCGTGAAATTAATGAGGCCTACAACTCCCAAGGGAACAATGCGGGCTGTAGCCATGAGTCGAAAAGGGAGGGGAGATGCACAATGGCCTTCGGCGCCATTCCCGTGCGAGGGCTTAAGCGTTGACGGTAACGCCTTCAACCCGCCCTCAGTACCTGGCGCGCAGGCCTGCCGCGAATATAGCTAGCTCTCGGCATGGGTATACAAAAGGCAATCAAGAAAAAAAAAAACAAATTATAAAATCATTCTGTCTGCGGTTTTTCAAATTACTTAAATTCATCGCTTACAAAATTAGATAAAATAACATTTGTTGTTAAAACCATCTCACGTTTGAAAATTATTTTATTTCCGTTTGTACAATTTGTTTTTACTCAGAAACAGCCAATGAGTTGACTTAAAAATAAAATTAGTTTTAGTTACTGAACCTAAAATAAAATGATATATAAATTTCATTTGGACTGTTTTGAAAATATAATGATAGTTATGTACCAAAAGCAATTTGCAAATGACATAAAATTTATTTTTGTAGTAATTTTTAAAGAAATATGATTTAATTCTAAATAATGCAACAACTTGATTTATTGTGGATTTTAATTTTTTTATTTGAATAACTTCATGGCTGTCGTCAAATTGAGAATAAGTAGGTAGCCTATACATAGTATGTTTTATAGTAAGTGATTCCACTTAATCGTTGTTGTTTCCTCCTGAACTTGAAATCAAAAAAGGTAATCTAAGAAAAATATGAAATGTGAGATAAACGATGTACCTACCTTGTGCAATGGCTAATAATAAAATTGAACTGCTGAAGTTTTGTGTCAAAATAACCCGTGTGATTTATTCTGTACACACGAAATATGTCGTGGGAACCGCTTGTTAATTACTGAAGGAATAAATGAAGTAGAATTTGTAATGGGAATTAGAGGAGAATGTCGAGATAAGCTTAAAACTTATAACGGCAACGGAATGAAGATTTTATACTGTTATACTTAGAGAAAAACACCAGATTAACAGACAATTATAAGAAAAAAATTGTTCATTTAATATATTTTTTTAAATTATTTGAATAAAATTTTGTTTCTTTTAGAACATAAAGAACGATTTTTTTAATATGTCGGATGAAAAAAAGCTTCTGAGTATATTATTTGCAAAAACGATTTGCAAAATTTATAATAAATATTTATTAATTTTAATTGTTGAATACCAAATATTCTAAAGAAACAGAACGACTGTATTATTTTAAGAAACAAAATAAATCCTTATTAAAACGTAGTAGTAGTAGTACAGTAGAACCTCACATATCCGACCATGACGGGACCAGGCCATAGTCGGAACGGCCAAAAGGTCGGATATCGGGAGGAGCAAAAAAAACGACTTTCTCAGATAGAAAAACAGCTATATCGTACTGTAATACAACGTTATTGTAATTGTGAGCCTGTCTTTAGCCAGCTTTGTTCCTAACACAGGTTCATTTTTAGCAGCTAGAGTGGTTTTTGGAAGCATTTTGTAATTTAGGCCTGTTTCATCTACATTGTACACTTGTTCGGGTACAAGTTTCTGTTCTGTGACCAACTTCTCAAATGTTGCTACAAATTCTGTAGCAGAATTATCATCAGCTGAGAGTTTTTCCCCCGCAATAATAAGATGTCGTATGCCATGACACAACTTCCATTTATGTAGCCACCCTTCGCTAGCGCTAAATTTTTCTAGATCACCTCCCAGCTTTTCATGCAATTTTATGGCTTTTTCCTTTACGATGGGGCCTGACAATAGTATTCCCTTGCTCCTTTCCTGACAAAACCAAACCCATAATGCTTCATCGACAAGTTCAAGTTTTGGTTTTTTCAACATTTTTCTACTTTTTAAGGCATCTTCTGTCTCAACTGTTGTTGAGTACGTTTCCAGATCTTTACGGGTTTTTTTACAATCATTTATCGTAGTCACCCCTACACCCAACTCAGAAGCTAATTTCATAACAGACTCTCCATGGTCCAATCGTTGTAAAATCTCAAGTTTTTGTTGCAGAGAAACACAAACACGTTTACGTTTTTGAGTTGCCATTGTCACACACGTAAAGCACTACGTATTGCACACTTTAAATTCTGTAGTCGTGAATAAATAATGGGAAAAAACACAAACAGTATTGACGTTAACAAACACAGAACTGTACAAGATTATAGTCAGAGCACATTACACATCAAGATTCACGGCTGAACTGACAGTTTTTGATACGAAAACAAAGCATATCGTAGATGAGTCACTCCTTCAAGCCTAACAGGCTCACCAACCGGAAGCGCGTGTGAATCACCGACAGTCGGACACTAGGTCGGATATCGGGAGGAGTCGGTTGTGGGAAGGTCGGATATGCGAGGTTCTACTATAGTAGTATTTCTGACGAAACTGGTGATATAAGTTGATGAGTGTGCACCTTTTATTTCACAATTAACCAGACCGAAGAATCAGAGCCCAAAAGTCGTGTGTTTGCAGAAACAATTTCCGAGTGTGCTCACGTGAGGTAACGGAACGATGCCACGCGGGTCGGCGAACCATGCGCGACCCGGGTCTCGTGAACTGAAACTCCCACGAACGTTGAAATGGATGCGTGGCAGGTCGGGCAAAAAAAAACCCTCTTCTCTCCCACCTTCGCCCCCTCAGAACCAGTCCGCATGAATGCAAATGCATCATTCCAACCTACGGTGTTCCCGCTGAAGAAACTTTTTTTTCTGGCTTCGCAGCGGGGTATCATCTCCGGATCAGTAGCGAGCCACGAATATTTATATCCTCTCCTTTTGTGGAATGGGAGATACGTTTCATTCAGTTGCGGAGCGGTATTTTTTTTTGTGCTTTTTATGCTGGACGAAACCCAGGAAAATTTATATTTTTCTTCTTTCCGTAGCATGTAACAAATGTACGAGAAAAAGCTTTAAAATATGGTAACGAATAGAATTTTACTGACTCAAATTTATCATGGTATATTTCCAGTTTTTTTTACAAATAAACACATAATTAAATTTTTTTGTAACGCATGATTTCTTTTTTTAACTAAGTGTACAATTATTTATAACATAATAAAATAAATTTGTTACATTCCCGTTACCAACTATAAACTTAACTTAAATTGATTTAAGACTTTTTGTTTTGGACATACACCATTGCCGGTGAGGGACAATGTGTGCCATTAGAAATCTCAATATCGGACAAAATAGACAAATTTGAAAACAAAAGAAAACAAGTGTATGTCAGATCCCCTTGAATACATCGGAGAAACTGGTTGAACACTTTAAACACGCGGTTAAATAACCAACAAAAATATAGCAAACAGTGAAACTAAAAGATTTATACTTGCTAAACATGCCTGGAGAAAAAAAAAAAAGTCAATAAATAATCAATGACAAAGCTACTCCACTCATCGACTGTTTATAAAGTGAAGTGAAAAGTTAATGTGGTTTTCACTGCTTATTACAACAACAATTTCGGCAATAAAGGATAATTATTCTTGCATTTGAAAAATCTGATTACTAGTATAATTTCAAGTATTTATTCTTTTATTATTAAAATAAAAATGATTCAATTTTATTCATAAAAGTATGCAATCATTTCATCAATGTTTTGTTATGACGTTGTCACGTTAAACTATCGTCAGTAAACCGACTTTACAGACAAACAATTTTTTTTTATTCCTGTTCTCGTCGCAACTGTCTCGTTGTTTACAGCCCATTGTGACCGTCTGTGATGTAAACATTCCTTGACTAATTCCTTTCATGGAATTGTCTGCGCGGTCTAAGATTTTGATTTGTTGACATCAGCTGATTTTGGCTTTTTTTCTGTGTGATTCCATTATTTTTTTTGATCCTTATTGAGGTTTCTTGTTACAAATAATGTAACCAGCAATGGCGCATTTCCAATCGAACGACTTAAATCAAGTTTCGCCTTTGCAAGAACCATTCAAAGAACATAATTACTTACGTTTCTTTTACGACAGTAGCCCCTAATGCTACATTTGGTCTGAACGTATACTATAAATGTAACTTAAATAAATACATGACTGAAATACAGAAATGATAAATGTATTTTGTAATATTAATTTTATTATTTTTCCTGTATACTTTAATAATAGAATAAAAAAATTATTTTCAGTTTATCGTATCGTTAACATTACGGTAATAAAAGAAAATTCGTTGTATTTTACATTGAATTGATTCTCTCCAAATATTAATAAGCTATTTTTCTGTTAAGAGGAACTACAACTGAGTGTATTTTTCAAATATAATCTATATCTTGTTGACATAAACAAGGTATAGATATATGAGTTAAACTTATATTTTAGTTGATATTTATTTTTTTATATGTTTTCCATCTAAATATTTTAATACCAGTATTTTATATAAAAAAAATATTATTTGATTTCTTAAGTACATAAAATATCTCGATGTTTTTATTTAAAGTTGTAAAAATTGTTCGTACCTAGATACATATTAAGTGTCGGTTAAAATATTTTTAAAAACCAACAGTTGTTTGAAATGTTTCAGCAAAATTTATTGTCCGCGCAACAAAACATACCATTTTCTTGATAAACGTTTGGGTGGTATCAAAATAAACCTTGCCAAAAAAATAAAACAGCAATCAAGCACACAAGTAGAGAGACGAAAACCAACATCAGTCTTTTTGTAATGTAGTTTCGGCATTGTATTATACGGCTAGTGGTGTCAAATAATCGTCTTGAAAGGTGCAGTTTCACAGTTTCATTGCGTGTAAAATAGTTTAGTTTTGTATGAACCAATAAAAAAAAAACCTGAAAGAGAAAAATTGAACCCGGAGGTTAAATTGTTGAAGTAATTTGTTGTAAAGAAGGTGTTTGTCGGGGGGGGGGGGGGGGGTGTTGTAAGCAGGGTTTCTTTTCTTTGTCTCTCGCGGTTCTTCAGCCACACCCTGTCCCCTTTAAAACCGGCGCCGTAAGAACACTTCATGAATATTTTAAACATATCTCCCTTCTCTCGCCAGCCCTTGGCTACACATACACACACACACACACACACACCAACACGTACATTCTAACTCGCGTGCACACACGAAGCCGGAATAGTATTTTCACGACAAGTAATTCTCTTTTCCCCCCTTCCCATTCCGACAGTATTTTCGGGGAGGGCCTGCCTTGTTTATTTCATAACACTCCACATCTTTCCTTCTCCTTTCTCCTTCTGTTTTTTTATTTCTTTCTCCGTCTCTCCCTCTTTCTCTTACCACTGATATATATATATATATTATTCCAGTTGAACGAGCAGTTTTATTTTCAACTCTCTCTCGAAAGAATGACTTCGGGCTTGAACGCTCCGTCGGAATTGAGGTCACAGCGGACGGGTGAGGATTACATGGTTCTAAGAAACGCCCGCCACGTTTCCTTACGTATGAGAAGTTCCGAACTTTGACCGTGCATGAGAATCCAATCTGGATCGCCTTAGCTGGAAGATTTTTTTTTTCGTTTTAATATCAAATATTTGGCTCCCTGTTCTACTGTTATTACCAACAAGTCACTCATCCACCCTTTACTAGCTTAAAAGTTTCTTAAAGCATGGGTACACGACATAGCTAATTCTTTTAAAGACTGAATATGTTAAGGTAGCCATATTTGAAAACATTTACTTGTTTAAAAAGAAATATTTTTTTCAGGTTGCCTGGGAAGCGATTATTTACAACTTGATTTGATCCCAAAGTTTATTTTTATGTGTCGGGGTTTATCAGGTTGTGTCTTAATTTGCTTAGTTAAATCTGTCATACATCTCACTTATTCTGTATTGTCATTAATTTAAATAAATAAAATAATTGAATATTTATTTTTATTTACCTAGTGATTATATATTGCTGCACGACTAGCATCAAAACATATTTTTGAAGTTATATATTTTAGGCGCGTTGAGGGTAAACATTTTTGTAAGTAAAGGAAATGCAATGAAGTGCGCCATAACAAGTACGAAATTTTATCATTATGAAATCCAAAGCGCATGCGCGTTACTGCTATATCCACGAGCCGAATTCATTTAGAAAGCCGACCACGCGTGTTGGCATTAACCTTTATATAATAACTTTCGTGAACATCGAATTAAGTATCAAGCGTGTCCGTGTGCCAAATAAATCTTGTTGAAAGAAAAAAACTGATCTGGAATACATTTTATAAATTCTAATAAATAATAATGAAAAAAAATTTAAATTTTAAATTACGATACAATCCTGGGATAAGAGTTTTATCAACCAAATATCCACCACGTGCTGGTATTCAGACTTCAAGTTTATAGTTTTAAATTACGCCACCTGACAATTCTTTTACACTTTCGTATATACTTATTTTTACATGTTTACACTGTAGTTTAACAATATTTTAATTCTTATTTTTTCGTAACTCATTGGTTAGGTTATTGTAAAGTAGACAAAGAACCACCCTTGCTTCGCTAAGATGCGATCTACTAATTTAGAGTAATTAAGATTAATAAGTAAGTACTCATTACCAAAATCTCGTTTAGTGTCTGGTGTTTTCAAAAAATACATAAATACATAATAATACCTACTGTCCATAACTAAAGAATTTTATCTTTAAAAATTGAAAAAAAAAATAGTTATTGTGAGTCAGATAAGACATATTATATCACGAAATTACCTATAGGCATTTTCAAGATCTACAATTATGTATTATATTAGTTTGATGTAGGCTGTCAGTCAGGAATAATTCAGTGTAAGTTATGTAAGCGCCCTAACGGAGTTTTTAACGACTTGATTACGAAAACTTTAGATATTTACTATTTTAAAATTTAAAATATGTGTTTCATACAGGTTTTTTTCTTCCAAAAAAAATTGGTTAAATGATGGTGAAAATGGCATGAAAATATGTTGTGTAATTTAGAATAACTAGGTGACAGATAAGGATAATGACTGTTTTATACTATTTAAAGATTCGCAATTTTTTTATAGCAATAATATTTATCTAACAAACACACTGAAGAGATTTCTTAAGGATATGAGAATATATATACGCATATAAATACTTATAAAAGAGAGTTAAATTTTTTGCATGCTTGTTTG
This sequence comes from Bacillus rossius redtenbacheri, assembly GCF_032445375.1. Classification (NCBI taxonomy): domain Eukaryota; kingdom Metazoa; phylum Arthropoda; class Insecta; order Phasmatodea; family Bacillidae; genus Bacillus; species Bacillus rossius. Next base: position 73,000,039 of record NC_086333.1, read on the forward strand.
TATGTTTTATATACTCATCTACAGTTTTATTCTAACCGTGATATCAATTTTTGCACCCTTAACGTATGCACAAGAAAATTTCCACTGTCTTCATTATATTTGTAGAAACCACCCAAATCCCCTTCCCCACCTATTATGGAAAAAATATTGGTAATAATGAATAAAATTTTGGCCAATATTCAAACAATAAAAATATACTGTCTAAATTTAATTAAATAAAACAATACCATCCCCTATCCACCAGTAGGTAAAACTTATGAACAAAAACATTACATTTTTGTATTCTAATTAATGTAAAGAAAAGTCCCTTAACAGTACGCGAAGCATTTAAATAACAAGTAGTTTAGCTTATGAGGTTATATGAAACTTCTCTAGACATCGATTGTGCTTAAAAATTTTTGATCTGTAACAAAAGTTATGTAACGAAACTTTGATAACTTTTAAGTATAATTTTCTTTAATTTTGGTGTATTATATAACAAAATATAACTTATAGTGCGTGTATATATATACATGAAATATTTTTTTTGCAGTATGGTTTGTTGACGTCAAACCAGCCATTAATAAAGAAGCAAAGAATATATGTCGTTCTGGAGTACTTGCGAAACTTTAGTTTGCGCGAGAAACATCCCCAATCGGAAACGAATGTAACGAGTTTCAGAGTTTAACATATTCCGATTAAGTAGTTCACATTACCTAAGAACCATGGCCTGAGTTGACATATACGACTAATTCCATAACTGGGTTCGCCAACTGGAGAATATAATCCAGTAGACTTGTCCTGTGCGCATGTCCTGTGCGAAATCGGTTCACAATTGAATTCAAATGCGTCAATTTTAAGCCAATAAAGTTTCGCGAGTGGTACAAAACTTCATTTGTTAGTGTTAGTAAATAAGTGCTTCAAGTTTTACTCTCACGCTTTCTGACAAAACACCATTTTTTTAGCTCGTAAATTACGTAAGGTTTGATAGGTTAACCAAAAATTAGATTAAAAATAGTCAACGGATTAAAAACTACTTGAAGCACTTGAATCAATTATCTATAAAAGCGATGAATTATTTTGAAATTAATAATTACCTCAACAAATTTATCTACTTAGCAAAACTCTAACATTGACAGACAGTCAACGCACAGCTTAAACCGGTGGTTTGAGAAGCATGCAATTTTCCATAGGAATGCGTTATATAATGTTGGTCAGCACAGAGAAAGAATATTAAAAAATTCATCTGCTAAATTGTTTTAATAGAGGAAGAAACTTTATAGGGAAGTTGGTCTTTTTTGAAGTGAGAAGTATGGACTTTGGTGTTTAGGCATCTGTTTATAAATAAAAGTCAGTTGTATCAGCCTTTTCGGTAATTTTTTTTAAAAATGAGGACCAAATACTTTCCCACCAGGTACACGGCTAGTATCTCGATAAATTCCTACCAACATAAGATAAATATTTATAAACATGTCCCAACGCCAGCAAAAATGAAACCCTTCTTTGCTGTATCCGTAATACAAAAAGAAAAATTTTCCTCCTTTGCGCTTGACCAACCTGTGCCTAGTTGTGAATCAGTGGGTTCGAAAACAAGGCGGTCAATTCTTGTGCATACGACCTACTGTTAGTTATTTTTTCAGTTGTGAATTCAGCCAAAATCATTATTGCTTTTAGAGACAAATGTATACGTTACGGGTAATGCTATAAGAATAAGTAAACCTATGTTTATCCGGGTTAACTAAGCACTGCATAAGGGTGTTGGGTGAAGTCCGAATAATCCCGAAAATAAATTTGAATTCGGGGTTTACCTGTGTACACCTAGGTCTACCCAACGCTGAATGAGTAATGTTAGAAAAAAAAAACAAAATGTTTGATGAATTTTAATTCAAATATAACTTAAATAACTGACTAACATCTAATATTACCCAACCAACCTTGGGTACACCTAAGTGTACACGGGTAAACGCCAAAAATTCAAATTTATTTGAGTGATTACGCGGACTTGACCCGACACCCTTGGGTTGTGCTAAGTTTGACCGGGTGAATATGGGTTTACATCTTCTTCTAGCGTTGCCCGTAGCATATCCATAAACGTCTCGGCGGTTGGCAGCACTGGGACACCTTTAAGTTCCTTACTCACACTCTTCCCCGAAGTCCAGTGCGGCGACTCTCTAGTCACGAGTCTTAAGGGGCCTCCCTAGTAAAAATGTTTAGCGCGGTGGGCCACTGGCCACGTGCTACGGCCAGTGGTTGGGCGGGGCGATATACCTGAGCCTGTCGCCTGCGCCGTGGTGGAGGGGGGAGAGGGCGTTTCAGCGAGGGGGGCGGAAAAATGGGAGGGTTGTCATTGTGTGGAGTCCATTTACTACTTATACCTGCGTTATCTGCGAACAAGATCGTGGCAAGAAAGGTGACTGTTTTTCCCTTTCGCTACATTCAACCAAAAGGATAATGTTCTCGCATTGCCTTGCTTGCTTCCTGACAGTGTTTATTAACTTGAAACATTAAATTAGTGTTGCGATCCAGTCCATATCCATGAAATGCAAACAATCGTCAATTCTGTTTAAAACATGTATTTTTATTTTTTAATTAACGTTCTACATAATTAAGAGATTTACATACATTACAAAAAATGCCGTCACCAACAATCGATGTGTTAGCTTGTGTTTTCAGGGGGGGAAAAATGCAAAAATTATATCATAAAAAAAATTTCCAACATTATACTTTCGAACTGACATTTGTGTGATGAATGGTTTTGCACGAACAGTTATGCTTTCATTCATAAAAGTATTCCGCACCGCGACGAGAAATCACGTCCTACTAATAATTGAGTAATAAAACTGGGAATAAAATGATGAAAATAATATTAATTATTTTTACTCTTAGACACAAATCAACTTTTTAGATCTAAATAACGACAAATAAATTTTTAACTTACTTCCTGAATAAAAAGTGCATGTCAAACTTACTTTTAAATTCTGTAAAGAAAAAAAATGTCAGGAACAAACAAGTGTTCCCACCAACGACACATCGTCAACTTTGTATTCTAGGGTTCACGTCGTATTTAGTTACACTAAATATTACTGCATATTATTATTTTCTGGCTCTTATTACATGTTTAGCATTTTATTTTATTTTTGCATATTTTTTTAATGACTTTAACGTTGCATAATATGATGAATAAGTATACACGAATGAACTGGAATCCCGTTTCGAGTTACATACAGACTGTTCACTACGAGCAGTGTACATTTCTTAGCTGTTGCAACAGCGGCCTACAGGTGGATTCAGACTGCAGGCTTAGTCAGTCACGCTGAATCCACCTGAGTTCAGATTTTATCGAAGACAAGTGCGGGTGGTATGGAAGAACTCAGTGTGCACTGACTGTTGTGCTCAAGGTGTCAGTGAAATGTATAGCTGGAATCACGGGCGAAAATTTGTAGGATTCCCATGAGGCCCACGGGATAACGTGAAGATTTTGCAAATGCAAGAGGGCCCCCTCAGACGGACTTTTTTATTTCAGGGAGGTTCGGGCCACCTTGAGATTCTCCCCTCCTCCCGGAATCTACGCATGCAGCTGGAATTAATTTTTAGCCAAGTACGTCATTTGGTGCTGTATTTAGGCTGTCAAAGAAGATACGAAATATGGCTGCTTTGATAATTGACGATAACTCCTTTTTATTGTGGAATAGTACCCATCTACAAAGAAATCCCTAAATATACCACCACTACTGTTGGGGATTTTCTATACAAACTATCAAAATAATTTTGGTTTCGTCACTGTCACTAGCTATTATTGTATCATACGAAAACATGTATGTTTTGTGTATTAATTTACGGTATTCATCTCTGTCAAAAAAAAATATTTTTCGATAATAGAGTGTAAGCAAGGCTAATTTTAAAATAAAAATGGAATAAAGTATTTTTTGCTTGCAGTAGTTCAAATTTTTGAATTAATTTAGTTGTTTGTTTAAAAAACCCTTCTAAAATCAAAGAAACTACCTACTTCCTAAATAGATAAATAGTACTTTAAGATCACACGCTTTCATAAATATATTTAAACGCCAACATTTAAAATGAAGATTTCACATAATGATAAAATCTTATCTATTTTCATGGTCACGCCTAATGGAAATAATACACAACAATTCGTCATATATGTTTTTTATGCTTTTAATAACTACACTACACATGAGCAAATTTCAATATACATAAAACTGAGGAACTCTGCATTACATTTTTAATCTGTGTACGACACTAACAGAAATTGAAGCATAAAACAACATTTTAATTTTTTAATTAATAAGTATTTCATCAACGTGAGCTTTGCTTTCATCTCAATGAAGCCACTCTACATAGAGGAAGTGCACATGTATTCAGTCTTAACATTAGACCCTCCGGATCACAGAGTAAACGAATGAATGGAATTCATAACATTACGCAGGGTTTTAAGACATATTTTCCCTTCTACTCAATCGCAACATCTCACTTAGCGCGTAAAATGGTTTCAGTAAACATAACATAAAAAATATTCGCCCCATGTACAGTAGAGGAAACTAAAATGTTTGGAACACTGTAAACTAATTGTATTGTCACTTCTGTAGTCGCTCGAAGTGGCAAACTATGTATCTTTGTTCAATAAAACGAAATATTAAAACAAACAAACAATAACATTACGTTCAGACAATTCGTTACGTGAAGTTAATGTAATAAAATACACAAGACAGTTACACACACCATTACCAAAACACAATCCCATAAAAATCATAATATTACATGTCGACTTAAAATTATTATTATTCACCATGATAATTTCTTGCGGGTAGCCAGCAACAAAGGGACACAATTTTTATTCATTTAATTAACTTTGACAAAACTTGTAAAACCTGGCATGAGCAAAGTAAGCTGATTCACAATTTTATTTTGCGTCAAAATATTAAACATCAACTAGTAATGAATTAAGAGTATGCTTCGCTTGGTAGAACACCGAATATAGTCATCTCCAGGTATTAAACTGAATTTTGAAAGAGGGACTCAAGTTTCTGAAGAAGTTGTTAACTTTCCTGACGATCCATCGACAGTTCGTAAACGGTCTCATCGTCGGGATGTCGAGCTTGGGACCTTTTTCCTCACCATAGACCCGTGGTCTGTTCTACCATTCGCACAGCTATCCCAACCTATACAAATAGCCGAGTGCTACTACTCCCGTTGCTTCTATCATGGAGCTCGCCCGCAGTCGTACTTCCCTATCCAGCCTGCGTAATACACGCGTCCTACCTGCTAGCCGCCAAGAACGCGCCCATTTGTGAAAAAGCCTCACCCGCCAACAATACTAACTCATTAATTATAATATGCAAAACATAAAAACATTACATATGCGATAAAACAAAATTTGCTGCTGTCATAAGCCGAAGAAAAAGAATCAATTTGAAATATAACATAGACAGATAAATCTAAAATGGAGTTATCGATAGTAATGTTTTAATAAACAGAATAATATATGTCGTATTACACTAAATACGTGTTCTTACTGACAACCGAATTTAAAAATAAATTAAATTACTTTTTTTTTTCTTTTTAAACCATAACCGCATAGAAGAAACAATACTTTTGATACAATTTTTTGCATAACTATACGACAGGACTAAAAGTACATTGTACGTAATAAGTATTTGCTTATAGGAATTAATGCTGCAGAATATACGAATAGATTCAAATGCATAGAATTTAATATATTGTCAAATTTATTTGGAAATATGCATGTAACAAAAGATTGAATTTGAAATGAATTATCTGTTTTTAACTACAAATATAATTTTATCATATCTCACTTTCATTCAAACTTAAGAGTGTCATTTTCAACAACAAAATAGCCACAACTACACTTAAAAATATTTTAACTTGATACTTACATTGTATAACTTTTGATGAAATTAAATGTTAAGAGGTCCATTTAAGTTTGTAAGGAAACATAAATACAACGTTCAAAATAAATAACAAAAATTTTGTGTAGTTAGGAGCTCCGCGTCATGCAAATAAAGGAAAGTTAAACTTTTCAGTATACGGCTGCAATAATTATAGAGGAAAATGTTATTTATTCTTTACTTTTAATTCCCGTTTGGAGAAAATAAATCGAAAAGTGCTATACCGAAAGTATAAAGTTGAAGTTAATATCGCTTGTCAAGTAAGTTCAAGAACAAAATTAAAAAAAAGAAAATTTGTTTTCTTGAATCTACTTTTTTCAGAAAAGTATACATACATACAATATTATTATATTATAAAAATAAAATTTTTTTGTCCTTAAGTATAAATTACTGAAATATTTTTTAGTTAATTAATTTTTTCATGCGAAGAAGTATTTAATTGTTAAAATCACGAGAACATAATTTATTATATTTATGTATTCCAAAAGCTTATGTTAAAGATCGACTATATGCTATTCAATTTGCCCAAAAAATTTACTGAAATAGGAGAGCATTACAAAAACACAATTTAACTAATGTAGGTATTATAACAATAAGTTATGTTCATAAACTATATTAATGGGAAACAAATATTTATCATTTAATGATATGCAACTATTTTCCTTTGAGGTAAAAATTGAGGTATATTTAATGTAATAAGTAAATCTTCTCATAAAATTTACTGAAACTAATATTCTTCATTGTCCGTCATATTATGATTCCAAACAGTTTAAATCAACTGAAACATGAAATAAAATAGTAAGGTTAACCATGAGGTGTGGAAGAAATTAGAGATTACTTTGTAAAATGTTTTAAAAATTTCTCATGAAATATTGTGATTATTATGTTCGTACATAATGTAAAAAAAAATTCAATACATGAAATTCAACACATACTTTGTATTGCAAGTTATTAAACATATATTTTAAAAACACATGTGCGTATCTAAGTCGAATTGTTATGTAATACATGATGAACATTACCGATACAACTTCCCTTACAAATAACTTTCACCCAAAGATAAGGCCGCGGACAAATTAGGTATACACACTGGTCGCACGAGGAGCTGAAATAAGTCATATAAGAAAGCCGGCCGGAGTAATTCTTTTCAAGCCAAAGCTAAAAGTAATGGATGTTGTTTGTCTAAAGCAGGCAGTGAAATGACATACAAGTTTACAGAATAGCCATATAAGATCTTTGACGCTTCTAATCCCGTCAGTGGACTGTACGCGAAGAACCAACTGCATCATGGCCCGCCGCCAGTTTTATACTTACGTATGAATACACTTGTAAACGTTGGTTTGTATATTGTGTGTTGTGTATGTTGCCGACATCGATAGGTATTCTTTGGCAGCTCGATGTGGATTCATTCGAACACGTTTGCGCTAAACACGACATATTTTTACATGAGAGTGACATCGCGCACTGAAAAAAGTTGCAGGTCTGTAACGCAACAGTGATACAAATATTACATAGTTCGAACATTTTCTGGAGCACGATATTCACTTTGGGTAATGCTAAGCTACTTGATAGGTACCCTTTACCCGCTTTAAAAGTGATAACTTAAAAAAAAAGTGTACATGAAAGCAGACTCAGCCATATGTTTATTGCTGTTGTATTTGTCATAAACCTACCCTACGTTCAAGTAGAACCATGTTTTTTTTACTTGTGTACAAGCTGTGGTTGTAAAGCGAATTTATATTCTTAGTTAACTAACGTCTATCATAACATATTTGGAATAAGGCTACCTTAATTTTTTTTCTAGATTGCTATATTGATATATATATATATATATATATATATATATATATATATATAAGTATTACTTAAACGGAAATATCTGGTAATAAAAATAAATGAAAAAAAGCATGAAAGGTTAAGGATTATTTTTTTTCAACAACAAATAATTTATGGTTTAACTGCTTTGTGTACTATATAAAAACAGAACAAACTTTCAAAATTTCAAAATTTCTTTGATTATCCGTTATAGTTATGTTTGGTTTTAACTCATAAATATTTAAGTTGATTGCCAACGTCACGAATGTACAATAATTTATTTCACACCGCTCCGGGTTGCAGGTAAAGTAACAGGCGTGCAATTTGATCAGAAACGCGTTCTACTTATTCAGGCCCTTTAATTGGGCGTGACGGACCATGTTCCAAATATGTAACAATTATAAGTAGGTGAAGTATAAAAAAATAAAGAACTTGTATGCAAAATAATGCATCTAACAAAAATAATTTGCAAGGTTCTTTCGTGGATGTTGTAATGTGTGGGCAATATTTACTTAATTTTGGTTTTTGGATAAATTAATTCTGGTTTAAAATGTTTTTGTATAATTGATGTAAAAAATTATTTCCTGCCCTTATTAATTAATTGAGCTGTAGAAATAAGTTTATCTGAAAATTTACGTCATCTTTATTAAACATTGCCACTAATTATACTTTTTAACTTCAAAATGGTTTTTGAATTTTGTAATTAATAACGTACCATCCATAACTACATATGTGAGCGATCGGTCACTGACCTCATCTTCAATCCTCCTCGTGATTCCTGCGCCAGGAGGAACATTTACATAATTCTGACTAGCTTATTTAATATAGAACTTCCCTAGTTTTTATTTTTTATTTATCATTCCATGAACATTTTTAAAACAGTGCAGACAATCAGATATCTATCTAACTAAAAAGCATAGCAAAATGACATTTAGTTTTCAAAATACGATTTTTCTTTTAATTTAAGATACATTTTATATAAAACCTACATTTTTAAGTATCAAAACTTTTGTAAATAGTTAACCATTTGGTTAATACCAGTATAAAATTTTTCCTTGGCGTTGTAAGATGTGTAAAATCATTTTGGAAAACTAAAATAATTTTAAAAAATATTGGGTAGTATAATAATTGTTTCTTGAATTTTTATTAAAAATAAAAGGAAAAACAATGAAGTGTATTTTCATGTTAAAAATTAAATATAAATTTTGTCGAATTAGCTAGCGAGACTGTAAAGCCACCAATAAATAGTTTGTAGGACAACTTTCAATGTGTTGATTGATTAGTTTCAATACTTTATTTCGTAATACATGATCTAGTATGGTAAGCTTTAGGATATTTGTAGTTTAAACAAAAGCAATGTTTTAGAGATACACGAATATAGTCACAGAGTAAGTCGAGCACATGGTACTGTGGCGAGGCACACTAAAAGCAATTCTGAGAATTTCTTTCGGTCACGGGATTATCTTTTACCGGTGCCGGTTGTGGGTTGTCTCCCTCTCACGCACGCACGCACACACAGGTAGCCTGACTCCCCTCCGGGAACGGGTTCCTCCACCACGCTACCTGCGAGCTGGCTTCGCCGAGCGGCAGCACGAGACGGTGGAAAACTTTCAGGATTTGCAGAAATTGTGGAGAAGATATCTCGGAATTCAAAGCGATGACTATATGTTTTAAATACATGAATTTCTTCAGAAAAAAATTATCTTTTTTTCTAGACTTGTACTTTTTTTCTGTCATTCTCCTAAGCAGTATAAAATGGCCCCAAAGTTGGACAAGTTGGTGATTTTTTATTTCATATTTTGATAGAAAAAAACAAAAATGTAAAAGTATACAGACAATTCGTGTATTATCTTCTCGTGGGTGAAAAATTTTCAGATTCGTAGTGTCGATTAATAAAGTCCCATCATTATTTTAAAAACATAGTGTTCCGCTAACTTCCGATGCTACTAGGGAGGCCCCTTAAAGGTGCGGTCTCGCCACCTGATTCGGTTCGATGTGACGCGGCCCGGACAGAAAAAAAGTAAGGTGCGAGATAAAAAAAAACCGGGACGGTGGTAATTAACTCTTAAGAATGCGGGCTTAACGAGCCGCCTCCGTTAGCAATCCCCCCCCCCCCCCCCCCCCCCCGACGGTGGTCGCAGGGTGACGCTGCGGAACCGAAGGAAAGAAGTCCTCGTGATCCTTCGGGATTAGGAGTCCTCGCGCGCGCCCCGAAGATCCTGCCTGCGCTCCGCGTCCTTTTCTAGTCCTTCCCCCCTCGTCACTCGTTCCGCGAACAAGCTCAGTCCTCGGCGGTACGTCTGGCGGAGACCCGTTAAGGGGGTGCCTCCCATTTCAGATTATCTTTGAAAGATTTGTGCCATGGGAGTGCATGACTTTATGTAAGCTTTTGGACATACGCCATTGCTAAGCACATGTAGGAATCTCTGTAGAAGAAAACTACAAAAAACCCAAAAGACAAAAACACAAATTAAGCAAAAAAATTGCTGTTTTCAACAGGATATTAACACCACATAATATTCCATAACAGGAATATGGTCAACAAACAAAGAAAAACAAAGAAAATGGACTAACAGAACGAAAAAAAACCCTACAAATGATGACAGCACAAAAACATTAAACCCCAAAAAAAAAAAATCAGCACAACAGTTGAAACGAGACAAAAACATCACGAAACGAAAAGACGAAACAAACACAATAGTTTTCCAAAACATAAGAGAACGAAAAAAAAACCACAAATGATGACAGCACAAAAGTATTGAATAAAAAAAATCAGCACAACAGTTGAAACGAGACAAAAACACGACAAATCGAAAAGACGAAACAAACACAATAGTTTTCCAAAACAGAAACAAGTGACGTTTCGGGAACTGGTATCTGCTCCTGTCCCCAGGCAGAGACGCACATGGTACGAAAACACAGGTGCGAATTTGTGTTTTTGTCTTTTGGGTTTTTTGTAGTTAGTTTACTTCTACAGACATACATGTGCTTAGCAATGGCGTATGTCCAAAAGCTTACATTAAGTCTTCCATTTCAGGTCAAGATTTTATGTTTACAGTAATTACAGATAAACTTGTAGATTTTTTCAATTGTTTAACTTTCAGGTAATGAAAAATATATACACTGCATACTTTTTGCATAATTAGCTGCCAAAGTTACATTTTTAACGTTTTTGGATTGTACAAATAAGGAGAACTTAATTTATTGCAGAACTGAAACTTTTTATGCTCAACTGCAATGCCATTGGCTACTTGAAGAATTGGTTTGAATTTCTTTCAGAAAAAAATTAATTAATTTTACCTGCCATTTCAAAATACTCAAATTTGTTACGATTATGACAGTCAAGAAACATGAAATGAGTTTTTGTGATAGAAATGCAAACCATATCATGAAGTATACAGTGGCATTGCTGTTAAACATAAACAGTTTCAGTTCTACAATAAATTAAATTCTCCGTATTTGTACAACCCAAAAACGTTGAAAATGTAACTTTGGCTGCTAATTATGCAAAAAGGTTTGCGCTGTATATATTTTTAATTTCGTGAAAGTTAAGCAATTGATAAAGTCTAAATGTTGATCAGTGATTAATGTAAATATATAATCATGACCTGAAATGGGAGGCAACCCCTTAACAGCAGTCCCTGCTTCTGACAACTCAGCACTGCGGTCGTCAACACATCTCCTTCGTCTACCTGGCGTAAAGTTTCTGTCGCGTGACTCGCCTTCGAACTTGACAGTCACCATGAGCAGCAAAGCGAAAGATCTTTTATCTCACACTTAAAGGACTACAGCCATGTACACTGTACTTTTTACAAGGTAAATCCTTGGAAAGTCAGTTACTTTGATGAAATGAAAGTTAATTCAAAGCTCTGTCTTGCAAATTTACAAGTGGTAACGTTGGCAACTGAGTTACCAAGGACTATCTTCTTAAAAATTACAAAAACGAAAAAATTTCAGTGCAGGATTAGCGATTTTTCCCGGGTCTTTGAACGTTTATATGATTTTAAAACGGTTACACCAAACGTGGAATATAATCAAATAGGAGAGAGAAAACTTTGCGCTGAAACGAAAACCGAATAAACTCTGAACGAACTAAAAACAAACGGCGGTATAGCTATGCTGCAAACTGGTGGCCAAGTTCAACAACTGGAATCGACCCGGAAAGAAAAAAAAAATTAGTGCCGGATTAGTAAATGTGCCGAATGATTGAGTAAATACCTTCCAGTATGTCAATTTAACTCATTCCTAATTCTTACTTACAAGGGAACATGTGAATTTTGTTTAAAAAATAATAATTATAGCAGTTCTTTACATTTCCGCCAGAGAAGCTTAAGCATCTAACCTCGGAAAAGAGCATATTCGTATGTCCTCGTGTTGCGAACACAAAATATAACGCAGAATTCTTTGAAATAATACCGAGCGTGGTAAATACATGTAAACTGTGTTTACAACTATAGTTCTTGGCGTGAATCACGCGTAAGTTTCCGCACCTTTTTCCAGAATTCGCTGCCGGAGCAGTTACTTCGACTATCAAACCATTCGATTTGAAGAACGAAAGGTTAAAATTATACAATGAAACGACCCTGATAAAAAAGAAAAAAGATTTGAAATACTACTAAATCCCAGATTTGGACCTGATTATCACAGTGATTTTTTATTAAAATACTGCCCATCTTGTTAAAAATTCACCAAACAGTTAATACTATAAAGTTTCCCTTTAGCTTTGCGAACCTTGATGCGTGCCATCCGCCACAGACCGCGGGTTTTTGCGTTGTATGGAATACCTCCTCGTTAAATGGGAGTCAAAATTAAATCCTATTAAAAAGAAATTTTCGTTGAATTACTGAAAGGTCATTTTCAACAGCATGGGATTATTTATTAAAAAAACATTGGTTGTCTGTAAAGTCGGTTTACAGACGATAGTTTAATGTTACAACGTCATAAAAAAACATTGATGAAATGATTGCATACTTTTATGAATAAAATTGAATCATTTTGATTGTATCATCACTATTTTGTATGGATACAAAGAAGAAGTGAAATGAAATCTACGATATAATTGATAAATTTACTTTTATTTGCACTCATTAATTCAAATATGTTTATTACTTTAACGAACAGATTATTTTAACTATAACTTTTATACATGTTTGCTATTTAACTTCTTCCAAACTGTGTTATTCTGTTAAGGATAGGACGATGATAGGAAAAGTAGGAAACGAATGGGAGTGTTTCAAGTTTAATGTGCCTCGAAAAAGTCAAATCGATGGTTCTTCCAATCGAGTGGAAGATAGATAGATGCGTCGCAAGCGTACAATGAGCGTAACAGGACAATGAGCGTAACGGGACAATGAGCGTAACGGGACAATGAGTCATCCTTTTTCGTGCGTGCAGCCGGCGTTCATCGATTTATTAGACGTTGTCACGTCAAAAATTATTAGAATTTATTAAAATAACTGAAAGTTCATTTAAAACAATACGTTAAAAAACAAATAATTGCACAGACTTCAAGGTCCGGGTGCGGACTCAAGAAATTTTTTTTGTAGCTCTTCTTTTTTAAGTTCTAGAGATAGTTTAGAAGGATGTGAGAAAGAGATCGACCCCGTTGATCATATGGTAAGTCTGCCACTGGTTTTAAAAAAAATGATAATGCGAGTAATCGGTGAATAAGCACCGAAGAGCATATTATATTCGTTTGAGAAGGGTGGCAGAGGGTGGAAGAGAGGTATATAAAAAAAACACGAGGTTTCAGTTTTTTTATTATTATTTCCCTCCCTTAGCCGCGTGACGTGTTGTTCAGCCCCAGGACGTGCCGGCAATCTAGACCAGAAGTCGCGGACGCTCCGGAAAAAAAAAAAAAAAAATCCCCGCAAGTACTCTCGGACCGGGCAAACTTTTGATAGAATTCCTCTCTCCGACTTTTGCGCCCGGGACTTTTCATCTCTTCTTCCATTTTATTCCTGCCCGTTTTCCCCCCACACCCTTCCACCCTCTAGGACCGAGAGTACAGCTCTTCCCCCCCACCCCCCCTGCGTCACCCCTCGTCGGGGACTGCTTTCAGGCGCGCGATCCCCTCATGGTCGGCGGAGCCGCTCCCTCTGTTTATGGCATTTCTTCAGTTTCTCCTCGGGTGGTTAGTGCGAAAACAGCCAGCCCCCTCTTTCCCCCTCTTGCGCCTACACATCACTGTTTCATTCCCCCCCCCCCCAACCCGCCCACCACCCCACACCATCCTTCGTTGATTTTCCAGTGCCGCTTGTTTTATTTTCAAATCAGCTTCAGGACTTTTTGGAAAACAAATTTTGTTTACCTCGAAAAAAAAAATACAATACAATATTTCTCACAGCAATAAAATAGAAGAGAGAAGTTCTGACAACAACATTTTTATAAATCTGTATTTTGCTTCTAAAATAAAAATATTACATTTTTATTTAAATAAATGGTTACAAAAAATTTTTTCTCCCTTTGTTTAAATGACTGTAAGTATGTACGTGTAGGTGTGTTTTTGTTCAAAAAAAAAAGTTTAATGAAAGGAATGGGTTTTGACGTCTGGTCGGCATTAACCTCGTTGGAGACGACAAAAGGTGAGGAGAGGCTAGCGGAGCGCCAATGGAATGAGCGGACTGAGGATGACGGGAGTACCCCGAGAAAACCCACCACCACACGGCGAGTCTCCCACGTTTCAAATAGCTAGGAATTGAACCTGTGTCACACTTTGTGGAAGCAAGTCACCTTGCTATTCCCCCACCTTGGCCGCTAGAAGTGCAGTGATGTTTTTGTAATTATTATAATCAATACTTATTTTAACGTGTCTAAGTTAAACAAAAAAAATTACCTTCATTACATTTTCTTAGTGTGAATGAGTACAATAATGTCACTCGCAGCTAAAGTCTTGTTAAGGATAAAAGTTTCTTCCGTCTAATTTTTTTCGTGTCCTTTTTTTATTAAACAGGTAACGTTGAATGTTTCGCAATTAAGAATACTCCTCCCTGGCATTTTTTAAATTTTGTTTTCTCTATTAATTAATTTTTTTGTTTGCTAAACTAGAACCAGATTTAATGAGCAAGATGTTACGAAGACAAGAATTGTGTTTCTACGTAGCCCTTAATAAAAATGCTACGGTGGGTTGAAAACAGTCTCTACGCTTGTTTGGCCCTCACAAGCAAGTTATGGCCAGATGAATCTTTAAGAGAACAGCAGCGAACTTTGAAGTAGTCTATTTTTGGAACTGTCACATTACATTCTCTACATTATCCACTGAACTTTCAATGATTAACGTATTTCTCTCTCCGGAGATGCTGTTGAAAAGTAATTATCGGACAAAACATAATGTACACTAGCTGTGAATTGGACCATTCACAAGTAAGCATTCTAGAAGAAGTTTGAAAATTGTCAAGTTTGTTGCAATGTTAGTTTGTTAATGGACGCGAGAGCTAATTGGATTAAGGAATTTATTCGAGTCTACGACTTGAAGTTGTGGAAGTAATGGATAACATCTCTAATTAATTTTACACCCGCCTTATCCAAGATCCGATTAGATTCGAACGAAATGGTCATTTCCTTAAAACCAATTAGAATTTAGCGTAGGTGTCATTTGTTAAATCCCACTGTAAATTTTGGCACTTGATTATGACGTTATTTCATTAGCTAGAAAACTTTATTTGTGTTATTTTCTTTCATACTATTAATAAAGTAAACTTATTGTTTAAAAAATGAAAAAAAAAAACAGCTTTAAACGTTGAATGAACAAAAATTTAATGTAAAATTTAAATATTTTGTCCAACAGTCAAATAATGAACCAAAACTCTGAATACCTAAAAGCGTGGGGTGTTTGCTCTCTTCTTTCAATTTCGTAATGACTATATCCTAAAAGTAGTGCTAGAAAAGTTAAGACAAATTATATCAAGCACCCCACTACTAATTTTAAGTTTATTAGTGTTATTAAGTTCAAATAGTAATGACTATATACTGAAATATTTGTAATGACTATAACTTTAATTTTTCATATTGACTAAATCCTAATTTAAAATTAGTGACAGAAAATAAATTACAAATCACATTATTATTATTGATAGAAAATTTTAAACAACTTATATCAAGCACCGAACGCTATTAGTTGTACGGAGTTGTGCCTTATTTGGCTCTTAGATAAAAAATTTCCTTTTAATTTAATTTTCTTTACTTTTTAGTTGATTCAATGATAGTAGCGTGTTTTTAGTTTGATTTAAGATAAGTTTATTTCATTCTTTTTAGTTACAAAATTAAAACAAAATTATACAAGTAATTGAAACGAATTAAAAATACTAAATATGAGTGATTTAAGACTATTTGGTAAAACGAAATTATTTATTACAGTTAAATTTAAATTAATTGTCAATGTTCACGTAATCGAGTCATTTCAGCTAATGCGTCAATATTACATGAACCGTTTTATGTTATCTTAGAGAAATCAAGTTCTTCTACTTGGAGACCATCCAGTGACTTTACGCGTCTAAGAGCTATATAAGCCTGTGCGGCAGCAAAGAGACGCGATTCCAAATTGATAACTGCATAAAACTACAGTGCATCCTTGCATTTTATGCACGGTAGATGCCCAACTCTGTAATAATGACAACATTCGCCTTTCAGCAGTAGTAAGTATAGCTGTATTTTGTTGGAAACTGTATGGATATTGGTTTAGTTACCTGAACACCATCTGTGTCGAAATCAACCCGGGCTGAAGGAATGTTCGTATTGATCACGCCGGAAGAGTGGCCAGATAATTTCTAATATAGTACCCATATTACCTTTTACAAGATCTTTACTCACGTCAATATTTGACTTTAACATTATTTTAGTTCCGACGACAATTCTAAATTATAACCTGTTTTATTGATATCATAGGGGATAACAGAATCCAAATTATTGTTACCCATAATTCATGTAGCATCAACAATCTGGTCTTGTACTTATATATATATATCCCGTTTCTGACGTGATAACGTCTTATAAATCTATGAACGCTGGCTGCACGTACGAAAAAGCATGACTCATTGTCACGTTCCACCTGAGCCTAGCATGCAAGAACCGGCCAACCACCGTGCGAGAAAATCTTCTATAATATCAAACAGGTTAAGGCGGGATTTTTAACTAATTGCTCGTGATTATATTTAAACAAATATTTAAATTAAATTTGCATAAACAGTAAATAATATTTTAAAATTAAAAAGTATGCAATTTTTCATCAATGTTTTCTTATGACGCTATCACGTAAAATTATCGTCCATAAACCGACTTCACAGACAACCCCCTTTTTTTTTAAATAATGGAATAATTTATGATTGGGATTGTCCACTTGCTCGTAATTTGGGTAAATTCTTAATGCATTCTCAATCAAGAATTCATTGGTAGCATCTGTAGCAACGTTTTCTAAGAGTATTGCAAGGAGCTAAGAGGTCAATTCTCGAACAATTTTGAGTATTAATAAATGTATTGTCTCATTGTTTCCGCGTGCTTTGTTTAAGTTCGATTAGCTTGAAAAGTCGTCATTTATGTGTAGCTGGCTTCATATGTTCAGGTTTGATGAAAAAAAAAACTTGTTTCCCTTGCACAAGGTGGCAGGTGTATTAAATCACCAAATAGTAATTTATTTAAGCCCTCTAAAAAATCGTTTGGACTTTTCAGTTTGCGGTAGATGAGAGTCTATAATGCTAAGTATCTCATAAGGAACCATATAAATCTCATCTATGAAAGGAAATTGAACGTCTTGCCATAGTTGACGCAATTCTCTTGAGTATTTAAGAATAAGAAGTGGCATGTTTATTTATGATGACTATCTTTCTGTAACAATAGTTTCAGAAGAGAGTGTTATGTAGATACACCAACTAATCTTGCTGCAACTCCAGTAAGAACACCTACTTTAACTACTGATTTTCCATAACAATGGTTAACTTGATTTTTCAACAAGTTGAATATGAAAGTTTTACCTGTGCCTGCTCCAACTGTTACAAAAATTCTCTCTCGTTTTTCTCCATTAAGCTGATTCTTTATACAATCTATAATAAAATTGAATAACTGTCTCTGATCTACATTCATGGCTTGTCATGCCATTTGGAACAGCTTGTTATCCATAAATACTGTATATCAAGCTTTTCACGTATTCAGTGAACGTAATTTTTCGTCTTACATGACATTTTAAACTCTAAAAAAATTATGAGAATACAAACTGGTTACAAAAAAAGGAGCAATTTTTACCTACTAGCAGAGATTTATTGCCATGGTCAATTTCAAGTGAACCAGTATGCGAGTTCAACGAAAAATTTTGCACAGCTTCTCTTAGTCGCGAGATATCGCGACTTGGATCTTTGCAAAACACTTTTGCGTGCGTCATTCTCGCAGCAGAGAATGTAATATCTAGAGTTGCCAACTTCTGGCTTCTTTGGAATTGTTAGTTTTTTTTTGCGCTATAGATATGATTTTCCTGCTTCAGAAAACAACCAAACTCGAGAATCGACGAAAGTTTACAACCAAATATTGTGTAAGAGTTTTTGATGTTTGAGTT
The DNA here is from genome assembly GCF_032445375.1 of Bacillus rossius redtenbacheri. Taxonomy (NCBI): domain Eukaryota; kingdom Metazoa; phylum Arthropoda; class Insecta; order Phasmatodea; family Bacillidae; genus Bacillus; species Bacillus rossius. Next base: position 73,018,297 of record NC_086333.1, read on the forward strand.
TTTAACGTACAACAACTAGACCTTTCGAACTTACCCCTAGAGATGTAGTGGGAAAAATTTGTATTGATACATTCTTTGTAAAAAATCTAACCCCATATTTTCCCGAAAAACTATCTTTTTTTTTCCAACACCAAAATAATACACAATTTAAGATAAGTTGATATGCTAAGACAATAGTACAATATTTTTTTTATACTATAGTCTGATCGCGTGTACAGTGTTAAGTGTGTATTTGTCCTCACATACGAAATTTTTATACCAACTGTAAAATATAGGTACACCACTTTGAAGTTAAACAAAGTGTTTAGAACTGTGATGTATGCCCGTATGTATAGTGCATTTTGTGTTTCTTGGCCACCCAGTGGTTAACTTTTTTTTCTACTGTTTAAAATTTTTTTATTTTATCATTCGTAAAATTTATTATTGTGTTTCTGTAAAAGTATAACTCAGAAAACTCTCCTGTTTGCAGAATATTTAATGGCGAGTTACAAGAAAAATTTCTCCAAAAAATACTTCTCTGAAAAACCAGAATTTATACTTATCACTCGCCACACCTCCTCGCGCCACCCGACTCCTTAAGAATCCGGGAAATTCTAATACCGATGTTAGCATGGAGAGCTGGGGCTTAAAGTGAGTGCTCTTTGCTGAATATGAAGTCGGGCCGGAGAAGTCAAGTTTCCTGACAGTGTACAAGAGGGAAGGAAGGACGTTAGAACGTAAGCACAGCTGAGATGCCGGTGCCAACGACAGGGTGACTATTGTCAGTATTCGTGAGCCCTGTCGACAATCGCGCGATTCTTCCTCCTCTTTACCACCGTTTGGGGGGGGGGATATTCGGGGGCGTCGGACAGCAATAGGGGTGGACTTGGGGTTGTGGTGAAGGAGGTTGAGGAAGCCACGCCGATAAGATGGTAAGGGAAGTTTGCGCTCACCCCTCCCACCCTCCGAAACTCCCCTCTTACCATCCCCCTTTCTCCTTGGGGCTTCCACAGCCGTTGATAAAGTCCTCGTTAGCGAAGCCTCTCCCCTCCTCCCTTTTCCAACCCTTTCCCTTCGAAAGGGGTGAGGGAATTATCGCAGCAACCTTAAACTCGGCGAGCAAAATCCCGCAACTTCTTGCGCCCTTCCGAGTAACTCCCCCGTTGCGGAAAAAGTAGAATTCTCCCTCTCTCTCTATCTCTCCCCAAGATTTTGCGGGGATCTACGTCAATGCGCTACGAACTTCGGCGTAGCCGAGTGTGAACCAATAATTGTGGCGAAGGCGTGCTCTAACCTTTTGGGAACTTGAGCTATGATGACCTGTAAAAAAAACTATAACTAGAATGAACTTTGTAACCCGGAACATTATAGAAACCGACAGTGGGAAAAATAAAACTCAAAATAAATAAATTTCAAGCAACAGAATTCTATGTAGTTATCATAGCAACAAACGCTTTATCTACCGTGTTAATATCAGAAATATGAATTTATTTATCAGGACTGATAACTTCTGAGGCACAATTCCATTATTTTTTGATTTAAATAAATTAACTGTAGTAAAAAATAACAAACGAGTAGCGTGAATTCTATCATATTATTATAACACTAACTTTTACGTTCACCTGAAGGTCAGCGTTTGTCGAGGAAAATCTAAAGTCTTGGTTCTTTCAATCTGAATTCGGTTTTCTTTTGCGTCCAAATAACAACTTATGGAAAAATTCTATGGAGGGTTGGTCTGCCAGTATCTTTTATCATAAAACCTAATAATACAAACATACCAAGAAAAAATACGTTTCCTGCAAGAAAAAACTTGAAAGAACGCTACTAGGTTACTTTTCTCGCCAGAGAAATTCGTGTGTTGCACAATGTGAGCATTTTCCAAAGACAGCAAAGAGAGAAATCAAGCTTATGGATAATGCGTGTCTTGTATATTCGTGTTGTTGGTGGTCACCTGTAATATTTTTTTTTTACATTGGAATTATTTTCAATATATAATTAATCTTTCTCATTGCAGTTTACAAAACGAGGTTAATTCCACAGTATTAGAAATATTTACTTTGGAAGCATGAAAAGCAATAGTTTCAAGGAGAATATATCTATGAATGAATAAAAAATGGAAAAGAATGATTGATATCTGTTTCCCGTACCCTAATTAAGACGTCCATTAGCTGAAGCCTGAGAAACTCTCTGAAAATGGACTATTGTCAGGCTGCGAAATTGCAGGGATTAATGAGCTTTTTGATCGGCAGATTTGAATGGGTGACATTTTAAAACTTTCATGACATTCAGACAGTAAAAAATATAAAAAGGTATTGTGCCTTATATATTGTGCCAAACCATTTTGCGTTTAAATTTAAAAAATTACACATTATCTATAAAAATAACACTATCTTGAAAAATATATACAATTTCAGTAAGGTTAGGAATTGAAATGGATAGAAAGCATTGTTTGGCTGAAAATCGCAGTTTTAAGAAGTAATTTTTGGAACCATAAAGTAAAAATTATTGACTCGTAAAATTACAAGAGTCATACTTTTTACAGTAGTAAAGTAATAAATAAGTAAACATTTTTAAAAAATCTAATAAGCGATGTTTTAATAAATTTGAATGAATAGGTGAAAAAATGTTTTAATACTAGCCTAATAACAATGAATAGCAAAGAAAATAAACCGAAGTATGCAAGTTGAGTAAGGTTTCGTTCCCAATGCAGGAAGATATAATGAATCCTCCTATGGTGTGTCAGAATGTCTGTAGTGACTGCATTTTTGATGTGTAAATATTTTAGCTCCCAGTATATGGCATTTGGTAGGAGTAATTTCATGAAATTGGAACGGATTTCGATGAACGGAAATGTGACACACAGAACGTGGACCTACGTGTAAAAAATTAAACCGTTGTATAATCCCTTTCGTAAACATTATAGAACATACATCACGTATTGGAGTGCCAATAGAAAACTTTATGATAGAGAAACTGCCCAGTGATATATTTTTTGAACAATAATAATCATAGTAAAAACTAACCTCATGTTTTAAATTAGAAAGCTGGCATTAATATGATTATGATTTGTATTCACCTTGCAATACGTAAATGGGCTCAAGCACTGTAGTTAAGAGCGCGCATATGATGGACTCAAGGGACGTAATTCTAATCTCGTCACTGGCATCGTTCTTTTTTAAAACTTTTTTGATAAAATTAAAAAAAAAATGTATAATAAAGTTTTATCAGCTGATTGTAGTAAATATTTACAGAATGACTTCAGTTATTTAAGCAAAAACATACATACATATACTTACTATTATTATAAGAGTTTAAAAAGCTCATTTCAATATTGTAGTAATGCCATAGAAGTATAACTTCTAGCACAAGCGAAAACTTTAAAGTAAAAAAAAAAAACTTTTAGTGAATTTTACCAAGGTGGACATTATTTTAATAACATTATTCTCGAAAAGTTTATTTGCAACGTGAAAGAACACGAGAACACATGAATTTACTCGTTACCCGATGTTTAAAGGTTTACGCATCACTGGTAAATACTGAAAGCCTCACTTTTTTTTTTGACGTGACAACGTCTAATAAATCGATGCAATGTGGTTTTCATTGCTTATTAAAACAACAATTTCGGGAATATAGGTTAATTATTCTTGCATTTTAAAAATCTGATTACTATTATAATTTCAAGTATTTATTATTTTATTATTAAAATAAAATTGATTCAATTTTATTCATAAAAGTATGCAATCATTTCATCAATGTTTTGTTATGAGGTTGTCACGTTAAACTATCGTCCGTAAACCGACTTAACAGACAACCAATTATTTTTTTTTCAGCGAAGCTCGGAGTCTACGGAAATCGCTAAGGAAACGAGAATGAAATCCTCATCGTCCACGAGGGTGTTTCAGTTTCCTCATCTCGTCGGGAGGGGTATTCGCCGGCAACCCTTACTTCTTCCGCCCTTACAGTCTTCCCCTGACGATAGTTGGGGAGTTATCCCCACGAGCGCCGTCGGGTCATTATGGAAATTGTCACCGCGGGGGAAAATGACGAAGGGGGAAGGGGAGGGGGGCCGGTTCACTCCAAATAATGGCGGCCGACCCTTCTTCGAAAACCCTTAAAGCATTGTTAATGTCCTCGCTAAATACCGCTTCCCCCCCAGTCGGGTCTGGAACAAAGCCGCGCCGACCGAGAACCGAGACCAGCCGCGAATTGCGAGCTGAAGAAGAGATGAATAAGCGGGCGGAAGACGAAGAGGAGGACGCGAAGAGGACGTGGCGGGAAGATAAGCGACGGAGTTTGATGTTCCGAAACGGGGTCTGGTTGAAGAGGGAAAAGGAGCGAAAGGTAGGGGGGGGGAGGTCACATACGGTCGAACTTTTCGGTTGAGAATGTATACAGCTGACGGTGCTCGGCTTCGAGCTGGCTGTTATTTCTTCCCTCCTCCTTTCGTATGTCTTTCCGATACGACTGTAGTTTCACGTTCGGCTTATCGGCATTTCGTGGTCAGCAGGGACGGTGTTTGCTGAAACGGTTAAGTTTGAAAACATTTATCTCATTTTGACGTGACAACGTATAATGAATCGATGAACGCCGGCTGCACGCACGAAAAAGTGTCCCGTTACACACATTGTCCCGTTACGCTGTGTCCCGTTGCGCTCATTGTACGCTTGCGCCGCATCTATCTCTCTTCCACTCGATTGGAACAACCATCGGTTTGACTTTTTCGAGGCACATTAAACTTGAAACACTCTCATTCGTTACCTACTTTTCCTATCATCGTCCTATCCTTAACAGAATAACACAGATTGGAAGAAGTTAAATAGCAAACATGTGTAAAAGTTGTAGTTAAAATAATCTCTTCGTTAAAGTAATAAACATATTTGAATTAATCAGTGCAAATAAAAGTAAATTTATCAATTAAATTGTAGATTTAATTTAACTTCTTCTTTGTATCCATACAAAATAGTGATAATTAAATAAAAATTATTCAATTTTATTCATAAAGGTATGCAATCATTTCATCAATGTTTTGTTATGACGTTGTCACGTTAAACTATCGTCCGTAAACCGACTTTACAGACAACCAATTTTTTGTACACATTTTTAAACTTGACAACTTGAAATTTGTCATATATTCTGCAGTATTATAATAATCTTCCATTACTTCACTGATTTTATTAAAAAAATATTTTCTCGGAAACGATTTAAAAAAGAAAATTTAATGGTTGAATTTAAAATTACACATTTTCTCAGGTAAAGCTGTCAAGACATTTCGATTTATATTTATGATTATTCGCTAATCTTGTACACAGTTCTTGACTAACATTTTACTGTAACTTATAAGAAAATTTTGAGAGTGATTAATCGTTCTCTTTCCTACAACATTATCTAGGATGTGTCTCCTTATAATAAAAGTGAAACAAACACATAAAACTGAGATGACAATTTTATTCGTGTAACACAAAACCTAGGAATAAATTCTTTTAAGAATTTTAGTTGGATTTAATTTCGAAGCTACGTCAAGCCCCGTATTCTTATACCCTGCTTTTCTAACTTAATACTGCGTCCAGGTAGTTGTAATATCAAGAACTGCACAAATTTAAGAACAAAATTACACCATTAGGCAATCAGAAATATATATATTTTTTTACAGCTACCCACTAAACCGCACAGATAAATTGGCTCGAACGGATATAGCTGACGGGAAACAACGGAAATGAAATAATAATAATAATAATAACTCGAAACCCTTACAGAGCTCTTTCCCTCCCCCCCCCCCTCTCCCACTGGGTGTTTTTCCCAGGGGGCATTTTCTTTATCGTTAAGCTCAAATTGCGGATTACCGCGTGACCCCTACGGGACGCTGGATGGATACGCGGCTTGGATGCGCATGCGCACTCTTCCAGCAATCCGCGGGCCCCGCGAAACCCACGGCCCATCCATCTTCGGTACCACGGTTCTGCTCTTTTCCTTTTTGTTTTTGCCTTACACCGATTATCTTCGTTTCTCGTCCATCACGCTTCTTTACGTCTCACGACAGGAGGTTTTATATATATATATATATATATATATATATATATATATATAATTTTCTTGCAGGTAAGATAACTTCAGATTTAAATAATGTATTATTGTTATTTCATTGATAAGAATTAATTTAAAATTGAAAAAATTTAGTTATTATAAAATTTTTAAGTGTCTTTGTCACGTGTTTGTGTTTGTGTTGTCCCTTTTTTTTTCGTTGAGTTTATCATTGTGTTTTGTAAATGTTATTGTTATTTCTTTATGTAATATTGTTAAGTGCCCACCTGTTAAAGGCTTTGACTTTTGGTAGGCACTCAAATAATAATAAATAAATAAATAAAATACATGTGTGTGTGTATTTCTGCCAATTTCTGTCATTCTTGGGCCTAAATTTTTTTTTTTTAATAACCAGAAGCATCGCACCGTGGTTGGCTTGGAATCGCCGGAGAGGGTCGGATTTTAATATTTTTTTTTTACTTCCCTCATTCCTTTTTTTTTTATTCGAAGGGAGTCTCCCCGGATATCTTTATCAAAGGGGCCCTCCTCATACAAACACACCCTTTCATTTTTTTGTTTTGTTTTGGCATCCAGAGCTCGGCCCTTGCCTCTGCCCGCCCCAACCCCCCTCCATCCTAGAGCCGGGTGGACATTAACGTGCTGGGATCAGTCAGTCGGCAGACGCTTCTCCTGGCTTCCCTGGCTTCAGCGGCCGGCGGAGAAACTCCACTCGATTCCCCCCGGCGTGAGGTGAAGTCTTCACGGGCCGTGCGGTTGGGGGGAAAAGATATTCCGTTTCAGGTGCCGGAAAAGTCAGAAAGCACAAAACGAAAAATAATAATAATAAATGCGGGGTGGCTGTGTCATGGACACGGCCGTGTGTTGTACGTGAATACGTGTACGTAACAGGTAATAAATACTTTCTATAGAAAATATAAAATACTATGTTTTTTTTTATTTTAACACCATATATATTCATTGTATCTATTTTACACTAACGTTTTATGTGTGCAATCGATAGATTTTGACGAGAACTGACGATTGAAACTCAAACGAACGTTGTAGCCTTTTTCGAGTCAAAAGTCATACTAGATGTAAATCTCGAAACGCAGCGAAATGACTACCAAATGGCGGTGCTTCCCCCTCCACCGCGCGCGATGCGATACAGCCCTCACTTAGAGTAATGAATTCTTTGATCCTTTAGCTATCCATTGTTGTAATTAAATTGTGGTTGGAGATGATGAATATGCATCTGCAACACCAAACTGTATCCCCCGATTTGGTCATCATTCGTTTTTTGAATTGCCTCCCACTATGGAAGTAATTTTAAAGTCGTATTCAATTCAAAAACTAACGTGTATTTCAGTATTCGCCAGTCATGTGAGAACATCACCCAAGGTAACGGGCGGATTCATAATGTGGTCATGTCACAAACGTACTTATGATGTGAAAATCGGAGTCGAAATTTAACGTGGAATTCTTAATAATAATTCAGTGTGGTGAATATACGCAAAACGTGTTTTAAACTACAATTCTTGACGCGAATCACACTTAGTTTCCGCACTACTGTAGCAGCTATGTTTAATATAGAATCATTCGATTTGCAGACCAAAAGGTTGAACAATATAATGAATCTGCTCCGATAAAAGCGTAAAAAGACTTGAGCAAAATACTAAACCCCGGCTTTGGAACTGATATTTGACAAGGTATTTGATCATAAATATAGTTAAAAAAACTAAAGAAACATGCTTTTGAAGATTATCAAACTAAAAAGTAAAAAATAATTTTAAAATTAAATTTATGACAATAGTATATAAGCAATACTAGTATAAATGAGAAAAAAGCATGGGGCGCTTAATATTCAAAAAATATGGCACAAAGCGCCTCAAGCTTTTTTCTCATTTATACTAGTATTGCTTATATACTACTGTCATAAATTTAATTTTAAAATTATTTTTTACTTTTTAGTTTGATAATCTTTAAAAGCATGTTTCTTTAGTTTTTTTAACTATATTTATTTTTAACTTTTTAGTTTGATATTCTTTAAAAGCATGTTTTTTGAGTTTTTTAAACTATATTTATGTATAATTATCATAGGGAAATGAGTTACCGACACTACCTATTACCATCTGAGATAACTATTTGGAGTTGCAACGTCACAAAGAAATGGTAAAGTCTCTACGAATCATTTGCAGTTAGATGTATGGATATAATATTAGAATTTACCGGGGAAAAAAAACATTTTTTTTTTCGGCGTGGCCGGGAGTAGAACCCACGATCTTTGAATCCGAAAATTGACGTCACAGAAGTCGCGCACCTTAGACCGCTCGGCTAACGAACGTAATGAAATGGGTGGGACATTTTACCGTGATGAGTCACTCACTCTTAGTCGAAAGAGTTACAGACGGACAGACAGAGTTACAGACGGACAGACAAACATACAGGTGAAGCTAATATAAAGCATGTAAAAATAGCGCCCATCTTGTTGAATTACACTAAAAAAAACAATAAGTTGATATTTTAACGTTACCGCACGTCTTTATTAACTTTGGTTCGCGCGATCCATCACAGATGGCAGTACCGTGGTTAAACATTCCCCTTCCATGCGACTTCCATTCCATTCACGAAATGGACACGTGCATAGAGCGCAAATCATTCCAATCATTCCATTTTGTCGACCAGTATGTCCATTGGCTGAAAGTGAAAAGAAAAGCAGAAATTAATTGCACACTCTAGCGTTTTTTTTGAGTGGCATGCAGCTTGTTGAAATGATTACAAGTTAAGGGAAAAAAAATTGGGGTCATGTGACTTGAAAATAGTTCCTCCTATTCCCCCTCCCTTTTTTTACAAGCGTTTCACAAAGGACGCTTTATTATATCAGATTTACGAGTCCTGCCCTTTACCCATGGGTAGAACATCTTCGCTCCTTTTTTTCGTCGTATGAACCCACTGGCGTCGCCGAAGGCAAGGATAATTATTTCCAGCGTTGTTTCTGTTCTCTCTCTCTCTCTCTCTCTCTCTCTCTCTCTCTCTCTCTCTTTCCCTCTCTCGTCCCACGCCCGCCGGAATGAGGACTCGGTTAACGGACAGGGGTGGAGAAGGAAACAGACGGACGGAGGGATGAAGAGGCATAGCGTGGAGTTGTTCAGCGACGGGAAATGGCACAGCGACCACCGCCTACAAGGATGCGTGTGTTTTTTTTCACCGCACCAAATGAGTCCAGAGGCTGGAAGTTGTGTTCAGTACGCAGCAGCCTTAACGAACGTACGTCTCCGGGCGGGGACATAAAACCCCTTTCCTTTCCTCCAGCACGAACCTTTTTTTTTTTGGTGGTACAGTGGCGAGCGGAGAATTCGAGCGCCCCAAACCCACATTACATACGGCCGCTCCATTAGAACACTATTCCACGAAGCAACCATCTCCGTCTTTGCGCGTTGGACCAGAGTCGAAATAAAGCACGCAAACACTTTACCGATTCAAATGAAACCAAATATTTCACGTAAACAATGACATTTTCACCATGCTTTTATTAGCTTGACCTGTATGAATAAATGGATTATGTAGAACCATTTTTACAGTCAATTTTTACCCACGTTTCGTCGTCCGAATGTGTTGAAATTTTGCATACATGATATAAAGAAACTCTTACAACACAATATTTTTGTGACTTAAGACCTTAGTGTCAAGGCTGAGAGAGGGGTCAGAGGGTCAAAAAAAAACATTATTTTCGAGCTACGGATATAACCACGCTTTTTGTGAATCCATGAGGTCAGAGCATGGTGGTAATTTGCCCCGGGGTCGACTGTGCCCCTAGGGGGAGCCCATGATTAACAACCCAAAATTTATAAAATTTTAAAATTTAATGCTTTTTAATTTAGAGTGTTTCCGATACAAAAGGTCGAGTTATGGTGGAAAATGTGCTTGTGAAGCAGGGAGGGGGGGGGGGAGGGGGGTGCGCGAAGCGTAATGCCTTTAATTTCAAAATATTTTTTAATGCATTCTTTTCCATTTAGAGTGTTTCTGAGATCGGATTATGGTGGAAAATGTGCCTGGGGGTTGACTCCTCCCTCGGAGGGGGGAGGGGTTATGACCTTAAATTTAAAAAATTTAATAAATATATTCTTTTTTGATTTGGAGTGTTTGATCTAATAGTCACTGGATGGTCTCCAAGAACTTAAGTGCTATAAGATAACAAGAAAAGTTTTAAACAAGAAAAGTTCCATGTTATGTTGACGCATTAGCTGAAATGAGTATATACGTGAAAATTAATGAATATTTTTAAGTTTACTGCAGCAAATAAAGACTTTAATGACTCATATTTAGTATTTTTAACTAGTTTTAATAACTTTTTTCAATATTTATATTATATTTTGAGACCAAAAATAATTAAAAGATACTATAGTTCAAAATAACTATAAAAAAAACAGTTTTTATCATTAAATGAATTAAAATGAACCAAATAAAATTAAAATTAAAGATTTTTTTTCCAACAGCCAAACTCTGTGTAACTAAAAGATTGGGATGCTTAATTTAATTTGTCTTAAATTTTCTTTGATTATTAACAATATGATTTGTAATAAATTTTCTATCACTAATTTTAGGATATATCAATACGAATATTTTAGGATATAGTCATTATGAAAATTTCAGGATATAGACATTACGAAAAAGACTATATGATCTTTATAACCATAATTAACTTAAAATTAGTAATGGGGTGCTTGATATTTTTTGTCTTAAGTTTTCTATCACTATTTTTAGAAAGCAGTCATTACGAGAATGTATATATTTCATTCCTGTCGAAAATTTTAGGGTATAGTCATTACAAAAATGACAATATGTACTTAATAACAAAATTGAACTTTCAATTAGTAAAGGGGTGCTTGATATCATTTCTCTTAAAATTTCTATCACTAATATTAGAATATAGATATTATGAAAATTTTAGGATATAGTCATTATATAAATTAAAACAGAGAACACACAATTTTAGTTGTACACAGTTGTGGTACATTATTTGGCTTTTGAACCAAAACCTTTAATTTAAATTTTTTTTTATTTTTAGTTCATTCAACGATAAAAGCGGGTATTTACAGTTTTTTTAAACAATAATTTTTTAATGTGAATCTAAATAGATTCACGTTTCCTGTTTCACAAGAGACCTGGAATAAATAAATAAGACTGGAATCTTCAACACCTTATCTCTTCTTCAGCCACCAATTGATTAATAACTTGCTAACATTCGCCTATGCATTCCAATTGCGTGTACAGTATGCCAGAATCGTGTGCAATTATTTCTTAATTAGAATAATATATAAGTACAGATGGATAGTCACGAAATGAAAACAGAGCAGTGACTGAATTGATAGCTTAAGAATCAACTGAAATGTTTACAACGCTTCGCCACTTGTGAATGAAAAAAAATCCATGCTCTCGCTCGCCGGGAATTTGCCAGTGACTTTAGAGGACAGAGCAACACAATGTATTACTTCTAGAACGGAATTGAGATTAAACAATTACTTCTTATGGCTGAGTCCGTGTCTTCTAAGGGTATTAAATAGTTCTGGAGGTAAGCGATTGTGAACGTTCGTCAGGGACACTATTTTATCAGGGAAAAAAATTAATCTAAATTTTACTTCACAAACTACATTATTTTTGTAGCAAAATTGTATCAAAATTCTTGAGTTGGTATTTGCATAATGCTGTGACAAATTTGGAGACTGACAGGCAAACAAAATTTAAAATAATTTTTTTTTTACCTTGGTAATGTTTACTATAACAACATTCAAAAGTATTTGAAAACTTGTTTTTAAACTACAGACACGACTGTATTCTAGCTCTATTACATGTTTGCGTTTATTGAGGGTTGCACAATTAATAGAAAAAGTGTTTTTTGTTACAGTCTTAAGCCAAATTTAATGATTTTTTTATACATAAGGTATCACAATTATTCTTCGCCTCTTCATTTACTGTCATATCCAGATGCCATTGACTGCTCGAAAAGATTTTCCCGCAGCCGACTGTAAAATCTGTTGACTGCGTGTAAAACATTATATTAAATTAAGGTTTTTTTTTTCTCCTGAAAATTCGTAGCAATATCTCTCTTGCATCTAAAGTTTCGCATCAAATTTTCTCAACAATAAAAAAATGGTTAGTCCATATGTGGTGAGAAACTTTGTGACCAAAAATTTAATGTACGAGGGCTACCGAAATAAGTTCGTAGGTTAAATTCCTTAATTATTAATAATGATGAGAAATTAAAAAACAAAATACCAGCCCGGCGTGGAAGACCGGGTCTTAAGGATTTTGAGAGGGGGTGGTTGTAGCGGCTTCACAGGGACCTTTCTGTAATTAACAGGGTGGGCGGTATCTTCCCCCCCCCCCCCCCCCCCCTGTTCAACCGCTGTGCCACGTGCGGTCGGGACAGACCAAGGACTTCGAGCAGGGTCCAGGGACCTCGGAAGGACCGAAGGGTTGGAAAAAGACGCCGACTTGATTACCGCGCTAATAGGCTTCGTCCTTGGTGCTCCTCTGCTCCCTTCTTCTCGGCGGTGCCTGGATCAATCTCCTCCCCTTCCCACTTTCTCAACGCTTCCCTTTACCACTCTGAGGCGACCCGAATGTGGAACACCTCGATTCCACACCCGGGGAGAGAATCATACGCAAATTTTTCAAAACCCACCCGCAACCCGATAAAGAAAAGGGGGGTTGTCTGTAAAGTCGGTTTACGGACGATAATTTTACGTGATAACGTCATAAGAAAACATTGATGAAAAATTGCATACTTTTTTTAATTTTCAAATATTATTTACAGTTTTCGCAAATTTAATTTAAATAATTTATTTAAATATAATCACGAACAATTAGTTAAAAAAAGCCCGCCTTAACCTGTTTGGTATTATAGAATATTTTCTCGCAAGGTGGTTGGCTGGTTCTTGCACGCTCGGCTCAGGCGGAACATGACAATGAGTCATGCTTTTTCGTGCGTGCAGCCGGCGTTCATCTATTTATATGACGTTATCTCGTCAAAAAAATTACCCGCCAGCCTATCCACCCAATCATGTCACCTCATTGAATCTTGTCCTTCAACAATTTCTTCGTTAAGTATGTCCGGTAATCATTAATTCGGCCTTTGGCTGTTTTACAATTGGTACGTGATTAAATATTTACCCTAAATAAATTCTGAATTAATAACGTACTAATGCTGTACAACAGAAACATTCACAAAAAATTCTTAATTAATATAGTTTTGTCGAAAATAATATAAACTTGGGTTTAGCGAAAAAATTTATGGTTTAGGAAGGAATTATTTACAAAAGTACATAAATTATTTATGATATTATATTCTTGAATTGCAAAGCTTGGTTTAAATTTTTTGTATGTCAAATACGTTGTTTCGATTTTTATATTCTATTAAAAATATTGACATATATAGCCAGTCGCTTACATATTTGTATAATTTTGTGTAAATAAATATTACCAGGTATTAAACAATATATAGTACATTTAAGTTGCAGATGCTTGCCTTAAATTATTAAATGGTAAATTAGTTGTTTAGTATTTTTAGTTTGCGTTTAAAATATTTATTTCTATAGCAAGACACCTAATTTAAAATACGTCTTTGCACAATTGATATACTAAATTTCTAATACACATGTTTATAACAAATAGCATTAAAGTAAATAATTTCAATTAAAATTTCAAGACAGAGAGAAATTATTGGTTGGCTAAACATTAATTAGTATTTAAATTTGCAAACATTTTTCCTATTGGAAATCTTTGTTATAAAAATATTTTCTAAGATTTTTTACTCTAAAAAAAGTCGAAAAGCACCAAATTAAAAATTATTAGTTTATTAAAATAGCAAATTTATAATAAGTAAATGATGAAAACGGGATGGTTAAAAGAAGAAAGAAATAAAAGAGGCTGAATAGAATTTGGAAAAAGCAGAAGAATATAATAAGCAAGGAGCTATGAAAGGCATGGGAAATGAAAGCATATTTGAAATGAGAACCAGGTAATAAAAAGCAAAAATAGAAAAAAAAGAATTATGATTAAAGTAAGAAATGCAAGAAATCGTAGTGCCTTTTAATAGTAAAGAATTTTTTTGGAAAAAAAAATAATTTCCATTTTATATCACAAAACTTGATACAGTCTTTTTTTATTTATTAAGGAACAGGGATTTGCTAGCCACCGTGGCTCATCATACAACGCTGAAAATATTTAATGTTATGAACAAAGTCACAAGATATGTTTGTATAACTATATTTTATTTAATCCCAATACTGTTTTTTAAATTTCAACCTCAGATTTTATTAATGCAATATAATCTGTAAGAAAAATAATTTAAAAATTAGTATATCTGAGTTTGTCAATAAAAGTAATTAATGTCATCACCGACGCCTGACAATAACAAACACAGTAAAATAATATTTTTACTACAGTAATTATGCAAAAAATTGCAACTTGTGCCTTAATATTTTCTAAATAGCCATAATTGTTTTCTGATTAATTTTCTTATACGTGTTTACTTACTCGTAGCAGCAGCCAAAATACTATGTTTATCTAGCTCCCCGTTTGTTTAATTTATTTTTGCTAGATTTCAAAAAAAAAAATATAACCTATTGCTGTGGTCATAACGCGCCACTTCCCGAAAATTTATATCTTTTTTTTCGTTTCGTGACCTAAGTCTCCAAAATTATCGTCAGAAAAAAATTATTTATACATAAGATTTTTGCATAAAAATTATTTGGACTAATACATGATTGACGTCGTTAATGTGTAAAATTTATACTAGTAAATAAAAAGGTAAAGATTGTTTTAAAAAAAATTTATGTAACTCTTAAAATTAATATTGTGCCTTCTTTTAAAATCAATATGGTTATCAAATATGGTACCATTTATTTTTTATATTTAAAATACATTCAGAGTGTAAGCCTTCTATTATTTATCTCATAAAGAAATTTTCAAAGAATCAGTTAAACACTCGTAACATTATTTTATATACTTAAAACGATAGATTTTTTTATCTTCTAGTATAGCAGACTTATAAAAATTTCAAGCCACAAGGAGATATATTTTACATATTCTAACTGCTCTCCCATTTTTGGAGTAAAGAGTGATCTCTAGTTTTAATTGAAATATAAAGTATTATTTAACTCCTAGTTTAAGACGATTTGGTTTCATTATTTTAACTAAGCGATAATAAAATCATCACGTTTTAATCACTTTAAGGAATAATTTTTTTTAAACGAAATATTGTATATTTTATTAATTACTATTTTATTTTAATAAATAAGTCAAATTTTATTATTTTCTTCCTAAATGGATTCCGAAATAGGTTTAGGTTTAATAAAATCAAGCCAACACATTTCACCTTATTTACAATATATACCTATTTATAAATGGTTAAACATAAAATGAAAAAAAAAAAATATTTAATACAAATATTTTTACTAACCAGGTTCTTACTCCTTTTAAAGTAGATTCGATGACATAATTTTTTTACACAATTATATATTTCCCATTTTAAATCTTTACAAGGGTAACCCTTCGAAAAATTGTATAAGAGAATCTTAGATTTAGATATTTGATATTAATATCCAATATCTTACCTCACGCTTGATAAGAATTATATATTTATATGCATTAATAGCAAAACTGTTCGAGGAAAAATGTCTGTACATTGGATGAAATAATGAAAAATATCTTGTAAATAGCTATTTACTTTATTAAGAACTCAAAAATATGTTGTTTTTTTATTTTTTATTTTTGTCTGTTTGTCTATTCGTTCGAACATCAATCGAAAACTACTAAACGAATTTAGATAAAGTTTTTTTAATGGCAAACTCTTTGACTAACTTAGAAACTAGATTATGTCTAAATAAAGAATTCCACTATTGAGATGGTGAAAAAGGGGTAAATATGGTATATCGATAACTAATTATATCTCTGAAACTAATCAAGCTTAAGGAAAAAAGGCAAATTAATCACCAAAATTGTAATATTGTTTTGAATTTCAACCCTTAAGGGGTGAAAAGAGGTACGTCTGTTTAAAAATTAATAATGATGTCTCCGAATTTAATTAAGCATAAGGTATGATTTCGTGTACTAATAATACACATACAAAAACTTACAACATAATTTAATTTTTTGAGAAAATCAACCCCTAAGGGGTGAAAGAGAAGTACTTCTTTAAAATTGTTATTTATATTTCATAACTGAATTAAGCGTAATAAATTATATTGGGTGTAAAAATAAACATACGAAAATTACTAACTACAATTTTGTGAAATTCAAACCTTATAGCGTGAAAAATGAGTATGTTTTAAGATAAATAACTATATCTATAATTTTAATGAAGCATAGTAAGTGATTTTGGGTACCAATTATAAACATAAATCTACTAATCACAAACGTTATATTTTCCGAAATTCAACCCGTAATAAATGAAAACAAAAATTAAGACTATTTTGGTTAATAATAATAGCTCCGAATTAAACTATTAAGTATAGTAAAATAATTTATTGACTTATAACAAACATACGTAAAATACCAACTAAAAGTTTACCTTTTTGCGAAATTCCTGCCATAAGTTGTGAAAAAGGAATGAATATGGTTCTAAGATAAATTATTTAAACTTTGATAAAAAAAGATTGGTACTAATAATACACATACGAAAACTACCAGCCACAGTCCTACCATTTTGCTTTATTCAAACTCTAAAATGGTAAAAGGGGTAGGCGTATTTTAAAACATAAAAATGGAAAACTTCAAATTAAATTATAACTATAAGTAAGATACTAAAAGAAAATACATCTAAAGTTAAGTAATGCTTATTGTTTGCGTTTACGAAAATTCGTCTTTTAATGGGGTGATAATGGGGGTAAGTTTTCATTTATTTTTAAAAAAAATTTACGTCTGAAACTAATTAAATTTTATATAAATCAAATGGTAAAATAATAAACTAAATTTTATTATTAATTGCAATATTCATCCCCTCAAAGGTTTAAAGGGCTAACGTTAGGAGTAAAAAAAACATATTTCCAAATTTACTATACAAAATTGTTAGATATTAAGAATGAACAACAAGCACATAGAGTTACGAATTGAATTTTTTCAGTTTTTCTGGATTTCGTCTATTAAGGGTTGGAAAAGGGAGTAAGTTATGTTTTATCATAAAAATGTCATAGCTCCATAACCATAACCAATAAAGAAACTGCATAAATAACGTAAACAATTAATAATATTGAGTTCTTTCACATTTATTCGATATTCGACCCTAAAAACAGTGAAAAGAAGTTACGTAAGTTTTTATTATTAAACCATTTTATATCGAAGCCAATTAATATTAAGGTAAATACTAGGCAAGACTAAGATAAAAATTATGACTTAATATTAATTTTAACCTTTGCCATTTTTCTATATTCGACGTAAAAAGGGTAAAAATGTAGTTGATTTTTTTTTTTTCGTGAAAAAGTTGTACCTCTGAAGCTAATCAAGCGGGATGTAAGTTTTGTGGTATTATTTACAGACATGCAACATCTACCAACTCTTTCTTACAAAATGCTGAAGTTCTACTTTTTAAAAGGTGAAAATTCGAAAATAGTGTTTTAAATTTTAAAAAATAATATTTTTAATTGAATCAACCTTAAATGAAGGATAGTAAATGTTTAATAAACATACCTTAATAAAACTTCATTTTCCAAAATATCACCTCTTAAGTTGTAACAGGGGTTAATATTATTTAAAAAATAAAAAGTTATGTAATTTATAAAGTCAATATTGGCAAAATTAATTTTAAATCGATATAATTGTAAGTTTATTATAATTGTTCTAGAGTTCATAATTGCGGTTAAAAGAAAGAAAATAGTTGATTTTGGTTTTTGTTTCGTTAGTAGATATTGCAATATTTACTTGGTTGTTAATTGCTATATTGGCATACCTGTGAGAAAAAAGGTGAGAGGTAAACTATTTGGAGATTTTTTTTAAGTAATACTCAGTGAACTAATAGTAAACTAATATGTTTTATAATAAACTATACCAGTATTTTATATTTCTAATAAACATGTGATTGTATCAAATAATCTTAAATTATGGGAAGTATTTGTAATAAGGTGAAATTATTTAATAATTCTAAGAATATCTCTAACCATAGTAAATGAAAGTTTTAGTGTAAACGATAGCATAAAATTTGTAAAAATAATTTAGGTGCGTGTTTAAGAATATTATTTTAATTGTCTACCTCATGAAATTAAAAAAGGAAGTAAGTGTTATTTCATCAAGGTAAAATATATATTCGAACACTCTGAAACAGAAGTTATAAAATCAGGAGGGCCTACGCATAAATACTCCATAAATAACTTTTTTAAACAGTTATATTAAGAAATAAATATTTTATGCATCTGACAATTTATTTTGTCTATTTATTCAGTAAAATGTTTTGAATTAACCACCGTTAATTAGAATTTCAAAAAAATATTTCACTGTGTTTAGATGCTTAGGCTATAATTTTAAACATGATTACTCTTGCTTATCTTGCTTTGGAAGTATAATATTTTTTCACCCCTTTTAGCTAAGGTTAAATTTCGGAAAATAATTTTTAGTGTTTGATTAATTGTTATTCATACCACTTACCTCACCTTCTACTTATATTACTAAGGTGATACGAGTTTTAAAATTAAATTGAAATATAATCTCTTCTCACCTTCTTATGTGTGAAACTTCGCATTGGTATTAATTCTTGTTTTAAAGTTATCTATGCACCTTAATAACCAAAAACTGTTTTATCGAAATCTGGTTTAAAGTTTCCGGATGATCCTTAAAGAACCCACTAGATACTGAATTTGAACCATAAAAAAACCCTATCATCAAAATATTTTCAAAATAATTAACTTATTAGCATTAAGAATACTTATTGGATAAAATATTTCAAGTGAAACATTAATTAAGCAGTTATAAAATTTGATAAAGTTACCAAAACTTTTTTTTCATTGTTTATGGGTGATTAAACATTAATATAAAACACATTGAAAATTTTTCTATAAAGACATGTTTCGGGTTTTTTAAATTGTTTTATTTACTAATTAAAAACTTAAAAAAAAGCGGTATCCAAACATAAATCTCATATACGTAAAAATATAGTTATACAATTGATTCTTATGCAGAATTTAAAATTATGTGTCGGAAGTTTTATCATAAAAAATTAACTTATAACTTATTAAAACATTTGGATAGTATGCAAAATATTTTATAAAAATGTATTCACTGAAACAAACGTTTCTTTTCATAGATCAGAAATATTAATGTTTAATTAAAGTGTTTTAATTAAAAAAATATTTTAGAAATGCAGAAAATTATCTTTGAATCAATTAAATTTTCTATAAATAGCATCATATTTTGTATGTGAAAGCTGTTATTATTTATTTTTAATTACTTCTGAATCCTGAACAGTTTTCATCACCAAGTTTATCCGCCGTAAAACGTCCGAGCACCAAATGCGATTCTGAAGTGTTGGATGCGAAAACATCGCATCCACTTTGCTATATTACCTTGTTCCCCTATGAGTCGCTAGTAATAACCGCCCAAGAGTATGACGTAAACAAGAACAACAAAATAGAGGGGGGTTTTGGGGATGAATTATTCCAGCTTTGTTCGGCGAACTTCGGGCTAGTTTGCAAGCCTCATAGCTGGTAATTAAAGTGTTAATAATGAATCATGTAAACGGGAAAGTTCTAATCAATTTTTAAATTAGAGTAGCGCTGGACTCTGCCGCTGTATTTTTTTTGTAAACCATCTCAGACGTCTTTGATCATTTGCGTCCAACCATTCAGTTCGGTTGTAACTGAACTTTTGTTTCGTCTTATTCAGGCCAAAGCTACAGAACTCCATGCAAAAAAAAATGAAACAAATACATTTTTCCTTTAATCATGCAGGTTTCCCTGCCAGAAGGCAAGTCTTGTCATGATATATTCCCAAGTTTCTATTATAAGCCATATATTGCAGTGCTTTGAATTTAAAATTAATTATTTTCTTTTGATATTATGCAAAATGTAATACATTTTTCTTCTTTACTTATTTTAATATTTACTCCACAATTTACAGAAAACATTTCCTTCTCAAACAACCTACAGACCAGTTCATTATTCTTTCACTATTATTTATAAATTTCTTACCCTTACAATCTTTTTCAACCAAAAATGATAGTTTTTTTTTTTGCGAAACTGAAAATTCCTTCCATTTTGACGCCTGGACATTAGACAGAAAATTTGAAATCTCCTAAAAATAATAAAATAATTATTTATAATTATTTTTTTGTTTAAGTTTGCGAAAAATTTCATTCAAGCACACATGCCTGATTCTTAAACTGAGCTAGATTTCTCAAGTCGGATTATGTGAATTATCTCAATTTGTCGCGTGATTACCAAGAAATGTGGCGGCGCAGTTGTGTTCAAATATTTTTCATACCGCTTGCCATAAAGCTTCCGTGCTACTTCGAACTAACGACGAGTGCGTGGTTTCCACATCTGCCGCTGGAATTCGCTGCCGAAGCATTTTCGTCGACTATAGAATCACATGGTTAGCAAACCGAGAATTTAATCTATATAACGAAACGGCTCCGATAAAAGCGGAAAAAAACTTAAAGAAAACTTGATATTTTGACAAGAAATTTTAATTAAAATACTATCTACCTATCTCGCTGAAATTAAATAAACAGATATAACTATAAAGTTACCCTTTGGCTTTGCGAACTTTGGTTCGAGCCATCCGCCGCAGATTCGCATTTTGTTACAGATTTCCGTTTCACGCGACTTCCGTTCCTGTCGCGGAATCACTCCTCTTAAATAAATGCCTCATGCCCAGGGCTGGATTCCGACCGCGAGTGCGGCTGGATTGGTGGCGGAACAGTGGGACGCCGGATTAAAGACATCTCACTGTATCGAGCGACTGGTCCCCGAACGGAAAGGAGTAACTGGCTGGTCCCACGTGGCCGGGGCGAGAAGCGCAGGCCCGGAAGTGTCCTGGGGCGACCTCGCAGCTGAATCATGCTCCTGGCCGCGAGGGAGGAACCCAGGATCCTTGCATGCGTGCCTTGAAGAGTGGGTGGGGTGTGGGGGGGGGGGGGGGGGGATTTTACGAGTCCTGCAGGAACCCCGGGGTCGCCTCTTTCCGGAGCCCATAACAGTCGCGACGAGGCGGTATTGTTCAGGGCCTCCCTCCCCCGCTATCACTCCAACCCCCCCTCCCCCCTCTCCCTACTACACGGCACACGAAAGGAGACGACGTCGTCTCTCGCCTCGGAAGGTTCACGTGGCGAGCAGAGCTGACCTTGGCTGACCTGGTGACCTTCATTTGATCAACAGCCAAAAATGGGTGCGCGTCAGAAGTTGCACTTACTCGGTGTAGTAACAATACTAACTTTAATTTTGGTTGCAAATAATTTATATAAATAAAAATAAAAAAACGATTGGAGTAAAACTATTAATAACTACGTTTGGTAAAAATAAAAAATTGAACCAAATTTAGTTTCTCCAAATAAGTATTCAATATTAATATAAACACACGTGTACAAGATTAATTATTTAATTTAGTGAATTAATCGACATTTTTTAAAATTAAAAATCAATACATTTGCTGAATGTTTTATTATGATTTATTAATTTTCATTATTTATTAAATTATAATGTAATAATTTATAATGAAAATAAGTTATACATACGGACAAATAAACTTACCTCAATAAATACACTTGAAAAAGTTTATATAAACAAATTATTTCACCAATATCTACAACAAAATTTTTTTTTATTCAACAAAAATCACTTTAGTATAAAATCTGAAAGCACAAAATAATTTTTCTTTGTATCTTGCCTTTTCTATCCTGTGAAAATTTTGTTCAATATATTGCGCGTGCATCAAAAAAATTCATTCTCATAATTTTTTCATAACCCACCTAAAGAAGTATAAATTCAAAACATTCTCTGTAATACGTGTTATTTAAGGAGGACGGTAAAAACTAAAATACGCCATCTTGGTTTTAATGGTTTCAAAAGCAGAAAAATTGGCTTTAAAAGTAAATTATATTAATTAATTAGAATGCCGGAAGTATATAGTGACTGCCTGATACAGATAGTTGCTTGTGAATTCGTTTGCATTAATCATTAAATTCCTTCTTGAGAACGACTTCAACCCAAATAATACTGCCAAAAGGCAAAACGTTACGGTGTTTCAAGAACTTTCAATGTGATGTCTGCATCAACAGAAGTCAATTTTAAATTTTTAACGTTTAAATATTATTACGGCATAAAAATATGTTTCAAACAATATTGTGTCTCTCAGTACCTATTTATCTCTGCTCATGTAAACACTGCACTCTAAATATAAATAAATTTATCATTAATGAGCAATTGCTGAATATCAAATCACTGGAATTCTCTGGGACATCAAGATAGATGTGGTGTTATTCAATGGTAAAACACATAATATTATTGTATGTTAATTCTAAGGAAATGGAAAAATAAATTACACATTAAAATAGATAATTTAAACTTAAATTTACTAAAGTTATTTGATTGATTTAAAGCAGTTTGTGCGCTCTCAAACTTTAATCAATTTTTGATTAAAAACTAAAAACGGTGCATGAATTAACGTAAATTTTGTTTTATTAAACTTGCTCCGATGATATAATTCATAGGCATGTGGTGCAGTATTGTTTCATTTAGTATAATATTGATTAATCTTTTAATATGTCCACGTAAATTTAAGCAATGCGTAATATCGTTTGAGAAACCAACTATATTTACATAATAAATTATTGGTTTTGGGGTAAAAAAAATATATGTTAGTTCTGTTAGGCCACGGAATGCTCGATGAGTATAGTTAGACAGAGTAAAGGACATCGTAACTAAAAAAACTTTCAATTAAATTTGGGCCACAGTGACACTTCGCGATTACCTTTAAATTTTTAACCAGAGAATCACATTTTTAATCATGCAAAATAGCAATTTTGGCTGCCACCAAGCTTAAAATAAGCTTTAAAATGTTAGCACGAGGACATTTGTTTCTTTGTTTTACCACTCCAGGCAGGTAATACTCGTAGTTCATGAGATAATATTTTTTTTTTGGGGGGGGGGGGGGAGAAGGGTCATAATGGTTTATTGACGTTTAAAGCTATTAAACTTGTTTGAAACCTATTAAAAAATTTGATTAAAAAAAACTAACAGTACGTATATAATTCTTTTGCATAATTTAACGCCAAAGTTACATTGTAACTTTGTAATCATATGGAAATGAGGCAAAAAAATTAATTACAGAACTTAGATCTTTTTAAAACAATATTTCTGTTGCCTTCTAAAATTGTTTGAGTTACTTTCATTAAAAGTACATTTTTCATATTGTTTATGAAATTTCTTACAAATCTAAAAATGTTGAAAGCTAAGAATATATTTATATAGTTTTGAAAATTTTATTTTTTAATCATTTTATGAAAAATTATGTAGCATATTTCGGTTATAAATTTAATTATTTAATTTCTAGTACTAAAGCAAATTTAAAAAAAAAATAAGAGGAAGTTATAAGAAGAGTATGCAATATATAAATATAATTTTAATTTGTAAAAACCTGCACAAACAAAAGGGGGCCTATACGTTAAAAGTAAAATATAAAATTACTTGAAACAAGATGCATACCTTGAACTCATAAAGAACAATGGGGTAGGTGAGATGGTCTGAGTAGGAGCTTCACTAATTAATTCTCTCTTCTCGCCTCCCCCCCCCCAAAAAAAAAGTATATAACCTCCTTGGGCGGCAGCGTCTCAAGCGCGGGGTAAATGTTGACTTGATGACGATGGGGGGGGGGGGGGAGGGAGGGAGAGAGAGAGAGAGAGAGAGAGAAAGAGAGATGCCTTACGCGAGGGTTTTGTCTCCAGGTACACTAGTAGTCGCGGGACGGGAAAACCCTTCAGCTTCAAAGACTCTCTTCCTTTCGCCTCGAAGGCGGTGGCTGGATGTGGCAGATACCGCAGGGAAATCCTTCATCACCAGTGGCAAGGAAAGAAATAAAGAATTTACATCTTCACAATTATTCATAAACTATTTAAAAAAAAACCGCTTCATCTGCCTCAGTTAAAGGTTTAATTAATCAAGCATAAGCCACAGCAAGGTTAAGTTTCTCCAAAGAAAATAATTATTTTTTTGACATAGGACAATTTTGTTAGAAGCAAACTTGCATTGTCGTTGCGATGAAAGCCAGCCTATTGTTGGCGCAAAAGGATATTAAGGTCAAAATATGCCAATGTTCAGATATAAAAGAAACTTTAAATATGAATAATTATAATAAAGTGGGTTAAAATATTTTTATCGATTTTAGATGACAAAAGATTTTTTTGTTGCAATAATGAAAGAAATTTTTCAGTGTAATACTAAAAACAGAAAAAATTAAGGCTTAAAGCTGTCCTTATCTTCACGAATCAATTAAGAACCACAATTTTATATATATATATATATATATATATATATATATATATATATATATATATATATATATCCTTGTTGCTTGTGTCAGAGGTTTCCATGGGGATATTCCCCTCCAATAAAGTAAGCCAAATGAACTAGAGTATCTCTGGCTTCGCGTGTCTTGGAGAGATTTAATTATTTTGGTTAAAACATAATTGCATTACCTGCTTCGAGTTTGATGAACGGCGTGGGAAAAAATTACTACGGCGCGTAGTAACAAAGAAGCAAAAAGTGAGCGAAACCCGATAGGTTGCCGTTCTTTTTATAAGCAAGGGTTGATAAAAGAGATATATGGCTGAGAAGAGTAAAATATTTCTAAACAGAAAACTATTTTTTTCCAGCCCTTCAGTAGTATAGGTTAGTATGTTCTGGCACAGGCTTCCAGGCTGTGGTGCTGTGTGTCCTTTCCGCCATATTGGATTGTGACGTCACGGCGGCCATCTTGGATGACCTTGACCTTGACCTTTGACCTTGACCTTTAATTTGATCCTCAAAAATCGCCAAAATCCGCCAAAATTGGGCAAAATTTGCCCAAAATTCCTCAAAATTCGCCAAAATTTACATTTATGTGGAAAAAAATTCCGCCAAAAAATCTCAAATAATTCCACAGTTCAAAAATTAGGATTTCGAAAATCCTCAAAAGTCGCTTTGCCCTAGAAAAAACGAAAACTCCTAAAAGCGGCTTAAAACTCCTAAGAGCTAGCCGCTTATAAGCCGCCGTCCTTGAAAATAAGGATGTCATGGCAGCCATATTGTATGATGACGTCACCGTTGCAAATTTTGTTACGGCCGCCATCTTTAACTTTTTATTTATTATCCGATTTTAATGAAAAAAAAATTAAAAATTATAAAAAAAATCCATTTATTAATATTTTAATAAAAGATTTATAAAAATTATATTTTTACGACACGGAGTTCGGAGTCCTCGGTTCGAACCCGGCGAGGGCAAAAAAATTAAAAATGGCGACCGATCCTTCCCCCCGTGGTGTGTGCTAGCAGACTGACTCCCACCACTTTTTTTCAAAGCATATAGATCGTCATCTAGTATGACGTCATGTCCGCCATCTTGTCTTTGATGCTGGAAGCCATCATCAATGTATCGTCGGCGAGAGTGCGCTCACGCCATGTTAGTTTAGTTCTTATCCGATAGAGTGCAGTAATCATTTATTACTGTGACACCCGCCATCTTGAAATTTGGCCGCCATCTTGAAAATCCGTAATTATTTAGCTAGAAATTCGGGAAAAGTTCCAAAATTCATTAAATAAATCACTCATTAATTTACATATTGATTCGATCGATTCACGTCCTCGGTTCGATACCCGATCGATGCAATAATGTTTAATTTTATGAAAAAATAATAATTTCAATAAACCATGTTAAACTTTCGTAAAGAGACTTTAAATCCTCTACTACCATCATCCTTTCAGACGTCAAGACTACCATATTGGAAATTCGTAATTTTAATGCTAGAGATTCGGGAAAAAGTTCAAAATTCATTAAATAAATTTGTAATCAATATACTGATTGATTGGATCGACTAAGATCCGTGGTTCGATCCCTTGTCGATACAAAACAACATTAATATTTTAAAAAAGTACCACTAAAGTGTAAGGTTTGAGAAAATAAAAAACACCGCAAGTTCTTTTAAAAAAACTTTTATTTCATACATACTACACTACTACAAGTACAAAATAAAACACTGACAAATTACTAAAGTTTTGTGGATTTCTCGATTCAAACAGTCTTCTTATTGTACGGACTAAGCCTTTTACATGACTTTAAATGTCTATACGATCCGTTCATCACCACAGCCAGAGACGGACTGAAGTTCATATCACTTATATAGTCTCATTAGCCGGTACAACACATGAGTCGAAACAATAACCATGTTCATTATACGTCTCGGAGCATTTTTTATAATGACGATGTAAGCTATCGAGACGTGAAATTAGTTTATTACATTTTATACACTGAAATTGTATTCTTTGAACATTATTAGAACAACCGCTCCTTTCATGTCTGCGCGCATTTGAAGTTCTAGTAAATGATGCGTCACAATATTTGCACTGATGCGATGCACGCTCTTCATGAATTGAAGTCTAGAATGCAGATGGTGAAACTTCAGCTGATGGTGGAACAGCACATATCGAAGTCTCCTCCAGCATTGTCAGAGGCGTTGCCAACGGGATCTGCTCCAACATCGTCGGCGCCGACGTCATGGTTCTCGTAGTCGATGGTACATCCTCCATCGAGTACGACGTTAAAGTCGGTAAAGATGCCATCGAAGTCTCAAGAACAGGCAATTACGCGACTTATACACCAGAAGAAACAAACTAGGTGATCCGTACACCGTCAACGGCAGTAACAAAATAAGCGTCCTGCTGTATAGGACTCGTTTATATACATTAACCGGTTTGAATAATACGCTAGTCAAATCAAGAACAATTTACTAAAATACTAGAGTCAAAACAACATTAAAAAATAGAAGCACCATCAACAAAAAAGGAAGCACATTTGGAAGCACCTTCAAAAAGGTAAAACAATAGGAAGCACCGACTACGAAAAAACAGCACATTTGGAAGCACCGACAACGAAAAGGCAGCACATTTGGAAGCACCGTCATCGAAAAGGCAGCACATTTGGAAGCACCGACTACCAAAAGGCAGCACATTTGGAAGCACCGACTACGAAAAGGCAGCACATTTGACAGCACCGACAACGAAAAGGCAGCACATTTGGAAGCACCAACTATGAAAAGGCAGCACATTTGGAAGCACCGACAACGAAAAGGCAGCACATTTGACAGCACCGACAACGAAAAGGCAGCACATTTGGAAGCACCAACTACGAAAAGGCAGCACATTTGACAGCACCGACAACGAAAAGGCAGCACATTTGGAAGCACCAACTACGAAAAGGCAGCGCATTTGGAAGCACCAACTACGAAAAGACAGCACATTTGGAAGCACCGACAACGAAAAGGCAGCACATTTGGAAGCACCGACTACGAAAAGGCAGCACATTTGGCAGCACCGACAACGAAAAGTCAGCACATTTGGAAGCACCGACTACGAAAAGGCAGCACATTTGGAAGCACCGACTACGAAAAGGCAGCACATTTGGCAGCACCGACAACGAAAAGGCAGCACATTTGGAAGCACCGACAACGAAAAGGCAGCACATTTGGAAGCACCGAAAACGAAAAGGCAGCACATTTGGTAGCACCGACAACGAAAAGGCAGCACATTTGGAAGCACCGACAACGAAAAGGCAGCTCATTTTGGATGCACTATCATAAAGGCAGCACATTTTGGAAGCACCATCGAATAAGGAAGCACATTTGGAAGCTCCATCAACAAAAAAAAAAAACAAAAAAAAAAAGGCAAAAAGGATGCAAAATTTACGAGATCTAAGTCTTAGTTAGAAATCAGAATACAAGAAATAAAAACATTAAATTCTTATAACTTAAATTATTTATTTTATTTCTTTTCATTATACAAATGCAAGTAAAACAAGCCATTATTGTATGTAGCCAGCTTCCCTCAGTTCCTTGAGTATGAAGGATATTTCTTTGATGCACGAATAGTTTCCTGCACAAAGCGAACCATGTAGAATTCTTAACCGGTCAACCAATATGTTTGGATCTTTCCATGATGTGTAATCATTCTCTTCTATCACCATCTTCCTTGCACCTTTATAATAAATATTATGGTCTCTGGTGTCTTCCGTTTTACCACCAACCTCAGGGTAACTTTCATGTTTGAGACGGTGATCATCACAAGCTTGATCAGATTTATTTAATATATCACGTCGTTTCCAACGTTTCGGTCTCAGGACACCGCCACATTCTTCGATCTTGGCAGCTTTAGGTGCTTCATCATAGGCTATGTCTTTGTCAGCAGCCTCAGAGTCACTGTAACAATCACCGTAGAAGGAATCGTCTTCACCCAATTTACCATAATAATTCGATGTTGATGATGTTGAAGTGTCTTCATCGTCTTCATGCTTCCTTTTTAGGAGTCCATCATTTTTACAAAGTAGGAAAGAACTACTTGAATTCGGCTGGAATATATTCTCACTTTTCACGTTAAGGATTCTTCCATTGTCTTCATTCTTCCGTAAATCATCATCCTCCTTCAATTTTAGTTCTTTGTCGAGATCGGAAGAGCCAAGAAAATTATTGTCGTAATGCAGATCACTCTTCCTTAGGCTAGTAGATTCATCGTTGTCCTCTAGCTTGTACGCAGGCTTGGCGCTACAAGTTCTGCCATGTCTTTTTAGGCTCTCTCTCCGCGTAAACGACTTGCTACATCGAACACAACTTATCATATTGCGCAGTGGATTTTTAACACAGTCATTCTTCTCGTGTTGTCTTTTATTCTTTCTCAAGATAAACTCTTTACTGCAAAACTTACACCTATGTTCTTTCGATACAGCGTCAGATCCCAAATCGGAATTCATATTAGTTACTGACACTATTGTCAGATGCAAACTAAGAGTTTTAAATTAGATATATTACTTAAATATAATTTTTTAATTATTTCATCAGCGATAATTAATATATCTCATGCAAAAGTACTTTATGCATGTAGTTCTGCTTTTCAACAACAGATGTCGACACATGTTGCTTGCAGGTAAATAATATTTAGTTCTTTTATGCGGGATGCCTGATGCTCACTAACGATCGCAAAAGAAGGATGGCTCCGATAGACTCCAAGGAAAAGGAAGTTCGTCTTGCATGTTGGTGCTCCACAGATGTCTCATGGCGTAATATTAATTTGACTGAGTAATGATATTTGACAATTCCACCTAATAAAAAAAAATTGCAAGTTTTGATTTAGTAGCAGAAATTATCGAATTAAATGTAACTCCAATTAAAATGACATGTCTCATTAGACAAAAAAAAAATCCATGCAGAGAGCGGTTCCTCAGAATAGTCAGAAACACTTGAAGAAACCACAGGAATGATTGCAAGAACACGGGAAAAACCATCAAAATATTGACATTAATAATCAGGAGCACACGGAGAAAACCATCATAATATTGGCAAGAATAATCAGGAGCACACGGAGAAAACCATCATAATATTGTCCAGATTAATCAGAAGTACTCGGAGAAAACCACCACATGTTTTCCTTGATATCATAAAATTACAGGAAAAAATATTTAAAAATAAAA
The DNA here is from genome assembly GCF_032445375.1 of Bacillus rossius redtenbacheri. Classification (NCBI taxonomy): domain Eukaryota; kingdom Metazoa; phylum Arthropoda; class Insecta; order Phasmatodea; family Bacillidae; genus Bacillus; species Bacillus rossius. The sequence continues at coordinate 73,047,985 of NC_086333.1, forward strand.
ATAAATTAAAAAATAAATAAAAATAAATGCATAAACAGTTTCTGATAGCTTGTAAACTTATCATTGATGAGCAAAGATAGAGTTCTTGTACAAGCCAGAAATTTATGCATTTATTTTTATTTATTTTTTAATTTATTTTTATTTTTAAATATTTTTTCCTGTAATTTTATGATATCAAGGAAAACATGTGGTGGTTTTCTCCGAGTACTTCTGATTAATCTGGACAATATTATGATGGTTTTCTCCGTGTGCTCCTGATTATTCTTGCCAATATTATGATGGTTTTCTCCGTGTGCTCCTGATTATTAATGTCAATATTTTGATGGTTTTTCCCGTGTTCTTGCAATCATTCCTGTGGTTTCTTCAAGTGTTTCTGACTATTCTGAGGAACCGCTCTCTGCATGGATTTTTTTTTTGTCTAATGAGACATGTCATTTTAATTGGAGTTACATTTAATTCGATAATTTCTGCTACTAAATCAAAACTTGCAATTTTTTTTATCAGGTGGAATTGTCAAATATCATTACTCAGTCAAATTAATATTACGCCATGAGACATCTGTGGAGCACCAACATGCAAGACGAACTTCCTTTTCCTTGGAGTCTATCGGAGCCATCCTTCTTTTGCGATCGTTAGTGAGCATCAGGCATCCCGCATAAAAGAACTAAATATTATTTACCTGCAAGCAACATGTGTCGACATCTGTTGTTGAAAAGCAGAACTACATGCATAAAGTACTTTTGCATGAGATATATTAATTATCGCTGATGAAATAATTAAAAAATTATATTTAAGTAATATATCTAATTTAAAACTCTTAGTTTGCATCTGACATTAGTGTCAGTAACTAATATGAATTCCGATTTGGGATCTGACGCTGTATCGAAAGAACATAGGTGTAAGTTTTGCAGTAAAGAGTTTATCTTGAGAAAGAATAAAAGACAACACGAGAAGAATGACTGTGTTAAAAATCCACTGCGCAATATGATAAGTTGTGTTCGATGTAGCAAGTCGTTTACGCGGAGAGAGAGCCTAAAAAGACATGGCAGAACTTGTAGCGCCAAGCCTGCGTACAAGCTAGAGGACAACGATGAATCTACTAGCCTAAGGAAGAGTGATCTGCATTACGACAATAATTTTCTTGGCTCTTCCGATCTCGACAAAGAACTAAAATTGAAGGAGGATGATGATTTACGGAAGAATGAAGACAATGGAAGAATCCTTAACGTGAAAAGTGAGAATATATTCCAGCCGAATTCAAGTAGTTCTTTCCTACTTTGTAAAAATGATGGACTCCTAAAAAGGAAGCATGAAGACGATGAAGACACTTCAACATCATCAACATCGAATTATTATGGTAAATTGGGTGAAGACGATTCCTTCTACGGTGATTGTTACAGTGACTCTGAGGCTGCTGACAAAGACATAGCCTATGATGAAGCACCTAAAGCTGCCAAGATCGAAGAATGTGGCGGTGTCCTGAGACCGAAACGTTGGAAACGACGTGATATATTAAATAAATCTGATCAAGCTTGTGATGATCACCGTCTCAAACATGAAAGTTACCCTGAGGTTGGTGGTAAAACGGAAGACACCAGAGACCATAATATTTATTATAAAGGTGCAAGGAAGATGGTGATAGAAGAGAATGATTACACATCATGGAAAGATCCAAACATATTGGTTGACCGGTTAAGAATTCTACATGGTTCGCTTTGTGCAGGAAACTATTCGTGCATCAAAGAAATATCCTTCATACTCAAGGAACTGAGGGAAGCTGGCTACATACAATAATGGCTTGTTTTACTTGCATTTGTATAATGAAAAGAAATAAAATAAATAATTTAAGTTATAAGAATTTAATGTTTTTATTTCTTGTATTCTGATTTCTAACTAAGACTTAGATCTCGTAAATTTTGCATCCTTTTTGCCTTTTTTTTTTGTTTTTTTTTTTTTGTTGATGGAGCTTCCAAATGTGCTTCCTTATTCGATGGTGCTTCCAAAATGTGCTGCCTTTATGATAGTGCATCCAAAATGAGCTGCCTTTTCGTTGTCGGTGCTTCCAAATGTGCTGCCTTTTCGTTGTCGGTGCTACCAAATGTGCTGCCTTTTCGTTTTCGGTGCTTCCAAATGTGCTGCCTTTTCGTTGTCGGTGCTTCCAAATGTGCTGCCTTTTCGTTGTCGGTGCTGCCAAATGTGCTGCCTTTTCGTAGTCGGTGCTTCCAAATGTGCTGCCTTTTCGTAGTCGGTGCTTCCAAATGTGCTGACTTTTCGTTGTCGGTGCTGCCAAATGTGCTGCCTTTTCGTAGTCGGTGCTTCCAAATGTGCTGCCTTTTCGTTGTCGGTGCTTCCAAATGTGCTGTCTTTTCGTAGTTGGTGCTTCCAAATGCGCTGCCTTTTCGTAGTTGGTGCTTCCAAATGTGCTGCCTTTTCGTTGTCGGTGCTGTCAAATGTGCTGCCTTTTCGTAGTTGGTGCTTCCAAATGTGCTGCCTTTTCGTTGTCGGTGCTGTCGAATGTGCTGCCTTTTCGTTGTCGGTGCTTCCAAATGTGCTGCCTTTTCATAGTTGGTGCTTCCAAATGTGCTGCCTTTTCGTTGTCGGTGCTGTCAAATGTGCTGCCTTTTCGTAGTCGGTGCTTCCAAATGTGCTGCCTTTTCGTTGTCGGTGCTGTCAAATGTGCTGTCTGTTCGTAGTCGGTGCTTACAAATGTGCTGCCTTTTCGTAGTCGGTGCTTCCAAATGTGCTGCCTTTTCGTTGTCGGTGCTGTCAAATGTGCTGTCTGTTCGTAGTCGGTGCTTACAAATGTGCTGCCTTTTGGTAGTCGGTGCTTCCAAATGTGCTGCCTTTTCGATGACGGTGCTTCCAAATGTGCTGCCTTTTCGTTGTCGGTGCTTCCAAATGTGCTGTTTTTTCGTAGTCGGTGCTTCCTATTGTTTTACCTTTTTGAAGGTGCTTCCAAATGTGCTTCCTTTTTTGTTGATGGTGCTTCTATTTTTTAATGTTGTTTTGACTCTAGTATTTTAGTAAATTGTTCTTGATTTGACTAGCGTATTATTCAAACCGGTTAATGTATATAAACGAGTCCTATACAGCAGGACGCTTATTTTGTTACTGCCGTTGACGGTGTACGGATCACCTAGTTTGTTTCTTCTGGTGTATAAGTCGCGTAATTGCCTGTTCTTGAGACTTCGATGGCATCTTTACCGACTTTAACGTCGTACTCGATGGAGGATGTACCATCGACTACGAGAACCATGACGTCGGCGCCGACGATGTTGGAGTAGATCCCGTTGGCAACGCCTCTGACAATGCTGGAGGAGACTTCGATATGTGCTGTTCCACCATCAGCTGAAGTTTCACCATCTGCATTCTAGACTTCAATTCATGAAGAGCGTGCATCGCATCAGTGCAAATATTGTGACGCATCATTTACTAGAACTTCAAATGCGCGCAGACATGAAAGGAGCGGTTGTTCTAATAATGTTCAAAGAATACAATTTCAGTGTATAAAATGTAATAAACTAATTTCACGTCTCGATAGCTTACATCGTCATTATAAAAAATGCTCCGAGACGTATAATGAACATGGTTATTGTTTCGACTCATGTGTTGTACCGGCTAATGAGACTATATAAGTGATATGAACTTCAGTCCGTCTCTGGCTGTGGTGATGAACGGATCGTATAGACATTTAAAGTCATGTAAAAGGCTTAGTCCGTACAATAAGAAGACTGTTTGAATCGAGAAATCCACAAAACTTTAGTAATTTGTCAGTGTTTTTTTTTGTACTTGTAGTAGTGTAGTATGTATGAAATAAAAGTTTTTTTAAAAGAACTTGCGGTGTTTTTTATTTTCTCAAACCTTACACTTTAGTGGTACTTTTTTAAAATATTAATGTTGTTTTGTATCGACAAGGGATCGAACCACGGACCTTAGTCGATCCAATCAATCAGTATATTGATTACAAATTTATTTAATGAATTTTGAACTTTTTCCCGAATCTCTAGCATTAAAATTACGAATTTCCAATATGGTAGTCTTGACGTCTGATAGGATGATGGTAGTAGAGGATTTAAAGTCTCTTTACGAAAGTTTAACATGGTTTATTGAAATTATTATTTTTTCATAAAATTAAACATTATTGCATCGATCGGGTATCGAACCGAGGACGTGAATCGATCGAATCAATATGTAAATTAATGAGTGATTTATTTAATGAATTTTGGAACTTTTCCCGAATTTCTAGCTAAATAATTACGGATTTTCAAGATGGCGGCCAAATTTCAAGATGGCGGGTGTCACAGTAATAAATGATTACTGCACTCTATCGGATAAGAACTAAACTAACATGGCGTGAGCGCACTCTCGCCGACGATACATTGATGATGGCTTCCAGCATCAAAGACAAGATGGCGGACATGACGTCATACTAGATGACGATCTATATGCTTTGAAAAAAAGTGGTGGGAGTCAGTCTGCTAGCACACACCACGGGGGGAAGGATCGGTCGCCATTTTTAATTTTTTTGCCCTCGCCGGGTTCGAACCGAGGACTCCGAACTCCGTGTCGTAAAAATATAATTTTTATAAATCTTTTATTAAAATATTAATAAATGGATTTTTTTTATAATTTTTAATTTTTTTTTCATTAAAATCGGATAATAAATAAAAAGTTAAAGATGGCGGCCGTAACAAAATTTGCAACGGTGACGTCATCATCCAATATGGCTGCCATGACATCCTTATTTTCAAGGACGGCGGCTTATAAGCGGCTAGCTCTTAGGAGTTTTAAGCCGCTTTTAGGAGTTTTCGTTTTTTCTAGGGCAAAGCGACTTTTGAGGATTTTCGAAATCCTAATTTTTGAACTGTGGAATTATTTGAGATTTTTTGGCGGAATTTTTTTCCACATAAATGTAAATTTTGGCGAATTTTGAGGAATTTTGGGCAAATTTTGCCCAATTTTGGCGGATTTTGGCGATTTTTGAGGATCAAATTAAAGGTCAAGGTCAAAGGTCAAGGTCAAGGTCATCCAAGATGGCCGCCGTGACGTCACAATCCAATATGGCGGAAAGGACACACAGCACCACAGCCTGGAAGCCTGTGTCAGAACATACTAACCTATACTACTCCCTTCAATGTTAAAAAAATCCCAAAAAAGTTTTTTTTTTTACTTTTGGAAAAATATTTCATTAAACTAAAAAAACACCTACCAAAAATCACAAATTCTGAATTTTTAGTATCACCTATATTAAAAATAAAAAAAAAATATTTAGAGTAAGAAATAACAATACTGATTAAAACTGACGATTAAGATTTATCTGTGGAAACAAGATCTACACATTTTAATTTTACTGAATGAGTTTTAAATATAATTTTTTAATGTGTGTTTACAAAATTTTATGCTCAGAACATCTATAATAATTGCAAATGTACTAATATAAGCTTTCTTTCCGCTAGTTTAAGGGGGGGGGGGGGGGAATGACAGATACTTTTTGTATAATTTAGTACAAACGTGAATATTTCAATAGTTAAAAAACGTAATTTAATTTTATGTATAGTTTAAAATAATGTATGAAAATAATTATCAAAAGTAGGGAAAACGTATTAAAAGTGTATACCAAAAACATATGTTTAATTCAATTAATTTCTTTTGAATAAAACCTACAATTTGTTCATCGGCAAAGACGATGACGATGAAAATACTGACCAGATCATATATAAAAATAATGTAAAATAATCTTTTAAATGCTTCGTAAAAATATCCTGTTATTACACTTTGCGTGTTCCTAGGCGATCCTGTCCTTGAAAGAGTCATATCATCTGTGGTCTACGATAAAAAGATGTCGTTTTAGGTAATCGGCGGGGCGAAAGGGAGAGAGATAAGCGAAGGTAGATTAGGACACCACTTGACTGCACAACTACTCTAATCAAAGGCGAATCCATCCACCGCGCACAGGGTTGGAGGTTGTTGCTGGGCGAAGAAGAAGTTGTTGCCCGGTGAAGGGAGGGAGGGAGGGAGAGTCCTTGAATGGCGTCCTGGATCTGAGGAGGGCTTTTGTTGCCAGGGACACAAAAAGGAAAGTACCATTTACTCCGTTTCTGAGTAAATTAACCTGCTGTTGCGGGCTCTTGGAGCCGGGGGGGTGTTGGGGTGGTGAGGGGTGGACACAAAAGGTGGGAGTGGATGGCCTCGCGGATAAGCGGGGAAAGGCCCTGCGACCTCTTCAGCCAGGGGTTGTCAAGCGTTTCTTGCTGCGACAAAGCCGTCTCCGGGGGGTTGGGGCGAGCCTTGTTTGCGGGGGCCACCCCGGGCCAGAAGCCACGAAACGACGGTAAATGGCCGGACGAGGAGAGGGTGGGGTTGTGGTGGTGGTTGCGTCCAGAGCCACGACGGTGTTTGCCCTCGCAGTTCCGAGTCCTCCCACGAGTCGTCCCAGTCGCGTCGTCGGGAGCGAGCACAATAACTCTCGTCGGAGGCCGATCTGAGGTATCGGAACGTGACCCCCCCCCCCCCCCCCCCCCCCCGAACGAAACGTCCTATCCCGAGCGCCCCGAGGGACTTCAAACCACCGCAAAACACACACAAGCCATCTTCCCTCTTCATTAATTTACCAGCTGTTTGTGCCCGCGAAAAGCTTACAACTTGTTTTTTTTTTTTTGCCCCACCTTTCCAATCTCACGGGAAATTATCCGAATCTGCATCCCGCAGAACACAAAAGCCCGCCCGTTTTTTTTTTGAGTAACGCTATTTCCCTAGGGCACAACAAAGTTTCCAACTTTTGAATTACGCTGACATAAGAAATATTTGTTTTTTATAACAAGAAATATTTGTGGTAAACTATATTTGTTACCCCCTGTCCGGAGAAGTGGGACGGGAGGGCAAGATTTTCAATCACAGAGATGTGGTGCGAAAAAACATGAAATAAATGTTTATTGTTAAACAAAGGTTTTCACATTAAACATCACTAAACATCATTAAAACTCTTTTCTACGTCTCATAGAGCAAAGTGAGATTAAATATTTGTTTATATAGGTGCAAACTATTTTTCGCTCGAATTGTGTCAGTTGAAGTATCAAAAAACTGTTACATGTTTCCCAGATATTTAATTACAAAAATCAATCTGACATAATCTTTCACGACAAGTTTTGCAAGGTTATGTTTTAATGTCACATCAGAGCAGCACTTTTTGGACTTCTCTCATATTTGTTACTTAGTAATAATTTAAGTTGTCTTTGTCTAAATTTTCTATCGTTGTTGTCATTTCTCATTTATTATCCTTTGCATTACTCTTTATTCCAGGTTATCATATGTATTTTAAACTATAGTCCATAAGCAATGATGTTTCCTAAGCTTTAAAATATAAACCATAAACTGCCATGATTGCAATTCGCGTTCGTTTAGCTTTCCAATGTTTATGTAATAGTTGTTTTGTTTAATTTAAACTTTATTATCTTTTATTAATAAAACTAAATTAATGACTGGTCTTTAAACTAAAATGATTTTTCACTATCTCGTTTCGTAATGGATATGAAACGCTCGCTCGTAATAGACAGTATTGCAAACGATCTTATAAACTTAATTCATTAATAAATTACTTTACCTAAAAGTACACTGTACATTTTTTTTTTTTACTTTTTACAAGGAAAATCCATGGAAATCCAGTTTGCCAACGATATCACTTGTAAACCTGCAAACGAGAGCTTGGTAAAATTGCCAACGGTACAAAGCTCTGTCTTGCAGTTTTACAAATGATATCGTTGGCAACTGTGTCTCCAAGGAATATCCTTGCAAAAGTACAAAGATTTTTTTACAGTGTAGTTAATTTTTTAAAGTTTTTCTCGCCACGATAAAAGAACTTTACTGCAGCAAGCTATATTTGTTATTCTGAAACATGTTAGCTGAATTCATGAAAAAATAAAATTTAATGTTTAACAAACACATATAATAATAAAATACAAACTCCACTGTATTCATCTATTTATTTTAGCAAAAACCACGTAGTTAATTCATATGAATTTGGTATCATTATAAAGATTATTTTTTTTTACTATTCAGTAAGATATTGTTTGAATTAAAATAGTATATTATTGAATTACTTTTTTAATGTATTTCTGTGTTATTAATAAATATTTTTCTGTTTGTTCAAGCATCACACAAAAACTACAAAACCGATTTTGAAAAAAGTTTTTTATAAATAGATTTAAGAATTTTTACTTATTTTATTTCGCATCGATGACAGCAGGCGGAGAATTAGCACTAGAATTATTTTTTTACACCTTATAACACTACTACTATGCACCACATACATATTTTTAATTTATTTATTCCATCAATCAATCAATTATTTCACGTTTGATGATAATTTTTTTATTATTACTTGTTGCGATGGTTAAAGAAAATAAAAAAAAAAACAGAGTGCGATTATTCGCACGGGAGGAACACGCTAGTATGTATTTAATAACCGAAGACACTGTATCTTATCGCCTGTACGTTATAAGGAAGACGACCCCACCCCTTCCGTTTCCTTTTCAATTTACGGGGGCGCTGCCACGTCGTTATTGCACCCCCAGGGTGCGGATCGAATCTTGCTCCGTGTACACTTCCTCCCAGCCGCTTCCTCTAGCGTGCACCTGGGTACACACGCAGTGTGCAGCGCTCCGGAAGAAACCTCGCGACCGGGAAACTGCTCAACAAATCCGAGTGGCGTCTTTTTTTTATGTTGAGCATTTAAAAACTCGCTCGATATGGACACACTGCTTTACGGAATTTTCAACTAAAAATTATTATTTTTTTTTAAAAAAATTCAATTAAATTTATAAATATCCAAATATATTTAAAAACTTACTACAATCCGTTTATTATTTTAATTCCATTAATTATTGCAAGCAAAATAAAAAGTAATTTTTTATAACATCAAACGTGGGTATACGAGTACCCCCAACCATATTTAAAAATCTGTTTTAGCCACATTTTAGAAAAAATTATTCGTATTGTTAAAACATTTAAAGAAAACTTTTTTATGCGCAAAAAATTTCTATGTACCCGTTTAAAAATAACAATCAATTTCTTTTTTCTGAAGATTAAATCCTTAGGGATCTTTTTTTTTTGCGAACATATAATTTAAAATATATAAACGAAAATTTCTTCGTAATTACAAATAAATGGATCTTTGTAGATACCACGACGTAATTGCACTTTCGAGTTGTATGTTTCCTTCTGAACAAGTGTGATCAATATTCGAGTGTTCTTACTGTAGACTTAAACATTTTTAAAAATGTTTTGTTAATATACCTCGAATATTCTTTTGGATTAATGTACAAAGTAAGTTGACTCAGTGGCCGTATTTTTACGAAGATAACTATCTTTGTAAATTTACGAATTATCCCTGGATAATTTGTAACCAGCGTTCTTCGTTCACTGAAGTGAATATTTTGGGAGATTCTGTTTTCGTATTGCAACTTACCATACAAATGCTTCGCTGGTTTCTGCAGTAATACCATTGCATACAATTTTTAAATATGTGTGTCTTTATTGTATCTTCAAATATTTCTTAATACACTGAAACCAACAAAAAAAGGTGTAAAAGTTATCCACTTTAGTAGGCGAAATATTAATCAGCAAAATTAGTAGACTGTCTTTTTTTAAACTAGTGAATTTATTGGAATGTGTTAACAGCAGTAAAAAATTATTTTTTAATTTTACATATGAAAGAAATCTTGAATACAGTAATGACATGTTTCGTAAAATGGTATTTTCCTAATAAAGCTATTCGTGACGATTTAAACTTAAAAACCAATATTTTTTATTGTATTTTTATGTGGGTAAACTGACATTTTGAGCACATAAAAAGTTTTCTTAATTTTTTTTAACAATACGAATATATTTTACTAAAATGTGACTAAAACAAATATTTTTCAAAACATCTTTTGCGTGTTCTTAAGGACGCACTTTAGAATTTATTCTAACTTTATTATTGCATGAAAATAATTAATAGAAATAAATAATAAAAGGGCTGGAGTGATGTTAAAAAGTTTAGAAGAATAAATTTTCAATTAAATTTAAAAAATAAATAAATAAAACTCTGTATTCAATATTAATACAAACAAGTTCATAAATTAATTATTTAATTAAGTAAAATATTTGAGATTAGTTTTAATTAATAAACATGTTGAATGTTTATTATAGTTTATTAATTTTAATTATTTATAAATAATAGTGTAAAAATTTAATTTTTTTATTAAAATAAATTATATTTAACTTTGATTAAATAAATACACTCGAAAATACATTCGAAAAAGTCCATAAACAATTCATATTCGCAATAAATAAAGGTTTTTATTGATATGGACCAGTAGGTATTCAATATCAACCACTAAAGCATAAGTTTAAAAAACACATTTATAATTCTTATTTTCATGAAGTATTTTTTAATTCTGTGAAAATTTCGTAGCATAATGTATGTGCATCGTAAATTTATTTCATCATTTTTAAATAACGCGTATCAAGAAGTTTAACCAAACAAATTGATTTGAATACATTGCTCAAACGATATCGAAAGCCATGGATTAAAATAAAAATTGCTTATAACACATAGTAAACGTAAAAAAACACTGTAAGGTAAAAAGAAAAATACTTTGCGTTTGAAAGGTAGCAGTAAATATTGAATAGTTTATTAATTTAAGTTTCAGAGTTAGCTTAGCTTGGAAACAGGAGGGCTTAAACTGCGTACTTATAGAAATGTAAGATTAATGGCGTCTTATTTTGGAACAATGCAATTTAGATTTCCGCATTAAAGTAAAAATTTATGTGTTAAAATTTTTTGAGGAATAAACATCCAAACAATCGATTAGAGCGAAAAAAAAAAAAAAAAAAAAGATTCCCATAATATGTTTCAATGTGTCCGATTCGTGCATTTTAACAGCACTTGCGCCTTATTTGCAGTCTGTTTTGGAACAGTGTTTCAGGTCTCAAGATGGCGCTGCGAGAGGGCAAGTATGAAGTAGCTCTGCGCTCGGCTGTTCGGAACACCATGAGTTCCGTGTTATTAAATCGTAACTTGCTTCATTTTATATATCATTCGCCATAAACAACGAAAACGAATGAAGCAGCGGGCTTTCCTAACATCTCGCTGCAAATAAACGTACGGCACAGCACGCTGTTTCCCAAATTATTTCCTCATATTTTCCTGTTCCCAGTTCACGTGTTACAGCTTAGCAGTGTGACCTTGAAATTGATTCAACAAACAATCTTGAAGTGTTAAATTTGACACAGTATCAAATAAGCAGTGTTTGTTCCTCCCTTTTTAAGCATTAACTTATTGATTGGAACTGTTCTATCTTCGCCTGCAATGCGTAGCTGGTTCCTACGTGCGATGCGGCGGCCATACACTGCAATACACACTGCCTAAGTTTAGGCGCTACGACAACGCCTTCTGAAATTTTGTCTTGCAAATGTAGGTTTTCTCAGGGTTTTCCTGTTTTCTATCCGTCAATCCTGTACCAGCATCTTATTATATTTTACGCCTTTAATAGACCCGATGTAAGCGAAATGTTATACTTGATTGATTAATCCAGCTTTATTTTTTTCTCTATATTAAACTAAACCTTATTTTTATTTATATCGAAAAAATCGAGAACGAATCCTGGAAGCAACTTCGAAAATTATCTTTGGTTCCAAAATGTAATGGCAATTGTGTTGCAATATTTTTTCTAAAATTTAAATCAATTTCGTTTACTTTTAAATGAGTTCAGAAGCATCGAAAAGGTTATAAATACGATATTCTTTACTTCCTGCGTTTTTTTACCTTATTTTTCTTTCTGAATATCCTTAATGGGGCGGTTCAAATTAAATTTTTTAAACAGAGATTTTTTTAAGTTAAATTTCTTTAAGCGCGTTATGAAATAATGACGCAGCATGCAAAAAAAATTGACAGGATGAAAAAAGGCTACATACATATAAAAATTTCATATGTGCTTTTAAAACACGTACTTTAGTAATTAATATTGAATACTATGAAATATAATTAAAAAGTTATTTTTATGAATATTATTGACATCAATTCTGTTTATAAACGTTTTTAAGGGTATTTTCAAGTATATTTATTTAAAAATATTTTTTTTTCTCGTGTGTATTTATTTTCATAACATTTTTTTACATTATTAATTTATAAATTATTAAAATTAATTAATGAAATTTAAATGCAGCAAATTTACTGTTCCTTTTTATTTAAACATTATCATGAATATTTTACTAATTTCAATAATTAATATTATACACTTGTTTGAAGAAAAATTGAATAATGAGGTATTATTTAATTTATGTTAGAGTAAATTTAAAAATAGTTTATTGTTTTAAATAAAAAAATAAGTGTAACTTCTAAAGCGCATAAGTACACACACTTCTTTTTTTTTTAATTTTGTTGAAGTGCAAGTGAAATTTTCCAGTATCTTGGAGTGGAGCATATCACACTTCTTCACAAATCGCGGAAGTGTAATGTCAGGAATATTTCCATCGGAACTTTTCCTCAAGCTCCCAGGTCCCGTGTGAGTGAAAATAAACGCTTTTCCTTCCGCCTCTGAAAGAACCCGACTGAAGGGACGAACTTCCCGTCAAGAATGGAGTTCATTGACCTCGCACGGCATGGGAGGGGGAAGTGCGACTGGAGGCCAACCCAGTCACGTGCCTTCATGAAAGTCGCTTTGATTGGACACTCTGATAACAACGAGCACAGGTCTACAACAACAAGGTAGTGGAATGAGGGCAAACTGATACACGACTATTATGATTTCGAAGATGGTGGAATTGCTGAGTATACCTTTTCCACCTCAGATATAGTTGATAATTTAGAATTGTAAAGTATTCAAAATACATAGGAGAAGGAGGTTCCACCTTCATGGTGTGTGTGTATATATACACACACACACACACACACACACACACACACACACACAAAATTCTTGTTGTTCGCGCGAACTTAGAAATAACATAGAAGCACCTGGAAACTGACAAGATCGAATCATTGTGATGAAACTCTGAGACAAAAACAATGAAAACGACGCGTTATAATAATTATAATGGATATGGTTCACAAACATGATGAAAGCTGGGATGATGATGATGTTGATTATGAATATAAGGCTGGTGATAGTAATGAAGACTCTAGAGATTAAAAAAAAAAAAAAATGTAAGTACTAAACATCCAAAGATTCAGTGAGAGACTCGTATGCAAAGTATCGCCCACTCTTTCTTTCCTGCTTGTCTGTGTACTTGAGTCTAATGTGAACAAGTGAACCTTCTGAAGTTTTCCGCGCCGAGAAAATACCAAGCGTTAATTTTTGCATTTCATCATTCATCATATTTCTGTAATTTTTTTTTCAAACAACCTTTTTATTTCTTAGCCTAGAGTAATCTCATGTAGAAACTCACCAAATCTAAAATATTTATTTGGTAACGTTGATAAACATGCAGAGGAATAAATTAACCTATGCATGGGAGATTCACCATATAAATATCTTTTATGGTGAATTTGTTTGGTAATACGTTAAATGCATAGAAATTACATCATATTTGTATTGTGAAAAAAAAAACTCCTATTGCATGTTTTGAAAAACATTAAGACCATAATCTTCCTCATTTTATTTTATTTATTTAGTTTTAATAATTCTGTTTAAATACTTATAGCTCAAAACTGTTAGAGAATAGTTTATTCAGTATCATAATAGGTAAATGAATACCAAATACTTGCATTCAGACGCCTCGATATATATTTTTACCGTAAAATGATTCTTTAATATTAAAAAAAAAAGACAAATCAATGCTGCTGGAAGCACCTATATGATCTCAAAAAAAAAGTTTTATCTGCATCATTAGGCAATATCATTACAATGGTAAAAATAACGAATTTATTTTATAAAATTATAAATGAAATAAACTACAAACATGGCTTCAAATAGAATAGGTAAATAAATGTGTTGGTTAAAACAGTAAAATGGTGATAATTAACCATGCAGTAGGGTTTTATGTACTGAGCTATTACCGGCATTAGCTTATGATTAAAAAATTTCTGGTCACGTTCTTTCTTGAAATCACTCGAAATGTATGAGAAATTATTACTTATAAAAGTATGGTTTTTTTTACTAACGAGATGGTGAAATCCGAGGTGTAAAAACATCCCGAACACTGGTGCAGTAGACGATACGTCGCCGTTACAGTTATTCAACCGCGGAGGGTGGAGAGCAGAAGATTGTATTTACAGCGAAAACTCTTCCCCCGTTTTCCAGTCACGAGAGTGATAGGCCTGGGAAAACAAGTAAGTGACGAAACGGGGCGCGATAAAAAAATAATAATAATAGACGTGAGTGCGGGGAAACCATTTCTTTAATGTTTTTTTTTTCCGACGCGCTCGCGTTTCTGGGTCTTTTTATTTTTTTTATTTTTTTTTCTCTCGACGTCTGCCAGCGTCGCACAGGCGTCCACGCATGGGCAGTCACCCTTATCCCCCCCTCCCCCTCCCCTTCCGCAAGACGGGACAAACTCTCTCTTAGCGAGGCCTTTGTAATGGGCGAACGAGTGGTGAGTGAAAGGGGGGCGGTAAGGGGCAAGGCAGGGGGTAAGTGTTACGCATGAGGGTATCAAACCTCCCTCCGACCTATATTCTTTTTTGTTTTCTCTCTTCTTTATTCCTCCTCGTCTTTGTCTCGTGGCGTCCTCTCGGCTCTCCGCCAGGCGTCAACCCTTCGAAGAACAAGCGGGGGAGGAGAAAAAAAAAGAGACGAGGGGTTAGGGCTCCTTTTTCTTCTTCGCCAGACAAAAATTTCACCCTTCCTCAGCTTTATCCTTGTCTCCTATCCTCCTCTTCACGACAAACTCTCATCTTTCTCTCTCCCTCTCTATGATCCCTCAGATACCTATCGCTCGGAATTACTGTACTAGCAAAACCTGGCATCTTTCCGTCTCTCTCTCTCTCTCTCTCTCAGCACTTTTGCTTTCACTATAACCGACAAAAGAATGGTATCCTGGATTTGCATCTACTCGCAGGCGGGGGAATATCTTTGGTGAAGTGGTGTTTGGGGGGGGGGGGGGATGAATCGGGAAACTTCGGGAAAGGTGTGAGCGATACATATTCTCTTCTCGCCGACGGCTCATGCCGACGAACATTTCTTACCTCCTTTCCAAAGGAAATCGCGGGGACGAGATTTGAAACATGCAAAGTGAAACACATTGAATTCGAAATGCGTGGTTACGTTCGCTAGTGGTAAAGAGACACGTGATTGAAACGGAGTCTTAAACACAAACTTTGAATATATATTATTTTTTATCCTTTTAAAAAATAAAAAAAGCAATATGCAATCTTGCCTCAACGTCTGCAAGAAAATAATTACTTAGTATTTTGGTTTAATCTTATTGTAAATTTTAAAGGAAATTTGTTTTGAATTATTTTAAGTATTTATTGTTTAGTTTATATAGAAATTTAAAACATGAAAAAATAAAATTTTCAACGCTTTTCAAAATGAATAAATATCGAAAATTTCAGAGTTATAATGCAATTTTTTTTGCATGCGTAATTATTGGTATTTTTGAATGAGTTAACTGAGTGAAAATTATTGAAATCTTTATTGTTATGATCGAACAGTTTTACTACCTTTCTATAGAAAATAAATCTTCCGATATAAAAGAGATAGGTTTACAATGGAAGAACTGTGTCGGTATATGCACCGACGCAGCATTACCTGACGATTTCAAAGCAGTACTAAATAGGTACAGCTGTAAAAAATGTAAATTATACTGAAACAAAACTCTTACAAACAAGTTTATTCCAAAAGCTATGTAAAGAAATGGGTAGTCTTCATACATTTCTTCTTCTGCATACGGAGGTATGTTGGTTATCAAGGGGGAAAGTATTAACACGTTTGGTGGAATTACGCAATGAAGTTACAATTTACTCGGAAGGAAAAACTGAATATATCGAATCTCTACTGGACGAAGAATTTATTCTCAAGATCACATATTTGGCGGATATTTTATCTAGGTTAAACGAACTCAATTTGTATTTGCAAGGTTCAAAGGAATCAAGACATTTTTGCAGTTCACTATAGAATTCGAGCTTTCATGAAAAAGCTTATGTTGTGGAAGAGTCGTATTAAGAATGGCAAGTATAATTGTTTTGAAACAGTTGAAACTTTTTGTATAGAAAAGCAAGTGCAGCCAAAGAAGAATGTACTGTCTGCAAGGTCCACTCATTTGTCATTTTTAAAAAATAACTTTGATGCCTATTTCGGGGAAGAAATGAAAGAGTTAGACTCGTTGACATAGATTTGTAAACCATTTCAAGACATCCTACCAAGTAGTATGTCAACAAAATCAAGTGAAGAACTCATTGATTTATCAGAAGATACGTCACTGAAAAATAGTTTCAATCACAAAGCATTTAATGAAATTCTGGCTCTCAGTTGCTGAGAAATATCCTTGCCTGTTTGATGAAGCTATAAAAGTCCTCCTTCCCTTCAGTACCTCATATCTATGTGAGGCCGGATTTTCGGCTATGACCAGCATTAAAACTAAATACCGAAATTAATTGACTGTATCTAACTAACGGTGATTAAAAGTAACCGACTGAAATCGATGCTACAGCTGTAATGAAAAAAATAGGCAACAAATACACCTTTCACATTGAAATAACAGTCTTTATATGTAGGTATTTAAGTATTAAATAATTCAATTCTAATTAAAGTTGTTTTCCTTATTTGAACAGTCCTTCATCCATAATGGTGACGCTTAAATTTCCGTTGTTCATGAGCTAACTAAAGTTAATAAATTATAATACATATGTTATCTGTGATAACAAATTAATGTAAAATGTTAAAAAAAAAAAAGGTATTTTGAAACTAACTCTCAGTTGGTTCTCGTCTTCCTTCTAACCACAGAGACTAGGAAATCCGAACGTTGCCAATATTTTATGCCCCCTTTTTAAGACGGCCAAGAGATGGGTCCCGAATTTGGCATTTTTTGTTAGGTGCGTCGGAGCCCAATCAAGTTTGGGAACCACTGCTCTAGAGACTAAATATCGGACAGCTCCAGGACTGGTCGTTGTCTTCACGTCAGTCCGATAGATGGCAAACAGTATTCCCAGTATAGAAATGCAGCTGTTTAATTCATGTGGTACCAGCATTAAAACAACGGAAATAACTTTCTCATCTCTTAAAAAAAAAAAATATTTAAAAATTACACAGATTTTTTTTTTGGAAATGGAGCAAGAGGGGGAAGGGGAACCAACCTATTGTGATTAAAATTTCTCAAAAAAAGAAGCGAGTCTTTGACACAAGAAAAAATGTATTTAATTTAACAATTTAATTATAAAATATTACTAGAGCTATAACTCTTGCTACAGGGTTATTTTTCACACTATCGCCTGTGTTGTTAGTATGGAAATGAACCGGTATATTAGTCTCTTAGTGTGTTTTGGTTTCGACCGACCGACAAATCTTTGTTAACGAGCGCGCGCGGACCGCAATCGGCTGCTGACGAGAGAGCGGCTTCAACGCGACGACGGAGCAGCCACTCCGCGGAAGCGGAACCTCCGCGACGCTGGGAGGTTCTCTGGCGTCGCGACAGCCCGGGCGCCCTGCCAGGTGGCGTCAGGGGGGCGTCTTTCGGAGGCCTTTATCTGCGCCAGGGAGCGAGCGCGCGTCGGTGGGAGCAGATGCCAAGGGACCGCTGGGGCGCCTGATGAAGGGGGGGGGGGGGGAGAACAGAGGGAGGGAAAGAAAGATAAAGAGGGCTAGGGCCCCCGGGGAATGGGGTGGGATATTTGGCTGCGGAAGACATTGCAGATTGTCGCTAATGATGGAGGCGGGGTTGCGGGGCGGGCTACTTCACTTTCTCTCTCTCACACACTTTCTCGATCCCTCAGGATTCCCGCAGATCAATGACGGGGAGTTTCTGCAGACTATCCTTCCTCCTCGGGAGGTTGAAGGCCTCGTCTGAGGATCTCACCTACCGGCGCATGCGCGCGCTGGAAATAAGGTTAGTACCGGACGGGACGGGATGTGTAACAAACGTCCGCAGTCTCAATTCAACATAATCACAGAAACCGTTTACATCCCAAAAAGTGTGTAAGACATTTCCTTTCGAACGTAATAGATAAGTATATATTTACACAATCATTATAACTATAGAAAAGCAATTTGAAGATAAGACAAAAACTATTTTTTTATAAAACTAAAACAGTATTTTTTTTTTCATTCCTTACTATTTTACTTGGCACAAATGCTTCAAAGTAAAATCATCCCATTAATAGTTACACTAACCACTGTTTGTCGACAAACACAGCTCATTTGGATAATGGACTGCTCACAGTCGACAGTCAATAATACTAATATATACCTATGTGAGCTAATTATAACAAATATTAACTTATTACATAAACACATTTCTATATCGCGAAAGTGTAATAGTTATTTAGTTTGAAATTAATTGTGAACTATTACTTGTTCCTTTCTTATAGGTAACGTGATAGTTGACACATTATTTTTGAGTGCAATGAAATATGAATTACAGGTCCGTAAGTTATCGAACTCATTGGTATTTTTAATTGAAAATTTGTATGCAGTCAGAAACACAAATATTTTATGCCTGTAATATTTTACGGATATAAGAATAATTTTTTTTTAATATATCAGGCCTGTATGAAAATAAGTGCTCACTTTGAGATATGAATTTAAAAAAAATCAGTGGGTTTTTATTTGTAACTACTTATAGTGTTCCTTTGTTCTTGAAGCTGACTTATGTCAGAAGGAAATCAAACACATTTTTAAGAATTAAACAGGATATTTTAATCAGCTCCCGTTTTTGTGCTTTGCGGTTTCTGTTAAGACATGACAAAAGTAAAACATAACAAAGAAAATTTGAATTTATTTGACTGCATATTCTTTCAATAAAACTTCTAAAATACACCAGCTATATAATGGAATAAAAGGCGGTTTTTAGATTATGAATTTTTTGAGTTTTTATATTTGGTTTTATATACTGCTTCATGTATTTATTTAAAATTAAATATATTTATCTGGTTAGTCAAAGTTCGTGTGTTTGATTCACCGCTGGATTGAGAAATTTTAATGGTAACAAAATTTAACATCCGGAGTTGGTCTTTGAACAAGTGTTATAATACTGTAGAAAGCCAGAGGAATCCATCAAAATTTAATGTATTTTTTTATCGGTGGATATGTTTTACATCATTACATATTAATGTTAACCTGCCTCTGAGCTGACCTTATTGCTACTAACAGCTTACTTATTTATTTTTACGAGCTGTGAATTTTACGTACAAAATAAAATATTTATAACTAAACTTCAGACTATTTATCAAAGTGTTGTATTAATAATTCTCATGGAAACGTACTAAACCACCTAACGTTTTATTTCTTCGTTCTTCATGAATAATTCATGTTGGGAGTGGTTCCAACCTCATTTACTTACATTAAACTGAATAACTGAGAAGCATCGAAGAAGAAAGGCAAAATATGTGGTTAGAAAAAAATCAAGAGGGTAAGTAGAGTCCTCAAAATTTTAATCTACGTCTTATCTACTTAAATACCTAGGGTTACATGATATATTATGGTATAATATGAGATAACTGTTGAAATAGTTACGTAAAAATTGTTGCAGTAATAATGAATGTATAACTGCACAATAATTGTAAGGAAGTTTTTGTAATATTTTTACATTTTAAAATTTGTAGGGTTGGTGATATCTTGCAGCTTTGAACCTTAATTTGTGTTTGCGGTTTTTGTGTGTTCCAATATTATTGCGTTTCTTGTGCTTTACGAGGTATTGTATTATTTTGTAACTGTAACAGGAATATTCACGTAAAATTATATATTTTTAGATTTGTACCTTTAGATGAAAACAACATTTTTCAATACAAGAAAGTGTTTAAAATAATACTACGTTTGGATTATTATCCGGGAATTTATTCTTTGTATTGTCCCGGTAGCTTCAATTGTTAAACGTTATTTTTAAACAGTTCCCTGAATAGGTTTCCAGTATTAACGGGCACATTAATAAACATAATAAAACAAAATAAAGTCACATTATGAAATATTAAATTTTCTTTTTTTCCATGGTCGAACGAATAATCAATTTAAATATTAAATTTGCACCAAATTCCGTTCGAAATACTTAGTCTTGTCTTGAAAAACGTATATCACATATGCAACCAAAAAAAAAAAACATAGCCATGTGTTGTACAAAGTTACGATAATTATCTTGCAGAATTGCAAGCTATTTCTTGGCAACTGGTTTCCAAAGGAATCCCTTGCAGTAGTACAGAACATGTTTTCCCAGAGCACAGACCCGGCCTAAGTGAGTCCTCGCCACGATTGCAAGAGCAGGCAGTCACGCAGGTCGCTCGTCCGTCGCGCTTGCTGCATAATTGAAGTCTGGACGGCAGGAAGGACCTTGTTAGCGGGCGGAATTACCCAGCAACCCCCCGGGGGAAGGTTTGTGAGAGGGGGGGAACGGGTGGGGCGAACACGAGAGAGGGGGTGGTTGTTGTCTGTAGGAGGAGAGAGAGGCACAACGCTGCATCGTCCAGGGCATGCATTAACTACACTCTAAATATTTGTTTTGGTACGTTCACAAAATATTGTATTCTTTTTTACCCTAAGTGAGTTTCCAAGATATGGTATGAAATACTACAAGTTAAATAATGAATATTTTGTGCATATGTGAAATACGTTTTTTTTCCTGAAATCACAAATATTTATTTTCGCGCTTACGGAAATTGGAGCATGAATTCCGTTTATGTTTCATGGAATCGTAAATTATTCAAACCGTGTAAAAGATAATCAAATAATCAACAATTGGACTTCAAAAAGATTTATTATGCTCATCTTTGTGCACAGTTAATGTTGGAAAATATAAAAATAATTGGTGCTGGGACAACACAAAGCATTAATGAACAAGCAAGAATACGAACCCTGTATTACTGCAAAATATTAATTTTTTGTTCCAATACAGCTTCTTTCGTGAATATATCTGTAATTCAACTTTATTGTTTCAGTTAAATTCACACAACATTTCACCAGTGCGTGGACACTGCTCAAAGACATTTTTAGTCGAGGTAGTGTGATTTATAACCCAATAAACCGTTTATAATTGTTTATTAAAAACCTGTGTTTTCTATCAATATTACTTCTTGCGTGAATAAACTTATTTAAACTTTGGTTTATGGTTTCACAAACTCTGAATGCCTCATACAGGAACGTCAAGCAGGAAAATGCTGGAGGAGGGTAATTTTTGGCGGTAACGGGTAAGTTTCGAAATTTCGTGTTTTTTCACTGATAGTAGTACAAAATCTACAAGTTAATTGATTACAAAAGATACTGGAAATGTTAAAATTGATGCGATATGCACTCATAAACTTTACATCTACGGTCATACCAACATATTTACATTTTTTTGACGTGATAACGTCCTATAAATCAATGAACGCCGGCTGCACGCACGAAAAAGCACGACTCATTGTCACGTTCCACATGAGCCGAGCGTGCAAGAACCGGCCAACCACCGCACGAGAAAATCTTCTATAATATCAAACAGGTTAAGGCGGAATTTTTAAAAGCAGCAATTTAAAAAATTTGATTTATTTGTCCAATGTCGTCATTTCAAATTAGCAGTTTATTTACATTGATTTGATTTCAGTTTATTTCTATAACTAAATGTTCGTGATTATATTTAAACGAATTATTTAAATTAAATTTGAAAAAAACTGTAAATAATACTTACTTGAAAATTAAAGAGTATGCAATTTTTCATCAATGTTATCTTCTGACGTTATCACGTAAAACTATCGTCCGTAAAACGACTTTACAGACAAACGCCCTTTTTTTTTAATTTGAGTTTTAAAAACTTATCATTAATTAATGGTTAGAAGGCTGACAAAAATTTTATTGCCCCCGTGAGCCGTGGTTTCTCTCGACGACCTGCATGTTGGACCCACGACGGCCGGAAGGTTTGGGTCGTGTGTGATAAGGAAAAGGGGTGATGGAGAGACAGAACCGTACAGCATCCGGCGTGGTGGAAGGAAGCCTTCTTTTCACAGACGAGAGAACTAAACGATCGATCGTGCATCTTCGTTTTTTTTATTTTTATTTTGGACAACTCATGATAACTAATGGTCAATTATGTTAGGTTAGCTACATTATAAATATTTTAAAACATTGTGGACGGTTGATTTGGTACATTTAAGATACTGTGAAATCATGTAAACGGTTTCCTAGCCCTGGATAGCTACATATTAAAAAGTTATTTGCTAAGCAACCATAAAATTATTTTATAATAATATTTTTAATGTAGCTATACTTACCTAATATAACCAACCATCCACAATGTTTTTAAGTATTTATAATGTAACTAACATATCTTAATCGACCGCAAAATTTAATGCCACACCGGTTTATACAATGAGATAGAACGGGAAAAAAAAGCGAGCATAAACTTCGGGGAACTTCGGGTGTGGCTCTCTCGTCTATGAAAAGAAGGCTTCCCTGGTGGACGTGTGCGCGCAGGGCTACCAACACTTTCTCCCGCCCTCGCACATTCCCTACCCTTCGCGCAGGACTGCCAACCGCCCCGGCGACGCGCTTCTGCCGCTGGTGGTGCCAACGTCCACTTCTCAGCCTCCCCCTGTAACGAGACTGTGAATGTTTAACAACGCCACGTCAGCCCGCCTGCCTGAATGTTTCATGGGCCCTTCCGAGGGTTCCAGCGTCGGAGACCCGCGCGTACAGGACCTTCACAGGACGCCTCCTCGATCCGATAACAGTTTTTTTCCCCCCTTCAGCCGGAAACACTCCGCGGTTAAATAAATCAAAGGAACGCGAAGAACTTTTCAATGACCTGTGGTGTGGCACCATCTAGTGAATTTCCTGCCGTGTTTTCAGCGGAGAGAAGTGGAATACAGTAACATTTCGATCGGCTATATTTTTTTGTCAATAAACCTACAAAAATAAAAAAGCTGTCGTACGGAATAATATGCGGTTTTAATATTTTGATTTTTTTCAGTAAGTACCTATAAACTGCTTGCACTACTAAATGTTTGTAAATACGGATAAATATATATTTTTTTCTTTTAAGTCAAAGTTCAAGTTTATGATTCGCTGCTGGATTGGGAAATTTTAAGTGTAGTGATTGTAATGTCAAATATTCTGAAACGGTGTGTAAATGTATGTTTATGTTAGGCTAATAGTGCGAAATTTCATTAGAAGCCAAATTGTAACAATTTTTTGTTCGATTGTGTCTTTTTTTTTACAATATAATCTGTTCCCTAGGAATACTCACATATTTTCATAAATGTTAACATATGGTACCTGTTAATACTTACATTTGTGTTTTGTCTGTAATCGCAGTGGTCCAATAGAGCGAAGAATGTCTTGTATTGCTTACCCGGACTAGTTTCCCACCAAGTATAGTACTGGTTCAACTTAATTACATATTGCACACTTGACGTTCAAAAGAGTAGAAAAAAATACCGTCTACATTTGATATTCTTTAAAAACTAGTTGAGTACATAATGTTTTTTTTTAAACTACCTTATTCCCGTTTTCCACCTCTAAGGAAAATTTCTCTCTCCTTGATGAAATATTACACTATTGACGTTTAAATTAAGAAGGAAATTACTTTCTAAATTCAATTTAAAAAAAAATCTCCCTTCACCCTGTGTTCATCCCGGGAAACCCTGGGCACTTCAGCTAATTGGACACTATAGTAGAAAGGTTATATTTTTAAATAATATTGTATTGTAAAAATTATTCTTAAAACATGTCAATCCTTTGTAACCACCTTGTTTTTATAAATTGTAAATTTTTAGGATAGGAAGTTATTTGTCATATCAAAGGATTATTGACACAAATTCGTTTTACTTTTTTATCAGATTTAACAACTTCGTGTTGAATTAAGTTGGTTTTTGTTATCAACATTGCTGTTGATTTTGCATGTTTGTTTGGTTGGTAAACCATGCGCCCTGTAGTTGATATTAAAGTCAGAAATTCTTTCTTCGAATAAATCGATTTTTAAGGTAAGTCAACGTAAAAGGTTTGTCTTCCTAAAGAAAAGACATTAAAATAATACCAGATGACGGTTCTTAAAAAAAAAACGTATGTCCAAAAAAATAATCCTTTTTAATCTTTTTTCCCTAATAAGAAACTTTTGTCGTTTGTTAAGATAAATACTGAGTGTTAAAACAAAGGAAATTGCAGTGGAGACTGGAAAGTATAAATGTTATTAGAAATTTTCAACGTTTCAGTCAAACGATAACATCAAGAGCCTAGAGTCAAATTTAGCAGAAGAATAACTGTAATGAAGATGAAACTGCCAAAATTTCGAAAGCCGCAAGTTTTGAAGACGTGAGTTCTGCCTCGTCTTCGAGCAGTTCCCAGCAGCTGCCACGGGAGTTGATTAGGGATGAAGTAAGTTTGAAGATTTTCAATATCGCTTCTTTATAGTTAGTTTTTTTGTGGCTATGGATGGTTTGGAAAGTTAAATATTTTGTTTCGATTATCTTTCTTCATCGTAAATTAAAAAAAAAAGTTAATAAAATTGTCGTCAATAAAGCACTACCAAATATTAGTTGATGACAGATAAATTATATGCTTTCCTTAAAAATGAAAATGAAACATATTTTTGATTGCAAAATTTTTCTGGGACAGCAAACTGCATAAATTCTCGGTTAAGAATCTGAACCCTCTTTCCAAGTAGGGACGCTGTTGTATTCATGTAAATGTGCGCAAATTTACAAAATACCTGTAATTTTACATAAATAATTCTGTTCCATTTACGAAAAAAAAAAATTACACAGTGTGTTGACTCTTGAGCAAGGATGGGCGGAACAGCGCGTTTTGCTTTCTTACGCTGGCTGGTTCGGTTTCCTCCCGGACGGGACGTTAGGCGCAAAGTTCCGAATCGCCCGCCAAGCCCGGGCTTACGTAGGGCTTTGCACCGCGCAAACACGGCGCAACCGGCACCTACCTCCCCCCTTCACCCTCCTGACGAGCACACACACGAACCCTCCCTTCCCCTCGTCAGAGCCAATCCCCGCGCCCGGCCGCGGACACACCAGCAGCGCCCCCCTTTGTTCGCAGGGTTTGTTCCGACGGCGCGTCATCAGCAGACTCGAGCTGGCCGGCCGTCTGCTACCATGCCACGCACAAACAACGGGAAAAAAATTTACCAAATTTCCTCCTAAATGTCCTCTGAAATATCTCTAGTCACCTTGGTAATACACTTAATTAAAAAAAAAAAATAGTTTTCTGTAAAGTCGGTTTACGGACGATAGTTTAACGTGAGAACGTCATAACAAAACATTGATGAAATGATTGCATACTTTTATGAATAAAATTGAATCGTTTTTATTGAATCATCACTATTTTGTATGGATGCAGAGAAGGAGTGAAATGAAATCTACAATTTAATTGATAAATTTACTTTTATTTGCACTCATTAATTCAAATATGTTTATTACGTTAACATAGATATTTTTTCAACTATAACTTTTATACATGTTTGGTGTTTAACTTCTTCCAATCTGTGTTATTCTGTTAAGGATAGGACGATTATAGGAAAAGTAGGAAACGAATGGGAGTGATTCAAGTTTAATGTGACTCGAAAAAGTCAAATCGATGATTGTTCCAATCATGTGGAAGAGAGATAGATGCGGCGCAAGCGTACAATGAGCGTAACAGGACACTGCGTAACGGGACAATGTGCATTACGGGACACTTTTTCGTGGGTGCAGCCGGCGTTCATCGATTAATTAGACGTTGTCACGTCAAAAAAAAAGAACATTGGCTGCGTGTACTTACCCACGCGCGTTAGAAGTAACACTTACCTCGCGTGATGGAAAACTAACTTTAATTTTGCATGAAAAATAATCAATTGAATGAAAATAATTACAGGATTGGAGTGAAACTATAAATATAGATAATAAATTAAAAATACAATTCAATAAATACTGTGTTCAATATTAATATAAACACACGTAAAAAATTAATCATTTGATTTAGTAAAGTAATTCAGATAAATATTTATTGATATTCGTAATGTATACTCTGAATTATTAATATTTAATATTTATTAAATATTAAATACATATTTTAAATCAAATAATTATAACTATGGTGACATTACTTCACTTATATACCTACAAAGACTGGGAAAGGTTTGTAAAGTCAATATATTTCACCAATATTTACAATAGAGAAATGTTTCTAATGACATGGACCAGTATTCAATATCAATCACTTAAGAATAAGATTTAAAAGCATATATATAATTTTAATTAGTATAATGTCTTTTTTTAATCATGTGAATATTTCGCTGCATGGTGAAACTTCACTCTCATCGGTTTTTCATAACGTGCCAAAACATGTATAACTTAAAAAAACTCTGAACAAGTCTTTCAGTACTTGCCAGAGATGTGTGACATAAACTCGATAATGTGAAAATTCATAAGTTCTCATTGTGCAATTATGAAATTTGGAAAATAACCTAAATGTGAATTCTTCAATATAATGCCGAGCGTGATAAATACATACGTAAATTATGTTGTCAACTGTCAACAAGTCGGCGCTAATCATGCGTAGTTTCCACACCCACCGCTAGAATTCGTTTCCGGAGCGACTTCGTCGACAATCGAATAATTTCGTTAGCAAATTGTAAACTTTATAATAAAAAGGTTCCAATAAAAGTGACAAACACATAAAGCAATTAAACCCCCGGTTTGAACCTGATTTTGGGAGAGGATTTTTATAAAAATACGGCCCATTTTTTTAAAATACAGTAAACAGATATTTATATAAAGTTTCCCCTTTGGCTTTGTGAACTTTGTTTTACGCCATCCCCACAGATGGCAGCACCGAAGTTACACATTTCCGGTCCATGCGACTTCCAATCCATTCTCAAAATTACTCCTACCAAATGCCGTTTACCAAGAGCTTAGATGTTACACCACATCAAAAAAATGTATTTATAATTCATCAACCAAATAAGTTGTTGTCGTTAGAGGTAACCACAAATGAATTGACATACAGAATGTGTCGGAATTCAACCGACAAACCTTGGTTGCAGATTCATCTAGACGATATAAGTTGAAAAGTCTAAACGACTTATGGCCTAACTAGCTTTCCAAGGCTGGAGTAGGTCTTTGATGTTGGAGATGAACAACTTATGTATTGTAAATGATACAGACAGTATTTAGGATTGAAAAAAATGAGCATCTGGATTACGTTTATTGAGATAAATGATACACAACCATCGCGAAGTTTTTTGATGTCACAGAATTAGTTCATTGAAATAATTGTGGGTAACACCTTTATTTTTCACATACTTTTGTGACGTGTTACTACCCACCATTAGTCGATTGAAATAATTATGCATCCGGGACCATGTTTATGGTGGTTTGTAGAACATTATTTAATCACACATAATTCAAGTGCTCAGTGTTCAATTTAAAAAAAAAAAACTTTCTTCATTTACAAAAAAAAAAAATACATATTGTTCAGCCCTTTTTCAAAGACTTCAGACGATAATTCGTTGTTATGTTTTCAACAAATTTTTTCGTGATGAACCTGTAACCGATGTTTCTCGGTTTAAATCAGACTCACATGACACATTACAAGTATTTACACGATGTTCGCAAAAAACCGCCAAACGCAATGAAAATTAAATGTTTTTGGCCGAGGAAATTCAGTTGTGTCCTGAGTGGTATCTCCCACGACTTCAACGGGAAAGTTTGAAATAACAATCAGTTGTGCATTAATTTAAAATAATTTCTTGACCATACTTGGAATTGAACCCACAAATACATATATTTAAGTTTTCTGGGCCAACCTATGAAACAGTTTTATTAGTTGTCACATTCTTGTCGAAAAAAATTAGTATTCGTAAGGCATACTCGAAAATTGCTCAGTTAAAAAATCCACATGCAGTTTCCCGCCTGAGACAAGGTTTACATGGATGAAATGGGGTTGACATTAACAGGAGCCGGCTGTTCTGTCCGAGATCTCAGACCTGTCGTTCCAGCCAGCCTGGAGAATGCGTGAGGGGAGAATAGATGGGATGTAGAGTAGTGACGGAATGAATTGGTGGGGTAAACGGGAGCACCCCGAAAAAAAAAAACCCACAGGCCACGGAAACGTCCGCCACGTCCCAGAAAAATCCTAGTTCGACCCCGTCAGGATTCGAACCACGGTCGCCTTGGTGGGAGATGAGTTTCCTAACCACTCGAGCACCACGCAGTCAAAAATACACTCAATAATTGCTTATAAGTTTATAATTAAATAATTTTTTGGTAAATAATTAGATGTACAATTGATTGCTAACATTCTTAATAACCAAATTGGGTTTTGTTTTAATACGAAACAAAAATTTACTTGGTATTTTCTAAACGTATCCCGCCTGAAACAAAAAAAAAGTGTTTTCTCGGGCGCGCACTAATCCCACGCGAGGAAATTCAATTTCGCGGGATAGAGGAGAGAGAAAAAAACGAGAAGCGCTTCAATATTTCTTCTTTCTCCGTTCGCGGCAACTAATGCGCCGTTTTGGCCCGACTCCGTTTCACCCTTTCCCCAACCATCCCCCTTCTCCGCTAATTACAGCTTTCTCCGACATGAAAAAAAAAATTTCTTTCACAACACCTCAGCCAGTGGTCAGCCCGCTGTAGCGTTGCTGTTACGGGTGAATCCAGCTAAGGCATATTTGTGAGCAGAAGTGATTGAGCGAGCCGCGGATAGTGATTAGTGGCAAAGAAACTGTTAAAAAAAACCTTCTAAGGCTTTGAACTTTCAGTTTGTTCAAGCTATCAACATTATCATGATATTCACCTCCCATATTCACCAGAAAGATAAAATAATACTTCACTTAACTTCAAAAAATAAAATACATTGGATTTGTTATTACTTAGTTACTAGGAAGAGACGAATTAGTTTGACCGTAGTTTTCGTAATTGATATTTTGCAAAAATATATAAAGTGGTATAAAAAATAAATTTTGAAGTCTTAACAATAAAATTAATAAACGGCGGTAAAAACTACTTATGTTGTCTTTATGTCATTACATCATTTTTGGAAGATTTTTTTTACCCAATATTTTTTATCAATGTTCTCAGAGAAATTGGCGGATGACTAAACTCAAATTCTGGTTAACCCCATATACCTGACAAGCATTCAAGTAGGATCTCTTTGTTTGTGGATAGGGAAGCACCAGCCAACTAGAGTCGCCGCGGATAAAAATTTTTATTTCACTAAAAAAGAATAAATACAATTATTATAAATACATATTTCTTGATTTCCAAATGCATATGAAATGGGAAAATTGAATCTTAAAAAACAAAGACAATAAATGAAATACAGAATAAAAAAGTTTAATAATTGTAATGTAATTTTTATTAATAATATAAATGTGATTGGCTGGTCCTTTCACGCTTCAACGGAACAACGGATTGACATGATTTTTAGCATAGAGATAGTTTATGGGCTGGATAATGACATTGTGGTTGCTTTTTCATCCCGTATATCCCTTGGGATAGATCTGGAGCGTAATTTTGTATTAATATATAATATCTGAAGCGTGAGATAACGAGCTTGCATAATAATTATTCGGGGAACTTAAAGCAAGTGCAGTTATGCGGATAGCCGATGCCTATCTTTGTAAGGGGTAAGCGTTTTAACCCATTTAAATGGAGTATTTTTATCTTAAATATAAAATTGAAAATGTTTTCTCCTTCTATTTCGATCGTTTTCTGTGGTTCGCGCATCGTTCATCCGATTGAGTTGAAACTCTGTACACTTGATCTTCAAAACACGAGGAAGGTCACTGTCTAAATTATATTTCGAAAAACAACCTGCATCTTCCTTTCCAACCCCTTATAACAGAACTTCAACACTACTTGATGAAATTTTGTTCACTTTACATTAAAAATAAGCGTAAAATTGCTGTTAATGATCAATTTCTAATAAGAGGTAGGTTAATTTATACATTAAATAAAAAAACACCCCTTTTCCCCTTCCCCCTCCCCCAATTTAAGGCAGAAATTTGGTTCTTCATGATGAAAATTAGCACACATGACTTTAAAAATAGCAAACAATTACCGTTAAACTTATATTTTAGGAAGATGTGTGTGGTCACTGGCTGCATGGGATTTTGGAAACCACTAAATCCCCTTTTTTCATCCCTTAAAGCTTAATGTTGGTACATACATACAAATAAATTTAGGCTCAATTAATTCAGAAAAAGAGATGAAATTTACTGCATTATCTGATTTAAAAAATATCTTCCTGTCCACATGAGGTTTCAGAGACAACCCCGTCCCTTGTTACCATGCTTGAAAACAAGATATTGGTATTTCTTTATAAAAATGTGCATACTTGACGTTTAGATTAAGAGGAAGGTAATTGTCTATGTCAAGTTAAACAAACTGTCCCATCCTCCTGTCTGAACGAGAGTTCGAAAACCCACCTGTAATTCACCTCACTACCTCTAAAGTTGTATTATGGTGCTTCTTGAAGAAATATTGCAAAATATACGTTTAAGTTAAGAGAAATTTAACTGTATGATTTTAATTAAAATTCATCCCATAGAACTATATATATAAGTTTTAAAATAACCACACCCAACAACCTTTCCCACCGCTTAAAAGTAAGTCTTGGACAACTTGATAACATACTTCATAACATCATACTACTCAACGTTCAAAAGAGGAAG
The DNA here is from genome assembly GCF_032445375.1 of Bacillus rossius redtenbacheri. Lineage (NCBI taxonomy): Eukaryota > Metazoa > Arthropoda > Insecta > Phasmatodea > Bacillidae > Bacillus > Bacillus rossius. Next base: position 73,078,738 of record NC_086333.1, read on the forward strand.
AATTTACTGTCTACATCTTAATTTCACATAGAAAACTTTATCGAATACATGATAGTTATAAAATCTTCCTCATCCCTCTTTCCCAACATACACATACAGACTTGTTTCTTTACCTATTTTATAGATATAAAGGAAAAAATTTTTTTTTCCTGTGTAAGACAACATTTTATGATGAAAATTTGTACAAAAAAAATTTCATTGATCTTTATGAGTCAAAAAGAAGGTAAGTGACCTTGAACAGGTCCAGGATGTGATGGCACGAAAGCGAAACCTCGCAGTAATTCGAAAAAAAAAAAAAAAAAAAAAACCATCTCGAACATCGAGTCTATCGGAAAGCACGGATCGTTCCCAGCTCGCGATTGCTTCCCCTGCCCCCTTCCTCTTCTGTCTTCAAGAGTTTTATTTCTCCTCGTTCGTAAACAAGTCTCGCAGGAAGGGATTTAGCTGCAATGGAGACCGGAGAAGCTAACAGAATATCCTGGCTTCCAGAAAAAGCGAGGCCTTTCTCAGTATACCACGAGAAGGAGAGTTCACGTCTTGTAACAAATGTTACTAATCACTTCAAAGTGTATGCAGGGAACTCAGTGTAAGTGATAAGTAAACGAATAGAATAGTAATTCATAATCCCATTGAAAATGTTACAAGAAATTAAGTTAAAAACATACGAAAAAGAACTACTTTTTGACGTGACAACATCTAATAAAGCGATGAATGCCGGCTGCACGCACGAAAAAGTGTCCCGTTGTGCACATTGTTCCGTTACGCTGTGTCCCGTTACGCTCATTGTACACTTGCGTCGCATCTATCTCTCTTCCACTCGACCGTTTATAAGGTGAAGTGAAAAGTTAATGTGGTTTTCATTGCTTATTACAACAATTTCGGCAATAAAGGTTAATTTTTCTTGCATTTTAAAAATCTGATTACTTCTATAATTTCTAGTATTTATTATTTTACTATTAAAATAAAAATGATTCAATTTTATTTATAAAGTATGCAATCATTTCATCAATGTTTTTTTATGACGTCACGTTAAATTATCGTCCGTAAAACGATTTTACAGACAACCAATTTTTTTTTATGGGTCGGAACACGTCTTTGGAAATGATGGCATGCCGGGGGTTTCAACACGTATTGTCGCAGACATTTTCAAATGTGATATACAACTGAAGGTCTGGTGTTATAGCACATTATTTATTTATATGACAATTTCAGTGGTGCTTTGGTTGGTCCATTGGGCTGCCGTGATTGGAGGGGAGTGTAGCCAATCAGAATGCTTTCGCTACTTAGGTAACAACGGTCTTGATTGTAGCTACACTTTGTATGTGACCGTTCATGACTTCTGATATGGATAAAAAAAAAATTTTGTCTACGGAAAATTTGTTTAGTTTAAAACGTATGTGTTGCAATTTAACATAAAGAGTAAACATATATATATATATTTTGTATGAATACAAGTTTTTAATTTTCTTTTTAGTTATAATTGAATGCATCCATCGTCTAACACTGTAATAAAAAACATCATAACGTTGGCACTAATGAAATTTTAGAAAGTAATATACAATCACTCAATTTGAATAACTAATTTCACCAACAAAGACATAATGATAAGTATTAGATGGCTAATCATTGCATCTATTGCTGTTGAAGTCAACAACTAAGAAAAAAATAGATATGATTTTTTAAAAGTAAATTTGTTATCTCTTAGTTAAAACTTCCGATTACAATTTTTGTGTATTAAGACACCATCATTGAAAATATTACAAAAAAAATTACGATATTATTTGAACGATTGAAAACTTGATAAAATTACCTGTTCGGGCCCAAATATAATTTAAAGTTGAAAACGTTTAGCGAATGTATTTATTAATATAAATATTTATCATGAGCATCATGATGAGAACATCGTACTGTTCGTAATGTTATACATTTCTGAAATCTTATGAATTTTCATTTATAAAGTAACAAGATGACATAAAATTTCTCATAGGAAAGAACTAATTTTTTTATTCTAAGGCGACCTTTCACCTTTACGAACTGGCGCAGTAATTGATATTGAAATGATTATGAAGAAATTCAGAAATATTGCATTCCACCCCTTTTTCTTTTCGTTTTCATTTTAATTAATATATATTTAATAACATATTTTCCTTCAATTTTTACTCCCAACAAATTTGTTTTCTCTGCTTAATTAAAATATATTTATGAGGCTCCAGTATTAAGATATAACCTTTTCATCTGTGATCAGCCTTGATACATTTCTGTAACCATAAATTAAGAAATATGCCAGTAAAACGAATGAGAAAAGAGCATTACGAAGAAATAACTTTAAGTACCCCGGAAAAGATTTTTGCACCTACCTTAAATAGGAGATTTCTTTTTCACGAAAATTTATAAAATATTTTAATGCCTGGAATAGTGAACTGGGATATGCATGTAAAAATATTAAAATATGTAAGTCAAGGTAGGTGTTGTTTTATAATATGACAGTTAAGAAACATGTCCACATATAAATAAATCCACAAATCATTCAGACATCAATCAGTTAGGTGGCTGCTTTACTAGGAAAAATTAGTGACAGTAATATTTTTCTCAAAAAAAAAATTAAGGTCTTTTTACTATATACTCTCGTCGTTTGGTAGTAATTCACACACTCTCAGACTTTACTTAACACTCGATCCTGTAAAAGAGCTCTCTCAGATGACTAAACACCCTCCAAAATCGCTTCACTTACGGGTGTCCACCTAGACTTTACAAACTTGTATTAAATCAAGTTTTAATTATTTTACTTTTAAGCTGGTGCCAAAATGATTCCGTCAATCTTGTTCACTAAACATGCGATCGCCTATCAGTTAAAAGTTTTTAATTCCGCTCTCTTTTTAGCAAAGTCGTGCAAAAATTACAATTTTGTAGGAACGCGCGTACAATTTCGCAGCCCAGCCGATCACCAAATAATAACCCCAATATTGCAGATTTCTAGGGCCTGCAGATTTCGCGAAAACATCTGAACACTTACTAAACTGCAACAAGGTATATCCGCGGCAGCGGTTTCTCCCTTGTGATTGGCGGCCGTCTGCGAGAGAAGCCATTGTCATGCTTGGCCCGGGCCATTCAGGAAGTTTTTGCTTCCGCACTGGATGGCTCTGATTGGTGCGCCGACAGTAGACATGCACCTGGAATAAACCCAGCCAATCACGAGACACAGAAAATGTTACAGAGTTTTAACACACAGCTGGTCTAGAAAACATTTCGCGAAAATTACATGGCCCTACAGATTTCTTCTGATGACATTTCTAAGTGAAAACATACCTTTAAACTATTTGTAACATAAGCGTGACTGTGTTTCCGTACCATGTGCGTCTCTGCCTGAGGACGGGAGCAGATAGTAGTTCCCGAAACGTCGCTTGTTTCTGTTTTAGAAAACTGTTGTATTTGTTTCGTCTTTTCGTTTGGTCGTGTTTTTGTCTCGTTTCGACTGTTGTGCTGAATGTTTTTGGGTTCAATATTTTTGTGCTGTCATCATTTGTGGGGGTTTTTTCGTTTCTCTTTTGTTTTTTGTTTTTGGAAAACTATTGAGTTTGTTTTTGTCTTTTCGTTTTGCTGTGTTTTTGACTCGTTTCAACTGTTGTGCAGAATTTTTTGGGTTCGGTATTTTTGTGCTGTTATCATTTGTGGTTTTTTTTTTCGTTCTGTTAGTCCATTTTTTTGTTTTTTTTTTTTTTTGTTTGTTGACCATATTCCTGTTGTGGAGTATTGTGTGGTGTTAAATCCTGACAACAGCAATTTTTTGCTTAATTTGTATTTTTTTGTCATTTGTGTTTTGTTCTTTTTGTAGTTTTCTTCTACAGACATACATGTGCTAAGCAATGGCGTATGTCCAAAAGCTTACATCAAGTCATGCACTCCCATTGCACAAATATTTCAAAGATATTATCTGTCTCTTAGGCGCTTTTTGTCCGGAAGCAGTGTGGCGAGAAGCTGGTGTCGGGAGGGTGGCCATGAATCGTAAAGGCAAGGGCGTGGGATAGGTTGTCATGGCAACCCATCCACGTTGGAATCACTTCCTTCCGGCCATGATGTCTCCTTAGCACCTCCTAGGAACGTCATCGCTGTCTCCAGTAGGCGACTTGGGAACCCCGAAGCCCGTGGGGAAAAAAATAACGAACGAATAAATACAATTTAAAGACGTAAATGAAATTTAAAATCCGCTGCAAGAGAAAAAAATATATTTTTTTCAACTTCCCAAGAATATATGTTGTACAGTATACTTGGAGACTCATAAAATCGAAAAGTAAGTAATGTCAGTTTTATGTTGTTTGCATAAGGAACGAAAACATAATTTACATAAATTTTGATGAAGAGGGTCGGAAGGGGAAAATTTTACCCATTTTTATTTTCAAAAATTTTCAAATTGTTGGTTAGAATAATATATATATTTTTTGTGATTTCATATTTACGATCCTGTTTTTTTATTAAAATAAAAATATTAAAAACTTTTAATTTTTAAAGATATTTTAAAATGTGTTTATGTTTTTGTCAAATATATATCTTAAAAATGAAAACCTTTCTGTTGACTAGCAAAAGCCTGTGTCAAAGGCGAAGTAAAAAATACATTTAAATTGAACCCTGAACAATGTACGCTTAAAGTAATCGCTGTCGCTATTGTTTTTCTTTGAATTTCCTGAAAGGACGCTGCACCAAGTGCGATTACTAGAGACATGAAAAATTCGCGATTTCAAATCCCTAAATGATAGACTCCATGATCCTCTACGCACACATGCAACTTAAATCTGCTGATTGGTTACCGACTCGCAACACCTGTTGACTGGAACGATCGTGATTCGCTAATTCTTCTGTTTAAAAATTTCTCATTGGCCCAGAGGTCTTCAGATAAACTGTGGCCCAATCACCGAAGCAAAATAATGTCAAAACAAAAATATTTGGACTCCATGCTATCGCGAAATGAATCCGCGAATTTTACAGGTCTCTAGCGATTACGCGCCCTCCAAAGACCTCACGGTACACATGTTCGCCCCTGGAGCAGCTGAAGGTATTCCGACCACGCGAGCCAGGCAGATGGCGCGGAGTTATGAGAGTTTAGGACGTGTGTCCGTGGCAACAAAAAATAAAAAAAAATAAAGAAAATGACGGTAACGTCTATCTCTCGGCTTCCCAAGCGGCCGTTTGCGGCGAGGGTGAATCAAGCGTGTTTGTGGGTCCCAGTTGGCAGACACATGACGCGGAGGCGGTGATACGACCCATTAGACCTTCTGCGTTGGAGAAAGAGGGTGAAGGATGGGGGATGTGAGTGAGGGGTGGCATCCCTTCAACGACCCCTCGTTTTCCGGGCGCCGAGAGGGATGGAAAGAAGGAGGAAGGTTGTGTTTCGTCCGCGCGGACATTAGGGGCTACGTACGCCCACACAGCAGATGGCGTCCTCTTGGTCTGAAGCCACCAAGAGACGCGGCTAGAATAATTACTACTACTCCTTTTGCCCATGCCTCAACATCCCCCCTACTCCCCTCCCCCTCCAACAACAAGCGGGGTGATTTGTCCGGACGGTAGGTTCCCTGGACGAGAGATTATTCCCTCGTTACAAATTACCGCAAGCTGACGCGAACCTTCCCTTCCCCCCCCCCCCCCTTTGTTTTTCCTTCCCGTAACAACCATCCGTAATTAAAGTGTTTTGAATTTTTAAGCGTTACGTTAGAGAGGGCGGAAATTTTTTATTTTCGAGAACACAAATGTGGAAATAACAGGTTTAAGGATAATCTGCATAAGATTACCGTGTTGGAAAAAAAAAACCTGTCTTCGCCAAGTAAGCAAATTTTGGGTCAGTAGGAAATTGTTTTGATGTTACGACGAAATTTTCGTAAAAAAAAATTTTTTTTTTTTTTACGGAGACAACGAAACATTGTACACAACAGCTATCAAAAACAGTTGTACGTCGTAACCGAGCAAACATTGGTGTAGGCATGAGGACACTTCCCCCCCTCCCCCCCATATTTTTGCTATAACTTCATTTTTAATTTATTTATCCAAATTTTTGGCATTTCCAGGCACAAATCATCTCTCCCAGACATTTTGTACCATGTTACAACCACATATTTACTAACAGACTCTAGTCTGTATGTGCCGCGAAGACACAACTCAATATTTCACGCCAGCGAGTAGGTACAACCTTTCATGATAATCACACAATCACATGTTTACTTCAACAAGTAGCCAAAGCTACGTCATTATGCCATGTCATTCTAAAAAAAAAAAAAGGAGGGTTGTCTGTAAAGTTGGTTTACGTACGACAATTTTACGTGATAAAGTCATAAGAAAACATTGATGAAAATTTGCATACTTTTTAATTTTCAATTATTATTTACAGTTTTTGCAAATTTAGTTTCAATAATTTGTTTAAATATAATCACGAACAATTAGTTAAAAAGCCCGCCTTAACCTGATTGATATTATAGAAGATTTTCTCGCACAGTGGTTGGCCGGTTCTTGCACGCTAAGCTCAGGTGGAACGTGACAACGAGACATGATTTTTTCGTGCGTGCTGCTGGCGTTCATCGATTTATAAAACGTTATCACGTCAAAAAAAAAAAAGGCACGGAAGCTTGTTGCAAAGAGAAACTATTTACTTGGAATTGCAAGACGATGAGTCCTAATTTCAGTTAAGAATCTGACCGTAAAATAATATACCACGCTCGTACTGGAGATGACAAATTTCAACCGAACGGTCGGTTACCCTTCACGACTTTCGACGCGGACGGAGCGAGTCGGCGAAGAAAACCTCACAACCGTACCGTCGTCGGGCAGTGGTTGCAAGGACGACGTCAGGGGAGTCCGCCATCTTACCGAGGTATCGGCCACGCAGCAGGAATGAGCGACGAGATTTCATTCCTCAACCCTCCCCCCCCCCCCCCCCCACAAAGAGCTTGATGAGATTTCCCTCGCCTGGATGAAGACACGCAGAAGACTCCGTGCGTTTCGGAAGTAGAGCAGAGTTGGCACGGCCACGTGTCTCGTCAAATGGGTTTTAAAATTGCGAAGGGAAGAGAAAAAAAAGTGGGGGAAAAAAAGGGGGGGGGGGGGGGGGGTTAGAGAAGATTTCGTGTGGAGTGCTTCATGTGTTTTTCTCAGCACGCACGCGTCATTTTACTTCCGGCATCCGGAGGAGGGAAAGAAAAAAAAATTGTGTCCGTCATGTTGGGAGACCCTTCCTTGCTCTACCCCTTTCTATCTCACACGTACACACTCAACAACCCCACCTCCCTCTTCGAAAAAAAAAAAAAGAACACTTTTTCAACCTCTCTTGAAACCACCCACATAAAGGTACTTTTACAAAACTCTCTTAGCGTCCCTCTGGATTCACTCCCCCCCCCCCCCCCCCAACCCATCATATTTTTTATCCTTCTTGTACTAGAAACGCCAGCTTGCGGAGAAAAATGCTTTCCCCCAGTCACTTCCGTTTCCTTCCGAAAAACTTATATTGGCCCAATGGTTGTTGAAGGGCTTTTTATAACCTTCTGCTCCTGACTGTAATGTTGCATTTTGCAGCTTGTGCTGCTAGTGCTGAAATTGTTCCCCCAGATTAAAAAAAATATTGTTACTGTGTACTAACTTTTATATTTTTAAAATGGAAAAGTTGGGATTTGTAAACGTAAAGCTGAAACCCAGCTGGCATCCAGCATGGCCGAAGAATATAATATAAATACCATCTTGGGCTTGAATACTTGACAGCTACTAGAAAGAGTGTGATATTTTAAAAGTAAGGCCCGTTAATATAATGTATCTGGCATATTGGCCTCATGTTGAACTAATAAAAATTAACTTATTCTTAAACTATGACTGTTAAAGTTATTTGAGTAAACATGTAATTGATAGCTTACAATATGCTTTTTTAACTGAGAAAAACGTAATCACATTACAATATTTAAATTGTTGCCAAATTAATTAATTAATTTTTATTTTAAGAAATATTATATATTGGACATTATCTTTAAAAAAAATTAAAGTAATATTTTGGGAAAAAAATTAATTTGTTTAAATTTTAAAATATTTTACACCCCTAATTTTCACAAACTGACTTTATTCATTTGATGAAGTTAAACTCATGAAAATAAATAACGATTATAAAAAAAAATTGTTTATTGATGCATGAACTTGGAAGGTAAATAAGCTTAAAACTTTTACTTAAAGACTTTGCTTATAAGGAAAGTCTGACGATGTGTTCGGGTCCCACGATATTGGCTGAAAGGTATTTTCCATTTTCAGGTGCAGAAGCACAAGGTTAATAAGGGTGACATGTAGGCCTACATGTACATCAAATGTATCAAAAACCTCTATCAGGTTTGGAGTAGGCTATTATCTTTCAGGCGGATCTATATTAGACACTCAGCCGTTGATTATTACTTGCTTAGTTGAAATTTGAGTGCTTCGCACATTTAGAGTATTCTATTATCCTATATTTACATAGAAAAACGCTGGTGTTTTCATTAAATTACTTTAATATTACTATAAATATTTAAAAAAATGGGTGTTTTTTTGTCTTTAAAATAAAATATATTTATTTCAGCTGTCATAACCCCACCCATGAGGTAAATTAAACTGGAAAATAACTATTTCTAAACAAAAGCAAATGATAAGATATAGGTTCATAAAAAAACTACGTGAACGTCTGTTATCAATGCATTGAAATATAATTTTAACAAATAATTGTTTTCGATTGTTTATATTGTGTAGGATTTTAATTCAATTAAAAAGCATGACTAATAATTAAATTATTTATTTATTTTTAGACTAATTTCCTACAAAATTGGGAAAATTTCACAATTTAATCATATTTATAATTGATTTTGTAATTAATACTTGACCATATTTTAGTATGTGTTCTAGTTGTTCTATACTGTAATTTGTCTTTTATGTGGTTATTTGTTTGTGTTAATGATTTCTGTTGCCTGTCTTTTTCTTTCAAGTGTTTACTTTTATTTTTTTCCTTATTTATTTGTATTGTGTGTATACATATATATTTTTATTTTATTGTATTCGCGCACACCACTTAAGTTTCATAACTGTTGGTGTGCATTTTACAAATATACTAATATGTTTCTCAAATTGCAATGCTACATGCGTGTCCGTCCCCAGTAGCCTAGTTGTCAACTAGACGTAATGCCGTGAATTAGTTCTGAAGCCCAGCTAAAGGTCCAGGCGCCCAGACAGTCAGGTGGACATCTCAGACCTCGGAGATGGTCTCCGCGCCCAGGGAGGTAATTAATATTTAGGTCGCACTGGGTCCTTCCTGCCCCCCTTTCCCCCCCCCCCTCAACCATGTTTGCGCAACCTTGATTACAGTTGCGCAATTAACCGCAGGTGCGGTTGATACGGCATTACCGAGCCGGTGTCTGTTGTAGAAGGAGGAGGGGAGGGGAGTTAGAGCTGCCAGCGGATTGGCGGAACTTAGATAGGGGAGGGGGGATTGGAAGGAGGGGTTTGGTCGCAGGGGGTGGCGATGACCTCTTAATCTCTCCTCCCCTACCCACCACGCGCATCCCTTGCACGCACCGAGACGGGAACCCCGGACGCGATAACGCAATCAAGGGCATGATCCGTGCCGAAGGAGAAGGGTATGTTAGGGGGGACGGGGGTTGCCTACCCCTCCCTTCCCTACAAACGCCCAACCGCTGCTGGGAGCCAATCGCATATCAGCGGGACGATGTCGTAAACGCTGGAACACCAGCGCCACTGTTTGCGCTGCGGCGTGTCTGGTGGAGATTAAAAAAACCGTGCCAAACCTATACACCGGCTAATAATTTATTCGCTGAAAGATCTCGATACCAGCTGTTTGTTAAAACACTGTAGCCTTGTCTACTTTTCGTGACTGTTTGCGTTTCTCTAAGTTGCATGTCTACCGCCAGCGAATCCCACAACAGCCAACCAGCGCGGAAGCAAAAAAACGCTACCTGAATGACCCTGCCAAATAGGGCAGTCTAATACGCAGAAGCGGTCAGATACATTAACGAAAAATATCCGCTCCTGCCTGAACACCGTTTAAGTTGCTCACAGAAAAAAATAATCAAGGATAGTTATTCGTGAATTTACAGAAACCTTCGTAAATTATGGGATGTCCAATTTAATTAATTATTATTTATTACTTAAAAAAACTCACTAGAATTATTTTGGAATGAAAACAAAAATGTTAAAAATGACATGTTAAATCTGCACCACTCTGTTATTTAATTTTCGTAGCATTTTACCGTGTTTCCAACATACATAGTCCGAAACTCGGAAAGCGGTATCCTTGGTGGTTTTTACTAAGACATTTGTTGTAAGGATTTAAAAAGATCTGTTCGTTCATATGAGACGAATATTTTTTTTTTTTACATTTAAGGCGAATTAATTATTATTTAAAACTGCAGTTATAGTTAATAATTGTATTGCTTTCTGTCACATTTTATCTTCTTCCCTGGTTGATAAAGACTGGGACATAAATTAATGTTAATTTTGATATTAGTTTATTGTACTTTAAGGATATAAAATAACTTATATTTTTATTATATACTCTTAGAAATTACAGTAAATTTACGTATTCAATTATGAAAACTTTTAATAGCGTTAAATAAACTCAGAGCTCTTCATTATATCAAATAATCTTGGCAAAAGATACGACAATTTTTTATTTGAGTGTTTTTCTTTTTTTAAGGAAAACTCATGTAAAAAAAAGAGTGTTTTGCCTGGAGTCTTAACAAGTTTATGTATGTTTAGATAATATATCAGCATTTTTTGTTAGTTTCGTGTTCACCATAAGAGATGTAATTACCTGTAAATTTACGAAGATCACAGCGTTCTACATAAATTTAAGGTGAAAAAATTTTAAAAGTGTAGCTAGAGATGATGATTTATCAAGAAAATCTTTGGTTTGAAATAGTGTATAAAAAACCTATAATTTCCTTCTATTATTTTGATCAAAACAAATATTTCGTGGGAATTGAAATATTTCCAGATGAACGCCTGGCTTTTTTGGTAATGCCAAAACTACATTCTAATTGGCTAAATCAAAATCACACGAAAGATTGTTCCACCAGGGAGAATCACTAAAGTGAAATTTTTGCAGACATAAAGCACAACTACAGACTATCAAACATTCTAACATTTCAGCGATAATTCACCATGCCTATTGATAATGCAATTAAAAAATATGTATAATGCTATAGAGTAAATCCTGTCTCCAAACGTCACTTCAGAGTTCGAAAGTTCCTTTTTTTTATCAAATCCGTACAATTGAAGTTTCCGTTCTTCACGGAGTAAACAAAATATAACTTCGCTGCGCAGACGTAGTTATTATAAAAACCACACGTCCCACATAAGCATGCGGAAAGAAAATATATAAATAAAACATATAAACATTTTAGGAAAAAAACTTAGGCTATAAGTTAAAAAGTTTGTTTTTCAGGAGAGAGTTTTTTTAAATTTTGAATATCTCACTTTTGTCTGTTATGTACGATTTGTGTACAGTACCTATGTTGTGAAACAAAATTTATAAAAATGGGAGACAGCTTAACTAACAATGCAATGTATAAATATAAAGTTTTAATGAAATATATGGCACTTTTAACAATTTTTCAGCCATACTCCTTTGAATTAACACACTAGATATATAACATTGATGAATGCAAGTGCACTGCGCATTTACAAAAACCAACGTATTTTTAAATCAGCCACCTGTGTTTGATACACGACCGTCATTTGAGGATTAATTGATTGACAAGGATAATATTTTAAAAGTACAGGGAGGTTAATCTTGGAAAGAAGGTAATTACCTACCAGATTTCAAGACATTTGGGTCCACTTTGGCTGAGCGCTGACCGTGGCGTGTTTGCAAGCACGCAGGGTTATGGGGCGGAGGTTCTGGGTTCGAATCATGTTAGACCGGGCTTTGAATTTGTATCATCGGAATTAGTTGCAAACAGATGACAAGTGAATAAATTGATCAAAATTAACTGCAATAACAATTCGTTATTAGTTCGTTATTGAAGACAATTACCAACGTGCGAACAGTAAAATAAATATAGTTACCTCCACTTTAACCAAGGGTTCAATTCTGGGCATAGTCAAATTTCTACATTAAAAACCAATGGTTGTTTTTGCATAAATGATTCATATTACAGTAACATTATAAATAATTTTCCACAGAGGTACAGTTATATAAAATTAGCACAATGTAAGTGATTACACTAGAACGCCTAGTTAATATATATAAGATGTCAAATTTCTGAAATAAATATATATGCAATAAAATGTATAACAATAACGTAAACAGTTGATACTTTTACACTTACAGAATTGTATTCTAAATGCTTTAAAAATCATGAAAACTTTTTCTCTGCTTGTTTAAAAATGTCTACATTTATTAAAAAATAGTTTGATCAAGTCTGACGTAAAATTAATTTTTCTTCGCGTACGGTTAACAGTGCAAGTGGCCATGAAATGTATATGTCCAGCAAAACTGCCTGGTATTTTCTTTCTTCACAATTTATCGTGGATTTTTTTTTCCCTCGTCATCTCAATGTTCTGTTCATCGAAACATCGCTCGAGAATATAAAAGCCGATATTCAATGTGCTGGTACGTGTGAAGTTGTATGCATTTGTATGAAGTAACGTTTTTTTATTATTTTATTATTTATTTATTCTTTACACTTTTATTCTGTAGGTTGGAGCGAATGTGTGCCCGTGTTGTGAAAAGCGAGAGTGAAAACATCGACCAGACCATACACGGAGAACGAACGGAAATAATTGCTCTCTACTCCTTTCTCTGTCACGCAAGCCGTACTTGCCTTCTTCCTCTAAAATGACCCTGTCACACTATCAAAACTTTTTCTTTCAACACGTTCAAATAAAGCTGGTTATATACATATAAAGTTGATGACTACATAAAAAACCTCAAAATCGCAGCTAGATATTTTTTGACAACTACGATGAATTGTTTTGTCCTAGAATATTGTCTATGTAATATGAACTGTAATTCTTTTTTGCATGTTTTAGATGATAAGCCCATAAGAGAAAATGTTAAGCGATAGCTGAAAAGGCAAGTTTTATTCTCAATCAATATTTAAAATCCCAAACGATACCATGTATAGTTAAAGTATTTTTAAAGTAAACTAGTTTTAATAAGAGTGTTGTCTGTCAAATTATTTATTTCAAGATAATCTGATTACCGGTATAATTTTTATTTTATAGAAAAAAATATTTGAAGGAATATTTCATACAATATAAATGCCCAAAAAACTTGCTGTGAAGTATGGTAATAGACGAGTCTGCCAGTGTGAACAGGGCCTTGACGCAAACGAATAAAGATCTCGTCGCTCTCTGCAGGTGTGTTGCGGGGAACGGAATGGAGTGAAGCAAGCACGTTGGTGCAGCGGCTAGATCTCTCGACAGTCGTCAAAGTGACCTGGCTTCGATTCCGGGACGTGAATGAACCTGAATATTCCGCAAAAAATCATGCTTTTAGAATTACAATTAAGAGGGAAGGAGTAAAAATGTATCCAAATTATTCGTAATAATTGTGGCTAATATTTAATTTTATTATTTTTTTGTTTAAACGAGGAAATGGGGAAAAAAATATATTTAAGTTATACTTCTTTAGGTGGTTATGAAAATTTTTTTTTAGATACACGTGCAACATGTAACGTAATAACCACAGGATGAACAATGTATATATATGTATTTTCAAATCTTATACTTCGGTGTTTTGATAATGAATACTGGTACATATTGTTAAAAATATTTATTGTAAATATTAGAGATAGAAATTGTATGTATAAATATGTTTTTAACTGTATTATTAAGAGTATTTATGTAAGTGAGGTTATGTTCCCGCATGTATAACGATGTCAGGTTGCTTGTTAGCTTTCATTGTCGCTAGTAGGGAGTGTCTATGGAAGGTTTAGTAGTCTCCTGGCCGTTTTCAAGGGAGTTTTTGTGAGTTTATGTTCCCGTATGTATAATTTATTTGCACTATAAATTTTTACATTATAATATAATAAATAATTAAAATTAGTAAATTAAATACACAATCTGCAAATATATTTTCATTTTCAATAAAAATTTATATTATTTTGCTAAATTAAATACTATATTTTATACACGTGTTTATTTTAATATTGATAACTGCATATTTATTTTAAAGTTTTAATTTAATTGAAATTTTCATTTACCTACTGTATTTATAACATCTCTCCAGTCCTTTTATTATTTCATCTATATTAAATATTTTCATGCAAATTTAAAGTAAGTTTTCTATTATGCCAAGTAAGTATAACTTTTAACGCGTGTTTATAAGTTCAGGCACCAATTTATTTTTAAACTAGGCGTTCTAGTGTAGTCAGTTACGTAGTGCCACATTTATGTAAATGTACCTCGGTGAAACATTTATGATAATATTCCTGTAATTTGAATCATTTAAAAAAAAAAAAACTATAAATTCGAAATGTTGCTAAATTGATTATAGTATGAATTGAACCCTTGGTAAAAGGCAAATGGTATAAGTTTTGTTTTATTGCGGGCGTTGCCATAAGCCAGAAGGCCCACATATTCTGTCGTCTCAGACGGTACGAGCCAGAATCCATTGGCACGGCAACCTTTCCGGCAATGTGGGAAAGGTTTTAGTAAGGTTTCGAAAGCTTAGCTACACACTTAGTGTAAGATTTGACAATGATTGACTTTGATTACGTGAACTGGAAAAAAAAATTATTAAAAATAATACTTAAAAATAACAGGAAATATTTGTTATTAAATTAGCACTGTGAAAGGTAAATACTTCTTTGTATTTCATGAAACATAGAGTGAAATTAAAGTAAAAAATAGCGAAAAAAATCATTTAGAAAACATTAAGTACAAAAATTTATCGGTTTTCCGGATTCATCTCAGCTCCTGCGAGGCAGACTTTACTTATTTTAAGCCATGGCTTTTGAAAGCCATTTATTAATAACAAACATACCGAATAGTTAAAACCATAAGTAGCATCGTTTAACTTCTTTTTCCTTCGAAGCACTGAGCAGAGCTAGGGCGACACATTAGGTAACCAATTCACTTCAATACACTGTTAAAAATTTTCACTTTCATTTTACAATGCACACTATTTATGAATTATGAATGTCTTTATAAGTCTGAAGATAATAAATGTACATAATTTAACGTGGTCTCTCAAGTAAAAATAATGGAATTTGACAAAAAAATGTTGTTAAGCCTACAGCAAAATCATTTTCTTTTTTTAAAAGGATTTTTAATTGTTTTAACAAATAAAACTTAGAACTCAGAATTCAGCGTAGATTGCAAAGATCTAGTTATCTAAAACTACTTAGACCATTAAGTTTGAGTTCCATTCTTCAGAAAAAAAATCGTAACTAAACGGCATACTTTACAGTAAAATATCCACGTGGTATAGAAATGAAATTTAATAACGCACTGTGAAAAATAAACAGAAGTGAACTTTTTTTTTTTTTGGTGAAGTATGTCTCTTGTGTGGGATTTTATTTTTATTCAAGTCTGAAATGCTATATCTGTCACTCCTTTCCCTATCTCTTCCAATACTTACCGTCACCGAGTGACAAAAGCGCGTGACGAGAAAATTTGAAATAATACCGCCTTTCCCTCGACTCCTTCCTGTCCGGCCGCGAAGAAAGACGGGTGGAGCTAGCGTCAGAGATAGCGAATAAAATAATGTTTTTCTACCCTCTCCTGCCCCACTCTCCGCGGGAAACGTTTTCCCAGGCGGGGATAAAGTGCGGGACGCAGGGCCTTTATCGACTGCCGCGGGTGCTTTATGCTTCCGGGCGTCCGCCGGGGACAAATACACTACACGCGCGAGCGAGACCCCCGGGACCAGAGAGGCAGAGACAGAGAGTGAGAGATTTTTTTTCTTTTCTTTTTTTTTTCGTCCTTGGATTCCACGAGTGACGCACGAGAGAATCTACGAGCCTTAATTAGAGTCCAGACCCCCGACCCGGGTCTTGGTCGACCGGGAGAGTCGAACAAGGGACTTTAGTGGTTGTGGAGGGGGGTTAGGGGGGGGGGGGGTCGAAGCGCCTCGCGCTACACCCCATTATTTCCGGCTGAAGAAAGTCATTGGTATGCAGTCCTGGTGGAACGCGATACGGACCCTCTTTCCCCCCCAACCCCCTCCTCCACCCACCAGGACATCACTCCGTTTTACCCGCTCCAGCTCGGGGCTCATCTTCTTCACCCCTCCGCTAAGGACCTCCATCCGAGAAGGAGGGGGTGGGGGTGGAAATCGGGCTTGGCCGTGACGTGAACCGGTGGTCGGATGCGGCCCCCAACCCTCTCTCACCCCTTGCAGAAACATTGACGCGGTCTCCCTAAGTTATTTCGCCCCTCCCTGCCCCCCCTCCTTGTTCCCCTGGACAAGTTGCGGTGAGGGGTGGTAAAAAAATAGGGTTGGTCGGACGTGCCACCCTCTCCTGTTCTTTGAGCACCGGCACAAGAACAGCCCTGGTAAGGATCACGGGGTGGGTGGAACCCAAAGGACACGGTATAATGACTGCTGTACGTGAGACACAGTCGTTAGTATAATAATTGTAGCTAGCATATTCCAAGAGACAATTTACCTGAACAAATATAAAATCAATTAAATTTAGTTGGTAATGCTGAAAGATATAATTTCTCTGCCACAAAGTTACCAAAGGTTTTTAACAAAGAAAAGTAACGATTTTAAAAAGCCACATTTAAGTACATATATTTTAATGACTGCTTATCCAGACAGTTGTAACATTTACAAATTTAAAAATTAGTTATTCGTTTGTACAAGTTTATTAAACATTATTTATTGGTAATTATATATAACTTTTTTTTTTGCCTGATATTTTCAATTGTGAACTATGACAATAATTTTTATGGGTTAATTGGTGTGCGAAATAACCTACAAAATTGTATTTAAAAAGGTTTTGACTCACCGAAGATGAAACATGCACATGTAACGCGTACAAGGAAGTACCAAATAATTTAAAATGTAGATCCCGAATTTTCGACAGACCTTCAAGGTCTAAGGTTGGCAATGTTATTTAAAGTAGCAGCGTCCCACCGCAGTCATCTGTAATAGATTTCTCACACGATTTTCGTAAAAATGATCTCAGTGCTCTTTTCTTTGTGTCACTCCCATATTTTTTTACCAATGAACTTAGACGTACACAGTTAAGCTTAGGTAATGTCCACCACCAGATACGCGATATACTCACTAGAATTCACAGCACATTAATATTTGAGGTTAGTTTAATTTCTTGGCCAAGTGACGAAAGAGTATCTTACTCTTTTAACTTTGAACTGTGCGTTTTGTGTCGTTTCTAGATTTCGAGCATCGCAACGAACGTAGCATTACTTTCAAGGCAAGTATTCGTATGTTTCCTTGTGCACTGCTAGAAATTGCAGTAAATTTACAGATTTTTCAACCAAGAATTAAACTCAAATGTAAGCTTTCTTCGTAAGTTCAAATAAATGAATCTTGTAGAAAATACGTCGTATTTAGACTAAGCACACACGTGGACAAAATATGTTCTTACTATAGACTTAACGTGTTTTTGAACGTTGTTTCAATATACCAAGAAAATTCTTTTGGATTCATGTTCAATGTTAGTGAACTTAAAAGAGTCCGTAAATTTACGAAAATGGGTGTAAATTTATGAATATACCTGGATAATTTGTAACAAGAAATCTTCGTAAATTTAAGACGAACGTTTTTAACAGTTTATATGCAGATGCGCCAGAGTATTTGCCTGGTTGCCCTCGGCGAAGGCATGCTTGGCTAATTCACCGAGCAGCATCTTTCCCACACGGCCGTCTACCTATATACCTCACGGCTGGTGATGGTAGTGTGTTGTTTTTTTTTTTATTTTGCAGATAGGTGTGTCGACTTTTCTCGATATTGTCAGTCGAGAACCTGTTCATGCTGCTCACGGCCTTAGATGATGAACTCCAGTCCATATAAAATATAACGTACCATAATACCGTGTTGACCAATCTGCAGGATAAAAATACTGATAAAACACATAGTTAATTAATTGCTATATGACAGCCAAATGGAGCGATGTGAACACGTGTACTTGATGTTGCAACAATATGAAACGCCAATACAGTATATTTGTGCGGCAGATTGCAACATTAAGCTTATAATGTGTGTGAATATAATGTATATCTTTATATATAAATTTTAAGTGTGTACGAATCTATATCCGATTTAAAAAGAAACAATTGTAAACGCATTTGGAAAACAATAAAATTGTTAAAAAGTCTTTAGGTAAAGAAGGCCTCAAGAAACTAACTTAAGCTCAGCTTTATGAAATAATACCACGAAGATAATAATTCAATATAGTGTACTCCTAGCATACCCTTATCGGAACAGCAAACCAGCAATATTTATTAAAGATTAAGACGCATCAGGAATAAGAGGCCTTAGAAGATATGCCATTGTCTGGAAAATTTTGAAAATGTGGATGACTCCTGTATACTTCCTCTTAACCTTATAGTTTCTGTTCCTTTTTGGGGTGTTTTTTCTAGGTCTGTGACCTTGATGCTCGTCTAGGAGGTATGGAAATGGTGAAGAGTTGCGAGATGAATAAAGTCACGTAACTGGTGGACCAGAGGGAAGAATGGTTTCGTGGTTTTCTATCCATCCACTTCTCCCCCCGGGCCTTCAATAAGTCGTTTATTTCGCAATGGTCCTTTTCGTCTGAGTGTGACATTGCATGGGACGAGTAGAGCAGAAGTCCTTGGTTTAGGTTGAAGAGGGGAGGGAGTGGGACACACGGTCTTTGGCAGTGGGAGAGGGGGGAATGCCATCAGCCATCTGCCGGCACCACAATGGGGCTGGGCGCAGGGCCCTGGCATGGCAGATGACGTCGCTGGCAGTCCCCGCCCACACGAGATCATCTTTCTCTCTCTCTCTCCTCTGGGGAGGAAGTCCAACACAGCCGCCTTATCCTCTGCACGAGAGAAATATTGTAAAAACTAAAAACATCAGGGATGGGGAAGAAAGGTTGACTGTCACCGGGAGGGATATTTCAACGGAGAAAAATAACTGTAATTCTCAACCGGTGGCCATGTAATTTAAAGGGGTCAGATCACTAGCCTTCCAGCGAGGCAAAGCGGACTCAATTACCGGCTGCGGTAAAACCCTGATTTTTTTTTTCCACGAAATATAAACGCTGCGAATGTTGTTTTTTTTTTTTGACGTGACAACGTCTAATAAATCGATGAACGCCGGCTGCACGCACGAAAAAGTGTCCCGTAACGCACATTGTTCCGTCACGCTGTGTCCCGTTACGCACATTGTTCCGAAACGCTGTGTCCCGTTTCGCACATTGTTCCGTTACGTTGTGTCCCGTTACGCCCATTGTACGCTTGCGCCGCATCTATCTCTCTTCCACTCGACTGTTTATAAAGTGAAGTGAAAAGTTAATGTGGTTTTCATTGCTTATTACAACAATTTCGGCAATAAATGTTAATTATTCTTGCATTTTACCGTACAGAGAGAAATTTTTCTACCTCAACGTGGAGTCGTAATCAAGTACACACCAGACACATCATTTCCAGTAACAGTACATTACGCTCATTGTACGCTTGCGCCGCATCTATCTCTCTTCCACTCGATTGGCCTATGCGTCCGAGGAGAAGAAAGACAGCGGCAGCACACAACTTACATCTACACGTGAACTGTTTCGTCGACTGTTTATAAAGTGAAGTGATAAGTTAATGTGGTTTTCATTGCTTATTACAACAACAATTTCGGCAAGGAAGGTTAGTTATTATTGCATTTTAAAAATATGATTACTAGTATAATTTCAAGTATTTATTCTTTTATTATTAAAATAAAAATGATTCAATTTTATTCATAAAAGTATGAAATCATTTCATCAATGTTTTTTCATGACATTGTCACCGACTTTACAGACAACCAATTATTTTTTTTTTTTTTTTTTTTTTAGCCAGGTTAACCAACAAATTCTTTCTCTCGTTCCAGTCTCGCCAACACCTGCTTGACGTGGACGCAAGTACAATGTGTTGTGAGCCCTGAGTGATCAGACCTCAAGACCAAGGGATCTCGGATACCTCCCGGCCATTCCAGCCATTCGATAACAAATAATTACTTACAAACTTGTGTTTTCAGCTCTAAGTCTGGTTGAAAGTGATGTTCCAAACAACAAAAACAGACTATGTGATATTAGTAAGGGAATCAGCCACTGCCAAAAGACCCCGATTTCAGGCTCTTGACAGATATTCTTTAGCTACCTTTCTTCCTTTTCCGGTTACCCCAATCATTCAATTTATCAAAATTCAAGCTTACATTATATACGTTTTGAAACAGCACATTATTCAACTAAATACTAGGGTTTTTACAAAGACGCTTGTCTTTTTTCTTATTCAAAAATATTATATGTTTTTTAGAGGTTTTTTTACGGCTGTTGTAATTACCGTATTAAATAATGAGTGTATTTTCAAGCGAATTTTAAAACTACTTCATAATTATTGGGTTTAAGGCCGAACATTTTTAAGCGCACTGCAAACGAAAGTAAAAACTAAATTCTTACCTCTACATGTATTTTGAAAATCAAATCATTACCGTAAGTTAAAAAACATACTTTTCCCGTTCATAAAATTTCTTTGTCCTTTTTTTTCGCACCTAAAATTTTCTCGCCACTCAAGAACTGGCGCTCTGGAAAAAGGCCCGGTTTTACCGTATGTAAATCTGACTCTGGTTTGCAATGGTAAAGATAATTCCGACATTCACTTGGATTATTCCCAGGGAACCACGAAATACCAAAATTGGAAGAGCCATACAGGGATTCAAAGTCGGTTCCCTAGAATGTGAGTCAGTATTCTTAAAACTGTGCGGTCTCTCTAGTTTTGACCATCATAGAGAAAACAGATCATATATTTTTACATTAATCTTGCCCAAATTTATTATTTTTCAAACATACTTTCACTTATGATATATTCTACTTACATGTACTGTTTTTGAGATTTTTGGCCAGAAAAGGGATTTCTAACTGATTAGTTGCAATTAATTAAGATTCTACTGCTATACGTTTATTTGTTTTGGAACTGAACCTCAAAAAGTATTGCATTCTGTGATACACACATCAAATTTATCAGTAGTAATATATTTAAAGAAATATATAGGAACAAGGTATATTCAATATTCTACTACTGGTTTTCTGTTACATAACTATGAAGAACAACTAAAATCGAATATTAAAAAAATTAGAGCATTTTTATTTCACTCTGATTCCTTTCGTATGGATATAAAGATCTTATTGTTTGGAAATATAATTTTTTGTGAAAGTTATATGCATTTTTTTTACAATATTATCCACCTAGCTAGTGCTGGAGTGAAAAACTAGGAATGAGTAGCAAACAAATAAATCTTTATCATACTCATACATCTCGACTGCACTATTTCACAACCACAGTTCGATGCTAATTTAAAAGTGTTTTATTATAATACGGGTGAAGGTTTTTGGTCATTACTCATTTTTGCGGGGTGAAAATATTGGAGAATAATAGTTACATTTTGAGAAAGAATACCTTATCAATTTACAGTCGCAGTGCATTTTTTTTGCCGTCAGTTCATTGACGTCGAATGATCATTGACAGTTGTTTTACTGCTGGCCTCTCGAATATTTTATCTGTCGGCAAAATTAATACGTTTGATCGTTTTGCGGCTGTCACGCCGCGTAGACCGGTATCGCTGGATGATGGAAATCGGAAAGCTTAACTGACACATCGGCTGTAATCGTTTCTCGCTTTTGAAGCAAATGTAGACAGCACTTCACTGGCTGAAGTAACGAATCGATTTTATTAAAAAGGAGAAAGGTATTTCGTTGGATCAGTAAATGAAATGGTGAAACACATTTAATTACAAAGAATTATATGGTTCCAAACTAAAATTATTTGGAACAGATTTAAAATACAATTGGAGAGACAATTACAGAAGGATTAGAATTTCTAGGGGTTTTATAACCGTTAGTATAGAAACATAATCTTAGGGCTAAATGAATAAAATTTAGCAAATAATTTTATTAAAATATTATGATAAACAATTTTTCACATGCATATTGATAATCAGTTTCACTGATTTACTCTAAAACCCTGTAATTAAAATTCGAATAAACCTCTACTCTAATAAAGTCATTTTTTTCAACAACTCGAAGATGATTTATTTAAATAATTTAAATACTAAACGCTCTAATAATTTAATTTTTATTGACATTTATATCCAAAATTAAAAAATAAACCGTTTTAAAGGAAATTTAATACACACGTTTATTAAAATGTCGTATTTTATTGTTTTGATGAAGCTATTTTATTGATAAAAGTTGAAAGATTATGTTATAAGGGTGTTTAAAATGTCATAATTTTGTGTATACGTAACTCGACACTGGCTCACACATCACACGCAGCTTTGCCCCTACGCGCAAGGCTCAGGAACTGGCGAGCTGTCTTGGCGTCGGTAAAGACATTCAAAGCAACCTTAAAAGTGAATATTTAAATTTTAAAGTTGAATATTAGAAACAAAATTTCCTTGCACATACCTGCAGAACTCAATTTACCCCGAAATAAAATATATATTCTTTTCTTTAAAACGCATATGAAAACACTCTATTAAGATTTTTCATCTTAAAAAAATTAACATATTAAGACAAATCACAAAATAAAACTACTGTAGGTAAGCAAAACGACCCTTAAGGCTCGGTATCATAAAATTTGTTGATTGTTTTAATCATTTTATCGTTACTTTTGTGTAAGTGATATTTATAAAATTTAACTAAATACCTCCCTTGCAATTACTGTTGTTCCACAAATATTTTCAACATATATCCACAAGGGTAATATCATAAGTTTAAAAAGGCGTATAATAGTTTGTTTAAATCATAATCTGCAAGAATTATTACACCTATGATATTAAATGAATATTTGTTGAAAATATTTTAAAAATTGGCGGTATATTCATAGTAAGGTCCGTTTGGTGATTATAAAAACACACAAATCGACAGGTTTAGTTAACTACACATCTATTTCGTTTTTTCACAAAACACTGCACCCATTTCTTTAAGACCTCTGCATTGAAGTTCGCCGGTTGGTGACTAAATCCGCCAGGAAGCGCGACTGCTCGCAATGTAGACAAGTGATGCGGGAAGCCAGCACACAGGGACAGGTGAGTCTTGGTCATCGCGGGGCATGGGATGCTACGATAAGTGTCCCTGAGAGCGGGCTTCCCGCTTCACTCGTCTGCACTGCGGGTAGCCGCGCTTCCTGGAGCGAGACTCGCTTCGACGATTCAAAAGAGACTGGCCGCTGTTGCTGTTGTTTACGGGACTGTCTTTGAAGATGTTGCCGTGGCCGCTTTGTGGGTGACTAAGAACAGTCCGTCGTCAAGCTGATGACGAGGAACTTGAGTCTGCCGTTGTCTACTGGTTTCATTCCCAGGCGGCAAACGTCTATGCAGAGCGGTTAAAATTAACTCTTTACAGCGTTACAAAAAACTGCTTAGAACTGATTTACAAATGCCTAAATAAAAATTTTAATGGATAGTTAGTAAACTATAACTGTCAATAAAATATTTTTTTTAATTGTTAAATTATATTTCATGATCGAATTGACCTTAGTTTTTGAGCATCCCTCGTAGCAATCAAATAAGAGAGAGAAAAAACAAATAAACTTGGCGTTGAGAACGAGCCTCAAACACAATCAGTAACATATATTTGTTGAATCTCGAGCTGATTGTGAACGGCGGGTTGACACGTGGAGCTTTGCGTGCCGCTGGGTGGCGCAGCGTGGCGGGCGGACCCCGAACTAACCCAGCCATTGGCGCAGGCGCGCTGGGGTCGAACCGGCGACTTCCTAGATGGAGGACTCGTCCTCTGGAGCGGACCAGCGCGGCCGCTCGTGTGCCGACCGACGGCGTGGCGTCCCGACGCCCTGGTGACGCTCACGTGTGCGTAGGGGTGGTTGGGGGAGGGACGAAAAGTGGCGAGGGGTAACCCTGTCGTGAGTGGTCACTCCAGCGCCTCACTCCCTGCCGGCTGAATATCAACACACATATTGCTAGTGGTATATATCATCCAGTGTCCATAATTTAGTACTTCTGCTCTTTATTCAAAATATATATTTAAATCGTTAATTTTTAATAAAATTATAAAATTATTTATTTTATATTTATTGGAAGATAAAAATGCCATTTTTGAAGTTATGCCTCTTTCGACGTGTTACGGAAAATTTTTGAGAGTGAATTATTACGATTCCCGATCACCATGCAACGAAATATTCACAGGAAGATGGAAAACCCACGTTTATGAACATAAACCCATACACAGGCACATTCATAAAAAATTAGGGAACGTACAAAACGATTTGGTGTGCTAAATGAAACTTGATGGTAGTGAAACCACGCTGCATTAGTTTTTAATGGATTTTTACAAGGTGTCCAGTATTTCAACGAAATTTCTTGTCAGAAATCAGGTACGAGCTGGGTTACAGTATTTTTTTTAAAGCCATTTTATTTTTTATCAGAGACGTTTAATTACATCGTTTAACTTTTAGCTCTGCATAGCGGCGGGTGCGGAACTCCTCCTTTAGTCGCGTTCAGAAGTTTAGTGATTGATATTGAATACTGGTCCATAAAATTAAAAATATTTATTAAATATATAAGGATTAAAGTTATATTTAAAATTAATTTATTATGAAAACAATATAACTAATTTATGCAAGAAAAACAAAGAAGGATACTACTCCCTTAACACTTTTAGTCTGGTGGTCCACTTAAGTGAAATACTTGAGTTTGTCTCAAAAATCCATGTAGTTGATCAAACTTTTAATTTTTGCGCCATTGTGCACTTTATAGTCGACATCGTACTATATTTTTATGAATTTTTTTTTTAATTTATTTAAATATTATTTTAAATAATATAATTATACCGTTAGGATAATATTACTACATAATATATAAAAAAATAGCTTAGTCAAAATGAAAATATTAAAAAAATATATAATAGAAATGGACATCATGGGACTGAAAATGTTAACACAAGGTAAACAACAAAGGTTTTGGAGATTAATGCAGAAAAAAAGTCACGTAAATACATACATAGGTTTTTCGTTACTCTACGATTCTCGATGAAGTTACAGTATTTACCTTGTCTTAGTATACGATCACATTTTTCGGGTGGTGTTAATCGCACCAGTTCTCCATAATATTCAACGTTTATATCTTTCGGGTGATATTATTAAAATAAACGTTCAGCGTTAATATTCAACTATAGTATGTACGAAATAATGTTAAATATTTAAGAGACAAGATTTTCATTTAACAATACCCACTACTTTGGTAAAACAAACTTACAAACAATTTAATTTCACGCAAACAACAATTAATTAATGCAGTAAAGACTAATTACTTTAGTATATTTAGTTCTTTTAAAAAATGGTTGTACATTTGATAAATAAATGGGCACGGTTTATAATATTAACTACATCAAAAATTTTACTTCCGATAAAATCCAAAACCTATAGCTAATAAATTAATCGTAGTTTTAGCACTGCAAAAAAGTTTATTTAATTTTAATTGCATATTACGATTCTATTATATTTTAGCAGTTTTTGATAATCCTTTTTATGAAATACAGCAAAATTCCAATGGCAGAGGAAGATACAACAATAAAATATTAATATTAAAAAAAAAATCTAAATTTATTTCATTTGAAAGGTTTAGATTCTAAATTTGTGAAGATATTCAAAGTTCTAAAAAATAAAGTAGATTAAACAACAATTTAGAAAAATTTCAACAAAAACATAATAATAAAATTTAAAAAAAAAATTGTGAATGGTCTCCTCAAATATCAGAAAATTCCTGGCAATTAAGATGTGAACTCCAGCGTTTGGATTATTTTAAAAGTTAGGATTTTAATTTTGTACGTAGTATGTGTTTTTAGCAGAAAAGTTTGTTCTGCATGTACCTGCGTTTGAAGAGGAAGCCTTGACCATTAAAACACTTTTATTTTTTGTTTTTAGTGTGAGTTTGGTTCCATCATAAAACATACCGGCTCTAAAGCATTTATCAGCAGCAGGGCGCGAGAGAAGACCTATACTTCATGTTCCGCCGCACGCTCGTACATTCTGACCCTCGCTCACTTCTGAAGCTTCCACGACACCCAGACGGCCCTACATTGTACTGGAAACCCCATCAAAGTTAACGGCCGCTGTTCGAGCGACGCACGATCCCATGCATGGACGGCGCTGTTGCCTGCACGCCAAACTCTAAGCCCCTTTTCCCCCCCATTCATATCGGCCTGGTCATTTTCGCCGCTTTAACTTTTTTTTTGCACCTCGTTTCAACGAATTTAACGGCTGATCGAATGGGCCATATTTGTTCGACGTTGGTGAAATGATGGCTTCAACTGCCCTCCAGTATTTCGTTGGGACTTTGTATGAAACATAGAACATGTTTACGAGTGTTCGTTCGTTTCGTTTCTTTCTCAGATATTTTTTTTCCACATAAACTGTCATTTTATTCATGCTTTAAATGAATATATATTTTGGATACTTTCATTGTTTATATCCGTTTTGGTCTCATCGTTGAGGTGATGGAGAATGCGACATATAATCTCGAAGTGATGGGTAGATGTGTAACCCTAAGCAATGTATCAGCTTTTTCATAACATATTTAACATAAGGTAAACTTATTTGGCTTAAATATGTATTCTTTATTTTTTAAAAATTGGTTTTCTCTAAAGTCGGTTTACGGACGATAGTTTAAAGTGACAACGTCATAACAAAACATTGATGAAATTATTGCATACTTTTATGAATAAAATTGAATCATTTTTATTGAATTATCACTATTTTGTATGGATACAAAGAAGGAGTGAAATTAAATCTACAATTTAATTGATAAATTTACTTTTATTTGCACTCATTAATTCAAATATGTTTATAACTTTAACGAAGAGATATCTTTAACTATAAATTTAATACATGTTTTCTATTTAACTTCTTCCAATATGTGTTATTCTGTTAAGGATAGGGTGATAGGAAAAGTAGGAAACGAATGGGTGTGTTTCAAGTTTAATGTGCTTCGAAAAAGTCAAATCGATGGTTGTTCCAATCGAGTGGAAGAGAGATAGATGCGGCGCAAGCGTACAATGAGCGTAACGGGACACATTGTAGTGGGACAATGTGCGTTACGGGACACTTTTTTCGTGCGTGCAGCTGGCGTTCATCGATTTTTTAGACGTTGTCACTCACGTCAAAAAATATTTCTCTGCAAAAAAACATTGCTAAATATCTTAAAATATGAAAATAATTAAAAAAAAATTTGTATTAGCAAAATGTTGTACAAAATGAAAACCAAGGAAAAAATCCGAGCAAAGATTCAGTAAGTGTGTCAAATGTGAAGCACTTGAATAAGCCAAAGGTTTTAAAATTTGATTTTATAAACTGCTTGGAATAGACATTATGTCCACATCGCCACTTGAATCATATGCTCCCATTATTTTTTTCCGCTGAAAAGAGGTCACGAAAGTTCAGGGGTGCGATGCTTCTCGCTAGCTTCAATTTGCTGAGATGTTGATCAATAGTTGAAATAAAATACTCGAAAGAAGGCAGAAAGTTCAGGGCTAAGGGTGTAGGATAAGTGTGTAAGTATTGCTGAATGATAAGTGTCACGTTCGCTGGTAAATATATCTCTTTATCCCCCCTAAGCGCAAGGCTCTATGAACTGGCGCTTAATATTTCCATCGTGCTACGGAAAACTATTTGATATTAAGACGAAAACCCATCATTTAATGACTACAAACATACGATGCAAGCCTCTTAAGAGCTGTCAAGATACCCAAGTTGAATTTTCGTATGTTTCTTAAAACTATTCTATTAAGAAAATTTCACGTTCCTAAGATGCGTTTTCAAGGCTAAACATAATGTTAATACTATGCAATTTTATGCTACTTTTAGAAGCTCTGCATACCTAATAGCGGCCCTTAAGTGGGGCGCTTAGTAGCGCGAAAATTTTCAAGGCCAGTCAACGGTCCCGAGGCGAAAATTAAGTTTCCTAGCTGATAAAACGACCACCTCCCCAACCAGAAAAAAACCCCACAAGAATCGCACCTTTCCCTTGCGCTGGCCTTGTGTGGACACGTCAGCAAGCAGTTTTCCCACGGTCTAGCCAGTACACAATGGTTTATAGTATAGAGTATAACAGTTTCTCCTGCGGCAGGTTAACCAGCTGGGATTTTGACATCATGGCAATATCTTGAATGACTACCTCCGATGACCTTGACCTTATGACCTCGATCCTGGCCTGGTCAGCTACTGTCTTCCAGTAAATAGACTGGCCAGCTACTGTCTTCCAGTAACAGGAGTTGCAGCTGTCTTCTTGTAATTGAACTGACCAGCTTCTGTCATCCAGTAACTTGACAGGTCAGCTACCGTCTTACAGTAACTGGAATTTCAGCTGTCTTCCAGTTACTGGACTGGTCATCACCGGTAAGGTTTGTAAACTGGCTTCGTGAAAACGCAGCTGTAGGTCTCAGTCTAACAGGCATGTTGGATAGTTGCATTTTCATGACAAAGGTTTTATTTAAGTATAGTAACACGTCTTAAGATAGTCTTCTGTACAATAATTGCATTTAGTGTTCTGTAGCCAATTTTTTTACCAGACGAATGTTACTAAATAGCGGTTATATGTCAAAATTAAAGCATACATTCAGAACTAAAATATTGGCGTCATTTATTGTCTCATGATCATTCACAAAGTGTCCAATTTTCTGGGTTTCCACAGTTGAGTGACCAATACAAAATATCATTAATGTTCATAATTCACTGTTTATCTCAGAACACAACCTCAAGTTGAGAAAAGTGTTTGCCCAATCAATAATGATTACAAATAAAAGAAGCCAAATCAAACTGGTTTCGTAGAATTGAAGTTATGGACATTAATTGAAAATTTATAATAACACTCTGCACTAAACCATTAAATATTGTAATCTTTAATTTTTGTTACGCAATAATAAATAACCCTATTATTGATAAAATTAAAAAAAATTAAATTCCACAGACTATGACTTCGGTTAAAAAAATCGTTGTACGACAAATGACGCCAAAATTTTGAATAGGTGTACTTTAAATATTTATACTGTAAGAAAATACTATGCTAACTTAAGAAGATATTTGAAAACTAATGTCATTTAAGCTAACATTTTGTTTAGGTTGTATATTACTTCTTTTGTCAGTACGAGTGTCAAAGTTACGTGGTGCAAAATTCATGTATAGCAAGTTCGGCTTTATTTAAATTGATTAATAAAAAAGCTATTCAGGAAAGATTTTTAGTCCAGTGCTAAATAACTTTGTGCATGATGGTTATTTTTTTATTTGTTTAAAGGCTTATAAATAAAAATATACGACACATTTTAAATTTCGGTTTATTGATAAAAAAATCTTTATTATGTGTTCTCAGCTCTGCGTTGATTTCTGTGATACCCTGAAAATTCATAAATATTTTCAATAATAAGAAAGAGCAGGCACATACTTATGTAAACCATTAGAAGTTATATACTTACATTGCGTAATAAACATTTGACTAATTTTGCATGCAAATAATTTATATAAATAAAATAATGAAAGGACTGGAGTGGTAACATAAATACGTTTGGTAGCGTATAAAATCAATAATAAATTTTATATAAATACTCAATAGTCAAAATTCATTTAATCACATCTATAAAATTAATTATTTAGTTTCGTAAAATATTTGGGATAAATTAATTTAATAATGAAAATATGCGGAATACTTATGCTATTTTAAATTTTAATTTTCATCAAATAATAATTTTATAGTTTATCATATATAATGCAAATAAATTATACATACGAACACTCCCATGAAAACGGCCAGGAGACTACACAACCTTCCACAGACACTCCCTGCCAGCGACAATGGAAGCTTTCAAGCGACCTGGCAATAGTTATACATTCCGAAACACAACCTCACATGTGAAAATATATGCTTTACATGTAAAAATTTACAAACACAATTTATATCACTTATATTTGAAATAAATAAATATAGACCAGTATTTAATATAAATCACTAAAGTATAAGATCTAAAAGCACATATATAATTTTAATTGCATGCAGATTTTATTATGTATGCAGTTTTTTTATCGACCTTGAGAAATTTCATTCGCTCTTATCGTATTATTCATAAAGTTCCTAAATAGGTTTTAGTTCAAAAAATTGTGGAATAGGCTGTAGCTAAACCTTGACCACTAACGCCCATTGCTTGAGGTGCGTCTGCCCGCTAGAAATGAGGTCTTCTCGTCTTGGTCGCGGGAAGGAGATTCATCAGACAGTGTGTGTGACTCGCCCGCATCGGCTCTTAAGCGAACCTCGAACTCGTTCCGAAACCTCCCGTGTCCCTTCGAAGGCCGCGAGAGTAATTAAACGCGGCGCATATCCAACTATCCTCCCCCTCCCCCGCCCCTGCCCGCAGCACACCCTGCCGGTCGCGCTCCGAACCGACAACCGCCACTCGCAGAACACGTTTCGCCGGTAAGCAGGGCCTGCCAACTTGCCGGGTTGTTTGGTTAGACGGTTCCCCCCCCTCCAACCTCCCTCAACCGCCCACCCCCAACCCGGCAAAGCCTCCTGCGGGACCGCGGCTTAGTTTAGCGCCATTGGTGTGGTCAAACTTGAAGTCGACCCTTCGTCGGGAAGCGGGAGATTCACCGACCCACGGTCAGTCACCGAACACGCCCGAAGTTCGCTCGCTGCCGGCTCGTGCAACTTCGCGGTGAAAATAATTATCCGGTAAAAATTCATGTTTAACTTCGCTAACTTAACAAAAACAACTTTCCTTTAGGTAGTCAACGATCACCTGAAAGTGCCAAAAATTAGCGAGGATTTTTTTTGTTTTACAACTATTTTACTTATTGAAGTAGCTTGGCTTCTGGGTTGTAGCCGTGTCCTTGGCAAATAATTCACCGACGTTTCGGTCGACATTTCAGTCGCCATCATCAGGGAGCAGTTACCTACAGTAGGTACTTGGAATTTTCAGAGCCAGCCGCTACGAGTGGTGATTGATATTCGTGGAGACTTAAAAAAATTGTATGTTTTCAGGGCAACAATGTGGCTGGGAGCGACGTGTGATTCAGTGAAGGAAACTGTCAAACTTTGATGTGGATGCTGGAAGCTGAAAGTGTGTTGGTGTGGACATACAACACCATTAATGAATGACTTAAGCCTGTTGACGACTTCTGGACTTGGGTAGCTATATATTACGACGCCCTACTGCTGCAGTCGTACGCTGATGAACTGCGTGCAGTCTCGTCCGAGCGGGTCGATAAGGGAGTGTCTCGGGTGCCGTAAAATCTTGAACAGCCATCGATTGCACTGTGTTGAGAAGTGACTGGAAGCTGCAACGAGACGGATGATCGCCGCTGACCGCTGAAGGACTTCTCGCTGTCCGCTCGGCGAGTTAAATTAAAACAAGAAGACATTCCTGCGGCCTGGTGTCCGACATCGTCGCCGGATCACGAGTTCAGCGAGCCGACCCACTTGCAAGGCGAGCAAGAACGCACAAGCACAACACAAACTCCACGGGGTATTCAATACACCACCATGCGTTCCACGTAAACATATAACTAGCGACCTGTAAAATTCGAGATTTCAAATCCCTAAAGGATAGACTCCATGATCCTCTATGCACTCGTGCAAATTACATCTGCTGATTGGTTACCGACTCATTACATCTGTTGACTGGAATGATCGTGATTCGCTAATTTTTCTGTTAAAGATTTTTCATTGGCCCAGAGTCCTTCAGATAAACTGTGGCACAATCACTGAAACATAGAGACCGGAAAAATTCGCGGGTTCAATGACCTGTAGGATGAAATCCATAGTTCTATATACACTTGGTCAAATGTCACCCACTCATTGGCTGGTGTCTTGTGAGACGTCCCAACGTAGCAGACTGTGATAAGATACAGCTTTGGTTGAGTGTTTCTCATTGGCTCAGAGTCATCAAGGTGAGTTGTGAGCCAATAGCAGAGGCAGCACTGAGGTATAACTATTTGTATTTTAGCCTATCGCGAAATGAATTGGCGAATTTTTCCGGTCTCCACTGAAACAAAATAATGTCAAAAGTATTTGGACTCTATCCTATCGCGAAATGAATCCGCGAATGTTACAGGTCTCTACTTATAACGATGTGATCAAACTTTGAAACACGTCTTTGAAGTTTCTTGTCTCAAAGTGTGAAACGGCATTTAACCAATTTTAAGTAATGTTTGGTATCTTCATCGTTGCTTGATTTAAGATTTATTCATAATGATCGCTCAGTACCACATCTCACAAGCCACGCTTGTAAACATGGAGCTTACAAAGAGGTCATTCATAAATTATAGTTTTTTTGTAAATATTTTATTTTACTCTTATTTAATGCAATGTCTACTTGTCTTATGTTTTGGTATCATCAGCTTTCTTATAAGTCAACGCACTACGCCTTGGTATATTTAGAATCTAGTAAAGTTATCATTATAAATCACAAAAACGAGTTGTTTGCTTGTCACTAGCAATTTTAAAGCTACGTATTTTTGACAGAGTACATAATCAAGGCAATTAAAATGGCGAGCTGTGTAGCCCTTGCAAAACGACTTAAAAAGTGATAGCCATTCACCCCAAGTGTATTAAGGCTGATGTGCTCCTAATTTAAGGTTATTATTTATGCTAGTTATTTTGTTCCGACTCCTGTAGGCTGAGCCGGCTTGTACAAGAGATGTTAAGATTATCGAAGTTCAGCGTTTGTAAATGTCATAATCTCATGTCATCACAGTGTGTGAAAAATGAAAACCTTATGTTCAATTAATAAATTGTTAAGTTGCAATTATGTTTCAGCATACTTACTCTGCCAGCCCCTTTTTCTTCGTGATCCGCTGATCTGTATTCACTATTCAGGACAAAGGTTACACAGCCATCTTCTATTGTATGGAAAACGCTTGGTAGAGAAAATACTTTACTTTCATAATTAATTTAAAAAAATATCACATTCTTCATTGATTATTAATTTTAGTTCAAATTATATATATATATAAATATTAAGTAATAATGTTTGAACAAATGGACGTCAATGAAGGTTAATTCTTTAAAATAAAACTCATTCAGATTTTTTACCCTGCTAAAAGAAAAATTTTAAAATAATTATAAAATTATAATAATGTGAACAACTAATAAATTGTAAAGTAAACAAAGAAATGCCAGACGTTAAATTTCTCCAATATTAAAGTCAATTTTCCCGCTCCTCCATGTCACCATTAGTTTTAATAAAGGACTCCCAATTGGAGTTCTTGAATTTTAATTAAGTCACGAATAGGATAATTAATTAGTTAAAATTATTTACGGTATGTGTAAATCTTTTTTGGCGTGACCACGTCTAATAAATCGACAAATGCCGGCTGCACGCACGAAAAAGTCTCCCAGTACGCACATTGTCCCGTTACGATGTGTCCCGTTACGCTCATTGTACGCTTGCGCCGCATATATCTCTTCCACTCGATTGGAACAACCATCGATTTGACTTTTTAGAGGCACATTAAACTTGAAACATTCCCATTCGTTTCCTACATTTCTTATCATCGTCCTATCTTTAACAGAATAACACAGATTGGAAGAAGTTAAATAGCAAACATGTATAAAAGTTATAGTTAAAATACTCTCTTCGTTAAATTAATAAACATATTTCAATTAATGAGTGCAAATAAAAGTAAATTTATCAATTCAATTGTAGATTTCATTTCACTCCTCCTTTGTATCCATACAAAAAGTGATAATTTAATAAAAAATATTAAACTTTATTCATAAAAGTAAACAATAATTTCATCAATGTTTTGTTATGACGTTGTCACGTTAAACTATCGTCCGTAAACCGACTCTACAGACAACCAATTTTTTCAATACCCGTTATTCTGTGATTTTAAAAAATCTGAAGTCACCAGATGTAGTTAACTCATGGGAAACCAACGGCAAAAGAAAACTGATATAGAAATAGTTTAAGCTATATGCCTTTATTTAATTTATGGAAAGATTGCGTCTATTTAAACATTTAGTTTGGTTTTAATTTGATTTATTGTAAAATGAGATTTTACTCTTTATTTTACCTATAATATGCTAATATTGCTTATAAAGAAAACTATAAATAAAATCGTGCATGTAGAACTAATTTGCATGTTTCAGATTATCTTAATTGGAGTGTGGCTAATGGAAAAATCAAACGTAATTTAATGATGACTTCATAAAGAAGTGAAATAGGATTTTTCAGAGCATAAAACATGCTGTATTTATACTTTATAATCAGCTTTATCGAAACACATGTATAGAGTGGTAAATAAACTTCCACTAAGCTACAAAGTTAAAATATTTAATAATTCAGAACTTCTCATTTGACAAATATAACTCTAGGTTTTATGGTTGTTTATACTTTTATAAAATTTCTAGTGTATGGAAAATTTTCATTTCATGCTTTTCAATGAAAACATTACGCCCGCTGCTCAAAAATGTATGAATTATAATGGGAATTTTATGGTAGGCCTGTAAAGAAAAAATTCTAAATGTTTATGTCTTTATCATTTTTTAAAGAAACAGCAACGAATGATTACATAAATAAATTTATTTTTGTTTTGCATAAATGAAATTATACTAAATAGAAATAATATTTAAAAAGTTAAACAAACAAATTTCAATAGATGTTTATACGTTTATCTTTATTTTGTTTTATTATATTAAATACATTTTAAAAGTTAAAAATGTAGGCAAATTATCTGCTACTTATGGTTTTAATTTTTTTAATGTGGTTCGTATGTGCTAGTAAATAACAAATTTCAATACATTAAAAACAAAAAAAAAATAATATATAGATTGTGGGTAACATTATAGTAGTAAAACCTGAAGAAAAGTGGCAGTAAAATTAAAGTTAAAAATTGATTTTAATATTTGTGTGCAAGCTTACAGGTTTTCTAAAGAGGCTCAGACAAACAGAAAAGTAATATATACTTTGGTAGAAGTATTTTTACTGTCCTGCAATAAAAACCAATGTAAAATTAGAAAGTAGCAAACAATTTTATTAGCAAAGGGAAATCAGGTTAATTCCAATAGAATTTTTTTGTCGCCAGTCAGTAATATGTGATTTTGTATAACGCAGTTGTGCAAGCAGTAACTGGACAAACGAAGAAATATTTGATTTTTTTTTATGATTTCCAGTTTCATTTAACTTACATGCAAGGCTAATAAAATATGTCAATAAGTTCCTATTACTGGATGGCTCTGAAATAAGTTTTTTCTTTTATTCTAAAAAACCTGCACATTCAGTTTGGTTTTAACTTCACCAAGCGGATATAAACAGTAGGTATCTCATCGGTAACTGTAGTGCTCGCATGAAATGGAACTCATATAATTCCACCGAAATATTTTCACCGTCACAGGACTACTTGGGAGCGGAACGGTTTCCCGATGCAAATACTGGTAACAAATTTTTTTTTGGGGGGGGGGGGGGCGGAGGAAGGGGGGTGGCAGGGTTAAGAGATGATCCGCACATATCTCCAATCCAGAATTGATTGCTCTTTTATGCTTCGTCCTCTCGTACCACCCTCTCCTTCTCTGCCCCATAACTTCCTCTGGTCTCTCTTTCCAGCGCCCTCCTCGCCTTCCAACCCCCAGCGCCGCGCAACCGTAACCAACCCCCCTCTAGCAGTGAATTACACCCCTATTTCCCATCCCCTCCTCTCGGGCTATCTCCTCGGGGCGTCCTTTGTGCTCGGCGAGTCGCGGAGATACGGAGATACGGATCAGCTGGGTTGCACACCTCAGCATCTCCCGCGCGCGAGGAGATTGAATCTCTCAACCCCAACCCCTCTCCTTGCACCACACACCCTCGGTACAGTGAACACCCCTCCTTTCCCCCCTCCACCCCCCCACCACGACCTCCCCGGAAAAAACTTCGATTTATAATCTCAGTGGTCTGGTCCTGGATCTGCCAACAACATCTGTGCTTACGAACTGTTCCTGTCTCACTGACGGCAAATCTTCAATGTCTGGAAAATATGAGGCAATTTGAGCGACAGGAAGTACGTATGCTCAAAATAATTTGGTCGAAACTCAATTAACCGTAAAGTTATATCACCGACTGTTTTAAGGAAACCCTTAAAATGTATCTCATTGGGAATATTTATTAATTCTCGCAAAAGGCAGTTGACCAAAAACAATTTTTTTTTTTTTTTAAATAATTTAATCGGAACGTCGACAATATTTCGACGGAATGTCTTTTTTACCGACATTTCGTGATCATTTTTCGTTCTACTGAATGTCACCCTAAAATCTTGGTCTTTGTGTGACGAACTGCTTGAAAATCATAACCTTTGATTATTCATTGGGAGCAAAAGGAATTTTAAAGTATTAACGTAGAGTAGGGATATTTCACTCAGTTTCGTTTAAAACAAGTAAAAAAAATACTGTTTCAAATTTTATCTTGACCATGGAGAGTTCAAGTCAATGTTCATTGGCAATTCAAACCCTGACTTTTAAGTAGCTACATCTTGAGGGGTAAAACGGCAGAGAGAGAAAAAAAGAAAACTATCTCTGCATAAGTTAATCTATGTCTGACCTTTCTTGGGACTCGTCTTGATGTTTCTCGGAGTAAAATGGCGTTAAAGCCAGAAACTTATACCTTCATTTTATATATATTTTCAAAAACCTATAGGTCCAAAAAAGGGTTTTGGAACGTAAAACTATTCTCTTTGCGAACTTTTTCGCGGTGACCAAGTAAACACATTCTCTCGCTGTATATACACAATTTAATGTAAGTTTTTCTTAAATAGTAATTACAATATTTTGTAATTTACATTCTTAAATATATATAATGGGGCTGTTTGCAAGAGTTTTATAACTGCAAACAAATTTAATATTTCAGATATTACAATTTCTTTTAAAGTAATTTTTGTATCGCAATTTTATGAATAATAAATTTTACTATATTCTATTAAAGATATTTAATTAAATATGCCACCTTTTATTTTGTTCACTATTGCTCCTTTTCCGTTGACATTTTGCGCCCGAGTAATGTTTCAATTATTTCTAAAATTTCGATTTTTCCTTTTAAGTGGCTGAAAACTTCCCAAGTGTGGAATATCCCTTGCATATTTATTCGTGTCATGTACTGCAATAAATTATAATGGAAAAAGCGTCTGGCATTGCCGCTGTGTGTTGGTTTAGTGTTTACTTATTTATTTTCTAATAATGATACTGTATTTCTTGATTTATGCCATATTTAATCTCCTTCCGAATAAATAAAAGAATTTATAAAACCAAAACCAAAACCAAGTTGGGAGCCGAAATTGCAACCTCTCATTCATAGATACCGGAAAAATTCGCGATTTCAGTGACCTCTAGGATGGACTCCATGATCCTCTATGCACTCGGGCGAATTGCATCCGCTCATTGGTTACCGACTCGTGGCACCTGTTAACTGGGATGCTCGTGATTCGCTACTTTTTTTGTTTCCTGTTTTTCATTGGCCCAAAATCCTTCAGATATACTGTGGCCCAATCACCTAAGCAGCAAAAATGAAAACGTTTTGGATTCTAGCCTATCGTGCAATGAATGCGCGAATTTTTCAGGTCTCTACTCATTCAGGATGCGACGGAGACGTGGCAAGACATTCCCGTGGATTCGCCTTAATTTCAGGTCCAGTTTAATTAATCCCTCCCGAGGGCCTCGTCCGAAGATGTAACAACTCCTCTGCTCACGACCCACCTGATGTCCTCGGGATAAACACCTTCACTCTTGTCCCGGGGATGATCCACCCCCCTTTCCTACCCTCTTCCCGTCTCATAGCCGGACAAAATTGCCCGCTGTTCATTCACGCGCAGTCCCACTCCTTCTCCGTCTAATTTATTCCTCCGTCTCTGTCCTCCCCGCACCCCGGACCACAGTCGTGGCCACAGCTACCCCTCGTTTGTGGAGAGGTAAACATCCCCCCTCAACCACCCTCCAGCCAGGTAACAGGACATTTTCAAAGCCATGACGGAAGATGGATAAAGAGAGAGAGAAAGGTAGTGGATGCATCACCTTCTCTCTCTCTCTCTCTCTCTCTCTCTCGCTCCAGCACAGGCACGCAAATTTCCAACGCGTCCTTTTAGTCTGCGCACGTATTTAATAAACCTGAGGGAAGCTCCTTCGGCCAACCAGGGTCGTATCTATTGAATGGGTGGAAGGGGGGCAGAATCTACCCTGGGTGCTGTGCTAGTGGGGGCCGCAGGATAGGTTGAAAAATGTTTGTAAACCACAAAATGTCTGAAATATAATGCGAATGTAAAAATAAATATTGATACAATATCTACAACGTGACTGGACTCTGTACGGTATACATATATTACCTATATATGTTCTTTTTAAACAATTTTATATGTTTAGGTAGATAAGTTTAAATTCTGTATTTTTTTTTAAATTTCAATTACTTTAATTTGAAAATTATGCAAAAATTAAAATTTATTTTTAACAAATATGTTTTGTGTCCACTGAGTGATACAGGACGTGAAATAAAACGTACACTTAAACGCTGGAGGTGGAAAAATTTTGTGAATAATTTTAACGGACGCAAAACAAGTTAACCGCGCACGGCCCTCGACAGGAGAGCTTCAGGAGTTTCTTGAAGGCCCTCCGCGGGCTGTTGATATTTCCCGACGGAGTGCGGCGCGGTGGTTGTCGTACAAGCCATTGCTTTGGCCGTGAGTGGCTGGCACTTTCCGAAGACACATGTCACTGCGCAATGTAAATTTTTTTTTATAAATTTAACAGGAATATTCACGTGAAATTACAACTAATTATTTGTAAATATGTACATCTTCATTAAAACAACTGCATCCCTTCAAAATGGTGTTCGTAGTGGTGCTGGGTTTAGATTCTTTTCCCGGGAACATTTTTAGTATTTTCCCAGTACGTTGTTTCCACCATTACCTGTCCAAAGATTTCAGAGACATAGTTCCCAGTACTACTAAATCTATGATGGGTTTG
The DNA here is from genome assembly GCF_032445375.1 of Bacillus rossius redtenbacheri. Taxonomy (NCBI): domain Eukaryota; kingdom Metazoa; phylum Arthropoda; class Insecta; order Phasmatodea; family Bacillidae; genus Bacillus; species Bacillus rossius. Next base: position 73,117,850 of record NC_086333.1, read on the forward strand.
TGGCAAAACCTGGTTTTCTACACGACTGTCTCAGTTAAGAGATAAATATTTCTTCCTTAAAACTCAACCATACTACAGTGTTATCACAAACTTAAAAAAGAGTTTTCCATAACTGATTACGTCATCGCGAAAACGGTCACACCGGCTCAATCGTAAGAGAATAATAAGGAAATTCCGCATATTCGTCTGGCCTCAGGGTTTGAAGTCATGTGTATGCTCAACCCATGTTTACTTTCCTAATTGGTTTATTTCTTAGCGAAAATATTTTTTTTATCTTTGTTTAATTGGTGCTACCACATGATTCGCTTAATCTTCTCCTTGCTGGGTTTCGTGGGCTCACTGTCGTAAATGCAGTGCAATCATGAACACTGTACCAGAGCGAGAAGATTTTTTATTCCAACTTGCAACCAAATCAATCTGTGAAATTTCCGTATCTCTACGAATCAGGTTCAGGAACAGAGTCGGCCTGGCACAAGCTGCAAGATAACGGCAGCCGCTTGGAATTGCAGGTGGCGGAACTACCAAACTTGGGCACGTGCACGTGCAAGAATGGCACGCACGTGCTGGTAATCCTTATCAAGCGTACGCTTGATGACTAGATGCGCCTGGGCGCAGAAGCCGTCAAAGGTAGTGATAGAAACATGCAGTGTCATGTGGTGACGAAAATTTTTATAACAATGAACCTATTCACCCCCCCCCCCCCTTCTATATCCTAAATTTTTCTGATGAAACTTAATTCTTAAAATGATTGAGTGTAATGCAATTATAACAACATTTGACGTTTCAATGAACCATAATATTAAAGTTTGATAAATCGGTCTTTTTAAATAATTGCTCTCTTGATAAATAAAACTCTTAATGTGATGTGAAATATTATTGTATCCCGAAAATATGTTTCAGTTATGACATTTTTTTGTTGTAGACCTACATAAAATAAAATTAAAAAACTAATTGAGAAAATATTTTATTTTTTTGACTCATTTAAACAATTTTCATTTTCTATATTTTTATTCGTCAAGTTAAAAATGAATAATTCAATAACGTTTTATTTTACCTTACGCCGGCTTACTGCTTTGAAATATTTATTCATTGCTTCCAGTCCAAATATTAACTTCAATTTCTGTCAAAAGATATGTTCTTAAAATATTTTAATTTACATATACATCTACAATATAAAATGTTTCATTTGATGAGGGTGAATGTAAGTAAAAAAATACTTTTAAGAAAGAATGATAAATCTCTCACATCAAATTAGTAAACCTACGAAAGTAACAAACCATGCAGGTCATCTGATTGAAATATTTTTAAGGAATTGTCTGTAAGCAAGCAATTGAGTTATGATTTGTTTCCTCATAGAAACTTTAATACCTATTATACTTAAAGAAAGACCAACACATAATAATCAAAATATTAATATTCATTTAACGTATACCTTAACTTTCCTAAACTCTTCTTCACTTACGAGGCGTAAGCTAATTCTAAAGCTTTTATCGGGCTGACTACAAAAAAATATCTTGCAAGATTCAACACGATATAAGAGGGTATGTTTATTTTAGTTCCACATAAATAAATAATGATTATAGCGACTTCTTAAATCTTCTAATGGAAATAATGAAAGATAAGCTTCTTTTTTAAGGGGAGGAAAAAAAGTTTTGCAATAAATAATTTATGGTATGGAAAATCACAGAAATGTTCTAGTTTGCGAATTATATTGTCATGAGCCAGTGAAGTTGTTTTGCGAACTCACCGTGGAAGTATTGCCAAGGCAGTAATGAACATTTACGATTCCGCAAGGGGGAACTAATACAATTTGCGAATTAAATAACTTATCCTTCCTCTGATTATTCGCGGATTTCGAATGTCTCGCCGCTGAATATCTGAATCGCAATAGCAAGGCGCTCGTTGCTGCAGAGACAAGAACATAGAAGTGAGAAGCCGAAATCTCTCCGAGGTCGTAAAATATGATGTAGATTTAAATCTTCATGAGAAAACAAACGCCCGTGGAATTAATTTACTTTCGTGGGATGCTTGTGCACTGCTAAGAGTACTAAATTTAGTTAACTTTAATTAAAAAAAGGGCGAGCAGGGGGAGGGTGGCTATCTAAATTTAACTTATATTGCAATAAGTTTTCGTAATGGGTTTTCAGCAAACTTTTCCCAAATGAACTTAACTACGCACAACCATACTCAGTTTCATGATTAATTGTGTTAAAGCAAAATAGTTTTTTCATTTCGATTAATTAAATAATATTATAAATAATTAACAGAGTAAATATGAATGTATATATATAATGTAATATTTTTTAAACACGTTTAAGGTAATATTTTAAATATTGTACTGTCCAGAAAGTTTTTCAAAAACTAATACGGGATCTTATAATGATTTAATGAACATTAAAATGAAAATATAACTAAAAATCAATAACTGTTGTATGAAATTAGTATTCGGTTTAATGTTAGTTTCAGTCGCAATATGAGATAGTTAACGCTATAAAAATGTTAACCTTTAACAAGCCTTTGCCAAAAAACCATAAAGTATCTTTTTTATAAATGTTTGGGTTTTAATGTGGTTTGAGTCAAATATATTGTGGCAACAGTACCTACAGTTTCGAAACACTGCCTGAAATGAAATGTTGAAATCATTAGAAGGTATTATTTTTTGGTTTGAAGACTACATTTCCATAAGGAAGTGGGTCTGCTACAGAATAAGTGTATTGGATGGTACTTTATTAAGCATAGCACTCAAATGAATGCATTGGCGATGGTTCTAATCCATCTTAGTTTTTTATCCTTAGTTCGAAAATACCATCCACATTATGATAATGCGTACCTGGAACGAGAATATCTACTAAAAAAAATTATATGTGTTAAAGAAAAATAATAGCATATAAGAAATTGGAAACATTATAATTAGTGATTTTATAATTTCTGACATTATTCACCAAAATATTTTTAATAAGCTCCAAAATATCTTTAATTTAAAAACAATCATCATGAAAACATTTCAAACTTAACTCTAGGAAGCGATAAAGTGATAAACCCAAATGGCTGATCATGACAAAATAGTAAGTGTTAGTAATGTAAAAAAAATTGACAAGAAATATTATTTTGAGCCTTTTAATCCACTTGGTTGAAAGAAATATGCAAGAAAATGTTACAAGCTGCTCCTCATAATTCAGATAAAAAATTAATGGAAATTTTTCCTCCATTTCCCACTAACACAGAACCAACCCACAGAAATTTCGAACCCGGAATTTCGCGATGAGTGGCTGTAATAATACGACAAACCAACCAGCGCAGCATTGGGATTTTAAAAAAAATCAATCACTCAGAATGAAGAAATTATTTGATGGTCAGCCGAGGACAAAAATTCTGCATACGCTTTGAAACTACCAGGCAAATGGGCTATATATGTTTGACAGGAGTGGATATAAAATATCAGGTTGAAGTAAATGAAAAAAGTTTTTTTCCCCCCTCGTGAAATTCGAGTGCGTTAATTGACGTGCGCTCATAATGCTACTGACATACCATTTGACTACGTCCGCGTGGGTATAACGGTACACGTGCGAGTCATTACGCACCTGTGGGGGTCAGGGTAGCTGGTAGTGATAAAGGGTTGTAGGGGGGGAAGTGGGGGAGGGAGAAGAGGAGTTTCAACCAGAAATTGCTGATCGATAGGGCGTCGACCCTATCGGCGCTATGCAGAGCGAACCACACGGGAAATGGGCCAACCCAATCTGCAGCAAACATTTATGACGATCACAACGTAGGTACCCGTGTTTCGGTACCTGGTACAGTCTCTAATATTTCTGTTCCCCTCTTGTGTTCCTGAACTTACGACATAGTGGTTACTGCACACTGTAAAATAAAAAATAAATAAATAAAAATGTGAGCCAGTCTTTCAGTACACGCCAGACATGTGAAAAATCTAACCTCGATAGCGAGCAAATTTATGTGTTTTCATGTTGCAAATACACATTAAATACGAAACTCGGACACCAGTTAATGCCGATCTGGATAAAAAAAAAGTACGCAAATTGTGTTTCCCATTGCATTTCTGGAAGCGAATCAAACGTAGTTTCCACACCCGCCGCTAGAATTCGTTACCGGAGCAGCTACGTCGGCAAATTAGAATCATTCGACCATATACACTGTAAACTTCAGTTACTGGCAACATACATAACTTGAAAAAATAAATTATAAATTTAAAAAAAAATCTAAAAATGTATGATTCTTTAAACGAAAATTCAAACAGCTCCTGCCTTCAGCCAAGTACAGACTGGTTCACTATTCTCCTGGTTTAACATAATTCACCTTGTAAATGTTGTATGCCATTGACAGACATTGTAGGCTGCAGAGAGGTGAATAAACTAGTGACCACTCCCTAACCAACACCTGGCTTAGTACGCCTTTTTGGTGTGGTGTTGTTTTCTAGTTTATGTATATATTTATATATATATTAGATGTCGGCTGGTATTTTTCTGCGGCTATGTCACTTGGACTTGAAATCAAAGTGTACTGATTACAGTGCTGGCTATGATAACACCAACCCTCGGTCTGATAAGTCACACACACACACTCACACCTGCACGCAATTTTAGGCGTAGTGGCATTTTGACGGGTGACACTTTCTCGCTTCAAGGCCTCAGACAGCCAAGAAATTCACATGACTGTGTTGAAGACTAAGAGATACACAGAGAAAAAGGTTTGTTTGAAGGAAACAAATATTTGTTTATATGCGGCGAAACGAATATTTACTTGCTGTGACAAAACACTTTGTTAGCTCAACCAAATTTGATATGTAACCAAATTGATTTGTTACACCTAACCAAATGTACAGTTGAGTTGAAAAAAAATCACTTTGGTTGGGTCAACAGAATCTTTCCTGCTACAAAATATTTTTTTTGAATTAACAAAATATATTTATTTCGCCATTTACAAACAAATATTTTGTTGAGGCGAACAAACCTTTCTCTCAGTGTAGGGAGGGCTTGCGGTAAGGTGAGCTGTTTACACGCATTCCTACTAGTATTTGTGGTTGTGGTAACTAAAATTCTGTAACTACAAAACTGCCGGATTTAGAAAGCAATAAGTTGGGTTAGAGTCTGAAAAAACTGTTTCCAACACGTGACACTCTTGACTGGTTTACAATTTCTTCGTATATATATATATATATATATATATATATATATATATATATATATATACGCCTACTATTGCCTCGAAAATCTATTAGAAACTATTTTTGATGATAAAACATGTTAGCTCTCGGCATAAGGCAATTGGTAAGAGTAATTTCGTGAAAATGGAACGGGAGTCGGTGAACGTAAATGTGTCAGAAAGATTATGGACCCACGAGTAGCAATATAAACCCGTGTATAGTCACGTCCGTAACCATTTAAGGACATACCATACGTATTAAAAAGCCAAATGAAATTTTATGATAGTTAAACTACCATGGAATATGTTTATACAATTATTGCGTTATGTCATATAATGTCTTATGTACTTACCAGAGATTCTTTTTTTTGGTGTGTGCCAAACATTGTAAGGTAGACTTAACGTGCATTTAAACATATAGGCCTACGTGCTTAATTCTATTGTTGTATCACGAATCAATTTCATTTAATTTTTTTCGTCTCTGGCATTAAATTGCATGTGTTTTTTTATTGTTTAATATTCTTAGTGAATTATTTGCAATAATAATACCGTGATTTCATAATTTTTGTTATAAAAATAATATCATATGATATTGTTTTTCCACCGATGCTTGAGTAGATTGTCGCATGGCTTAGGATAAAAGAACGAAGACAACTTTGCCGACACAACTTACACACACAATGCGCACCAAAGCATCGTAGTCATTTCTCAACTACGTGTAGAACAACAAGTGCACTAAATTTACTTTTTGTTCTTTTAAGTAACTCCGCCTACACTAGCGCACAAAATGCATCATATTTTTTTTTTTTAAAAACTACCCGAAGCGCATCAAAACCACCGACTTTAAAAAAAAATTGTGGGAAATAATTAAATATTAGCCCAACCTACATGGGTTTGATTCGGTTCGTTTAGGTTATTACCATCTTGTTAAACAGAATTATAGTTAAATTTTAAAAAAAGGAGGAAAAATTTTACTTTTTTTGCTCAAATGAATTCTTTTCATATACTTGTCACGCTCGCCATTTATTTTTTTTTTTTTAGAATTATACGTCAGTTTCTTGTTACAGGTTTTAGATGTTTACACATCCGGCGAGTACTGAACGACTCGCTCACAGTTTTTTTTTACTTTATGTGTACAATTTTATTTGTGTACATACATAATATTTTAACGTATCAACTTTCGGGTTAATTATAATAACATATTTTGCATTTGAAGTCACGGCAAACAACCAAGGTTGCCGTACAGAGAACCAACGTGAGTACGAAGATAAATTTTCGTTAAAATTTGACTTTCAATGGCGTTGTGATGATTTATGTGTATTAATCTTCTAAAAAGAACCCACATTTCGGATGGCATTCAAAGCACTGCCACTACGTTATTTAAAACAAGTGTTTCAGTTAATAATAAGAATTGAATAAACAATTAACGTTGTAGGCTACTTTAACTAGGCTAACTATGAGTTATTAATAAAATTTATTTTCACCGTTTTATTGTAACATGTTTGATTGTATTCCAAAGCTATTTTTTTTAAAACTTAAGTTAAACGTAAACAATAATAAAGGTTAGGAACTATAATCATAATAGTCTTGTTTAATAGTTCTATAGTTTCATGCGCACGTTTATCAAAAATTACTAAGTAAATTTTGCCCTTGAACTTAAATTAAAATAATCACGGACAAAATCAACCTACACCTTAAATGCTGAGGAAGGAAAGTTGTAGGTGAAGCAGAATTGTTATGTTAACAAATTATGTCACCCTGGCTATTATGTTACAGCAAATATGAATAAATATACAGAAACTGACCATAAAAAAATACTAAGGATGTTAGTGTTCAAAATAAACTGCCTTAGATGTGCTACTTTTAATAAAAGATTTATTTATCTGAAAATTTTTGTTTGGCTGTAATTAGAAAAGCTTTAGAAAAAAAAACACTTCGTAATAAAAGCTTGACAACAAGAAAGAGCGATTAAGAAGAAAGAGGTATAATTTTTAAGGTAGTCAAAGCATAACTCTAACATACCACATATTTGTTTCCTGCGTAGAAAACTGATTAACTGCATTGATGATTTAGACGGAAGAATGATAGAGAAACTTAAGCTTACTTGTAACAGTTTTTTATGCATTTTATTTAAAAAATTGCCATGTAGATATTTTTATCAAACAAATAATTTCTCCTCCAAAATTTTTTAAATAGTGTAACATGTATTTATATTAGGCCTACTGAAAACCAAAAATAATAGCAAAAAAACATTTTTGTTAAATTGCGTCCATACCAATAAATGTTTTTTATGTAAACAGTAGAAAATACATGTTTTAAAGAATTCTTAGGCTTTTGAATATTTCAGGATGCAAAAGAGTTTTAAATTAAGAGAACACCAAAACTCAAAGTATCATATACAGCTATACAGAGACAATTTTTTTGGAAATTAAATGGCAAAAATATTTTTTGTAATGAACAAGAATTAATTTTTTTTTAATTTTAAAATTATTTATGAAATTTCCATATTAATAAATTGTAAAATAGATCCTTTCCAGTATAAAATTTATTTGGTAGAATTACAAAATGAATTTTATATATTATACCAAAGCGTTTTCTAAAATAAAATATATTTAACTATCTTTAAGAACTAGATTTCAAACACTTTTTGTGAAAGCACACAATTATATTTACCGTGTATGCACATACAAAGTAAAAACACTTCGGAATACTATTTCAAGCTTAATTTGTGTATCATCGCAAGCAAACAGTAAAGTTTCCTTACAAATTTCGGACATACTTGTAAAAAATTTAAAATTGTGTGTGCCTAAAAGCTAAGATACCAACATAAAATAAAAGTCATCTCAGTTTTTCTAAGACACAAATTTTTTTCAAATTCAGAACAAATTAATAATTAATCTAAATATTTAATGCCTGGAAAGCCTAAATCTTAAAACCAGACCAGTATCGTCATAGTCAAACTAAGAGACACATCTAGCACACTTTATCAATCCTTTCCTGTGATGATAATCTCCTACATGTTATAACAGGACGCCCCTGGTGGCGGAAAACAGTACTCAACCGCATTTCAGGTTGCCAATCAGAACGTGTAGTTAAAGCTGGGATAGAAGAACGCGTTGAACGCAATCAAAATAATTGTGCTAATTTAATTACGTCAGTTAATCGCTGGATGGCGCATCGGAAGAGAGATAGCGGCAAGACCCCTGTCGCCAGTAAAAGGCTGTCGGCACTTAGAGAAATTATTAAAACTGTCATTTGCAAAATCCCAGGCACTGGATCTACGCTTCAGCAGTTACGATTTAATTAATACGAAATTCGCCTAACTGCGATTTTGGTGCATCGGGACACACCCGGGAAAATGACAGAGCTGCAGTTTGACCTGTTCCCCTGCGGTGAAGCCCGGAAAACAGGCGCAGAGACTCCGTTTCTGTAAGCTCGCCTGTTCTGCGGCCGATGGTTCCCGTGCTTTTTTTGACGTGACAACGTCTAATAAATCTATGAACGCCGGCTGCACGCACTCAAAATTGTCCCGTTACGCACATTGTCCCGTTACGCTGTGTCCCGTTGCGCTCATTGTACCCTTGCGCCGCAACTATCTCTCTTCCACTCGATTGGAATAACCATCGATTTGATTTTTTCGAGGCACATTAAAACTTGAAACACTCCCATTCGTTTCCTACTTTTCCTATCATCGTCCTATCCTTAACGGAATAACACAGATTGGAAGAAGTTAAATAGCAAACATGTATAAAAGTTACAGTTAAAATAATCTTTTCGTTAAAGTAATAAACATATTTGAATTAATGAGTGCAAATAAAAGTAAATTTATCAATTAAATTGTAGATTTCATTTCACTCCTTCTTTGTATCCGTACAAAATAGTGATATTTCAATAAAAATGATTCCAATTTTATTCATAAATGTAAGCAATCATTTCATCAATGTTTTGTTATGACGTTGTCACGTTAAACTATCGTCCGTAAACCGACTTTACAGACAACAAATTGTTTTTCCTCTCCTCCGGGAAACCGCCGGCGTTCAGGCGCTGATAACGGAACAAACGAAAGCTTCCAGGAAAGGGAACTGAAACGAAAACGTCGAACACCGTTTTCCCTCGCAGAACCGTGATTCGTGGCACGGACCGAGGCCTCCCATTGTTCGCTCCGTTGTCGCTCTTCCTGCTACTGTATTGTCATCGACATAATTTACGAGGCCGTAAATAACCGCAATTATGTAGTTGTTAGTGAATTGAAGGCAGGGTCTGCACAGACTAGGTGAAAGTCCACCAGTGCTGGAATACGCAGTCTACCGCCCATACTTGGAGTGTCGTTCCGTACGGTATGATTCGGAAAATGTGAATCAGAAAATTAGGTCAGCACCTTCAACTATAAATTTATGTACTCGAGCTCAACATTTTACAAGAAAAATCTGTTTAATTTTTTTTTTTTTTCTTTGCCATAACATTACTTACTCTGACTTGATGTAATCTTTTGGACATACGCCATTGTTAAGCGCTTTTTCTGTTGAAGAAAACTAAAAAATACCCAAAAGACAATAAACACAAATTAAGCAAAAAATTGCTGTTGTCAACTGGATATAAACACCACATAATATTCCTTAACAGGAATATGATCAACAAACAAAGAAAAAAAAAAACAAAGAAAAATGGACTAAGAGAATGAAAAAAAAACCACAAATAATGACAGCACAAAAATATTGAACCCAAAAAAATTCAGCACAACAGTTGAAACGAGACAAAAACACGACAAAACGAAAAAAACAAAAACAAAAAAAACTTCCTACTAAAGTTTTAATAGTTTAAAAATACAAATTAATTTTTATAATACATAATGTTTTATATTAAAAACGGTAACAAACAATCGAATACATTAATAGTTATTTGGTTAAATCTAAACGAAAAATATACTGTTAGGAATGCAAGCTAACCTAAATTAATTAAAACATTTAGTTAATAAAGGACAAAGGAGTTTTGAGACGTTTGTTGTTTGTTAATATAAGACGAACCAAACCATTCATTTACTACCTAATATCCAGCAGGCGTTGCAATGCCTGATGAATTTTTTTTTTGTAATTTGTTTGAAGTAGTTACACATACAGAAACACAACTCTCTAGCCCTCTCTAAACATCTGTTATTTCTCTATCTCTCTCTATCTCGCTGTATCTATATCTCCCTATATGTCTATATCTTTCTTCTTTATATCTTTATCTACATATATCTCTATATGTCACTCTATAAAAATAAAAAAATCTATGTTTTAGATATCTATATTTTTATCTATGTTTTAACCTGTCACAGGTGTGACATATAGGTACATAAAAGAACGCGCGTATTTAAATGCAACGTAGTGTCAAAATTTCAAAACAATCGTTGAATGACTTTCGGAGATTAAAGATTCTGAACGAACGAGTATTTATATTTTTATTTATGTAGAAGATCAGAAGCGTCCTAGTTAAAAAATGATTAAATACGTGTTCTTTACAAGAAAAATATAATTTTTTCTCTGTACAAGTTAAAAAAAAATAGAGAGATTTTTCTTGGCGAGTCATAAGTTTTCCACCCCTGGTTGACTTTTAACCTGCCGGAGAGGTTTTTTTTCGAACGCCGGGGCCTGGAGTGTCGAAGGGTCTCCGAGGGTTGGACATCCCTGCAGGGGTGGGGAAGGGGGTTGGAAAGATGGTAGGCTGGAAATATTAAAAGCGTGAACGGTATGAAGGATGCTCTGAAGGGTAAGGGTGACGCCCGAGGGGTTGATGAGAGTGGGGCGTTGGGTGGTGGTGTAGGGGTGGAGACTGAGCTGGAAGGCAGGGTGGCGCCAAAGGTTGAGGAAATAAAATGAGGTGGGAATCGGTCCCTCATATCGGAAGGGCACCTGTAAGGCAGCATGGCGCCCGAGCTCGTCTATTCTCCAGGTCGCGTCTCGGCGCACCTGACGACGAGACGCGACGCTAAATTAAAGTCCTGCCGAAAAAAAAAATCCTTATATTTCACGCATCACAAAATTAATGTAGGTCTTTGACGATTCACGTGATGGGATTTTATATAATAAAAGTTATTATATCAAAACAAAACGCTAAAATAAATATAAAAAATTGGAAATGTGAAGTAATACTTTATCTTTTATGTAAATTTATATTTTTAAAATTATTAAAATTATCATAACCACACACAATATCGTAGGAAAACCTGGCAACCCGGAAATAGTACCGCGACTGCATGGGTACACATATGTACAGTGTTTAAAGTTTCGTAAGAAACCAAGCGAATTAAAAACTGCTCAATATATTCTGATATCCGAGTGTCAACTCTATACGAAAAGTATTTAAGAATACGGTAATGACGGATGAGTATTTATGTTTCCGCATTTCATTGTAAAACATTTTTTAGGAGATTTATTATGGCCAATAAGCGCGTTTTCAGAATAAATTTTAACCATCAAACCCCGTACAGGTTTTTGAAAGCAAGGAAGGGAATATCATTGAAACTTTATATTAATATCTCTGCTCTATGTTTGGCAACTATGGTTAACCTCAAATCTCATAGTTTCCCTATGCACGGCGAGAAAATTATTTTCTTAATCCATACATTTAAAAATAAATGTATGCTTGTTTGTCCCGAATATTTTCTCATACCTTACATACGATTGCGATGAAACATTGGTGAGTTATGCGAATGTCCGCGAAGGTTTCTGAACCATTACGACCATTTTACAAAATATGGCATGCGAATCGTTTCAACGAATGTGTGTATTTCATATAATTTAGTGGCAGTTCGTGTGTTTTCGGTATGAGTACGTACGCATGACAAAAATGATTTGAATTAAATTATAATAAGTGATAGAGAAAGATAGAGAGATATAGATGGATACAAAGACAAATAGAGAGATACTAGAGATTAAGAGCGCTAGATATACAGAGAAATAGAGATAATGATATATGTAAGGAGAAGGAGATACAGATATATATCCTTATAGAGGAAAGAGATATATAGATGGAGAAATATAGAGATAGCTATATATAGATAAATAGATTTATTTATATATAGATAGAGATATAGAGATATTGAGAAATATAGAGCAATAGAACGATATAAATTTTATACTTAGAGAGATAGAGAAATAGAGTTTGATGATGTGTATATAAGAACCTACTTCCAACAAATAAAAAAAAAGAAATAGCAACGCATGCCGGGAATTAGCTAACAGTACAATTTCCCCATAATTGCATTAATTCAACGCAAAGTTACGCTTACTGAAGTCGGCAGTATCATAAATATAGCTTAAAAAAACTAAAGAAACATGCTTTTAAAGATTATCAAACTAAAAAGTAAAAAATAATTTTAAAATTAAATTTATGACAATAGTATATAAGCAATACAAGTATAAATGAGAAAAAAGCTTGAGGCGCTTTGTGCCATATTTTTTGAATCACAGAAGTCGCGCGCCTTAGACCGCTCGGCTAACGAACGTAATGAAATGGGTGGGACATTTTACTGTGATGAGTCACTCACTCTTAGGCGAAAGAGTTACAGACGGACAGACAGAGTTACAGACGGACAGACAAACATACAGGTGAAGCTAATATAAAGCATGTAAAAAGCATGTAAAAAGCAAAACGTTTCCCCTGGCCAGTATTGTGCACTGGCAATTCTCTTACATGTCGGTTCTTCCGGTTGCATCGCGAATATTTGCAGGCGCTTTTGCACACTTGTGTTTCAGCTGTAGCAGGTTTGTTATCAGCATTTGCTCACAGGACGCTGAAACACTTATGTTAATGCTTTTTAATGCTGCGACAAAAATGATTTAGTGGTTTAGCAAAGAAAAAATAAACATGTTTATTGTATTTTTAATCTCTCAGATTCACACAAATAAATGTTTTTGTAACTTATAAAACACCCAACATCGCGTTAAAAACTTACCTACGGATATATATATATATATATATATATATATATATATATATATATATATATATACGTACCCATTAACATTTTTAAACTAGCCTACAAGTTTGAGTCAATTTGATAGAACTGAGTTAATTTTTCTAAAAACATTTTAAGTCAAAACTGAAAGGTATTTAACAAAAAACAAATTAATAAATTATACTTTCAGTAAAATTTTAATGACTTTTGAATAAGTAGCTTGAAGGAAAAAATAATTAAAATCTCTCTAAAATTCGCCACAGTTAAAATGACATTAAGGCTGTATAAACAGATTAAATATACTCATCTATTTATCTTATATTTATTCTTATATTTATTTCCACTCTAACTTTAACCTGGGAGTACAGTTTTGTTTTATCATTTTAATTGCATAATTTTTGATATTACTATTCTGCAGAGTAACTAAAACCCAGTTGTCCAGTAAGAACCATAGCAGACAGACAGATCTTTCTTTTTTATCTGTTTTTAACAATATTTTAATAACTTTTTTAATATTTTACATTATTGCTCATAATATTTTGTATTTTTTTTGTTTTTAAATTCCTTAAAATTTTTTATTCGATATATATTTTAATAAATAAAATCTGCATTATTTATTGTCTTGGAGTTGATTCTCAAAATTTAAAAAAATTTGAAGCTAGGCAATTCCAGCTAAAAAAAAAAATTTCTCGAAAATTTATTTATAAACAAACTCAGTTTATTAGTATTATAAGCAAACAGCTTCCCGGCAAAAGTTTTTTTAAGTTTTTGTTATCAGTTTAGAATGAATTATAAATTACGTTTTCTCTGTTTAAATGGCGTAATAAAGAGTTTTTTCTAGACGAAAAAGCGTGATTTAACAGATTTTTGTAAAACATTTTCCAATCTTTTGCAAGTAAATTACTGAACTGGAGGCAATGCTCATTTTTTTTAATGATCTCTGGTTGCATAAGATAGATTAGTTATTTCACAATTTTGGCGTTGAATATTTCTAGGAAACGTTTCAGTTCAGCTTACGGTTCTATTCATAAATTTATAAACACAAAATTTCGATGTAATTTTTCCCAATTTTAAACAGTTAACTGTAATATCAGTTTGTATAATTTTTAAATATTTTAAGATTTTTCTACACTCTCACATTAAGCTCCGTTGTGTAGGATTTACCACAAATGCTGTAGATTTGATGGTTGCTTCACTTTGAAAGCAAGAAAATAATATTGTCGTGGCCTCGCTTGCCCAGGGTATTACGCTCGTTTATTCTACAGAACAGATTAACTACCACGGGGGGAAAACAAAGGCCAACATTTTTATATTCCTATGCATTGTCAGGTTCCTCAAATCTTCTTACATCCTTTTTGGCTTAGCATACATTTTGCATGCTGCCATTGCAGAATTTCAACTTAAGTCGCACAAAATAGAGTCTTGATTTGGGAAACAAGCAAACCTGCTTCGGGCTACAACAAAAGTAAAAACGAGAAAAACATATGCTTTATTTGTGAGAACAAATTTATTTCTGTATAACCTTTTATTGTTTATTTAGAACGAAACAAATTTTTATACTTTTTTTGCATAAACAACCCTTAAAATAAATTTATAAAAAAATAATTTGAATGATTATCTGTATATTATTATTTTTGTTAAGTCTTTCTAAAATAGTTATTAACGCATTTTAATAAAGGCATAGTTTTCATGTTAAATTTGTGCCAGCAAAAATAAATTCTAGCTTATACGATTTTGAATTAAGTCAGTCGAAAGTACAGCATCAACACGTGTTTGAACTTACTTATAGCATCGTTCAAAAAAGTACATTAATACAGGTGAATCATTTGCGTACTAAGTAAGAAATTTTTTAATTAAATAAAATCTAATTTTGAAATTAAAAACATAAACATATATCGTGAAAATTTCTGCAATAACTTTAAAAGGCCCTGTTTCTTAAACTAGCAGAAATTGAGGGAAAATATTTGAGCCATTTTTACTTTATAACCACCTTTAAAACACTTAGGAAAACTTAAGTGGAAATTTGTATGTTTTCCTTGTAAGATTTGACAGCAAAATGGCCTGTATGATTCGAAATGTAGGTAAATTTACATACGTTTTGATAATTTTATATTTTTAATTTTGTAAGTTCGATTTCTTGAAAATTTTCTATTAAATTAAATTTCATAGAACTTAAAAAATCTTTCATATAAACATATTAAAAAATTTAAAAAATTTAGTCACAATTTATTGATTCGAAAAAATATATAGTTTTAAAAAATTACTGAACATTAAACTTAAATAATTTTGTATTGTACATTATCATTTGATTAATATTTTGAGCCAGATTTTGTTTTATAAAATTTGAGCTACAGAACCATATCAGAACATCACTTGGAACATCAAGAAATTTCGACGTTCTATTTTATAGGGTTTTTTTCCATGTAAACCAAAATTGAACACACACAGTTAAAAATGTTCAGCACAAATGAACAAATAACAATGGTTAAAAATTATCCAGGGATTTACATACACGTATCGTTATGTTCGTGAATTTTGGGGTCAAAAGTTAACTTTTTTTTTAAATATGAACCCACATGAATAATTTTGGTATATAAAAAAAATTAGAAAACTCGTTAAGGCTCATGGAAAAAACTCACTTATTTTTTCAACATGTGCATTACCCTGTTTTTTTACCGAAAAATATATGGCGTAGTTTGAACGAAGAGCTAGTGTCTGGAATTTCGAATAACCTTTTTTTTTATTTTTGGTGAATTCTTTGTTTAAAAGTCCGTAAATTTATTGTCGTTTATAACGGCGTGGAAACAAGACAAAAGAAAATCGGGAGGAAAGCTTAGGTGACCACTCAATGGCAGATCCTCAGGACAAAACAGTGATGTGATGACGTTAAAAAAAAAAGATTATGCAATACTGTTGTTAATCAATAAAATAGTAACATAATGATAACTTAACCGAGAGAACATTTGAAACTCTAAGTTTGTACACTGTACTGAAAATGTACATATTTGCAGCATGTCACTACGCTATTCGAAAATAAATTCTGATTTACTTTTGCAGTGAAAGATGGTGTAAAGAATTGGTTAAGAAACCCAGCGGAAATCAGGCGAATGAAGTGAAACAACTGGAATTGTAGATGAATTTGGGTGGGTGAAAGCAGAGGTATTCAAAAAACAAAATTTACAAAAATGTTTTACACAATAGAGTTGATTAAAAACAAATTTGAAATCATGTTTAGATTTAAACTAGATTAATAATACAAATAAAAATAATATTTTGGTTTCGGTTGCTTATGATTTTTAACATTTTCCTAACTATTATAGCGCAATTAAAATGGTTAAAATGTTACATACATTTTTTTAAAAAATACTTCCATATTTCAAAAAAGCTATTAAAAATATATTTTTTATTTGGATGAATGATATGATACGTACCCACATTACGTTTCTATTGCTAAACCTAAGGTTTATTTCAGAATGAAACCAACGAAAAGTTAAAGTAGCTCGCTACCTTTCCTTGCAATTACTCAGATAATGTTTCGTATACGCACACAATTTTAAGATGATATTTAAACAATCATATATACAGGTGGGGGGGGGGGGGGAGACTTGTTTCAGTTTGTTAGCACGATTTTGTGAATACTCTGATCTACGGATAAACAATAAAAAAAAATGTGAAACACATCGGTCCAGCAAAAAAAAAATTAAACATTTAAACTTCACAAAAAACCTCACCTGTCACTCCCCGAAATCCATATAAAAAAAAATACACTGACGTGAAACTAATACACGTGAAAATATTACCGAAGAAGCTTTTCGATTCATTTGAATTTATTCATGCGTTTTTTCTTCGTTTTTGAAACGCACGTGGATGTGTTACGCGGCAGTTATTCTTTCCGCCGGGCTGGACAGCTTCCAGCACACGCGCGCACCAGCTCTTTATCATCGTAACAGCTACGCTCCGCTGAAAATTTAAATGGAACCCGTTACGCCCAAACGAGATTACATTCGTTGTTCCACGTAAATGCCGACCTGGGAAAGGACTTTGCGTGAGGGGTTTGGGAGGAGGGGGGTGTGTACTAGAACAGGGGCGGGGTTGTCGAGGGGGGGAGGGTGGGGGGGAGTAGAGGAACGGCAAAGGACGCCCAGGGACCGTGTATCGTGAAAACCCCGCCCCCTCCAACCCCCCCCTCTCCAACGCATATCCCTTCAACCCTCTCTTCCCTCCCTTACCCTTTTACGGTGACTAGAAAAAAGCTTTCCCTCCCTTTTCCCACAGGTTCCCACTCCCTCCCCCACCATTCCCTTTTGTCTAGGCCCGTGTTCGTAATTGTAATGGAGACGAGGGAGTTTTGAGTCTTTTGTCCCCCCTCCCCTCACAACTTATGCCGTCCACCACCGTAGGGCTATTGTGAAGTTCTACGTACAGAGTCGGAGAGGAAAAAAAATATAATTTAATGTTGAAAGTTATAAAGCTTCGCTTTGGACAAACAGGTGACATATTAAAAATTATCATTTTTATTTTTTTCATTTTTTGATTTATTTTTTCAATAAGAATTAAATAAAATACCTTTCTTATAATGACAGCAAAAAAAAAAAAACACTTTATTTATCCATAATCTAACTAAATTTAGCCTTACCCTAAAATTGTATATTTAATAACATGTTTTTTAAAATTAAATTATGAAAGCTATATAAAATATTGATATGTTGTCGGTCAGGTCAGAAGAATTTAAGCCTGTCTACAAAAAACGAAAATAAAGCCGATAAGTGACATTTAAATGTTGGCAAGATAAATGTTTTATTTAAATAAAGAAAAAAACACCTATGAAAAAAAATTCATTTTACTGTATAACAACAATCATTAGTACAACTGCAATTTTTTTTGTCAATAAAATGGTAACATTATTTTCATAAAGCCTATTTAAGAAATATAAAAATAGCTTTTGAACTATATAATTCGTAGTGAACATCCAAATGGCAATTTTAACACGATATGTGACTTGTTTTTAAGTTTAAAAATACACTAAAATATAGCCAAATACACAATAAAAAGCCGTTATAAAAGTAATAATTTAAAAAAAAATCAAATTCTTATGTTTTTTTCTGTTTTGTTGGGCATGCATCAGAACAAAACCGTGTACAAGATAAAATAAAAATCAATGAATAAATCACATTTGATAATGAATTTCGAAAATTTAATCGACCATTATCTTGGCCGCGTTATCTTTAGTGTTCTATATATTTTGAACACCTTTGCCGGCGACTTATGTTTAATCTTAGATAAAAATTTTAAATTTAAATTTAATTATATCAACCTCTCGAATAACGTCAATTATTACTATTTGTTAGTTAATACTTGAAATTGTTTAGTTAAAGTTTTACATAATCGATGCAATAAAACATTTTACATACTAAAATATTAAGTAAAATTTTACATACATGCATAACGACAAATTCAATGCTCTAAATATCCAACAAAAAAATTCAAATATAATAAATAGTTTTTGCTAGTCATTACTAATATATTATATTTTCAGCAGTTCAAAGAATTCAAGATAAAGTGTAAAAAATATTATTAGTTAAAATTCCACATTTTAACATAAAAAGTAAATTTTAATATGCACATTGCTGTGATATTATTTTTGACTATTATATTTCCTGGTCTTAAAATTTAAAATTTAATAAAGTTTTTTTATTCATTCTTTGTAGGGAAACACTGGTTCATCTTTATCAAATAACAAATATTTTAATCTGACAAAATTTATTTTTCTTAAAAACTTATAAAATAATTTAGAGTAACATACTTCTATATTTAAATAAATTTAACTTAAATAAGGATAATGTAAAAGTAGGTGCAATATTTGTAAATTTTATTCAATATAATTATATACCTGCAATGTCAAAGGTTTGAGAAGAAAACTGGCTAGATGTTCTTTCAAAATTTAAAATTATTTACTCGGAACGTGTAAATTATTACTCAACCGTCATTCAATGACATCTCTGGAGTGCAAAAACTGGGGCGCTGTCACAGGTTCATAACCTGTGCTGGTTACAAGAATACTGGGTGTAAGACTCGGTTGCAGAATGTTAAGGAGCCGATGACACGGATTCAGGCGCTCGGGAACCTTAAGCACGCCACCAGTCTTCGAGTTCGCCCCTTGCTTTCAGTTCACAGCAAGCTGCATTGGTAATTGGTGGTTCAGAAGGAGTATAGGAGGGTATTACTATGCCGACAGTTCACAAAGCTGTAATTGCTATTGGCAGTGGTTCCCTTGAAAATGGATTTGTTTGGGGGGGGGAGGGGGGTGAGTTGGAAGCATGTGCGAGAAGGGTGAGAAAGAGGAGAGAATAACTCATAAAGGGGGTGGATTTGGCTAGAATTGTTCTGATCAAGTAAAGGGGAAGGGAAGGGTGAGCAATATTTAGGGGTTGTTCAATGGGTAGAACGGAGGGGAGGAAATTTAAGTTCGCTGGCTGCTCCCTTTACACAAGGAAACACACGCACGCAGAGGTTGATAAAGAGGGGAGAAACCTGCAGACGCACAAAACCGCATCGAAAGTTCATTTGATAGTTTCGCTAGCGTGTTAAGGGGATTATGCAGCCCTTTATCAGCCAAATGCTTCACCCCCTCCTTCGCCCTTATCCCAAAACCTTAATTTCCCATCCTTTTAGCACGACTCACGCTGGTTTTCACCTTGCGTGACTATCGGATGGGTCAATACTTCACTCCCAGCGCGTTCAACAACCTGTTCCATCTACTCCGTGCAATTAATTAAGGGAATGCCGAGACGTAGAAGTGGCTGGTCAAATGAGTTGTCAAACACCCGTTAAGATGAAGAAGTAGGAAACTGAATACCCCATATTGGTTACAAAAGTAATTTTGCCGTTACAAATTTTTTACATTAATTGTTGAAAATTTGCCTTCTTTGGGCAAAGATTTCTAAATGCCAAGATAGTAGAAGGGAATGAGTGAATCTGGAACATGCTACAGGCTGAGGAGTGAGAAACAAGTCAATTACTGACCACCATCTTGGATTTTAAGAAAAATTTCTACTAAATTTAACAAAAAAAAAATATTAAAAAAAAATTAAAAAAATATTTTTTGAGCGAACAATTCACACTTCGAAGGAAAATTTCACTTGTTAGTTCACAACAATTACGGGGGCTGAAAAATACCTAAAAGTAGCTTAACGCTGCTCGAAAAAAAAATTAAATTCAAGCCTCTAAGTTCAAAATTTAAAACTTGAACTTTAACCACGTCCTTCAAATGTGACATCTCGCGTGTATATACATAAGACTTGATTCCATTTTTACGTAAAAACTCGAAAAAAAAATTGTTTTTTTTTTTTTTTTTTAATTATTTAAAGAATTTCATTTAATTTAATAAATAAGCTCGTTTCGATCCCAGCAAGGGCAATTTAGAAAACCTGTAACAAAATTATAAGAAATTCATAAAAATGATTAAAATGATTATAAACACACTAAAGTCTCAGATTTCAGAAGTACTTGGTTCGATTCCCGGTGAATGCACTCGTAGAAATGTCAACATATCTTTCTTTCACACTTTTAACCAAGCAGCTGACTCACGACTCTTTTGTCAAGGCATATATTATTTAAAACATTGTGACGTAATTGCAGCTATCTTAAATGCCACCAGTTATAATTCGTTTGCCAGAGAAAGCTGCGACCAATTTGTTTTTTTTTTTTTCCTTTCACTCGCTAAAGCATCCACCATCTAGTCAGTCATCTTGGATGGCATATTAAATCCGTAATTATGAATAAAAAACATGAAAAAATTCTAAAAACTATTAAAAATTACCTATAAATATACATAAAATGACTTGACAGATTATGGTTATTGGTCCGATATAAAACAGATGAGAATTAATTCAATGGACTAATATTAGAAAAGTCTTGGTTCCAGATGCAGGTAATAAAACGGCACAATTATATATATAAAAAAAATTTTTTTTTGTAAAATTAATTAGATTTTACTATATGTTTACATTCAAAATAAAGCGACAAATATATGCATCTACTTCTGTAATGGGAAAAAATGACTAATTCTCAGCTCCAGTCAGTTCACCGATATCATCCAGCCAGAACCTTTTCCTATGTTGTATTTTTCTTATTGTCAGAGTTTCTAGGTACTTCGTTTTACAGTCTGTCCTGCGTTACGAAAATGGTAAATTACAGTATTTATCATCTTGAACTCACGTTTCTTCATTTGATTCTCATGCATCTTAAGTTTACCGTACATACAGTCCAAATATAAAATATATTTTAAAGCTGCAAGTTTAGCTATCTCATCAGATAGCTTATTTATTATATTTTGTTCGATATCACCAAGATAAAATTGAAATGTATTTGGATTCAACTAAGATATCTAACCTAAAAGCTGCAGGATAAAATTTCCTGTGTATTAAGTTTCGTTTTAAAATAGTTCTCAATGTTTATAAATTGCTTTACTTTCTAATGTTTTAGTGAAAAAAAAGTACTACAACTGTCTATATGCCCAGCAAAAACAATTAAATAAAAATATTTTTTCAAAAATAAAAATTATTGGAGTGAATGAAAGAGCATAGAAATTGAATGAATTGATAGCTCAGACCGTAATTATTTCATCTGGAAAGTTTTTGACCTGAAAATCGTTCTTTTAGCAATTATATACAGAAAGTTACAGAACTACGTCAAGTGAAGAAACGTTCATATGCCATTTAATTACGGTTAAGAAAGTGTCGCAAATTTTAGTTTCAGGCATTTTTTAAAAGTTTTAAAATCACTACACTTCACCAAATTAACGGATACTAAGAGTACAATATTTTTTATGCAATCCTGAAAAGCTTTACTTTTGATAAAAAATCGAAGTAAAATTAAAAATCCAATAATTTAGAGAAATAAATATGTGCATTACTTATGTGACAAAATTTTTGTCGAAGTATTTTATATCGTAAAAAATTAACTATACTTCCTTAAAATGTAAATCAGTTAAAAATATGACTCGTTTAAGCAAATAACCAACTAATTTGGGATTGTGATTTATTATACAATGAATATTCAAAGTTACCTAATTCAAATTTTTCCCCCCCATATGTCATTGAATAATTACGGTGCCAAAAGTATGGTGTGTTTTACTTTATTTTGAACTGCTATCAATATTAGAGTTGTTAAGATTGCGCAACAAAAAATTGTAGTCACAGTATGTAAAATTTTGTGGCAATGTGGGATTTAAGATTCTTGAATAAATCCTTGTAATTCGAAATATTAAACATAATCATTTGCCTGTTAGCTGTTTTCGGTTTAACGTTAAGTAATTGGACACTTTTTTTCCAGATTATTTTCCATCGATCATCATACGCGTTATGTCAACGTCCAGAGGAAAATAACTGGTATTTACAAGAATATAAACAAAACAATGTTAAATCAGTGTTGTTTTACCATAAAATTGTTTCAGCGACCAAACAACATTTATAAAAGAAGTAATTTTAATCATTTAATTTCTTTCGTTTTTAAAACCACTCAAATAAATACTTTCCTTTTACTGTGCTTTGTGTGTAAATAAGGTAAACTCAATAAAAACAAATTCATATAGTGGTAAAAAAAATTAAGAATCTTGATCAGTAGCATTATTTGTAAAAATCACACAATCTCTCTCTCTCTCTTCAATTTTCATGCGTCTCTATTATCTCTTTCTCTTCCCGTTCCTCCTCCTTCGCCCCACCCACAATTCTTCCTCGTCGGACGACTCGGGCTCGTCTCCTTGATTGCCTCAACTCCCGCGGGAGATCAGCGGCGCCGCGCGTTGGCCTCAGTGCTCCGCACAGTGGTCTATTCTTGTATCTGTAAACTAAATAGTACTGTTTGAAACCGAAGGCGCTGTTGCAATTCTGCCAGTTCCACAACGTCTGCGTGAACTCAACTGCTTAAATAAATCGAATTTGTCAACCCGGTCTTCTTCAGTGCAAAAGGACTAACTCTCCTTTCAGGGAGTCGCTGCTAATCAAGTACGCATTTTCCCGGTCGGCGGATACGCCGAGACGCGTCCTCCACGTGACGTCACACGGGGAGAAGTCGAGCGTGGTGGGGGAAGTCGAGCCCGGGTGAGGGGGGAAAGTCGTGCGTGAAAGGGGGGGGGATTTCGTGCGGGGAGGGGGAAGAGTCGATGAAAGGGCCGAGTCGAAGAAATGTCCCAGCAGAGCGAGCACCTGGAGGGGGCTACGCCACGCGAATGAGCTTCCAGGGACAAGCCGAAGCGTGGGAAGATTTTCTGCATCACGGTAAGGGGAGCAGGGCGGGATCTAGGGGTAGGAAGGTTGTTTCATCTCCAACGGGGCGTGAAATTGGGCGTCTCAAGACGGCGAGGAACTCCCGAAGAAACTTCATACGGATAACGGGAGAGAGGTGGTGAAGAGCGGAGGGGAATAGAGAGAGAGTGAAAAAGGGTGGGGGGGGGGGTGGAGCAGAGGAAACGCTGTCACACAACGATGACTCGGATCTTCTCGGGCAAGGGATGGCGAGCAGGTTCCTGATTCGAAGTCTTTCCTCGTCGGTAAGCTTGGGTTACCTGGTACCTAGCCCTGGCGTCACGTGATTACCCCTCTGCAGAAATCCGATCTTAACCTTCCGCGGGTAAATGGGTATGAAGTGATAGTCACACCATTATGCTCAGAAAGAAACAAGACTGTTCCATTGACTAAGAGAATTTTCTTAATTTTTTCATTCCTGGAATCATGACAATAATTGTTAAAATTTTAATTTAATATTTATTATAGCTAATTATCAGGAATAAAATTCTTTAACATCGCGTGACAGATGAATTTTAAATTAACACATATCTCAATTAAAAATCTTTAAGATTAAAAAGAGTAAAAAAAAAATATGCTTTTTATTTTATTTTAATTTGCAGTTATTAAGTACACCAATGTTAAGGGCCAAACATCTGATACGCAATGTAAGGTGCCGATATGTTTTTAATTAATTTTAACCTAACGAAAGTTCTGACACTGCCAGTGATAAACTTGAGACGAAAAAAAGGACGAGGGAAGAGTGCTGCTGTGTACGAATATAAGGGCAGAAGAGATCTCAGGGTTTGTAATCATTGCACTTGTCGCCTGCCTTATATGGTTTACCCGGAGTTAGTCACGGTGTCCTTCAATAAATAAACCGGCAGGTAATTTCCAAAGTTTTTTTCCGCATGTATTTGTCGTCTCTGCACGTTCTGGCCCTGCAACAAGAAGTCTGGTCGCCGCACGAGGGGTCGAACGCGGGACGCTGATCGCAAGCACCCGCCCCGCTGCGCACCGCGATAAGGCTGGCGGTGCCCCGCTTCTTAGTTTCTGTGTCTCCCAGCAGCCTCACAACATCGCGCCGGACAGACGTCGGCTCCGGCGCTCCGGCAAACACCCACTCTGCAGACTGACCTCTGGGTGTCGTCCTCGCACCACGCAAGAAGCGAGTCGCAAGGGCGGAGACCCTCGGCGCTGGGTCAGCAGGGGCGGCTCCAGGTTTCATTTTAGACGTGACACCGTCTAATAAATAGATGAACGCCGACTGCACGCACGAAACAGTGTCCCGTTACGCAAATTGTCCCGCTACCATGTGTCCCGTTACGCTAATTGTACGCTTGCGCAGCATCTATCTCTCTTCCACTCGATTGGAACAACCATCGATTTGATTTTTTCGAGGCACATTAAAACTTGAAACACTCCCATTCGTTTCCTACTTTTCCTATTATCGTCCTATCCTTAGCGGAATAACACAGATTGGAAGAAGTTAAATAGCAAACCTGTATAAAAGTTATAGTTAAAATAATCTCTTCGTTAAAGTTATAAACATGTATGAATTAATGAGTGCACATAAAAGAAAATTTATCAATTAAATTGTAGATTTAATTTCACTCCTTCTTTTTATCAATACAAAATAGTGATGATTCGATAAAAATGATTCAATTTTATTAATAAAATTATGCATTCATTTCATAATTTTTTTTTGGTAGGCCCGGACTATACCGCACGGGCTCTGCCCCCGTACAACCGAGTGGTCCACAGCATTTTTAAAATTAAGACGCAAAACGGTAAGTTTTGTGGCTTTCCGGGGGTCATTTATTTCTCTCCGGAGTCCAGTTTGTGTAATATATCTATCATAAGAATAATTCTTATCAGCGTGTGATTGTATGTCAACAAAATATACTTTAATACCTATGAAGGTCGCAAAAAATAATTGTTAGTATTAAACTTGTGTTAATGTGAGGTGAACACCACAACACAACTCGTACGTTAAATGTAAAATGTTACAAAACCTGCAGGCTAATGTATAGTTTCATTTCATCGTAAACTGCCCTTGTCAGAAGGTCAGACGATTACAGTTTGTAATGAAAAAAAAAAGATTCTTTTTTTATAGTTTTCGAAATATAGCTAACATTTATTACGAGTTGTGAATTTTTGTAAAAAAAATGGTTGTCTGTAATGTCAGTTTACGGACGATAGTTTAACGTGACAACGTCATAACAAAACATTGATGAAATTATTGCATATTTTTATGAATAAAATTGAATCATATTTATTGAATTATCACTATTTTGTATGGATACAAAGAAGGAGTGAAATTGAAATCTACAATTTAGTTTATAAATTTATTTTTATTTGCACTCATTAATTCAAATATGTTTATTACTATAACGAAGAGATTATTTTAACTGTAACTTTTATACATGTTTGCTATTTAACTTCTTCAAATCTGTGTTATTCCGTTAAGGATAGGACGATGTTAGGAAAAATAGGAAACGAATGGGAGTGTTTGAATTTTAATGTGCCTCGAAAAAGTCAAATCGATGGTTATTCCAATCAAGTGGAAGAGAGATAGATGCGGCGCAAGCGTACAGCGAGCGTAACAGGACACAGCGTAACGGGACAATTTTTCGTGCGTGCAACCGGCGTTCATCGAATTATTAGATGTTGTCACGTCAAAAAAAAGTCTTATTTACAATTTTCTTTTTTGAAAATGTTGTGTAGGCCCGGGCTTACCGGACTTCCCAACTGGAGCCGCCACTGACTGGCTGACTCGGCCACTGCACAACTTCGGTGCCCCCACAGAGTTGAAACTACACCAGTCCTCTCAAATGATATTCCCTTAAAGAAGCTTCTTTCCAAGTTTTTCACTAAAACCGAATTTTTATGATAGGAAAGTTCGTACCTTGAAGTACACGCATAAAAACATTATATGCACTTATGCGTTTTATGCCAGAGGATACAAACTATCTTGAACCAATATATTTTTATTTTATTTATTTATTCATTCTATGTTTTCACAACTTATTTATTCTACGAAGTAGTAACGAAATGATCCTCGAGACCATTCAAGATATTTATTTATACTGTTGGTTTTTACGCATTCAATTTTTTTTTCAAATTGATGTTTGAATAAAATTTAATTGCACACATCTTGATAAATTAATTATACAATTTAAATAGGTAAATCGGTTCAATCTACATCCCAGGCGTATATCTTTATATATATATTTCTTGTGTGCGTGTGTATGTCACTGAACTCCACCTAGACGGCTGGACCGATTTTGATGAAATTTTGTGTGTGAGTTCACGGGGATTCGAGGATGGTTTAGATTCACAATTGGATATTTTATCTCGATTCTGAGTTAAGAAAAACTAAAAAAAAAAAAAACACGCTTTAAAAGCAAAAATTGCAACGCATTATTAGAAGCCATTGTTTTGCTATTGTAAGGAACTAAGTAGAGAGTAAGAAAAAAATAAAGATCCTGACAGTTTATAGCGTCGCCATATTTGTTTCAATTTTCAATACCCTTTTTGTATATTACAATTTAAATTGCAGAAAAAAATCATGTTTCATAGCCACACAAATAGTGAGGGTGGTTTAGATTCACAATTGGATATTTTATCTCGATTCTGAGTTAATAAAAACTAAAAAAACACGCTTTAAAAGCAAAAATTGCAACGCATTATTAGAAGCCATTAAGTTTTGCTATTGTAAGGAACTAAGTAGAGAGTAAGAAAAAAATAAAGATCCTGACAGTTTATAGTGTCGCCATATTTGTTTCAATTTTCAATACCCTTTTTATATATTACAATTTAAATTGCAGAAAAAAATCATGTTTCATAGCCACACAAATAGTGAGTGTGTGTCATTTCTCTATGTCCACGAGGTCTCGCCGCGTCAATTTTCTCCTTGGAGCGAAACCGTCCGCTTAATTAAATAAACAGCTTTTATCGTTGAATGATTTCATGATTTATTTAATGAAAATATGCTCTCATAAAAAAATTAGTTAGATAGACATTCACTAGGTGTCTTTCTCTCACTCTCTCTCTCTCTCTGAAATGTATGTAGCTTGCTCGCGGGTCAGTAATGCAGACAATCTTTACATTCTAGCTCGAGACGGAAATAACAGTAAATGTGGTTTACAAAGACATTTTATGAAGTGTCTTCCCGTCATTACATTTGAAAGTAGAAACATATTTACTCAAAATTTAGGTAGTAACATATTTTTATTGCAAAGACTGAAATAGAGGTGAGAAAAATTATCATTTGTGAACATAAGAAAACTACTACAACTGTATCAACTGTTATGTTATAATGTTTAAATTTCTAAATGGTGCAAGATAATACAAAATTCCATGTGGAAAAAGTCGTGGGCAGCAGATACGTATAGTTATAGGTTATAGGTGTGGGGCTATGCATGCTGATTTTTCATATACTGCATGGATGCGAACATGTAAGAATAATCTATCTATCTTACTATAATAAAACAGCACTTTTTCTGTCTGTCTGTTTGTACGCGATTTTGATGAAATTTTGTGTGTGAGTTCACGGGGATTCGAGGATGGTTTATATTCACAATTGGATATTTTATCTCGATTCTGAGTTAAGAAAAACTAAAAATACACGCTTTAAAAGCAAAACAAACTAAGCATTGTTGATAATTAGCCTCCATGGCAACGGGCTTTTGCATTGTTGTTGCCTTCTGCGTAACCATGGGAAAGGTTTTTGGTAACGGCAGTGGCGTGCCCAAGAGGAGGGGTATGTATAATGAGAAGATACAAAATGTCCAGCGTAGAAATACTTACCGCCATATCCATATCTCACAAAAAGTATATTTGGGCAGGACAATGTCTGTCGGGTCCGCTAGAAAGATATATAGAGAGATAGAGATATAAATAGAAAGATAGAGAGAGTTATAGAGATATACATAGAGAGATAGAGAATTAGAGACATAAAGAGAGATGCTTAGTATACGTTTAAAACATTACAAAAAAATTGATTGAGGCATTGCAACGCATGCCGGGCATTATCTAGTAAAATATAAATTTCTTTCGCCATGTATTAAAATCCAAGCTGCTTTTTCATTCAAAATCATGAAAATAAAAACTGTATATCTATACGTTTAAAATAAAAACATGTATATTTTTTAATTATAAGTTTTTCAGATTTAGTTAGTTCAAATGACAATTATTTTCTAATAAAATTCAAAATAATTGCTAGACCTTCGCGATAATATATCGTTAAATTATAGCCTTTACAAACATTACAACTGCGGAAAAATCATTTTTGTCATTAAGTGCACTGATGATGAATTCAGTTAATTTTTTTTTCTAAAAAAAGCCTAAATTTTTAAAAACAATTATGTTCCTTGCCTTTAATTGTTTGTATTGGGACTGTTCTTAGAACATTTATGTAGAAAACCCTTTTTAAAATTTTTAATGAAAATTACATTTTTTTAGTGTCCAGCAACAAGTCAATTAAACTTAAAGAAAATGGTCATTGAACACATGTTTCCCTCACCAACACTTAAATGAAACTTAAGTGCGTGCTATATTGTAGCTATTCAAATTCGGTAAACACAACTTACCAAGTATTGAATGTCAGTAAGCGAATCAACGAATCGTACTCTCTGGAGAAGTTTGGTTGGCATGCTATAGTTGTCACAGCGGAACGAACATGTCATATTGTACCAGCAGAAATCGTTAATGCAATCAAACACTCGTTGCAGTGGTTCAGAATTTTTTCGAACAAGTCGGCTGTGAAACGATAAATTATGCGCAGCCTCCGCTGAATACAAATCAGATACTTTTGTAAAAAAAAATTTCCAACTCGGCACTCCATTTTGTTGCCTGTGATCTAAACGCTTACAAATTATGCAAATAAGCAACCATAAACTATGCATTGTCGTAGATAAGGCTTTTTCTTTTATTTCAGAGGAACTACGTCGGCTTCTGTGTTCACCGATAAACTAGTTCCCCCCCTCCCTTTTCCAAACATGCACTAAATAATTGTAGCCTGCGGTGTGGATTTTGGTGCTCCGGAAACGTGTGATTTATTTTCATAAATATGCATATTTTTCATTTTGTGAGCTTGTTGCTATTCAAGGACCACGCGGGAAATAAATACTGTTTTGATTGCTTCTCCATTGTGGTTTTTATTTATTGCAATTCTGACAACTCGCATCAATGGAAAACTGTCAAAATGGGGATTGCAATTGTGTGAGTCCATTAGAGATTAATTCTGTGGTAGGATGCACAGATACCTCCTCACAGGGTCAACATATTTTGCATAAATCATAATTCACTTCTGTACATTCTAAATGTTTAGAGAAATTTTTTTATAACAATCTATATGATGCAATAAAAAATGTAAGCAAGACTTTTAGTACTTGCCATTTATGTGTAAACATTTAAACTCGTTTAAGAGAAAATTCATGTTTTCTCACGTTGTTCATTATGCAAATAAACTTATAATTCAAAACTTGGACTATAAATTTAAAGTATAAATTTTAAAAAAATACTGAACTTCATAAATATGTTGATAAATAAAATATTCCTTTTTCAACCACATAGCAAAATTTATAAAAGCGAATTACAAATTTATATTCTACTCTCGTCACTATAATTCGTGCCATGAATCCTAAACGTTGTTTTCCATCATCTCTCACAGCATGAAAAAAGTTGAAATTTAAAAATATTATAAACGGCTCTGATAAAAGCGAAGAAGACTTGAAAATTGCCTTAATCAAAGGCTTTGGAACTGATTTTTGACAAGTAATTTTATTCAAATACTGTCATATTGTTAAAATTCATTAAAGAGATGATACAATAAAGAATCCGCACATTTTATTAGTTATAATTCAATGGCATTACTAATCAACCTGAAAAAATTTAAAACACATATTATAACTAAGTTTATGTTTGTAAATTTGTTTTTGCTTAAACTAACG
The DNA here is from genome assembly GCF_032445375.1 of Bacillus rossius redtenbacheri. NCBI lineage: Eukaryota > Metazoa > Arthropoda > Insecta > Phasmatodea > Bacillidae > Bacillus > Bacillus rossius. Next base: position 73,148,188 of record NC_086333.1, read on the forward strand.
AAATCAGCATGCAAATAAATACTATAAATAAACCTTAACCATATTTATTTCATTCAACATTTAATTATATAATACAATATTATATTAATGATATTTAAAATAGCAAAACATCTTTTTTTCAGTGACGAGATTCAAACCAACGCTTTAAGGTAAGAAGCGCGCGCTCTAACACTGTTCTACCTAGCCCATTGACATATTTCAGGTATAATATGATTTATAATAATGATTATTGTAATGCCAGTCTTCTTAGAAATTTTAAAACTTCGGATACGTTTCACTATGACTATTTTAGTTTTATCATATATATTTCAAAGTAGTTTCACAATCATAAAGTTTCATTTGGCACACCAAAACGTTTGGTTTGTGGCCCTATTTTTTTAAGCTAATGGCTATAAGCGGGTTTGTGTTTATACACGTTGGTCCACCATGTTTGTGTCACATTTCCGTTCATCAGCTTCCGTTTCATTTTTACGTAATTATTCCTACTATATGTCGTATTCCGGGAGCTAAGATGTTTACACAATAAATGTATATCTCTTTCAAAGTAATGAAAGGAATTGGACCATTAAAAAGGAAATGTTTTCTGGTATAGCTATCTGTGTTAGTTTTACTTGTTACGTTTGTCTGCCGTAATTTTTAATTCTTATCCCTGTATTGTGTATATAGACCGAAACTTGGGTTTATTTATGTGAAAAGTGTAAATGGATGATATACTGTAATTTCCAATTAGTGTAAGTCATCCCATGTAGACTTGGGGGAGGGGGGGGGGGGTGCAGCGACAAGCGGCTGACAAACATATGTTGTCATCGCAGCAACGGGTATGTAAACCCCTGCAGTTGGCAGCCTGCACAGCACCGTCAGTGACGAGAAGCGAGCGAGTGGAAGCTGTGCCCCAATCGAGTGTTGACTGGTCTTGCTACTCGCTGGCTGAAATACCCGTGATCAGACAGCGCACTACATTAGGGATGCCCGCAGAGCGAGTGGGGACTCACTGCCTGGAGACGAGTCACTGAGCGAGTTGGCCTGACTGTGATCGCTAGACGAGTACTGGCTTGAAGGGCCAATAATGCCGGCCTCAGAGCGAGTACGGGGAGTCATCGCTGCCAGACCGAGTTGTAGACTCGTGTCATTCCGACGGGTGGAGAGCGAGTTTCACACTCGCTGGTAGCCACAAAGGAAAGAGACGAGTACCAGCAGTAGTTGAGACTGGGATGCTGTCACAACTTAGAAACACACGACTTAGAAGATTCTATCCTGTGTGTTTCTAAGTTACGTTTCTAAGTTATGCTTGTTCTAAGTTGTGTGTTTCTAAGTTATGATAGTTCTAAGTTATCTGGTTCGGCGTTGTGTGTTTGTAAGTTACGTTTTTCTAAGTTATGACAGTTCTAAGTTGTGATTTTTTAAGTTGTGATAGTTATAAGTTATGACTTTCTGCGTTACGACCTATCTATGTTGTGTGGTTCTGCGTTGCGTGTTTCTGCTTTACGTGTTTCTAAGTTATTACAGTTCTAAGTTATGGGTTTCTAAGTAGTGATAGTTCTAAGTTATGACTTTCTACGTTACGACGTTTCTAAGTTGTTTTGGTTCTGATTTGCCTGTTTCTAAGTTACGTGTTGCTAAGTTATGATCGTTCTAACTTATGACAGTTCTAAGTTACGTGGATTTTTTCGAGGTTTCTAAGTTATTACTGTTCTAAGTTACGTGTGTTACCGTTGAGACTGTTCAAGTATCTAGGTATTCTATACTCGTCTGTCATCCTTGGCGAACTCGTAGCTTTTTCCCAAGGACGGTAGTTAGTTTAAACTAGAACTTATTTTGGAATTAATTGTTGGAATTTCAGTTTTTGGTTGTTACCCGCAGAACAATTTAGAGTAACTGAGTCCTCTGCCATTAAAGACGGTTAGAATCCTTTTGAACTGAATTTGAGCTAATTCCACACACACTTGCATCTTATTACTATAATGATTTTTGTTCAGGTTTTTTGTGAGGAATTGCAGTGCATTATATTTAATATTGAGTATAGTATGTGCAGCATTGCTGGCGACTGCAACCTACGTCTAGATTTAAACAACACAATTATATTTTTGTGATTGTGTTTAATACTAAGTAATAATAAATAAAATGTTTAAATATGTATATCTTAATATATATAAATCTCGTGTCACAATGTTTGTCCTCAATGGACTCCTAAACCACTTAACCGATTTCGATGAAAATTGGCATTTATGTGTAATTTTTTCCAACTTGAGAGATAGGATAGTTTTTATTTCGATTAATGGTCTTAATCTGATAATTTTAGAGTTTTCTAATGTGATGTATGTATGAGTTGGCAGACAATCACCACGGCAACGGCTGTAGCATTGTTGATGCTTCATTCGTCTCCATGGCAACGACTATTTCATTGTTAGTGTAGTCCTCATCACTCATTAAATACAGACCACCAATTTTTAGATATATACAGGTAAATAACTATACACTGGTAGAACAAAGTCGGTCGGGATTTGAAAGTGATATAAATTATTCAAATTAAGAAGACAATTACTAACTACATCTGATTTCTAAAAAGGTCCAGTGAACTCTTTACCAAGTCAACCGATTTCGATGAAAATTGGCATTTATGTGTAATTGTTTCCAACTTGAGAGATAGGGTAGTTTTTATTTCGATTAATAGTCTTAATAATTTATAATTAATAATAAACTGATTATCAATGTTGATTGGTGTTTAAGCCCGGGAAACAGTGGGTACTTCGTCTCCATGACAACGTTGCGTGCTCGAGAGTCGGGAAACCATCGGTGCTATTCGTTTTTTCTTCGGTACATTACAAAGCATTGTATTAAGTGTTTGTCAAAATTAATTAATTTTCATTTTATTTCATTTATTATAACTGTAAATAGGAGATTTGGTCTCATTTCCCCCCCCCCCCCCCCATAAATACAACCGTGCGAAGCCGGGTCGGGCAGCTAGTATATATATCATCCCAACAAAATCACAATCGTAAATTTATGTTTTAAAATGTTAATTGAAAAATAAAACTAAAAATTATTTTCACAGTTAAAAATGTTTATTGCTAATCTTTAACGCTATTATATTATAATTGATTTTAATAAAATTTCTTGAAATACAATGCAATTTACACTGTATGATAATGTTAATATATTTATCACAAAATTTTATACAAATCTTAAAAAAATTTAAAAAAATTTAATTAACTATTTATGACAAAATTTTGTTGTCCACTTTTGATAATGTAAGAAATCTGCTAAATTTTTCTTAGCATCAGTTGCCAAAATTCGTATTCCTAAAAAAATATGTAACAATAAGTGAACATTTCTTCTTATTTAATTAGGAAATACTGTTTCACATTTCATTTTAACAGACATTCTTGCTATAGTTGAATGTAAGCTTTTATTAAGTGTATCACTAATGTTTAACAATATATGTAAATGTTCGTTAATATTTATGAAATATTATATAATGTATACGAAACAAATGCATTTTTATGATACAAAGCTAATAGTGTGGAAAAATTGCATAAAAATTATCAACGTAGCAGCAATAATTGAATGTATTATTATTTAATATAACAATAAAAGACAAAGCAATAAATTTTTAAAATATAATAATACTGGAATGCCTATAAGTTTTTAGGTACTTAAAAAACCTATTTCAATTTCATTGAAATTTCGAAAACAAAATTTAAAAAAAAAATTGGTTGACTAAAAGATTTCAGCAAAATACTGGGTCAAATCAAAGCGTTTTAGATTCATAAATTAGTAATATTTTATCATAGAGTTAAATAAATAAAAGCAAATATTTTAAGAGTAGGTACACTTAAAATTTATATATATAAAGCTTTCTTTTGATTATTTTTATATATAACTCGATAACTCAATATTTATAATTAAGTCTATAATGTTTTAATGGAATTAAATTTGAAATCTTAGGTTCCCCACAAATAATTACATTAAGACACCTACGAAATAGTGTAATAAGAATTTTATCTGTACTAGTTATTCATAATATTTTAAGACAAGCATTAATATTTATTTCGTAAAATTTCAATTTACTACACATTATTAACTTGGGGCCACAAAGACTTTTTAACTAGTTAAGATTTTTTTTTGCAAAAAGGCGGTAGGTTTTTCTAGCTGAGAGAGGCGTGTACGGAAGGTTCCGAAGCTCAGAATGCACGGACAGAGGTGTTCGCAAATTGATGTCACGTAGAGCGCGCTCGAAGATTGACAGCTCCGAGTGAAACCGGACGCAGAGGTAGTATTTCCCTCGGGCCTTTGTGCGATTCAGCGTTGAGTGGGACCTGGCCTCAGTGGATCCCGGCGCCTCGTCCTGTGTCCTGGGACCAGACTGCGTCGGACTGCGTCGGACCTCGCACGAGGATGGATGGTGTGTGTCCTTCCGCGCAGGATGAGTGGGGGGTGGGGCGGAGGGGGGAGGGTAGGTCGAACAGCGGAAAGCTATCTCCATCGAGCACAGAATGGGATTAGAGGAGGACGGCTGAATGATTTCTCTAGCGTTACTCTTTCTGCCACCAAACCGCACACAAGAAAGCCGAAATACTTGTGCTTGCATTGAAAGTTTTTTTTTAAATTTATATATATTTTTTATTTCACCATAAGTAATGAACATTCAAAATGAAGCGTTTAACTGAATGCCCATACTTGCAGGAATTGTAATTTAATGAGTAGGCCTATATTAAAAAAAAAACCATTTAAAATTTTTATTTCATTAAATAAATTGCATTTTTATCAACACTCAGCCAAAACGAATTTTTTTCTCTATTCGTTTTTTTTCCGGGAATTTTTTACATTCTTGCAATCTTACCGGATTTGAAATTTAACTCAGACATAACTTTATGAGAAACATTTGTTTGTACACTGATTTTTTTACTTTTGGAATTTTCTCTAATTTATAGCTTTATAAATACAGATTTCCAAGATGGTGGCCAAGATGGTGGCTAAGATGGCCGACAAGATTGCATATGCTTTGGTACTAAATATTTATTGCATGTTAGCGGGTGAAAATGAAACTAACATGACGGTAACGTCCTCTAGAAGATTAAAACCCTATTTCAGATCCAAGATGGCGGCCTCCAGAAGAAAATAAAATGACGGGCATGACGTCATACTAGCTGGCGATATATCTACCTGGGCATTGGTGGTGGGAGGTCTCTTTCATTAGCTTCTGAAGGATCCATCGCTTTTTTTTTTGCTCTCTCTCTGAATTTCAAATGAGTAGTTCATGACGTAAGTGCGTTTATTAAGTAAAATTTTACTAAAATTGTATTAAATTATTTAATTAAATAAAAAGTTTTCCTGAATATTAGCTAAATAATTACGGATTTTCCAGATGGTGGACGTGATGTCATAATTTAAAAATGGCGGAACATTATTATTAAAATTGAATTAATTAATTTTTTATTCATTAAAAAATTTTCCCTGATTTTATTGCTTAGAAAATAAAGATTTTCAATATGGTGCCGTAACGAAAAATGCAACGGTGATATTATAATTCAAAATGGCGGCCATGACATCTTAATTGCTTAGGTCATGACTTCGACGGCTAGGTGCGGCTTGCTTATGTGGAATTGAAGCCACTTTGGGGAATTATCAAGTCGTCGTTATTTTATAGGAATAAAATGGGAAATTTTCTCTCAAAACGAGAAATTTTCCTCGAAAGAGAAAAAAAAACATATCTTCGAATTTTGAGAAATTTTGGAGGATTTTTCCCATTAAAAATTGGACACTTTGATGGATTTGGAGAATTTTGGACACATTTTAATAATTTTGAGTCATTTTTGGCAATTTCCGGCAAAAATTTAAGCTGAAAATATAGATAAAAGTTTAATATTTAGATCAACCAGGATGGCAACAGAGACGTCACAATCCAAGATGGCGGACATTGGCTCCCGGCTTTACACTTATACTCCTGCCTCTGGACATACTATTATATACTACTGTTATAACAATAAACATTTAATGAATTGTTTGAATTGTGAAATATACAATGTCGCCTATGTAAAAGCAAATAATTTTTCTTCTCTCTCTCTATAATTTTTATATGAAATTGAGAAATTGTTTTTCAGTTATTATTTTTTAATTGGTTGTTTTCTAAGGATAGCAATATATTTTCTTGTTAATACGTTTAAATTTTGGTCAAAATGCCGGATGGATTCACAATTTTGATTGGCATTTCGTAGCTGTATGATACATTTACTTACTTTACGTTTTATTTTCATTCACACAATTAAAATACGTTTGTTAGAGATTCAAATGTCACAAAAATAGGTTTGTGCGTTAGTTCTCCAAATCTTTATGCTTTCTGCGGTATTTTATCTTCGTGATAAAAAAACGCAAACTTTTACTCCTACCAAATGCGGTGTGACGGAGCTAAGATGTTACACATCAAAAACTACAAAAATATTTAAAAAAATTCAACATAACAAACCAAAACCTTATCGCACCTCACCCTTTAATTACATCCTTAGGGATAGGTCATGGATCAGGAGAAATGAGATGGTCTCAGGATTTGGTGCACCAAACAAAGCTATTCACAGAGCAGGATCGCCTAAGCTCGCTGAGGTAAAGCTATGTGTTGGTCGCGCTGAGAGACAAGATAAACGTGATGGGGGTTTCTGTCTTTCCCCGCTACCCTTTCCGTCACAAGAAAACACACAGACAAATAAGGCGAGTACAAAGGAAGTAGCTCAAAATATCTTCCAACAAAGACAGAGCCATCTTCAACCGAACCCTTATGGTCCGACATCGCTTCTAAAACCCCAAATACGTCCTTTCTTCCCGTCACACGGATTCTTCTCTTTGAAGCTTTGTGGCAGGTATTTATTTGGTTTTCTTTTAACTTGTGATACGAGGCTAGTCTCTGTTTGGTTTTAGTTGCTTATTTTATAGACAGAAAACTTCTTATCGTAGTTATATTAACGCATTCTCACTTGTTTATATCGAATCACATATCCCTAATGGATTTTGACTGGTACACGAACGTGATAGAAACAATTCAATTACTTTTTTTTTATAACGCAGGAAGGCAAAGTTAAGATTTCTATGCGAATGCAGTTAAGAACAAAGACGTAAGGCGACCCTGGAAAACCAAATTACGTGTTGGCAACTAATAACCGGGTAACAACTCGTCACTCATTAACTAAGACCGTTTAAACGTTTCTCAAGTAAAAACTTAAAATAAACTTATCCCCGAAAGCACAAAACACAACTACTGTCCGAACTGAAAGAAAAATTATGCCGATTATTATGTATAATTGAATACTTAAAAGTAGCTAAAAGACGCATAACTAGGTTTCCCTTTTATATTAGCAAAATTAACTTCTATAAATGTAAAATTAAATGTTTTAAATAGGTTAGTAAGGAATTTATAACAAATACACGCGCCTATCTTACCCATCGTAACTTACGTAAAATAGGCAGCTGATTATGTATGTGTTGTAAAAATCATGTGTGTGTATTCGAGTTTAAAAAGTTACTATTTTCAACTAAAACCCATTACTAGGATTAAATTTACTTACTGAAAATAAAAATGTTCACAACCTGTTTAAAAGGCTAATTAATCTTATAAACCAAATATTTTTCAAGTCCGAACTGCTGTAGTACACCACAGGAGTAAAGGAAGTATGAAAGGAAGCAAGTACATATACGTGAACTAGAATTCGGACATGGCATAAGGAACGCCGAGAGTTCAGAAGCATAGAAACGCTGACACACAACGCATGAGTGCAAGTTGTTTCACGGATGTAAGAACCAAGGTTCTCAGACATTTAAAATATGTACAACAATGAGACAGTTTGAAGTTATCGTTGGACAATTTAACTGATCCTGAAACACTCGGAACAATGGTTTAGAAATTTCTCAAAGGAAACTACTACATAGAAATCGTATTACAAAACTCTTCTGGTGTAATTTATAAGCGAAATTCTTTCGGCTACAGGACTTATGAAATAGGAGCGAACTTTTACCTTTGTGTTGTAGTTGCTTAAAGTATAAACTTTGATGGGGAATATTATGGGATCGAACATGGAGGTTTTATATGACTATGAAGTGGGTGGCTGTTCTAAAGCTCAAGTCACTCTAGTCAGAGATTAATTGGCAAAAACAATCCGTAGCTGCATAAAGGAAAATTAGAGAAGTTCGTAGCTTGAAAGGAACTCGCTTAGAAGAGTCGTAAAAATTGCCATTATTAAAAGAGAACAGATGGATCCAACGGTAAATCTAAACAGGTATTGTGAAAAGCACAGACAAGCACATTCAAACTTTAAATATCAGACAGCACAGGGATTACGTGGAGGAAATTTAGTCATAAAATCATAACAACACAAAAGAACACAGTGGGCTAGCAACTACGATATAGATTCTATAATATCATTAAATGCAGACAGGCAACCAACTTGTTCAACACAGCGAACATACAAACACAACGATGAAAATAAACAGTTATTTTGGACAACATAGTGAAAACACCAACAAACTCAGTAGTTTTTCTATAAAAAAAAACAGTTGCAGAGTACCAACTGCACTGTACCAACTACTAAGCAAGTTTTTTGTCATAGCAAACATTCTGTGTACGTTGGTGATGTAGTCGTTGTGTTGTCTATAATACCTGATTATTTTCATCTTTTTTTCGTATGTTTTCTGTGTTTTCTAGGTTGGTTTTGTGTCTGCATTTACTGCTCCTGTAAAACTATATCGTCTGTGATGTTATTTTTCCATGACTAGTTTTCTTCCACGGAATTCTCGTGTTGTCTGATATTTAAAGTTTGAATGGGTTGGTATATGCCATCGTCATTGTGTTTTCCATAATATCTGTTTAGTTTCATCATTGGGTCCATCTGTTTGACATAAGTTGACTTAAGGCTTATTTTGTGTTGGTTTATGTTTTCATGTTTATTATTTTGCCTTCTTGAATTTTTCCCATGAAAAACAGTAATAACTGCGATGGCGTACGTCCAAAGAATTTAATTAAAATACATGACTAATTCCCTGGAGGTACCAAGTGTACTTTGAGTAGCAGTGAGAGGCCTAACACGGAAAACTATAAAGCAGACTTTTGCAAACTGTTAAAAAATTTTTCGCAAGAAAAAAAACTCGGCAGCTCAAGAAGGGTGACCCTAATTTCACAACCAAGCAGAAATATTTACGCGTTTCATGTATGTTGAAAATTATTTCTAAGTATAAAGACAATAACATTTAAGAATATTTTGCCCGGAAATATAACAGCCTTACAGTTCTTTATGTAAAGACGCTAATTCATTCAAGATTTAAAAACCCAATTGGGGGTGTTCATTTCTTAGCTAAGTTGGGTGTGATGACATTGGAATTCATTTGCCTTTTTTTTTCTTAGCAAGAAAAATGTTTACAAGAATTATTCTTCTTTTGCGGTGTCCCTTCAGTGTGATAAGGATCCTTAAAAAACAAGAAAAATCTTATTGGATATTCCTCTGTGAGATTTTGAAGCGGCAAATAATCTAGATGTATTATAGTCAGTATATGCGTTAAAATAAAATGTTCTTACCACTGAAGATTTCTGTTTATAAATTTTTATTTTATTTCTACTTCAGATTGGTTTTCGTGGAAAATGTTTTGCCTTATTATATTCTTTATAGTGGTCTTATGAAGCAACAATAAATTAATACGTAAGACTCATATGGGCTAAAAGAATCCAATAGTTTATAGCAAAACTAATTAATTGACAGTATTTTTAATAAACATATAATATATATTAAAACAAGTAAATCAAATCAAACGCAAAAAAATTAAAAGAAATAAATAAGTAACCACTCATAAATTTTAAATTGTGTTATCTTTAAAACTTACAAGCTTTAGTATTCCTTTGCAGAACCTCTACTAACCACAATTCCTTAAGCGATGATTTCGTACCAGCCGAGCCGGCTTGAAAAGCTAAGACAGCTGGAAAATTTTCTTGAGGACTTACACAATTATCCAACTGTTGTCAAGAGCCTGAAGATAATTATTCTAAAAGATGCAATTTACTGGTTGTGCAAATCATGAAGTGGCGTGAATGAATCTACATCGAAAAAAAAATCTGAAAAAAAAAAAAAATTACCACAAAAATGAAACAGCTGGGCCAACTGAAAACAAAAACGATTTCCTTGTTGTAGCCGGGTTATCCTATATTTCGTTCTTACGGTATTGCCGCGGTCTACACTTACTCGTTTAATCGAAACTCTAATTTAATTATATTAGAATTGTAATATAAGTTTTCCTAAAGCCTTTCATAAGAACACGAGGTTTGGTAGGTTTTTTTTTATATCATCCTGTGTAGTTTTATAAGATAATTTTGTCCTGTCGCTTGTGATACTTCTCGTCTCAATTAAGGCGATGTAGAACGCAACTTAATCTCAGTAGTGCTCGGTATAAACTATTTGGCGGCTGCTAATGATCTTTTGAAGTGCTCCGCGTGTACAACCTGAGACTAGAAACTTCCTTCAAGATGCAGCTAGTGTCAGGTTGTTACGCTGTTACAAGCGTCGATTTCCATCCTCAGCGACCCACACACACACACGGCGCACGTAAATTTCACCTCCAGATTACGACAATTAACTCGCCGCGCCCGTTTTCGCTCCCCGCCGAAAGTTTAACCCCCCCTCCCCCCCCCCCCCCCCCGGAAAGCGTAGCACCGACGAAATTGCCGAAGGGGAGAATAATTAAATCAACAACGTCCAGACGGTCGGGGGAGGTGGAAGAACTAATATTCGCGCTGAGCAAACTCCAGAACTCGGCTTGGGTTTCCCGCTGGATAGGTTGGAAAATTAATTAATTAATTAATTAATCAATCGCGAAGTGGGCGAGCACGCGAAATTCCCGCCGTCCGTGCGACGTCTCCAGCGCGAGGCGTTTTGTCGCGTGTGTGTGACGTCGTCGCTGCTCGAGGAATCGTTTTCTGAGCGCACTCCGCGGACACGGCGAGGCTTGTCGTTACTGCGCGTCACACATCGGGAAGCCGTGATCGCCGCTAGGGAAAAGGACGCGTGACCGTCGGATCCAGGATCACGCGTCCGACGGAAACTTTCGAAGGGATACGATCGGAGGGTACGATCGGAGGGATATGATAAGAGTTATAAGATTTCGAGGGATACGGTTCGAAGGATAATATTCAAGGGATACGTTCGAAGGAATACGTTCAGGGTTACAAATTAATGAGTGTGGTACACAACTAAGATGTTGATTTTAAGAAGAAGAAAAATATTTATAAAATTGGTGAAATAAAAATTTATTATTTCAAATGATACTTATATGCCTTTTAATGTTAATGGTTGGCTTATTTATAAAAATATATATGCATGAGAATGACGTCTTGCCAGTCCAAACTGTCAATTCAAGTAATCAGTCCATCAGCTGCTTTAATATAAATAAATACATATTTCTTTTTCCAACTAAAAAAGCAACTGCAACATCCAATTTCTTCTATTTTGTACCATGAAACGATACATCCAACAGCAAAAGCAATCAAAAGACTGATCGTGTGTGAGGAAGGCTTCAGTTCAGTCCAAAATTTTCAGTTTGGACTGATCGTTCCACAATGAGCATCTGGACTGATAGCGTACGTAGAGGGCCTCAATTTAATCCATACTGTCAGTTCGGGCTGAGCAGTCCGAAGTGGGATCTGTAACTCAGTTTGGCTATCACCGATTAATGAAAACGTTAAACGGTCTTATCTTACCACGTGTTTCCCAGACACTTTTTTTTTTTAGTTTCGTGAGGGAACGGTTGTAAATATATTTAATATTTTCCCCAAGAAAGTTTTTTTACGATGTCTCCTGTTTAATTCTCACGCGAAGCAAACGGGCACCTTCGTTCCAGTAGCCTAAAATTCCTTCTGAGCTTTTTAGTGGCCCAGAAATTTCACTTAAGTCAACTCGATAGTGTTCGAATTTTGTGTCAGACCCGACACGAAGATCGACCGTTCCAGATGCAGCCCTTCAAAACGCAACTCCCTTTACCATCCTCCAGAAAGAATTTGACCCTTCGAAGTCTCCCCCCACCACAAAAAAAAAAGGCAAGAGAAGGAAGGTGTTTCCCAGGAGCGAAACACTCTTGTGCATGTACCAAACCCTTTCCAAAGAAACACCCCATAGGGACTTTAATGGGATTTGAGCTGCTCTCCCAAAACCCACGGTCGTCTCTCGCTATACGAAACCACTTCCTACCACCTACCTACACCCCTTCCCTTCTTTCCATCTTCGAGCACCATCCCACAGTTCGAAACAATTTTTTTCTTCCCTTGAGTACAGGGACGAAAGAAAAAAAAAAGGCGCGCGAGGAATTTCATATGAAGCTTTCCCCGTTCCCTGCTTTGTATGTTAGTTCGCTCTTTCTTCCTCCTCGCATTCAGCTCCTCCGCCGAGTGCTCTAGTTCCTCTTCGCAGGTCGTCCCAGCAGCAACACCGCTGTCTCCTCGGAGGCGCGTGTCTTCGCAGACCCAGTTAGAACAAGCAGTGGCGTACTCACGAGGAAGAACAGTGGCGTACCCACGAGGAAGAACAGTGGTGTACACACAAGGAGAGAGTTTGGTGGAACGAATAGAACAAGCAGTGGCGTACCCACGAGGAAGAACAGTGGTGAAACACAAGGAGAGAGATTGGTGGAACAAATTGAACAAGCACTGGCGTACCCACGTGGAAGAACAGTGGTGTACACACAAGGAGAGAGATTGGTGGAACGAATAGAACAAGCACTGGCGTACCCACGAGGAAGAACAGTGGCGTACACACAAGGAGAGAGATTGGTGGAACAAATTGAACAAGCACTGGCGTACCCACGAGGAAGAACAGTGGTGTACACACAAGGAGAGAGATTGGTGGAACGAATAGAACAAGCACTGGCGTACCCACGAGGAAGAACAGTGGTGTACACACAAGGAGAGAGATTGGTGGAACAAATTGAACAAGCACTGGCGTACCCACGAGGAAGAACAGTGGCGTACACACAAGGAGAGAGATTGGTGGAACGAATAGAACAAGCACTGGCGTACCCACGAGGAAGAACAGTGGTGTACACACAAGGAGAGAGATTGGTGGAACAAATTGAACAAGCACTGGCGTACCCACGAGGAAGAACAGTGGTGTACACACAAGGAGAGAGATTGGTGGAACGAATAGAACAAGCACTGGCGTACCCACGTGGAAGAACAGTGGTGTACACACAAGGAGAGAGATTGGTGGAACAAATTGAACAAGCACTGGCGTACCCACGTGGAAGAACAGTGGTGTACACACAAGGAGAGAGTTTGGTGGAACGAATAGAACAAGCACTGGCGTACCCACGAGGAAGAACAGTGGTGTACACACAAGGAGAGAGATTGGTGGAACAAATTGAACAAGCACTGGCGTACCCACGAGGAAGAACAGTGGCGTACACACAAGGAGAGAGATTGGTGGAACGAATAGAACAAGCAGTGGCGTACCCACGAGGAAGAACAGTGGTGTACACACAAGGAGAGAGATTGGTGGAACGAATAGAACAAGCACTGGCGTACCCACGAGGAAGAACAGTGGTGTACACACAAGGAGAGAGTTTGGTGGAACGAATAGAACAAGCAGTGGCGTACCCACGAGGAAGAACAGTGGTGTACACACAAGGAGAGAGATTGGTGGAACGAATAGAACAAGCACTGGCGTACCCACGAGGAAGAACAGTGGTGTACACACAAGGAGAGAGATTGGTGGAACGAATAGAACAAGCACTGGCGTACCCACGAGGAAGAACAGTGGTGTACACACAAGGAGAGAGTTTGGTGGAACGAATAGAACAAGCAGTGGCGTACCCACGAGGAAGAACAGTGGCGTACACACAAGGAGAGAGATTGGTGGAACGAATAGAACAAGCACTGGCGTACCCACGAGGAAGAACAGTGGTGTACACACAAGGAGAGAGTTTGGTGGAACGAATAGAACAAGCACTGGCGTACCCACGAGGAAGAACAGTGGTGTACACACAAGGAGAGAGATTGGTGGAACGAATAGAACAAGCACTGGCGTACCCACGAGGAAGAACAGTGGTGTACACACAAGGAGAGAGATTGGTGCAACGAATAGAACAAGCACTGGCGTACCCACGAGGAAGAACAGTGGTGTACACACAAGGAGAGAGTTTGGTGGAACGAATAGAACAAGCAGTGGCGTACCCACGAGGAAGAACAGTGGCGTACACACAAGGAGAGAGAGTGGCGGACCCAAAAGCAGTGGATTATAATTTTGTAAAAAAATATAAATATTTTAAGAAAATGTTTTTAAATTGTTTTACCATTATTGAGAAACTTCCTGATTCACTAAGTAACCAATGTGTTATTTTTTTCCATTTAATATAAAATTGTAATTTTTACTTGTCATCGCAATGAATGTTTCAAAATGAGTCTGAAGGCACCCGAACTTTTTTTTTCAATCACATGAGTCTCCGCTAGACGGGAACGTCAAGCTGAACTGCAAAAATTGTATTTGCAAAAAAAAAAAATTGTTCCTTTTAAACGGCCACCGAACCGCAACCACCCACCCCACCCCCCCTGGCAAGAACTCCTGAGGACATCCTTTATCGTGATCGCGCAGGCTTGGAGTGGCTGTGCGGGTGACAAGGCCTATAGACCCCCGGGAAAAGGGGGAGGAGAGAGGGGAAGAAAACATTAATTTGTCTCTGTCACGGTGTGTTTTGCCCACGGAAGGCTACGCCCGGAGCGTAGGGAAGAGGGGTAGGGAAGATGCAATACTAAGCACTTGAGGGAAACGCTCTTCCATGGCGACGACGAAGCTAGACCGGTGGACGGATGTGGTGGGGGGGATGTTGGTTCGGTATCGCGTCGCCACGCATGACAGCGGCATCGTGTTCCTGGCGAAGAGGACGTCCCTAGGGGAAGAAAAGGGGGTGGGTTGAATGGCGTCTAGGTACACTTAGAGAGGGGGGGGGGACGTGAAGAGGGGCTGAACATGATTGATACCACTTGCCGCGGGACGTCTTCCTAAATCTTACCTCTGCTAGTCCGCGACAGTTCTCTCTCTCTCTCTCTCTCTCTCTCTCTCTCTCTCTCTCTCCTCCATCTGTTACACCCAGTTATCAACATGAAGGTGGGCTCGGCGAAAATGCCCACTCTTTCGGGTCTGTCCGCCTTCACGCAACTGTCTCGTGCTTTAGTTGCTTCACTGTGATCCAGAATATTGTAACACAAGACTGTTTCAACACAGCTAGCTGCTCCTGCGATCACTTCTATTTGCAATAACTTCTATTTGCAGCTACAGTAGGTACTTCTTTTTTCCTTACGTGCTAACATTTGAATTTAAATAGATATGCCTCGCCCTCAAGTACGCAATAATTTTTTTTTTCAAAAAGAGGAAGTTGTCTTTAAAAATTGAACTGATAAAAACAATTAACCACTATTGCATAAATATTTTAGTTTTTGGTCAACTACGCTTGTAGAGAGAACAAAAATGTAGAATATTTAGGTCGAAATATTTTTTAAATGTTGATACTCATAACTCATTGTTTTCATGAGAAAAAATAAAATAAAACATCAATTTTAAAGTCTATCTAATTTTATTGACATAATCCCAAGAGGTACATACAAATACACTTTGTTTTTAATTTAGTAGTTAGGTTATGGCAAACAGCTTGAGGCTAGCACCGTTATAAAGTTAGGTATTAGGACAGTCGAAGATCTGCATTGGTCTTAGTCTGAAATAGAAGTGGTTTGGGAAACCATTTGGGATAAAACCAACCCTAGTGCAGAAGACAGGCTTGAAACGTACGTCTTCCCCAATGACAGCCAGACTTAATACCACAAGAGGGAAAAAACACGTAGGCTTTCAGACTACGATTTCACACCCTTATTCTTCATATGAATAAAAATACGTAATGATTCCTCCAGTTATTGATTCTTTCCAGAAGCTTTCATTTAGTATCTGAACTAAATTTGGCATACTAAAAATTAATTTAACGTCAAAAAATACTGTAGTTTTTGTATTAAAGTTATTAAAATAATTTAATGAAAAATTCAATATTTAATTTTGTGTCAGAACCCTCACTCATAAGTTTGAAAATTATTAACACTGCTGATGCATTTGGAACTTATCAATACCACGAATCTTGTATTAATTGTGTCGCACTTACGCTGTAGTAATATAGTCTAATGAGATTTTTGTTAACACCCACTTCATTTAATATTTAATATTTTTGCAAGTAACACGAAATTATGTGTTCTGCTAGAAGTTAAAATATTGGACATGCCTACATCTTCTAACACATTGTTATGTGGGACATATAATATGATAATTTTTCATAATGCACAACGAAATTTGGGTGACTTAAATACTTTAATGGCATGTAAACCATTACATTAAAATTTTTCACCTTTAATTAACGATGAATACTGATTACAAATCATTCAGATATCTGCGTAAATTTATGGAAATTAAGTTCACTTACTTTGAACATGAATAAAAAAGAATGTTCTTGGGTAACAATCAAAACATTCAAAAACTGATTATGTCTACAGCAGTAACTGTCCTATTTTGCCATTGTGTGTGTTTACTTTGGTTTATAATGAATAACACAACTTGTAGGTCGAAATACGGCGTATTTTCTACGAATGTTCAAGTATTTTAAATTACGAAGAAATCTTTTATTTGAGGTGAATTCTTCGTTGAAAAGTGTATAAATTTACGGCGATTTCTAACAGTAGTTCTTTACATTGCGCTGGAATATACTGTGGTAATTTTGCAAGAAGTCTCTTACGCAAATAACATTATTTTTTCACAATGTCACCAGAAAACTGACTTTCAGCAGTTTGCTTAAGGCAGGTGAAATGCGCGAAGCGTAAAAACAAAATATATCTTTGTTTGGCGAGTAACGGACTTTTCGTTGCGTGCTCGCATTACGCTCTGCGAATGTTTACTCACGAAAGAGGTTGGGCAAACACTGTACTGATGGAGTGATAAAAAAAGCCAACCAGTAGATTCACGTGTTTTGGAGTTTCGTTGAACCCTACGTGTGAAAAAAAAAGGAAAACAAAGATAGCGAAAATTCCACACGTCCTCTCTTTATGGCTGTATGTAAAACACCATTCTAATTTTTTTTGAAACTTTTTAAAAATATTTCAAGAATGAAAAAAATGTAGCACACATTTTCCTGTTCCTGTGTTATATTTAAATACTTTCATGAAGGTTCACAAATAGCAAAAAAATAAATTATAATTTATTTGGCATCTTAACTTATAGATTAACATAAATTCTAAGGCTTATGTATGAAAATATAATCACCAATCATAATATCTGAGAGTTCACCCGGACATAAAATGATGCTCCATGAAGTTTCTAACAAACTTATTTAAATAAATTTACTAAATTTAACGACATTTTACCTTCAGACGAAGGGAATAATTATTTAAGAACTCAACGAAAGTTGAGTTTCGTCACATTATCGTATGGTAAATATTAATTTATTTTATGGCCATTAACTTTGCAAAGATTGACATTTTCACCTTGCAACGTCTTAAAAATGTTTTATTAAATAGTTCGGCAACAATTTTATAACGATGCGAAGAACTTTGTTACACACTTTCCAAGGATAAATATAATAGCACGACACCACTAAAAGTCTCACAGGAGGAAACAGGAAAAAAAAAAATTTGCAGTTTCATTCCGCAAATTGTATAAAATTATAATAATTGTAATTATTTGCTTCATTATCTATTAAATAATATTTCATGTGGATACGTCTTTGCCAATCACCAACCTCCCACATAAAAAGAATCAATTTACGAGCAACCCACAGGATTTCTCCAGAAATTAAGTAGCCAAAGAACAGGTGGTTTTGGAGGACTACGGGAGTTAATCGTGTAGATTATTGAAATCGGGAATTTATTTTCAGTCATTACTCAAAGTTAAAGTTCTTCACAATCGTGTTATTATCTCGTATTGCGATGAACTTCACAAAATTATAAATAAATAAGTCGGCGTCTGTTGTCCATTGCCTGCTGCCACTTTAAATATTCCAGCCCGACTGAAGTTTTCATTGGTTTTTGAAGTGAAAACTTCTTTTGGCGCACCGCACACACATTCTTTTCGCAGGCAGTAAGTTAGGCTGATCCGTCACGCTCTGAGGTGAAAGGCTCCATCGGGTGAACTCGGGACCCCCGAGTGTACCCGAGCGAGAAAGATACAGTCAACTGCTCTTCGCTGTTGTGTCGCTGTGATTGGTATATTCAATTTATACGTAATAATTGTCATTATAAATTTAATAGTTATTATTGGTACGTAATAATAATTATTTTAACAATTATTTGGTTTACATTGAATGTGGTCTTAAGCAAAGATATCAGAATAGAAGGTGTAATACCAAGCCGATGAATTTAGGTTATGATAGGGAGTAAATTCATGTAAGTCGTCATCGACATGGTCACGTGACGTGTTAACGACAACACTATATGTTCCTATTAGCATAACTTGTTGCGCTTTTAAATCTTAAGTATACGATTACGGTGCAGTAAAATGAGTATAAAATATATTAATATTCTCATATAGATCTATATAGTTTGAATAACGAAGCAATTTCTTTGTAGCAATATAACCTAAAAATTAAGATCATTATTTATTTATTTAATACCTACAATTACTAAGCAATGCGTACTTTATAGTAATTTAGGAGTTATATTACTAACGTGATTAAACAAATTTGTTGTGATATATTTTTGTAAAAATTTCGAAAGCGTTTTCACTTCTGTCAGCAGTCCTCATGACTGCTTTGAATTTTTATTACTTTCAGGGTATCTCAATAGTATTTATGGTCCAATGGGAATGCGCTCTAGCTTCTCATCAAATAATCACGCAAAATTTTGCCTGTTTATATTTATAGTTTCATGCAAAAAAAATACTATACACCCGCTCATTGACTTGTGTGTAAAGGCGACTTGGTATTTGATGAGCGTGCTTATTTTTTCCTCAGCAGTTCCTTTTGGATGTACGAATAATAATAGTAGGCTCTCCATCAGCGTGATAATGAAATATTTTTAGCCATACAAGACAAGCAACTATTTTTAAATTTATTGTTTCGTCTATGGGAAACAGCTGGGCGCTAGTTAATGTCCAGCACCGTTATAAAGGTGGGTAAGAGGAGAGTCGAAGAAGTGCACTTGCTTTATTCAGAAATAGGAGGTGGAAAACTAAATGGGATAAGCCCTACCCTAGTGATGAAGATAGTATTTGAACGTACGTTTTCCCGAATGACAGACGGGCTTGATACCACGTGATAAACTAACACGAGGGATTTCAAATGGGATGGTCTCAGGTTACGAGTTAACACCATTAATATATGTGAGATACGATAAGCAGCAAAGATTGCGAAGATTGCGAAGAATACAGCAGAAAGAAGCTACGTGATTAAGAACAAAACATTTTTGGTAAAACTCCGACTATTCATGAGGTTTTGTTGGTATGTACCGTAACCTTCGAGTATAAACACACATTTAGAATGGTATTTATTGCACCGGTGCCTCTTTATGTACCACGTGTGTATCATTTTTTGGTAGGAAGTGAGTAAAATATTTACGACGTAATTTAACCATAATAGGTAATACATATTGTGAAATTTTAGAGTGTATTAATGCCCGGACACACTCGACATATTAATTTCACTAACACAACATATAATTATACATAACAGTTAAATTTCACGTAATAAATCTGACTAGTTACAATAGTACATCGCAATAATTATTTACGCAAGCCCGATAACAGTATTAATGAGTGTTCGCTCTAGGTTCAACTCTAACTTATTACCACGTTATTACTAAAGCTATGATACTTTTTCAGCCAATCATAGGCCTTGATTGGCCTACTACGTTGCCATTTGAAAACTTTATGTTGTTAATAAGAAATTGTGTGTGTTGACTAAACTTTAAAAAATATTACGTTCTTTTGTTTATAAAGTTGAAACAATGGAATTTAGCTTTTAATATTACGGCCCAGTTTCATACAGATTATAAAATGTATCCCCGCAATTATTGATGCAAATCATGCGAGTAGTATATAAATATATTTCCTGCTACTGATGTCTGGTCATTTTCCGCTTACTGTGTTCGTGTGTGCATCTTTCACGGAACTCTCTGTGCTGTCTATTCATTTATTTTTTGTTTGAGATTTAGCTTGGTTTTTCTTTGTTTATATTTTCGTCTTTCTTTTCCTTTTTTTGTATTTTATCTATGACAAACGGTGAAAACTAATAACGTAGAATTTTTTATAAAATTGTTTAAGTCAATATTTTTACGGCAATCCACAAACGAATTTAAACTATTTAAATTTTTAATTGTATATATATATATTTTAAGTGTACGTGTCTGGTGGCACACGCCCGGAGTAAAGTGCCTGACTTTGGTTTAAACTTTTCGTCGGCACGGGACACTTTGCGAGGAAGGAATTAGAAGGGAAGTTTGATATCCGATCCCTGGTATAACGAGGTCATTATAAACCCGATCCGGGACACTCCAGCTATCCGGCTACTCCTCTAAAAACCCCCCTACCCCCTTCACCCACCACTTCTCATCGTAATTGACTTGTTGTGGGTCGCAATTAGCTCCCGGGTGGCGCGAACTTTGACCGCGGCGGCTGTGTGTTTTCGCGTCCGATGTCGACGGATATCCTGCGAGCCTGCCCGCCCTCCTTCGCCAGCGCAAACACGCGACCGCCACAACCCCTGGAGGGGTCAAGCGGGGGTGACGAGCCCGCTTGCGTGGGGCAGAGGAGGGGAGGACACAGCAACCGGCGATAGAAATTACATTTAGTGGCAATCCGCGAAACCCCCCCTTCCCAAAAATTCCCCGTTATTCTGGTATGCGCGTCCTTTTTAGCCGGACAACCGCAGCGAAGGAATTTTACTTATTTTTCTTACCTTCTTCTAAAATAGTTATTTTGACGTGACTGCGTCCAATAAATCGATGAACGCTGGCTGCACGCACGAAAAAGTGTCCCGTTACACTGTGTCCCGTTATGCTCATTGTACGCTTGCGCCGCATCTATCTCTCTTCCACTCGATTGGAACAACCATCGATTTGACTTTTTCGAGGCACATTAAAACTTGAAACACTTCATTCGTTTCCTTCTTTTCCTATCACCGTCCTATCCTTAACGGAATAACACAGATTGGAAGAAGTTAAATAGCAAACATGTATAAAAGTTATAGTTAAAATAATCTGTTCGTTAAAGTAATAAACATATTTGAATTACATACACATTCAAATAATAGTCTAAGAAATAAAAATATCATAGAAACACATTAGTTCATTACTTTTGAATATAGGGAAGAAATAAACTGAGCTGGTAGTGAAATAAGCATAAATGTTTTACGACACACATTACGGTTGTAAATAACGGATCATTACATTACTGATAAAGCTACCAATGAAATTGCCTACACATCAGTTTTGTAGCTCTCACACAGCTATTTTTTTTTCTCTCGGTGGGAGAATGCACTAATTGTGCAGGCCTACTGAAAACTTGTTACGGAACGTTTCACCAGAACAACGTGATTCACTTCCAAAACACTAATCAGCGAGCTACGCGTTTACATCCGTGGTTCGGCGCCCGGCAGACTCATTATCTTCGACGTCTTGAACGCGAAGAACCGACGCCTTCGGACGCCAGGGCTTCGACGAGATTCGACGCGAAGCAAAAATAAAAGCCCCTTCCCTGACTTTGTCAGCTCACTAAAAAAAAAAAAAAAAAAAAAAAAAAAAAAAAACCTTGGGTGCGTGGCAGTCACACACGTTAGAACTGAAATTTCACAGATAATGAGGAACAGTTAATTTTTTAAGTTACGCTAATATTTGAAACACGCGTTGGTAATCATGAGTTGAAAATAGAACTTTATGTATTTGCTTGTGTCTGCCCATTTCTTCAATGGAATCTAAGAATGAATTATTGGGTTTATTGAAGCTTAAAATTAAAATGCATAACCCTATTGTAAATACACATACAAATCGTCGCAGTTCTAATGCTAACTCCGGACCCAACTTTAGAAATAAAGTTTACAGTTTCAAATTACGATTTCTGAAAATATGCAAAACCACGAAAAAGTATGCGAAAAGTATGAAAACACATGAAAAAGTATGAGAAATTATGTAAACCTTAACAAAAGTATTTGGAAATATACGAAGCCATGCACTGCTGCCACTATCTCTAACCAGCTGTGACCATGTATCAATTAAAAAAAACTTACTTTTAAAATCCACGACATCGAGAAATATTCGTTACCTACGTCACACACGTAAATTCCGTTACATACCTCACTTCCGTTCCCGGTGAATCCGAGATTACTCTACCTGCTGTAAAAACGTTTCTCTTCGAAAAATCTTTAAACTTGCATAACTTTATGCAGTAGCTTTAAGTTTCTTGGAGTTCCCTGGTCTATTTAGAAACCATCACACAGCTAACATACTATACGCTGAATTGCTCTCATTTATTGTAGCAGGTTTGCTTGCAAATCGTGAATTCCTGGTTTGCAACTATTCTACCACCTGACGTCTATTTTTGGTGTATATCTCATCAAGGTTTTTAGAAATGGATAATTGCGATTCAATTAAAGAGAACTTGAAAGGAAATTGTCATCTCATACTTAAGCAAAATTACGAGCATTTAACCGGAGTAGTTTCGGGAAACAATCCTAATCCAAAAAGGTTGCATATAACATAGCTTTCAACCCACGTCCTTCCATATAGTTCGGTAATATTTCTTAAACCACTCATAAAAACATACGCTGAAATCCTGTCTGAAACCAGCTTACATTTAAAACATCAGAGATTTATTTTTTTCGAAACAAAATCCAACTATGTAGACGTATGAGTTTTATTTTTGACCCGTGCATTCAAGAAAAGAGAAATTTTTTAACAATTTATTGGACATGCGCCATTGCTGAATTACACCACTGTTTGTCATTGTAACACCTCAAGAATGGACAAAAAAATGACTACTCAACATAACGTTAACATTCTGTTAACAAACCAATATCAGATGATGTCAATCGTCAGCAAATTAGTACGTCTATAAAATGGCTTTAAATCAATCTGCCTCATTGTAAATAACATTCAAAAATTGTTTTTAAAAAGGGTATTAAATTTTTTTTGTTTTCTAATTATGTATTTCTAACACATCTGGTTTGAATATGGAGGTCTTTGGTTCAATCCACGGTTACCTGCAATTAATGTCTTTTTTTACGAAGTGGTGTTTCTTCGTTTAAAGCAGTTGGTTCTGCAGCTCATTAGATAATAAAAAAGAGTTAACAATGTGAACAATTATATATTAGCGTTATGTCGAGATAATGGTAATTAGAAACGTTGAAGAGCATTGCTATTAGAATAAAACATTGCTGAAATGAACGGATGGCAAAACCGGAAGTACCCTGAGAAAAAAAATCCACAAGCTTAAGAAAACGTCCGCCAAGTTTCCCGATCGCATAATATTTGGATGTGGCCTTACCATGAATCTAACGGGGAACTTTTTGGCGTGAGGTAATTCATTTCACAACCTCACCACCGGAGCCACTACATGAGTTATGATTAATATTAGTATAGGCCCTACCTAATTGTTGATAGGCGTTTCTTGTGATATGATGTTTACTTTATCCTTCGTCAAAATGGGTGATTCAAGTATAAGGTTCACACAATTGTCTTACATCAAATTCTTTCATCCTCATTAATGCAACAGCTGCAAAATACTCACATGGAGCTTGAAACAATATTTTTACGATGTACCGCGGGTTCGTAAAAGATAGCCCGATTAAAGAATTTTATCACACACACAGTTTTATTTATTGCCACTACTTATGTCACTTACAAATAACCAAAAATGGCAAATAATCAATTGCACTTAAAAATGTTGCTTCCCCAGTCACTCGTTCCACACACCTCGCTGGGCCGCACTTCTGGCGCAACTCTCGCCGCAGCACCCCTCGTAGTCCTCCGTCACAGGACTCCGTCGCGGCACTCCGCCGCCGCCGACACTTGCCTTCGCAGAGGATCCGCTCGACACCTCACTCGGAACTTCGCTCGGGACTCCGCCGCGCCCACGACACTATCGCTCGGGACTCCGCCGCGGGAAAACTCCCGACTCCACTGAACTCACTCACTCGCTGCCCTGGAACCTTCGTCCAAGGACTTCGCCACTCTGCCGCACCCGCGGCACTCTCGCCCCGGAAGCTCCGCCGCGGGAAAGGCTCCCACCTGAAAACTCTCTCTCTCTGAACTCCACTGACTCTCCGACTCTACACTGACTCCTGACCGGCGTCCTCGGGCATATATATAGGCCCCGGCACAATTCCAGATCTCACGAGAGCGACCGAGGCCTGTCGCGTCATTCCGCGCCGACACGACGGCAGAAATCTCTCGAAACACGTGTCGGCGGCTCGCGTAACTCCACAGCTGTCAGGTTTAAATTACATGTCAAAGGCAGGGCGCCGCGTGGGGAGTGGTGGGAAGGAGGGGGAAAGCGACAATCCTTATTATCTTCCAGGTGCGCGCGGTGCGTCTCATGTTGCGGCAGCCGCCAGCCAGCTCTGCACCTGCGCGTGACGTGGCCTTGCTAACGTTCGTAACAATATTAACGAACAAAGAAAAATGATATTTTATGCAAGGTTTAAATAGAGTTGTCCTTGACATATATTGTGAATCCGTTTTGAAATAGTTTAAAAATATAGCGATGGTATTTTGAACTTGACTATACATTGAAATTATTTATAAATCAAAACTGATATTATTAAAAAGAGAAAAAATAAAATTTCTATAAGAAAAGCGTGATAAATCGTGCTCTTGTAATTAAAATTGTACATTCGCAATACATGTAACATTTTTCCATTCGAAAACATTATGCTAGACGTGTGTAGCTTTTAATTATAAGTATTGCTATATGGTTATTTACATGATATTTGGATACACTGATGAAAAATTTATTTGTAGAGGTTTTTACTTTTTTACATGAGAGATTTTAATAAATAAATAATAAGTTGCATATAATTTTTCGTTTAGGAAACGTGAATATTAAATTTGTTTCCGAGGTTTCAAGTTTGTTTTATTTAGTTACCACTCTGACGTTGACAACGATCATGAATAATGTGCCACTAGGGAAACATATATATATATATATTTATTTGTGCAGTGGACTGTATCACCTGCTGATACTAAATTATAACGTAGGTTTTTTTTTATATTGGTGCATGATTAAATAAAGCTATTCGAAGCGCTGAACTGGAAACTTTAATAAACAGAGATTATTCAAATTTAAATTTTTATGTCAAAGCTACTCTGTCATTCACTTTTGCTAAAATCTGTGGTTTTTGGATAAAAGGAACACATACTTTTCGTTGCACTCATTGAAGCATTAAATAAAAAAAAATTATTTGTGGGAAAAATTGTAACTTCTTCTTGATTATGTGAAAATCATGTAGGCAGTGACTCATTCCGTGGTGTATGACATAAAATTTGCACATGGACGTTTCCATAGTGTGAAGAAAAAAATATTGAAGCAAACTTTTATTTCTATATTTATGACAGTCATGTGCATAAAAATAAACATTTCTTCCTATAACAATTTTTGTGTTACGATAAATAAACATTTACACTGGTATTTGACAGTTAAAAACTACGTTGGTGCAACAATATTAATGTTTGAAATGTATATCAGTAGTGAAGTCTTGCATTTTCGTTAAAATAGTGTAAAAATTTTATGACTAGTAAAAAATTACTATTACTTTACGTTAAAATTTTATCATAAGTTTAGGTATTGAAAATAATATTCTAACCACAAAAACAATTATCATAAAATAACACAAATACGAGAAGGAAAAACTATATTAGCAATTATAATAACATTTTTAGTATTATATCACATATAAATTTTATTTTATCTATTCTCACAAAATTTCATAAAATTAGATTTTTTCCACGCAGAAAGAGTTTATGAATCTCTACACGTTTCGTGTTTGATTTATATGCTACAAACATAAATGTCGTACATTTAGAATGGTATGTACAGTTGGGTTTGTAAATAAAAACTATGGTTTTTAAGTATATTCACTTAAATTTGTGGTGTTGTTTTCTTAATTTTGCAGTATTGATATGATGTGTATGTTCTTAAACATACTAACACCTAACAAACAAACAATAAGTTTTTCGATGGATACAAATTATTAAAAAATCTATAATGGTGAAATACCCAATAATTCTCAAGGCAAGATCATGGCCACTTTTGTATACCCAATTGTTAACAAAATACAGATTGTCCCATAATTCAAAGCCAAGCTGAGATCAGTTGATGGGATAGTAAATTACTGTTCTGAATTTTTTAATTTTTTAATGTAACCCGCCTTCCGTCCAAAATGGAAGGGGGGTTGCGTACTCGAAACACACTGGGTAAATACAATTAAAAATATGGAATACCAAAAATATTTTAAGAGCTAAAAAAAAACCTCTAATTACTCAAGGTGTCGAGCCAAAAATAGAAAAGTTATCAAACAAATTATAGACTAGTCTTTGGCAAATAGTAAAAAAAACGCAGAGTACAAACATGCAGAGTTTTACTGAATCATACTTTATCACGATACTTCAGATGGTAATACAGTTATATTATGGCAGTTTCTGGATTTTAGTATGAGCATACCTGGTATGCTGAAACATTATTAGTCAGCGCTGATTAATATAAAAATACAATAATAAAACCGAATGATATATAAAGATAAATAATATAAAATCCCTAAAGAATATATATATATATATATATATATAAATATAAAGTTTATGTGTCCTACTGGGGCCAGATTTAATCGTCACACGCAAAAACGCGATTTCTCGCCTTCCTGGTATATGACTAACAGCTGTGTCCCTGACCTTCACCAAAACAACACTGTCCAGTCAAAAGCGCCGTGTGACGCCACAGTATATGCAGGGGGCCGAGACAAAAATATTGAGTTCCGTTGATAAACTTATTTCCAAAGACAAAGTTCAACTTTTAAAGATTCTTGACGTAAATTTAAATTTCGTACGAAATTGCGGGGCTGCTATACAAAATGAGTATCTCCAATTAACACACGTACGTGAACTAATAGTGCTTCCAAGGAGGTAGTTCGTTCAAACCTTTTGCACCAAACTTTTATTTATTATGAAAATTAGTTTTGTGCCAAATCCAAACAATACTACGTGTCGCATCTTTACCTTACCGAAGTATTCTCTTGCGAGGCACTTCCTTTTGTACCAGCTCAAGGTATGGCCCCATCCATGCCAACCCAGGCACGGACTGCCTGGCGCTGTGTCGAAGCATTATACACCTCTGCCCGCGGCGGAGTTCCTCCGCACGTGCGTCGGCGGCGACTCGCAGTCCATCACTCCCCGAGGCTCACAGCTGACTCCCACACCCGCACTATGGCGCTGGTGACGTCAGACTTCAAAGCGACGATACCGCGCCCAGTAGCCGGCCATAGAACTATTATCGATGTACAGTATTAAACAAACTGAATCAAACCAAACAAATGTATAATAAATAAAAGAACAGTTCACAAAAATTAAATAATTATAAAATGCTGCGACTGACTTGTAAAGATAAAAACGGTAATTTAAAAATGAAAAAAATTCAGAAAAATCAGAAATGCCAAAATTAAAATTGAAATGTGGCCTGGTGGCCACAGTGTCGTAGAATTTAAGTTATAGATCTAATCAAAATGTTTTCTATATCACTCTGCACCAATTATTAAATACTGTGACAAAAAATTTTAAGCAAACATAACAAAACCTACTATTAATTATATATCAAAATAAAGTAAAATGCGCTATATATAATAAGGAGAAAATATAACTTGGAAGACATATTCGGTAAAAAGTTTTAAATCAGATGAATTTTAACAGTCATACCATGAAAAATACTTTGCGACAATAGATAAATATTAAAATAATATGTCTTTCTAAAGCACATAACTTGCTATTTAGCAAAAAAATTAATTTAGAGTGAGAATAGTGAAAGTAACCCGATTCAAATTTTTGCCGTAGAAGTCGTGCAAAGAATTATTTTTCCCAAAAGGTATAGCATGTTTGATCTTATTTTAAATTAGGTAAATTTCAATGAAAATCCACCTTTTTTAGCCGTTGTCTAAAAAATTTTTTTGATAATACAATCATTAGTTACTTCAAGAAGGTGATAAAACATGGGATTGAAATAAGAAAATAAATCAAACTTCTCTACCATGTACTCCATCGAACTAATCTTTATTTTTTTTTGACGTTAAAAATATTGTTGAAGCCTTTTGTCTAAATAAAATTTAATGTAACAAACCATTACTTCAAGGCGCGGAAATAACAAGAATGGAATGACAAAAATTTAATTACATTTTTAATAGATATTACTGTCACATCCATTTCAATTTGTTTGAAACGTTTACTAAATTGTATCTAAAATCTTCTGCTGAAACAATTTTTTATGAAACGCACTAAAACAGGTGTTAAAATTATATATATGTATGTATGTATGTATGTATGTATGTATGTATGTATGTATGTATGTATGTATGTATATATATATATATATATATATAACCCCCTTAGTATCAATTCTGTGGGAATTTATAAACATATTAATAATACCTTAAATCCTTTTCCAAAAAAATTTAAAACGACTACGTATTAGTGCAAGGAATGAAAAATAGTGTTTAAAGGAATAATATGAAATTCGTTAAGAGATTCATTATGCATTGAGTTAAAATAATTCAAAATATTTTTGCCACATGGAACATAAAAAATGTTTACTCGATTTTTTTTAAATATTGGAGAACATATAGGATGTAATGTACATTAAATTCTTGAAATGTTCCAGGAGTTTATTAAAGTTTCCAAAACATTTCCAGAAGAATTAGGTATTCAAAATCTACCCTTCACCTGTAGGCTGTGCCAAAAGGATTTTTTTTTCATTTACAGTAGGGTTATTTATGATTAGGTGGACACAATTTTTGGCATGTTTACAAACACATGGTTGAACGCATGAAATTATAGAATGTAATAAACGCTGACAGAATTTATAATTAAACAAAACCCTCTAATTTTTAGCTTTATTAATTTAGTATTTCTTACGGACCTGAAGTCATTATATAATTACTATAATTGGTTTTGTATTTACAGGTTTGTTTGTTTTGCTTTTTTATTTGCTCTTTATTACACTGGCCTGCAAAAAAATGATTTTTAGCTTTGACCAAACACAAAAATGTTTTCAAAAGCAAAATAAAAAATTGAATTTTAAGCTCATTTGTTTCTTTAAAAATGACATAATATCTTGTTTATGTTTTTTATAATAATTACAGAATATAATATGTGTATTGCACTGTGGAGATGATTTAAAACTTAGGTAAGCGGAAAAAAGACAGAGTCCGCCATTAATTTAACAGGTACACGTTTACTTCTCTTTATCATTTGTATAAAATTATTATTTCAAAAAAAGCAATATAGCGCAGTAAAAAAATTGGCTTCGCAATATTTAATACTAAAGTCTGCATTGGACTTTTTTAATTTTTAAAGAGCTAGAAGTTTATGTTTGAAGGTATCATTTCTAAAAAACAAAAATTATATTTTTTTTGCGTATAAAACCTTTCCTGTGGTAACTGTTTTCACGTGCATGTATGCATACGTATTTTTACGGAACAACAATCATTTTAAAAATCATTAAAAAATTAAATACATAAATTAATATCATAATACAATTTTTTTGTGTATGACCTTAAAAATCAAACTTGTTTAGCCATTATTGTGTGTCGATATGATAAAACGGATGACTACAGGAAGACTGGGTTAAATAATTAAAATTTATTTAGTAAAAATTACCGCATTTGTAACGTACTTGTGTACTATGAGCCATCTCCCACGGCAGTGCCAGTATAGCACGGTTATATCTGTAACGGTTTAATAAGCGTAGGCCAAGACTGCAGTCCATTCGTTTTATTTTTCCCTTCAGTTTTTTATTCATCTGTAATAATGAGTTTCTATATAGAGAAAAATTTCTTGAAATGGGTCTAGTAGTTTCTGAGGTTTCCATCATACATTAAAAAAAAATACATACGTATAAACTTACAATCCCGCTCTTATACAGGATATTCATAAAGGAATGTCATATATATTTTTTTATAGTATCAACTGTAACCATCGTAGAGTTTTCGTTCAAAGTCGCCATTAAATACTAACTCAAACAGTTTTAGATCAACTCAAGCGCGAGTACTTTTTTGTTTTTTTCTCGCTTGCAACGCCACCTACGCAAAATGGTGACTCCTGAGTGTACAGCGTTTTGTATTGTGCAATTTCAGTTCGAGTGTTTAATTTAAAGTTTAACTGTCAAAGTCCTAGACCGTTTGAATAGTCGCAATGTTCGAGTCAACAGAGCTCTTTTTCGCTGGCCTCCTCATTCACTTGTTTTAACGCACTACGAATTATTTTTTTTCCCTTTAGAGCTTTATAAAAAAATGTGTCTTCGTTTCTCAGCTACCTAATAATTTTCCAGAGTTGAGACAGAATTGAAGAGGCTATTGCATCCATTATTCCAGGTAATTTTAACCAAAGTGTGGGAAGATTTGGACTTTAGGTTAGATACGTGCCGTATAACGATGCACTCATTAAACATTTCTAAGGAAAACTAAATGAGTTTAGCTTCGAGTTGATGTATAGTTTGTTTGTAAACAGTCAAAATTAAAATTTTAAAAATATACCATTGAAACTGAGAAATTATTTTATGGAAGCTCTAGTATTTGAAAAGTTGTTTATAATATTTTGTTGTAGATTAAAAAATAATACTAGGTTAATCCACCAACAGGCTTGTTTGGAATTCTAGTGATCCCTGAACGGTGTACGACCATGCTGTGACTACGGCCGACTAGACGAGAAGATTCTGCGATGATTTGCCCATTGCCTTCTGCTGTTCAGAAGCAGATGGACGACACTACGGACCGTACTGGACATGGGTGTTCCTTTCAGCAAATGGAGACTCCTAGACCCAACAGGGCTCCAAAATGTAACTTTGGTTCACAAGGCACTACAGGGCCGAAAATCCACACATAGAACAGTTTCAATTGTAAAATACATTCCTACGGAATATATAATAATACATTTAGTGCCTCAACAAGTGATATTGAAGTCTCCTGCAGTTCGATTTTCATAGAGCTAACTTAAAAATTTTATCCTTTAAGTCCTTAAGCAGCGTGTAAAAAAATAGTAATCCGGAATATTAAAATTAAATATTTCGGAAACTAATTTCCAAAGAATTTTCTTGTTGAAGGAACAAAACCCTGTGACTGTATAGTCTCTGGTAAATAGTTATAAAAAGTATTTTCTTTTTTTTTCTGTCCACACGAAAACACGTTTCAACTTCGCTACAGGAAACGAATAATTGGATAAATATATGTATCCATCATATTTTATTTCTTCATGTGTCCTGTAAGAAGGTCGGCAATTATCATGAATCTCCGGGCTTTATATCTTGAAGCGATAAATAATATCCTTTGAAGAGTACAAAAGTTTCAACTGCGTCGCACAGTAGCTGAAATCCACTTCATTATCCTTAAACAATTTAATCTAGTGAAAAAAATTACAATTGTCCTCCTAGTACAATGTTATTTCAAAAGTGTTATATCTTGGGATGACTCAGATTGAATCTAGGTTATAAGAGTTGCTTTATCCATTGATCATCTACGCTCAAGTACTTTTTTCTGATTAAATATCTTGATACAAAGAGGATTTGGAAATCAGTTGGAAAATGTGTGTAAAGAACATAAAGTAACTAGTTTGGTATTCTAAATGTTGTCACTAGTGACAGTGGTAGGACAAATTACACAAGTTGGCATTCCAAGAAATGGTTAGCATTTTATAGAATGCATTAATTTTAATATTATCTTTAATGTTTTTTTTTTGGTCAAATGCCTAATTTATACAATTTAATCTCAGTGTTAGGAATAATTTAACAGGAAAGCATGTAAAGAACTGGTTGAAATTTGAAGGTGCAAAAAAATTATGTTTTTAAGAAAACGGGAGACAAGGCTGCGACGTGCACCAGTTACCCGGGGGCCTGGTGGTTCCGCATGGCCACAGACATCATGCCTGCATACCTTCAGGATTAGAGCAGCTCCAGCCTCGCCACCCCCCGTGACACCGCACCGTCCTTCCTCAAAGCTATTATCCATCCCCTTAGCGGTCGGGGAATTCCGCGGGTTTACTGAGGCCGCCGCGCGGAGTGGCGTGAATAAGCGCCGTTATTCTGGATAATTCGAGCATCGGGTCAGCCCGGGATGACGCGGCACGTCACAACAACCACTCCAATCGTTTCCAGAAATTACGGCCAACGGATATAAAAGCGGGGACGCCGGCCTCCGGGGGGGAGTTCCAACAGGCAAGAGGGTGGAGTGCGTGTTCGGCGAGCGGCGCAGGCGAGGAGGAGCATGGGACCGTGCGTGTGTGACCGAGTGGCGCGAGACTGTGTGTGTGCGGACAGGTGCGGGGTGAGGGGTGAACCACTGTTGAGCCTAGATCCAGTGAGGAGTGTGAACTGTGGACTTTGAAAGATACTTAGTGATTTGTGAACAGACATTAATTGTTTTGAATTAATTATTAATGTAAATATTAGTAATTAATAAAACTGTATAAAATGATTTGAGCTATTCTTGCGAACTCGTTTTCCCCACTCGTAACAATATTATATATATTTTTTAGTTTTTAATATCTACTATATTTAATATTTTGATGAGCAAACATTCGATTTATAACTTCTTGATTCAGTTGAGTATTTCAAAAACAGATTTATATTTTAAGATGCCAAAACATTATAATATTTTAACGAGTACACTAAAGACGTGGTTATACGGCAGCCCAGCTGGCCCATTAGCCCTCAGGTGGGGCGTGGTCCATTAGCGCGATACCCCCAATCAGATTAACAAGGACGCCTCGCTTACCTCCTTACCACGCTTCAACCCTTCCCCAAACACTTCCTCACTGAACTATATGTGGCTCTGAAGGGCTAGGCATGTTCCCAGAGCCGAGCCTGCTAGAAGTGGTGTAACTTGAACGCCATTGTTCTGGGAGCTTCGGGTGTCAAGTCGACCATGAAGACGCGACACTTCAAAGGGATGCGAGATCATTCCAGAAGGGGACTGAGGGTTATAAAAGCGAGGGAGTGAAGTGAGGAGGACGATTGTACTCTTGGTGAGCGATCGCGGGCGACGAGAACCGTGCTTCGTGTGTGGAGACTGCTGCATCGGAACTGTGTTGTGTGCGACGCACAAGAGAGTAGTGCGGGGGCAGATGTGCGCAGTAAGAGACGCGCATTAGGGAGAGACACTTTCGAGCCGAGCTGAAGTAGGGAAAGTAAACTGGACTAAACCAAAAAGTGATTAATTTTTGGTCAGGCATTTTATGTGTTCTACTTTTATCCATATGGTTCAATCTTTATTTCCCATTATTCAACCAAAAATACTTTTTTCCAAGGACGAAATATTATTTTTTACATTAAACTAAATTCCATAAAAAACTTTACGAATATCAATCACTTAACTACTTCTTTCCTAAGAACAGTTATTACAGACAGCTTGGCAAACTGTGTTGTTTAAATAGTTATTAATTAAACACATCAGAAGCTAACATAACTGTAATAAAAACTTACCTAACAGTTGAAGCTAGTTTACATAATCTGATTCGAGGGTCTGAACTGATCACCACCCACTAAGAGACCAATAATTCAGCGGCAAACATTGAAATAATAAAACAATATTTATAATTATTAAAATTCCGTAGTTTCTTACAAATGTAATAGGATAACTAAACCTTTTAAAACATATTAAAATAATAAATCACCACACGTGTTAAAAAAAATAATAATTTCTGTCGCAGCTCAAACACGGATAACTATTTTTACTCGGCGAATTAAATGTTCTCGTCGAAGACAGCGAAGGTAATCCAATTCGCAACCTCAGCGCGCGTTCGGCGTAGCGGCGTCAAGCAGCCTAGAACACCCGTTGTGGACGTGGAAGGGGGTTGGTTGGAGGGGAAGGGGGTGGAAACTCGCAGAGTCGCTAGAACATCAAAAGTAACGAAGTTACAGGTTGTCTTTTACGCGCGCCGGATCCCGGGATAATGCCACGCCCCAGCCTCTCCCAGCCGTCCACATACCCCCTACCATCCACCAAGAAGCCCGCGGTGGTTAATCTGATTATAAAATGGGGTATCTTGGAGGAGGGTGTACAAAGGGGAAAGGGGGTAAAACACCGACTTTCTAATTGGCCGTCGTTCACGCGATTCGACGGGAGCTCATTAGCCGGCTACAAGTTCCCCGCGTGCCTGTAATTCCACCCGCGGCGTTTTGCCGCCGTTTGATCTTTGGTGTTCCCGTGAGGTGAACACTAGGTGGCAGCTCGTGGCAGGAAGTTCGAACGTTCAAAATTAGAAACATCAATGAACAGCTTGGGCACTATTCTAAGCAGACGCCAGGAGGCACAACCACCGCCAAAATGGTTGGAATATGAAAAAATAAAAAAAATAAAAAAAAATGAGTGGGCCTGATGACGTCACAAGAGACGAGTGGAGACGATGAACTGGAGATGAAGGAACGTATGATTGGCGGAAAACGTAAACCCACTTTGTGACGCGATTTCCAATTGTGACTAAGGGTTTACCATCCAACCGGGATTCAAACCCTTAATAAACCTTGCGTAACGTGAAATAATTGAACAGGTTTTATTTACGTGCGTTAGAAGTTATATTTTTTTTTTGTAAAATTTAATCAAACACAGTAAAGATCTAAAATAATATATAGCGCAGCGTTTGTCATATTGTAATCATAGTTTACTGTAGCTGTAATTATATTTGTTGGTAAATAAAATAAAATAAATATTTAATCTTAATTTTTATTATTTACATTGTTATAAGGTTATTTATTCATAATTTATACATCTCACAGTCTACGTTAAATCATTTTAGCTTGTTTATTGTTTTTAAAAATAATTATAATTTAAAACTTGCTGTAATTTTTTTCATTTAGTTTTCATTATGTTTATAAGTTTGTTTTATTTTTCTTGATTATTGTTTTTATTAAGGTTAATTTAGTTATGTAAGTTTTGTTCTATTAACAATTTTTATGAACTTTGTAAAACAGTAACGTGGTTAAGTGAAGACAAGGCAGCACGCCTTAACTTCGCCACATAAAATAAGCCAGTAAAAAAAATTAAAAGGTTTAATATCATAACCATAATATTTTGTTCTAACATAATGTTTGTTTACGTTAAGTTAACCCGATTGCAGAAACTACGTTAAAAAAAATTGCGCTAGTACGTGCAGCTCTTAGTCCAAAATTGAAATTAAATTTCAACTATTCCCCCCCCCCCCCCCCCCCTCATTTTATCAAGTTAGATGAACGATTTTTTTTTGTAAAAAAAAAAATACGTGCTATGTAGTACGTATTGCGTTTGAACATAATTTGACGAAACTATCGTGCACTGTGGGCTTCATCGCGTTAGTGTTTTAGTTGCATCGTTGCGTAAAAAAAAAAATGCCACCCTACACCAACCTAAATAAATAAAACTTTAGTATCTTCAATGAGAACTATAACGAAACTCCCAAAAAGAAACGGCACAGATCGAGGAATCGACCAAATCGCGCTCGGGAATCATCGTGCTATCTTGATCACAGCACGGGTCACCTTCAAGGGATGAAGGGTTTGTTTGCGAATCGTTCCGTGACCACGTGTTTGCGCTGAGGGTGGACAGCGTGGGGATAGACGGGAAGGGCTAATGACGACGTGGTCTTCGGTCCGCGCAGGAATATTGGAGCTGTGGACGTACGAGTTTGAGGAGGGAAGGTAGGGCTATACGCACGACCCAAGCTCGGAGAGGTCGGAGGGGCTCGTGACTTCCCCCCCCCCCCCTACACACCCTCCTCTAGGACCAGTCTCCAGTCCATTAGCAGTACACGGCCTATGCAAACACGAACCCCTGATGAGACTGCGCTGTCTCGGGGCGGGAAGAAGGGCGGAATGTTTTTGGCTCTCGCGGTAAGTAACTCCACAGGCCTGCAAGCTTCGCCGACTCCACAGCTGCTCGGAGTCACTTGTGCAAACTGACCAAGACAAATCTCAGCTATTTTGGGCAGTAAATAATTCAAGAGATTCTCCCCGCGTATCTCTTAAACGTGAAAACACCGACCTGTGGGAAGAAAAAAATTGATATTGTATTTATTAAACATATATATTCGTAAGTTTTTTTTAAATTAAATATTTTGTTTAAGGTTTCAAACAATCAATACTGAATCATATTGGATTTTCAATAACGTTTAGGCATTTATGTCTGTTGGTCCAGATATTACATTTGCTGATAATTTCGGCTTTCAATATATAACACTTTTTTTTTATTTTTCGGGAATTACAATTGTGTTTTTACATGAAAATAATATATTTTTATCACTAACAAGAAACTTTGAAAATAAAATTATAGTTCTTGTTTCTTGTGTCAGCAGGGGTGAGTAAATTTAGCTGAATAGACAAAAGAACACCAAAAGTTTTGTCAGCTGAAGTGTGTTTCAGCGCTCTTTGGGTCTCCCGACCTCGAAATAGACCGTATGTTGACCAGGAAGCCGATGTTGAACCAGGAACGACGCACTGGTTGGTAAAGTGACTCCCTTCACCCCTTCCACCCTCAGCCAACAGGAATTGAGCTGCATATTCATGCCCCTCGTGTAAAACGGGGGACGGAATGTTTTTTTTTGGGGAGAAGGAGGGATGGAGGGACATTACGCACTGCTACGGTGACGCAGTCGATTAGCCATGCATATTTCTGCACCCCTAAACCGAGCGACGAATTGAAGGACACCTCCCACACTCCACACGCATCAAAAACCCAGGCTCATGACTATGCATGCAGGCGATGAAATTTTCATGACGACTCCAACTCGGGCTACTAGTCCCAGCATTTTCCAGCGTGTTCTAGTATTGCACTGGCCACGTAGAGATTTTTTGACTTGCGGACACTTCGTTACCGTCGGCACACCACTGTATCCATGTCATGATGGAGAAACTCTAATTGTCGAAACTGAGACCTAATTTTTTTGAAGTGGTTTTGGGCCCACCTGCTACATAGAATATCCTATAATATATTACTAACACAGCTACAATGATTGTGAGAAGCAATGCATAAGCTATTATTAGGCAAACAAAACAGTGAAAAATAAATCACTTTATTTTGGTGGCCCACTTATTTTGCGGTGTGGCAAACCAGAAATTTTTACATTTTGTACCATTTTATATTGAACGTTGGTTTATTTTCAAAACACATTAAGTTTTCCTTGCTAAGTTTTAATTTCTGTTACTAAGCAGTTATTCGTCAGTAGTTAAATTAACATAACAGAACTACCATTTTGGATTCGAAACCCCCGTCCGACTTTTTGTTTTGCTGGTAGTTATGGGCCCACCCAACATATAGCGTTATATGTCGCGCAAAACATGGTTTCAGTTTCCACCGTAAGAGTTACACTTCTGTATCGCTCTCCTGGTTCTATGATCCGTGTAACGTGTAATGCCATATCGACAAGGTACACAACTGACCGCAGAGAAACCTGTACAGTGTTGATAGTGGAAAAGGCACTAATACAGAAAAAAAACTGTAAAATATATGTCAGTTCTGCACGGGAAATAGCAGACGTGACAGGTATGCATTCTTTCGTGACATGTGTTGAAAATATCAACCGCGAGCCTGGATGCACGCGTCCACACGGAGTGTCGTGTCAATGAATGTCGCACGTAACTTTGGCGACATGCAGACACTCTTGCTTCATTCCGCAACAGAGAAACATATTATTCATTGTACACGCCCGAATAACCCACCTCCATGCATCCAACGGGTTGAATTCTTCAAGTCAATGCTTTGATGACAGGCCAGCTAGAATGCGTCAGTTATATGCATAATAAGTGAAATTTATTTTATAGTACTTTAGTTCTTGCAAAACATTATTTTTTTTACGTGACGTCTAATGAATAGATGAACGCCGGCTGCATGCACTAAAAAGTGTCCCGTAACGCACATTGTCTCGTTACGCTGTGTCCCGTTACGCTCATTGTACGTTTGCGCCGTATATATCTCTCTTCCACTCGATTGGAACAACCATCGATTTTACTTTTTCGAGGCACATTAAACTTGAAACACTCCCATTAGTTTCCTACTTTTCCTATCATCGTCCTATCCTTAACAGAATAACACAGATTGGAATAAGTTAAATAGCAAACATGTATGAAAGTTACAGTTAAAATAATCTCTTCGTTTAAGTAATTAACATATTTGAATTAATGAGTGCTAATAAAAGTAAATTTATCAATTAAATTGTAGATTTCATTTCACTCCTTCTTTGTATCCATACAAAATAGAGATAATTCAATAAAAATGATTCAATTTTATTCATAAAATTATTCAATCATTTCATCAATGTTTTTTTATGACGTTGTCACGTTAAACTATCGTCCGTAAACCTACTTTACAGACAACCAAATTTTTTCTTTTTTTAGGTGAAAGATAACGTTTTCACAAGTCCAGGTGATAGTAACTAAAATTAAAGGTAATTTCCACTATGTCAGTGACTTTAAAATTACTCTAAATTGGTCCGAATACATTAATTTTGTTTGTTTTCTGACGGAAAATTTGAAATAGTGAACGGTGAACTTCGGTGGTATTCAGCTTATTTTTTACAATTCAGTTACGCAAAATCACGACATATTGCACTGGGGTCGCGTAAAAAACACACTTAACTTACTTAAAATCGCCGACACGGTATTCCAAAAAACAGAGATCCAGTGTATCTTACTGTACATGGTAATATCTCTGGCGATAAACATAATCATTGTGGGACATATGTGTAACTACATATGTATTTGTGGATGAACCCATGGTTTAAAAATATGTTTTGGATGCAGGTAGTATAATTGGGTCATTTTTATACTGTAATAATGTTGTAAAAGTTTTTTTTTCTGGTGTTAAAAATATGATTTTTATTTTTACTCTGCTGCAGTTTACTGTACGTACATAATAAAAATTTGCTGACTTTGCTAGTAATAATTTATTATTTATCCGGAAGTGTAACATGCCTTTTTAAACCCATTTTTTAATAAACAGCAAAACATACTTTGTTTATTACTTCCCTCCCTCGAAATTAACAACCATGGCTAAAGAAAAATAAGTGTCTTAAAAAAAATCGGGGTTGTCTGTAAAGTGGGTTTACGGACAATAATTTTACGTGATAACGTCATAAGAAAACATTGATGAAAAATTGCATACAAACCACATTAACTTTTCACTTTACTTTATAAACAGTTGACAAAACAGTTCACGTGTAGGTTGTGTGCTGCCGCTGTCTCTCTTCTACTCGGACGCATCGGCCGATGGAGTGGGAGAGAGATAGATGCGTCACAAGCCAATCGTGCCTCTCTGTCGCTTGTTCCGCGCTCTCGCTTGCACTCCCGGCTCAGGCGGAACGTGACAATGAGTCATGCTTTTTCGTGCATGCAGCCGGCCTTAATATATTTATAAGACGTTATCACGTCAAAAGCATGTACACACAAACACTGAACTGAAAAAAGTAATATATAAAATTAAAATGTTTGTGTATTAGAAGAAAAAAATTAAACTATTAATTTATTAGAAAATAATGATACGCACTAACATACCCACGATTAGTGAAAATAAGCACGGTCTAGCATTTGATGTATTTGAACTTCATGATATTTACTAACACCCACGAGTCAGCGAAACAGTGATCTGTTGCAGAGATATCAACCTGGATAAATTTTAAAATGATTAAAAGCTCATTCAGTGAGAGAACAGAATAGCTTAATTTAAAGTATTAGTTTGAAAGTTATGGACAACAAATCAACGAATAAGTAATAAAATTCACGGATTATTTGATAAAAGTGAAAAACGTCTCATAGTTTCTGCACGTACACATTAACTCAACAAAAACTGTTAAATCACAATATCCTTTGACGTTATTTATAAC
Organism: Bacillus rossius redtenbacheri; assembly: GCF_032445375.1. Taxonomy (NCBI): domain Eukaryota; kingdom Metazoa; phylum Arthropoda; class Insecta; order Phasmatodea; family Bacillidae; genus Bacillus; species Bacillus rossius. The sequence goes on from NC_086333.1 coordinate 73,188,248, forward strand.
TTTAAAAAAAGTCTTGGTTTGTAATTTATAAATATAACAATTTATAACGGTGTTTAGTAACAAACTAATTAATAAATTGAAATTCTAGTATACCATCTTTGTGCCCAAATAATGTTTTTTCTTAACATTTCAACGGCTTAATTTCAGTAACAGGGAAATTGTCACATATGTAAGAAAGAAACGTGAGTTGCTTAATTATTATGTGACATAACAATATTTGTTTTAAACAAATTGCGTACATCTATTTACTTTTAATCAAGAAGAAACACAAAGTTTGAAACAGGTCGTTACAGTTCATACATTTAACAAAAATTTTAAACAATTTCATAATCCATACATAAATATATGTTACATATTATACTAAGAATCTATTGCATTGTTAATCATTTTATATCATTACGGAAAATACAACAAAGAATAAAAAGTAAACCGACGCAAATTAAAAATCTGTTGACATTTTCCAGTCATACTTCGTACTAAGCTGTTATAGAGGTTTATAAATTAATTTTAATATTACGTATTACTCTCCGCTCAGCATACTATAAGTATAATAAAGCGAAATATATAACAAAATATCAAGCTTTAATTTAAAAATTTTAAATTTTGTTGTCAAATAAAATAATTATTACCAACTATTGTAAGTAGATTAAAAGTTTTTAAGAAACATTAAAATTTACAATAAAAAAATTTGGCAATATTTTTTTCAAACATTAAACACGATCTCTATTTGAAAGATGTCAAATGCTTTTTTTTTATGTTTTTACGTCGTGGATCATTTTATTATTAATTTTTGGTACGAAATCGGTAATATATTTATTTGTACTTATGTAGATATACATTTGTGGTGACCCACCAAAGCTTTTCAAAATGAATTAATTTGTAAACATTGAAGTCATCACTGTCACAAGTTAGTGACTTCAGTCCTCACGCCCTACCAGGACCATCGTCAATCAAGAGCGACAGAATCAAATGTAAATATTTAACTCATTAAAAACCGCATGAGAATTAACAGCTGCTCTGACACCAAAATAGTGTGAACCCCTAACATTTTAATGACTGATCATTTAATTTAAAATAAATAGCAGAAACAGAATCATTATTAAGGATGGGCAATTGTAATGAAAAGCAAGAAAAATCAGAGGTAAACTCAACTTGCATTTAACAAGCTGCCAAAATAGGTGAACAAATATTACACACTATAATATAAACAGGCAGAGAGCTGCTACAAAATAAACATCCAATTTTATGTTAATACTCAAAATAAAAGCGCTCAAATATACCACTTAAAATATGCATTTATCGCGCCCACGATTATACCAAAAGGGCTAAACAAAACTATTTAAAAGATGAATTTGCTTTTTAAGCTAATAACCATGATCATGACTGCAGCGTTAAATCCTCTTAAATATAAAATAACTTCCATTTAAAATTAACAATATATACTCACAAATTATATGCATTTCCTTGACATAAAAGGAAAAAGTTTATTAAATGTGCGAGGTGTAGAAATTAATTATAAGTAAACATTTTCATTTTCACTAAACTTTAGACATTTCCTTAAGCAACTTATCAAACAATGCCACAAAACTGGTGGCTTAGTTCAGCGTGAATAGTTCGCCGCGTAAAAGAAACATTTTCCGGGCGCAAGTCTTCTTTTAAAGCAAAGTTTTAAACGCTGAGCTAATTTTAAAATTAAAATAAAAATGGAACAAAGACCACTAACCTCTCCCGACGTGTTGAAACGAGCGTTTCAAGTAGCAAAAAAAAAAAAAAAAAGCCTAGACCTACCTGCAGTCTGATACGTCGACTCAGGCACTAGCGTGCGCGGAAAAGAACAGCCCACGCAGATTCACTGATCACGAACGGCTTAACCGGGGCTTTGCCAAGTCACTTCGACTGCACGGCGACTTCCTTCTGGCAGCAACAACGCATGACATCTGCCCGATGCCAGCTTCAAACGGATCCACTTCGGACGCGGTGCGGAAAAAAGTGCTGAACTCCAAGAGTAGCACTTCGAAACACTCCAACGAATGAATGCTTTCGTTATTCTGGCGTAACTAACACTCGCCATACCCCGAATTTTATTTGGACGTGCTTTGAAAGAATTTTCGCAGACTGCGTCGAGGGTACAAGACCCTAGCGACCGTCCGTGCCAGGGTCTCACAGCTGACGTCTCGAGTCACAGCGCGCTCTTCCTCTGTCCCAACCTACAGCGCGCACTTCCTCTGTCCCATCCGACAGCGCGCTCTTCCTCTGTCCCATCCGACAGCGCGCTCTAACCTCTGTCCCATCCGACAGCGCGCTCTTCCTCTGTCCCATCCGACAGCGCGCTCTAACCTCTGTCCCATCCGACAGCGCGCTCTAACCTCTGTCCCATTCGACAGCGCGCTCTAACCTCTGTCCTATCCGACAGCGCGCTCTAACCTCTGTCCCATCCGACTTCGCGCTCTTCCTCTGTCCCAACCGACAGCGCGCTCTTCCTCTGTCCCATCCGACAGCGCGCTCTAACCTCTGTCCCATCCGACAGCGCGCTCTAACCTCTGTCCCATCCGACAGCGCGCTCTAACCTCTGTCCCATTCGACAGCGCGCTCTAACCTCTGTCCCATCCGACTTCGCGCTCTTCCTCTGTCCCAACCGACAGCGCGCACTTCCTCTGTCCCATCCGACTTCGCGCTCTTCCTCTGTCCCATCCGACAGCGCGCTCTAACCTCTGTCCCATCCGACTTCGCGCTCTTCCTCTGTCCCAACCGACAGCGCGCACTTCCTCTGTCCCAACCGACAGCGCGCACTTCCTCTGTCCCATCCGACTTCGCGCTCTTCCTCTGTCCCATTCGACAGCGCGCTCTAACCTCTGTCCCATCCGACTTCGCGCTCTTCCTCTGTCCCAACCGACAGCGCGCACTTCCTCTGTCCCATCCGACTTCGCGCACTTCCTCTGTCCCATCCGACAGCGCGCTCTTCCTCTAACCCATCCGACTTCGCGCTCTTCCTCTGTCCCATCCGACAGCGCGCTCTAACCTCTGTCCCATCCGACAGCGCGCTCTAACCTCTGTCCCATTCGACAGCGCGCTCTAACCTCTGTCCCATCCGACTTCGCGCTCTTCCTCTGTCCCAACCGACAGCGCGCACTTCCTCTGTCCCATCCGACAGCGCGCTCTTCCTCTGTCCCATCCGACTTCGCGCTCTTCCTCTGTCCCATCCGACAGCGCGCTCTAACCTCTGTCCCATCCGACAGCGCGCTCTAACCTCTGTCCCATTCGACAGCGCGCTCTAACCTCTGTCCCATCCGACTTCGCGCTCTTCCTCTGTCCCAACCGACAGCGCGCACTTCCTCTGTCCCATCCGACAGCGCGCTCTTCCTCTGTCCCATCCGACTTCGCGCTCTTCCTCTGTCCCATCCGACAGCGTGCTTTTCCTCTGTCCCAACCGACAGCGCGCACTTCCTCTGTCCCAACCGACAGCGCGCTCTTCCTCTGTCCCATCCGACTTCGCGCTCTTCCTCTGTCCCAACCGACAGCGCGCACTTCCTCTGTCCCATCCGACAGCGCGCACTTCCTCTGTACCATCCGACTTCGCGCTCTTCCTCTGACCCAACCGACAGCACGCACTTCCTCTGTCCCATCCGACAGCGCGCACTTCCTCTGTCCCATCCGACAGCGCGCACTTCCTCTGTCCCATCCGACAGCGCGCACTTCCTCTGTCCCATCCGACTTCGAGCTCTTCCTCTGTCCCATCCGACAGCGCGCTCTTCCTCTGTCCCAACCGACAGCGCGCTCTTCCTCTGTCCCATCCGACTTCGCGCTCTTCCTCTGTCCCAACCGACAGCGCGCACTTCCTCTGTCCCATCCGACAGCGCGCACTTCCTCTGTCCCATCCGACAGCGCGCTCTTCCTCTGTCCCAACCGACAGCGCGCACTTCCTCTGTCCCATCCGACAGTGCGCTCTTCCTCTGTCCCATCCGAGAGCGCGCTCTTCCTCTGTCCCATTCTACAGCGCGCTCTTTCTCTGTCCCAACCGACAGCGCGCTCTTCCTCTGTCCCATCCGACAGCACGCTTTTCCTCTGTCCCATTCGACAGCACGCTCTTCCTCTGTTCCAACCGACAGCGCGCTCTTCCTCTGTCCCATCCGACAGCGCGCTCTTCCTCTGTCCCATTCGACAGCGCACTCTTCCTCTGTCCCAACCGACAGCGCGCACTTCCTCTGTCCCATCCGACAGCGCGCTCTTCTCTGTCCCATCCGACTTCGCGCTCTTCCTCTGTCCCATCCGAAAGCGCGCTCTTCCTCTGTCCCATCCGAAAGCGCGCTCTTCCTCTGTCCCAACCGACAGCGCGCTCTTCCTCTGTCCCATCCGACTTCGCGCTCTTCCTCTGTCCCAACCGACAGCGCGCACTTCCTCTGTCCCATCCGACAGCGTGCTCTTCTTCTGTCCCAACCGACAGCGCGCACTTCCTCTGTCCCATTTGACAGCGCGCTCTTCCTCTGTCCCAACCGACAGCGCGCACTTCCTCTGTCCCATCCGACAGCGCGCTCTTCTCTGTCCCATCCGACTTCGCGCTCTTCCTCTGTCCCATCCGACAGCGCGCACTTCCTCTGTCCCATCCGACAGCGCGCTCTTCCTCTGTCCCAACCGACAGCGCGCACTTCCTCTGTCCCATCCGACAGTGCGCTCTTCCTCTGTCCCATCCGACAGCACGCTTTTCCTCTGTCCCATTCGACAGCACGCTCTTCCTCTGTTCCAACCGACAGCGCGCTCTTCCTCTGTCCCATCCGACAGCGCGCTCTTCCTCTGTCCCAACCGACAGCGCGCTCTTCCTCTGTCCCATCCGACAGCGCGCTCTTCCTCTGTCCCATTCGACAGCACGCTCTTCCTCTGTCCCAACCGACAGCGCGCACTTCCTCTGTCCCATCCGACCGTGCGCTCTTCCTCTGTCACATCCGACAGCGCGCTCTTCCTCTGTCCCAACCGAGTGCGCGCTCTTCCTCTGTCTCATCCGACAGCGCGCTCTTCCTCTGTCCCATCTGACAGCGCGCTCTTCCTCTTTCCCAACCGACAGCGCGCACTTCCTCTGTCCCATCCGACAGCGCGCTCTTCCTCTGTCCCATCTGACAGCGCGCTCTTCCTCTTTCCCAACCGACAGCGCGCACTTCCTCTGTCCCATCCGACAGCGCGCTCTTCCTCTGTCCCATTCGACAGCTCGCTCTTCCTCTGTCCCATCTGACGGCGCGCTCTTCCTCTTTCTTAACCGACAGCGCGCACTTCCTCTGTCCCATCCGACAGCGCGCTCTTCCTTTGTCCCATCTGACAGCGCGCTCTTCCTCTTTCCCAACCGACAGCGCGCACTTCCTCTGTCCCATCCGACAGCGAGCTCTTCCTCTGTCCCATCTGACAGCGCGCTCTTCCTCTTTCCCAACCGACAGCGCGCACTTCCTCTGTCCCATCCGACAGCGCGCTCTTCCTCTGTCCCATCCGTCAGCGCACTCTTCCTCTGTCCCATTCGACAGCGCGCTCTTATTCTGCCCCATTCGATGTCTTTCCAGTCATGCTCAGAAACGAACAACACACTTTGTATTGTTTTTTCGCTCACACACGCAAACAAACACAAAATACGTTTTCAGCGTTCAAGCAGGGGAATAAAAAAAATATCACACAAAACTTTTAGAGCAATCATAAATGAATTGGTCGAAACTTAAACTTAATATATTTAGTTTCACAGTTTCCAGGCCATTCCACTCTCTTTACACACTTATTGAGCGAATTTTACCGTAACTATTAATAATACGTAAATAAAATAATAAAGGAAATAAGGTACCAAATAATTTCTTTAACGAAATAAAAATAAAATATATAGAAAATAAAATTTTAGCTCGGTAATATTATTATGACAAAAAAAAGTATTATAATTATTTCCGAAATACAAGACGGCTACAAAGTCTGAAGTGCCGCCGGCTGAGATCTTGCGTTTAAGCAACGCCTTGCTCGCTATATTATGCCCGGGCGAGAGAATTCAACCCCGCTCCCCTCAACATCCATCGTCCTCTCGCCTTGCCAACTACAATATGTATGCAAATACTTGTCGGCTCATCTCGCCGGAGGTGAAACAAGCTGTCCAGGAAGTATATTTCCTCCTCCTGGCGAACACTCGCTCTCATATTTTCTCCGGGCGCGAGGCACATCTTTCTTCCCCATCTTTACAGCGTGTTTCGCACTTTCTTTTTTTAAAATTTAAAATAAGAACTTGCCTTCTTTCTCCCGCCACGTCCTTGCACCTGCACGCATTTTCCCCCCTCCCTCGGGCTATTTCATGTTTTTTTTGTTAGTATAAAAAATTAAGTCCGAGTTGTTATCGTTGGACGCGAAACCGTAATGAGAATTTCGACCCGGCTAAACGAAGTGTAATCTTAAATACTCTTTTATACCTGTCCAATTTTTTTTTGTTGAATTTTTCATCTGAATTACCTGGCAGACGTATTAAAGCCTCTTTACTTTCAACTCCTTTAATTTTTTTTCCTCTTTAATACTTTGCCACATGTCTGTAAGATAATCACGGATTCACTTGAATATTAATCATAAATTATTTTATGATTCATAATTAAATACTTTTTGAAACCTTAAATTTTACCTTTGATACTATTGTCACAACTTATTATTATTTTTTAAAAATTTTTTTCTTAGTGCAACCAAGGCATAAACGTCTGCTCTTACATTGAACAATGTAATTATAAACAATATATAACAAGTAATAACTAGCAATGATACATGAAATAAAATAACCAATTACGAATAACAGCAATTACTGACAAAAATTCTATCAAAATACAGCAATGTTTAGTACTGATTTGGCTAATATGTTCGCTTGCAAGCTGTTGTAGTATTATTTCTTAGTGTTACTAAGCCACTCGTTGGGGAAGCTAAATTCTGTATACCTACTGATTAGATGGTGCCTATTTATGTAAAAAAAAATATACGATAGCGGAATTAAAAATACTAAATAATTAAGTTGCGTCGTTGATATCTAAATATCTTAGGTATAAATTTGAGCCTTTACGAGGAACAAAACAAAATGTCAACAATTCTGAAGTATCGGCTTTTATAACAAAATAATTTACTTAAGAACAACTGTTGAATGATAGCGCAAGTTTAAAACGCATTTATATAGTCTCAAAAAATTAACTTAATTATTTACTGAATGATACTTTAAACAGAGAAAAACATCTAAAATATATATTTTGTAAATTATAAAAATAAAACATTAAAATCCAAACACAAGCTATATATAAACAAATACACACTTCTATAGGACAATATAATTTGTATTAATAACTCTTATGCTAACAATTATACGGAATACATCAGTGCGTTTGATTTGAATACGATCACATAATATAAAGAGCTGTAATTTAATTACTACATACATGAACTGATTTTGGTATTGAAAAATTTTCAGGTAGAAACGACTTTATTTTTAATCTATTTTTACTGTAATCCTTCTAAACATTAATTTGGAAAAATGAATTTTTTTTTAAAAGAGAATTGTAGTAACAATATATAATTATGCTATACATAATATTTTAATAAAAAAAAAAAAATCACTTTTCTAGGTGTGGGTACGAATACATATCGAACGTGATGAAAGGCTAACATGAAGTAATCATTGTTGTTATTGTTATGACCTACGAAGCATAACGTGTGTTAAAACGCAAATGAAACGATGGGATTGCTAGTTACTGTTATAACGTCCATTCTGAACGCATCGTGTATATGGCACATTTATAACTGTGTAACTGCCTGTTTCTGTTGTCCAGTTATCACGTGCATAATTATGGCCGTATCGTTCATAACAGTGTGGTATGCTGAATAAATGTTACAAAAGATGGTCGTGCTGAAAAGCGAGGGAAAATGGTAAGCAGTGAAACAAAAAAAAAACAACAAACATAAGTAGCATTACATATAAAATACAAAGTATTGTACAGAACGAAGTTAATAGTTTTATTTTAATAGTTTGAACTTGTATCACTTTTTTTTACCAAAACTATTTTAATAATATTAACATGTCAATAATAAGAAAACTTGAAGAATTTTTAACATGGCCCACCAAGCACAAATATATCTTTATAACTGATACTAAAGGCAACAACCCCATTTTATTAATTAAGTTTAATAACTATAATCGTTAGTTAATTTTAAATAAAAATAAATAATACATCTTACCGTTTATAGCAATAAGATATTGGGTTGATATAAAATGTTTAGTATTTTTTAATTACTTCAATTCTAATACTTCAACAGAACTAATACAAAATTAGCACCATAAATTCATTTTACCAAATGGCCCTCCTAAACGAAAACATGAATCAATTTTTTTTTTATTTAATGTTATAAATAATACCAAGTATACAAGTTTTCTACCACCAAACGTAAAGTGCACAATTTTGTTTTAAAAATTTACTAAATACAAATCACTTATGCTTACTACCCTTCATGTTGGAGTTAATATTTAGAAAGATGTAATTTAAAGAGTGATATAATTACACATTAAAAAAATTGCAAAAACAGTCCAAGCTAAAAACAATAATTAGAAGATTATAACTACCCCAATTATATTTCACACCATGTGGTGATTAAATTACTCGTTACATTTTGAATATACAAAATGGCTGAGTCAAAAACGATGATTTATAAAAAATTACGTTGGAAAAACAGCATCCGTGTTTACGACATGTGTTACGAATAAGTTTATAGAAAGAAAGGAAAAAAAAAAAAAATGGAGTGAGCCCAAAAAAAAATTCTCGCTGGAGTTTCGGTAAAATTAACTTTCTGATTTAAGCTCGAGTTTTCTCTCCCCGCTGTACAGGCTTTTCTTCCTTTTTTTATTATTTCATTCGGAACAAAAAAGGGTAAAAAAAAATCTTTACCACGCTGAAGTTTCGAACCGGGGCTACAAATAAACATCAGGAAAATTTTGCCTTTCAAATGGAAGTGTCTTCGCCTCTCCTTGGGTTGGGTGGGGGTAGGGGAAGGAGGGTTTGTGGGAGGAGTGGGGTGGGGGGAGGCACCGCTGTGGACCTAGCTGTAAATCTGGATAATTGTTTCCAAATTTGGCGCCAGGCCAGCGCCGCCATTACGTGCGCGGCGCGACACGGGGAGGGCGTAAGTCGGCGCGAGGGACCGGGTTGAGGCGGCCAGCCTCTCGAGGATCCGAGGATCCGAGGATCCGAGGATCTTGGAGGGTCGGGAGTCGTAGCGCACGAGTCCGTGCCATTTGAGGTTGCGGAAAAGGTGGCGAGGCAAGAAATGGTTGAGGGTTTTTCGGGTGAGAAAGAGTAAGAGGGAGGAGAGAGATATTTTGGGATTTAAATGAGGACGCGACGCCCTCTGCGAACGAACAACGGGAGCGAAAGACGACGAAGAGGACCCCTCCCTCTCTCCTTAAGAAATATAACATCCACCCCTCCTTTTCCAGAGCCCTCTCTCCATTGGTAGTAGCCATTGTCGAAGAAGAGCATTGTTTCGTGATAGTTACTTAAATTGGATAAAAAAAATTAATTTAGTGTAAGCACCTATTATTTAAACGCAATCTCTGGAAACTTTTGGACATCGAAAACGTAAATATATAAACATGTATACACAGCACACAAAAAAATCTAAATTTTATTAACTGAGCACATGGAATTTTAAATACAATGAAACATTTTCTACAAAAATTTATAATGAGATGTGACAAAAAGATATATAATCTATGAAATGTTAATTATTGACAATAAGGAACTAAAAAAATGAATAAGTGGCTCCCTTTCAAAATTTCACAAAATTTTTTATCGAATTATAAATTTTCGTTTAACGTTTACTTAGTCTCATATTGTTTTTCAAGCGTTGATGGAAATAATTTTAGCTGAACCAGGAATAAACGGTGGAGTTTAAAGAATAAAGGTTCAAAAATGGATAGATGAAAATAATGGGCGAGATTTTATGAAGTTAAAGAAAGGATCCAAAAGCGAAGACATTAGAATGAAAAGGAAGAACTATTGCAATTCGCGGAAAGAGATTATTACTAATTTTTTTTGCAAACAATGGAAATGAGCCTAATGTAGTGTCCGATCCACACACAATCGAAGTGAGCTCGTAGTTCCTTGTGACTGAAATAGTTTTACTCCAGACTGGATCCAAATGTACGGCCAAGTTCAACCTTGATCAGAAACGGAAAGCTGGCACTGTTTGGTGACAACATGAACAGCAATGGGAGTGCATCAAGTGTTATCGATCACTCTCCACTCACGTTTCATTCAGAGTTTCCATAATCTCACTTCCTTCCGCTTCATTGAACTTATATGCATATCAAAAAATTAAAAAAACTACACATATTTAAGTTTTGTTTCAAACATTTAGCAGGTCGGTTTAATCCTTCACGTCTGACAAAGTGGCTAACGGCCGATTGAAATCATTTGCAGGAAAAATCATATTTCAGATAATATTAAATAAACTGGTTGCCTCGTGCTAGGAGACTAAACAAATGAAAGATTCCAAAGTTGCACTTGAAGTTTGTCTTAAACCTCAATCCTAAGTAAAATGTTTGAGTAAGCTAATCTCGAGACAAAAACCAGTTTTCACGTGGTCTCCAAACTCTGTTAAACTGCAACACGTTGCCACGTAATATGAAAATATATTATATAAAAAACCTGTATTTTCCAACTTTTTAATTTATGCATATAACTGTGCAAAAAGTTTTATTTTTGTGTTAATATCTGCATATACCAAGTGAAGAAATTATTTATTAAAAACCTGTCATATTTTCATACATCATAAACGATTCAACACCATTTCTTACCAATGATCTTTATGTATAATAGCGGGTGAGTAGAATTGTTTTAATTTTTCTTTCCAATGATAAAAACCACTGCTGTTTTTTAAGGTCTTAATTGGTTCTTAGTTTTGTTAAAAGCTACTTTGAAAAGTTCATTGGATCGCGTAACAACTTTTGTATGTTTAAGTGATGCATGATTCCGTATGATTTAGTCATTTATCTGTGTCCCTTCACATATTGAGTGAATTAAGCCGTTGTGAGACGCCTTGTATATTAACTCACGTTTGTTAGAAAGAAATAAAAATAAATATATATATATATAACACTAGAGTGATTTCTTACTCACTTCTTACGACGAGTAATAAAATCCAATAATTTAACTAACTACTAACAAATAGGAATGAATAGTGAAAAAAAATAATTTGTAGTCTGTTTACCTATTTATAGTGTTTATCTTCTATTACTGGAAACAATGCGGTAAATGTCTACACCTAAGAACAAAACAAGCTTATGTTACAAATAATATTATTTCCAGGGCAGTAAAATCATCGATCCTTCAGTGAAACTATAAATATTTATGGCCAGAAGAAAACATTATTTTGATGAATATCTTTCAAATGGGGGATATTTTCCAACAGATACGGGTGCGTAACATTGTAACTGGCCTTACCATTCCTTGAAAGAATGCTTCAAAATCAGGCTATTATGACTCTAGCTTACTGTTTTAGAAAAAGGTTTTTGCGTAAGTGACAAGGTTATAGTTGGAAAAAAAGACAATTATTCAAGGCACAATCTGGAACTAAAAAAAAAAAAAAAAAAATCACGAAATTTGAACTAAGGCTCCTTTGACTTTGAGGTACAAAATTTTTTTCTGGATGAAAAACTGCACGCAACAAACCACCCCACAGCAAAGTCTCTGCGTTTCGACGAGGAAACGACCGGAGAATCCCCGGTTGCGTCAAAAACACTGAAACAACTCAGACGTAAGGAATTTCATCTCCAGCGGGGCATCCAGCCCAATTACTGTCTGCTCTTATCCTCCACGAACCCCGTGGTAAGATTGATAACATGAGCGCTGAAAGCCCTTTGGAAGGCTGTGCGAGTGGCGGACACGAGGAGAGGTATAATTCGCTTCCTTGTAAACATTTCTCTTTGTCCGCTTCCCACCCTCATTTCCTTCAGGGCTATCTATTAGCTCCTGCGACCAGCCTATCTCCAGGGTGAATCGCAACCTGTGGCTTAAGAAAAAAACAAGCTTCTTTGCCCTCCCGCAAATAAACAAGGACTGTGCTGCGAAAAAAAAATAAGGGCCGGCAAGAAAAATTACCTGAGCTGCAGGGGAAACAACAGCTGAAGAACTTGGAGCCGAACCTACGTTGAAATACACATGTCGGAGGGAATTTTCCTGTCCATTTATTTTCCGGTTCGTTTTTCCTCACGCAGCTTCTTTAGGGGTTTTCGCTTTTTTTTTGTTGTTGTTGTTTTGTATGAGCACCCCCGCATGAACCTTACGTTCTTTGTTTCCTTTCTTATTTACTTTTCAAAACAAACAGGCGTATGTTGTGTGCGTGAAGAACGAGCCTAAATGTTTGATTAGAACTCTCTTGAGTAGCCACCCGAAAATAAAAATTAATTAAGATAAACTCGCGTCAACGAACACAAACCTTTAAAAAAAATTAAATCTTGCTTAATTAAAACCACCCTGACAACGAAAAAATAATAAGTGGAAAAAAAAGAGGCTATTACATTTGTTGAGTCATGGCATCCATGCTGTTCGAAATGTTTGTTATTTGTTACAGCTATTGGCTGGTGAATTCATAGTCCTTTATTTGATTCCTGAGCGGGACATGTATTTTTCTCTCATAGAAAGTTTTTCCTTCCAGGGTTTACGTCTTACATTACTGTGGAAGGCAAGGACAAACAATACAGGTTAATCTCGCCTAGTACAATTTAGTAACGCTAAGGCCATGCTCCAATGAAGATAGTGGGTATTTCATACCAACCTACGGACTAAGAAACTAATCACAATACTCATAAAACTGTATAAATTCTTGTTTTGCATACGATGGACAAAATAAATTAAATATATAATATAATTTAACTATAAATCTGTTCTCTCACGCATATCTCTTACCTTTAAAAAGGAAAAAAAGGTTCTGAGAGGTGACACTAAGGCTCATTGGTTAGATCAATAACCTGCTACCATTGCAAGCTTATAGTTCACTCCAGGCAGGCAAAGAAGCGTTGCTCTCACATATATATTCCGGAACTGTTTAATTCTAAAGCTTAAGTTCATTTTGCTCTCACGGAATGACAAGTTAGTAAAATTCCTCACTTTAATAGATTATTACCCGCCCAAAGGATTGAAATTCCATTCGATACATTAAACATAACTTTTTTTAAAGATTTAACTCAGTTTTTGAAGAAAATTATAAACATATAACTTTATCCATGACACATAATATTCCTTAAATGTCATATAAAAACCCAACATTAAAAAAAATCATTTTATACCCTTTTATATATATTTTGTTACACATATGTGAAATTGTTACAAAAGCTGCAGTTAAACTTAGAATATTTCTTGAAAAATAAATTATCCATTTTTAACCACAAACTATCACCAAACAACTGAAAGATATTCTTTTATAAAATTTTCAATGATCGTACCACAATGAAATCATTAGGTAGCTGGGAAAACGTAGTTTATATTCAGCATATCTCTTCAATTTATATAATTTTAAATTAAATTTAATCTTTGCTAGTTTTGTTCCAGGAAACAGTCAAGACAAAAACAAGCAAGTTTGTTTACAATATAATATTTCTTTATCTTCGTTTCCCAATAAAAAATAATGTTTATTTGACTGTGTTATCAAAACGTGCAACAGCCATTATGCATACAAATTCAAAAGTAAAAAAATAATGATTTGTGTCAGTGATAAGTTAAAATTAATTTATCGCTCGTTTAAAATGTTGTTAGTATTTATAGTGAATCTTTATAAAACCCTTTTTGAAAACAGCGTTTCTTTAAGTCTAAGGTTACCGTGGACTTCTGCTCTGACGAAAATTATTTGTTTTTCAGAACATGGTGGTCTCAGTGCAGGCGTGTTCCGATATCAGTTTGATCCAGTGAAGATGGAACCCATATATGAGGTCCTTGAAACTCAGGTATTAAAGTATTTTTTAATGAGCAGTGAAAAAAATTGTTAACGGACTGTTGTCTGCAAGAGACGATTAAGGTGAGTATCACATGACTTTATATCCAACTTCTGCCGAGAAAGATCTCTGTTGTAATAATTATTTTCTTGCAGTTCCCACAGAATTGTTTTCAATTGCAAGACTAATTAATTGTTGTACATCAATCGTTCCAATGAATTGATAACCTACAACAATCAAACTTGTTTGAACACCAACTAGATTTGATGTGTTTATACGTGATTTGCAGATGTGGTTGCAGGTGGTGAAAACACATCCATTTCTTTCACGTGGTTTGGTTGTTCCAAAGGAAATCGCCAAAAAATTTTTTTTTGAGCGAACACGTATTCAAGCGGTAAATAAATAGTGGGAACACGCATGCAACGTGATCCTAGTCTTAAGCGGTAAATAAATTGCCATTAAATATTATACCCAAATGCATGTTTAAGTCATTTCTCTCTCGACTTTACAACTAAGTCAATCCCGGAACCACTTTTGGATCACCAGATGTTAATGTAGCTGGACCAGCACTTCAGTATTATCTTTGAAATATTTTTGCAATGGGAGTGCATGCCTTGATGTAAAATTTTGGACATACGCCATTGCTAAGCACATGTATGTCTGTAGAAGAAAACTACAAAAAACACAAATGACAAAAACACAAATTAGGCAAAAAATTGCTTTTGTCAGGATATAAAGACCACATAATATTCCATAACAGGAATATGGTCAACAAACAACGTTCTGTTAGTCCATTTTTCTTTGTTTTTCTTTGTTTGTTGACCATATTACTGTTATGGAATATTATGTGGTGTTTATATACTGACAACAGCAATTTTTTGCCTAATTTGTGTTTTTGTCATTTGTGTTTTTTGTAGTTTTCTTCTACAGACATACATGTGCTTAGCAATGGCGTATGTCCAAAAGTTACAAGCCGCGCTTCAGTGTTTGACGGGAGACCCACCGGACCCACAAAGCCGTGCCGAGACTGCACTCCGCCTCGCAAAGGGCTTAACGCCGCGCTAAGGTCTCCAGTTGGCCGAGATGAAGCCAGGGTGACGTGACGTCACGGCGAGCCGGCTTCAAACGGACTCAGCACGCGAGCGCCAATCTGGCATAATGCCCCGTTCCCTCGGATGATGGCGCTACGGATTCATCAGCTTGGTTCGGTGTCACCGGGAAGATTGTAGCGCGCCTGCGAGCTACGTTGTGGAAATGGATTACGAATAAGCATCCATAGAGTGTCCGTTTACAGCGCACCTAATTTCTATCTTAGAAGGACGTATTTCTAATATATTTATCAGTGAGCCCAAGTCTAAAGTGGAAGAATAGAAAGCAAAAAAAAAATTGTTTTCAACAATTTCCTTATTAGTTTATTTTCCAAATTTTCCCTTCGCTAGTACAAAAGTCTCCCATTCATTAAAGTATGTGAAAATAATACTGACTGGCCACTAAAATATTTTTTTCCGTGTGAAACTATGAACGGAGTGACTATAACTGTAAAAAAAAATTTCATTTATCATGAGTTTATAGTTTTTTTCTGATGTGCTAATATTTGATCTATGTATTACTGAAGGAAATTTTCAATATCATAGTTTTAAAATTTACTATCGCTCAAAAAGTATTACAAATATTTTGGCGTCCATCACCTCCTATTATGTTTCTCTCCCCACCTCTCTTAAAACTCCACAATCAAAAAATAAACAGATCCTAGGTTTTATCGTGGTTTTATACTCACAAAGTTCGTGTAGATATTCTCGAACTAAGAATAAAATAATTTTGATAGTTCATAACATAAAATAATTTCTAGACCTATGTTTATAGGGTTAGTAAATAAATATTTTTATTTATTTAAAACATACATTATTCGCACATAAATAAAACATTAAATTATTTGACATTAATAGTAAATTATTAGTCATATTTATATATTTTGCTTTTATACTGGCAAGAATTAAATCCTCATTTTAATTTGAGTTTAGAGTGGCTTAATTAAATTTTCAAAATGTTTGTTAGTTTCTGACGTTCATACTACGGAATTTTTAATTGTTTCGTTAGATGAACCGAATTCCCTGCCTTATTTCCCCAATATTTTTTAAATTCATTTGATGTATCTACTGCGTCATTCATTGACCTGAGACACATTTTTTGAATGGAATATTATTGTTTTCACTTTTATTTTAACTATGTGCATTAAAATTTAATTAAATACTCTCTAAGGTGGTAATGAAGTAATCCATGTGTTTGAAAGGAGGAGACTGAGAAATGAAAGCCCTGATGCAGACATGCATGTGTATTATCCCATTCTATCGCACACCAAGCCTTCTTGTTTGGAGAAAATGTACTTTCCTAAACAGCACAGTGTTATATATAGATCTACCTAACCGGCACAGATATCGATAGATTATTGGAAATATACTATATATATCGTTGCCAAAGTGACAATAAGTAAAATATTTCTACGGGAGGAAATAGTTGCTGATGCCAGACAGAATATTTGAATGAGCAGCTCATTCTGTTTGGCCAGACCTTCTACCAATCATGGCTGTGAATGCCTTTGCACGATTGCTCTGCCAGATCACCAGGCATTCAGCACCGTAAAAAATTTTTGTACCTTTACAAGGACAGTTTTTTAAAAAAAACTCAGTTGCCAACGATATCACTTGTGAAATTGCAAGGCAGAACTTTGACCACTAGCATTTCTACAAAGCTCTGCCTTGCAGTTTTACAAATGACTAGCTGCAGGACCCGACGTTGCCCGGGCTTAACACAGGGTCATATATTGTCCGCGAGTTAAAGCAAAATGGATAGCGCTATATGACAGCGTGTTGGACATAGTGAAATGACACAAAACATGTTTGTATGTCTATAACCTATGATTCTCTGTTTACCCATGGCGATCAGTTGAACGGTTTAGACGTTGATGCGCTGCAGCGCCATCTAGCGGCGAGTTACAAAAAAATTGGATAGCATAAAAGCCTTCTCCAAGAAAATAAAACATTTCGATGTTCCAAATTTCATGTCGATCCGTCAAACGGTGTGGAAGTTTATCAACGATATATATACCAATATCGTTATATATATATATATATATATATATATATATATAACGTTTTATGTATATAATGTTTTATATATATAATGTTTTATGTGTTATATATATATATATATGATATAGTAACTGGGTTTCGAAGCTTTTTCCTGGTAAAATATACAAACAATATTTTTCTGTGAGTGGTCAAACGCCTTCTTTCAAGCTAGTTGCAATAAGGTATGTCGTAACATCGGGTACATTATTTCAGATAATTACTTTCAAACCCAAACGCCAAAGAAATAATTGGCAGTGTGTTCCAGGAACCTGAAATCACTTACACAGTCCTTTTCACTCAATCCCCACTGCACTGCGCAACTTTTGGAAGACATCCTGGATTTTCGGGTCATCGCCTCTCCTTAACCTCTTTCCCCCCTCATCAATAACCTTCCCCCCCCCTTACTCCAACTTACTTTGTTTTCCCTTGATTCCTTCCCCTACCACCCTTTCCCAAAGATTCGCGCATGCGCGCTTGCGTAATTTTCTGCTATAAAGTCTTGGTGCGTAACTGCTAAACCCCCACCCCCCCGCATGGTAGACTTTTCTGCATTGACAAATTCTTCATCCATACCACCCTCTGTATCCTGTATTCTCCTACACTTAAATGCATGCATCCCGCATGACAGTGGCTAGGGTTTCCCCTGTGTCTGTGAAGGTTTTACCCTGGTACAACCTAGCTAGTTATTGTCTAGCGTTAATAGCGAGGGGAGTTAGTCATGGCAGCAATCCCTGCCATGACTGACCAATCCATGCACGTATCACACGTGCGTGGCTGATCCCAGCATGACCAGGCGAATAGGCATCAACCTGAGACGCACCTTAGGTCCCTCCCCTAACCCGGATCCTTCGAAAATTCACCAAGATTTCAGTTATTGTGGGAAATAAGAAAATTTCCGCGACCTAAATTTGGGCCGTCTTTAACCAGTTCTTGGCTTAATACATCGGCGAGTGTCCCACCGAGGCTTGGGGTGCGTCACAGAGAAGTAACTTTTAATGTTGTGTAGTGGTCGCATCTTTACCACGTGAGTTAAACTTAGTCCTATTTTTCTTTAAAATTTAGTTTTCGCGGCCTCTGTCGCGAGTTTGGCTGCGTGCTGTTGTTTGGATTCCCGATCTCTTCCTGAAGGCATTCAGGAAACTTTGAATATTTCGTAGAAATATTTCTTCTCATGCTCGCCATCCACTTTCAAATTTGTATCGAGTATTTAAAGTTGACGCAAATCTTCAGAAAGACTTTTTTGTGATTCTTCACCTTGAATACTCGGGTGTACTGTATATATATATATATATATATATATATATATTTATATATTTACATCCTTTAATTGTCAACTTTAAAGAGTTGCGTTCTACTTAATAATATTTCTTTGTTTTCCTTGTAATTTATGAGTTAATTTTCGATGTGTATATCTACCCTAAAGTGTTATTTGATAATTTTGCCGTTTGAGCATTACATATTAGTTTTTTTTTTGTGCGTGTGTTAGGTTTTGTACATACTTTTTATAGCTGTTGTGTCTATCTTGCTGTTTTATGGTCTGACGGGAAAACTTATCTAATCATTTTGTTTTTGCCCTTACTTTATTAAATATCTGGCCTAGTAATATTTTTGAGCGGTTAAATATATAATAAAAGTTTAACTTGTTGTCCTTCGGTAACTTTTAGGTGGCCAAAATCTCTAAGCTGTAGGGAAAAAGGTATAAGTAAAATATTTGACTTCCTCTGTTTTTCCCAAATGGGATTGGAAAATTATGACCTATTAATAAACAAAGCTACGCGTAAAAATTGTCTGCTGTTGCCATTTAGTTATAATAACACAGGGCACTTCCAGATAGCAGAGTGTTAACATTATCGTAATGTTTGCCAATTTAGTGACTTATAATAATTTTTTTATCAGCCTAAGTTTATACTCACATCAGTGATGACCTGATGATATTGAAACCTAAAAAAAAGACAAAAAAGTATTTTAAAGGAATTTATTTGGTGTGTTTCGGAATCGGAGGAAGAAGTGTAGGATGGACCAACGGAATGTTTCACAGAAGAAAACCGTGGAAGAAAATTTTAAATTTTGGCTCGAGGGTCACGTAGGAACGCGGAGGTGCAAAGTCACGTCCTCGGCTAACTACGCCGTTAGCCGTATCACTTTAACCGTCCTCAGTCGTATCACTTAAACCGTCCCAGGTGGTCACGTGCGGACTCTTACATTTGTCCTCAGGTAAGTTAAAAAGTTATTTCAATTAATTAGCTGCGTACCCATGCAGCAGCAGAATAAAGAAACAATCACTTTGGCAATTCGAAATTTTCGGTTGCGGCTGGTCGTATGGGCGCGAAGTATGGCTAGCTAACATGAAAGCTTAAGGGGCCCGCCTCGTCAGGGGTGTATGTGTGTTAGTGAGGCGGGATGATAAGTGCGACGCTAGCTGGTGCTTCTACCGTGGTGTCTCCTCTGGACTAGCGCGCAGTCTTCTCGTCGTCACATGATAACTATGAAATTTGAGCGGTGATGTAACATTATATGGCTGAGAATTGAAGATAAATGTGTAATGCAAGTCCCTTAAGTGCTTTAAAGAATCTGTACCGGTTGTTTTACGCCTAAACATTACTCTGAAAACATGCGTTTAGGCCATTTTAACTCTTATAAAAATACAGTTTAAAAACTTAATCCAAAATCAAAAGTACTTTTCGGCCCTCAGCGAACCCTTAAATGCTTTTCGTAAACAGACCCCACTCGGATATCTTGAGTAGTTTTGAAATCGCGTTGTTTTTCCTGAAGCTCTGCTCACCGTATGTGTGTCCGGGTAGGTGGAGCCCTTAAAACGGTAAACTTATAAATAACGCTTATATTATGTCAAAACACCTATATTTCTGATGTGTAACATCTTAGGTCTCGGTGTACGTAATTTGTTATGAGTAATTTCGTGAATGGAACGGAATTCGCATCAAACGGATATGTGTACCTACGGTGCTAGCGTCTGTGGTGTCAGAGCGCAACATCAATGCATTCCGACGTCCACTACGAAGTCAGATGCAGTCCGGCGTACGTTTTGAGGGATTCTAGGTTCGATTCCAAGGCAAGTTAAAGGAATACATTTTTAAGTGAAAAATTGGTCACAAAAAAATCAAAGTCTATGAAACTGTCAAAATGTCAATTAAACTTGTAAAATAATGTCAGTAATGAATAATAAATTTGGAAAGGGATGGCTCGTTGTTAAATATAACCTCATCAATGAAACTAAACATTCGTAATAGCTCATAGCTTCATAAGATAAAGGTGCAGGTTTCGATTCCTGGCTAGGGAGAAGGGAAAATTCGCTTTAAAAAAATATCTTTTCTGTTCCAGTTTAAGGTGTCGTGTTTACTCACTCACTTTCACACAACGAAAGACAATGCCAAACCACTGCAGAATATGGTACAAAGAAAAATAACATATTCAGCGGTTTTCAAATGTGTTAAATACAAAGTATCAGAAAATTATCTTCAACATAGCTCAAAGACTTACTTCGAATTTCTACACATAGTTCCCATCTTCGAAAAACTTTTAATCCCACCTAAATTCCCGGCCAATTTTTTGGATGATAGTGTATTCATATATATATATATATATATATATATATATATATATATATATATATATATATATTGGATGCTGGTTTGTATGACGTCGATAAACTCCAACAATCATTTGACTGATCACCATGAAAGTTGGCACATCGAAGTGTATTTCCATAAGTTTTATGCTAGCCTTTTTTTTTGTAACTCGCCGCTAGATGGCGCTGCAGCGTATCAACTTCTAAACCGTTCAACTGATCGCCATGGGTAAACAGAAAATCATAAGTCGTGGACATACAAAACAATTGTGTCATTCCTCTATGTCCACAACGCTATCCACGTTGCTTTAACTCGCGGACAATATATCACCCGGGCAACGCCGGGTACTGCAGCTAGTATATTATAAACGAGAAACGTGTTCCCTGTGAAATGTTCCTTAAATGATTCCTGCAAGATTGACACAATAATTTTATGGACATGCGTAGTTCTGTTTTTCACTGTATGTCACAGAGAAACAACAAGAAAGACCATAAAGATGAATACACAAGCACAAAGAAAACCAAGCTAAAATATGCCAATGTAAAATGTATGGATACACAGACAGTGCAGAGAATTCTGTGGAAGGAATTAGTAAGAAGAAGAAAAATATCACGACATAGATGAGCACAGTAGACTGAAAAGGCGAGACAGTTGTAGATAAGAATAAACGAAAATAAAAGAAAACACGACGTTGGTAAACACAGTGACAAATAGACGAACAGGTCATTTTTTGTCTTTATTTACAATTCTTGTTGCAAATATGTAATCCTTGTCAACCGTGCCCGTCTGTGCTGTAATATATTTTTTTGTGACTTATTCCATCTTCGGAATTATCTGTGCTGTCTAGGTTTTTAACTGTATGACATTGGCAAGTTTTGGCTTATTTTCTGTGTGTTTCCACAGTCGACTATTTTTTTCAGTTTCTGAAGTTTCTTATGACTCAAAGTGTACGAGGGAAAACCCCCTCCCTCCCCCCCCCAAAAAAAAAATCTGAACCCTTAAGTGCGAATCATGCACTTGTAACCAGTTTTCGCTGCTAGGAAGCTGAGTCTGCCAAGCGGCGTCATCTAAAAACGACGGACGCGAATGTGGTTTCTCTAACTTTTTTTTTTTTGCGTCTGTGTCTCTAGTGCATTCGTGACATGAAAAAAATAATAGTTGATTATCACGGACGACGTACGGCTGTAAAGTTTACACTGAGTTATTTCAGAGTAAAAAAAAAAGTAATCGTGTCACGAGTGCACTAAAGACACACACACACACAGAACGGCGAGAGAAACAACACTCGTCGTTTTCGGGTGACTCCCCTTAGAACGCTGACTCAGGGGAGGTCCTTCAACAGCTCCCTAGCGGCAAAAACTGGTGCTACAAGTATATAACTAGTGCTACATTACGGTTCCGGTTATTTTTTGGGTATTCTCTCGTAACCATCCATTACGTATTTCTGAAGAAAAAAATTAATCAGAGCTATACCTATAAATAGGTAAAACATATTCAGTATTTTTTTTTCACGTGACAACGTCTAATAAATCGACGAACGCCGGCTGCACACCTGAATAAGTGTACCATTAATCACATTGACCCGTTACGATGTGTCCCGTTACGCTCATTGTACGCTTGCGCCGCATATATCTCTCTTCCACGCGATTGGAACAACCATCGATTTGACTTTTTCAATGCACATTAAACTTGAAAGACTCCCATTCGTTTCCTACTTTCCCTATCATCGTCCTATCCTTAACAGAATAGCACAGATTGGAAGAAGCTAAATAGCGAATATGTATAAAAGTAATAGTTAAAATAATATCTTCGTTAAAGTAATAAACATATTTGAATTAATGAGTGCAAATAAAAGTTAATTTATTAATTAAATTGTAGATTTCATTTCACTCCTTCTTTGTATCCATACAAAATAGTGATAATTCAATAAAAATTATTCAATTCTATTCATAAAAGTATACAATCTTTTCTTCAATGTTTTGTTATGACGTTGTCACGTTAAACTATCGTCCGTAAACCGACTTTACAGACAACCATTTTTTTTATTTTGGGTTCAGCGTGATCGTCGGGAGGATCATTTGATTTTTCACGTCACGGTCAGAAAGAAGAATCTCCGTGTCTTCCGGGGCGAAGAGATCTTTAATCAACGCCGCTCCTCCCGTTAAACCTTAACGATGGCTTTCCCGCGCGTCCTGACGATCCGCTGTCGATCTCCGTCAACGTGCCCCAGTGACGTGTCGAAGGGGTGGGTGGGGCGTGGGAAGGAAGAAGGGTGGTGGGAAGGAAGAAGAGGGAGGGATGGGAGGAAACAGCGCCTCATCTTGTTTCCCGGTGCAACCAGTCACCCAGCCTTACTGGAACGATGCTGTGCTATTAGTTTCTCTCACGACAGGGACGTGTGTCCACATTCGATTTAACACAATTTTTTTTTTTGGTCTTTCGCCATTGCAGTTTTCCACTGTTTGTCATGGAAGAAATTTAAAAATTGCAAAACACAAAAAATTAACATTAGAAAAACCCACTGAGAATAAATCTAAACAGCCATCTGTGTTCGTACGTACTCTTAATTTTTAATGACTAAATTATTTTCAAGAAATATCTTGTGCTGTCTAATGAAGTGTAGGACAACCACTTTGGACAACATTCTGCACGACTTCGTACCACCTGACTAGAATAACCTGCGTTTGATCACTGCTCTATGTGTTTAGCACATGTGTTATTATACACAAATTTATGTGTTCACAGTCTTCTATGTATTTTAATAATATTACCCCTCTAGTGTAGTTGCTCTGTGTATAAGAATAAACTATTATTTATTTAAATGTTAATCTTATCCTTAGTATTAATTATCACGGTAACTACAACAAGAATATTAAATATGAACTTTTTGTTGGGTATTATGGTTTGAAACATACGATCCTAAGCAATAGGAAAACCACATGACACAAGAAATATATACACAGTACATAACATGTAACTAATAAAATACATATTAATTATCACATCACATTAATATTATGAATCTGAAAGTTTGTGTGGATGTTACTTAATGATGCCGGAACCGCTGAACGAATTTGTGTGATAGTTGCCAAAAAGCAAGCTCATAAGTCATCAAGCTCTGGAGTAACACGTAGGCCACATATTAATGATAAATTCCTCCCTAATCGATTGAAAAAGGGGTAAATTCACTTTTATAACAGAAAATCATAGGTCATAGACTTACAAACAATGAGTGTGTGTCATTTATCTATGTCCGCCACTCGGTCATATAGTAAGGTCTAACAATTTCCTATCCTTCTCCTTGGTGAGACCAGCCCGCTTAGTGGAGCTCGCAGCGGCTAGCGAACTAACGGTGCAAGTAAATGTTTCGTTTTTAACTTCGTAAATAGATGACGTGCCCTTGAAATTTAAACGCGCTATCGTTTGGTGCATTAAAACGTGATTGCCTAGCATATTATGTAGCGTTTTGATCTAACCCGTTTTCACAAACTAAACACCTTTAACCAGAAAAAATTAGGGTTACTGCAGGATAGTATTGTCACTAAACTCCGTAACAAAATAGACCAGAATATGTATCTAAAACTAGATGTTGCTGAAAATCCTTAAAACAGCAGTTAATTTAATTTACGAGTCAACCTGAGGTGCTGTTAAGTTTTATTCGAGAGATGGCACTGGCCTACTTTTCCAAGATATCGATTATTTTCTTTTCGAATTTCTTGTGTTATATCTTTCTCTAAGATTTGACTTTGCGCGTGTTATGTAATAAGCTAATTTTGTCATTTATCTGTTTGTTTGTCACTTACAGGTAAACTTTACTAGTGAATTCAGTTTATTTTTATCTTGACTCTTTAAAAGTCTTTTTACCCGTGGTTAAGGTCTTCGGTCTCATACAGTAACAGTGTGTGAGAAATAACTTCTAATAAAGCGGTATTAGTTGAAATTTTTTGAACGTTATTTATAGTTCTATCTTAGAAACAGTAATACATGCAATAGTAAATCTTAGTGTGATTATAGTCCAAACTCTAAAGAACAAAAACAAATTACAAAATTTGGCCAAGTGCGAGTCGGACTCGAGCTAAGCGTTGCATAGTTTGTGTTACGGAACCCTTGGTGCGTGAGTCCTACTCGCACTGGACCGGTTTTTTAAGTTAAATTAAACTGTTAAACCATGAGTGAAACCGTGAGGCGAAGCTAGTATAAACATGAAACTCTCCGTAATGTTTTCTGATCATATTACATGTAAAAGATGTAAAACACATAAAGAATATCGCAATATAATTTTAGGGTGGACATGTATGCGATAAAATGCTCTGTTAACTTAAATATTACTTAGGTAAAAATGGCACAAATATATTATGTATTTTCATTGTTATTAATCTCTGAGAGTATTCATAATATTTTACATCAGTTTATATTCTCCATAAACATATTATTGCTGTCTGTAGAAGTATTAGAGTCTTTCTCTCCAAGACATAAAAGATCTACCTTTTATATTTTCAGAAAAAAAAGTAATATATTGTATAGTGATGGTGAGAACAGTATCAAACTTTCTGTTACAAAACTCACAATAAATCCAAAATAGCTTACCAGAAACACAGTTGCAAATTTTGAACACATAGTTTAAAACTTGTATAATAATTTCCTACGTGTCGTAAGACAAGGACTTATTATCACAAAACATTAGCGACTCGTTCATGTAATTCCTCTTGTAGGGAACTATAGAAATATTCAACATATCGTTGATAGTATGTTTAAATTTACAATGTTAAAATACACCAGTCTTACGTTTTAGCCTGTCAGCCTCTATTCTGGTTTTCAATCTTCACCTCCTTGTTCATATTAATTTACATCTTTTACAACTTAACAATTATAAACAGATTTAACTTGCATTTAAACTTGGTGAAATTAAGGGCCACATCCATTTGATGTGCAAATATTAACTATGTCATTAAAGCATTACGAAATTATACAGAAATATAGAGAAAATGGTCAACTTAGCCACAAAATAATAAATATCACAATATCCATTCATCTACAACTCTGAGTTGAACTTCAATTAATAATCCAAAACGTAAGCATACATTGAGTATATATACTTGGATATCGGAATTATGATCCGCGATTTTCGTCTCACCTTGACTCACTGTGAATACATCTCCTTTCAGTAAACGCAAATTTATACCTTCCTTGTTATTATATTGTTCGACTTCTTTTTCGGTCAGGTAGATCGTCAGTCACCTAAGTGCTCGGCGGACCATCTGCCTGACTTCACATCACTTCTAGGGCAGTTTCCTCGCTGGTTAGTTTTCCCGTCAGCGCCGGCGCCTGGCCTGACTTCACATCGCTTATAGGGCAGTTTCCTCGCTGTTTAGTTTTCCCGTCAGCACCGGCGCCTGGCCTGACTTCACATCGCTTCTAGGGCAGTTTCCTCGCTGGTTAGTTTTCCCGTCAGCGCCGGCGCCTGGCCTGACTTCACATCGCTTCTAGGGTAGTTTCCTCGCTGGTTAGTTTTCCCGTTAGCGCCGGCGCCTGGCCTGACTTCACATCGCTTCTAGGGCAGTTTCCTCGCTGGTTAGTTTTCCCGTCAGCCCCGGCACCGGACCTGACTTCACATGGCTTCCAGGGCAGTTTCCTAGCTGGTTAGTTTTCCCGTCAGCGCCGGCGCCTGAACTGACTTCACATCGTATCTAGGGCAGTTTCCTCGCTGGTTAGTTTTCCCGTCAGCGCCGGCGCCTGGCCTGACTTCACATCGCTTCTAGGGTAGTTTCCTCGCTGGTTAGTTTTCCCGTCAGCGCCGGCGCCTGGCCTGACTTCACATAGCTTCTAGGGCAGTTTCCTCGCTGGTTAGTTTTCCCGTCAGTGCCGGCGCCTGGCCTGATTTCACATCGCTTCTAGGGCAGTTTCCTCGCTGGTTAGTTTTCCCGTCAGCGCCGGCGCCTGGCCTGACTTCACATCGCTTCTAGGGTAGTTTCCTCGCTGGTTAGTTTTCCCGTTAGCGCCGGCGCCTGGCCTGACTTCACATCGCTTCTAGGGTAGTTTCCTCGCTGGTTAGTTTTCCCGTCAGCGCCGGCGCCTGTTCTGACTTCACATCGCTTCTAGGGCAGTTTCCTCGCTGGTTAGTTTTCCCGTCAGCGCCGGCGCCTGGCCTGACTTCACATCGCTTCTAGGGTAGTTTCCTCGCTGGTTAGTTTTCCCGTCAGCGCCGGCGCCTGGCCTGACTTCACATCGCTTCTAGGGTAGTTTCCTCGCTGGTTAGTTTTCCCGTCAGCGCCGGCGCCTGGCCTGACTTCACATCGCTTCTAGGGCCGTTTCCTCGCTGGTTAGTTTTCCCGTCAGCGCCGGCGCCTGGCCTGACTTCACATCGCTTCTAGGGTAGTTTCCTCGCTGGTTAGTTTTCCCGTCAGCGCCGGCGCCTGGCCTGACTTCACATCGCTTCTAGGGCAGTTTCCTCGCTGGTTAGTTTTCCCGTCAGCGCCGGCGCCTGGCCTGACTTCACATCGATTCTAGGGTAGTTTCCTCGCTGGTTAGTTTTCCCGTCAGCGCCGGCGCCTGGTCTGACTTCACATCGCTTCTAGGGTAGTTTCCTCGCTGGTTAGTTTTCTCGTCAGCGCCGGCGCCTGGCCTGACTTCACATCGCTTCTAGGGTAGTTTCCTCGCTGGTTAGTTTTCCCGTCAGCGCCGGCGTCTGGCCTGACTTCACATCGTTTCTAGGGTAGTTTCCTCGCTGGTTAGTTTTCCCGTCAGTGCCGGCGCCTGGCCTGACTTCACATCGCTTCTAGGGCAGTTTCCTCGCTGGTTAGTTTTCCCGTCAGCGCCGGCGCCTGGACTGACTTCACATCGCTTCTAGGGCAGTTTCCTCGCTGGTTAGTTTTCCCGTCAGCGCCGGCGCCTGGCCTGACTTCACATCGCTTCTAGGGTAGTTTCCTTGCTGGTTAGTTTTCTCGTCAGCGCCGGCGCCTGGCCTGACTTCACATCGCTTCTAGGGTAGTTTAATCGCTGGTTAGTTTTCCCGTCAGCGCCGGCGCCTGGCCTGACTTCACATCACTTCTAGGGCAGTTTCCACGCTGGTTAGTTTTCCCGTCAGCGCCGGCGCCTGGCCTGACTTCACATCGCTTCTAGGGTAGTTTCCTCGCTGGTTAGTTTTCCCGTCAGCGCCGGCGCCTGACCTGACTTCACATCGCTTCTAGGGCAGTTTCCTCGCTGGTTAGTTTTCCCGTCAGCGCCGGCGCCTGGCCTGACTTCACATCGCTTCTAGGGTAGTTTCCTTGCTGGTTAGTTTTCCCGTCAGCGCGGGCGCCTGGCCTGACTTCACATCGCTTCTAGGGCAATTTCCTCGCTGGTTAGTTTTCCCGTCAGCGCCGGCGCCTGGCCTGACTTCACATCGCTTCTAGGGTAGTTTCCTCGCTGGTTAGTTTTCCCGTCAGCGCCGGCGCCTGGCCTGACTTCACATCGCTTCTAGGGCAGTTTCTTAGCTGGTTAGTTTTCCCGTCCGCGCGGCGCCTGGCCTGACTTCACATCGCTTCTAGGGTAGTTACCTCGCTGGTTAGTTTTCCCGTCAGCGCCGGCGCCTGGCCTGACTTCACATCGCTTCTAGGGCAGTTTCCTCGCTGGTTAGTTTTCCCGTCAGCGCCGGCGCCTGGCCTGACTTCACATCGCTTCTAGGGTAGATTCCTCGCTGGTAAGTTTTCCCGTCAGCGCCGGCGCCTGGCCTGACTTCACATCGCTTCTAGGGCAGTTTCCTCGCTGGTTAGTTTTCCCGTCAGCGCCGGCGCCTGGCCTGACTTCACATCGCTTCTAGGGTAGTTTCCTCGCTGGTTAGTTTTCCCGTCAGCGCCGGCGCCTGGCCTGACTTCACATCGCTTCTAGGGTAGTTTCCTCGCTGGTTAGTTTTCCCGTCAGCGCCGGCGCCTGGCCTGACTTCACATCACTTCTAGGGCAGTTTCCTCGCTGGTTAGTTTTCCCGTCAGCGCCGGCGCCTGGCCTGACTTCACATCGCTTCTAGGGTAGTTTCCTCGCTGGTTAGTTTTCCCGTTAGCGCCGGCGCCTGACCTGACTTCACATCGCTTCTAGGGCAGTTTCCTCGCTGGTTAGTTTTCCCGTCAGCGCCGGCGCCTGGCCTGACTTCACATCGCTTCTAGGGTAGTTTCCTTGCTGGTTAGTTTTCCCGTCAGCGCCGGCGCCTGGCCTGACTTCACATCGCTTCTAGGGCAGTTTCCTCGCTGGTTAGTTTTCCCGTCAGCGCCGGCGCCTGGCCTGACTTCACATCGCTTCTAGGGTAGATTCCTCGCTGGTAAGTTTTCCCGTCAGCGCCGGCGCCTGGCCTGACTTCACATCGCTTCTAGGGCAGTTTCCTCGCTGGTTAGTTTTCCCGTCAGCGCCGGCGCCTGGCCTGACTTCACATCGCTTCTAGGGTAGTTTCCTCGCTGGTTAGTTTTCCCGTCAGCGCCGGCGCCTGGCCTGACTTCACATCGCTTCTAGGGTAGTTTCCTCGCTGGTTAGTTTTCCCGTCAGCGCCGGCGCCTGGCCTGACTTCACATCGCTTCTAGGGCAGTTTCCTAGCTGGTTAGTTTTCCCGTCAGCGCCGGCGCCTGGCCTGACTTCACATCGCTTCTAGGGTAGTTACCTCGCTGGTTAGTTTTCCCGTCAGCGCCGGCGCCTGGCCTGACTTCACATCGCTTCTAGGGCAGTTTCCTCGCTGGTTAGTTTTCCCGTCAGCGCCGGCGCCTGGCCTGACTTCACATCGCTTCTAGGGTAGATTCCTCGCTGGTAAGTTTTCCCGTCAGCGCCGGCGCCTGGCCTGACTTCACATCGCTTCTAGGGCAGTTTCCTCGCTGGTTAGTTTTCCCGTCAGCGCCGGCGCCTGGCCTGACTTCACATCGCTTCTAGGGTAGTTTCCTTGCTGGTTAGTTTTCCCGTCAGCGCCGGCGCCTGGCCTGACTTCACATCGCTTCTAGGGTAGTTTCCTCGCTGGTTAGTTTTCCCGTCAGCGCCGGCGCCTGGCCTGACTTCACATCGCTTCTAGGGTAGTTTCCTCGCTGGTTAGTTTTCCCGTCAGCGCCGGCGCCTGGCCTGACTACACATCGCTTCCAGGGCAGTTTCCCCGCTTATTTTGATTTTCCGTCAACGCTGGCGCCTGACCTGACAAAGGCCGCGAGCTCGGGCTTCCGCGTCAGAGACTTTGAATTGGGGCCGTTCGAGCGTGCGATACCTCGCATTTTTATTTATTACTGCCTCCATTCGGCCGCGGATAATGCGGACGCAATGCCTCGCACGGTCGCGAGAAGCGTGGACGTTGAAGATTCATTGACATGAAGTCAAAAAGCCGAAGATTCCATGTTTAACTGGTTATTTATGGATTTTTCCTTAATATTGTTAACACTTTTGAGTTTAGGTTGAACAGGATTGTTCAAATTCTCTAAAAAAATGTTAAATTTTTTATTGATGGGGTGCTTTCTTTTAATAGTCAAAAATAAAATTTTTAATCTGTTGGTCACAGAAATGTCCAATATGCTGTAGGATATTGAAAATAAAGAGCATAGCAAATTAAACTTTTTCCTGACCTTTTTCGGACCTTTTTGGAACTGTTCTGGCGTCTGAAATAGTTTTAATTGACTTTTAAACCTTCCGACTGTCCAAAGTGGCATGTTTTTAAAGTGCGCGATAAAGAAATTTTCGAGAGGCCGGCTGGGAAGAGGAAATTTTGGCTGCATCACCCACGCGCCCATGGTCATGTCCCGATCTGTTAATTTACTGTGCCCAACGCCTAGAAATAAGAGATTAGTATATCGCTAAGGCAGTTACGGGCTCTCAAATTGAATTCACCATCGACTCCACGCACAATGTACTGTAATTTTGTACAGAATTTTCACCAAAGACTTCACGAGCCAGCTTTTGTACTTTTGTACAGTCATTTATTCATGGACTCCCCGCACAAGGTACTGTACTTTTGTACAGTCTTTTTTTACAATTGATTCATCAATGAGAGGGATTAGGAAATGTTTCCAAACATGTATTAATTAGTTAACAGGTCTTGGAATCACTGTGTTTTTATCAGTGAAGGCCTGCTGATCAGAACACAGTGAGTCCAAGGCCTGTTTGGACTACCATATTTTCAGATTATCCGAATACCTGCTCTAATGCATAAGCGTACAGTTAATTACATCTCTATAAACGTTTATTTATCATGTAACCAAATCTACAACATTTTAACAGCACGAAATCACTTAATTTTTTTAATAATTATGTCAAGACATTAGAAATATATTTTTGAATTATCAGAAAGGTAATATATTTAATATTTATTTTTACCAAAAACTATTTTAGATTATTCGGATTTTAGGATAAGTGGGACTCCAGAGAAGTAGTAAAGTTACTAGTGTGACACCCTAATAATCCTGAAAACTGTTTAAATACATTTTTGAATGATTCTTGCAATGAGAAATAGTATAACCAGTTTAAAACAACAACGGAACATGCTAACAAAATTATTTTAATTCAATTACGAAATTATAAATATTAACATTTTTTTACGTAAACAACTATTTTAACCAATTATATACTCAAATGACTTTTAAAAACTGAATAAGCTATAAACATGTGTTTGTACGTAAACGCTTTCTTAAAGCTGGTCTGTAACCAATTGCCAGTAAAAAAACTTATCTTGAAAATTATTTCCCTCTTTGTATTCGTAACAGTGTACACAAAGTAACGACCAAGAGATCGCATCCATGGAGCAGCATGATATGTCTCACCACCTGTAGTTGGAAATATTTCTAAGAAGTCCTATACGCATTATCTAAAAGCTATGAAATAAAATTATCAATTTAATTAAATATTTCTTAATATTTATGTAAAAATTTTTTTGCTGTTTTTAAAACGGCTCAGAAATCGGATTTATTTCTAATAATTGAAATAATAATCAAGCATAAAAATTTTTCAGTTTGTTTTCAACCAGATATTTAGCTGCTAAATCATATTATTGAGTTAGGAAATTTTAAATATTTCATCGTTTCTCGTTTGTAAGCTGTTTATTTATAAGAAAATTTTTTAATTTTTATTAAAATATTTTAAGAAAAACATATTTTAATTTCTTTTAAACAAAATTTTTAATTAATGAAGTTGGAAATACATAATAAATGTTATAAGTAACATGTTTAAAATATTTATAATTTTTTCTACGAAATGATTTTGCGTTTTGGTGGTATTGTATAGTAAAATATGTTTGATATTTATTTATTTTATGGCAAATTGGCAAACAAATTTTCTTTGAATGTTAAAGGTAGAAACCAAACCTTTAAATTTACCACATAATATTATACTTTAACAGCTTATCACGATAAGCTATATAATATTGTTATTACTCTGGTATATATCTGTATTAAAAAATATATATCTCATTTTTCTAGTAATTTACTTCGAACGAAAATTCTCTCATGTAAGTTATGAATTTATCTCCAGAATTATTTGATAAAGTAAGATAACAAAGAATATTTGTTTTTTTTTCCGCGTGTTTTCTTGTATTGGTGGAAGAAACATGGTAAGATTAGCATTAGACAAAGCCTAACGACTTAATGCAGTTTTTTGGACACACGCTATTAGAAATTTCCACGGTTTGTCATGAAATATTTTCCGAAAATATTGAATTTTTTTGTCCCCGCTATCGTCGTTGTGTTGTCCGTGTAATACTTGTTCAGTTTCATCGTTAGTTCCGTTTGTCCGACATCAGCTTATTTAGTTCTGTTTTCTGTGAAATTTTTATATTTAGCTATATTTTTTTTTCGGAATTTTTTTTTTCGTGGCAAACAGAGAAAAATTGCATTGGCGTATGTCCAAAAAAATTGCATTTAATTAAAAATCCCCATTGCACGAATAATTTAAAGAAAACCTAATGACGTCTAAGTGGTGACAGTTTCCTGGACGGGGTCGCTAGACGCATTTTGCGCCGAGAGTTTGGCGGGAAAGTGAGGGAGGAGGGGGTGTGAAAGGTACTGGTTGATTGGACACCCCTCGGGGAAGTGCGAAGTCATCAGCACTGGCAGGTTTCTACGCCCTTTGACGAGGGCGGATCAAAGCCGTGTCTCATCGCTTCCCTCGGGCTACGCGAGCGAGAAGGCGTGTAAGTTTTAAGTGTGTGAAGTCTCAGGGTTGAGAGACTATTGGGGATCCAGTACCAGAGGACCCAAATGTCTAACGATATTTCTAATGAATGTCATAAGTGACCGCTAATAAAATGTTAGCCTGGCCTCTGCGTGCACTAGAGGGGAAGCTTTGACAAATTGCGTGTTTTGTACAGAATATTAAACTGAAATCTCTTACGTAATGTAAGTTTAAATTAGAAAAAAAAACAATAAACCAAAATAAAATAATTTCCTACTTTTGTGGCTTAGTTGACCATTTAAAAACTACTCTGTTTTTATTTTAACAATAACCTCTCTCTTTCGTGATTAAAGTCGAAGTTTCCATTATTGTGTAGTTTATGTAACAATTTAAGATAGACATATATTTTAGTGTTCAATTTACCTGTTTTTAAAAATAACAATATTAAAAATTTGAATGCACCTCTTCAATTCGGCAAAGAAATTGAACACATTAAAAATTTATTTTTTAATTATCTGAATAGATTATGTAAACGTATTGAGTAGCACAATGTCTGACATGATTTAATATTTCGACAGTTAATATTCTTCCATTCGCAAATAAATTAACTTTTTCTTCGAGAGGACAAACTTTAGTTGGTTTTTTGACAAAATCATCGACCCTGCTTTACTGATATGTAGATAAATGTCAATAAAATAATCAGTTCTGCATTATTCAAAAATTGGTTTGAGGGACATAATTGCTATCTTGTTAATTATTTACTCTGTACGGAAATTATTTACCGTTGTTTTTATTTATTTATTTATTTAATTATTTATTTATACACGAACACAATTCAGCACTAGGCTGGTTTTAAATTTTTTCGTGTTTTTTTACATATTAAAAAGAGCAAAATATCAGGTTAACACTAAATACTAAACAATGCTATAGAAAACCATTAAAGAAACTTGATAGCTAACATAATACAAAAGTAATGCTAGCACTTCCATAAATAAAATAATTTAGTTCACATTCGTAAAAAAACCTACTTAAGAGTTTATTTCTATACATTATACCGCATCTTATGAATTTCCTTTGGTATAACATTGAATGGGTAGGGTAATATTGACTTGGTTTATCGTAATGTTTCAGTCTATAATTACCATACGGGCTTAGAGGATGTTTTGTTTAGGACCTAATAATCGATAAGGTGTTAGGATGTGTTAAGACGGGGGTCTTTTAGACACACACATAAATTCAGCCGGTAGGTACGTGGCTAGTATTATATGGTAGTGATCATTTCCTTTATCCTTTTAAGTTCAAACAATCGTATGACGCGAAAAATAATTTATTTGTGACTGAACAATTGAGCGCACACTATTTATTAATTTTTTCACTAAGTTCATTTAAGAACCATGTGTTTCTCTATTAAAGCCCTTATGTTTAAATTGAAGAAAAGGTTTTTTTCTAAGCCACACTAACATAAATTAAGAAATTAAAGAGAAACGACGTAAAAAATAAATGCTGATACAATACAACGCATTTTACAAAATCAAGTTAATCTTATTTTGAAATATATTATTTCGTTTAACGGTATACTTCATAACTATGATAAAACTTTATAATCTGTTTCAATTGCTAAATAAGGTTTTGTAGCAGCGTTTTATTAACGTAATAACGTAATTTAGAGATTTAACAGACACGTTTTTATGTCAAACTTCCTTTAGTTTGTTAAAAAAAAATTAAGTAAACATTTATAAGCGTTGTTCAGTCACACAGCTAAATTTAGGGTAATGCATTATCGTGGGTGGGAAATCACGTAAAATTGTACGTGTGACGAGTAAACTAATTGAATTTCCTCGTAAATGATAGAACTGGTTGCCTTCAACGCTGTCAGTGGCATTTGCAGCAAACATTAATGGCGTGACGTTGCCATTGAATTTAATCGCTCTCATTTACACATGTATTTGATAAATATTTGAAATTGTGACCCAAAAAAGGGTTAATGAAAAACATTTTAGTTCATCTGTTTCTAAAAGGAAAAGTAGCTTTTCGGTATCTTGATTTTCGTGGCGTGAAGAATATTTATTCCGACACGTAAATTATTATTGGAACATTTCCCATCGCTATGTATTATTCAGGTGTGGAATTCAATTTCCATTTGTTAACGAACTCCAGAGCGGGTTGGGTGTGGAATTTTATTGGCACCGCCGCAAGCTGAATAGAGTCGTGCGTACGTGAGCCGAATGTTCTTACAGGCGGCAGATGGGGGCAAGTTTTTACGATGCTTGCGGGGAAGCCTAGGTTATGGCTCTCAGGTGGAATCTGCAACATTTTACATTATTTAATGTTCTCTCCTCGAAACATAACTTTAACTTTAATTCTTTTGCCTGTGATTTGCATAGGTCAAACACCAAATCCCTTGGCTTCTCTGTGTTTTAACATTTAAAATTTCAAAGCAGTTATTTCTGGTTAAGATTAAAATATTCTAATAAAACATAATTCAGATTTGACTTATAAAAACCGCTAGGCGCTGTTTAAGGAAAAATAAATAAATTTAAGTTAGGTGAAGGAACATGTAATGTGAAAGCTTTAATTATTGAATTTTTGTTAAGTTAAAACCATTACTGGAAAATAAGTTAAAACCTATCATAGTTTAATATTTATTTGAAATAGAGATTTTTACTTTTTATGAACTTTGTGGTTTACAGCATAATACACGTTAAGCCAAGTTTTTCGGATTCGTTTAGGTAATGGTTGGCGCATCTGGATTCTATATGTTAAGTTGATTTTTTGAAGTAAATTCTTTAAGTGAGTTTCAATTCAACTCATTTGACCTCTTTCTGGAGTATTGCGCTAATCTGTGAAGCAGTGCAAAATTGCGGGCTTTCTCTCTATCCATGTACTATTATATCGACGCCATTAAGATTCGTTTAATAAACATAGCGTAAATTTCTGATTGTCAAAACACATTTGATTGTTAACCTAAAAAAATCATTACGAGTATCCAAAGATATAATAATAATTCACTTTTCTATTTACAATCATTTATGATTTTAAAAGAATGTTAAAATTATAATGTATATTAAATGTATGATAATTTCAAAGTTTCACGTTAATCCTGCACAAACAAAAGTCTCTAAATGACATTTGATCTTTAACAAAAATATTTTTTTTTTAAATAACACTGTACCTTTTTATTAGTAATTAAAACAGCATAAAAATACTACGGAAAATTTAAATCAAGTTGATACAGTAATTTTATTTATTTACAATATTGTTTGAATATTGATAACTTTAAATTTTCAAATAGGCCTATAATTTTTAAGAGCTCGTCATGACATTTTGACAAAACATTCCTCTTTTTTGTTTAATATATTAATATGGTTACATATATATAAATTGTGTCGCATAGGAGTAAAGCTGTAATATTACAAGGCATATTTCGAAGAAATACTACCTTTTGTAGCCGTTACCATTGTGCGATTCCAGAAAATTTTTAATATTGTTTTTAAACTGATGGTCCATAGACCTCAAAACCAACTTCAAATCCAATTTGTTATATGTATTTATATAGCTATATACATTACATTTTTATGGATACGATTACTGCCATAATTATTTTTCAAATCACTTCAAAACTGATACATAAACTAACGTAATAGAAAATATAGGTCGAGTTCGTTAATGGGCAATTTTCAAAGATATTTTGAAAATAAAAAAAAAATCGCTTTGACTCCTACGAAATGAAGAATATCACATCCTTTTGAAATTTTTATAATTCGTAGTAGTAATACCAAAATCTTTGGTTGAAATACATTATTGATACGACCAACCATAACCGCAAGGAGTGGAAAAAAACAAGAGTTGGAGGACAAAAACATTTTCTTAGGCACACTATCAAATCTGTTCAAAATTTTTGTAAAACTTATAATCTTTATCTAAAAATTTGTCAAAATTTTTTTTTTTGATAAGCGAACCATTGCTACAAGGGAATAATTAAATAAATAACAATTTTCGTTCCATGTACACTATTAAATCTGTTCAAATTTATTGTAAAAACTATAAATGATTATCTACAACTATTGTATGAGTTCATATTTCGTACGACCAAACATTAATTAAAGGGGAGGAAAAAAACATTGGTTGAAGGACAAAAATATTCATCTCTCTCTTCGTAGGCACACCATCAAATACGTTCGAATTGTTTGTTAAACGTATATATTTGTATCTAATACTGATTTCTGAAACAATTTTAATACAACCAACCATTTCTGAAAAGGGTGGATAAAGAAGGGTTAAAATAGGAAAAAATAATTTTATAATGACCTTAGTAATCACACCATCAAATTCGTTCAAATTGTTTCTAATTATTGTAACTTTTATCTAAAACTTTTGTCTTAAACAATTTTTGATAAGTTGAGCCAGTTTAATTTGTATTTTCTGTCCAAAAAAACCTGTTCGCTTTCGCGGTTGAGCACATGGTTTTGAGAATACCATAAAAGATAACTTCACTAACTGATTTTTAAAAACATAAAAATTACACTGAACTTATCTCAATCCGTGATAAGGTTTCAAAAAAGTTAATAAACATGGTATATCTTCATATTTAAAATAAAAAAAAATAAAAAATAATAATTTCTTTAAAAGTTATTTTAAGTTTTAAATAAAACAAGTTACGACAAGAACTTAGAATATAAAATTATGCAATATGATTTAATTTTATTCCATGCCTCAGTTAGAAAAGCAGTCAGTGTAGGCCTACTCTTATGAATGTTTGTGGTGACATGTGTAAAATAAAATAGCAATCTTGTGAAGACCGCATGTTTCAAACAGGTCTCTCCCCCTAGCAAATGCAATTTAGTGTGTTCAAGCTCATTCGAGGATGATATTCTTTCCGAATGACCCCTCCTTTTTTGTTCCTTTTTGCAAACTTTAGAGAAATGCCGGAGCGCGATGGCAAATGACGTTTCACTTTCGCGGGTGAGTGGGTTTGTTTTGTCCATCCTTTAAAAGCAAAACAGGAGAAGGGAAGTTTTTCGAGGAAAGGGTTAAGGGAGGGGGGAAAAAAAGAGAGATACAGGCTCACAGTGGTGGTGTGCGAGAGAATAGCCAGGGCGTATTTGTTCTGAGTCGTAATCTCTACCTACCACCCTCCCCCCCCAACCATTTTCCACCAACGCAAACTCTCTCCCATCACCCCCTCCTTCACCCAAAAAACCCCCTCGTCGGTAATAATGCGACATGCGCGCATGCGCACTGAACAGTTATTCCCCCGACGGACCTCGCAGATACGCACACCCCCACCTCCCTTATTTACACACCAACACTCGCCCGGTTCTTCCCAGCGATTCGGAATTGTTTTCCCTCCCCCCAACCCCTTCTCTCTTCGCGGAACCCACTCTATCGTGTGACGTCCTTTGCGCATCACGTGACAGGAAAGAGCACTCTCGCATCGTTTCCTGCTTGCCTCTCGCTAGTCCTTTATAAACCTCACATTTGTTATATTTTTTTCAAGCATATATTAAGTATTATGTTTTAAGCATCCAAACACCTCGGATTTTCCTTCATCCATAAATGTAAAAGTTAATTTTAAACGAATTTGCTGCATTTCTCTCTATTCGCTCAAAGGATCGGATAATTAATATCAAATAATTCTGTTCATGATACAGTTTGATTGAAAGTATTTGAATTTAAGAAATTATTTTAATGTTTAATATCTACTTTATAATTACTTATCATAAAGTTGTGAGTTTTTTTCTGTGATTTTTTACAAGAAAATCTACCTATCCATGTCAAATGTTTATGTAAGTACTATCCATTAAATTGTGTGTTATGTTTTTATTTTCAGGTGACAAATATGGAAATTTATTTTAAGGAATTTGAAACACTGAAGGTCCATTTAAAAATAAAAATTTGTAAAATAATTCAATAAAACGTTTTTCTAACAGAAAATAAAGTTATTTCCGTTGTCATAATGATTGTTTTGTATATATTAAAGAGATACATTGTTCATACCATGGAGGTAAGAAGTCTTAAGAAGTACACTAATACCTACATGGTTCATACAGGGAAAAAACTTCTATTTATCAGACTGACGTGACAAGAATGGCAGGTTTTTACACAAAACCCTGGTGCTGTCCGTTATTGGCCTCTTTAGTATTTAAACCGTTACATAGTGTCTGTTAACACTATTAATGCTGCTTTAGTTATATCCGAAAAAAATATTAGTAATGTAAATTTATGGTTTCAAAGCGTTAACTAAGTATAGCAGTCAGTCTTTATTTACTTCAGATATTCCACTTAGTTATAAATTGCGCTTGAATGAAACCAAAACTTGAAAAATTAAATGACAGGAAACTGTTAATTGCCTGAAAACTACTTTTAAAACGAATATGCTTTCTTTGGGTTCTAAATTTTTCCACTGAAGCCGGGCCACGAAAATGTTATCTACAATAAATTTGAACGAGCTATTGATGAGTTATCAGGATTTAAAATTTCTAAATTGATTTAAATTTAAATAAAAATTGTATTTTATTACTTATTATATGTGACAGACGTTAATAATGGACGATTTAGTTTTTATATTTTTGTGATACTTTCCATTCTGTCACATTCCGCATCCATGCACTAATTTCTTGTCCCTTAAATGAATTGAAGGGCCTTAGAACTAAAAGGCTGGATAATGGCCATAAATATGCCTTATGTTAAACTCTTGTTACCTTCTATATAGAAGACAATAATGCAGTTTCACCAATAAGTTTCCAGTTGTCTAATCATCATTGACATGCAAGTGTTTATGAACTTTAGAAAGAGTAAGATGGGATCCAAGTTTTATGTAAAAACTAATTTACATTTAAACATTTTTAAAAATTGGCTTGCTATGACCAGGCAATTTTTTGGTTTTTTTAATGATTGTACGAGAGAAAATGCAGAGAAAGTGTTTAAGTCACTATCTCAAAGATAAAAGAAGGATATGGATAATTTATTCGTATAATGGAACACATCGTTGTAAGTAATAAACTCCCACGTTTACATATTAGCGTTAAGCAGGATCCAGAGTGCTAAATAATAACTAACAAAAGATTTACAACTATAAATAAACTTTGGGTAAATATGTAGTTGGGCGATATTTGTTAAAAAAAAAATTTAAAATTCCGAAAATACTTTTATTCTATGCTTTTTAATTTCCTCTTTTCATAAAACCGGGCGGAGATAAGAAAATATCAAATACTTTAGGAGATATCGCTGTTCTTATTTTGCAATACAGGACCTGTGCAATCATTCGACCGTCGAATGTTTTTATTTTGCCGTGTGTTCGTGAATACCTTATTAATTAAAATGGGCGATTAGGTCAGGTAAGTTACATTATAAATACTTTCAAACTAAGCGGACATAAAAAATAATATGAATTAATTTTAATGGTTGTTTAGTTTTAATAATAATAATGTAACTGACCTGACCTAACAAACGGACAAAGGATGAACATTAGGAACTCACGTAATTTTTTTACTTATTACTATACAAATAACAAATAAAACATTAAAATTTGAAACGTTAAAAACTCACCTAAGTTAGAGTCGGGTACAATGGTGAACGCCGCAAGAAAAAAAATATATCATACTCGTAAACAAGAAACAATAGTGAACGCCACACGAATGCACAGAAATTGTGATGAAAATTAAAAATGTTGAAATCTCCTAAAGTATTTAGAATTTCTTATCCCCGACGGGTTTAATGAAAAGAGGAAGTTAAAGAGCATAGAATAAAAGTATTTTTGGACTAAAAAATTTTTTTTAACACATATCGCCCAACTACATATTCACCGAACTTTATTCTAGCTGTCATAAATAAAATATAAGTAATATTATATAAATCGACGAACGCCGGCTGCACACACGAATAAGTGTACCATTAATCACATTGACCCGTTACGCTGTGTCCCGTTACGCTCATTGTACGCTTGCGCCGCATATATCTCTCTTCCACGCGATTGGAACAACCATCGATTTGACTTTTTCAATGCACATTAAACTTGAAACACTCCCATTCGTTTCCTACTTTTCCTATCATCGTCCTATCCTTAACAGAATAACACAGATTGGAAGAAGTTGAATAGCAAACATGTATAAAAGTTATCGTTAAAATAATCTCTTCGTTAAAGTAATAAACATATTTTAATTAATGAGTGCAAATAAAAGTAAATTTATCAGTTAAATTGTAATTTCATTTCACTCCTTCTTTGTATCCATACAAAATAGTGATAATTCAATATAAATGATTCAATTTTATTCATAAAAGTATGCAATCATTTCATCAATGTTTTGTTATGACGTCGTCACGTTAAACTATCGTCCGTAAACCGACTTTACAGACAACCAATTCTTTTCTAAACCAATACGACTTCAGCTTTTATAACGGGACGACACACTCCGCGGGATAATACCTCCGTGGTCGGCGCGCGCGTTAAGAATACGGAGCCGTTCGCCAACTCAGTACCGCAAACAACCTAGTGGTGTCAACGTGACGATGCGCTTTGAAGTCCTCGGCCGGAAGGCCGGGCAATTGAAATGTTGGGGTGGCTCCGTAAAGATGGGTAAAAAAAATCGGGGTGTGGCTGTGTCATGGACACGGCCGTGTGTTGTTCGTGAATACGTGTACGTAACAGGTAAAACTCTTTACACAAAATATAATTTTTTATTCTATTTTAACGCAATATATATTCACTGTAACTATTTTACACTAATATTTTATACGTGCAATCGATACATTTTGACGAGAGCTGACGATTGAAACCCAAACGAACGTCGTAGCTTCTCCGAGTCAAAAGTTATACCAAATGGAAATCTCGAAACGCAGCAAAATGACCTCAAAATGGCGGGGCTTCCCTCCCTTCACCGCGCGCGATGCGTCACAGACCTCACTTAGCGTAACTAATTCTTTGATCCTTTCGCTATTCAGTGGTGTAATAAAATTTTGGATGGAGATGATAGATATGTAGCTGCAACACCAAACTGTACCCCCAGATTTTGCCATCATTCGTTTTTTTTAATTGGCTCCAACTATGTAAGCAATTTTAAAGACGTATTCACGTCAAAAAAATAGCGCGTGGAGTCCCTACGCGCGGAAGTAGTGAAACTTCGTAATGTGGAAATGAAAGTAGGAAGGGGTAGAAATTGATTTTTAGTGAAATCATATTGTATCAAATCAAACTAAAATAAATCATGAAATCATTCAACGATAAAAGCTGTTCATTTAAATAAGCGGACGGGTTCGCCCCGAGGAGAAAATTGACGCGGTGAAACCTCGTGGACATAGAGAAATGACACACACTCACTATTTATGTGTCTATGAAAAACGCATTCACTCTCGCTCTGTCTCTTTCTAATCCCCCTCCCCAGGAGCGTTCAATGTTTAACGCAACCTTGTTGGAAGTCGCATTAGAAGTTTCACTTCAAAAAAAAGCCATGGATAGTTTTGTGGTTTCTTTGTTGGGCCGGGGGGGGGGGGGGGGGAGGAGTGTTTGGTCTTCACAGGCTTGGCCGGGTGGGAGAAGGGAGGATGAATTGAGCGTCTGTGAACCACGCGGGGACGGTTCATCACGAAGCCGACGGAATCAAAAATGGCCGGGCCCTTCCCCCACCGACCCAAATCAATCCAGAACTCCTACTTCCGTCCCGAACCCGACTGCCACCCCCCGGGTACAAACGAACGCCTCGCGACCCGGAGTGGCGTATCTCTCTTAACGGAGCGCGCCACATCGCAGAAGCATTGTTCCCAACACCCTTTCTCTTTCCTCTCCACACAGGCGATGATGCTGATGGCCGACCAACCCCCGCGGCGCGAGGCAGGGGTTGAAGTGCCCGGTCCGCGGGTGGCAGTGCCTGGTCCACGGGTGGCAGTGCCTGGTCCGCGGGTGGCAGTCGCCCGCTGGGGTGGGAAAAAACCTCAATACCCACTTCTTCCGCTCTGGCGACTATTGTCAGCGATGACCCGACGTTATTATTATTTTTGACCTGACAACGTCTAATAAATCGATGAAAGCCAGCTGCACGCACGAAAAAGGATGACTCATTGTCCCGTTACGATATGTCCCGTTACGCTCATTGTAAGCTTGCGCCGCATCTATCTCTCTTCCACTCGATTGGAACAACCATCGATTTGACTTTTTCGAGGCACATTAAACTTGAAACACTCCCATTCGTTTCCTACATTTCCTATCATCGTCCTATCCTTAACAGAATAACACAGATTTGAAGAAGTTAAATGGTGAACATGTATAAAAGTTATAGTTAAAATAATCTGTTCGTTAACGTAATAAACATATTTTAATTAATAAGTGCAAATAAAAGTAAATTTATCAATTAAATTGTAGATTTCATTTCACTCCTTCTTTGTATGCATACAAATTAGTGATAATTCAATAAAAATTATTCAATTTATTCATAAAGTATGCAATCAATTTATCAATGTTTTGTTATGACGTTGTCACGTTAAACTATCCTCCGTAAACCGACTTTCCAGACAACCAATTTTTTTTCTTTCACCCACAGTACTCCTTTGGAGCAGACCGATTATCGCCGTCTGTACACGGCTTCGTGATCTATACGGAAGTATTAATTTTTTTCGCGGAAAAAGATTTCAAGATCGGCTGTGCGTTAAAAAAAGAAACACTTCACCGTAATCTGTGTTTCGTAATTGGTTGAGATACGTTCAGTTGCGT
This sequence comes from Bacillus rossius redtenbacheri, assembly GCF_032445375.1. Lineage (NCBI taxonomy): Eukaryota > Metazoa > Arthropoda > Insecta > Phasmatodea > Bacillidae > Bacillus > Bacillus rossius. The sequence continues at coordinate 73,231,718 of NC_086333.1, forward strand.
GTCTTCTGTCGTCACACAGTTCATAACCGTCCAGCGAGGAGGTAAACGAGTCCTGAATGGCCTGGACAAATAGGGCAATGGTCGCCAATCACAAGGATACTATCGCCAGCGTGGGCAAAAAGTTTTTTTTTTTTGCAGACGGTTGAGCGGTCAGATTTATTCGATAAAAATACCTGCTACTAATGATCGATCTACGATTGGCCTACGTAATGGTTCAAATCAGCTCACACAAGCCTATGGCATGCGCCGTTTGTTCTTTAAATGACATTACCTATGCAGTATTTAATTACTTTTTTATACCTAAAATTTTACACGTTACATATTTAAATTCACAAGTAACGAAATATAACGCTACTTATGCATTGAAATTTGGGTGAGTTACTAACTACGAGATTTTACGCCTTTGTATATGTGCTAAGTTAAAATATTTTTGAAATTTTCAACCTGGAAAAAAGTCATTTAATGTTTTTATTTATTTATTTATTTTTTGCGCTGTTAATCCGTTTGGTTAAATTTATAGACACACACACATCTATTTTAAGGTTCTGAAGACAGTTTTCCGGTACCACCAATAGTTATGGTACGCATAACGGAGAATGGTATACAAATGGACGATATTATGGAACGCGTAACGGGAATATAGTATAGGTATTAATCGGCAACATTATGGTACGCCTCAGGCTATTCCAGGAAAATATTATATATATATATATATATATATACAGACACACAGTTTATAGTTTCGCTGAAATTTTTTTTTTTGGCCTGCGGTTGCCAACCGTCTAAGATGTTGAGTGATATCATTATAAATCACTGTATTCGTTCCTCTGTGTGCCGAGTAGCGTTCTTCGTGGCCTCGTATTATTCACAATTTTTTTTATGACATCTTACCAATTTCATTTATTTTCTTTCTTTTGGTTTATCTTTTGCAAATGCTTCTTTCACAATATTGCAGGAAATTATTTCCTTTTGGCATTGACCTAAACGTTAGTTCTTTTTCTCCAAATGATAAAAGTAATATATGTGGCTGGCAATAAGCTAAAGAATGTCTTGCAGATATGATTTATGCCTTGACTTGCCAAAAAATTGTGTGTATAGTACAAATTTAGAATTATAACATAAAAAAGGAAAAATCCAAGATGGCGAAGCATTGTTCCCCTTCATCTAGCATGTTGAAACTAAGAAAATTGATTCTTGTCTTGCGTATTTTTTATACGAATGTTTCAACATAAAATTTAAATCTTCGAAACGTAAATATAAATGAATGAGATTTGTTTTCCGGTGAAGAGTTCACCCGTGAAGAATCCGTCTGATGCGGTCCAACATAGAAAATAGGTAAAAGCCAACGAACAGCGGCGCTCTCTCGATGAAGAGGAATGAAAAAAATTCTCGCTCCAGGGCCGCGAACTGTGATAAGAGCAGCTCAACTTCTGGAACATAAGTCTCCGCTGCTCGGAGCAGGGAGGGGAGAAGATAAATAGAGAGAGGGAAGGTTCACTTAAAATTTTGTTTTCATTTATGTATCATACATATTAATTTGGAATTATAGATATTTGTAAAATTGTACACATTAATGAAGAAAAACAAACTACGAAGTAGTGGTCGCAGTAAAAATAGGTACGGAATCTCACCCAGCAATTTAGTCTTTGTGTGTCCCAAGTACCTCCAATAGATAAACGTATTTTTTAACTGTTCCTGCGCACATTAATGAGCATAATAAAACCAAATAAATTCTAATTAATATATATTCGATTATCCTTTCCATGGTTTAAAAAAATTTAATTTTGAAAAAAAAAACAGCAATTAAAATGTAAAGTTACGCGCCAATTTTCGTAAGAAATACTCAATATTGTCTCGAAGAACGTATTTCACGTATGAAAAAAAAAATTACCACAGCCATGGTTTCTAAAGGGATCTTTTTTAAAAGTATGGAAATTTTTTTTCTATGTAGTGTGCTGAGGTGTTGCGTGGGAGAGCGGAGTGTAAGTAGTGTTCGGTTGTTTCCGTGAGGGCTGTTGGGACTCCAAGTGGGTAGGAAGCTTTCAGCTTCTAATGACTCTTCAAATTCAGCCGTACATTCGTTTCAAACCAAGCTCAGTTTCAAGGAGTGCTTTTAAAAAAATGTGCACACACCTGGAATTTTCAACGTGTATTCTACAATTTTATACATAAACAAATAACGTATGAACAAAATTTTTTTTACATTTATAAAATAATTTTAATATTTCTAATTTATTGTTTGTATATGCAAGTTTTAAATACATGTTCGAATTTAATTATATTTTATATAAATTAAATAGCTATAAATACCTTTAGAGTACTTCAAAGGAGATTGTCCTTTAATTTTTTTCAGGAAGGATTTACGTGTTGCATTTAATATGAAGCTAACGTAAGTTTTGACAGCCTATCTTGATCCATATTAGTCATATTATCTCATAGAAATCAGATTTGAGTATGTATTGTGCAAAATAAAAATAAAAATTTTAAACAAAAATAAAATTCCAAAAAATTTGGAGCTATTCTATCGAGTTTTTCACCATATTTACTAACATTTATATTCACCCCCTTATTTTTATAAAAACCAAAAAATCGGCACCATGCTAGTACATATAAAATATATGCCTTTAAATGAAGATGATATTTTTGATGCTACGAAAAAAAAAAAATATTTCGTTATAGCTTCCTGAGACGCACTATTTTGCCGCAAAACGAATGAAAAATATTCAGTGATAATTATATATCTTCAAGGATGTAGGAACTATTTATTTCTTTATGGGTAATTTTTTCAATGGAATATCGAAAAGTCCACTTGAGCTTGCTGTTATGTACTTTATTTAGTGTAATATAACAGAATCTGTTTCTGATAAATAAATGTAAAAAAATATTACTACTTTATGAGATCCAAAAAAATATTAAAAGAGCTAAAAAAACCTTAAAGATGAGTTCCACAAACATCACGCAATTGTAATATTCATAAGATTCTATAGATTTTGAAATATAAGTAAAAAAAGTGGACGTTTTCGTTGGCCAGTTTGTATTTTTGTGGTTTTCCTTCCTATTCTTATGCATTTTATTCAGTTTTTTGTTGGAATATGTCAGTTCATATCGTCTGCTCAGAGATGAAAAAGCAGACACTTTGCACTGGGATGTGCTATAAATAAACGTCTTATTTACACCCTATTTTGCTATAGACTAATTGTTTCTTTCTATCTTCAGTGCAAAGTCTGTTTTAGTTCTAATCGGAACTAGAACAGGACAGTGGAAGCACCAGGTGTGAATTTTCGAGAGGAAAAATGATCGAAGGGTTTAGTGTGGTATGGAATACTTCCTGGTCAAATGGGTAGTCCAAAGATTCCAAAAATAAATTCCTCTTAAAATAGTAATTCGGCATTTTTTTCCACTTCGTTTAAGTCAACAAGATCACACATTTCATACAAAACAAACAATGTCTGTAAAGAGAATTACTTAAAATAGTTTAATTTAAAACTTTTACCAATATAACACAACTTTTACTATTCCAGATAAGAAATTATTATTTTTTCAATCACAAATAAAGAATAAACAAAACATATTAATATACTAAGAACTCAGTAATTAGAATTCTTTTAAAAGTGCATCTTTATATCTTTGTGTCAGTGTACATAAAATTTGACAGTATTTTTTTAAATAAAATTTAATAACTTATTCTAGATGTATTTTTTTTCTTACAGAAGATCCCTCAAAAAAATAGTAAAAATGTTCATACAGTATAAGGAAAAAAATATTATTATTTTTTTAATTGGGTAACATAATGTAGAAGCCTATGTTTAAACTAGAAAGGTTTTCAAACGTTTTCGGTATATTAGCTTACCAGATGAAAACAAATAATTATGATTTTTTTTTTCAAAGGGTAGAGCGTGATTGTTGCTGTCGCTTCTCCTATTGGATCGCCAATGGAACATGATTGTGTTTGAAAAAAGCTACAGTCACAGTGGCCTTATAGAGCCATGTGTACAGCCTACACATTTATGGACTGCAAACCATTATAAGTTAAAAATTATATGACATTACCATATTTTCAAAAAAATAAGCCCAAATGCACACTTGTAAGATAAAATTTGTTTCAATTTGTGCCTAAATTATGTAAATCCATATCAAGCATTGGGTTTTCATTCATTTAAAATGCCTCGCGTAAGAAATAATAAATATGGTTGCCTACTAAATTTAAAACGTCAAATTTATTAAGGTAGGGACGTAGAAACCGAAAGTCGCCATATTGAGTCCAAAAGTTCTTGGCCATAAAAATTTATTCTAGTTTAATACCGAACATTGGTCTTCGTCAAGGAAGAATTCGAAAATTAAAGGGTTTTCAAACACTATAAGCTTGCACATCGACATAATATATAAGTGTTTTAGCTATCCCAAATAAAATTTCGACAAAAATCATTTAATTAATTCACATTTATTCACTGTACAATTAAAATTTTTTTTAAACTGTATAATGCAATTTAATAGAGCCAAAAAATTTTAATGGCTTGATAGAGAATTGTTATGGCCTGAAAACTCTCGAGGCCAAGATGGCTACTTTTGTATTCTATTCAACCCCCTTCAGTATTTTGCCAATATGAACTTCACTGAAACACACTGATTTCAAAATTTAACGCAAGAGAGCAGAATACCAGCGCTCACCTGTCACGAATGACTAAATTCGCACTAAATACAAGCGTGCTAGTGGACCTTAAGATCAAGCTTACCGATACAAATTATCATGGCACTACCTCTAACTCTTTGATAAATCTTAATTAAGGTTTTGTTACAATAGTCAGTTCGTTTCATTCTTAACACAGTTTATATATTTTTTTTAAAGAAAACGTACTCTTAGTTTAATTTTTTTTCATTAATTGCATTGATGGTGTTTTACTGTTATATAAATATAAATTGAAGTTTTCAATGGTTTTGTTTCCAGACAGTTTAGAATATATAATTAAAACTGGACAACTATTTGCTTTCAATTCCTCAGGAAAATATGAATTTAAAACTATGAACTATTAATATTTAACAAATTATTTGAAGTAACACCAAACCTCATCATCCACCAGGTTTGTTAGACTTGTGGGTTTTTTATTCAATAAAGTAGTTAGTCCTTTTTATTTTTGCTCATGATTTAGGAAATGGAATTCATGAAAATTTTCTAGGCTAGTATACTATGCAGATTTATTTCTTGAGTTATACTATCCAAAATATTAATAAAAGAACAAACGCTGCTCATTGACAGACTGAAATCTTGCGACAATCATCGACCGAAAGTTTTTGATATTTACATAGTGGTAAGAACAGGCAGAGGCTAATATTGGGACGTGTTTATTCTTACTCCGAATTCATAAGGAATTATTTAAAAAATAATAATATGTCATTGTGTTTATCTTATCTTAATTTATGATTAAGATGTGACTTGTCATGCGATCTGTTATCAAAATGTTTTTTGACGTGAAAAACGTCTTATAAATCGATGAAACGCCGGCTGTACGCACGAAAAAGCATTACTCATTGTCACGTTCCGCCCGAGCCGAGAGTGCAAGAACCGGCCAACCACCGTGCGAGAAAAGTCTTCTATAATATATAAAACCGGTTAAGGCGGGGCTTTTAAACAAATTGTTCGTGATTATATTCAAACAAATTATTTAAAATTAAATTTACATAAAACTGTAAATAATATTTGAAAATTGAAAAGTATGCAAATTTTCATCAATGTTTTCTTATGGCGTTATCGCTAGAGACCTGCAAAATTTGCGTATTTATTCGGTGATAGGCTAGAATTGAAACATATATACCTCTTAGATTATTTTGCTATTGCCTTACTGATCATATGGACGAATCTCAACCAGTTATAAACCCTCAACCAAAGAAGGATCGAATCACAGACAACCCAGCTGAGACGACTTACAAGTCGGCAGCCAAAGAACTTGCGTTATTTGCCCCGAGAGTACAAGGAGTATGTGCTGTCATCATTTGTGGCTTTTTTTTTCGTTCTGTTAGTCCATTTTTTCTTTGTTTTTTCCTTGTTTGTTGACCATATTCCTGTTGTGGAATATTGTGTGGTGTTAAATCCTGACAACAGCAATTTTTGCTTAATTTGTGTTTTTTGTCATTTGTGTTTTTTGTCATTTGTGTTGTTTTTTTTTTTGTAGTTTTCTTCTGCAGACATACATGTGCTAAGCAATGGCGTATGTCCAAAAGCCTACATCAAGTCATGCACTCCCATTGCACAAATCTTTCAAAGATAATAGTATGTGCAGTCTATCCTGAAGGCCATCGGAACCGCGAATTTTGCAGGTCTCTAGTTATCACGTGAAATTATCGTCCGTAAACAGAGTTCACGGACTACCCTTATTTTCTTGACAGGTGCATGGGCTACCGAAGGGAACGGAGGGTGTGGAGGGATGCACCGACCTTGCGCCGGCGCGTAGATGTTGAGGTAGAGGCAGTCCTCGCTCTGGTCGCCGAGGTAGGGCAGCAGGCGGCGCAGGTAGTCCAGCCGCCCGCGAGACATCCGCCGCAGCGCCGAGGTCTCGTTGGCCACGTCGGGCAGCCGCTGCGGGCACACGGGCCCGAAGCGCTCGGCCGCGCGCACCCCCTGCCACAGCGCGCCCGTCACCGGCGGCATGAAGCGCAGGTTGCCCGTCGGCGGCGACGCGTACGGCACGCCGCGGAACACCTCCACCGGGTCCAGGTGGCGCGCGTCGAACGTCCAGATGACGCCGCTCACGTCGCCGTACTTGGTGCGCACGGTGCGCGACGACAGGGTCGTCGACCCCGCGGCGGCGCCGGAGGCGGCGGCTGGGGGAGTCGTCGTCGCGGCCCCCACCGTCGAGGACCCAGAGGCGTCGCCGTCGTCGGCCCGGGTCAGCGACGTCGCGAGCAGCGCCGCGGCCACCAGGCGCCCGAGCCACCCCCGCCGCATCTCTCTCTCTCTCTCTCTCTCTCTCTCTCTCTCTCTCTCTCTCTCTCTCTCTCTCTTCCTTCTAGATCACCACCCCGACCCCCGGGGCACGACGGCGACCCTCCCTCCTCCAGAGTCCATCCACACTACACCTTCCGACACTCGTCGAATGGCGGCCACTTCGCAGACCACCTTTCGCGGACGTTTCTCTTATAAGTCAGTCCCATTTCACTAGTTAAATTAAAAAAAATGAACTTTTTTTCACGTTAGTACAAAAGAAAAACAGGAATCAATCTCTAAAACATGTCTGTGAAATCACACCTCGTCATTTTAACATATATATGTATATATTTAAATTATCGTTGGTCTAAAATCACTGCAGCGGTGGCGTCGACGGTGGAAAGGTAGCACGCTGTTTCAAAACGCGTGCAAGTTAAGGACAGCGAGAACCCGCCGGCACACACGCGCACATCACGAGGCGCCGACCACCCGCGCGGCACGCGCGCTCCGCTGTCTTGCCTATCTCGCAGGGGCAACGTCATAAGAGAGGGGTAGGATACGTGTAAAGGGGGGAGGGAGTGGGAGAAGATACCGCACGTTTCGTGGCGTCGCGCCGCCTGCGACCCGCTAGACCCGCCCGTCACGCCGTCCGCTCGGCAACTGGCCCGGCTGGGCCCGGCGCCGGAGGGGGGAGTCGCGCATGCGCGTGGGCGGCGGCTGCACGGCAGAGCGACGGTGGCCGAATCTAGCGGCGGGCAGGCGAACCGCGGGTCCGCCGAGGGAGCTCGCTTAAGGGGCCTCCCTAGTAGCATCAGAAGTTAGCGGAACACTATGTTTTTAAAATAATGATGGGACTTTATTAATCGACACTACGAATCTGAAAATTTTTCACCCACGAGAAGATAATACACGAATTGTCTGTATACTTTTACATTTTTGTTTTTTTCTATCAAAATATGAAATAAAAAATCACCAACTTGTCCAACTTTGGGGCCATTTTATACTGCTTAGGAGAATGACAGAAAGAAAGTACAAGTCTAGAAAAAAAGATAATTTTTTTCTGAAGAAATTCATGTATTTAAAACATATAGTCATCGCTTTGAATTCCGAGATATCTTTTCCACAATTTCCGCAAATCCTGAAAGTTTTCCACCGTCTCGTGCTGCCGCTCGGCGAAGCCAGCTCGCAGGCCACACAGCTCAGGTAGCCGGGTGGAGGAACACGTGGCCGGAGGGGAGGCAGGCTACCTGTGTGTGCGTGCGTGCGTGCGTGAAAGGGAGACAACCCACAACCGGCACCGGTAAAAGATAATCCCCTGACAGAAAGAAATTCTCAGAATTGCTTTTAGTGTGCCTCGCCTCAGTACCATGTGCTCGACTTACTCTGTGACTATATTCGTGTATCTCTAAAACATTGCTTTTGTTTAAACTACAAATATCCTAAAGCTTACCATACTAGATCATGTATTACGAAATAAAGTATTGAAACTAATCAATCAATACATTGAAAGTTGTCCTACAAACTATTTATTGGTGGCTTTACAGACTCGCTAGCTAATTCGACAAAATTTATATTTAATTTTTAACATGAAAATACACTTCATTGTTTTTCCTTTTATTTTTAATAAAAATTCAAGAAACAATAATTATTCTACCCAATATTTTTTAAAATTTTTTTTAGTTTTCCAAAATGATTTTACACATCTTACAACGCCGGGGAAAAATTTTATACTGGTATTAACCAAATGGTTAACTATTTACAAAAGTTTTGATACTTAAAAATGTAGGTTTTATATAAAATGTATCTTAAATTAAAAGAAAAATCGTATTTTGAAAACTAAATGTCATTTTGCTATGCTTTTTGATTAGATAGATATCTGATTGTCTGCACTGTTTTAAAAATGTTCATTGAATGATAAATAAAAAATAAAAACTAGGGAAGTTCTATATTAAATAAGCTAGTCAGAATTATGTAAATGTTCCTCCTGGCGCAGGAATCACGAGGAGGATTGAAGATGAGGTCAGTGACCGATCGCTCACATATGTAGTTATGGATGGTACGTTATTAATTACAAAATTCAAAAACCATTTTGAAGTTAAAAAGTATAATTAGTGGCAATGTTTAATAAAGATGACGTAAATTTTCAGATAAACTTATTTCTACAGCTCAATTAATTAATAAGGGCAGGAAATAAATTTTTTACAGCAATTATACAAAATTATTAAAAAAATTTAAACCACAATTAATTTATCCAAAAACCAAAATTAAGTAAATATTGCCCACACATTACAACATCCACGAAAGAACCTTAAAAAATTATTTTTGATAGATGCATTATTTTGCATTCAAGTTCTTTATTTTTTAATACTTCACCTACTTATAATTGTTACATATTTGGCACATGGTCCGTCACGCCCAATTAAAGGGCCTGAATAAGTATCAACTTAAATATTTATGAGTTAAAACAAAACATAACTACCTATATGTAACGGATGATCAAAGAAATTGTGAAATTTTGAAAGCTTGTTCTGTTTTTATATAGTACACAAAGCAGTTAAACCATAAATTATTTGTTGCTGAAAAAAAATAATCCTTAACCTTTCATGCTTTTTTCATTTATTTTTATTACCACATATTTCCGTTGAAGTAATACTTATATATATATAACAATACAGCAATCTAGAAAAAAAATTAAGGTAGCCTTATTTCAAATATGTTATGATAGACGTTAGTTAACTAAGAATATAAATTCGCTTTACAACCACAGCTTGTACACAAGTCGTAAAAAAAACATGGTTCTACTTACAGGCCGTATTGAACGTAGGGTAGGTTTATGACAAATACAACAGCAATAAACATATGGCTGAGTCTGCTTTCATGTACACTTTTTTTTAAGTTATCACTTTTAAAGCGGGTAAAGGGTACCTATCAAGTAGCTTAGCATTACCCAAAGTGAATGTCGTGCTCCAGAAAATGTTCGAACTATGTAATATTTGTATCACTGTTGCGTTACAGACCTGCAACTTTTTTCAGTGCGCGATGTCACTCTCATGTAAAAATATGTCGTGTTTAGCGCAAACGTGTTCGAATGAATCCACATCGAGCTGCCAAAGAATACCTATCGATGTCGGCAACATACATAAGTATACAAACCAACGTTTACAAGTGTATTCATACGTAAGTATAAAACTGGCGGTGGGCCATGATGCAGTTGGTTCTTCGCGTACAGTCCACTGACGGGATAAGAAGCGTCAAAGATCTTATATGGCTATTCTGTAAACTTGTATGTCATTTCACTGCCTGCTTTAGACAAACAACATCCATTACTTTTAGCTTTGGCTTGAAAAGAATTACTCCGGCCGGCTTTCTTATATGACTTATTTCAGCTCCTCGTGCGACCAGTGTGTATAATTTGTCCGCGGCCTTATCTTTGGGTGAAAGTTATTTGTAAGATAATTTGTATCGGTAATGTTCATCATGTATTACATAACAATTCGACTTAGATACGCACATGTGTTTTTAAAATATATGTTTAATAACTTGCAATACAAAGTATGTGTTGAATTTCATGTATTGAATTTTTTTTACATTATGTACGAACATAATAATCACAATATTTCATGAGAAATTTTTAAAACATTTTACAAAGCAATCTCTAATTTCTTCCACACCTCATGGTTAACCTTACTATTTTATTTCATGTTTCAGTTGATTTAAACTGTTTGGAATCATAATATGACGGACATGAAGAATATTAGTTTTAGTAAATTTTATGAGAGGATTTACTTATTACATTAAATATACCTCAATTTTTACCTCAAAGGAAAATAGTTGCATATCATTAAATGATAAATATTTGTTTCCCATTAATATAGTTTATGAACACAACTTATTGTTATAATACCTACATTAGTTAAATTGTGTTTTTGTAATGCTCTCCTATTTGAGTAAAATTTTTGGGCAAATTGAATAGCATATAGTCGATCTTTAACATAAGCTTTTGGAATACATAAATATAATAAATTATGTTCTCGTGATTTTAACAATTAAATATTTCTTCGCATGAAAAAATTAACTAACTAAAAAATATTTCAGTAATTTATACTTAAAGACTAAAAAATTTTATTTTTATAATATAATAATATTGTATGTATGTATACTTTTCTGAAAAAAGTAGATTCAAGAAAACAAATTTTCTTTTTTTAATTTTGTTCTTGAACTTACTTGACAAGCGATATTGAACTTCAACTTTATACTTTCGGTATAGCACTTTTCGATTTATTTTCTCCAAACGGGAATTAAAAGTAAAGAATAAATAACATTTTCCTCTATAATTATTGCAGCCGTATACTGAAAAGTTTAACTTTCCTTTATTTGCATGATGCGGAGCTCCTAACTACACAAAATTTTTGTTATTTATTTTGAACGTTGTATTTATGTTTCCTTACAAACTTAAATGAACCTCTTAACATTTAATTTCATCAAAAGTTATACAATATAAGTATCAAGTTAAAATATTTTTAAGTGTAGTTGTGGCTATTTTGTTGTTGAAAATGACAATCTTAAGTTTGAATGAAAGTGAGATATGATAAAATTATATTTGTAGTTAAAAACATATAATTCATTTCAAATTCAATCTTTTGTTACATGCATATTTCCAAATAAATTTGACAATATATTAAATTCTATGCATTTGAATCTATTCGTATATTCTGCAGCATTAATTCCTATAAGCAAATACTTATTACGTACAATGTACTTTTAGTCCTGTCGTATAGTTATGCAAAACATTGTATCAAAAGTATTGTTTCTTCTATGCGGTTATGGTTGAAAAAGAAAAAAAAGTAATTTAATTTATTTTTAAATTGGGTTGTCAGTAAGAACACGTATTTAGTGTAATATGACATATATTATTCTGTTCATTGAAACATTACTATCGATAACTCTATTTTAGATTTATCTGTCTATGTTATATTTCAAATTGATTCTTTTTCTTCGGCTTATGACAGCAGCAAATTTTGTTTTATCGCATATGTAATGTTTTTATGTTTTGCATATTATAATTAATGAGTTAGTATTGTTGGCGGGTGAGGCTTTTTCACAAATGGACGCGTTCTTGGCGGCTAGCAGGTAGGACGCGTGTATTACGCAGGCTGGATAGGGAAGTACGACTGCGGGCGAGCTCCATGATAGAAGCAACGGGAGTAGTATCACTCGGCTACTTGTATATGTTGGGATAGCTGTGCGAATGGTAGAACAGACCACGGGACTATGGTGAGGAAAAAGGTCCCAAGCTCGACATCCCGACGATGAGACCGTTTACGAACTGTCGATGGATCATCAGGAAAGTTAACAACTTCTTCAGAAACTTGAGTCCCTCTTTCAAAATTCAGTTTAATACCTGGAGATGACTATATTCGGTGTTCTACCAAGCGAAGCATACTCTTAATTCATTACTAGTTGATGTTTAATATTTTGACGCAAAATAAAATTGTGAATCAGCTTACTTTGCTCATGCCAGCTTTTACAAGTTTTGTCAAAGTTAATTAAATGAATAAAAATTGTGTCCCTTTGTTGCTGGCTACCCGCAAGAAATTATCATGGTGAATAATAATAATTTTAAGTCGACATGTAATATTATGATTTTTATGGGATTGTGTTTTGTAAATGGTATGTGTAACTGTCTTGTGTATTTTATTACATTCATTTCACGTAACGAATTGTCTGAACGTAATATTATTGTTTGTTTGTTTTAATATTTCGTTTTATTGAACGATACATAGTTTGCCGCTTCGAGCGACTACAGAAATGACAATACAATTAGTTTACAGTGTTACAAACATTTTAGTTTCCTCTACTGTACATGGGGCGAAATTTTTTTATGTTATGTTTACTGAAACCATTTTACGCGCTAAGTGAGATGTTGCGATTGAGTAGAAGGGAAAATATGTCTTAAAACCCTGCGTAATGTTATGAATTCCATTCATTCGTTTACTCTGTGATCCGGAGGGTCTAATGTTAAGACTGAATACATGTGCACTTCCTCTATGTAGAGTGGCTTCATTGAGATGAAAGCAAAGCTCACGTTGATGAAATACTTATTAATTAAAAAATAAAAATGTTGTTTTATGCTTCAATTTCTGTTAGTGTCGTACACAGATTAAAAATGTAATGCAGAGTTCCTCAGTTTTATGTATATTGAAATTTGCTTATGTGTAGAGTAGTTATTAAAAGCATAAAAAACATATATGACGAATTGTTGTGTATTATTTCCATTAGGCGTGAGGTGACCATGAAAATAGATAAGATTTTATCATTATGTGAAATCTACATTTTAAATGTTGGCGTTTAAATATTTATGAAAGCGTGTGATCTTAAAGCACTATTTATCTATTTAGGAAGTAGGTAGTTTCTTTGATTTTAGAAGGTTTTTTTTTAAATAAACAACTAAATTAATTCAAAAATTTGAACTACTGCAAGCAAAAAATACTTTATTCCATTTTTATTTTAAAATTAGCCATTGTATTCTACCTTGCTTACACTCTATTATCGAAAAAGATTTTTTTTTGACAGAGATGAATACCGTAAATTAATACACAAAACATACATGTTTTCGTATGATACAATAACAGCTAGTGACAGTGACGAAACCAAAATTATTTTGATAGTTTGTATAGAAAATCCCCAACAGTAGTGGTGGTATATTTAGGGATTTCTTTGTAGATGGGTACTATTCCACAATAAAAAGGAGTTATCGTCAATTATCAAAGCAGCCATATTTCGTATCTTCTTTGACAGCCTAAATACAGCACCAAATTACGTACTTGGCTAAAAATTAATTCCAGCTGCATGCGTAGATTCCGGGAGGAGGGGAGAATCTCAGGGTGGCCCGAACCTCCCTGAAATAAAAAAGTCCGTCTGAGGGGGCCCGCTTGCATTTGCAAAATCTTCACGTTATCCCGTGGGCCTCATGGGAATCCTACAAATTTTCGCCCGTGATTCCAGCTATACATTTCACTGACACCTTGAGCACAACAGTCAGTGCACACTGAGTTCTTCCATACCACCCGCACTTGTCTTCGATAAAATCTGAACTCAGGTGGATTCAGCGTGACTGACTAAGCCTGCAGTCTGAATCCACCTGTAGGCCGCTGTTGCAACAGCTAAGAAATTTACACTGCTCGTAGTGAACAGTCTGTATGTAACTCGAAACGGGATTCCAGTTCATTCGTATATACTTATTCATCTTATTATGCAACGTTAAAGTCATTAAAAAAATATGCAAAAATAAAATAAAATGCTAAACATGTAATAAGAGCCAGAAAATAATAATATGCAGTAATATTTAGTGTAACTAAATACGACGTGAACCCTAGAATACAAAGTTGACGATGTGTCGTTGGTGGGAACACTTGTTTGTTCCTGACATTTTTTTTCTTTACAGAATTTAAAAGTGAGTTTGACATGCACTTTTTCTTCAGGAAGTAAGTTAAAAATTTATTTGTCGTTATTGTGATTTAAAAAGTTGATTTGTGTCTAAGAGTAAAAATAAATAATATTATTTTCATCATTTTATTCCCAGTTTTATTACTCAATTATTAGTAGGACGTGATTTCTCGTCGCGGTGCGGAATACTTTTATGAATGAAAGCACATCTGTTCGTGCAAAACCATTCGTCACACAAATGTCAGTTCGAAAGTATAATGTTGGAAATTTTTTAAATGATATAATTTTTGCATTTTTTCCCCCCTGAAAACACAAGCTAACACATCGATTGTTGGTGACAGCATTTTTTGTAGTGTATGTAAATCTCTTAATTATGTAGAACGTTAATTAAAAAATAAAAATACATGTTTTAAACAGAATTGACGATTGTTTGCATTTCATGGATATGGACTGGATCGCAACACTAATATAATGTTTCGAGTTAATAAACACTGTCAGGAAGCAAGCAAGGCAATGCGAGAACATTATCCTTTTGGTTGAATGTAGCGAAAGGGAAAAACAGTCACCTTTCTTGCCACGATATTGTTCGCAGATAACGCAGGTATAAGTAGTAAATGGACTCCACACAATGACAACCCTCCCATTATTCCGCCCCCCTCGCTAAAACGCCCTCTCCCCCCTCCACCACGGCGCAGGCGACAAGCTCAGGTATATCGCCCCGCCCAACCACTGGCAGTAGCACGTGGCCAGTGGCCCACCGCGCTAAACATTTTTACTAGGGAGGCCCCTTAAGAGCCTGGCCTGGGCGGCGTGGGACAGTCCCCCGGCCTTTACTGCAGCGCGGGGGGTGGAAGTGGGCGGGGGCACGTAAATGAAGAGACCGGTATTAAAATAAAGGCCTTTTTTGTTTTAACTAACAAGTTGAGGTGTGCACGCGACTAATATCACTAGAAAAATATGCGTAAATCTGTAGTGTTTACAGTAAGTATAAAAGAGGATATTTTATACTGTGTTATCTACTTGTCTTCATTTAAAATTATTTGCTACCTAATTTTAAAACAAAATAATTATTTATTCGTACAAGATTTAATTTACTGACAAACAAATATAGTTGAGCTGGTAACACTTTGTTAATATTATGAAGTTATAAAACATTAATTTAAAATTTATATATGTGTTTATGTTTTTTTATATGGGTGGGTGTTTTAAACATTAAGTAATAGTAAATTGGAATTATTCTTCTTGTAAATTGATGGACACTTGATGAAATTTTTTCAGTTATTTAAATCTTTTGATGGAGATTGACGTTCAAAGTCACAGATGTATGGAATGTTCGATTTAATAGTGCTTTAATGCCATTTAAATAATACAAGCAGAAAAAAATGCTAAAAAATTGCATTGGTTACTAAACCGCTCAAAAAATAAAATTGAAATTAATAAAAAATGAATGAACTGTCAAATGAACTGAATAAAAACAATTTATGATTTAAATATAAACCTTCTTTATCGCTAACCTGAATGGTGTGCTCGAAAAGAAAACGATTACTTAGTGTTTATTCCGCTTGAGTTTCCATGATCAAGCCAACTGTGTGCGCTTTCCTTTGCGTAGCAGAACTTTAATTGGAATTCAGAAATTTACGACAAATTTATTGGAGCGGCGCCATACCATTGCTTCTCGGTGTTCAAATTAACACCAGCGCTTTATGAAAACGACAAGTCTAAAGAACTTTGTTAATTTCCGATTCGAAAAAAAGCGACGCTTATTTGTGAAGTTAAGCTCCATAAGGAAATTGTATTTCATTAAAATAAAATAAAATAGAATATAGTCATAAACACTTTTTCTTTACTAAATTAAATCAGACAAAAATTCATTTTTTCAAAACAAATTTCTCATTTAAAATCCCTTTAATATACCTACAGCCACATGTTTTGTTAGGATAACTTATTAATTAGCTTAAATTAATATTTGGTTTTAATTTTACACTGCTCTTATTTCGATTCAACTTCTTTCAATATAAATAATTTAACTTTCTTAAAATTTAAAATATTTGACCTTTAAATAATATTTATTTTAGTTTAATGTTACATTTTAAATATGCACAAATAATTATTTTGGAAACTGTTGTGTGAAAATATATATTCTGTACGTTCAATACTATTTATTATTGTATGACACGAAAAACAATTACAATAAAAATTTTTTCTTGTATTAAAATATATGCTTTTTATTAAGAAATAATAGATCTAGTATTTGTCAAAATCTACTAGTAATTAATTTCATGACGTCTTCAGTCAAATAAAATATTCATCTGAAATATAAAATCCCAAAACAATTATGATGATGTAAATATTTGTTTAATTTATACTATCCGTATTCTATATATTATATTTAAATTGGAATATTTTAATTGACAAGTAATACCACTTTAATATTAGTAGTAACCTATAGATATTATTATGAACAAAATATTAACTTATTTAAGAAAGAACGGAAGTTATTTTAACGACCATTTCACCAAATAATGTATATTTTAAGGAATTTACAGCTTAATTAAGTTAACGTAATTATTATTTTTTTTTCAGACTTTAATTTATCTTCTGCAAAATAGTTTAAACATATATCCGATCGGTACTCAAAACTGAAGTCCGATTAACGCCTTCCAACAAGAATAACGATATTAAATGGTCAGCAAAATGCTTTTTTTTTAAATCTTGAATTTCATTAACTTATTTTGTAGAAGAAAGATTAAATTTACTAAACTTTATATGATACAAG
Organism: Bacillus rossius redtenbacheri; assembly: GCF_032445375.1. NCBI lineage: Eukaryota > Metazoa > Arthropoda > Insecta > Phasmatodea > Bacillidae > Bacillus > Bacillus rossius. The sequence continues at coordinate 73,248,859 of NC_086333.1, forward strand.
CTTTGCTAATTTTTCTACGAAACAGTTTTATTATCTTACCACCAAATATAATCTCCTTACTGCTTCCCGTTTTGAAGTACTTTAATTGGTTGTTCGTGATTAAGATTATATTGTTAATGGTCTCTTGATGCTGAAAATAGAATAAATGTTTTATATCTAATTTAATTTTGGATATAAAAATATACCGTGCGTATTATGTTCACATAATTTTTTATTTTTTTGGAAAAATTTCAAATTTTAAGTTACATATTTGTAATAAATAAAGGAGAAAATTTTTAATGCAAAATTTCGTTTGGTAAAAAAGATGTTTGCTGAATTTCTGTTAATATTAACAAAAAGTAGGATGAGAAACTTAAAAAAAAAAATGGATATGTACTACTTATGTACGTGCGTAGAAGTTATACTTACTTGGCGTAAAAAGCTTACTTTAATTTTGAATGCAAATAATAAGTAAAAAATAAAATAATAAAAGGACTGGAGTAATATTATAATTACGGTTAGTAAAATTGTAATACAGACGAATTAAATAATTATTTTAGTACTAAGTATTCAATAATATACACACGTGTATAACATTAATTATTAAATGTAGTAAAATAATCGAGATAATTTTTTATTAATAATGAAAATAATAAAAAACGTAAGCTGATTCTTTACTCTTATTTATTAATTATAATTATCTATTAAAAAAAGAGCACGTGTTGCTCAATACACCTAATAGAAATGAAACTTCGGCAATTCAAACCTGGACTCGTAATTATTCCGTAAACGTTAAAACGGCTGAAAGGGGGGGAGAGAGAGAGAGAGAGAGAGAGAGAGAGAGAGAGAAGGAGAGATAGAAGACTATTTTCTAAATAAACAGTAATTAACCAAGTTATTCACCTCAAAATAACTGCTTATGAAATCAATAATATTGATCATTCAATAATGATTTATTCACACTAAATGTTACCCACTGTTGAAATAATTATACCATAAAATGTTATATTAAATTTTTCAGGACCACAACTATACCTTAAAAACAATTATAACTAAAAATTTTAAACGTTTTTAAAAGTAAATCAACATTTATTAATTTTATACTCAACAAAATTTGTAACTATATTAAATTTAATAACAAGATAACACGGCACGGAGTTTTTTGAATATAATTTCTTTTTTCAAGAATTTAAAAACCTTACCTATAATATTTTATTATTAATAATATTAAATTGGAAATAAATAAACTTTAACTATCAAAATAATTACTTACTTAAAAATAACAGCTTAGGATATCAATAATTATAATTCGTAAATTAATTAGTCATGATTAATTAACAATAAATATTACTCACTGTTATAATACACCATTACGAAAATTTGTTTTGTAAATATCATAGCTAGAATTGATAAAAAGAAATTAATTTTTTAACTTTATTTTATATTATGTATAGGTTAGATGTGATCTAACATTTTTTGGGACCGATATTGTAGTGACGTATGACTTCAAAAACAATGGATAACAAGTTTTTTAAATAATTTCAAAAGGTTTAGACTTAAAAATTAGATTATAATTATAATGATTTATATCATATTATTTAAATCAAAAATAAAATAAATACATAAGATATTAAGGTGGTGTTTAGAAAATGTCTAACGTGTTTAAAGTGAGGTACTTATCGATAGAGACCGGAAAAATTCGCGAATTCATTTCGCGATAGGCTAAAATTACAAATAGTTATACCTCAGTGCTGCCTCTGCTATTGGCTCGCGACTCACCTTTATGAATCTGGGCCAATGAGAAACACCCAAACAAAGCTTTATCAAATTACAGGCTGCTACGCTGGGACGTCTCACAAGACAGCAGCCAATGAGTGGGTCACATTTAACCGAGTGTACGTAGAACTATGGAGTTCATCCTGGGGGTCATTGAACCCGCGTAAATTTTCCGGTCCCTACTTATCGACGAATTCATCCGGGAGAAGCATGACTGTCATCACAGCTTGCGCTGTCCCTGAGATGTTGTTCCCCGAGCCACACGTCTGAGAGTGTAGTTGGAGAGTTTTCAGAAGGCCATGGAAGATGGTGAAGGCTGTGTTGAGTCATGACGGTAAATAGAAAATGGTCGGGGGGGGGGGGGGGGGGTGGGGGAGGGAGGGGTGGAGGAACGAAAGCAACGGCGAAACTGACAAGTTTGTGAATAATGCATGCGACGGCAGCTTCTAACGGATGATCCCACCCCTACATACAGCCATTCCCTCCCCCCCTTTCCCAACGGCTAAACAACCCCTTGTCTTCGCCCAACTCTGGCTGCTCGCGATTGAGCGCTGGCGGGAAGATTGATGTAGGTCGTGGAACGCAGCACGACAGCGAAATACCGGCGCGAAAAAGAAAATGAAAAATAAAAAAAAACTGAGACATTAGATATGTCTTGAGTAGAGACCCGGAAAATTCGCGGGTTCATTTCGTGTTATGCTAAAATTGAAATAATTGTATCTTAGTGCTGCTTCTGTCATTGGTTCACTGTTAATCTGGAGGACTGAGTGCCAATTAGAGACCCTAACTCATAAGAAGAGTCGAATCACAGGCCACCCAGTCGAGACGACTCACAAGTCAGCAGCCAATGAACAGTTGGCATTTGCCCGAGTGTGTGGAGGATATCCTGGAGGTCATTGAACCCGCGAATTTTCCTTGTCTCTAGTCTTGAGTCGTTCTTAGAATGTTTTTTTTTTTCCAATGCGGAAGATTGATTTTAAAAGTTTTGACGTGAAAACGTTTGATCTCGTTACAGTGATAGTCGGTCTAACTTTCTTGAGTGACAAAAGTACCGTCAGACTTTAATCGGTAATAACTACGAAACTTATATGTAAAGCTTCAGCAGTTGATGAGCCCGCAACGGATACACCACGTCTGGAAGTGTTTTGTCACGCAATATTTGCTGTGCCCGTGACGTCTTCGTACCAGTGTACGCGCATGCGCGTGATTGTTTATAGTGTTAGCTTTGTGCGTGGAAACGCGTTTTAGCCAGGAGATTCATTCGGATGTCATTCGTGTTCTCACGGAGCACTTCTAGGACTCAAAGTGAGACAGTAAAAATATTGGCCGGAATATAAGTAATGAATCAGTATTACATTGAAAATAATAAATATAGAAATTGCAAGTAAGGGGAAAGCTCGCTTCGAAAGGAATCCAAAAAGTCTAAAAAGTCCAGAGCCGAGCAAATGCGAGAGCTACAGTAAAGTCGTAAAGTAAATGAAATATCTCAACGATTTTTACGAAAAATCTACAACGTGGTCCCGAACTGCGCCTTTCTCTGCGTTTTTTTTTTGGCTGGTTACATAGTATGTCATAGACGATGTTTCTTGTGAACTTCGGTTCCAAAATAGTATAAGTAATCATATTTCTGAACTGGTTTCAGACTATCACTAGTTTCCTTTCATGGGTAAACAATGAATCAGCAGCTACTTAATTGTACTGTTTTAAAATCTATCTTGTTTGTGTAATTTAAATACGTATCTTCTTGCTAAAACTACATTTAATCATATTCACCTCTTGCAAGTACTGTCTAAGCTGTATGACAAAAATAAAATCCACGAAATTAAATTATTGCATTTCATAGTTGAATGTAAAAAAAAAATACACTTCACAACAGACGTATTTTTGTTTTCTAATTTAGGTTCTTCGATATTGTTATGGTAGCAAATGTTTTTGAAGTCGTCCATACCAGAAGGAAGAGTTTGTTAGCTTCGCATCAACCCACAACGTGAAATAGTTAGAAAGAGGCTGGCATCGGACGTATCAGTGTCTGACGTCACACTCAAGAAGCGGGCAGCCTCGAGTACTTCGCAGTACGTTTGTAAGTTTCTGTGGCACCGCAAGACGGACGACTACCCCCTCCCCCCTCCTTCGGGGGTTTGTTCTATTGGCTATCTGCGACGACGGCTCGCGCTATTGGTTCCGTTCTCGCCTTTCCCTGTCCCTCCCACCCGTCTGCTACGAAACGTAGGAGTTTGGGAAGGGGAAGGGGTGAGATTTGCGGACGCGGGGGGTTGGGAGTGTGGGAAGGAATGTTTCTTGGCGACCCTGAGGGGTGGAGATAGAGGGAGCAGCGCGCATGGCAGTGGTAAAGGGTTGGTCCTACGTGCTACCGCACCCTTGGAGGGCCTCCCGGAGTGCTGTTTTATGGCCGATAAAAATGTGCGCGCCTCTCGGAGTGCCGGCAAGAGGGGTGTCTCAGGGGGATGGTTGAGTGGGGGAAGAGGTCTCACGAGGGGAGGGGGGGGGGGAAACAAGCTCGCGCCCAGTTCTCGACGTCCCTGGGGCGCGAAGACGCCGTCATCGGGCGCTTCCCCCCGTCGACGGATACCACCCGGAGACGTCGTATCCCACCCGACAACGCCCGGTTTAATGTTCGATCCGCACCTTTCCTTTTAATAACTGTCTCTTGATGGCTTCACCACCTGCAGCTTTGACCGCTAACATGAGTGATCTGGCCACGTCGGGCTTTTGTTATTTTTTTTTATCGCACATATTATTTTCTCCCATGTTATGAACACCAAAGACACCGTAAGAAGAATTTTTACTGTCACGTTCAAACCAACCTACGTATTTCGGCAAATGTACTTTCTGGATCTCAGCTTAACGTAGTCAATTATTTCCTCGGTAATCGAACGTGAAGCCAGAGATCGTATATAGCCTATTTATAATTGTCTTAACTTTACGTTCATTATTCCAAGGGAAACAAGTACCAAGTAAAAGTTTGAACATAAAAATTATTTTTGCAGTAAGGAAAACCTTTGTGACCTTGTAAGGTTATTAAAAAAATTTCTAGTACAATCAAGTTATCTTTAGTGGCCTATTATTGTAAAGCCTTGTAATTGCTTACCATGCTATAACAAATATCCTTATAAATGGTGTTATTAGAGAATTGAAATAATATGTTTACATGATTTTTATAACAAAAATTTTAGCTATTTAGTTGTTAAACTGAAGAGAAGTATAAATGAAAAATTAAAAAAAAATGTTATCTTAAAAACGGCTTACATTCACATTATTAAATCAACAAGTAATTTTTATACTTAAAAAAAAGGTTAAACAGGGACCAACTGGCTAAGAGTATATATATTTTCAATTAATCTGAAATCATCCTGAACCTACGGCTTAAAGAAACAGGCTAGAGGATAAACTATCGCCTTAAATTTTAATACGGCTGAAATCTTCCAACCACTGTTGGCTAATGATAGGCTTAAACTGATCGCGAATAGACGTTAAGCCAAACATGAATCGTAGCATGCTAATGTTGTTGCGAACTCTGTTCAATCGAGCATATTCATAAATCGCACTGCCAATACGGTTGCCATCCTGATGCATATTGAATCGAATCCACAGGAAGGACTATTATTGATTGACCAGACGCAATAAACACGCAATGTAGTTTTTCAATATGTTTTTCATTAAAAGTAAAAGTTTGCAAAAAAATTTTTTTACATTTTATATACATATATCCGAAATAATATTAATTTGCAAAATATAAAAATAAATCGAATTTTCAATCAATATTTTGTGTATATTAAATTTAAGTGTTTGTTACATTAATAATTTTTCAGCGGGCGCCTACGACGCTTTACATTTAACTAGTTTTACAATAAAGACAAACTAGTTTCGTGTTTCGTATAGTCATTGACGCGTATTCTCCGGAAGTGTCTAAGCGTTTGCTGTAAAACCTTTTAGCCGAATAGGAAATGCACTATATCTTAGAGGGTTGTAAAAAATTATACTGCCCCCTCTCCCTGTAATGAATGCTTGTTAGAAAAGGGTCGGTAAGAGGGGAATAAATAAAACTTTATTTTTATTTCCACCTTCGGACAGATGGTACCTACTGGAGATGCTGGAGGGTTCTGGTAGGTGATAGGGGGGTCTGGAGGCATTCGAAATAGAGTTAAGGACGCCTTTTTTTTTACTGCGTGTTCCTCGTTACTACCCGAGCCGTAAACTGTCCGTGCGCTAATCAAAACCTGCGTTCGCGGCGAGTGCCGGAAGCAAAGGGTTGGGAAAGGAATTGCGGCCGGACGTGGGAGGTCATGTTTTTACAACCGTGGGTCGCGTCGTCGTGTGATGAATTGCGAACGGGGGGGTCGTTGGTTTCCATTTGCGAGGCAGCCTTACTTTTTGCTCTCGTATCAATAATTCCCACCGGTCGGATGAATAAATGAATTCAAACTGCTAAGCCACGGTGATATTCGGATGATGCGCCGACGGAATGATTGCAGGAGTACCCGGAGAAAACCCTCAGCCACGTTGTGACGTCCGCCACGTTTTTCGGCCGTGAATCAAAACGGTTTTGCCTCGATCGGAGTCGAGATTGCTTGGACACTTAAACGTCTTGGCCACTTTACAGCTATAGTATCAGAAATGTGTGACTGAATATGCACGAATGTGTGTTAATATGTATGATTATTAGAAGAATTTTTTAAAAATATTTATCTTATGGTAGGTTTTTATAATATTTATTTTATCTAATATTTTTAAATCATTAAATCTATAGCATTATTTTAGAATAAAAAATTATTATCTTATATTTTAAGGAAAACATGTTTATCTTATGTGCTTAATTTTTGGTTTTATTTTATATTTGTTAGTCATTTGTTATTTTTTCTGTATTTTTAAGTACTTTTCATTTTTCTTGGCTATAGATTTACGTGTAATAAATAAGTACAGATTTAAGTCCAAAATTAATTTTATAAAAACCTCCAAAGTCTCAATAATTCAAAAGTAACTTGTTATAATTGATTACTTCAAGATTATTAAAACATGACGGACAGAGTTCACTTCAGGTTTCAAAGGGTTTTAAACCTAGTAGGCGTAAATATATTAAGACATTATACTCTTGTCTTCACGAATACAAGGCACCAATTATTATTATTATTTTATTTTCTAATCAACATTATATTATATAGGTGCCTATCATTTAAATTTAAAAAAAAACTATTTTTTTACAAAAGCGCATTTATACAATTTACTTTTTTGGGTGGTTGGCAAAATCTATTAGGTTTTTTTCTTATAGCTGGAGAAATGCCCATTGTGGCTAGCAAAATAAAATATACTTATAGGTAATTTCACAAAGTAAGAAATTTTATTCTTAGCACTCTTTTCCCAAAAAAAATTTCTTTGAACCACTGTTTTGATAGCACCACGATGTGAAAACTTCAATTATTTTTTATCTAGCTCACATATTTTTTCTTGTTTTGCCCCTGAAATAATATAATTTTTCTGTTACTTTCAAAAATTTAAATTGTTAGAACCCTTATAAGCCACGATCGTGAATAATTTCTCAATTATTCACTATATTTAATTATAAGCCAAAAAACAAATAAGAATCGCTTGGTTCTAATTTATGAAACACGGTTATTGAGTAAACATTGTTATGTTAATAAATAATTCTTATCAGTAACCAAGATTTTTTCACAGTTAAAGTTTTTTGATTTATAGCAAATATATGTCTTTGGTCTTAAAACAATAAGATGGTATAAATCTATATATATGTAAGTTTATTATAGGGTAAAAAACACTTTAAAAGAATACAAAAATCTTGCACCTACAGGAATGAAGATAAAACTTTATGTTTGGGATTCCTTTTTACTATCAGATAGTAAGAAAATCTATTTTAATAAACCAAATTCATATACTTTTATCATTACATCCCTACAATTATTTTTAAATTTTAATTTCATACGACACCAAAATATTGCAAATTATGTTTGAAACTTATTTTGTTTCAGAGTGTCCTCTTTAATATATCATTAGTTAGGATGAAATATTTCTTACAACATGAAATTGGAGAAATAAATATGGGATAATTTTTTTGGGAAAGTGAACCTGGCAATTATAAGTGAAAAAGGGAAAGGATATGGAGCAAAAACCTGCGAGGAAACAAGGGGGGAAAGTAGGCTCCCCGATAATTATCAGCGTCATAACACGTATCGAATGACGCGTCTAATTAACACGAACGTTAATCGACTCCATCCTGGCGGGAGTAATGGAGAACGCCATGCGGGAATGAGGACACCGCAAGCCACGCTTCGTTTCGCTAAAACACCGGAGCGTCGCAATTGGGGCGAGTTTATTAAACGACACGCGTTAACTAGAAAACGTGAACAGCTTTACTTTTATAGTTTTAACACGGACAATACCAGTATAATAAATACAAGCTCTTCTTGCAAACTTCAATCGCGCGTTGAATACACATATTTAAAAAAGTTTTTAAATAAATTATTAAATTATTTATAAAATAAAATTAACAATAATGTTTAAGTTACATTAAAACCTCCTTCTGAACATATTTAACATTAATAAATTAAAACAAAACAATTACCGAATTTAAATCTCTTACACGAAAACATATGTATTACAAATCATTCACCCACATACTTCCAAGTTGACACTCTAAAGTGTGTAAAAACACATTTGTTGAAGTTTTCCTCTGCTATTTATTAGACTTACTAAATTGAAGGCTTCCATGAGCTTCATAGGAAAGTGTCAACAGGTGAAGTACTTTCACGAGAACCTTCAACCGCATGTAACACAGTCCTTAAAAATTAATAAAATAATATGAGCTGAGTAAACAGTGTTCAAAAGGGTATTCCAATTAATTATAGCCAAGGAGAGATGCAAAGGTTAAATTAGCAAGTATTTAAATTAACTAATTTCGTTTAATCATGGGCAAAAGCCTCATGTAAATCCTCATAAAATTACACCATTCTTTCACATATAAATTAATACCGATTAATTAGCAAGAAAAGCACTAGTACAAATGTCACGGCAAAAATACGTGAACGTATTTTTATATAACAAATACTTTAGTATTTACTTTTGACAGATAGTATTGGATAGTATTGGATAATAAAGAATACTTTATAGTTAAATTAACGTTAACACACAGCGACCAAGAATGTCGTTAGCACAGACTAATGCCTCATTAGACAATACAAAACCCGTAAATGGACATGCAGGCGACCGCGGCCTAACCTACACTAGGCAGTATGAAATTACTTTAAAGCATGACATCAAAAGAAAACCCACCAAATGTAACAAATTAACACATTACATACATTACGTAAAAGCGAAAGACAAGTCCTAATGAAGAGTGAAGACATGACGGGGAGAAAAGTCAGACAAACTACACGTAGCAAAGAGAGCAATTAATAAAAAAAAAACGAATAGGGTAAAAATGCCAAATGGAATTTAGAAGGTGACGGCCGAATAAACAATTTAGATTTTAGCTATTACGAGTTACATGAATGTAAGGGTCACCACCTTACAAACACTTACGTGCAGTCTCCCCGCTGTCACACTCTCTCTACAATCAACTATCTGACCTACATGCTTAATTCAGTGCGAAACCAGCACCGACTGGTTATCACGATCTATCTACATGAGAGCTAACGAACAAGAAGAGCCTTCACGGCAATACACGCAGTTTTAAGTAAAACAGAGGGCGCCACGCGCATGCGCGGACACCTCAAGAGGGGAAGTCAAGCACAGCACAAGACGCTGGGAGGGGGGGAAAAGGAGGAAGGGAAGGAGTGCCAAAGCCCACCGCGCGGCGCGAAGTTCAATCACAGCGCACCGACCACTTCAAAATAATAATCACAATGTTTTTAGTTAAACGACATTAATTATTCGGACATTTTTAATAACTTACATGTCGGTGAGAATTAATTTTATGGAATTGATGAAACATGAAATTAGAAAGTGGTGTAAATGCTAGTTATTATATTAAGATAAAAATAAAAAAATAAAGATTTGGAACTCTCCTCTCAAAATAGTTTTAATTTCACAGAAAAGCATAAGCAAATTTGGGTATTATTTTATTACAGACACAAACTTTTTTTAATAGTTTGATGTGTTTCAGGTATAAAATTTACTAACACCAGAAATATTAATAATGTGATTATAAAAAACAAAGATATACTCAATTATTTGTGTTGATAATGGAATATTGCTATACCAATGAACACTGAATCTCTTGTGACAATGAGCTAAGATGGTAGTGTTTCATAAATAATTGTATACTGACTTAGCACCATTGATTAGCAACACTCGTTTGTGCTGCTTGAGCAATAATAAAATCAATTTAGGCTATATATAGTTGCTAATAATTGAATAATTGGAGGCTGACCCATGGGGAAATTAAGCCACAATGGAGACAATTCAAGCCTCTGGCATTTTTGAGGAATAAAACGGCAAATATCCTTCAAAACGGGAAATTTTAGGAAATTTGTCACCAATATGGCCACCGTTACATCATAATGCAAGATGGAGGTCAACAATCAACAATCTGGATCCTGGACCCTGTGCCAGAAAATAAATTTGTATACTACTAATGTACCTAATTAATAATATATATTTATAAATTGGGTAGCTGCAAATGTATGTTTTATATTTAACTACATTTCGTTAATTTTACTTATTTTACACCTGATAACGGACGGTGTGTATTTTTCACGAAAAACTTTAATTGCTTATTATACTGCAGTAAGGTGAGTGTTTCCTGGTAATTGGTGGTGATTGGCCTGGACATTCAGGACGCGTTTGCTTCCTCACTGGAACATGTTCCCGAAATAAAATCCAACCAACCACGAAACACAGACAGCGCTACAAAAGTTTTAACACACAGCTGGTCTGGATACCTTTTCAAAAAAAAAAATCCATAGCCTTACAGATGGTTTCTATCCACGCTACTGCACTCTATCACTGCTCGGTAGTGCTTATTTCACTTTTTTTGGAAGTATTTTGATTCACAGGGATGAACGTCGATGGCATAATTTCGCTGGACAAGAGCTATACGTCCGCTCGTATTTTTATCACGGGCGATTTCGACTTATTTGAAATGGCCGCCGGTGGATTGTTTTCGTTTACTGTTCCGGCCACCAGGAGCAGCACTATCAGCCTTGATTACCGAGGTGTGGTTCGTTAGGGGAAGTGTAATTTACGGTACAGGTAGGGGTTGGTTTTGCAGTGTGTGTATGGCAAACAAGCTGTCGGACTTTATCGGTGGTTTCCGGCCACGACCGGGACACCTCGGCGAAAGAAGAGATAAGTGCGTCTCTCTCTCTCTCTCTTTCTCTCTTTCTCGCACAGCCTGGTCTAGTGATGGATGTGTTGCATGGTTCCCCTGGGGGAGTGGGGGGAGAGAAACCCAGTGATGCTCGCTAAGGACATTTGTTGGTAAGGGGGGGTGAAGGGTGCTCCCGGAACATGACAAACACTCGTCGTATATTAGTCGGTGCAATTAATTGATATCAGTCTACTCCACGGCGATCAATACCGTTTTGCACAAGCCAGAACAACCACATCTCTTCCCTTCCCCTGCCCCCTTTTACAACAAACCCCCTCTCCCGTTTCCTTCCTTTCGCAAACGCAATTGTCGGATAAATTACACCGAACAGCGGACGCTTTCCTGTTACACGGTGTGTTACGGAGGAAGTGTGAGAGAATAACCCCCAACGGCCGGCGATGCTGGTAAATGGCAGTTATTGTCTGCTCGCTGGAAACAAACAAGCCTGGAGCAACATCAACACAGGGATTCCTTGGTAAAACTATATATATAAAATAAACACCAGGGGCTGTCGCTGAACATTGTGTGTTACTGCTACGTGGGTCTAGACGCAATTCAGTCCAGTCAATTTTAAATGAAATTTAAAAAATAAAAAACAATTATTTGTCATCATTTATGCAGAAACGTAGAAGAAAATAGTTTCCAAAAGAAAATTACTGTTTTTTTCTTTCTTAGTTTTGCTTTACACCATTAAAAACATTCTCTACCTTGATGATGAAGCTCAAACGTTATAAGTAATGGGAAACCAACTACAGCTTTGAAAATCTCATCCACTTGAAATCTTTCCTCATGATAGTTATCTTGTAACGCCTTGTACTGTTTGCCCCTTGCACCATGAGTTTCCAAGGTCCATTGAAACCAAATATGAAAATACCGGAACTGATATTGTAATATTAAATTCTGTGAGTGAAAAAAAAAATATATATGCAAACACTCAAAAACAAAACTGAGCTGCAAACAGGTTTTAAGATGCTCTGTCACTAGGACTGTCACAAAAGGGTCATTTATACATCACTCATTAAAAAAGCAATGAGATTTAGGCGTCATGCCTTAACATGCATCTCTACCGGGAAACCATCTACAACAGAAAAATTAAAAAAAAATCTGATTTATGTTTTCTTGCATATTCGTAGCTTAGGCGGCAGTGCAAATGGCAAATGTAAAATGGTGAAGCAGAACTAAACGTTAAAGTTTTCAATCTTGACTGGATTGAAGGAAAAATATTTGTGAGGAAAGCTACTCTTATTAAACACACGGGTAATGACGCATTAAATAAAGTTTGGAATCATTTATAGGCTTAAAGATCCATCCCATGAGTATGATGGAAAGGTTGTTTTTTAAAAAAGATCATTGATCAGCCAGAAGGAAAATTTTGAATGAGCTATCCAATAACCTGTAATAAATACATATAAAAGGGAAGGTAACAAATTATAGAAGTTTATCACAATTTAGAACTGCATTTAGTTAGGGTATGTGCTTAAATCGGATGAGCTTTGAAATAGTTTGAAAAAACAACACACACTCAAGAGCGCTGTTGAAGTAGCATTTCAGCTACGGCTGGAAGCCAATTGAAGAACCAGTATTTCCTTAGCTCAATGTATTTGATGACATTAAAGATTTTCCAATTAAGTTCAAACATGCTTAGCATAGTACATAGTGACTCAAGTATAAACGTAAATACTGTAACATGATTTTACCGTTAAGTCCTGACACTACTACTTAATTTAGGTCAATCATCTTAAATTCATGTATCTTTATTTACTACTTAATTTATATTAATATAGCAGAAAGATAGTTATTGGTTTATTGTTAAAATTATCTCATATCTGTGTTAGTATGTTAAATGCATGATTTATTACTAAATCCAATGTTTATAAATGCAAAGTGTAGTTTTCTGCACATAATGTTACACATCATCCATTTAAAAAGATTTTTTAACTTAAAAGTTTTTCACAACTTATAAAAATTTATGTAAGGCTTTTATGTGCTAAATGTATTAGTTGTTGAAATTGTTATTTGTTTATTACTTTTTTCTACAAAAAATACTTCATGAAAGAATAAAAGGGGTTGGAATCTGAAATTTTACATTGAAGTTAGCTAGTCTAGCTATAAAAAAATAGAACGGCTATGCGTATATTAGCATTGGTGAATAGGTAAACTCATTATAGTCATAAGTAGAGACCCGTGAATTTCGCGGATTCAATGACCTCCAGGATAGACTCCAATATCCTCTACACACTCGGGCAAATGCCAACTGTTCATTGGCTGCTGACTTGTGAGTCGTCTCGACTGGGTGGCCTGTGATTCGACACTTCTATGAGTGAGGGTCTCTAATTGGCCCTCAGTCATCCAGATTAACAGTGAACCAATGACAGAAGCAGTACTAAGGTATAATTATTTGAATTTCATCATAACACGAAATGAATCCGCGAAATTCACGGGTCTCTAGTCATAAGTTCTTAAAGTCGTTTGAAGGAAGAGAAATACTGTCCTTAGGACTAACTCTCTGTCAGTATTCGCACACACATCAGATAATTCCACCAGGGAACAACAGTAAAAATTGTACAAATTGTAACTGTGATTTATTTTGTTATTTCCCCCCGTTAGTACAAACAATATAATAGTATGCGGAAAGCATTCTTCCACGTTTAGTCGATTGTGAAATGAAATTTTTTAACAGCCGATAGCGTCCAAGACAAGGCAATTATGTTATCGGAACGTAACAATAAAAAGTTTTAACTTAATGAGGACACTCGGAATACGGCATTCGGTGGGAGAAATTTCTTAATGGAACGGAAGTAGCGTGGAACGGAAATGCGTAACCACAGTGCTGCCCTGTGTCGGATTATCCAAACCAAAGTTCACAAAAACATTGAGAAGCTTAAAAATTTATCTGTTTAGTTTATTTTTACAAAATGGGCAGTAACTTAATAAAATTTGCTGTAGAAAATTAGGTCTAAAGTTGGTGGTTTAGAATTTTTTAAAAGTCTTATTAGCTTTTATAGGAGGTACATCATTAAATACTTTAAAATTTCGGTCTGCTAATAAAACTATTAAATATTCAATTTAGCTGCTCCGACAGCGAATTTTAGCAGCAGGTGCGAAAACTACGTTTGTTTCGCGTCAAGAAAATAATTTTCGTAATTTATCACTCTCAGCATTATTTTCAAAGAATTGTACGTTAAATGTCGTTTCCAACTTTAGTATTATAAGTGTGATTGCAACATGAGAAATTTGCTCCAGCTCGAGATTAGATGTTACACTGAGAGAAAGGTTTGTTTGCCTTAACAAAATAATTGTTGGTATATGGCGAAATAAATATATTTTCTTAATTGAAACACTTTTTTTGTAGTAGGAAATATTCTGTTCACCCAACAAAATCATTTTGTCAACTCAAATGTACATTTGGTTAGGTGTAACAAATACAGTTTTGTTACTTACCGAGTTTGGTTAAGCTAACAAAATATTTTGTTCCACCAAGTAAATATTTGTTTCGCCATATTTAATCAAATATTTGTTTGATTCAAACAAACCTTTTTTTCTCTGTGTACACATCTCTGGCGAGTACTGAAAGACCTGTACAAATTTTTTTTTGCGAGAAGGTAAAACTTTTGGCAGTTTTCGCACGCGTCACAGTTTCATCCCGCTGTTCTTCTGGGCTGTCAAATAGAGCGATGAGTGACATTTTGTGCTCTCTCGCCCGCGCGACGCGAAAAGGGGGGGAAAAAAGCGGTCGAGCGGCGTGGCGTGGTGAGAAGACTGCGCCTGCAATGAATCACGGCAATGGGCGCTTCACCTGGCAATTTGTCCTCGGCGACAGACGGTGACGAAGATCCCCTTCTAGCCGACAATGGGCCGCTGTGCGGAAACACACCTCTTTCATTGGAGCTCCCCACTTGCTTGCCTCTTGTCGGAACACAGCCCATGTTTGAGTCCCCTCCCCGCCAATCCCCCAAAACCTTCCAAAAACAACATCTGGGTCTCAACAACAACGCGGACAATCGCAAAGAGAATTTTTTTTTTTGAGGGGGGGGGGGGGTGGGCGGGCGGGGGAGAGGGTTGAGAACAGCTTAAACCCGACTCAAACATTTGAGATCTTACTACCGAAAGTAATTTCGTTTACTCCAGCACTGATAACAATATTCGCCTTCAATTTACAAAAAAACGCTGGTTACAAATCCTCCTGGGATCTTCGTAAATTTACTGAAATTTTCTCGTGAATTCACGGACACTTAGTTCATTAACTTTTAATATTAATCAAAAACAATATTCTTGGTTTGTAAACAACACATTCAAAAAACATAAGAACGCTCTATTTTTTTGTCCACGTGTGTGTTTACCTTTGAAAGAACGAGACGTATAACTCGGAAGTCGAAATACGGAGTATTTTCTACGAAATTTTTTTTTTTTTTTTTTTTTTGGAAATTATGACGTTGTACATGCCCCTTTGAATTGAAAAATTCCCTTCATGCACCAAAGAACGTCGCCTTACTCGCTCGCCTCTTCACTTGCCCGGCGACGTAAGATTCTGTTATGTTATTTATGTATTTCAGTTTGTATTACGAGACTTAAAAGTTAATGCGAGGTTGTTTTAATTGCTCAAATTACCGCACGAATGTTATGTTTTTTTTTTTTTGTTTTGTGTTCAATCCTTACTATGAGTGTTGATATTCTTAAAGTTGTTTGCTTATTGTAGTGGAGTAATATTCGCTATGGTATTTCAAGTCGATACGCATTTTCATGCAGGCAAAATATTTTAAAACTTTGACGTTATTTTGGTTTTTCGGTGGATCCAATAACGTATCAAACTTTTATTAGGCTTGTCAAAGTTGTTTTCCGTTTTTTTCTAAATGTCGATGAGTAACTTGATGTTTTTATGTCTGTGTTATTAGTTGTGTTTTGGGAACGTGTTGCTGTGCTGCGGGAAGGATCTTGTTCTCAAGCGAGAGAACATGTAGTCGATTGTTCATTTCTTGCGAATATCGTATGTTGCCGTTCATATCGAATCAATGCGGTTGTGTTCACTCGTTTTCAACCTTTTGCTACCCCTTTCGAGGGGCAACATGTGGTGATAATTTTGAAAAGAAATATGAGACCTTTTGTTTAAGTTTTCGTGCGTACGTTTAACTAATTATATTCTTTTTCACACATAACTGTATAAATCATGCCACTTATTTTTTTTTTTTCAATTTTGAAATTAAAAACGTATTTTAATATTGGTTGTCTTATTTTCAGCAGCTTAGATTGTTTTTTTGCTTAGGATATTTAATTTAATACATTTTATGTAATTATGAAAATAATGTAAATGTTCAAATATTATTTAAACAAATTTATCAATAAAGAAGATATATGAAATAATGGAAGTATAATAAGGCAGTATTTTGCTCACAACGTTGTGGTCTAAAAAAAAAACTCGCGTTCCGAGTCCATTGCTGCGTAAAACCAGAATTTTTAATAATTATTTTGTACTTCTCTCGCTGAGCTAAGTAGCCGCAGGGCTATGGTGAACAAGACCACAACACAAAAAAATAAACACCGCAAACCTGATATGGTACGTAATTTTTTTTATCTTTAATCCCGGCTGCGAGAGAGGCGCGCAGTGCTCTCTAGCGGAGAATTAAAGCCCTGGTTGCGGACGGGAAAGAAAACTCACTTTTTTTACGAGCGAAACAAAACTAGACGTTTGGCTCTGACGCACAATGGCCGGCCTTCGCGAGCCGCGGTTTTGAAAAGGAACGTGCGGGCCGTGAGTGGCATGGGAAGTGTAATAACTTAGGTTGGAAAATTCGTATCTTTGCACGTAAACTCGAGAAATAATGAGGAAAGAGGAAAAGTCAGTTTTGAACCACAACTCTGAAAAAAAAAATTACGTAAATTATACACAGAGAAACGTAAAAAAAATTTAAATTGTTTTCCATTTAAGAAAGGAATACTTGGTAGGTAAATGCGACTATGCGTAAAACAAGTTTTCTTTCAGCAGGCTGTTATTTTTTTTTTGCATATTTGCTTTTTGGGAAAACTGCTGTATTTTATGTTACACATTAACAGAAATTTTGGTAAAAGAACACAAAACCCTTCCGATGTAGCTTACTAAAAAATTGTAGCTCTGACAAAGCATTTTATGTAGTTAATCGCATTCAAGCACTTGCTTAATACATTTTCCGAAAAACTTTTGCATGTAAAAAGAATTTCTCATCAAAATGTGTACAGTATAACGTAATTATTTCATCCACCACCAGGTATTTAGTAATTACATTTTAATACAAACATTTTCCAAGCGTTATTTTAGTAACAAATTTTTCTAAATTTTTAAATAGTAATGTATAACATACACAGATACATAGATAAATTCACTGGTATACAGGCGTTTTAACTTTATGCAAGGGGCAAGAAAATTGAAATCTACAATTTTTGTTTTAATTACTTTTTTCGCTCCAGGTAGTAACCTATTTGTATTTGCCAAAAAAAAATTAATATTTATCTGTTTAGAGGTTATTTTTTAGACTAATACGTGAAACTTTATATAATGATGAGGCTTTTAACCACCCCTCAGGGTGGGCCTCAACTTAAATATTGGGTGTAGACCAGCTGTAATGTCACAAAAAGTCGACCAATTAAACGCGCTGTCTACACCCACGCAAACAAGCAGAGTAAAACAAACATTAGCGGAGAATATTATGAGAATAATTCGCGCAACATTAGGCCCCACAGGGTGTACAAACAACCTACAATGACTTGTTCTTGGATTCCGACTGCGATAAATTTACTGTCAAACAAAAAGCTTGACTTCATATAAAGCAGCGGATTTACACGCCTGATCTTACACGTCTGAATACAAAATAATTTACAACAGTAACAGAAAAAAAATAAAGATATTACAGTACGTTCATAGATAAGAGTCCAAGTTCGTGGGTTGCACTCGTAACAAGATGTTTTTTTACGGAAATGCAAATTCTGAAAGGCCTTTGATTGTCTATTGCAAGTTTACTTGTTGGGTGACATAGCTTAGGGATTTCTCCACAGCGTTTCGCAGTTGTAAAGGTGCGCAGGTTACACGTAGTGACGTCACGAAGCGTGCACAGCAACCGGTGTTAAATGGGTTGAGTTGAAGTGGAGAAATTAAATGATTTAAACAAAAATTCCAGTCTTTAGCATTATGAGTTCTCTTAATTAAGTTGTTCGTGAACTATAATCTTGCAGCTAATCAACTCCGCAAACGTTAAAGTCAATGTAGAAATATCACTGGATCATTTAAACGATCACAGTTCGGGGACCGAATCTTTCAGAGGCGGCGCTCAATCAGCACAGAGGAGTGTAAAAAAAGTTTTTCAAAAATCTCGGCGAATCGTAATATTGCATGGGAGTGCGTTAAAGACGAGTCGAGGGGTGGGCAAATGGCGACGACCTTACTTGAATGTCTCGTAGTTTGCAGTTGTCGAAAGGCCCCAGCTCAGGCCCCGTCGGGTGTGCTTGCAGCCGTCTGGGTCGCGTGCGCCTCGCACACGACTGCTTCCGCCTCGTCCTCAGCGACCACACTCGCTGTCCGGTAACTCGCTCCCTGCTCCCGGGCATTCACTCCCGTCGCGGATCGCGCCGAAGTCTTAACTGCCGCGCGTCGGCCCATACACTCGCCTCGGTGTCAGTCATTGCCGTCACAGCCGCCAGCAGCGCACTCGCGCTACGCGTCACACGACACCTACTACCAACTCTTCCAAAAAGGTACTGACCATTGCCAACTGTCACTTGTGCTCACTCAGGTACTGCAACCCAGCCAAAGTCACTAACGCGTGGTACGAGTGTAATAAATATTTGCCCACGTCTCTGTGCAAATTAGATTACCCAAATGAATATGAACACAGTATAATAAAAACAGACTAAACACAAACTACTGTCCAGTAGGCAACACAACTAAAGGGCAACTAGAGCTAAAGAAAGAAATCCGTCCTAAATGACAGAAACAGAATTATAGCGAAACAAAGATAAACTCACGCGAGGTGGGGCACACGCCTCAATGATTACCAACCTGTTTTTCTAATAAAAAAAAACTTAAACTGCATTGAAATCGACGAGAGTTCTAACTTCATGCAAATTTTACAAAAGTTAAACACTTTACGTTCAAACGCTATATACATGATTTTGATTACTATACTGAAGGCTTTATCTAAATCAAAGTTGTACGTTTAGAATTAACTTTTGCGTATAAGTGCAACATCAGATTAACTTTTTTTTCTTTCGATAGTGCGTTTGACCAATAAGTACGACGAGAAAATTCTTGTTAATGCTGAATTTGCTGGACCTTTTTTTGTTGTTGTCTGTAAGCCCTTTAGTATTTTTTTTTCTAGATATTCCAAAAGTTGTATTTATATACTACTATGTTTTAAAGTGAACTCTTTTTACAAAGCAAAGACGCGTATGAAGTACACATTCAGACAACTGCAAGACATTTTGTGGGTGTTTCATCGCCCTAGTGCGAACCTTCACTGTGTACTTTTTAAGCTATCAAAATTCTTCCCGAAAACACATACCGCAGCAGCAGCAGCCTTCGACGACATGCTTGCACTATAAGAGCACTTACATAATTCTTTGAATGATTCATGTTTGTGATTTAATAATAGCAAAATTCTTAAAATACAGTTTGAATGTGAAACTTTGTAAAATATGTAATTTTTCAACAACCAGTTATCAGTTTTCCCTAGTTTCCACACAATTGAAATTATACAACGAAATTACAGTATAACCTTTATTAACCGGAGGGGGGGGGGGGTGGGGGCATTCAGCACGGATAAGAAAAAAATCACGAATAATCGATGCAAACCTATTTAGGTAATACAATACAGTAAAATATCGTAAGTAAATGATACAATAAATGTACAGGTATTTCTGACATTAATTATTAATTTTTTTTGAAAAGGTGAATGAATGAAATTATTATAGTTACCTAAAAGACACATTTTCAATGAAAAATTTAAATTTTATTTACAATTTGATTTGCACATGTGCGTGCAATTTAACGAATAACTTGCCTTGAATCAACAAGTAATTCTGGAAATATGTACGACATCCGTATGTAATATTTACGTTTTAGTAAAGTAGTCCTCCCACAAAAAAAAAGTGTAATTTTCAATTGAGAACCCAGTTAATCAAATGCCCGGTTAACTCAGTCACGGATAATCGACGTTCTACTGTATATGCGAATATGAGTTCTTTGCTAGAAATTAATGTGTTTCGAACTACTTACTTAGGCTACACACGAAACAAAAACTTTTGAACATGTTTATTGCCTTTATGTTTTGCCTTTATGTTATGTTTTATGTATTGCCATTACTATTTTCCATTAATACGAGACCAAGCTTACTCCATAAAATTCAAAGTAAAAACTAAAAAAATATATATATATATATTTTCCTGTTGTGTGATATTAGTTTATTTAAAATTTCAAGTTAAATTTTTATGTGCCAGTAAAATTTTACAAAACAAAACTGTAGAAATAACTTCTAGCTACGAAGGGCTCGTAGTAAAAAAAAATAATAAAGTCCGTACGAACTTCAAAATATTGCTTCTAAACATTCTATCCAATCAAAAAAGATTCGAGCTTTTTTCAAATATTTTACTACCGGTGCTAGGAGTAAACGTTTGACGCGAAATATGCAAAAAAACTGTGCCATTGAATAACGCTGATGCAAAAATTCACGTGGGCTAGTAGAGAAGGGAAGGAGGGGGGTGGGGGGAAAGAAGAAATGTTTCAGCGTCGCGGCCGGTGTGGCGGCAGCTACCCTCGGCGGAACGCCTACTCGCGCCAATCGCCGCGCATCGATCCATCGAACAATCGATAGTCCGCGCGCCGCAGGGGGTCGACACGCCTCGCGGGACGTCGAGGGGTCGTACGGCGCGGCGCGTCCGGCCGCCCGGAGATCACTAATTAATGCCCGAAACCTCCGCGAGCCATTATCGACAAGGCGCGGTCGCCTGGAGTCCCAGGGACAGGTCCCTGGTGCCCCGGAGAGGAAGGAGGGGGGGGTGATAGTGGTGGTCACGACGGGGGGGTGGGGGGGGGGGGGTCCCTCTGGTCACCTTCACTTGCAGACCGCCCCCGCCGCTGATCAACGCATAGCAGTCGACGACTTAGGGGAAGCCTACGATTCACGCCGAGTATTCGACATGCCCGAACATTACCGAATACTTGCCTTCGGCTGTCTTCGGAATTCCTTTTTTTTTTAAAGGTGAAAAAAAGTCTGTTTTAAATGTCGGAAATGTCAATGCTAACTTCTCCAATGCTACCAATGAGAATATCTAGTCAATGTGAGTGTCTATGAATGAAAAAAGAAATAAAACACCATTTATGTTTGTTCTTCTGAAATAATAAATTTGTAATTATTAAGGTGAGTAATTTTTATAAAAGGGAAAATAATAATATATACAACTACTTTTTGACAAGGTGTTTCTGACATTGTGATCTAATAGTTCACCATTTTAACAAATGATTAGGTTAGGTTTACGTATTACAAATCTGTGATATAGAGAATGAAAATGGTCATTTGTGTTAGGTTGTGTGGACAGTGGGTTATGATAGGTTAGGTCCATTTAATATTCTTTAAAATTAGGATGATTGGTTAGGATAGGTTAGCTACATAGCTAAACAAAAGAATTCCGAAGTCACCCGAAGGCAGGTAATCGGTAATGTTCGGGCATGTCGAATACTCGGCGTGAATCGTAGGCTTCCCGTCTACTTAGCTTGCAAGACATTTTGAATGATGACCGTTTCCACCACGTTGAATACCAGCCGGCTAGCCAACAGTAAAATTCATAATTTGTATATACCATCTTTAATTAAAGTTACTTACGTTTTAACTTTTTTTAAATTTTCTATTTGTCCAATTTTTTTTAAAGACCGTAAATTAGTGTAATTTTACAGCTGCAGTAGTTCTGATGATTTAATGACAAAAACAAAACAAAAATTTCACAGGAGACACTATTTGTGCCAGTCAAACGCTTGCACAACTTAGTGCTTCATATTGCTTACACTTGACAAGATTTGTCACCAAACATGAAATAGACACTAACAAAAATGATAGATTTACTTGTATTGT
Organism: Bacillus rossius redtenbacheri; assembly: GCF_032445375.1. Classification (NCBI taxonomy): domain Eukaryota; kingdom Metazoa; phylum Arthropoda; class Insecta; order Phasmatodea; family Bacillidae; genus Bacillus; species Bacillus rossius. The sequence continues at coordinate 73,271,041 of NC_086333.1, forward strand.
TCTTAAATAACAGTACAGACCAGAACAATAAATTAACCAACATGGCATCAAGTTACGTGTTTCCTTGTTTTTTTTTTACTTATTCCTAGGTCCTTTAGATATTAACCCAGCAATTAAATTCACTTCAAAATAAATTCAGTTTCTCCACTGTACTTTCTTTTTTATTAAATCACCTGACTGCTCTAAACGGAATTGCCACCTTCTAACAAGGTTTTTGTAAATTTTATCTCCATCATTAATTAAATATGTTGGTTTAATAATTTTATTATTTATATAATTTTTGGAACTTTCAAGACATAAAATCAATTGCAAAAATTCTTACTTATTAGGTAGTGTCCGTTTGCTTGCTAATTTTTTTGTTGCTCAAAACCATGTTTTATTTCATTATAGATAGAGACCTGCAAAATTTTTAATGCCCTTCAGGATAGACTGCATATACCCCTGTACACTCGGGCAAATAACGCAAGTTCATTGGCTGCCGACTTGTAAGTCGTCTCAGCTGGTTTGTCTGTGATTCGATCCTTCTGTGGTTGAGGGTTTATAACTGGTTGAGATTCGTCCAGATGAACAGTGAGCCAATAGCAAAATTATCTAAGAGGTTTGCGTGTTTGAATTCTAGCCTATCACCGAATGAATCCGCGAATTTTGCAGGTCTCTAATTATAGAACATACAATATATATAGTCGAAGTAAATTTTTGAGTGGTACTACTGTTGTAAGCTCGAAATTAGAAAACTTGCGATGTCATCGAAGAAATGTCGATTTTTTTTCCTCTCGCGTTCCACGCTTTCCTTCCATCGCCCCCTGAAAAGTACCGAGTGTTGGCAAAGCCACAGACAAGCATCGGGCGAGTATCGAACCGCGTTGTTAATCTTTGTTGTCACCAGTGGGAGGACGGCAGTGTAAAATAAAAATAAAAAAATAAAACAAGGGTGGTCCGGGGGGTGTGTGGAACGCCCAGGGTGGAAGTGACAAGAGAATGGGCGTGGACCGAAGGGTAGTTGGTAAGGAGTGCGATGAGGAAAATGGTTGTCGGATAACCGGAGGGGTGGGTGGGGGGAGGGGTGGAAGGGGGTGGCACAGCAAGGGATGATGGAGCCGCATACTCGGTCGCGTTTATCTTCAACAAAGCCCCGGCAGATGCCGGGGAAAACAATTCATCATCCGACCACCCGCCAGAGACCACGGCGGGCTTAAAAAAAAAAAAAAAAAAAAAAAACACGGGGGAAAAAAAATTAATTAAAGCTCGAGAAATGAAGCGTTGATGCGTATTCGCGAGAGGCTGAAACCCCGCGAATTTGTTTTGGTGAAGGGAGAGGGGGGGGGGGGGGTAAAGGATTAAGGTCGAGGATAGAAATAGGCTTCAGCCTTCGAGTAGAAACTTTTTCTCTGTCGGAAATGATCATGCGGTGTGTGCGTCCTTGGGGTTTAGTCCGTTTTGTTGGCCCGCTGGAGTTTCGGCGGTTGCTAGGCGACAAAAAAAAACTCCAAACGAATGAGAAGTGACAAAGTTAGGGATCACACGGTGCCAAAAAAAAGTATTCACGGAATTTACGGGATTCTAAATACTCAGTTTAAAAAAAAATGGAATGCTGGAAGGTAAATCTTCTGGAAATGACTTTAAATAAATAGATAAAGAGCATCTAATGGGTAAGGACATGAAAAAAAATTATGGCATATTGGTTTCAAAAGTACTTATGATACGACCATGTTAAATTTTAACATTATAAAATTGGCATTCGTTAAGGCATATATCACACATTGCGAAATTTTCAACTACCATAACACGTTGTCTTTTCACTGAGTTACTAAAATATAAGTCAATACAAAAAAATAATTAAAAACTGAACGCCGATTCAAGCTTAGCCAAACGTAGAATATGAAATACCGAAATTGGTTATAACATAACATTTAACATTCAAAACCAAATGACGTAAATTTGTTTCTGAGGTATATTAAGTATTTATTTATTTTTGCCACTGCTTTTAATTATTTTTTGGAAAATATTTTCTCTTCTTCTATAATGCATGTGTCTTCCAGACACTTTATATAATTGTGTCCTAAAAATACTATTGTGCTATAATATACAACTTAAATTAATCTAGATATGTGTACCGTAGCCTAATGATAAATGTAATCTTTCTTAAGAACAATTTTAGTTTACCATTTTCTGACTTGGTGGTCTATAGCTTATCCTGCCTACTAAAAAAATATATAAGCATAAATGCTTGCATAAGCACCTAAATTCTATAAAATGGTATTTGTGGATTTAATGTTGTCCTTAAAACTATTGATGACCGAATTGTTATTGAAATTTTAAAATAATAAATGGTAAGTGTAGTCTTTGTACCATTGATAATTTGCCACCAAGGGGTACCACGATGTATCATATTTAACTATAGACTATGGTAAAATATGTTATTCTATGTTTATGTCTACTAACGATCTGTCTTTGCTCTATGTCACAGGAGCTGTATTGTTTTCTGTTTTGAAAATATTTACCTTTATATTACTTTTATCATTGATTTTAGAAACTACTTTTTGTTACTTTTTTCCTTAGATTTACTGACAAAGATTAAATTATCTAGTGTTTATTTTGTAAAGGCACTGACACCTTGTGATGTTTATGTCCTGTGTTACTGTTTTCCCACTGCAACAAAGCTGTGGTTTTTATTTTCCTTGATCAGTGTCATTTTGGTTTTTGTTTAATTTTTATATTTATTCGTGGGTTGGTTAACTTGGCGTTTGAGTGTTAAAATTACTGCCTCGCACTTCTTTGGTGGTGGTGGGGTTTGAAAAATTATCTATCACAGTTAAAAAAACGTAGTAGATGTTGCCGTAAGCTGTATTATTACTTAGGGTTCTCTCTTGCCCCATTCATTCAGTCAACGCTCCACTTTCAAACTGTCTGCAATTACTTTGATGTCAACGAGGCGTTGAATCCAACTTATTAATAATTTTTTTTGTGAGTTATTCTGCCATGTAAGATTTTTATTTATCTTCGTTTATCAAAAATTTATAATGAAATTAATTTCATATTAAAAAAAATTATTTCATACTTTAACAAGACTAATGCCATAAAATTTTGAAAAATAAATATAAAACTATACTGAAGCTAAAATAATTAAGTATAATGCATCTTATTGATAGTAGCTTCTTAATTGTGAAATCATCTTTATTACATAACACAAGAATTAAAGTCAATTGTATTATGAATAAAGGGTCTATTCTATTTTTAATTGTTTTTAAATGTGTCGTTTTCGGGAAAAATCGCAAGAAATTCTGTTACTTCAATCAGCAGGTTAAAACTTATTTCTCTTGATTTCAACAACGATTATATTGGGTTAATATGTTATTCTATAAGAGCATATAATATTAAACATTGTACTAATAACATTCATGTTACGTTGGGAACAAAATTAGATGTAATAGCTTTTCAAGCTCTCTCTTTTTAAAGTCATGTTGGAAATAAACTACAAGAAATGCTTTCAAAATACTATTTCAGAGTAAGTATATCTCCGACGGAAAACTCTAGAAGAATTATTTTTTTCGTGAAAAAAAGATCCAACGTAATTAATACCAAATTCTCTGCACGATCGCGAGAAGGTGTTAAATTCACGTTTCCTCCAACCCCCTTTCCCCTCCCCATTCACAAACAACCGGTCTTTTGTATGACTCGAGCTTTTCCTTTTCCTTTTTTTTTTTTGCTAGGATATGTTCTTGTTTTATTTCTTTTTTCACACCTTTGCTTCCTAGTTTCTATTCTCCCCTTCCGACTCGACTGAAAAGCGGTAAAAGGTAATTCTTTCCTCGGTGCGATTCCCGCTCTGGCTCTCTACCTTTCGCCATTTTCCAAGCAGACTTTGTGGCTCGAGATGTTTTATTCAAGCCGGCGAGCGGGGGACTCCCTGGACCATTTGCAATTGTCGAACGATGATGGGAGAGGGAACTCGCGAGGAGGGGGAGGGGCGTGATGGTGTCGGGTGGCTGTAAGGAGCCGGAGTTAGGAGGTTGATGAAGAAGGTTAAGGAAGGCGGAATGGAATTGACTCCACCTGCAATGGAGCAGATCAAGCGAGCAAAAAAAAAAAAAAAAAAAAGGAATGTTGGCCCGGAAAAAAAGGGGGGGGGGGTTGGAAAGAGGGAGGGTGAGATGTTAGATTGCAAGTAATAGAGAGGACGTAAAGAAGTAATAGTCTTACTTTCTCAGGCGCAGTAATAAGTGGACGTTTCTTCTCTCTCGGAATTTCCATGACTTATCCGTGTTTTAGTCCTCTGACAACGCTTCTAATTACACATTTCTCTTTCATTCTAGGCCAAAAATAATTGAAATAATTCATACAACTGTATAAAGGTAATTTTTGACATTCTGCGGTTATTTATAGGGGCTTAAAGTGATGGGATATTCAAGACAAAACTGTACTCCGAACCAATTCATCACCCAGATAGAATTTGAGTCATTTAAGGTACTTAAGCGTGACTTGTTAGTGATAGTAGGCAACGGAACCAAAATACCTTCCCAAAACTGGAGTGTGCGTCTGTAATTAGCAAGATAATAGTTATTTTTTTCCTTATCTAAAATCTTTCTGTGAAGAAGAATTCTCAGGTGAAGCACAGATGGGAAGTCATCCAACTTACAGATTTTCTGGATCAAAATATCCATTTGGTTTGTAAGAAACTCTACAATATCCCTTAAATAATGTGAACTTTACATACCCATTTTTTTTTTAAATAAGTGTTATTTCATGACTAGCGCTAAGATAGTCATCACCAGAATTCTAAGTTGCAGTTTACTCGGATATTGTACTAGCAAATTAAGTCCCTTCATGTGTGATGAATTGCATATATATAGTTATATATATGCAAATAAAAACATTTTATATTAATGTTAACAATATTATTATATAATGAAAAAGACAATTTACTCTATTAATACTAATACCAACGATAATATAAAATGCAAGCTTTATTTTCAGATAAATGTTTTTTGTATCTTCTTGATTTTATTGCCTTTAGGCAAAACTTTTAATTACATTTCTTAAATGTTGAATTACGAAGGAAACAGTTTTAAGTGGGGAGGTACCTATGTAAATAATGAAGCACTTCAAATTTTAAAAGATGGTCTTCGCTCTATTGGCAGATTGTACATCATTTAGAATTTAGATCATTTAATTACTATTTTGGTTTGGTTTGGGATTTACCAACACTGGCAAAAACATTTTCTCGTTAATGGTTCAAAAATCATATTTTTAGTGGTTTATTACTTTTTTATCTTCAAAATATTTTATCATTTTATATGAAAATAAATATGCATTTTTAATGTTTGTGCTATCATTAACATATTAGGAATTAATATTTTTCCACAGAATAGTTTTTTTTAATAATTCTTTCTCATAATGTTACAGCAGCTGACACTGTAAAAATGTTTTTTAGACACCTCACCCAGTTTTTAATTTATACTTAAAGTAATAATTTACATTCTAAGAAAATAATTATGTTGTATTTTATTTTAAAGCTTATTTTTTTTGGTAACGTTGAAATCCTGGTAATTTTTAATTGCGATTACCCTCTTTATATGAAAAATATTCAACTAGGCCCTAATTTCATTTTATACGTGGAAGTGAGTAATAGAGTCAGTATAACGACATGGGTTTACCAGTTATTCCAATGTGACTAGCCTGCCAACTACAATTAATGGCTTCTTTGAGTGAAATAGATAATATTGGCTTGCAATATTAATCGCAAGTTAACATAGCCCAGCAAAATAAAAACACTGTACTGTTTTCACTGTGAAACATTTTGAGACATAATTTCCTGTTATGTAAATAAAATTCACAAATTTAATGTGATATTTATGTACACGCGTATTTTCACATACTTTTTGAGGCCTAAATAATAATCTACAACAATTTCACTCCAAAGATTAGCTTAGAAGTTAGAGCTCCCAACTTGTAAGTGAATGGTCACAAGTACGTTTCTCGGCCAAGCCATTTTTATTTTCACTTCTGGACAATTTTCTTTTTGGGTCCAGAACTTTTTGAGTTGTGTTCAGGTCCGTCAAGAGAAACCAAAAGTATAAGAAGGGAGGTAAGAGGGGCAAAAATAATTGTCGGGAACCTTGTATATTATTTTAAGTGCCACTTTAAAAACATCACCGTTAAAAAAAACATCAAAGTTTCTTTAAATAATAACTGTTTACTTGGTATTTGCGTATCTCATTACTTGGAAGCTATCCTATAAGTTCTATTAACAATAGACTTGTATATTTCAACATATGAGGGGAAACCCTAAACATGAATAAAAACCTCGAACCACAAACGGGGACCATCTTGGTTTATGGGCCACAGAAATATTTGCTTCTCCCCCCCCTCCCCACCAACAACGGCACCATGGTTGTGTTGTACGTTCTCCCCAATGCTGGCGAAACTTCCTTGAAACCACACGTACGACGCGGCGTCTACTGAAGTAGACCCGAACAGGCTCCTATATAATTAGTCCTCTGTGCAGCTGAGTGGAAGGTTACTTGTCAAACGGCAGAAATGTCAGAGGAGACCATAATACACAGGTCCGACATTAACGTATCCGTTTTTTTTTGTGCGAAACATCTGGTGTAGGTTGATTTCACAATTAATGCAATGTTTTGTACAAAACGTAATTTTATATTTTATAAAATTATCACCACAGTGAAAATCAAATTTTCCAAAGGCTTTATGAACAAATAGACTAATTGAATGCTTTTTTTATGATTAAAACCAACTTTTAAAAGAAAAAAATTCCTTTTTGCAAAAAAAAAATTTTTTACATATTTACTTGCAACCTTGAACAAACATCATCTTCGAAATTAAGTATAAGTAATATTAATTTTTCCTTTTTTAAAAATTTTGCAAACAAGTCATTCATTGCCTTTAAATTGTAATTTTCATAGAATTAGTTTATTGTGTTTGCAGAAGATGAGCTACCGAGGTCAGAGTGGTTCCAGATAGAACAGTGATGAGTGCCGAACAATCAGCTGTGGGATTCCCTTACGGGGGTAAATAAATAAGAAGTTCAGATTACTAAAGGGTCTCGCAGTTTTGGCGTGACCTGCAATAGCGTGCAGAGTCGATGAAACACACGAAAATTCCCAGCGCGTGCGTAAAAGGAGTGAAAACAGAGAGCTGTGCGGTGCGAGCTAAACCATTCGGCGAGTGAAAGGAGGGGTTGTCCAAACTGGACCGTTGGCGACGGGAAACAGGGGCGTTGAGCCGCCGGGAACTTTCACACCCCTCGCAGTGGCATCCCCGCCAGACTGTGATCAATATGGGGTCAATGTAAACACGGCCGCAACATGAATATTTCATGGTGGCTGGTGGTGTCACCAGGGACCGTGCTGTGCTCGATATTTACCTCCTCCTCACTCTTTTTTTCCCTTCCCCCCCTTCCCGTATCCTCCTTCCATCCGATGTTTGCGAAACTCTGAAAACAACACCGAAATCCCGTTTGCGGTCGTGTGCCTTCAAGGTCGCCGGTAAGGGTAGGATAAAAGAACACTCTGATGGACAGTGGAATGTCAGTATCACCGCACACACGCATAGACGTAGAGATGTCGCCAAACCGAATCCGTTCCTCTCCTTGATCGAACCGACAAAGTAATATCTCCCCTGTTTATTTATTGGACCACAAATTTTATTTACTTCTCTCGGCCATTAGGTTTTAACCTCGTGAGCTCAGAAAAATGTAAATCTGTTCCGTCACAATGTAAGGACATAAATGTAAAAAAGCAGTAAGTAAAATAAGTTTTTTTTTCTTAACTGAACTAGGTGACACCATAGTAAAAAATTAGATAAAAGTTATAAAGGCCTCACTTTAATATCACCCAATCAAGATTTTCTAATCACATCTAGATTTCACGCTGCTCGATGTGTTACCAAATCCTTAAGCCATTATTTTTTATATAGAAAAATTTATTTCGTAATTAAAAAAAATAACTATTTTATTTTGTGTTCTGTAGAAAATTTCGTCACCAGAGAAATTATATTTGTAAACTACTTGTTTCAGTTGTTTGTCCAACAAATGGCATCTTTACCCGAAGTTCATTTTCTGGATTTCCAAGTGTTTCGTCTTTAATCTGCTTTTATAAATAATTCATCACATAAATCACCAATAATCATAAAAGTAAAAATAAATTTTTTTAATGAAGCATCTTGTTAAAGTTAAAAAAAAATTCTCGGAGAAACTACAAAGAAATAGGCAGGTTTATAATTATTTTTTACCAAAATCCTTCATAATTATTTGTTCTGTTTTTTTTCGTATGGGTCATGCAGTGCTGCTGCATCTGTCCTTATTACGTCCCTTAAAGAGAAGTAAGTAAATATGCTGTTATATTCTGAAGTCTCTAAAGGATTTATAAAAGTTGTAGCTTTAAAGCTTGAGGTCTTCGGTAGATAAAAAAAACGTTCTAGAAGTTTTTTTTTTCTCGATCTTAGTAGACATTTATGTGAGTTTCCTTGCTGGCACGTAAAATTATTATACAATACTCAAACACATTCCATGCCACGTGGAGCACGTCTGCTATAATAGTAGAGATCACATTCCTTATACAGGTATTTAGGTTTCAAAAACCCGTTAATCTGTGTTTGAAACACACTTCTCTGGACATATACACAACAGAAAGAAACGCATTGGTGTGACGTCAGGAGAACGCGTAGGCCAAAGTATGGGAATGATCGGTTAAAGTAGGCACGTACTTGCAGACCCAACAGTTGGTGTGAGTAAAAACATTCAGAGTTTTGCCTCAATGTGCCGTAAACTACATGTGCCTTGCCTAATTAGTTTTTTTTTTCGCCATGCATTTTTAGTACCACTAGCAGAATTCAGAGACATCTTAACACAGAAATATTTATTTTTTGTATTTTAACAAAAGATTAATTTGAAAAACAGTTGCCAAGAAACAGTTTGTAATACTACAAGAAAGATATTGTTAGTTTGTGCAATACATGGCTATGTTTATATTTATATGCATTTTCGTGACAATCTGAGTGTTCGTTACGAAAATCTGTGCATTATTTTATATTTCAATTGATGTGTCAGTCAGACAATTTTTTTTAACCATAGAAAAGACCAACATTTAGCAGCCGGACTTTATTTTTTTTTTTATCATGCTTAGAGATGCGCTGAGTAAATACAGGAAAGCTACTCGAAGAACGGTTTACAGACAACATATTAATTGGAGGTGCTGGAACAACTTTAAGCATAAACGCCCCGGGTGGGAATCCGAGCACTATTTTTCAGTGATGTAGTCGTTTTCATGTAAACGAATATTTCTGTTCCATGCACATACACTGTATTCTAGACTCGGGGAGACGAAGCGACCCGGGGAAGATCTCTACACGGACACGTGCTAGTCGCAGTTCGGAGCGCAACCCCCTGGGGAGTCGCTACGCCCCAGGGCAGGTCTCGGGAAGGGTAGCTTCCTGCTCTCCCACCGCGAAAGTCGCTCCGCGACTCCGCGACTTCACGGGCGATTAAACAGTCTGCCTCTCGGTTCTCCCCCATCCGCTCCCACCCTTATCCATCCACCCTTTCGCGGCTGGATGGGAATAAAAAGAAGGGGAAAAAAAAGAGGTAAAGATAGGTTCTTCCTTCAGGGACCGGCAGAGCTGCGGAGGTGGAGACCAAAGAGAGAGAGAGAGCCGGGCTGGTTGAATGGGGCCAAGAAATATGTCTGGATGTGCGGTAGACGCGTGGTTTTGGTTTCCAAGTGAGCGAGGGAAGGGTGTGGAAGGAAGGGGTTGCGGGTCGCGATGGTGGGGGAAGCGAATGATTTAGCATCGGGGCTGCGGCGTCGACGTGCTTTGCGTTCGCTCCCCTCTCCCTTCGCACCCACGGCACACACACACCCCCTTTCCCCCCATTTTCGTTACTCCTTATTTCGAACCCTTCCCTGTTCCTGCCCCGCGGCCGTGAGGGTTCGTGCAGAGACCGTTTTAGGGAGGGAGAGGGGAAGAGAGAGAGACATGATGTGGAGGTATTCGCTGACGATTCTCACGTCTGTACGACTGGGTGGGTGGATGGAGCAGTGCGAACATTTTGGGCGCGATCCAACTATGCGATTCGCCGCCAGAGAAAGGGTGCTTGCTTCCTCGTCGAGTTCCGACCTCCTGCCCCCTTTCCCCTTATCCTTTCCCGAAAAAGAGAGATCTTCTCGCAGCTCTGATAGCGACGGGGGATATCATACTTTCGAGCTGGATTCCCGGTTCAACTCTTCTCGAACTCGTCTTTCCCCCGGACTCTGAAAATCTGCGCCGCTCTTGCTCCCCGGAGCACGATCGCAACGAGCACAGAGGGTGCACTCGCATACTTGTTTCATTCTCTTCGCTGTGTTTAATATTTACCCAGCGAGACGGGCAGAACGGAACATGTTTGCTCATGTGCGCCGGGAATCCAAGAGTACGGGCAGAATAGTGGACATATATTTGATTTTCATCTCTTGCATTATTATCCTTTTTTTAAGTAATGTCCTCTATTTTTTTTCTCTTTTGACTTTGAAATTACTTAATGTTTTTGAAAGTTTATCAAATAAACACTACCATTTTTTAAATTTTATGTAAGTGTAGATGCACTAAGTATAATCAAGTACCTTATTTCTATATTACATGTACGAATGGTCTTTAAAATGTTTTGTGAGGCACTTTTGTTTTTTTTAATCATGCTGGTGGATGCAATTTTAAGAAACAAAACTTGTTTATCAAATGATTTTATATGAAACAAACATTTATAATGTTTATGATTTTTTTGGCCATTTGTATTGTATTTGTTATTTCATATATGTAAAGTACTGAGCTAATTTTAAAACCAACCCTGGTTTCCCTAAATAACCCGGAGACTTAGTGAAAGTAACTCATAGTGAACCAACTTATCAAAAAAATAAAAAGTAAAAATAATAATTTGGAGAATGTACTCGAACTATTTAAAAATTGCGGGCTAAGAAATAGCACGTCCACCACTGCTTCACTGAAACTAGCTGCTGCTAGATAGGTACCTGTATTTTCACGAAATAATCTGATTGCCTACTAGACTGTATGCTAAGGTATAAGGTATAAGGAATAATCCGCACTGTATTATCTAATATTGGTGTTATGATAATATAAAAGTTCCCTGACATTTAGATGGTCTGGAAATCTTTTCGAGAGTGGTACATAGTCCTGATGATAATTATGATAATCACGACGTTGTGATTTGATGTCTCCCTTCGCGACTGTGAGTATCTGACATGTCGTAGTCACACAGCAATGCGCCCTGAAGAGTTTGGGTAGTTGCTGACGAGCTGCATTATCGAGTGAAGCCATGGTAGCGTCCTAGCGAGGTATGATCACGTTAACCACCCGTCAAATGGGGGATCAGACACGTGGTCAAGAACCACAGCAACGAGGCAGCGAATCAGCAACAATGCCTGCTCGCACAATTAAACCAGACGGCATACTCGTAGGATACCTCTCTCGCAAACTACCACTGAATGAATTCTTTAGTAAACTTCTCGTTATTTACAATGCCACGTAGATACATAAAAATACCCTGATATCACGATTCAGTTTCATTACGTGTCAGAATTAAATGTTTTAAATTTATAAACAACATCATGAACGATTTAAAACCAAAAATACACACTATATTACAAAACAATAAGAAAAGCAAGAATTCACAAAACGTTTTACAAACTATTCGGTGTCTTAATGATAAGGATGCTAATGTTTGAAGGTGTATTCTTGGTTATAGTTTTTATTTAATTTAACCTATGCGGCAAATATTTTTAATTAAAACAACTGTAAAACATATTTATTTCATTTCTTATTTAAAAAATAAGTGTATTCACTAAATACAGAAACATTGTTCGAATCAAGTTTAAACATAAGCGGAAACTTATTTTTTTCCCACTAGTTGCAGGAGTTAGAGAATGTTTGATAGAGAATAAAGTAAAATGAAATCGTAAGAAAGTAGCGTAAAAACCAAGAAAAAATTGGCAATTCTCTTTCTTAAGCCAGTAAAATTTCAAGTCTTATTTTTTTTTGTACAAATAAATCACAGGCATGACAATTATGGTTTATCCAGCATTCGTGTGTATGTGTTTTAAGTTACGACTGCAGTTGTTTAGTTTTGTTATTATTTCAATGTTTTCTTGGAAATACCTCCATTCGCGTGTGCATTACTTACCTAACAATCAGTGCCCCTGGGTTTAGGCAGCTTTTTTTCTGTTGTGAGTGTTGCATATCGGCCAGGCAGCAAAGAATTTCTTTCAAAATTTTAATTTAGTTTCTCGTGAAAATGACGGGGTATAGGGAAGTACTAAAAGGCGACGTTTTTCGTTACTTTTTATATGTTGATTAATAATTAGCTTTCAAACACAGCATTATTCCTCCGTATCACAAAATTTATGAGGAATGTGTTAATAATTTCAATTAAATAATTTTACTTCAGTGATTATATATGCAGTGTTTATAGAAGAATGTTCAATAATATATAACCCAGACACTTAAAGCTACAAAATAAAAAATATATTCTTGATTATTTTAAAAAAAATACCGGTTTATCTGCATCATTAAATGCGTATAGCGTTTTGGGAAGCACTTATAACGCATGTCGTAAATAGGTTACCAATTTATTATTAAGTGATAAACTTGCACCCGAAGATTGTAGTCGAATTCAGACTTATCCCGTACAGGTATTGTATTTTGTCGTCTATACCGAATTTAGCTATCATAAATATGCTAAATGTTATCTGCTATTTCTAACAAAAAATTGGGAAATATTCTTAATTTAAAATTTTTTGCGGGTTTCAAACAATTGATTACACTCACAAAATCAATTATATATTTTAACTTATAGATTATTTATTTAAATATGCAAATAAAAAATAAGAAATTACATGGCTGCTAATTCCGAGACTTTTTTATAACCTCTCTTCATAAAGGCCAGACTAAATATAGACTCAGGAACTAGTGAGAAAAATAAATTTCACTTCACCAAAATAGAGTTTGTTGAAAAAAAGTATATTCTGTGGGCCGAAACAAAAGATACGCTTAAATAATCTAGAGAGACAAAGCGAATGTGTGAAATTTTGTCAAGCATGCTTTTGGAATGCTTAGATTGGTATTAGTCAAATTCTTTAAAAACTTATTTTTGAAACATCTGTCACTCAACTGTAAATAGAACGTCGAGCTAGTAAAAAAAAGGTTTTTGAAATTTAACTGTCACCTTTAACCGTCAAACAGATGTGTTTGAAATTTTTCTTTCAGTTCCAGATCTGTTGCTCAACTAGGCTAATTTTATAAAACGTTTTGACCAACCAACGAAAATCGTTTCACCTTTCTCACATTTTTTTTCGAGATACTTTTCCCTTCCTCAAACTTTTGCAAACACTTCCAAGATTTTTCTCGCAAAAAGTTTTTTTTTTTTTTTTTTCATTTTTTCTTCTTCTTTATTTTCTACCCTTTTTTCCGTAGGCCGCACTTCAGGATTCCTTCAGATTTATTTCGGATTCCTTCCAATAAATCTTTATAACAATCTGGTTCTTCCGCGTCGTTTCGCGTCTCGCGAAAGGGTACTTTTTTTCTTCATTTTTTCCCCTCCGACCACGAACGTCGAACCAAAAAAAATATCTTTCCACGGAACTTTACTTTCATTTAAATTTAACATCGCAGATTCAAAGAGGATCCATGGCGGAGGTCTGACAGGATGAGAGCCGCAGAAATGTTTACTTTGCGGAGGGAAGCGGAATATAAGTTCGCGCAACACAGGAGAAGAGACGGTATAAATATTTCATTGAGGGAAAATGAACCTTGTTCGAAACGCGAAGTTTCCAGTGCAAATATTGAAATTTCTTCGTTAATATATATTTTTTTCATGTCATATATTGTCATCATCAATAAGGATAATGCAAACATATCCGCCCCAAAAGTGTTAGTAATAAGTTTGTAAGATTAATTGAATTTTTTTCTTCTCCCTAGTATCACCAACAATTCAATGTTAATGAGATGCATGTGAAGCAAAACTTTATTTCTTGTTTAGTATGCCTCGCTAAGTATGATTTTCGCTAGCAATAAAGAGTTGTGATCTCGCATAAGAAAGAACCATATAATATAAGGCAAACTTCATTATTACATACGAATTAAACAATTTATTTAGCTCTTTGTAATAAATTTATTAGTATTAATTTTTATTACTTATTTACATAATACTGTAATAATACTCATAAAAGCTGATAAAAATAATAATTTAGGTTGACTCTGGACTAGTTTGCTCAAAAAATTAATTTATAAAATAATTTGATTTATAAATACCGCTCGGATGATTTGTTCTAAATTAAAAAATACTTAAGAATCTCAGTACAATCAAAAATTAAGTTGATTTTTTTTGCGTTCATAAACATGTGGGTACGATTTCGTATTTATGGGTAGAAGGATGGGGTAAGTCACATTTTTTTCCGAAGTGATTTTACATCCTCAACACGATCGAATACCGGTGTAGTTGCCTAAGAATTTTCTTCTTCATCCGCTTAACTTGATAGTGGAGTTCAGTGATTATGTTTGTTTTCAAACACTTAAAAATATAAAATAATAATAATTTTTTGGGGTTTCAAATACTCAAACTCCCACAACGGTGTACCAGTATTGTCGGGATTGTCATTTTGAAGTGAAACTGAAACTTCTAATGCGACTTACAACAAGGTTGCGTTAAACGTTTAACGCTACCATGGAGGTATACGATATACTTACGAGTTTGGATTGCCAAAGAAGTTTCACTTCTATCACGTGTACCTACTGAGTTACACGAGCTCTTTTTTTATTATTTTGCATACTTCTTTGCTTACGTCAGTAATAACGTGTTTAGCTGAAGTTACTGAAAAAAATATAGATTTAAGAAGTTCGTTTTTGTAATACAAAAATATGTAATGGAAATCCTTAAAATTTATGATTATAAAATTTAGAATAACATAATTAATTAAAGTCAACAACCTTACAAATAAGAAAATGGACATAACGTATGAAGAAATTAATAATATTAAAAAAATTACTTTGTTATTGGTTGAGAAAATTGCGAAAATCAGCAGCAATTTTGCAAATAATTTGGTTGTACATAAGAAAATGTAGCTTGAAAAGTTGTCTGCGTAATGTTACTGTGTGCTTGAGAAAAAAATTGAACTCATAGAAACCGTTAGTTTAAAACAAACATAAATTTATTTGCTTTCTTTTGTATTAAAATATAACACCCGTATAAAATAAACTATCGCTACCACATGCATTTATAACTAAAAATGTTTTATTGTAAACATGTTTTATTGTATGCTTTGTATTAATGCCTCTTCTCAAGAATATGAGCTACGTTCGTTTCTATCTGAGGTAGACACTGCTTGTTCAATAGGCTTGTGTTTAGGTTAAGCCAACGATTAACGTTTGCAAAGGTGTGCGCTACAAAACTTTGGTTATCATTTATTGGCATATCTGACAGCGAGTTCAAAACGGTTACACGAAAATTGAGTATTTTTGTAACTTATATTGGTGAAAAAGTAATACCGTGAAAGCTAGGAGTCATATTGGGTCATGCGGTGATAGTAAATTTGCGAGCTACATATTTTCCTAGTGGAGAACGTCTCATATCAACTTCGTTGGGTGCATAAATTATGTTAGGAGAAAAAAAGTTATTTATTTTTTATTTTTGCAACATTTGAAATGTTGAACAGCAAGCAACAGCCGAGCTCCGTTTACAATTTTTTCTACTTAAGCGCTCTCAACCTTTCATAAAAATAGAATTTATCGTTTATAAAGCTTTCTGTGAACTTTGTATGGATTTATATTTGTTGACTAGTTTATTTTTCGGTTTATCAAGACCCAGCTGTGAATAAAAATAACTTTTTGAATAAATTTTTGAAGGTAGATTTTTGTAAATCCATGTGCAGACGTATGTTATTCTTCATTTTCATGGTTAGTACGTAGTTTTTGTGTAAACATAATTTATTGGAAACTGCAGCTTAGGTAATTATTTTTTATTAGCTAATCTCAAATTTCCATTGCTAACTTTTATTTTGGTTTTGCAAAAGCTGCTGTTTAGGGTGGCACTCAGGATAAGGGTTATGTTTATAAATTCTTTTTGTGCAATAATGTTATTTTTCATACGAATATTTTGCAGTTTTTGGTTCCATTCTCAGTCCTTTACATGTCAGAAACGTCAGAAACGTTTCCCAACCCTGTTTCGCAAAAAAAAATTCGGCCCTTTCAAAATTTTACTCTCATCGCGGACAAAGAAGTTTTGCTTAAAAAAAAAAAAAAAAAAAAAAAAAAAAAAAAAAAAAAAAAAAAAGAGAGAGAGAAATTCCTTTTTTTTTTTTTTTTTTTTTTGTGTTTCTGCCTGGGTTCCCAAACACTTTTCCTGCTCCTTGAAGGATTGCTTTTACTGTTGTTTACCCATCCGCGCACCTGCTCCGAGTTGCCGCCACGCGGCAGGAAGACCTTTCCTGCGTCATTTCCTGGCCTCTCCTCCGCGCGTCCGCCCGCGCTTCGAGTCACGTGAGCTCTCCAAAGTGCGCGTCTGCGTTCGCGTCGGTCACGCGACGTCCGAGGCACTGCTTTCCGAAAAAAAAAAAAAGCCCCTGTTTTATACCACCCGCATTCCCTTTCGGTACGAACCACCCCCCCCCCCCCCCTCCTATTCCATACCTTGAAAGCCTTGGTGGAGGCGGGAGAGGGGTATAGGTTCCCCTCCGAGCAGGCCACGACCGGTCGCGGACAGGTCGTAACTTGCCCTCGCGTCTCCGAGCTCCGGGGAAGACAGGCGCAAGAGCCGGCGCGAGAGGTGGATGCGCGCTTCCTCCAGTGCCGTCCGGAGGATACGAGCTGGTGTCACGGTGGCCGGCCGTTAGCTCGGCGGCGGACCGACGGACAACAGCCGCACGTAAGTTGGGAGAAGCTTTTACAAACACCCGCGATCCTCATAAATAGGGGCTTGAAACTATTCAACGCTAGCTGTGTGTTAAAACAACGAAATATCGATTGTGTTTCTCAATTTTTTTTTTATTTTCTTTCAGGTCCATGTATACTGTTGACACTAGAAAGCGGAAGCAAACATGCCTTGAATAGCAAGACCAAGGGAAAAAAAAAAATTTAAAAAAATTATGCTCTTGAAAATGGCCCCCAAATTACACGGACAAAACCACTAACAAGTGCACATTCCATTCCAATCTTTTGATCGTATCAATTTTTCACAAAAATAAAGTACCCCTTATCATTATTGTAACCGATTTACTTGAGAGATTTAAAATTTTTACATGTTATTTAAAAATTAAATGTAATATTTTTTCTTTTTTTTTTTTAGTTTGTCTTATTTTTTTAAAAACTCTGTAACACCTATATATATTATGATATAGATAACATTTCTGTGAATAAATATTTTAATATTCACCTTGTATAGTATTTAACTACTTGCATATGAAAATTTTTTTTTTCTATTCTCAGTTTTAATAATTGATATGTGCTTGTTTGTACTAAAAAAATTTCTTTTCAAAAATTTTATAACATTAAATTTTTAATATATGTTTTGGTACTTTTTCTGTAAAAAAAAACATTTTTTATTGCTTCATAAAAAATAGATAATATAGACAACAATATTTTAAAATTTTAAATTATTAAAGTAATACCTAATTGAAAACCACTGAAAAACTATTGGACATTATCTGTGAGATTTATTGTGCGTAGTAAAAAGTGTGTATGATTATTTATCTATACTGATAATAAAACTGTTCGAGGCCAAAAGTCTGTGCATTGGGTGGAATGAAGGCAAGACTATTGTAAATGCCTATTTACATTATAGAGAATTAAAAAAATTAATTTTTTAAAATTTTCGTCTTTTTGTCGGTCTGTTTGTATGATTGTTCGATTATCAATCGAAAATCACTTAAAGGATTTCGATTAAAGTTTTTATTAGAAAGATTTTTGGCTAATTTAAAAACCAGGATACATATAACTATAGAATTCTACCCCTAAGAGTGGTAAAAAGGGGTAAATATTGTTTTAAGATGAATAATTATAACTCTGAAACGATTCAGGCTAAAGAAATTATATTCAGTACCAACAATTTACACAAAACTATCCAACCAAAATATTTAAATTTTGCGAAAAATCAACCCCTATGAGCGGAAAAAGGGTAAGTATGTTAAAATAATAAATAATAATATTTCCGAAATTAATTAAGCATAATAAATCATATTGGCTAGCAATAATAAACATACAAATACAAATAAAAACATATTTTTTATTTTGTGCTATTTAAACCCTAAGGGCTTGAAATATGGGTTAGTTTGTTTTAAAGATTAATAATGATATATACGAATAAAACTAAGAGTAGTAAATGATTTTGTGTACCAATAATAATATTACAATAATTTCAACTACATTTTTTATATTTTACGAAATTCAACTCTTAAGGGGTGATAACAGGGTAAGCATGATTTTAAGTTTATTAATTTTATCTCCAAATTTAATTAGGCGTAGAAAAATATTGAGTGAAACAACGAACCCCAATTCTTATATTCTATAAAATTGAACCGCTAAGGGATGAAAATTAGAAAGTCTGCTTTCAAGAATAATAATTATATCTCTAAATACAATTAAGGATAATAAATTATTTTTGGTTACCTAAATAACATTAGGAAAACTACCAACCATAAGAGGTGAAAAATGGAATGCATGTTTTAAAGAATAATAATTAAAGTGTAATAGATGATATTGGATACCAATAATAAACAAACGGAAACGAACCACCAAAATGTTTTATATTTTGCGGAAGTAAACACCTCAGGGATGAAAATAAAGTACATATTTAAAGATTAATAATTATATCTTATTTTTTAAATTAAGAATGAAACTTGGTATTGGGTACCAATAATAAACATACAAAAATTACTAAACATTTTTTTAAAGAAATTATTACTCTAAGGGGTGAAAGAGAGGCAAATAAAATGTTTAGATTATTGATTATATCTCCGAAATTAATAAAGTTTATCAATTTTATTGGGTATCAATAATAAATATACGAAAATTACCAAACACAAATTTGATATTTTGCAAAAAGCAACCCTTCTTCTGTGAAAAAGATAAAAATGGGTTTAAGATTAATAATATTTCAAAACAAAATTATGTATAATAAATTATTTTTGGTACTAATAATAAACATAAGAAAACTATCCATTAAAATTTTAATATTTTCTGTTTTCAACCCATAAGGGGTGAAAAAGAGGTAATTATAGTTTTAAAATAATTAAATATATTCCTAAGCTAACCAAGCATAACAAAACATACACGAGACCAATAATATTTATTTATATACGAAATTACCAACCATAATTGTACCATTTTGCTATATGCAACCCCTAAGGAGTAAAATGGGAAAGTATGATTTTAATAATATTTCTACAATAAATAAAGCACCAAAAAATGTTTTTTGTACCCATAAAAACATACCAAAATTACCAACCACAATTTTACTAGTTTCGAAAATCCCACCCTAAGGTTGGTAAACGTGGTACGTGTGTTTTTATAACTAAAAACCAACACTTCGAATACAATTAGAATAATAATTAAGAAACTAAAAAAAATACTAATACATTAGATAATAAATTTTATATCGTACTCTTGATTTCAAATAAAGAATATATTGTATTTAATATCCTTAAATAATGCAAAGTATTTGTAATAAGGTAAAATTATTTCATTATTATCACAGCTTTAAACATAGTAACTGAAAGTGTTAGTGAAAACTATACATAAACATAATTTAAATGAAATACGTACCTGTTTAACAATTATTTTAATTGTCTGCCTAATGAAATTAAAAGCAGGAGGGTGTGATTTCATCAAAGTAAAATATATACTAGAACACTAAAAAACCGAAGTTTTGAAATCAGATAATTCTTAATCTATACTAAAAATTAAAAATGTCCTAAGCCTACCACTTAAAAAATATCATTCTTAAACAGTTTTATTATGAAAATAAATATTTTATGCACCTGACAAATTTAATGTTTCTGTTTATTTAGAAAAAAATATTTTGAATTAATCACATACTTTTCTATAAATAATAAGATTTCAGAAATAATCTTAACTTGCGCGAGCGAAGCCGTGAGTATATATTGTTATGAAACGTAAACAGGGCTGTGGCACGCAGGTGCAGAGCTAGCTGGCTGACAACACATGGCCACCGCAACGTAAGACGTGCCGCGTGCGGTAGATTACAAGGGACGCGCTTTCTCCCCTCCTTCCCAGCGCTTCCTGCGCGGCGCTGATAGCTAGACACCTGGCACTTGACAGCTGGGGAGTCCCGCGCGCCACCTGGCAGCTGCCGACGCGTGTCTAGAGATTTCTCGCGTCGGGTCGGCGTGGCCCCAGCCGCGCTCGTTAATTCTAGAAGTGGCGCCTGTGATATAAAAGTACGGGACGCCGGCCTCCGAGTCAGTCCAGCTGGGAGCTGGGAGTGTTCCCGCGGCGGAGTTTCTGGGGCGAAAGTGCCGCGGGTGTGGCAGAGCGGCGAAGTCCTTGGACGATGGTTCCAGGGCGAGGAGTCAGTGAGTGAGGATTCGGGAGTTTTCCCGCGGCGAAGTCTTTGGGCGATAGTGCCACGCGTGCGGCGGAGTTCCGGGGTGAGAGAGTCTGCGCGAGAGTGCCGCGGGTGCAGCGAGAGTCCCGAGCGAAGTTCCGAGCGAAGCGTCGAGCGCAACCTCGGCGAAGGCAAGTGCGACGGCGGCGACGGAGTCCTGCGACGGAGGTCCACGAGGGATGTTGCGGCGAGAGTTGCGCCAGAGGTGCGGCCCAGCAAGGTGTGCGGTGTGTAAGAACTGAGTGACTGGGGAAGCAACATTTTTAAGCGTAATTATTCATTAGGCATTTTAGAAGATTATTTGTTAGTGATGTTAATAGTGGCAATCAATTAAACTGTTTAGTAAAATCTTTAATTGGGCTATCCTTTACGAACCCGATCGCAACAATATTAATAAATGAATAATATAGGTTTAGATTTTAAACTATAACTTTATAAATAAGGAATTAACGGTTTTATTTTAAATGTTACTAAAACTCATTTAAAAATAATGATAATGTTAGAAAAAATATACATAAACTTGGTCTGTCTATTCTTTTTTTATATTTGCGGCAGGCATCAAAAAATCAGCAATAAACATCACAAAGCAAGAAGTAGATAATTTAAAAATATTTTATAACAGTTTAAGAATTTACATTTAAAAATATATTTTTTTATTAATTTTTTATTAAGTGCATTAAGCATATTCTGTTTTCATGTGCTTATAATAATTTCCGGGAAGGTAAAACTTATTTTTAGCAAGAAAAATTAATTTTGGGATTCGTTATTACATTTTACTAACTGAATCAAATAACTTTTTTTTTCAATAAAAAATACACAGGAATAATTTTATGTACTTTTACAAAAGATCCCTTTGGAAACCTGTGGCCAAGAAATAGTTTGTGATGCTACAAGAAAGATACTGTGTCTTTGTACAACACGTGGCTATTGTTTTTTGCATACGTGAAATACGTTTTTTTTTCCCTTCAAAATAACACTTGAGTTTTCTCAACTTAATATTTAAATGGAAGTTGTTCAAAGCATAATTTTTACAAACAATGAAGAAGATAACTTATTTTTCTGATCAAGATAAAATTTTCTTTGCCATTGCTAAAAGGGAGGTACTGGTACAACACAAAGCAGGTGTAAGAATCCGAACCCAATAAGTGTTTTTTTTTGACGTGATAACGTCTTATAAATCGATGAACGCCGGCTACACGTACGAAAAAGCATGACTTATTGTCACGTTCCGCCTGAGCCGAGCGTGTAAGCGAGAGCCCGGGACAAGCGATAAAGAGGGCACGATCAGCTTGTGTCGCATCTATCTCTCTTCCACTCCATCGGCCGATGCGTCCGAGTAGAAGTTAGACAGCGTCAGCACACAACCTACACGTGAACTGTTTTGTCAACTGCTTATAAAGTGAAGTGAAAAGTTAATGTGGTTTGTATGCAATTTTTTATAAATTTTTACTTATGAGGTTATCACGTAAAATTATCGTCCGTAAACCGACTTTAAAGACAACACCTTTTTTTTTTTTAAATATATACGTATTACATTAACAAATTTGTTATTTAAACTATTTCTGTTACATTAACAAAAAAAATATTTTACACGGTAGGCGTTGTTATTTTTGTATTAAGTTTTCAGGTTGCCGAGTGAACTTATGCTGATGCTGATGGGTGCGTGCGTGCCGACGGAAAGAGAATGTCATCGAGGTTGCAGGCTGCAGAACCCCCGCAGCCCTGTGGGGCTGCGACCGACTGGCAACCACATAAAACACGTGGGAAACATTCTGTTCACAGACGAGAGAGCCAAACGCCCGATCGTGCATCTTCGGTTTTTTTATGTTCATTGTGAATGTATTGATAAAAGGATACTAATGGTCAATTAGGTTAGGTTAGCTACATTATAAATAATTTAAAACATTGTGGACGGTTGATTTGGTTAGGATAGCTACATTAAAGATACTGTGAAATCATGTAAACGGTATCCTAGCGCTGGATAGCTACATATTATAAAGTTATTTGCTAAGCAACCATAAAAAGATTTTACAGTATTTTTTATGTAGCTATACTTACCTAATATAACCAACCATCCACAATGTTTTAAAGAATTTATAATGTAGCTAACCTATACTAATCGACCGCAAAATTTAATGCCACGCCGGTTTATACAATGAGATAGAACGGGGGGGAAAAAAAGCGAGCATGAACTTCGGGGAACTTCGGGTGTGGCTCTCTCGCCTGTGAAATGAAGGCTTCCCTCAAACACGTCCTACGCCCCCTCCCACGTGTTGTGCTGGACCACGCAGTTAATCACGTGGCGCTGTCCGCGCGGCGTAATGGAGCTTACTGATGGAGGCCGGTGCGGGGGCGAAATGAACAGCTCGATGCGTTCCATGCTATGGGGCATCCGATAGTAGAAATAAACCACGGGGATACATCGACACCCAACAGTTTAAAACCTCCCACTTCAGAGCTCCGCCGCCTACCCGGGCACACACACGGTGCGCAGAGCTTCAGGAAAAAAACCATCGAAATTTCAAAAAACTGCTCAAGATATAAGAGCGGGGTCTGCTTACGAAAAGCATTTAAGAGTTCATTGAGGGCCGAAAAAGTACTTTTGAATTGGGGTTAAGTTTTTAAACTGTATTTTTAGAAGAGTTAAAATGACTAAACCGCATGTTGTAGGGCGTGAAACAACCGGTACAGATTCTTGAAAGCACTTAAGTGACTTGCATTACACCTTTATCTTCATTTATACTCAATATGATGTTACGGTCACCTTTTTTAATTCCACAGTTATCCTGTGACGACGAGAAGACTGCGCGCCAGTCCAGAGGAGACACTGCGCTAGAAGCACCAGCGAGCGTCGCGCTTATCATCCCGCCTCGCTAACACACATCCATCCCTGACGAGGCGGGCCCTTTAACTAGATACGGGAGTAAAATAATTATTAGCTCACTCCTGAAAAGCTCTACCTTAAATTAACGAAGGAACTTGGTCACAAACTATCCAGGGTCTTCGTAAATCCATCACACGGAATTCAGTTACTGTCGATATGAATCTACCACTTTGATCTATGCATATAAGGAAAAAAAAAACATTCAGAAACTCGTTAGGATTCACGCAACAAAAAAATACATTAATTCCTTCCACGTGTGCATTTTTAACTATTTCAACAAAAAAAAAACAGGATTCAGAAGAGGAAATACGGCATAGTTTCTACGAAGATACAGTTATCTGAAATGACGAAGTACTCTTTTTTATTTGAGGTGAATTCTTCGTTGGAAAGTCCGTAAATTTACTGTTATTTTTAAATGTTAATGAGATTTATAAAAACCCATATACTACACGCTTTACATTATTCCAAATAATGTGCCGAAACGTCTGCACGGATATTATTATCTAAACTGTTCTTTACCAAGTTTTGACCAATTAACAATGAAAACCTTTCTTCTTATTATATTTATATTTTTAATTTATGAACAAATTAAATAAACATATACACCATCATATAAGCATTCGTGTGACATGTACATGATTCATTTTGAAAGATTGTCCAAGAAACTGAAAAATCAAAAGAAAAAAAAGGTAAGGTATCGAGATTTATTCATTTCCATTCGCTTTCCAAATGCAATAGTTGCAAGTTATTCCATTAAATGATTTTTTTGTAATTTAATTTAAAGGAGGAGTATTCGTAACCAGTGTTTCTTAAAACTAGATGTCTATTACAATGTTTAATATTAAAATATATTAAATAACAACCTAATAATTTGAAAGTTTTAATACATTTATTATTTATAAAAATATTTTCAGATACATTACGTACAAGACGTTCAAAGAGTAAAAAATTGCTTTATGATTCTGTCAAAATTAGTTGTACCCTTTCGGCTTTGTTAAAAAATAATCATAACAAAGAATTTGTTCGGCTATTTAAAAAGGAAGAATAATAACTTGTATAATTTTTTATTATATAATTGTTCATTGGTATTTTTATTGAAATTTGTAAATTTACAGAAAAAAATATTAAGATCATAAATGATGTCACCAAAGGGAACATAAATCACTACTAAATGCATATCTTTATGCAAACCTGTAACGAAAAAAAAAACTGCACATATACCTGGATAAGTGAAATGCTACTAAGACCTAAGGATCCAAGCAATACAACAAATTATATGACTATAAACTATTCACTTTTATTTGAAATATCAGTCAAAAAAGTAATATTATACGTTGTAACGAAGAGAAATATCTTTATCAATTCTAACGAAAATTCTGACTCGTATTGAATGACAAGCATTAGTTTTAAAACAACTCAGACATTCATAAACTAGGGCAGTGCTATAACTACACCTGGGAAGTCTTTTAATTTTAAAATATTAGCTTTAGTTAAAACGTGCATACTTTAAACTTAAAATCTTAAAACTAAAATAAATAAGGTTTATAGGAGGGCGTACATTAAAAATGTTGGTAGCATTATTCAAAAAATTTATTAACTTCAGATAATTTTTTTTATGAATGTGACGAATAGAATTTTCCCAAGTAAATCTTCAAGATGCAGAAAGGACTTCAGTGCTTAACGAAAACGAGCTAAAAATACTAAGGAAGTTTCCAAAAGAAAACATGACAAGATTCTTCTTTCATACTCGCCGAAATACTCTTAGGGATGTCAAAGACAAAGGCCACGTGCGTTATGGCTTTAATAAAAAAAAACACTGCTCATTCTCCAAAATTTTCGCTCTGTTTGCAAATGACCCCATCATGCCGTAATCGCGTACGTTTGACAAGAGAGCGCAGCTTTCACGCCTCGGGCACCAGCAGTTTTCTTACAAACGTATTTACGTCTGTGATGACGATGCTGTGGAGATATGTTTTAAAGGGAAGTGATAAAACC
The DNA here is from genome assembly GCF_032445375.1 of Bacillus rossius redtenbacheri. Lineage (NCBI taxonomy): Eukaryota > Metazoa > Arthropoda > Insecta > Phasmatodea > Bacillidae > Bacillus > Bacillus rossius. Next base: position 73,296,537 of record NC_086333.1, read on the forward strand.
AAAAGATGCCATATTGGTTCCAAATTTTTTTGAAATGAACACTTCTATTAAGAGGTTTGGATAGGGAGTAAATTCATGTTAATTCGTCAATGACATGGTCACGTGACGTGTTAACGATATTACTATATCTGTTCGTATTAGTGTTCAAATTGTGTTTTAAATCTTAAGTATACGATTACTGTCCAGTAAATAGTGACTATAAAATATATTAATATTCTCATCTAAATATAGAGTTTGAATAACGAAGAAAACGGAGCCTTTGTAGCAATATAACCTAAAAATTAAGAAAATCATTATTTATTTTTTTAATACCTACAATTATGCAATGCGTATTTTATATTAATTTAGGAGTTTTTTTACTAACGTGATAAAACTTATTTGTTGTGTAATAATATTTTTTTCGTAAAAATTACGAAAAATTCTCTCATTTTTATCAAAAAAATATTTTCTTATGTTACACAATTATATTTTACGAAGTTAATATTTCTTATTTCAAATTATAATTGTATTTTCTTAATGCTATTATTAATATAAATAATAGTTCCTTTTATTTACAGGTTTTGATTTTAGATGAAATAATTAATTTTGGATATCCAAAAATAATAACTGTTTGCTTATAGTTTTAAGTTTTCACTTCTGTCGGCAGTCCTCATGAATGCTTTGAAAATTTTTTCACACTAGTATAATTTTTTTATGATTGAAAATTGTGGATTGGCCCTCTTTGAAGCAGAGATCACTCGTGTCTATTAGCCCGTTCTACAATGTCACGGAAACAGAGACGGATCACGTAAACGGGGAAAACAGATCTCTCGTGGCATTTCATTATCGTTTTTGCTGTTCCATAATGTACGGAAACGTAACAAATGGCTACCAATGGGATTGAATAAAAGATTAAAAAATATTAATTTAATTTAAAAAACGTTATACTTCGAAATATTAGCACGGGCAGAATTTACGTGTGTAATTAAAATTAAAGGTTTTAACATATTTGAAACATGGACAAACATGGCTACTACCGTAGCCAAGTATTCGGCTTCTATTTAGTCGCACGGATCAACGTAAACGGAAGAGCTATTCCGTACGGGTCAATCTACGTTCGCGTGCCAGTGTAGAAAATTTGTTACATGATTTGCGTGTCTGTTTACGTGATCTTTTTCCGTTTCGGTGGCCTTAATATTCCAATTGAGTGGAATCTCAGTCTTTAAAAAAAATCAGTTAAATATTAAATGACGATGACTTCACAGGGAAAACTCTTTTTAAGACCCTATCACTGTTTACTTCTGTCATTTCCCTTAAAATAACACTATGATTTAATAAAAAAATTTAATTAAAAAAATTAACTGTGAGCTCGGTATAGAGTAAATTCACGTGTTCTCATGCTGTTCGTGTTGCAAATAAACTTATGATATGAAACTTGGACATTTACTGCACTCGCCGCTAGAATTCGCTGCCTGAATCGCAAATTTTGCTTTCCACCCGTAGATGGCAGCACGAAAAAAACTGAAAGAAAAAAAAAACAACTTCAAAAAATCCTTACCCTGGCTTTGGAACTTATGTTCGACAAGGAATTTTTATTGAAATACCTTTAAACCTTCTTAAAAATTCACTAAATAGTTAATTCTTTAAAGTTTCCGATCACACTAGTTATATTTCTACGGCATTACTAAAATATTAAAACTGAAATATTTTAAAACACATATTTAACACTAAGTTTATGTTTGCATATTTGATTTTACTCAAATGACTTAAATCAGTGTGTAAATACTTTCTACAAACAACCCTTAATCTTATTGTTCTGATTAAACATTAATATTATATAATATTATTAAAAAAGTTCAAAATTTTTTCACTGTGACGTGAGCTTCAGAAGTTTAAGTTACTAGCGTGAGTGTTGAGAACTAAAAAGGAAATATATATATATATATATATATATATATATGTTGTCATCATTGTAATTCCAGGTTTAATAAGTGTTCAAAAACTTGGAATTATTTTTTACTATGACTATTTTAGTTTACCAACTACATTCCATGGTAGTTATACTATGATAAAGCTAAATTTGGCACAACAACACGTTTGGTGTTCTCCCTAACGTGAACACGTGTTTCTACACGTGGGTCCGCCATCTTGGTTATACATTTCCGTTCGTCGACTTCCGTTCAATTTACACCAAATTACATCCACTAAATGCCTAATACCGAGAGATAAGATGTTTACACAACCGAAAATATAAAATAATATTGTCCTGAAAACTGTTCTAAACAAGTCGGAATTTTTTCTGTTACTGTCCCTCACCTTTTAACTCTTTGTGATTAATTATTATTTTATGACGAAATGCAGCAATTATTTTGTACCGTAGTTTCATTAGCAGCAATTCTGGTAGCTTACAAGAAGTAAATTGCACTCGACGCTACGCTTTTTTTTCTTCTTCCTTTCGGAACTGTTCTTTCTCTTTACTCCCATCACGCCGGCCACAATCACCCCGATGGCACAAAGGCCTTTTTCCGCCGGAAATAAGAGAAGGAGACAAAAAAAAGAAATGTGGTGACCTCATCTTGTTTGAACGTGACGTGTTTCTAACACCCGAGGGTCGAAAAACCATCGCGTTGTGAGGACATGAAACGCTAAGGGTTGAAAAAAAAGTGTTTGGCGGGGTATGGAAGTAACAAAGGAAGGGGGGAAGGAAATAGAGAAAATGAAAAAGGTGAGAGGGACAAAAAAAATAAAAGGAGAGGAATGGGCGGAGCTCCGGTGAGCGACCAAAAACTCTTAATTACGTGACATTGCTGCTAGTTTGCGGAGAGCTCGCTTCTCGTTAGGTGGGCGAGAATTTCTAAGGGGAGGATTGAGAAGCTAACAACGCAGGGAGCGAAGAAAAAAAAAACACCTTAAAGCTTTTTTAAACTCCAGGAAAGCGAGAAGTGAGGTGTGATATCGTGCAATCCTGCGGCCACACGGCGTAACTGTGCCCGCCAAATTAAGTCTGCGCAGCTGAAGGAAAACCACGCTAAAGGGGGAAAAAACTAAAATCCCACAAACGTTGGGAAATCTCAACCCTATCCGTGTTTGGCTCTTTTTTTGAGATTGGGTAGCTCACGCACCGTGTCACACAGGACGGGGGAAATTATTTTTTTTCATAATATGGCAGGTCCTGCCATTCGCCTGGCTGTTTGAGAAAATGTTTGTACGAAGACGCACATATTCATTATAAGATTTTTAATAACTCGAAATATTTTTTTTTCACATTTTCTCTTTTTAATAATAATATTTAACGGAGTGTCCACGCAAATCTGTCGAAAAATTTCCCTGACTTTTTATGAGCAATACTACAAATTTTCCTGACATAGATAAAAAATATATATATATATTCCTCTTTTGCTATTTCGTTAAATTAATTAAGACAATTCAGGACCTACCTTGCCTGTTGCTGTACCAGTTCAAACAGAACCTTGCATATTAATTTTACAGTGTGTATGACAATGAACTAAAACCACATCTGGAAAACGAAACCGTGTTGAAAGTCTAAGTGATCTTGACATACCCCTTGAAATTACTTTCACTGAGGAATTTCCATTAATTTTTCTGGTTTTAATGTTTTGCCCATTTGCCGTTTACCTGACTCCTCCCTGAAATTTCATGATTTTAAAAGATAAGCATAACCTATTTAATTTTTTTTTGTTATTTTAAGAGATTTTTAAAAGAAAATGTTTGTTTAAAACATTTCAAATGAAATTTAAGTTGCACAAGCCATACTTGAAAAGAGGTGTTTTATTTAGTACAACTGAAACAATAATGTATGTGCTCTCCCTCTACTTATCATCAAATAAAATATAAAAAAAAAAAAAAAAAACAACTCATGGCTTTCAAAATTAAAATATTTTCAGTTTTGTAATCTATAAGGCTTTAAAATATGTTAGCTGGTCGTATTAAGTAAATTTACTGCGAATAGACAAGGGGATTATAAATGTATTTGATTATATAAATATAATTTCAGACAGATAAACTTCTTAGTATTTTTACATTTTATTTTATTGGAAAATGTGTCATATATAATTTGCCTTCACTCTTAAACAGTAGTTTTGGTAATATCAATTTTAATTTTTTTGGAAATTTTGGCAATAATAAATAAGTTTTTTGATGGCCAACACTTAATTTTTGTACACTTAACTTCGTTGGATATATAAGAATTACATAAGCTTTCGAATAAAACCAACAAAGTTTTCATATTTTTAGAAAGATGGTGAGGGTAACATTGCGTTTCGTTACACTCTCCAATAAATAAATCCACTTTAAAAGGATAACTGCTAATCTAATTGGGAATAAAAATTATTTAATTTATTTAAAACTTACAAAAATGATGGGACACAAAATATGTGGCATCGGTGTATTATAAAATTACCCATATTTAGCTCCGGTTATTTAAGTCACTTGTGTAGCATCAGTTATTTTTTTTACATTGGAAGTTATATGTGTCTCTTAATCTGCGCTAGTTACAGTACGGTATAATAATCTGTAATATTAACAGTAAAAATCTTACAGTATTGAACGTTATTTCCAACGTTGAAAAGGTAACTAACTCTCCAGCATAAACTAAAAATTTTTTATGTGCAGTGTCGTGTGAAATAAAAAAAAGTGAAAACTTTGCAGGACCGATGCTTGAGTAATCGTGTGGGGTTCAGTTAAATGGGGCGAATCGTTCCAATGGGCTGGGAGTGTCGGAGAGAGTGAGAGAGAGAGAGAGAGAGAGAGAGAGAGAGAGATCGGGAAGTAGGGGTGGGGGCGGGGGTTATTGGACGTGTACCATTGACAAACAAACAGCACATCTGTTTTAAACAGCAATGGGAGGAGGTGTCTCTCTCAACTTATCTGAACTCGCACATTCGCTGAAACAAGCTCTGTACGCACAAAAAAAAAATGAGAACGCGCGTTTAGACTTCTTCTCCGTCACGGTGCACATCGGGGGTAGTTTTTTTTTCTGAAAAAAAAAATGAGGGGAGGGGGATAGGTTGAATGAAGTGATGACCGGGAGGAGGGGGGAGGGGAACTACGTCTCAGGGGAGTCGCCTAACGTCGTGGTGGGGTGGGTGGTCGGTGTTGCCGGATAGACCGCTGCGAACGCACGATGCTTTTACCCTGCCCCATTTAACAAACTGAAACAACTGGGGTGATCCTCCACCCCCCTCGAAGACCAAACATCCTCTCCGAGCTACCAACCCCTTCTGCAGGGAACTAAGTGAGTTGGTGGTGGGGGGAGAATGTAGGTTTCCCAAGGCCAGCGCTTGGCTCGGAAAGCTGTCTGCCTTTGAGTATTTACGGCTTACTCGCATACGGCCAATGCTTTCCAGTCCTCGTATATCCACTGCTTTAAAGAACTCGTACAACATGTCATGCCGTATTTTTTTTGCTTATTACAATCCTTACTTATTTTTTTACATAAGTAAGTAATAATTTTTGTATGTTTTATAAAATATCACATTCAAAGATTCAACTGGAAAAAAATAATCACTCCTTATCACAGCCATTGACCTATGTTTTTACACCTTCAACGTAAATATACAAAGCTATATTTTTAAGATTATTACGATGATTTATCTCTTTAGACTCAGATGAAAACAATGAATTAAAATTAACATTATTTTCCTTTTTTATATATTCACAAACTTTGCAAAATTAATTCTAAAATCTCAAAATGTAAACAGTATTTCAAGGTCATCAGATTCAAACATAGCATCACAGCTAGACATCGCTTATTTCTATCTGTGTTTGGTCCAAGGTTCAGTTACGTAAGGTACTTAAGAGAGGCTTCATAATATTTCCTTCAGATAAACGTAAAATAGGGCTCGTTTAAAAGGCTAAGGTAAAACCTCCTTCTTTAACTTCTAGCATTAAACACTTCATAACTAAAGTGAAGTAATCTAAAATCCTGATGTTATATTTATCCAGAATGTTATATTTTATTTTTATTATTGAACTTAAATTTTGATTTGAATATATAAACTGGACTGTACTGTTTCAGAACTTTCTTCGTCTCTATACCATATGGTACTTTATGTATTTTTTTTCGTCCAGTACATCGTCATATTGTCTGACCCCGCTAGACACTAATGCACCGCCTATAATTTTTTAATATCAGTTATTAATTAGTTTTTTGTTTCCATTCTTATTGTATTTTTGAAACAATAAATTTTCATACATTTATGTTTTTGTTGACATTGTGTGTTAACATAACTAAGTTTTAAAGTTGCTGTGACAATCTGAACTACCGGCCATTCAAGCTTTTGGTTTTAAGATCTATTGAACTAACGGAACAAAATTGCTTCTGTGATTACGACTTTTTTTTGCAACAGATGCAATTACTGGCTTTATGCATATATCCAGTGTTTTAACTCAGATTAAGGCACATCCAAGCATTTAAGGGTGATTTTATTATTGTAATTGTCGTTAACTATAGTGTGTAGGGCGGAATTCTAACGAATTCCGTTAAATACGAGTGAAATATAATGTAAGTAACTGATCAAAATCATCCTACAAGTAAACACGCATTTTGGACTCATCCTGAATTTTTTTTTTGACACGCAAATAACGCTTTGTTTACTTAAATTTATGATAGTTTGGTGAAGTGTGATTTGACATTACGAACATTGGAATTGGTTAAAAATAGCTTTGAAAGACATTTTGCAAACAGCCAAAATTTTCAACGTAAATATTTTATTTTATACTATTTCGGCACAACAATAACTTCTATCCTCGGTGGTCCCGTTTTTAGGACCTTGTGATCTGCCACTGAGTATGCTAACCGAGTAATGAACCCTAATTTTTAATAAAAAGTGTCTTACAAGACAAACTATAATTGTGTATGTGTTGAAAGTGTTGTACCGGGAAATCTGATTGACTGCAAAGACTCTTGTGCATTTTATCTTGTATTTCCACCGTACATCCTGCGTTTAACTAAACATTTGGTAGCCAAGATCACAAGCAGACTAGAGTGATGTATTCTGATATAATAAAGGTAATTGTTATGTTATAGTATTTAAACGTTTAACAGTAAGCAAATAATTATGCAAGTTGTCAGAATTGTGTTCATTTTCCAGTATATATAAATAATAATTTTCTATTTTTTTTTTTAAATTTATTTTCTGGTCAGTTTTATTCCTATGTCATCTAAACATCAACACTAACTCTTCAGAGAGGTCCTGTGTTGTTGATTTTGAATAAATATAATATAATAATTTAGTGTAAAGTAATCAGGCTTACTCTCTTAGACATTCTCTCTGTCCACTATTCTTTACTACAGCTGTGTCCGGAGTATCAGTACGTACACTAATAACCTCTTTTTTGAAGAGATGAAAAACAAAAATTTTAACATTACTGATCGATATCTTTACAGTAAATTTTAAAACTGTTCATTTGTGAGATTTTTTGCTAATCATGAGAACCAAACATGATTACATTTTATTTTTACTTCATAACATACTAATAACTAGAGACCCGTGAATTTCGCGGATTCAATGACCTCCAGGATAGACTCCAATATCCTATACACACTCCGGCAAATGCCAACTGTTCATTGGCTGCTGACTTGTGAGTCGTCTCGACTGGGTGGCCTGTGATTCGAAATTTCTATGAGTGAGGGTCTCTAATTGGCCCTCAGTCCTCCAGATTAACAGGGAACCAATGACAGAAGCAGCACTAAGGTTTAATTATTTGAATTTTAGCATAACACGAAATGAATCCGCGAAATTCACGCGTCTCTACTAATAACACAAGCGCCATCTATTACGAATAACATTTATATTCCGTAAGACCATTAATTTTTTCAGAGTAAAGAGAATTTTCGCAGACAAATAGAGTGTGAAAACGAATGTAGGGTTACAATATTCTCTGTTCCGTTTTTAGTGACTGCCTTATATAATGTATTCATAATTGCCGTGGGCGAGAATGCAAGATATCGCTTGAAATGAGCATTTCTCGTGCTGCGCGTGGCATAATGGCCAGGCGTTTAAACTCGGAGCCCAGGCAGTTTGAATATTCATGTCCTCTGACAACCAGGGATCCGAGCGTGTGGTCTCAGGCAGTAAGCATTAAGAAAGGATGACGCAATGCTGGGGGGTAGTTATCACTGATGATTCACCCCTTGGGTGTTGCGTTAGCGAAGCTTCACAGACGCCGATGTTTACGAACGCGTCAACAACGCTATCCATAGTGTAATCCACAGTAGTACACATACGTACACATCCTAGTGTTTATATCATCCTTCAAATCTCTTCATCCATTCAGTAAAATTTATGTGTAAAACATATATTTTTAAAAATTAAGTATATCGTGAGAAAACGTATCGGAAGAAATCCTGTAAATGGCAAAAATTCTTCTCAGGTTAATGACGCTAAAAAGTTTTTTTAAAATTGGTCACTAGAACAAATACTTTGTAATGAATTTTCTTTGCACGAATATTTTCAATTTCAAGCATTTTTTTCTCGGTCATCACGAAAATTCGAATTTATACAGATATTTATAATTTCGCTGTGGAATCCTTACAAGTTAAAGGTTTAAGGTTATCTGAATTCAAGGGTTTTACTTTAGTATCCATTTTATGTTCAGTATGAAAATGCATTGACGTGATAAATTCATTGGTTTGTCATTTTAGGTATATTTTGGAGAAATTTTACCTATTGTAGCCGTTACCATTGTGTGACATCCGGAAATGTTTTTGTATAATTTTGTGTTTCATGGTTCATAGACCCCAAAACCATCGTCAACTCAAAAGTTTATATTTATATATGTATATATATAATATTTTATAGACACAATAGCTGCCGTTATTTTTCATAAATCCCTTCCAAACTGATACATTAAATATAATCTTGGAAAATCACAGTCGAGTAAGTTAATGGGCAATATCCTACAAAAGGGGTAGAAATGGGGAAGGTTTTTTGAAAAACATAAAAATGCTATAACTCTCATAATATGATGAATATGACGTCCTTTTAAATCATATTGTATTTAATAGGAGTAGTACCAAAAACTTTAGCCTAAATACATTTTTGATACGACCAACCGTGAAAAAAAATATTTAAAAACAAGGGCTGGAGCACAAAAATATTATAACGTCATTTATAGACAAACCATCGAATCCATTCACATTGTTCATTAATATTATAATTTTAAAAAATTGTGTGAAACAATTTATGATAAGACGATCTATTGCTGCAAGGGATTGAAAAACACAGAGGAATAATTAAATAATAATAATTTCCGGACCATGTAAACTATTAAATCGGTTTTCATTTATTGTAAAACCATACATTTTTGTTTACAGCGTTCGTCTGAAATAATTTTTGAAAGGACCAATCATACTGCAAGGGGTCGAATAATTAGGGATTGAAGAACAAAATATTCATATCTCTATTCCTATGCTCACCATCGAATCCTTTCAAATTGTGTAACTCATAATTTTTATTTTATACTTTTGTGTCAAATAATTTATGATACAACCAAACATTGCTGAAAAGTGTGGAAAAGAATGGTTAAAATACAAAAATAAATTCATAACCACCTTAGTAATCACACCATAAAAACTTTTCAGATTTTTTGTGAATATTATAATTTTTAATCTAAAACTTTTGTCTGAAACAGTTTTCGAAAACATAAGATGTTTCTACAGGGGTTTTAAAAAAGAAAGAAGCGTATAATATTGAAAAAACCATAATATCCGTACAATTTACACTATTAAATTGGTTCTGTATTCAGTGTAAAACCAAAAATTATTATGTACATCTTTCGTAAGAAATTATTTTTAATACAACTTACCATTCCTGCAAGGGGGTGGAATAAACAGGGGTTGAATGACAAGAAAAAAATCTAAAACTCCCTTAGTAGTCAAACACTTAAACCCGTTCATAATGGTTTGTAAACGCTACAAAATATTATCTAAACTTTTGTCTGAAAAAATTTATAATAAAACCAAATATGGACCATGAAACGAAAAACTATATAAAAATTTTTCCTGAAGTCGCCTGATGTTAATGACTGCAATAGGTATTATTTCTTCGAAATCCACACACACACACACAAACACACACACACATATATATATATATATAATCGTGCTAAGTCACTCAAAAGTTCGTATTTTATGTACTTAATCGTTGCCACTGATTGACATCTAGAACTATTCTTGACGTTTATTTATTCCTTGTCTCACTACATTTGTTCTCAATGAAAAATTTTATTGTGCAAGGTTGTCTTAATTTTCCCCCCATATTTTCAGGACCAACATTTGGTTTCGTGAGTGTTTGACGGTGGTTCCACATGGAACAACAAACATCTGCTCGGCTGAAATCGCATTGACTTACAATAAGACGATGGCCTCTGCTACGGCACGCGGCAGTCCAATGGCAGCTCGGGACTGCAAGGGACGACCAATCCGGTGGCGCAAAAGCGGGTCTCTTCGGCGAGCAAGAAGATCCCGTTCATATATATATTTTTTTCCGGACGTGGTGAGGGTGTGGTTTCGGTGAGGCGGGGTGTTGGAATTTGCGGGGAAGGGGGGTTGGTTAAGGGGAAGGGTGCTGGATCTGCGGTCTTCCCGCGCAAGAACTGACCGACTAAACCCGTGGTTGGGGAAAGAGGCGGGGCTTCATAACGAGGCTATAAATTGGAGGGTGGGGGTAAGGGACCGCCTGCCGCCGACACTTGAGGGGAGCGGGGAGTGGTTTGCAACCCCCTCACCCCTTCTTCCTCATCCTCGTCGCGCGCTGCTGCAGTGATGAATGGAACCCCTCCGCACGAAGCAAACGCATTTCCATGTCTCTGTGAGTCCTTCCCCCCAACCCCTTCCAAACCCCTATCCATTCTCCACACTACTCCATACAGACCAGAGAATCTTCCCGTGAGGGGCACTACCCTTCACTAGGGACTGAGAATCGAATAATAAGTATCGATACTTTACTCATGAGAAATATCGGAAGAAAAGTATACTACTCATGACAGAATCGAAAAAAAAAGTCTATACTTCATGGCATCGATACTTTTCAATAGCCTTTTTAAAAAAAAAATAATTAAAACAATTATTAAATTAATAAAAATCCATGTTTTATTTCAATTATCTACAAATCCGCCAGGACAACCTTTTGTCATATTAAAAATGAATTTTTTTGAATCTGGGATCTAGTCATTATCTACGAGGAACATTGCAATCAAATGATTATCTTCGATCTATTCAAATCTACGTTGTATGTTTTATTACCTCATATTTACTCTTCCCACTTTTTGTCTGTACAGTCGCTCAAAAACAATCATTAATAATCTGTTTCGTGTCTTTAGCAATGTACTGCCTGCCTTCGATATTCATTGGCTGGCTCGTACAACTGAGGGACTACAGATGTAGTATTTCCCAATGTTCGAAAGGACCAGTTGATAGTGGCGTCTATGATGTTGCCAAATATAACCAGATTTCATATTTTTCATCAGCAAACAAATCAGACTGTAAAGAGTGCCTGCTCTACCTTTGCCTTTTTTTGTATAGAACTATTTTATCAACAGTATGATGTCTATTGGTTATTTATTTTAAAACTATAATAGGTATATGGTAAAATAATAATACAAACAGTGTGACGTGAGGGTGTGACAGCTGACCGGGTGAAAATTGAACTCGATATTTAGTTGCGAGATTAGTGTTCGATATTTGCCAAAATTTAATTATGTGAGTAAAAGGATATTACTAAATGTATCGATTACAAGAGTTACGGTATCGAAAAAAAGTACTCTATACCAATGTATCGATACTTTTTCGATGTCCTTACCCCTCACCCAATATCCACGAGCCCTCTTTAACCCCTTACATGCAGTTGCGGTGGTAACAAAAATTATAGGATCTGATACTTAAATGATTCATGCAATGAGAATTTTTGATTAAATACAATTCTTGGGACATACGCCATTAAAGTTTTTGATTATTTTTTATGGGAAAAATTCAAGAATCCAAAAATAAGAAACCCTGTACAACACAGCGAACAGATTACCCAACGATGAAACTAAAATATATATTATGGACAATACAACGATGACAGCACAGACGAACACACTAAAATTTTAAAAAAATGGACAGCACAACATTTTTTGTTAATTCTCGGCATTAACTGTTCTTTTTGAAACTGTCTCGTCGTTGTAAAGCCACTGTGATCGTCTGAGATGTTATTTTTACGCGACTGAATTCCTTCCATGTAATTCTTGTGCGATCTTATTTTTAAAGATAGACTGTGTTCGTCTTGAATTGTCCATATTAGCCTACTGGTTTAGTTTCATCGTTGGGGTCCATCTGTTTGTTGAGTTGTCCAGGGTTTCTTATTTTTGTATTCTTGAATTTTATTCATGAAAGACAGGGAAAATCTGCAAATGTCCAAAGTATAAATTGTATTATTTGAAAGGTTGGATCTGTTGCGATTCCACGCTCCATTAGTTTTCAGGTTTCGCACGCCTTCTTATGTCTTTAAGAAGTACGAAATGTATCTTTAATTAAATAAGGGCTCTTAAAAGTCTCCAAGTTTCAATAATAATCCTTAAAGGCTCCTTAATAAAGACTGAAAGCGTGCAAGTAATGCCTTAATGTCAGTATTTTAAAGTTATTTTTTCCCGACTTGGCAGCAAACAATGATGTGCGCATGCGTAGCACAATTGGAGAATTACGGGCCATGGATTAGATTTATTGTATAAAGAAGTCTTGAATTAATTTTTTTCGTACTTTGTTTATTACCTTAAAAATAAAATTATGTGTTTAACTGTCTCACTTTTAACTTACAAATAAATTTGTTTTCAGTGGTTAAATTCAATGTTAGAATAATAAACGTCAGTTACATACATTACTCTTGTTAGATATGAATTCCAGAGATAATTCTGGACAAAAGAGAATTAACTAAAAGAACTGAACGAACCAATAACCCCTTTTTTTTGTGCAATTACTTTTAAACATCATTATTTTCTTCAGAATATTTTGTGATATTACAAATAGTTTTCGACCTTTTGGTTGTGTTAAATGCGATGAAGTAAAGAGGTTTTAAAAATTCCTTATTTTTGATTGCACAAGATAGCAGGATCTACGGTTTTACTACAGGATCTTCTGTAGATGTTATTCTTGGAGATTCTCGCTAATATGGGGAAGGTGTGTGGATTGATACCAAATTACCCTCCACTACACAAATATAGATCCCCGATTTGTTTTAAACGTTCCAAGAGAGAGACCATGCTATATGTTGCGATCAATGGTCTAGGATAAAAATCCAATATGGCGGCTATAACATAATCCAAGATGGAAGCCATAAAATAATCCAAGAGGGTGGCCATGAAATAATCCAATATGGTGGCCATGAAATAATCCAAGATGATGGCCATAACATTATTCAAGGTGGTGGCCATGAAATAACACAAGATGGTGGCCATAACATTATCGAAGATGGCGTTCGGCTAAATCTCCTCACTCCTACTCAAAGTGCATGATATCCTCTTAAATACTACATAAATTTGCGTGAAAAATGTTTTGGGCGATGCGGGGATAAGGCTCGCTGAAATTATGGTAATGATATATGCAACGGTGATGGAGAACGAGTTGGCCAAGGCCAATGGTAAGCTACCATCTCGGTAAATTTTTGGTATGTTTTCTTGAAACCAATAATAAAACTTAAACAAGTATTACATTACCACTATTTGGACTCTATCATCATACTAAGAATCTAAATGTCTTAAAATTGTGCCTCCTCAGCTCGTCAATATGACAGTCACTTAGAGCTGTCTGTTGTAGATATTTCTGTCAGTTCTTCTGCCAATTATAAGTCAGAAACATTTTGTTTTAAAAGTAAACGAAGCATTTGTGCGTTAGTATTGCACATACTTAAGAACCAAACTACAAATAAATTATTAAAATGTTACATTTCTTATTGGTTTATTTTGTAAGTATAAGGCAAGATTTTACTCTTCCATGCTTTGATGAACCATTTAATTTTATTATTATGAATTGGTTAAATATATGTTTTATTTGTGGATATACTTATATTTGTCTACCAATTACAAAAAATTAATATAGTTTAAAATTAATTTAAATATTCCTGTATAAGTTAGCGTTGTAACTCCATCATTATTTTTACCGTCGTCAATGTTTAAGAAAGTTAACGTGGATTAGTTTATAATAGAATTAAATAATTATATTTAAAATGTTTATTTTATAAATCTAATTATTAATGTGTAGCAAAACAAAGTTTAAAAAATGGTTTCTTAGCTAACTTTTCGTTTTCATTTCTAGCATAACTAAAGTTAAAGAAGGGTTGTGTTTTCGTTTCAGATTTTATGCTAAACAGTTTGTGCGTTTATTGAAAAATATGATCTAATTGGTAGCATGATAATTTTTTTAAATGAAATACTACTCAAAAATTTTGAATTCGTCATTAGGGTTTACATTTCATTACCTCATCCTTGAGAGTCTTGTTGAAGTTTCATCTTTGCTCTCAGGCGCATAATCGATAGCGGAAGGAATTTTCCTTTCTCTCAGACGTTTCGGATTAGCTGTATTACCGGAAAGCACGCGTAAGAAGCGTAGATGGTGAAGAGAGCGGGTGGAAGTTTGAACGTGCGTTTATTAAATAAATTCTCTTCTGGCTTTACGCTGACAAAGAGAAATACTGCAACCGACGTTATGGTCTGGAAGTGACATAAAGCAAACCTTTTCTTGGTTTCTTTCCAAGAATTTTGAAGTGCGCTTGTCTTGCGCCCACAAAAGAGTTCGTAACAACGACTCGGTTCCAGAAATGCTAACTTTTTGCAAAGGTTTCTCTGTATCTCATGAAATGAAACTTTCGGTTTTATTTCAAACTAGCTAACAACCCATGGTTTCTCTAGCACAATTTTTCAGTACTACTGATATTTAACTTTTTAAAGGAATGTATGTGTAAATTCCAAACATATAAATGAAAAAAAATTGACACGATATAATGTCAGGTGCATAAAATTTTTGATTAATAGCATTAATGTGCGTAAGACTTTTATTTATTAGTATGGATTAGGTATCGAATATTTTTTCCAATTTAGTGTGTTTGAGGATATATTTTACCTTGATGAAATCACACCTGATTTTCATTTAAAATTAAAACCAATTTAAAAAAATGTGAACCCGAATATACATAACATTTCTGTGAATAAATATTTTAATATAATCCTAGTATAATATTCAACTTATTTCATATTAACACTTTAAATTTGTTTTCAAATCGATAAAACTATTCTGTGGTAAATATTAAAACATTTTCAAACTGCGGATAACTGCACGTTACGAAAACTTATGGTAGTTAATTGAGATACCTAAAATTATTTCAATGAAATAATTTTACAACAGTGATATGTTTCGATGTGATTATAAAACTTTCTTAAATTAAGCATCATACATATCCTAAAAGTGTCCTATGTTCAGAGACCTGCAAAATTCGCGGATTCATTTCGTGATATGCTACAATTCAAATAATTAAACCTTAGCGCTGCTTCTACCACTGGTTCACTGTTAATCTGGAGTAATGAGGGCCAATTAGAGACCCTCGCTCAAAGAAGTGTGGAATCATAGACACTCAGTCGAGACTACTCACAAGTCAGCAGCCAATGAACAAGTGGTATTTGCCCGAGTGAGTAGAGTGTAGTAGAGTCTATCCTGGAGGTCACTGAATCCGCCAATTTTGCAGGTCTCTACCTATGTTACGTGCAGTGTGCATGATTTTTAGCTCTGAATTCAGAGTTGTTTAACATTCTTGAAAAGAGCTTAAGACAATTAATTATCAAATTTTCCAATTATTTTCTTGTGACTATCTTGCAGCCGCATTGTTTGTAGGTCAGAATAGTATGGTTGTGGTGGACCGAGTCATTCCACTATCTTGAGTTGTGACGTTACGGCTGCCATCTAGTGTAACCTTGACCCCAGCAGTCATCTTGGATGACCTCGACCCTAGCTGCCATCTTGGCCTCTGCCATCTTGGATTCTAGGACCTTCCACCATTTGATTTTACAGAACCTTTCGCCATTTGGTTTTCTAGAACTTTTCGCATTTTTGTTTTCTAGTACCTTTCGCCATCTTGGATTCAGTTTCTGGATGCCGCTATCTTGTTTTCTTCTGTTGGAGGTCACCATATTGGACGATGTCCACGGAAGTTTATGGAATCATAAATGTCGGAATTCATTATGGTAGTTGTCAAGGTCAAAGATAAAGTTCAAGGTTATACAAAAAGGCCATATTGACGTCACAATCCATGATGGTAGACACTCAATCCTCAACCATACTACTGATCTGCAATAGCCATACTACTGATGTGATTTATACTCACTCCATAGACACAGTTAGTCATACCATATGTAGTTTAACATATTTTGTATCTTGCCAAGCAAAATGAGCAAAAATAAAATTATTTTATATAAGTTAACACTATTATTTAAATATTCAGATTTCAAAACATTCCGTGTAGATAATTAAATAAATTAATGTAAAGTTTATTCTTGGTTATGTTTTAGTGTCGTGTGTTCAATATTTGGAAATACGGTTGTAAGGAAATAGTTTTTTTTATCATATGATAACTTTAAAATTACTTATTAAAAATGTATATAAAAACTGTTAACAAGTATCAATTATCAGAATCTAAAAAAAAATTGGTAAATTCAATTCATGATTTTAAGCCCCAAGATTTTGTACACAAAGGAAGTATTAAAATATTTTTTAAATTAAATAACTTAAAAAATATCCAAACACAAAATTTTGGTTCATTTTAGTTCTTATTAGATCCCCACTGTAGTTTAAGATATTTTTTCATTAAATTATTTATACTTGTGAAAATTCTTTAAATATAAAAACAATTTTTTGTAAAGAGAATTATTTTTTTTTGCAACACAAATTAATTGACGTAAAAAGAAACTTTACTCTATTTGAAGTAAAACGCTTACACCATATAGGCAGGATTAAAAGTTTAATACTTTAGTTTGTCGGTAAAGGTGTGATCGATTGAGCGGAGGTACATCCTTCGTGAAAGTCGTAATGAAGCCTTGTTTCCCTGGCGCCACAATAATTCCCACGACGCATTGTTTATTCCTACGATGCTCTCGTAAGCTCGCGTGAGTCTAACAGCAGAGATCAGTTTTGCCCGGCTCAGATATTCAACACCTTGAAACAACACGTTCCCGCTGCCCACTCCCCCCCCCCCCCCCCCCTTATCATATGACGTGAGCAAATGACCACAAAAGAGGGGGGGGGGGGGGGTTGTTTGCTAGTGTAAATGGGGCCCTCACACACACACGCTTACCCAGCCCGTCTACTAATTACCAGGGGCGCCAATTTTCATTAGAAACTACGGCAAGCGAGGCAGAAATTTCATCTCCGAAACCTATTCCACTTTGTTCATCGCAACCATGGAAGTAACTTGGGGGAGAAATTATCCGTGATACAAAGAGACAACCTCCCAAGGCAACAATCTGCCGGCGATTATCGGCAGAGTGTTGTATAGAAGCATGCGAGGTTTTGACAAACACATTACCTGCTTGAAAATATTACTGAGAATAATTTAGCGCAATGGTTTTATTGTATAACGCCAACGTTTTAAAAATAATATATGTATATTTTATTTGTATTTAATAATAAATAATTTGTATTTTTATTCAGTATTTATTTTAACATCTATTTTTAATAATACTAATGTACAAATCTCTAGCGTCTGTCTGTAAATTTTATTAATTTGATCAATTTTGCTAAAATAATTGTTTTATGACTCACTTAACCCAACTCTTCAAATTTTTAAAAATATTGTCTGCCTGTCTCTTTGTAAGTCTGTCTGTATGCGCGCTTATAACTCAAAAATTGCTTAGCCATCGTCCTGAAATTTGGAATACAGTAATATCACGCGGTTGCACAATTAAATATAAAAATAATTCATTTTTTCATAACTATATTACAGACGTTAACTTTGTAACAGATCTTGCAATTTTTATTTTTTCGACTTACTTTTGTTTAGCGATTGTGTAGTGTTTTCGTGACTACGATTTTTTTCATACGATTGTATTTTTATGTTGAAATTCATAACCAACACTTTCGATTTATAACTGACATTACAAAATGATCTGCGAAGTGGGGTGGTATCGGTTAGTTTAAAAAATAGGTTTAGATAGGAAAAGATAAAACACAAAAGATAATTAAATAAAATAAAAATTCTTAATATTTTTTTACGTATTGTAGTAAACAATCAAAGACATGAAAATAAACGCTTGTAAATATATCACTAAGCCACATTTTACTTATTTCGCAGGGTTAAATTTTTATACTTTACCACATGTTGCACATTGAAATCTGAATGTTAGAACTTTCATAATTATATGATCCGGTCTGATCATCAATAGCAAACATGGTTAAGAGTGGCTTTTAACAAATGAAACTAAAAACATAATACTATATAGAGCATGGATTTTTGTTTTTCTGCATATTTCACATAAACGGCACGATATATTTACAATTGATTCTGGGAGCAAAATTTAAATTTTAAAGAATTTAATACCAACAAAATTCTAAATCTAATAATATATTTTTTAATAATCTGTGTTAAGGTTCTGTATATAGATTGGAAAATAATTTTAAAATAATGTTAAACTCATTTAAACGTAGGTATTTTTTAAAGTCACTATGTATTGGATTTTTCGTGTATAAATTTAGGTCTATGTAAAAGGTAATTTTTTGTATTCTATGAAGCATTTCAACCATTTAAAAATGACTACAGCTGAATGAATTAAAATTTTTGATTCAATTTTTGTTCTAAGTAAATCATTTCAGGGAGATGTCTTTAAAACGGGAGTCTAATCATGAGACTCTGACTTTATCTACATACTTTCTCTTTCAAGACCGACTGCATTAAGTGAATGACGACACACAAGTCCTGATGCCCGCAGCTAAGCGTCGGAACCGCAAATACGCTGAGGAGGCTGACATTGGTGAGGTGATTCGAAAGTGGCATTCCGTTGCCTTCCGTAGTTTAGAGTAGAAAATAAAAACACAAAAATCAAAAAATATTTTAATGAAGATAAGTGAAGTCTGGTTTTCGCTGCACGTCGTAAAGAAACGACGAGGATGGACAGCGAAGATAGATGCACGAGCTAAAACAAACACAGGACCAAATCAGCCGATATAAAGTGGTAAATGCATAGACCGCACAGTCTGATTGTGCCTGATGACTGGCGTAGATGTTGGTGCTCGTAAAGTCGCAACTGTTTTGTCCTAGAAAGATTACTGTGTTCGTCTGTGCTTTCGTCTCAGTGGTGTACAGAATATCTGTTCAGTATCATCGCTGGTTTTTGGCTGTGCTCTGCCGTGTCGTCGTTGTTTTTGGCCGGGTTGTCTGTTTAATAATATATCATCGTTGTGTTCAATGTCGGTTTTTTTTCTCAAGTTACTGTTTCTTGTTGCAACTGTCACGTCGTTGTGAGGCCACTGCGTTCGTGTGTGCTGTGATATTTTTTTATGACAAATTCCTACCAAGGAATTCTCTGTGCTGTCTTAGCATTTAACTTTGGATTGATTTTGGCTTATTTTTTGTGAGTTACCGTATTCATATATTTTTTTGTTCACTAACGAGGTTTCTCCATGACATTCAGTGTAACCAAAAAAAGGGAATGTTAAAAAAAAAAATGTTTTAGTTAATCATTCAACGAACACAACCAGTAAGTGCTAAACCCGATACTGAAAAATCCTGTACCCTGCCGGGAATGTAACAGGAGTTACAATGCTCACTTGTCACGAACTCGAAACACTTAACAATCGTCGGGAAGTGAAATTCTTGACTTATTTTCCTTACCCCAGTGGCCAGATCCATACATAAGTCATTCCTCCCGGGGAAAAGGAGGGATTTGAGGGGGAAATTTTAGGTCGCAAACTTTCCGTCGGCTAATGCCCCGCCCATAAAAATCTACATTCCCTGATGCGGTGGCAGCGTGCCAGGTCTGGTGATAGGTGTCCAAAAAGGGGAAGGGGGAAATGGGAAGGGGTCAATTGGGTACGGGAAAAGAGAAGGACGTAAAGGGGTTGGCTCCGGGAAAGAAGGGGGGGGGGAGGAACTAGGATCTACGTTAATGCGACTGGGCAGGCGAAACGCTCGTTACAATGTCTCCGTCAAGAGCAATTTGACTGATTACTCCCGGTCCTTGCAGTCGTAGCCGGTGAAATAATGATGAGTTAGTTCGCTCGTTCCAGAGAAGGGCAGGGGAGAGAGAGAGGGGGAAGGGGGGTGGGAATGGCGGAAATAAAAGGATTAAGTCACGAGACCCTACATCATCTGATATTCGACATGGAACATCTTGGCGTTTCGCATGGCCCAACACCTTGGAATTAATTTTCTTCGAACGACGATTGCAATTCGGTAATACACTTTCAATCTTTCACGCTGTTGGCAATCGAAAGAACCTCCAAAGTGGCAACAAAGATATATAAATGAACAAACTGAAAAAAAGTGAATATCATCTCAAATAAAATTTTATATGCGTTAACAACACCCGGGAGGAATAGACATAAAAAAAAATTACAGCACAAATGTAAACAATAACGAGACAATTGAATCAAGAAGAGTAAATATAGATATAAAACTACTACTTCGCAAAAAAAAAAAAAAAACAGATTGGTGGTTCAAAAAAATTGTTTTAAGACGTTGTAACACCCCTCATGCCT
Organism: Bacillus rossius redtenbacheri; assembly: GCF_032445375.1. Taxonomy (NCBI): domain Eukaryota; kingdom Metazoa; phylum Arthropoda; class Insecta; order Phasmatodea; family Bacillidae; genus Bacillus; species Bacillus rossius. The sequence continues at coordinate 73,317,250 of NC_086333.1, forward strand.
CAAAATAGAATTATTTGGAATTAATTAAAAAGCCTTGGAAACTTGCTGGATACAAAAATAAATAAGTTAAATAAATAAATGGATTTACCAGAGGCGGCACGAGTTGGGGAACAAACAAAATTTAGGAACTTCCTGTAACAAGCAAGGAGGAAGTTGGTGGGTCGTTATAATCAGTAAATAAAAACTACACGATTAACTTGATCTATAGTTTCCCTGTTTTATTTGCCCTGATGAATATTATGTTTCAATTATTTTAACATACATACAAAAGATTTAACAATTTTCCAAGATTAACAAAAGGAACACGAAATTGGGGCCGGCCCGGCTTACTGAGAATAATTTACATTTTTAGTTTGAACTATAAACATTTGCATTATGAGTTTCACACCCAAAGTTGGATGGATCCGATGATTACATTGATAATTAGTTCTATTTGTTTTACATTTTCTTGGGAAAAACACTGGTCGCTGGTGGGTTGGTCGTCCGCTTAAGATAGTTCGTAGCTCGGTAAGGGGGAAATGTTGAATTTACATTACCACCCGGGGTCTCCAAACGATCACGTCGGGTGGTAGAAAAGTTTCTTCTAATGTTTCTTCCCACGGAACAGGGAAGGGGGGAGGCCACGAGATGAGAGCATCAATCTCTCCCGGTCATCGACCCTGTCTGTAACAGTCCAAATCAAACCTGATTAGAACTGGTATACAGGCAGTCTATGGGGCAGAAAATGCCCGGAAAAAAAAATTTAAAGGGAAAAAAAAAGGGGGCGGTCGCGAATTATCACTCACCAAAACAGGGGAGTTGCCCAGTCGTGGAGTCAGCTAGGATCTGGAGCTCGCGAATTGCGCGGCAGGACGCGGATGAATTCTTCATAATAATGATTAAAAGAACAAAATATTTTGAAAGCAAATAACTAAACTATGCAGACAGACTAAACTACTAGTAATGACTTGAGGGAATGCATCCCTTATACAAGGCGACTACATCGTCGTTAGCGGCCGGATGAAGCCTAGCAGAGTCTGCCGATACTCGATGGAGGTCTGTCTGCAGACGCGACGCGAGTTGTTCTGTGTGGTGGCAGGCCGCGTCTCGTAATTAAAAGTGCCTACCGGCTCTAACAGGTGGAAGGGGGGGTGTCTGGCCCGCCGAAAAATACCGAACTTGCCCGAACGCGGGCGGAGAAAAAAACTCTAGCAGGAGTCTTAAAGTTGGCCACACTGGGCGACCGTAGAGAACTCTGTCGGAGGAGGCTGAGTTGAAAAGAATCGACTCGCGCCTGGCGTCCATATAACTCAAGGGAGAGCGGTGCTGCTCTCTGGTGCCCTAGAGGGTAGGCAAGCGGAGAAGTTCGCGACTTGGTCGCTAGGTGGTGCTTGTGATCAGTTTTGGCGCACTCGCTTTTGCGAGAAGACCTTGAGAACGGTCACTGGTGTCCAGGGGGTTACGACCGGTCATTGGTCTTACTTGGAACTGAGAAGGGGGGGAGGTGGGGTAAAATGCAACGCTGATGGAAAACTACGCCCCGTCGTGGCTGCAGAGGGGCGAATATAACACTAAGACGTGATGAAAAAGGCGAATCTCAGCTCGTCTCTGCGAACTGGTCGCCTGCAAGCTACAAGCTTGCCTATGCAGATAGGGTCACGAAGAGAAATAATATTACAGGCTTGAGGCGTGACTGAAGGCGGGGGAAATGGTAAGCTGTCCGCTAGTCAGGGATTAGGCCAGCAGAATATCCGATACGCCGATGGGAAAGGGGCTTCAGGGCACTGAGACAAAGTTTAACTCAGAGGAGTACACCAGACTAACAAATTAAAATCACACTATAGTAGAGCAAATAAAATTTCCACACAAAAAATTTAAAATCATAATAAAAATTTAAAATATATCGTGTCGAATTTACTACTTAACGGCACAACGTCCACGTGTTTGTCTGAAAATGGTAACGTGGTAGATTCTTGTCACGAATCTTCAACCCGCCAAATAGCGTTGTCTATTTGTCCCTGATTAGGAAGGTGGCACGACACTTATGAACGAAAGGTGGCTTGAATCACAGGCGAACAGAAACCACTGAATGTAGCTGGTCACTTCACACCATTACCTAGAAGGTAGAGAACCATCGTAACTTGGTCAGCTACACTACCTCTGGGCAAATGAGTGACTTTCTTGAGTATTCATCAGCTGTGATTGTAACGTTTTCACCCGTTTTTATAAAATATCAAGAGCACTATAACCATCCAAAAGCTCTCGTTCTATTTAAATAATGTGTCTGATTAATCATATAAGTAAGGCCATGTTTTATTTCTTATCGTAGACAATAAAAGTGATTTTGTTTAACGTTATTTTAAATATTTATTTTAAGTGGATTTTTGGTAAACAAATAAATAACTGTTAAAATAATTTTAGCCCCTTAAAATTCATTTTTTTACAGAAATTTTATCTTGAAAACTTAAAAAAAAAGAAAACTATCTTTTGAGATTTTCCAGTCTCCCATCTGCACACCAACTGCCAAAAAAAATTGCGCAATAAGTATCTTGGTCAGTAGCTAATACTTTACAAAGGAATATTTTATGTTCCTTTGTGTATTTAAAATTTTAGCAGAGACGTATTACTGAGTTTCAATCTTCCCTAAAATGATTTAACATTATCTGGATTAACATATTCGGCATTTACTAGGCTTCTTTACGTTAATCTTCAATAATTATTTTATTATAGTATTTATATATATATTGATATATAGGTATATTATATTTATATTTATATATATACATATATTTTTGACTTACTATTGCAGTCTGATAACTACAAACTTCATTTTAGATTTTTGCAGAAAACATGCAGCAAGCTAATTGTGTGAAGGCTGGTAAGTTAAGCTAGAATATTCGATACGGAAAAAACCTTTTGAAAGAATGTGCAATGCTTGAATGGAGCTTCTGAATCTTCACACGAACCATCGTGCGGCAATCTTTCAATTACAAGCGTACATAATTAGCATAAGTCCTGTGCTTGCTTGTCAAGAAAAATTCAAGTTTATAATAACTTGGCGAGAGCTAGCGCACATCATATTCAGTTGGACGTTGCAAGCTGAAAAAACAGGTCTTATTTAAGCAACTTTGCAAGATCTCCGCTTGATAAAATGTCACTTGTATTATGATAACTCGAGTTCGTATAAATTATCATTATGCTCTATCACCACGCTGGCCGCTGCCCTTTAAAAGTGTGTTTATTTTGGCATCTTGTAAGGTTATATCATCGCTAGTTTAAAACATACCTAAAGAAATGAAGTCAATTATAATCATTCCGCTGGTGAATCCAGTGGGGACGGTTATATTTCTGAAAAACGGATATAGTAATTTGCACATTTGTTGATGAAATGTTTTCTTTCTCTCGATGTTATTAATAGGACGTTTGAGTCTAGCCTGATTTGTAGATATATCTCTAGGGACCGGAAAAATTCGCGGGTTCAATGGCCTCCAGGATGAACTCCACAGTTCTACGTACACTCGGTTAAATGTCACCCACTCATGGCTGCTGTCTTGTTAGACGTCCCAGTGCAGCAGCTTGTGATTCGATAAAGCTTCGGTCGTGTGTTTCTCATTGGCCCAAGAGTCATAAAGGTGAGTTGTGAGCCAACAGCAGAGGCAGCACTGATGTATAACTATTTGTATTTTAGCCTATCGCTAGGGACCGGAAAAATTCGCGGGTTCAATGACCTGTAGGATGAACTCCATAGTTCTACGTACACTCGGTCAAATTCCAACCACTCATTGGCTGCTGTCTTGTGAGACGTTACCGCGTAGCAGCCTGTGATTCGATATAGCTTTGGTTGGGTGTTTCTAATTGGCCCACAGTCATCCAGGTGAGTTGTGAACCAATAGCAGAGGCAGCTGTGAGGTATAACGATTTGCATTTTAGCCTATCGCGAAATGAATTCGCGAATTTTTCCGGTCTCTACCTATCGCGAACTGAATTCGCGAATTTTTCCCGGTCTCTATGTATATATCGCGAAATGTAGGTTGTCGAGTGACTGACTCTCTTGAAGCCTCTGGTCAGAAGTGCCCCGCTGGAGATCGCATTGTCGCGAGGCGAAGACGGCGCTTCTACGCGGTGCGCGTCCACCAGGTGCCCTGGGCTGGTCGCGGCGGACACGGTCTTTGGCGGAGTTCCCTTGTTGCCTGCTTCCCTCCCCCCACCAATGCTCTGGTGAACCCCCCCACTTCCCCCACCAACCGGCCCCGATGTCTCCCGAGCCGGCAGTGTTCGGCGCGGGGCTAAATTTAGCGTCGTCGGCCCCGTTCCAAGACCCTGAGGCGCGCCGCCGCGCGAGGGTTTTATTTTAAAGCCTTTTTATTTCCCCCCCCTCCTTATAGGAGAAGGGGGTGCGAGGGAGTGGAAAGGTGTAGGGTTAAAAAAAAACGGGGGGGGGAGGAGGGTTTCGTGGAAGTGGGTAAAAAAAGGGGGGGGGGGGAGGCAGGGATTCCGTCGCCTGGGATCCGGCGTCGGGACGAGCTTCTCAGTGGCGGTGCGCGCGTACGTCGTCGGGGTGCGTCGAGTGTCGAGAAGAGACTGGACCGGGGGCTGGTTACCAGGAAAGGGGGGGGAAATGGGGGACAGTTGAAGGGCCCTTCTCGCGGGCTAAATCCTATCCGAGTGGCCGCCGAAGGAAACAGGTTCACGCACGTCTTCGCGGGGACTTTCCTCCGGGTATGGATCGAGTGCGCGACCCACGACACCTTCCAGCTACCCATGGATGTGCTCCGAAGGAAGGTAGAGCACAGCGCGGAATCTGGTGAGCAGCGGAAACTCGGAGCCGCGACGCGGAACGATGGCGGAACAGTCCATCTCTCGGCGGCTGCGCTCCAGGTGAAGGACGCTGACAGTTCCGCGGGTCGCGGGTCTGGGTTTTGACTGAAGATGAGGTGCGGCGCACGCTGACGGGTCGACGCGATGAACCTGCTGTCGCTGGCGGCGCTCGTCGCGCTGCTGCTGCTGCTGCTGCAGAGCGCGGCGCCCTTCCGCGCGCCGGCGGGCGACCGGCCGCGCCTCACGCGCGTCGTGCGCGTCAGGCAGGGCGCGCTGCGCGGCGTGGTGCGCCAGGCGACGCGCAGCGAGAACCTGCAGGCCGTCGAGGCGTTCCTGGGCGTGCCGTACGCGGCGCCGCCCGTCGGCTCGCAGCGCCTCATGCCGCCGCGCTCGCCGCCGGCGTGGGACCGCGGCGAGGTGCGCCTGGCCGACCGCTTCGGCCGCGTGTGCCCGCAGGCGCTGCCCGACATCGCGGCGGCGCGCGGCCGCTCCATGTCCGAGGCGCGCTACCAGTACCTCAGCCGGCTGTTCCGCCACCTGCAGGACCAGAGCGAGGACTGCCTCTTCCTCAACATCTACGCGCCGGCGCAGGGTGAGTGCCGCTACCCCTTAAACATCCCGCACGGGCCCGCTACCCCTTAAACATGCGTCCATTATCACGTCTTGTACTTCCTCTTTTAAAAAATATACTTTTACTTTTTAAATCAATGATAACTAGAGACCGGAAAAATTCGCGGATTCATTTCGTGACAGGCTGAAATTCAAACATGTGCACAATTTTGCTGTTTCTGCTGTTGTCTCGCAGTTTTAACTGGAGCTCTCCGGGCCAATGAGGGACTGTTGACCAAATAAGCGTCCAATCACAAGCTACCCAGTGGAGACGCCTCAAAATTTAGTACCCAATGAAAACGCGTGTGTACTTGAGAAGTGCAGAGGATAATAAAGGCTACCATAGAGGTAATTGAGTCCGCGAATTTTTCCGGTCCCTAATGATGACTAGAGCCACGGAATTTTCGCGCATTCGTTTAGTCGCAAGTTAGAATGCAAACCTCCACACTGTCGCACTGCAGTTGTTTGGACACGCCCCTCTACGACCGTGAGCCAATGATGCCCAGCTAGGAGATAAGTAAGCGAATCAGATAGTGCCAAATAACAAGGATGAAAAATGTTCTCGCTAAGAAATCAACCAATGGGAAAGTAAACATGGGTCGAGCACACCTATAACTTTGAATTCTATCCTGAGGCCAGAGGAATCAGCGAAATTTTCGGGACTCTAATGATAACCATGACGTAGCTTGGCTTCTGGGTTGTAGCCGTGTCCTCGGTTGAATAATTCATCGACGTTTCAGTCGACGTTGCAGTCGCCATCATCAGGGAGCGGTTACCCACCAGTACCCTGATGACGGCGACTGCAATTTCGACCGAAACGTCGACGAATTATTCGCCAAGGACTCGGCTGCAACACAGAATGAAAGCTACTTTCAGACAATGGCCGCGAAAGCCTGCGAACATTATCAATGATAATCTTTTCCCTGAATCAATGAAAGACTAAGACAGCAGCTAATCAAAAGTTTAATTCCCCCTCTGGTATGAATAGGACGTTTGAGTCCAACCCGGTGTGTAAATGTACCTTCAAATGTCGGGTGTCTATTGATTTCCTCTCTTGAAACTTCTCGAACTGACTCGCCCATCTTACATTACACAGCCTCTAAATCAATAACGCGATTCTATGGGACTTCAAGCTTTCACCCCGTAATTGAATCGTTAAGTATTAAACATAAAGCGTCCCTGCAATTCCCTATACCATAAATAATATTAAATACGCTCATTGAAAGCAGTTATTAATAATCATGTCTCCCAAAGTAAAACAAAACATTGTATGCCCTTTAAATTTTCTTGAAACAGAAATTCTGAGCTCTCCTGCTTACTCTGTGCTTTAAAATTAGTTTAAATGTTTTTTTTTCTCATCGACGCCATTAATCATTGATAATATTTAATACACTTACAGTTCTACATGGAAATTAGCAGTCCTACTGATGAGCCATGAATTTAACTTTGTAATATCCACATAATTATCATTATTTAAGAGCTATTCGTGTAAATGTTTACACGATTCCTCTCTTGTATTTGTTATGATGACACATATATTGCATTGGATATTCACCAAGTGTGATAGAATGAGTGTAAAACGCCACGTAAATGTTCCTAATTATAATCACTTTCACTAATTTTTACACTTATTGCATGTTTCTGACAGAAGAACAAATGCAAGCGAAAGATATTGTTGCCATCTACAGAAATAACGGTCAAAATACAATACTGATGAGAGGGAAACAAATGAAATCAGCGTGGCGTGTGAGACGGAGTCTTAAACTGCGGTCAGTTCTTGAATGCAATAGAATGTTGACTCGACGAAGGAACTCGCTGCCGGGGCTGAAGCGGCGACCGTGACCGCGCACTCGCCTCGTGACGTCAGCGCACTCGCCTCGTGACGTCAGCGCACTCGCCTCGTGACGTCAGCGCACTCGCCTCGTGACGTCAGCGACCGGTGGCTTCCATGTTGCGGTGATGTTGTTACTCGCCCCTGCTTGCAAGGACATACTTCCTGGCAGTCCCATCGGCTCGGATCGGTTTGGCTCGGTTCGGCTCGGCTCGGCTCGGTTCGGTTCGGCTCGACTCGACTCGTCTCCTCCTCCACAAACAGTGGCGGGGATTCGATCCGTCAACCTTTGGATTGGTAGTCAGCAATGCTAACTACACGGCCAAAAGGCCCAACCCCCGCATGGTAGACAATTTTCTACTCTGTCCAACACTTCATCCAGACCATCCTCTGACTCCTGTAAATTCCTACACGTAATGCATGCCAATTTTCATCCCGCATGAATGCGCCCAGGGTTTTTCCCTGTGTCTATGCAGGTTTTACCTGGGCCCAACCTATCTCTAGTTATAGTCTAGATTTAAGAGTGAGGGGAGTTAGTCATGGCGCCAATCGCTGCCATGGCTGGCCAATCCCCTCCTAGCACATAATGCATGCGACCCTCTCCCTGCATGGCTAATCCCAGCATGACTAGGCGTATAGGCTTCGGCCTGAGACGCACCTAGGTCCCTCCCTAACCCGGACCCCTCCAAAATACACTTAGTTTTAGTTAGGTTAGGAAAAAAATAGTGGCCAGTGCAGCCACATACCACCAGAGGTGTGAGCGCCCCTGTTCATAAATCCAACAATAGATTCTACATAATATGAAAGCGGACCACGGGTCCAACTTCTCAACCCATCCTACGGTAGACTTTTCTACTCTGTCCAACTCTTCATCCATGCCATCATCTGTGTCAATTACACTCCTACGCGATTAATGCATGCTGCATGTCTGTGCCCAGGTGCTGGTTTTACCTGGGGCAAACTTACTATGGTTTCAAGCTAGTTTAAAGATATGGAATTAGTCATGGAGCCAATCACTGCTATGACTGGCAAATCCAATCACAATGCACACGATGCATGCGATCTTCTCCCTGCGTGGCTAATCTCTAGCATGACCAGGCGTCTAGGCTTCGGCCTGAGACGCACCTAGGTCCCTTCCTAACCCGGACTCCTTCTACAAACACACCAATAATTTTTTAGTTATGTCAGGAGAACAAAAATTGCGGCTGTTGAACGACCCGTGGTAAACCGTAATTCATAGACTTTATGCTCCTGTTTTCTATCGAGCCTTAGTTGATCGGCTGCTCTTATGGGTATAAAACACTTTTTATATATAAGTTTTGGTCTGAGGTCTATCTTTTCGTAACATAATTGCAAGCCCTGCAAAATCAAACAACTATTTAAGACTTCAAGTTATTAATATCATTCTGTGAAACAAATGGATCTTTATCGATGAAACCAACGACTAAAACCTTTTATTTTGTCAATTGAACTGATTTATTTTACAACTGGTATGATAAGTCTAAATCAGAGAATATGAAAGAATAAACGTGCAACGGCCAGGAGTGGGGTGATCGATAATGTTAGGTGTTATGGGAGGGGAAATTAAGAATTATGTAAATAGACAGACAATTAAAAGACTCTTTTGAATGTTTAACTAGGCCATGTTGGTTAAAATCGTGAACTTTAATTGTGAACGTAAATTATGTAGTCTATCAAAAGGGAATTTATGTCTCCGTTATAGCATACTTGTATACTTACGTGAACACTTGCGCACTTTCACATGTGCATACTTGCGTCCTCGCATATGTGCTCACACGCATGTTTCCACACTCGGATACTTGTTCACATTCTAAAACACTCGCCTGTGCTCTCGTACATTTAACCATTGGCACGCGTGTTTAAAATATGTGTGTCTACTATAAATGAGTATTTTTGGAACTATAAGTAAGATAGTTATTTGTGTTGCTGTGTGGTTTCGACCCCATGCCATCATCTGCAATGACGTGAACCAATTGACTTTTAGGCACATCGTTTACGTACAGCTAAGACGTGCTTATAGGAATACAATTGCGCAAATAAAGGGATATATTTTTTATAGTTGAAAAAAAATTTAAGCGGCGGTATAACAGAAAAATCCACTTTTCGTTGAATACAGTGCAAAAAAAAAAAACTTTTTAGCTGGCTGTTGTTGCTTACGAAGCCAAAAATGAAGTATAATCATTCACAGAAATAGTCAGCTTGTGCCTTGAAGAATAAACCCTCGAACAATGACCACGAAAGCCCAGGAATAAGATTTTATGATAATAATTTTAAAAAACTTTATTGTTCCTTTATAATTAAATAGTGTGTGGTCTTTTATTCAGTATCAAACAAGAGACAGGTGTCATATATTTATAGGTTTAAGACCTGCAAAATTCGCGGTTTCGATGGCCTTCAGGATAGACTGCACATACCCCTGAACACTCGGGCAAATAACGCAAGTTCATTGGCTGCCAACTTGTAAGTCGTCTCAGCTGGTTTGTCTGTGATTTGATCCTTCTTTGGTTGAGGGTTTATAACTGGTTGAAATTCGTCCAGATGAACAGTAAGCCAATTGCAAAATTATCTAAGAGGAATATGTGTTTGAATTCTCGCCTATCACCGAATGAATCCGTGAATTTTGCAGGTCTGTTTTTAAAGGCATTCATAGAATTTGAACTAGATAAACCTGTAATTATTTTATTTCTTTCAATAAAACCTTTTTATATGCTTGACTATATGTAATAATAAATCACGTTTTGTGATTAATTTATGAAATAAATTTGCAACTAAAAATTAACACAATTTAAGCTTGTCCAAATTAATAATAACATTTATTTTCTTTGCACTATTAACATTATGTAAAATATAATTTAACTTCTAAACCAAGAAATTTTCGAATGTATTGTTGAAATCTCTTACATGAAAACCTTGGCTATTTAAAATAAACATTTTTTCACCCTAAACAGTGCTCATTATGTGGTAAACTTATTTTGAATATCGTAAAAAACCTGGATGTAAGCCCAAATAAAAAAAAATGGGAAACGTATTTTTACGGAAATATACAAGTAGCAATTTGGCACTATCTGTACACGTTAACTATTTTTAAAGTCCTCTGTTTTAAACGGTCAGTGAACTTCTTTTATTTTTATATTTTAAAATTATAATATTTAATGTATAAATAACAACAAATAATCATTAAATTTTTAAAAGTATTAAAAAATTTGGCCACTGGTAATATGTTTCTTAAATTTTTCATCTTTCATGCTGTTTGCACTCCAGTGTGAATAATATCACAGTTAAAATAAAATTTAGGTAAGATTTGTAATTTTTTTTACAGTATAATTTGGCAATAAATGTGAAAACACAAAATATAGGTTAATAAAAATAACAAAAATATTTTTGTGTAAATAACATAAAAATAAACCAGACATCTGTTTGTAATTCTATGAAACATACACATATGTAATTTGAAAAGTCTGTATTGTCGTTAAAAAAATTAATACTAAAACCCAGCAAATTTTACGATATGAAGGTTGCATTTGCAATAACTATAAAATATTAAATGGAAATATTTTTACAGAAGTTATTTCCGTTTTGAAATAATCTACAGTATAAACCTGTAAAGATTTTTTTTCATAAAACCTTTAAAGGGTTTTTCGTGGGTTCAAAATATTTCGTATTTTTTACCTTATTTAACGTTTACAAAATTTTAAGAACTCCAGTGGTTATTAAAACCATTCTAAAATCCCAAGTTTTGGTACATAACAAAAATCAGATAGTTAATATGAGATTTTATTTCGATTTTTATAGTTCATAATAGTTTCATTGAATACACTGTTAGACAATCCTCTTTAATAACATGTTGGACCAATTTTTTTGCAGTTTGAGGCTAGTGTGACCATGGTCCAGGTTAGGTTTTCAGCAAAGTTGAGAATTTTTCACTTATAGAAATTTATTTCTTAGAGGCTTATGCCGAAATCGTTACCAGTTTAATCTGATACTAAATTCCACGTAGAGGTATAACAAACTCATGCTAGGTGTGTTCAAAAAGCAATGGGAATTTTTGTAATTTCGGCGGGTTGTGTCAGTCCGATTCACGAAATTATTTTCGTTTTTGTGCTGGTTAACATATCTGAAAAGTATCTGTACAGCTCGTCAGCTGTCAAAATGGTTGAATGTGTTTTGGTGCCATTAGTGATTAGTTATTTTAATCATTTGGTTAAGAAAATGTATCAAATAATTTGCATTAAATGTTGTTTTTAGAATTGCATGAAGTGTGGCATATATTTTAGGAATGTTGAATATTGTTTTTGCAACAGGAGCAATAAGCTTCAGACGAGGGCTCAGCAAGTCCTCTGAGAAGCAAAAGCAGGTCACGCGCCAAAGAGTTTTCGCGTCGAAAGAAGTATAATCAGTCGCGAACGTGTTGCTTCCGCAGGTGGCATTTGCATTGACGAACGGAGCGGTCAGGCAACGCCGAATCGCTGGAGACCGGAAAAATTCGCGGGTTCAATGACCTTCAGGATAGACTCCAACATAATCTAGACACTCGGGCAAATGCCAACTGTTCATTGGCTGCTGACTTGTGAGACGTGTCGACTGGGTGGTCTGTGATTCGACACTTCTATGAGTGAGGGTCTTTAATTGGCCCTCAGTCCTCCAGATTAACAGTAAACCATTTGCAGAAGCAGCAATAAGGTATAATTATTTGAATTTTAGCAAAACACGAAATGAACCCGCGAATTTTTCAGGTCCCTACGAATCGCACATCGGCTCCTACCCCTAATGGCTTGCGTCGGACAGCAGGTCTCGAGGGGGAGTGGGGAGTTCAATGGCGCCGGCGCTTGTCCGCTGCTGAGAGTCCAGCCAGCACGCGGCGTCTGCCTTGCTTGTGCGTCGCGTCGCCGGCGTGGCGGGGAGTGTATGATGTGAGGGGGGGGGGGGGTTTGAGCACGAAAGCCCGACTACGAACGGGGACTTCACAGACAACCCGGCTGCGCCATATTGAAAAAAAAAACTCCCGTTCATCTGCGTTCTTTGAACGATTCTCCAGGTCGATTTGACATGACACCTAGGACGTACGAGATTTCTGGTTCACGCTGGATGTATCCGCAAAGATCCTCGGAAATAGACTTAAGACGGTTTTTCTTGGTAAAACCTTGAGCTTTCTCTCCGTGTGTATTTGCATGGCTTATGGGATGTAGCTGCTCCCCTTGCAGTCATCGTCATCGAAATTCTCCTGCCTTTAAATAATATTCTCCTTGGAGATGAGTGTTTCCTGAATGGCAGCTGTGGGCCAATCGAAGCTTTCAGTCTCTTCTGGTTGACTGGTTGATTTCGCCAATCGGAGCTGGGCTTATGTGATTGGATGGGGCTGCTGATTAGTCGCTAGCCTCTTCTATTCTGCGTGGCCAATCAGAGGCGAAACAAGAAGATAGTTCGTCTCTGATTAGCCAACCAGAAAAACGGAAATTACGATCTTTAAGGGAAAACATACTTTCAGGTCGGTGCCTGGTAAAATTCAACGTCTTTTTTTTTTGCCTCATTTTAGGTATGTCGTGGGCCATCTAGACTCTTCCAATATGTTTGGGAACTTCTGGCGTCATAGTCGTGATCTGCAAAGCAAGTCTTGAACCATTTCCCCCCATAAATTTCAATTTACGTTTCGTTGAAAACGAGGTCACTATAGACACAAATGCATAAAACTAAATTGGCACCAAAAATTTGGGGTCTGTTAAAGGAATCTTTAATACCATGTTGTAAGCTTGGAGGAATTTCGGGAAACATATGAAATCAGAATTAAGGTTTTTCAAATAATATTTTTTTCCTGGATCCTACTGAATGTGACAACCATGTTTTGCAATTGCTCCGACTTTCTCAGCAATCCTAAAACGACATTAAGAGCACTCCAGCTAAACTGAAGACCTGTCTACAGCCATACAAAACTGAAATCAAAGAGGCGACGTTTGTTGAGTAATCACTAAGTGCATGTGTTTTTCCATGAAGCTATCACAACGCTCGTTAGGCTGCAATAAAGTATGCCCGCGGCAGAAATTTCTTCGTTGCAACTGACGGCCGTCTGTCTATACGAGACGTTGTCACCCTTGAAAAGGCCAATCAAGAAGAGCTTGCTTCCGCACAAGATTGCTGCGATTCGTGTGCCGACAGTAGACATGTAGTTGAGACTCAACTAATCACGAAACACAGACAATGCTACTATGTATTAATACTCAGTTAGTCACACCCCTAGCAATGGCGTTATTATCTGGAATGAGCACGAAATTCACATACTTGTACACAAATAAGTAAGTGTATTTTTTCCTTTGGCTGCTCCCAACATTTCATTTCCTGGCTGGGTTGCATGTGGTTAAGTCATTAGTAGAGACCCGGAAAATTCGCGGGTTCAATGACCTCCAGGATGGACTCCAATATCCTCTACACACTCGGGCAAATGCCAACTGTTCATTGGCTGCTGACTTGTGAGTCGTCTCGACTGGGTGGCCTGTGATTCGACACTTCTATGAGTGAGTGTCTCTAATTGGCCCTCAGTCCTCCAGATTAACATTGAACCAATGACAGAAGCAGCACTAAGGTATAACTATTAGAATTTTAGCATAACACGAAATGAACCCGCGAATTTTCCGGGTCTCTAGTCATTAGTAGGGGCGTGTATATTTCGCGGAAATATTTCAAGACTAGCTGAGAGTCAGAACACTGTAGCATTGTCTGTGCTTCGTGATTGGCCAAATTTCTTTCAAGTGCATGTCTACTGTCAGCACACCAATCACAAATATTTTTTGCGAAAGCAGACGCGTCCTGAATGGGCCGGTCAATTAAGGCAATGTCTCCTCTTGTAGACGGCTGGCAATCACAAGGAAGAAACCCCTGGCGCGAAAATAAAATATACCATATTGCAGTCAACTCAGCGTTCAGATATATTTTTATTCTCGCGAAAAATACATGCCCCTAGTCATTAGAATTTTATTATATTGTAATTGGTTTCTTTTCGTTCAGGGCGTAGTCAAAACTATAGTTGGTCCAATAAGAACTCGAGTGAAGTATTTGATTAAGCGTTCCATCCTCTCTTCAAATTATAATCTGGATCCTGGAGGTCTATAGTAATAAAGTCAATCCGCGGCGGGGAAAAACCTAGATTTTTTAATAATGGAAATAGTAGTTTTTAAAGAGCTAGATGTAAAAAATTATTTAATAATATTTCGATAATTTATTACCATTATTTTAATGTAGCCAAGTGTACACCCATATCAATTGACAGCACACTTTATGGTATATTTCACCCGTAAACTTTTTTTTGCAAAAATTAAAAACCTTTGCTGGAAAAATATTACAATATATATTTTTTGTTTTATCTTCCAAGAAGCGTTTTTGTTTCGTTACATTATTTTAAGGATTTAATTTAAGATAGAAAAAACCTTTGGACAAGTAAAAGAAAGGGTGGCGGTGAATTATTTTTTTTCTTGAAATGCATCATACCAAGACTTGACAAAAAAATTCGCACATACTAAAATTTAGCGTGGATACGATAATGTTGAATAAATATCTACTAATAATCTTTGATACATAATAAGAAAAATCTGGGAATCTCTCTGCCGTGATTATAAACTTTTAAGCAACCTGGAATATGTTTGGAGTGAGTGATTTCGGAATACCGGTATACCGGAGACAAATATAGATATCAAGATAATCACAAAGGGATTCGAGCTATGGTCCTCTAGAATGCGTGCCTGGTTATTTACCACTGACGTTGTATCAAAACAGATTTCTTAAATAATAGTAAGTGGTAGGAAAAATAACACTCGTGTTCGAGCAGTCACTCAGAAATGCATAAACCCGGAAAGAAAGTTTTTTTAACTGAGCTGTTTTTAAACCACTACTTACTTCGCCAAACATTATTATTATTTTTTATAAACAAAAATTATTTTAAGCTTCCAAAAAAATTAAAATTAAACATCCTGTGTTAGACATTTTCAGCGTAAAATGTAGTTGTAGGAACGTCTTTTTTTTTCTTTTGAAGCCACGAAGAATAAGGTAATGTTAAGCGTTAAAAAAAATAACCTGCTTTAAAGACCCGGAGAAAATGCTGTTGTTGTATTAAGGCAGTTAGTTATTTTTTATTGCGAATGGACACACGGCCTCTCCTCTCACGACGGGCTGCTAACTTCCCCCCCCCCCCCCTTGGAAGTTCATTAGCATAATGTTCTTTATTCAAAAGCATAAAACCCCTGGCTGACGATGGACTACACAAGCAAGCATATAAAGCTGATGCTTAAATTTAAAATTAAAATGAGGGAGGGAGTGAGGTGTGTTGAGTTTTTCTTTTTAAAGGGTGTTTGTGTGCAACGTGTGCCAAGAATGACCACGCATCCTTATAATAGCGTGGAATAAGGCCTCCGCGAGTAAACAAGCTTGGGAGACGGGATGGAGCTGAGCAAACAAGCTTTAGCGAATGAGCCGACCAGCGTCCATGCGAGACACCCCTCCGCATCAGAGTGTGGCGATAAGATAATTTCCTCCACCATTAATAATAGCCGTGACCAGATCCAAGTGCACACTTGCGATCTTGCAACCCAGCATACTCTACTTGCCCTTGCAGTAGATCGGACGAGTAAAAATGTTCGTCCCTGCAAACGTTTGCTAGCCAGCTTAAAAAAAGTTGAAGTCAAAATAAATATTAATAAATAAATGATATCCAAGTGGACCTTTTTAGCTTAATAGAGTAAAATTTAAGAACAAATGAAGAACTCTTAAATATATATCAATTAATTTAAGTTCCTACCTATTATTTTCCATACGCCTAAAAGCATGTACTTGTTGAATCTTCTTTATTATCTCTATAAAATATTATTTTTTCTTAAAATGTATTAACCCTGGCATACAATGATTTATAAAAAGTTTTTACCGGTCTTTTGAATGTTAAAATTATCTGTTAAATATAGGTAGTGATGGGCCAAATCCCAACTTTCTCTAATCCGAATCTCGAAATCGAATCCCAAAGAGTACTTCGAATATACCGCTTGAATCCGAATCTAGATCTCAAGTTTCTAAATTATAAGAAATTAAAAATATTAACTATGGTGTTGAAATATTTAACCCTTAAAACGTTGTATTCATAAAATAAGTTTTAAAAAATATACATATTGAAATACTATTTACATGATTACATATAAAAGTACGACAATATCTTGGGTAATAGTTACAGGAAATGTATGAAGAAAAAAATTTACATGTAAACTTCAGAGTTTATCGGTGCTAACTTTTAAATTTACATTATTTATTCTAAAAATTTCTTCGAATCTTTTTCCTCGAATAAAGAATACTTCGAATGTTAAAGATTTGATGGCACGAGACGATTTTAGAATTTAATTGGCCCATCCCTTCAATATAATACCTATGATTCTTGTTCGTAATGGAGAAGTTTCTTCACAAAGATTCGTTTAACTTGCAGACATGCGTTCATCACTTCATCTCTTGATGTCATTTAGGGAAACTATAACTTTCAAGTTCATACTTCAGGCGAATTCAGACACGGCTTTGATAAGTTTTTTTGTTTGTTTTTAGTCCTGCCGTATTTAAAAACCATGGCCACGGAATATAATCGGGTCAACCTCTAACCTACAACCAATAGACATCCGAGTTGGTTTACTGACTGATAGGTACCCGGAATTTTAGTGATGGATGTTTACGTGAACCTGTTGGTTTTCTCGGGGTACTTTTGTTTCCCCTTTCCCTCGTCAGTGCATTCCGTCAAAGATCAACGCACCCACTACTGGGGACCGGAAAAATTCGCGCATTCAATGACCTCTAGGATAGCCTCCATTATCCTCTGCATTTCTCAAGTAAACACGCGTGTTCATTGGGTACTAAATTGTGAGGCGTCTACACTGGGTAGCTTGTGATTGGACTCTTCTTTGGTCGATAGACTCTCATTGGCCCAGAGAACTCCAGTTAAACTGCGAGCCAGTAGCAGAACCAGCAGAATTGTACAGATGTTTGAATTTCAGCCTATCACGAAATGAATCCGTGAATGTTTCCGGTCCCTACCCATTACTCACCCTTACGCAATCTGCAGGCCAATGTCAGGAAGCCCGCTCGTACGAATGTCAGCCCTATTCCAGTCACAGGCGCTTTGCCCTTACCGAAAAAAAAAATATATATATACATATACGCCGATATTTAAATATTTGAGTCAACGAATCTGTTTCGTAAAGTCTAATTTCAACTTTAAACACATTTTTTAGGGTTTTAGAAATTTCACCTAGCATCTTGCGACCAATATTGATGCAGGGCAAATAATTCCTTTTAGTTTTTGGCATGACATCTTTTACCAAGATATGTCCTGTGGTAAAAACTATATATGAATATATGACTTTTATAGAATATCCTTGACTACCCAAATTTCTGGCGACAAGTCCTTTCTTACATAACTGATCAAGGTATAATTGATATATTATGAGAGCTTGCAAATTTGATACGAAAAACGGCTACAGTATGATAAGAAACACCAACATAGGAGTGCCCACAAAATAAAAAGGAGTATGCAGGCTATACTTTTGGCGAAAATAGTTCGCGACCAGCTGTGTGTTTAAACACTCTAGCATCGTCTGTGTTTCGTGAGTGATTGCTAGAGACCTGCAAAATTCGCGGTTTCAATGGCCTTCAGGATAGACTGCACATTCTCCTGTACACTGGGCAAATAATGCAAGTTCATTGGTTGTTGACTTGTAAAGTCGTCTCAACTGGTATGTCTGTGATTCGATCCTTCTTTGCTTGAGGTTTTATAATTGGTTGAGATTCGCCAAGATGAACAGTAAGCCGATAGCAAATTTATCTAAGAGGTATATGTGTTTGAATTCTAGTCTATCACCGAATGAATCTGCGAATTTTGCAAGTCTCTAGTGATTTCTAGAGAACTGTAAAATTCGCGGATTAATTTCGCGACAGTATAGTCAAAATACTTTTGACATTATTTTGCTTCAGTGATTGGGCCACAGTTTATCTGAAGGACTCTGGGCCAATGAAAAATCATTATCAGAAGAATTAGCGAATCACGATCATTCCAGTCAACAGTTGTTACAAGTCGGTAACCAATCAGCAGATGTAATTTGCACAAGTGCGTAGAGGATCATGAAGTCTATTCTTTAGGGATTTGAAATCGCGAATTTTACAGGTCTCTAGTGATTGCGTTACTTTCAATTCTATGTGTAAGGTCGGTACACCAATCACAGACATCCAGTGCAAAGTCAAATGTTTCCTGACTGGCCCGGCCAAATAGGGCAATGGCTTCTCTTGCAGATGGCCGCCAATCACAAGGCAACAATCGCTAGCTCAGGCATACCTTATTGCAGTCTAGTGAGCGGTCAGTTTTATTAGTGAAAAATTCCTGCCCCTATTTATAAGAAACACTAGCGTATTGAAATTTCTTGTCATAAGTTATTTACATCTCTTTAAATACATTTATTAGTTTTCTAAGTGTCAATATTTTATTAGTTATCGATTTGTGATTAACTTCACAGTAGTCATTTTGAATATAAATGACATGTCATTTTATATTAATAGAACGCTTATTTTACTGAAAAAATAAAATTACTCCAAATAATTTAAAAGAAATTGTATATCCAAAGAATAGCTGTTATACGAAGGGACCGGAAAAATTCGCGGGTTCAATGACCTCCAGGATGAACTCCATAGTTCTACGTACACTCGGTTAAATGTCACCCATCCAATGGCTGCTGTCTTGTGAGACGTCCCAGCGTAGCAGTATATGATTCGATAAAGCTTTGGTAGTGTGTTTTTTATTGGCCCAGAGTCATAAAGGTGAGTTGTGAGCCAATAGCAGAGGCAGCACTGAGGTATAACTATTTGTATTTTAGCCTATCGCGAAATGAATTCACGAATTTTTCCGGTCTCTACTTATACGTATTATAGAGCTCTACCACCTAACAGATCCCTGTTAATTCTCAGCTCTGAAGATGTCTGCTGTAATTCAGGGAGAAACGTCGGTAGATTTACCACAAATCATGACTCAGCCTCTAAAGCTAAGGAAGTTTATAAAAATAAATTCCATAAACGTCTGCACCTCACATTAAGTGAAATCTCAAAAACCGCTACACAGACCTTAAGAGAAACCATTCCAGAATATGCCTTTGAACGAAACTTCTGTGGCTCTGGCAGGGGAAAAAAAGTATCAGCAAGTGACTCTTTGGGGGAGGTGGGAAGGGAGGGGATAGTAGCAGGGAAAAAGCAATCTCGGAAAGATACCGAGATGATGGAAATATTTGGCAAGGGATGGAAGAGAAATGTATTACGGTGTCATTTCCTTCTCGCCGCATCTTGCCGCTAGACAAATCGAACGAAAGACCCCTCCTTCCCCTGTTCGCTGGTTGTTGGCACAGGAATGACATTATAAAGTCTGACACGTGCTTCGCCCCGTGGTACTAGCGGGAGGGTGGTAGGGCAGAATGAGAAAATTGGTGAGGGAATTGCAGTTACAAGGTTGAAAAAGTACAAAAGAGATAGAGAGAGGGGAAAAAACTGAGGAGCAATGGAAATTTATTCAACGGTGAAAGAATTTTCAGACATTTTCATTCGTCCCCGTTCTCCGACCCAGCGTTTCAGTTCGAGTCCGCCTGGTAATTATGCAAATGATCTGGCTGGCCTGACTTCGTGGGCCGTTGTAGAACGTGAAACAGAACAGGAGAAATAAAGACGGAAATGTTTAATAAGGTAAAGGGGCTATTGCGTTTCATACCGACTCGATTATTTCTCTTCCCTGCCTTTAAACTCAGTTTTCGTGACCATTTTTTTTTTTCACCCGCCAGTTTCGGCCTGTCCTTTTCTAGGTCTGCGCTTTTTCTCTCTTGTAGAAACATACTTGCGAGTACTCCATCATGTAGCCAATTAAAACAATGTTTACCAGCCACGAAGCATTGTCTATGATGTTTTTTAAAATAACAAACGTGTTTTACTTGGCGTGTGTATTCATTGAATTGCTATTTTGTGAGAATTTTTGGACCTTTATTCTATTAAATGCAAATTCAAATCAATTATTTAATTTTATGTTAATTAACTAAAAAGAGTGTATTCAGTCTGTATTAGTTGTAGTCTTTTGAGGCAAGTATTTCTAAGTGACAGTCGAGAGGAAAGAAACATGCCTGTACAGTATGTACAGATATTCGTATCCAAGTAACTTCATACGCCAAAATGTTAAAGTTTGGGAATCACAGGTTTGAAAAGGACAGCCTAATTAATTAAGAGTTTTATTTATTGACTGATAATACTATTTTCTATTACAACAACCGGAATGATTGTATTGTACACAAAACAAATAACACTTTAATAAGTCCACAATAGAATCAGCACATGCTAAAAGTGCCTCAGTCCAAGCAACGTAGTTTTGAGAAAAACGAATAAATCTGTCTCTAAGCAACCCTTTTAGCGTAGGTTAAGATTTTCCCTAGCTGGTATTTGCTAAACCGCACGTGTGACTCAATCCCTTTTAGCATAGTTAGTTGAATCTATCCTATGACATACGATTTTAATGCCTAACTCATATTGCCATTTTTTTTGTTACTGAGGCTCTTTTAGCATGTGCCGATTTAATTATCATCCCCTATATGTTGTTCCTTGTTGCTTAGCACCTCGGTCCCCGCAAACTGATTCGCCGTACTCACCCCGCCACTCACGCCGAGACACCGTCTCCGATGCTCCAATATTCAGACGCGCGGGTCTTAGTTCGTCGCCCTCTATCACTCGCCAAGGATGGTAACTCAACGCCCTTCACTTCGCCGCGTCTCGCCGTCCGGCCTCCTCTTCCATACCTCTCAAGTTCTCGTATACCTCAGGAAGTGTCGCGTCATCAAAGTTCCATCGACTTAACACTCGTAGCTGGGATAACAGTGACGTCCTATTTTCGCCACTTCATGCCTGGGAACATGCCGAACCTTCCAGAGAGAGGGAGAGGCGTCCTGATTCCATGGGACGACACTATGGCAGAAGGAGGGGGAGGAAAGGTGTGTGGTGTTCAGAAAGCGGCCGCTAATGGGAGGTCCTTGTAGTTGTAAGGAGAGGGACAGGTGTGTCTTTCATGTCGCACCCGCTTAAGGAGGCGGTACTTTCCACCAAGAATCCACCAGGCTCACGCACCCATCCGGCTGGCCAGATTGCATCTCGAGCAGCCTCGTAACAATTTTATAAGTTCAAGTAAGCAGCAAAATACACACATTTATAAATATTTGTTTTGATCGTGGGTACTAAACAATTGTTACTAAGTGGACTGAGCTAATCAGTCTCTAATGTCTATTTTGTTCAAGAAACATTTCATTTAGGAAATTACACCTAACAAAAACGAGCACAACCATGATGTTTTAATGAACAGTTTGATACAAGTTAGTAATAGCTATTTATTTTAAAAACCTGTTAATAGTATTTGCTTCTTTTTGTACCATTAACAGTAAAACAATTGTTTTAATATTATTTTTTGTATTATCTCTTATACATGAATTAACGTTCAAATTGTTACTATATTATAATTAAAAAATAATAATTTAATGCGATTTTTTAGTAAATGAGTTTAGCAGATATGTAAAACACACCTCATAAATGTATTTTCTAGGAAACCTAAATATTATCAATTTTTAAATTGATTTTTCATTGATATTAAAAAAACAATGCTCCCACTGGGTGCTTAGTGAGTTTACTTTACTTTGAAGTTTAATGAAGTCTGGTACTGCTGAACACCCGCTTCCACCGGAAGTACAGGAATGCTCGTCCGGGGTTGTCAGGGCGACTTCCGGACCGCGGCGGAACGGAATGTCTCGTCAGGAAGAACCAACCCCTGCTAGGACTGCGCGGCTATAAATACCGACTAACGAGTGACTGCGAAGGGGAGTGTGAGGGGGAAGGAAAGGGGTTTCCGTGTGTGTTTGTGCTCCCGACTTTTGTTCATTTTGCTTCTCCTTCTGCTCCCTCCCCCGCACGAACGTGCGCCTTACGCGACTTCTTAATTGGGCCGTTGCACGCGACGAGAGAGCTCACGCCGAACGCACGCTGTCCTTTTGGTCTGATTACGGCGACGGTGATCGATGATTGCGCGTGCGTGACGGGACCCCAGCTTCAACTTATCACGCTTCTGACAAGTAAATGCAGGGTTTCAATTCCTTTTTTTTTTTTTGACGTGACAATGACTAATAAATCGATGAACGCCGACTACACGCACGAAAAAGTGTCCCGTTACGCACATTGTTCCGTTACGCTGTGTCCCGTTACGCTCATTGTTCCGTTACGCTGTGTTCCGTTACGCTGTCGGCGAGTGCAGTAATAATAGGTTATGTTACAATTGACTAAAAAATTATGGTGATTCATATAATTGATGATATATATTTGATTACAGTTTATTTATATGAATACTTGTTCATAATTATATTAAAACTTTAAAGCTAAACGCCAGTTTTTATAATTAATTACAAGTCATCTACACGTGAACTGTTTCGTCGACTGTATATAAAGTGAAGTGAAAACTTAATGCGGTTTTCATTGCTTATTACAAGAACAATTTGGGCAATAAAAGTTAATTATTCTTGCATTTTAAAAATCTGATTACTAGTATAATTTCAAGTATTTATTATTTTATTATTAAAATAAAAATGATTCAGTTTTATTCATAAAAGTATGCAATCATTTCATGAATGTTTTGTTATGACGTTGTCACGTTAAACTATCGTCCATAAACCGACTTTACACACAACCAACTTTTTTTTATTAATTCCTTTGACTAACGCCATTGCTGGTTTACTCTGGAGGTCACAGCTTTGGGGCACGTATATTTTTCTTCTTCCGAAAATGATTTTCGTGACCAGCTGAGAGTTAAAACACAGTAGCATCATCAGGTTTTTTAAGTTTGGTTTTGATTTTAGGTACGTGTCTACTGTCAAGCACACCTATGATAGTAATTCAACGCGGATACAACGCGTCCTGATTGGCCCGGCCAGACAGGGTGACGACTTATCACGCAGAAGGTCAAACAATCACAAGGAATTAAAAAGAATTACTTTTGCGAAATAACAGATATTTGTAAATTTGTACGCTTAAATGAAAACAACTGTATCACTACAAAATATTGTTTGCAGTAATACTGGGTTCGGATGCTTATCCTGGCATTTGGGCATTGTGTTGTCCCAGTACCTCCAATAGTTAAATTATTTGTAAACAGTTCTCTGAATAGCTTTCGAGTATTAACTGCACACATTTAATAACCTTAATAAAACAAAAGAAACTCCAATTATTTTATATTATAGTATCAATTCCATTGTAAAAAAAAATATTGTTAGAATGAGACATCAATTAAAATATAAAACAATTTTCTTTAGAAATGTTCAGAATTATCTCGAAGAACGGTTTATTCATACATGCAAAAAGAACCGTAGTCATATGTTGTACAAAGTTGCAATATTCTTTCTTGGCAACTGGTTTGCAAAGGAATCTTTTGTAAAAGTAATTAATTTTTTTTTCTTCTGTGTAATTATTGGTCGGATTTATTCGCGAAAAATACCTAGCTATATCATCACGGCCTATGTTATCAAATACTCTTCGACGTACGGACATTACATTAAATCTCAACTCTAATTAACGAGTGAGCCACGTTTCAATAGACTTGTGGCTCATCTCTTTAACTCTATCCTAGCGTAACGCAATGATGAATCTTAAAAAAAATTGGTTCTTGTTTTTTTTTTCGTTTTTGACGTGATAACGTCTTATAAATCGATGAACGCCGGCTGCACGCACGAAAAATAGTCACTTTCCGCCTGAGCCGAGCGTGCAAGAACCGGCCAACCACCGTGCGAGAAAATCTTCCATAATATGAAACAGGTTAAGACGGGCATTTTAACTAATGGTTCGTGATTATATTTAAACAAATAATTTAAATTAAATTTGCAGAAAACTGTAAATAATATTTGAAAATTAAGAAGTTATGCAATTTTGCATCAATGTTTTCTTATGACGTTATCACGCAAAATTATCGTCCGTAAACCGACTTTACAGACAACCCCCTTTTTATTTTTTATCTACGCTATGTGCGAGCGAGGCTCAGAAATCGACACGACGGAACGTTTGACGCGAGACATAAAAAAAGGGGGGGGGACGTATCTTCTGCGCGGAAAATTCTGAACTTCCGTGAGCTTCCGCCCCGTCGTGCGAAGAGTTGACGCGGGGCTAGCAATAACCATGACGTTTTATTGCTGAGATTCCTGCAGCGCATTTCCTTGCAGTTGCTCGCTCCAGTTTCTCGCCATTACAAGTCTTTTTTTTATGAGTAACATCTTAGCTCTCGGTACACGGCATTTTGTTGGAAGTAATTTCGTGAATGAAATGGTAGTCGCTTGGAACGGAAATGTGTAACCACGGTGCTGCCATCCGTGGCGGATGGCGCCAAAAAAAATTTCACAAAACCAAAGGGAGACATTAAAGTATTAACTTTTGACGTGACAACGTCTAATAAATCGATGAACGCCGGCTGCACGCACGAAAAAGGGTTCCGTTACGCACATTGTTCCGTTACGCTGTGTCCCGTTACGCTCATTGTTCCGTTACGCTGTGTTCCGTTACGCTGTCGGCGAGTGCAGTAATAATAGGTTATGTTACAATTGACTAAAAAATTATGGTGATTCATATAATTGAAGATAGATATTTGTTTACAATTTATTTATATGAAAACTTGTTCATAATTATATTAAAACTTTATAGCTAAACGCCATTTTTTAAAATTAATTACAAGTCTTCTACACGTGAACTGTTTCGTCGACTGTTTATAAAGTGAAGTGAAAAGTTAATGTGGTTTTCATTGCTTATTACAACAACAATTTTGGCAATAAAGGTATATTATTCTTGCATTTTAAAAATCAGATTACTAGTATAATTTCAAGTATTTATTCTTTTATTATTAAAATAAAAATGATTCAATTTTATTCATAAAATAATGCAATCATTTTATCAATGTTTTGTTATGACGTCACGTGAAACTATCGTCCGTAAACCGACTTTACAGACAACCATTTTTTAAATTAAAAATTAACTAAATAGTCACTATTTTAATAAAATTCCTGATGAAAAATCAGGTTCAAAGACAGGGTTTCGGTTTTTTTCCCAAGTCTTTTACGCTTTTATCGGAGCAGTTTCGTTAATCAGTTTTAAATTTAGTTCTTGTAAATGGAATGATTTGATAGTCAACGTAGCTGCTCTGACAGTGAATTCTAGAAGCGGGCGTGGGAAATACATGGAATTAGCATCCAGGAATGTAGTCTAAAACATAATCTGCGTATATCTATAACGATCAGCATTGTCTTAAAGAATTTTTTCGTTTAAAATCGTGTCCGAGTTTCGTGTTACAAGTGAATTAGCAACTTGAGAACACACGAATTAGCTCGTTACCGAGGTTAGGTGTTACACACCTCTGGCGAGAACTAATAGACTCGCTCACATATATATATTTTTAATACAGCCTTGTCGATGCTTTTTTTTCGCCATGTATATTTTCTAGGCCGTAGCCAGGATTTTGTGTCTGAGGAGCTCATTTACATCCATTACATTACTTTTAATTGATAATTTTTCTTTATAACTTAATTTTAAAATAAGACTGATTTTCGTACTTAAATCTCAGGGAATAGCAGACATTTAGAATTCTAACGTTTGCAAATGTAATTTTAAGAAATGATTTTGCTTTAGAAAAGAAATTTGAAATTTTATGTTTTGGTTTATATTTAATTTTGTTTATACTTTTTCTTAAGTCCATAGTTAATACTTTTCGTTCAAACAAGTCATAAATATACATATATCAATATAATGATTTAAAAAACATTAAACAAATATTTGAACTTTGTATGAAAGTCACGCTTACAGTATCACAACTGCAGATCGGTATTAAATAAAGACTACTTGGAAAGAAAATTTATTACGTTTCTGCGTGCAAGGAAAGCCAGGCTTTAAAGGGAAAGAAACAGGCTATTGTAGCTCACTACGGATTACAAAAATCCTTCCAATATTATCCCTGTGATAACCATATGTAGCTTAGTGGCTTTAATTTTCTAATTCTGTCTTCGTTTGGCTAGGCCCTTGGGGTTGTGGAGGAATGCGTGTTATTGTGCGTACTGTCCTGAGAGCTATATTATGAAGACATTTGCAAAGAACAAAAATTTTCTTCCTTAGCGATATATATTTATTTTTTGTATCAATCAAACGATTATTATCATTTAGAGAATGACACATACAAATAATACAGATAACCCATTTAATTCCATATGAATAAACAGTTACATAATACATACCTCTTGACAACACACTTCACAAATGACACAGAAAAATATACATTTGTAAACTTTAATGCTTTACATTTATTTTCGTTTTCTAAAACATTCATATGTGTATATTTTAATCAGTTAATTAAGATTTTTTTAAATATATACTATGTTTATATTTACATTTGAAATACTCAATTTAATTACCTGAATTACCATAGCTTTTTAAGCACTTATTATATAAAATTTGTGTGATTTGTTATAAATAAAGATAAACTTTCATGTACCTGCTGTTTCCATTGGCTGTAAAGGCATGCAATGTTATTGGAGTACCAATGGTGACACTTCGAAGAAAATTAAAATTACTTCGCATGAACAAGATGTTCAATTTTTTTTAATACTTCCTGCGGTTTTCAATCTGCGTTATCCTCATCAGTATTTTTTTTTACGTGCATAGAGCCTTTCTGTCTTACATAATAAGTTCGTTAATATGTTGGGCGCTTTCATTTCTTAGGTAGTTCACCAATCTCTTCCTTCCAGCCTAGAATACTGGTTAATAATTTGCAGCAATTAGAAAAATTTTGAATCGGCCAAAACATGTTTCCATGTTATCAGGTTACATATACGCCCAGGCCAGCATTTTTTCTTTGATTTACAACAGTAAATAAGTCTACAGAAACCACTTCCACGAATTGGAAGCGAATTTCTTAATCAAGGTTTTGAGTAATCGAATTTTTTGGTGCGTAATTTTTACTAAAAATCAGATGTAGTAGCATTATGGACTTAAAGAGGTTATAATTTATTCCAATTTAAAAAAATAATCGTCGAACTGAATTTTTATTTAAAAAAAAAACCTGTAAATATACCGGCAGGAACTAGCCTTTCACTGCGGTAAATTCGGGAAAACTTTTGAAAATATTAAAAAAACCATGTATACTGCACTGAAAAAATTCCATACATTTATAGATATTCCTTTGGAAAACAGGTGCTAAGAAAACGTTTTGTAATAGTAAAAGCAAGATACTGTATCTTTAAACGTTACATGAAAATGGTCATTTCTGCATACATTAAATATATATTTTTTTTAAGATAATACTAAGCATTTTTGGTGCATTATTTTATTTTAATTAATTTTAAATTTAAAATAATTTACTTTTAACCAAGAAAAATATAATCTTATATTCCATAATTAATCTTTATTTTGTTTTATTATTCTTATTGAAGTGCTTGATTACTACTGGAAAGCTCTTCAGGGAACTGTTTACAGTTAACTTTAACTATTAGTGGTACTCGGACAACACAAAGAATAAATGCTCGGGTAAGAATCTGAACACAGCATTACGGCGAACACAATTTTGTATTGATGGAGTTGTTTTCATGTAAATGTCCAAATTAACAAATATATCTGTAATTTCGAATGAATATTTGTTTACCAATTACAAAAAAAAATTACAATGTGCTTCCAGATTCGAACTACACTGTTAGTTATCACAGTAAATTTAATGACTTTCCCACCCGAAATAAACGAAGACTACTTCGTAATCTCATATAACCGGTTTAGTATTCCTAAAAACTACGTCTTTTTTCAAACTTCGAAGTTAAGTATTTTGTTATAAAAAAAGTAAACACAAGCGTGGAATGATAAAATAATTTTTTTTTGTTTCTGTATACTCAAAAAGTTTTTTTTATGTTTTGTTACCAAATAAGGTCATTATTCATTATTTATTTTCGAAATAGATTAACTCAGTACTTTTGATTTACGAAGATAAATCGTAAATTTGCAAAGATCCCTGGATAATTTGCGACCAATATTCTTCGTTAATTTAAAGGGGGAAATTTTTTTAACAGTGCATAAACACCTCCGACAGCAGAGACAGGTTTACATACTTCCTCCTGGCAAGACCGTGTGTTGGTGTTGGACGCCGGCTATGGTTTCGTTTAGTTCGATTATCGAATCTCAGCTGATCGACGCAACTCTCGCACTCGAATCTGCGACACTGCGAGATCGTCTCGAAGGCGACCTAGTAGTTCCCCTGGTCGAGTTTTCGAGTCTCCGTGGGGGACAGAAGTTTCGCGTTAACGCGGTTGTGGGTTCTTCACCGTGTCTCGGGTAAGGGCTTGGTGGCGGAGGGGGGGGGGGCGAGAAAAGTTATCATGCCGTCAGGCCGGAAGCCGCTAGCTTCCTCATTAGCGTGCGGTAACGCTGTTAGCAAAAGCGTGCGTGGTGGGGGTTTGAATTTTTTAAAAAATAAAAAAGTTTTAAAAAAAACCTGTAGCAGCTCCTATTGTCTCGGGAGGCAAGAATGACTTCAGGGCCGCAGAGGGGGAGAGGAAAAACACGTTTTCCACATTAAAAGTTTGGGAAATACGGCTAAAAAAACGCGCGGGCGGGTTGTAGCGCTACGCGAGCGGTCTCTGCGATGACGATGGGCGGGGAGAATCGATACGACCGTTGATTGGTCGAGCGCCGAAAGTCAAACCCTCGTTAGTTCGGGTTGGCGATAGTTCTATATCGGAAAGATATTTAAGAAAAATATTAATGAAATTGTTGGCGGACGTTATGAATGGGTTCGAACCAAAAAAAAAAAACTGAAAACATTTTCTCCAAAACAATTGGCGTCAAAGATAAGGTAACGCGATTTATTAAACTGCTCGTTTATAACTATATAAACGTTTTATTTTAAATTTTTACTTAATTAAATGTGCAAAGAATAGCAAACATTTTTTTTCATTGCTTGGAATATACTATAAAAAGTACTGACGAAACGTTTTAGCTATTTGTTCGTTATATTTTATCTTCCAGCAGACTCAGATTAAAATGCAGAAATAGTAGGCTACTTTATTTACACACCAAAAAATATAATATTTCCATTTTAGCTCGTAAAAAGCTATTAGTTTGCCAAATACTTAAAGATATTCACTATTGAGATATCCTGAAGCACGTAAATACATTTTTTTATGACAGATTCTTCAATTATTGTAAATATATAACTCTTAGCTATAGTTGTTTCTAAAAAAATATTTTATTACGTTTGGGTGATTGGGTATTCCCATGAAAATTCCCCCGACAGGTAGTGAGCACACGTGTTTGTGCAGTGCAGGCTCCCTCTACCTGGCAACACCTCTATGCCCCAGACGACCCCAGCAGTGTTACCAACGTCGGGGAGGAAACGGGTCGGCAGTCGCGCGCGACCAGGCTTCCCCGACGGGAATTCTTGCGACGTTGCCAAACAATATTTCCCTGCAGCCAGTCCAAGGTTAATAATAGCCACAATAGCTCACGACGCGGGGACTTTCGGAGGGGTGAGAGGGGCGGTAACAGACGCTTGGAGGGGAAATAAAAAAAAAACTCTAGCAGGACGGCCTCCTTTTTTTTTTAATTTATGCCCGTCGGAGAACCGTATTTTTACTCGATTACTCACGCATTTCTGTGCGTTTTTGGTAAGCCTCCGAGCATCTAATGTTCTCGTTCGTGGGGGGAAGGGGGAATATATTTATCTTGGGGGAAGAAAGTTGGTTTTTTTCCCCCTTACCAAGCAAGGCACACCCCAGACGACGTAATGGAAGAACAGCGTTGAAATGATAAATAACATGCAACTTCTTTCGCTGCTTGCGGGGTTGTTAACTTTCAAAGTTTAATTACACTGTTTGCATTCTGTTCTTGCACGCAGCGTGAATGTTCTAAAGTAAATAAAAAACCAAACTGTACAACACTACCGCACTATAAATATAATATATACTTTTTATGATTAGGCCTATTTATAACTCGTTTATAATCGCCAACTTCACTCGTGCCATTTTCAGGAAATTGCTGATATTGTACCTTTGTAAGAAAATAAGAAAAATTCCAAACCTTTTTACTATGGAAATTGATAAATAAATATTTAAATATTTTAGGTATATAAAATAATTGATTGGCAACAAAAAAAATTAAAGAAAAATTTCAAAAAGGAAATGCGTAGACCTGTTTAATTTTTAATAGTGATTCAGTATCCCGAATTTATTACTCCCGTTTCAGTGTATTAAGTGTTACGAGGATGTTAGT
Organism: Bacillus rossius redtenbacheri; assembly: GCF_032445375.1. Taxonomy (NCBI): domain Eukaryota; kingdom Metazoa; phylum Arthropoda; class Insecta; order Phasmatodea; family Bacillidae; genus Bacillus; species Bacillus rossius. The sequence goes on from NC_086333.1 coordinate 73,347,842, forward strand.
GATGGGGCAACAAGGCAGGCCAGTCAGGCCCGCACGCTGGTCAGCGGCGGATCCAGGGGAGGCCTCTCCACCCGAACAGGTAGCACCAGTCGCTCAGCTTCATAGTAATCCGATTAGACCGGCGCATATCTGTCCCTCTCAAGTGTTCGTCACGTTCCCAGAGTCCCGTCTTTTATAGGGGCGTAACTAGGACGTCATTGTTCTCGCAACTTCGAGCTGTACGTCGACCTTGATGACGCGTCAGTTCGAATGGCTATGGAACCTAAGGGACCAGAGATTATGGAAGTATACATATATATGTGGATCATAAGGTCCAATTCATGACGCGAGTGGTGAAGCTAAAAGAGGAGGGGGGTTTCAATGTACTACATGTACTAGTATGGCGGCCTTTTGTTTACAAATGGATCAGCTGTGCCTGTGTTGGAGGTAAAATTGGAGAAAATTGACAACTCATATCATTACATTTGTATTATGAAGATTCGTTTTAGTATTTTTAAACAACCTTATTTACATTTTTTTAACATACTTTAAGGTCAAATTTAGAAAAAATTAAAAATAAATTTGTAAAAATTTTTTATGTTGTTCATTCTAAAACGATATATAGCTTACTGTTTTTGGTTCACCAAATCTGCCAAATAAATTTTTTATTTATGCTGGAGCATACAGAGAAACTTATAATCACTGTATGGTGAACGATAAAATTTATCTTTAATTAATTTTCGCTACTTGGAGAGCTGTCGAAAAATTCAGCAAACATATCTATTAAAGCTAGTGGGCTAATTAGAGAAAATTATTTTTATTTAAATATTAACCTGTTCTTGCAAATATTATTATGGTGTAACATTACAACAGGTGGTATAATATTTAGGGAAGTACAGCGAGATAAAAAAAAAAAACTTACTGAATGTAGAAGGCATCCACATAGCAACATCCTAGTTTCAAGAAAATTAAAAATTTCATTGGCTTTGAAATTGGAATTATTCCAAACCATGGTCATTAAAAATTCTTGAAACGTGTCTGCTGATCATATTTAATCATTCGTGGAACATTAAAAAAAATTGGTTGTCTGTAAAGTCGGTTTACAGACGATAGTTTAACGTGACAACGTCATAACAAAACATTGATTAAATGATTGATCCAGCAAAAAATGTAATATCATATTCGGCTTGAGACAGAGCCGTAATAGGTTTTTGCAACCAAACCATTTAGGCATTAAAAATATTATATTCTTTGTGGAAGAAATTTTTAAAAAATTTTCTATCGTTTGTATCATAAAATCTACCTCTGCATACTTTTATGAATAAAATTGAATCATTTTTATTGAATTATCACTATTTTGTATCATCCATGCTAACGACACACCCACGAGACCATATTGACAATAATTGTTTCAGATGGTATAAATTAATAATATTCCACGCACGATATTTGTTTGAATTTCTTTTAACTAACATATTCTCTGTTGGGCTCGAAATATTTACACGCTCGTGGGCTCATAACTATAATACGGTGCGTGATTTAGTTGATCAAATAATAACTCATGACAAATAATTACCAATGTCAAACTAGAGCGTGAAAAGTATCATACCAGCAATAAATATTTAGTTACAAAGCTAAAACAATACTCATACAACACTGTTTAAATATACTGATTTGCACTAGTAATTAAAATAATACATACTTGTAAGAACGCCATTTCCTTGCGAATATACTCCCGTGGCGCGGTGCACAAGAATAACTTTGAACCAGTACGCCGCCACGTGCCGGCCGAGTTCTCTGTACCGTCCGCAACATACCAAAGAGATGCCACGCATGCGTGTCCTCGCGCGCGGAGCTCGCGTCACCCAAGCAGCTCATAGAACATGATATGAGTAGAGCCTTCCCACTAGGCTTACACGGCGCCCACCAGCCAACACACAATTACACACACGACCAACCTGATTGAATGCTAATTCAAAATGGTCCGAAGCATGTGGGTGGTGGTTCTGCTCCCAGGAGCTCACTGCCTGACATGTTAGGGCTGACTCTCTAGGACTGATGGGCATGGCCGGCCTGGTTGGTTTCACCCCCAGTACTGGTTGTGTTTCTGAAAGACATGAGATTTTGAATTACTGACTACTGCTTTAGCATAGGCATTTAACCTGCGAGGTTTCACTTCAACTCATAGCTTATTTAAATAATTTAATTATTTAAACCCATACAAGGCAGCTCGAAACTTAAATTATATTTATTTAAATACTCGGAGGGCTGAGTAATTTAAATAATAGTAAATTAGATGCTACTCTGCTGTGCCGCCAGCTGTCAGTGCAAATAAACACCGTTGAAGCTGACCTTGCCAACGAGTGGAATGCTGCAGTAAATGGTGGGTGCAGTAGGGTGGTATATTATATTATATTACATTCTATTTTAAGTATAATATTAAGTATTAATTAATAGGATTCCGACCGTGTGCCTGACCACGTCCTGCGGTGCAAATATGCAACATTGGACTAGCCAATGATTGACATGCCCAGGCTGGCAGCATCATGTGTCGGAATTAAGGGCCCTCCCCCCCCCCCCCCCCCCGCTACACTCGTTGCGCCGATCGCTGAACTAGTCGCGTTTTTGACCCAGCGGGGTTCTAATGAAACCAGTCGCGTTTTTGGCCCATCGGGGCCCTAATGAACTACACACATATATGTCCTGACTGTCCCTTAGATTAAAATATATTCAGTGAGCAGCCTCACTATTGAATAATTGGTGTCTGACCATGTGCCTGACCACGTCCTGCGGTGCAAATATGCAACATTGGACTAGCCGATGATTGACATGCCCAGGCTGGCAGCACAATGTGTCGGGCATGCATGACCGTGGCAGCTGGGGCAACCTGGGAGCTGCGGTCATATATATACAGCTGCAATATGTACTTCTTTTTCAGCTAACCTGGCTGGCTGGCAGCCTGGCGGGAAACGACTAAAGTCGCCCCCTAAAAACCAGTCCTACCAAACCTAAAATGCGGACAGAAATGTCCAAGTGCCCGCCCTTGCTTAGTAGACATTTTCTACTCTTCCAACTCTTCTTCCTGAGCCATCCTTCTACTCCCGTAACCAACCAGCATGAAATTAATGCATGAATTTTTGCATCCCGCATGTCAGTGCCCAGGGTTTTCCCTGTGTCTATGCAGGTTTTACCTGGGCCCAACTTATCTAGTATAGTCTAGTATAGTCGAGTGAGGGGAGTTAGTCATGGCGCCAATTGCTGCCATGGCTGGCCAATCCCCCTCCTTAGCACATATGCATGTTCCCTCTTCTGCATGGTACCCCCTGCATGATTAGAGCGTATAGGCTTCGGTCTGAGACGCACTTATAGTCTCTCCCTAACCCGGACCCCTCCCAATACACTTAGTTTAACCTTTGAATATATATACTGTATAGAAGTCGCCAGCCCAGGTTAAAATTTCTAATACGGTTTTGAGGTAGTTGGTTAATTCACCGCCGCAATCGCCACCATCTCTAGGGCATCGACTTGTGGTGGTCCCTGGCGGACAAGTGTCGAACTCTTCAAACACTCCTTCCCCCTCCCGTTGAACGACCTTGAGCTGCAGTGAATGATAGGTGGGGGGTGCGGGGAATGACAGCGGGCGACAGTGCTGCGCTCTAACGTGTAAATAACAACTAAGACGATACAGGGCGTTACGGCAGCGCACTGCAGTGGTGAAGTTCCCAAGCTGCTCATCATACGCTTCTGAAAAACGTAGAGTAAATCCTATCCACTCGCGACTTCTATACAGTCTATATATTCAAAGGTTTAACTTAGGTTAGTAAAAAAAAAAAAAAAAAATTCACATCCGTAGTGGGACATCCGTAGTGGGACAATTTTTCGTGCGTGCAGCCAGCGTTCATCGATTTATTAGACGTTGTCACGTCAAAAAATAGTTCTTCAACAATTATTTAAGAGTGTAATACTGTAGAAATTTTAATTGAATTTTTTATGATTGGTACGGTAGGAAGTGGTGAAGTTTAAAGACACCAGGAGTATACCATTCAAGCCATACAGATTTTGGTTTTTCAATGTTATTTCTCAAATGAGACCTGTATGTATGCCCTGGTTGATTTCTTACCCAACGTACCTTGAATCTGTTGAAAGTTTTAAGTATGTCGTGAATTCACTGACACCGGAGACGTTTAACAGCAAACTTAGTCTAAGGACAACCATATGGGAACCAATGTACTAATGTACAGAAAAAAAAGTGGTAAGTCCAGCGTCTGAAATCTGGTATTTCTCAGTCACCAAGGGGACAGAAATGAGACGAGTCAGAAAGCTCAAACCATTTTTGGGTATGAATGTATAAAATAATTGTCAGGTAAAATTTTGTCTCGTTTTTAAGCAACAATGTTTCCATTTGCTATTTATGGGTTCGTGGGGTTTATGTTAGCGAGAGTTTTATTTCTCACTCACGCATTCTGTCATTGGGTCTAGGAAAGTGACAAGGTGCAAAGACCGAGGTCTCTGGGACCAGAGTGCTTGTTCAGTCCCGAGGTGTTCCTGGTTTCGTGAATACTGCATGAGTTGGCGCAGTTTGTCACGGGCGGGGCCCTTCTTCTCCGAGACACGGGGAAGAAATCTTCCTCTGTTCATTTGCCTGGCGTGGTTTACAGCGCCGACCACCCCTCCACCCACCCACCCCTTCCTCCTGCGACAAGAGAGCGGAGGACGTACGCGAATCCAACCGTAATTCTCGACCCTCCTTCCTCTTTCCTTTCCTCCGTGGTTCCGCTTCCCACCACCTGATTTAAGGTTATTTTCAAAGTGTAAAATACATCTGGCCCCGTTTACACTTGGGAAAAAAAATCATATTCTTTGGAGAAATTGTATGGTACACTTAAGTTCTTTGTTATTTGTAAAAAAAAAAAAAAAACTTTTTTTACAACACAAACTTTTTTCTTCTTCAACATGTTATTTCTTTGAGAACACTGATGTTGTGTGGATACAATTTATATCAGCATTGAGAATTATTGTCATATTGTCATCGATCTCACATGGTAATATTGCAATTAACATGCGTTAGATGAATGATGCCAATACTAAATTTAATGATGTTACTAAACACTGCATATTCAACAAAGGTTTGCTTACGTATTAATCAAAGTCAAAAATAAAATTTAAGGATAACATGAAACTTCGTTTTGTAAAAATTAAAATTTTCTGTGGGTTCTTAAATGCATAACGTAAATTCGTTCAATATAAATTTATTTATGTTAATTCATTTAACTGATATATGAAGTTTTTACATCCCATTCGGTAAACTATGACAGTGCATGATTTGTGATGAAGGTATTATGAACTGGAACAGTAACTTTGCATCAATTATAGCATTTATAGTCCAGATTCAAGCGAAGGTATATTTTTAATACGTGATTGAAGAGCATTATCAGCACGGACAACCAATATTCGAAGTACTAGCTATCTATGAACTGCATCAGTAATTTAAAATTTTGTCAATAAATGTTCTTTTTCCTAATGTTTGTTTTAGTTCCACAAAAGGCTTGAAGAGACAAGTAACTAATTCGAAACTTCTAAATGCTGGTACACATTGTTTTGACCTTTATATTTACAACCGAATATTATTAATTCATTACTACGAATTTATTGATTATTAAGATAAATTTTATTGAGGAAAAAATGTGTTTTTTACCATATGGGTACCCTAAAGCAATAACTACACGACACGGTATACGTAAATATATTTTATATCTTATAACAATAAGGTAAGAAATGAAATGCATACTTAATTATTTGTTTCAACATGAGGTTATGCCATGTTGAGTCAGTAAGAATCCAAAATATTTTTAGTTAATTTTTTTCGAAATATGTACAACTAAAATATTTATGTTGGTATTTTTTAAACAAAGCGCTATGGTAAATTGTCCATTCTTTTAAGTTATTTCAAACTTGATTCATAATTGCCGTGTGTTCGTGCTTGAAATGATAAGAAATTAATTGCATCAAACCACGGCGCAAGGAACTTGTAGAGCGAGTGCTTGTTTCGCCTACAAATTATGCACTCTCTCGTTGATAAGACACCTGACGCAAGTTTTTTTGTTGTTGTTCTTGAAGTGCCTGGAAACGCTAGGTGCAGTGAAAGAGAGACTGTCGTGCATATTTATTGAAACTGTGGGAGCTAAGTTTACCTCACCGAGCTAATAAAACTTGAGGAAACTTTAAGTGGATGCAAAAGGGAGCTTCAGAACATACCCTTTGCTTTGCAGCAAGAGATTCTAGGATGAAAGGTTCTTAATATTTCATATAAGAAGTTTCCGTGGATTTTCCTTGTTCCTTTCCCCAGCGAGCTAGAGGAGGCTTAGTCCTTCTTCAGTCACTGTATCCATAATAAGTTTTGTTATTTAGTTTAATCAACGTCACGAATAATTGGGATAGGTGCTATCTCCTCCCCCTTTTCTAGTGCTTTAGATATTAAGTTTGACGATGAGTGAAATGTTTCCCTGAAATAGAATTTCAGTTTGTATTCTCACATTCGGTGTATCCTACTAATAACACAGTTATAATTCTATATTACTGCTGCAAAACCGAAAGTTCAAGCTTGATATCAAATGAACAACACGTAACGACTCTAAAATGAAATGGTTCAAAGATTCGCATTCCGAAATTATGGATTTTTTTTTTTTTTGGAAAAACCATTAATGTACATGAACACTAATTTCAGTGCGGCATATAATGTTCAAAATAAGATTTTTTTTTAATTTTTACACAGTTAAACTTGATATTTTTATTCAAGAAATAAATCTAAGCTGTACTTTTTTTCTGGCAGCTAAATATATTAAAATACGTATCATATTGGTGTAACATCATGAAAAATAACACAACATTTTAAAATAATGATTTACTCTTCTGAGAGTTTGAAAGTTATTTTGTTCGTAAACTATCGAAAACTATATTTCGAGATCCTGATACTGTTAAGAATATAGCTTGACAATCGGTCAACAAGTAGCTTGGCGTCTGGGTTGTAGCCGAGTCCTTGGCAAATAATTCACCGACGTTTCGATCGACATTACCGTCGCCATCATCAGGAAGCAGTAGGTAAACTGCTCGCTGATGACGGCGACTGCAATGCCGAACCGAAACGTCGGTGAATTATTCGCCAAGGACACGGCTACAACCCAGAAGCCAAGCTACTTCAGACAATGGCCGTGAAAGCCTGCGAACGAACATTATTAATCGGTCCACAATTTCAAGAAAAGGAGGGGAAGAAAAAGGGAAAGGTCTCTACGAATCAGGAAAATTATCGAGTAATTTGCCATGACATTTGCACGGTCAGAGAACCTAAAGTTCGCGAAGTCACGAACAAATCACGTAACTTAAAGGCTTTTCGGCAGGAAGCTACGTCCAGAATAAAACCTCCCCAAGGTCTGGCGCAGTGCCGGCCTCCTTCATGAATATGAACGCTGACGTGCGAGGGAAATGTTGCTCTCTTGCACGATCGCCGGCTAGAACTCCCGAGCGCCATGTTGCGATCCCCCCCCCCCCCCTCGACATGCTTGCAACTGTCCCGGATTGCAGCCTTGCATCACCAACCTTTCTTTCCACGACTACACGTGTACTGACCCGGTATACGGCGGAGATTCCTGCTCGGATTCCTACAACGTCGATCTGCACGCTTTCACAAAGATCATACACATACAGCGATTATACTCGGATCACGGCATCGCGAAGGTCAATACGATAGCAAAATATAATATTATACTAGCTAATGCCCGTCATGCATGACAATGCTTCAATCAGCTTTTTTTTGTAATTTTTTTGAAGTAGGTACACATGTATGTTCAAACCTTCTATTTATCTCCTTCTCATTGTTTCTATATCTATGAGTTGTATAACTCTCAATCTCTCTTTATCTCTATCTGCATATATACACCACTTTATATCTCTCTTTACCTCTATCTATATACCTATATACCACATCTCTCCATATCTATATATCTCCCTCCTCTAGATAACTATATACATATTTTATTTATATTTTTACCTGTTACAGGTGTGACATAGGTATATAAAAACACGCACGTATTCGAATGCAACATTGTGTCAAAATTTAAAAGCAATCGGTGAAGAATTTCGGGGATAAGAGATTTCGAACGAACATTTACATTTTCATTTATATAGATTTAACATGCGGGTTTTATCTTAGCGACAAAAAAAGCATATAAAAATTTAAAGTATTTTCGAACCCACAGCTTTGCTCGCGCAAGTTCCAGTATATTGCTGATGTTCTTATAACATAACAAAATAAGTTTGTGACTATTTCCATAATTTTTACACAACGAAAAGGCGAAGTAAAATGTCACGTGAGTATAAAATTCCATACCTACATAATGAAACCGTTCCAGGTAGAATCTTCAGAAGTGATAATTTGTTTGCCTACGTTCTTTGAATAATTCTGGCAATGGGGAATATTGTTTCCAAACATAATTTTTAACAAATCTATGTCATTGCTGGTGGACATTATATGTCATAGAGAAAGCCTGAAAAATGAACGAAGATTTATGAATGCAAAACACTCAGAAAACAAGCAGAAATTAACCAAAGTAAAAATTTTAAATTTAAAAACAGCACAGATTATTCCGTGAAAGGAATTAGAGCGAACTATATCACAGCACAGACGAACACATTGGGCTTAAAACGACCAGAAAATTTCAACAAAATTTCGTTAATACAGACAACTGACAACCTTGGACATCACAATGAACAACAGAGGAACCCAATGATAATACAAAACATAATCTTGACATCATCTCGACCATCTGTTTAGTATCATCGTTGGGTTACTTTGCCCGAAGTTTTTGTTCGTCTGTATTTAGTGATTTTTTGTTGCAATTATTTCCCCGTTGTTAGCCCACTGAGTGATCTCACTAATTCCTTCTACAGAATTCTCTCTGCTGACTTTTCATTAGGGACCGGAAAAATTCGCGAATTCATTTCGCGATAGGCTAAAATACAAATAGTTATACCTCAGTGCTGCCTCTGCTATTGGCTTACAACTCACCTGAATGACTCTGGGCCAATGAGAAACACCCGACCAAAGCTTTATCGAATCACAGGCTGCTACGTTGGGACGTTTCACAAAACAGCAGCCAATGAGTGGGTGGCATTTGACCGAGTCTATGTAGAACTATGGAGTTCATCCTGCAGGTCATTGAACCCGCGAATTTTTCCGGTCCCTACTTTTCATTTAACATTTGACATCAGCTGATTTTGGCTTTGTGTTCTGTGTTTTTATGTATTCATCTTTCTTTGTCCGTTCTTCGGGTTTCCTCTATGACATACAGTTCGATCTAGCAATGACGTATATCCAAATTAATGTTTTAAATCAGTCTCCCGAAATTGCAAGAATCATTCACATAACTTCAGTAAAAATGGTGTGTTAACATAAACCAAATAAACTATTTAACATGAACAATAATAAGCTATTTTACATGAAAAATGTTTAGTTTTTAAGGCTTTCGCAGACATTGCCTGATGTTCCTTGGTTTGTGGGTTTAAGTCGCGGCAAATGTGAGATCAACAACGTTTCGGTGGACATCCAGTCACCAGCCAGAAGAATGTTAACTCATGAAAGCAACAGAAATGTCTACCGAAAAACTTACAACCCAATTAAAATATGTACATATATTTTTTATCGATTAAATATTCACCATGAATACGAATAACATTAAACAATCTATCTTTAATTTTACATCCATTAAGAAAAAAAACTGTACTAAAACACATTTGAAATATTTTCCAAAATAATTTAGTAAAACAATTACTATTGTACACAAAATATACCATTCTTCTAAAACAAAATCCTGAATGCGTTTCAGCAAACCCATTGAATTATGAACTCTTTCATATCAGTAAGTCTGTCACACCAGCGAAAATTTTCGCATTGACTTCATTGATGTGTCGAACTTGATTGGCGTGAAAATTATTTTTTCCTGCTTCGTGTATGTTGCGCGTTTCCTTTGTAATCTATGTACGACAATACATATTTTGAGACTTTCTATATAATTATTCTTTTTCAAACCAATACTTTGAAATTATTAAGATAAAAACTATTTAAAATTTCGAAACTTTTCACACAAATATATATATATATATATATATATATTTATATATATATATATATATATATATATATATATATATATATATATATATATATATCTTTATCCCAAAAAAACTGGCATATGACGCTTGCCCTCTTTTCTGGAATCAGGTTTGGGAGAAAAAAAATACCTTTAGCAAATTTATTAACGTATCAATAGCTTTCTTAAGAAAAGATAAATATTCCTTATCTGAGATAAAAACTAACAATTGTTTAAAAAATATAAACATAATATAAAGAATTTTTTTTTTCTTTTAGTTGCTAATATTTAAAAGACTCTGCACTTTCAGTAACAAAATACTGAGTTCTCATTCCATCAAGAAAGAATAAAAAATAGAACGTTACATAACCGGTTTTAATATAATTATATTTATTAAAACCGTTTTATCGACATACTTTTCGATGGCGGCACATGTCCAGAAAATAATTTTAAATCAATCTTCCACATTGGGAGAATTATTCAAACAACGTAATAACTAAAGAGCACTGAAACATGTGCGTTGATCATGTTATGCTCTTGAAGGAATAAATGTGGCGTAATTGTGGGAAGATCACATTTCTGGTTTTTCTGAACGCTCCCAGATGAATGCTGGCGGCAAGGCAATCGCCAGTGAAAGGGTGAGTAATTTTCTTTAGCCTCCTAACACCCTTAACCCCCGAAATTCTCCAACCCGCCACCAAGAACTTGGTGTGTTCCTTCGCGGTTTTCGCACGAGAATCGCCGACTCGGCTTCTCTTCGGAAGAAACAGGCAGTGCGTGTTGGGGGAATGCGACAGGGGAATGCGTAATAGAGTTTACCAGAAGGGAAATAGCTGGAAAATAGGGCGGAGGGAAAAAGGGGGGTGGGGAATACAGGGGTGGGAGTACGAATCCCCTTCTACCTCGAGTAGTTACGACCGTGAACGTGCCCTGACGTGAGTAGTTCCAGACAATAAACCGTTATAAATTGTAGTTGTTCCGGTCGTTACCGCCGCGGAGTTTAAAAAAAAACTTCCCCCCTCTTTTTTTTTTACCTTTCTTTTCCACCTCGTCGATCCTCCCCTACTCAACCAAACTTAAACTTTTTTTTTGCGGTGGCACACTGGATGTCTTGCATGTGGAAGCTGCTCTCTACAGCATCTGGCGATGTCTTCTGGTTTAGATTTTTGAGGGGAAGTAGGGGGAAGTGGGGTAAGTTGTAGGGGAGAGAAGGAAAACTTGCCAATACAACCTCCCTCGCTACTACCCCCTCTCGCTCTCTTTCAACTCCTCTTTCTCTCTCTCTCCCTCACTTTCTTAAGACGCTCGCTGAGAATGCTCTTGGCAAGGAAACAACGGTGATATGCATTCAATGCTGTGGACTCTGAACATTACTGCGAATTGAAGCAAGCTACTTTTTTCCCTCCATTTTACGAAGAAACTATGAATTCTAGTCAAACTATTCATGCCTTTTTAGGTTTACGAATGCAGCTACTGCCCTTGCGATATTACATGAATCAGCAAATATGTTCTGACATTATTTCGACAAATGCTATTAAAAATGTATAATTGAAAATATTCTTTTAACCGTTTGGATTAGGAATACTATTTTTTTTTGGAAACTGTTCTGGCTATTTTCACGTATGAATAAATTCACAGTTTTTAATTAAAAATAAAATTAGTTAAAAGTTTAATTCATATGTTTCCTAAAAAAAGATGAAATAAAAAGCTTATAAACTGTAATAAACGTGTTAAAAATTTTGAGATATTCAAAATAAAAATATGAATTACGCTAAAATAATTTTTTTTGGCAGTTTTCCTTGGATATCATTGTTCACGATGTTAATTGAATTCAGTATAAATGTATTGATAATTGTCTTCTCTAATACAGTAAATAATAGTATTAAAAACATAAAAACACTCTTTTATAGAAAAAACAAACTAAAAAATAGGAAATAAATTTTAATAAATTTGAATTAAGGATAGTGTAGATAAGAAAAAAAAAGTATTTTAATGTAAAAAATAAGCGTGGGGTGCTTTTTAAGATATTATCAAAATGATAATCCTTCTACTCATATCTGTCAATAAAATATTTATTACTATTGACACCATGCACTCCACGCTTTTTTTACAATAAAATATTTTTTTTCTTATTTACACTAGTCTGAATTCAAATTTATTAAAATGTATTTTCTATTTTTAGTTGGATTTTCTATAAAAGTGTGTTTTTAGTTTTCTAAAACTATTATTTATTTTGCATTTTTTAGTTTGGTTTTCTCTATTACATCAATTTACTATTAAAGTAAGTTTTATTAGATATTGGCTGCTTTTAAAATATATATTCGATATAGCGTGTTGAAGAATTATATTACACAATATTTTCAATATCCTACTATGAAAATCAATGATTTTCAATAAAATTGGGAAGTCATTGATGTTTGTTCTAAGTCAGTAACTTATCCGAGAATTGAGCAATTTGGGCGTCTGCTGCCTCCCTTGGATGAGATAGCCGGTTCTCAGGTTCCCTCTCCGAAAATTTCATCTCATTCAAAGTCGGTAACTTATCCGAGAAAAAGGTGATCGGCGCGCCTGGTAGTTTCCCTTCTTCGTCTTGGCGCAAAGACACTAGGTACCATTTTTAGGAAAACAAAAAATCGCTAATCCTGATTATCCTAGTAAGGATAACGGGTATAATTGTTTAAAATATTGAATTATTGTCATCGATCCTTGATAAGTATGCCAAATTTCGAGTAAATCCGACGTTTTGAAGAGGGTCAAAATCATGTTCAAAGTTTCCGTTACATACTAACAAACATACGTATGAAGCTAATGCAAGCGTGTTTAAAACAAGGTAATAATATGTTAAATTATTTTAGTCATAAATTTTGTCAACCATATTTAATGTTATATTTTTTTGTTTAAAGACTTGCAAAGAGGAATTAATTTAATTTGACATTTTAAAGTTATAATGAAAACAAATTCTTTTTTTTTAATATTGACCAAAGGTAATTAACATTATTTAAGCAAAAACAAACATAAATTTCTTCTTATTATATTATATTTAGTGCTAGTTATATTCGTTAAACATTACAAAAATGCTTTTAGAAGAACTTAGTTTCCTGTGAATACTTGTTTGATATACTTTTGAAACTTTCCGAGATGATTTGTTTGTAGTAGGCACCGAATTTTCGATAGAGTCTTTATGTAGTCCGTAGGGCTTCGTGCTAGACTGTTTGCAGACCAACTTGTGTGTTTATGTTACCAGCCGTACAAACTGATGCTCGAGTGACAAGATTCCATTTTCCAATCCTAGCTATTCCCGAAACCCAGGGAATATGTTTACTGGCATGAAATCGATAGCAGAGCACGTTTTCAGGTCTGTAAATACATTTCCTTGTAATGTAAACCCACGTCTTTCAAGTCATGTTTTTTTTTTGTGTTTTTTTTAGGATGCCTAGGAATCATGTTGACGTGTAGTACGTTTTTTCTGATTTCTATTCGTTCTAAGAACAAGAGAAAGATCTAAAAATAACTGTCACCAAGATTGTCCTACCCGAAACATTGCAATATTCGGAGTTATTTTATCCCGACAGGTTTGGAAGTATTATAAAGTTTGAATCTAGTTACGTTAGCAAACAGTGATTTATGCCTTACAGTAACAAAACAATGATTTCATTTATAGCTAGGTTTCGAGAATTATTAAATAATAAATTTGTTATTTAGCTGGCCTTATCCAAATATATTACATTAAAACATACACATCAGACATAAAAAAAGACATAAAACTCGTAAATTGAACAACAGTACCCGCTTCAGTGATTAATTAATTTAAAAAAATGTATTAAATCGTGTAAAAATACTACATAATATTATTTAATGTTAAATTTTAAATCTATAATAAATGTGGCAAATTTGCAAAAAAAAAAAATTTTTGTTTAATATCCGAAACTCAAATTTTAATGAATCTGAAATGAACTTTAATGTATTTTAAAAAAATTAATTGACTGAAACAAGTACAAAGAGGCAAAATTAAATAATTATTTGAAAATAAAAAATATTACAAATTTGAAATATTTAATTGTTATGGTTGTATTAACAATTATTTTACCAAAATTTAAGTTCTTGTCAATAATTGGTTTTTGAATTGATTGCATTTTTATGACATTTCTCAATTTATGCACTTACTTTATATTAAGAGCAAAGCTTTTAAATGCATTCAACCACTTAGAATAAATAGTGTATAATTTTTATCTCATGTTATTTTATTTATATAAAAACCAATTTTACTGTGGCATTAACTAACTTACAGTAAACAGAATGACTGCAATGTTGCAGATACAGAAAAAAAAAACAGGTTTTTCTGAGTAGGCCCCCATTTTTGACCAATCTATAAAGATTAACCTATTTTTAATATCTTAGAAAACACTAGCTATTGTACGAAATATGTAGGTAATGACCCACTTTATTTTGTAGGAAAACTGCGTGTTAAGGTGTCATTTTAATGAATGTCTTACTTATTCGAAATTTTCATTGAAAATTAAAATGTTCATACATAAATTTGAAAATGTACAATATTATTTATGACATAAAACTCTAGGGAAAAAATACCTTTTAGAGCCTAATGTAAGCGTTGTAAAAATTACTTCTTTGTTTCACATCACAGAACGTATGACGCAATTTTTGCATTCGTATCATGATTTTCAGTTTTCATCTCAGATAAAACAGCCATTTGTCTACTATTTTATGCTATAGTTACTTGAAGACATTCCTTAAACGTTCCACTGAATCCTAACGTTAACGGGTTATGTCCCGTTCCAGGTTATTATTTTAAAATTACGTTAAATACAGTTCAACTTGAAGACTGTTCGAGTGGCAGAGCTTCAACCAAATTAATATGTATATATATTTATAATGCCCATACGTTTTGCATAATTAGCTGACAAAGGAGAATTTTTAACATTTTTGCGAAGTATCGATAAGGAGTACCTACCAAATGGAATAAATCACAAAAAAAAAATGTTTTTTAAAGTAAATACAAGTGGTATTGTAGTATGGTTAAAAAATTTTTTCAGAAAATTTTTATTTAATTTACTTAGCCTTATAAAATCATAAAATGATTCTGAAGATTTTAAAAGCCTAGGTAAAATAAATTTTTTTCTGAGAAAAAAAGCATAATACATAGTAGGCAGTAAAATTGACTTTAAACGAAACAAAAATTCAAATTTTTCAATTCCATTTCCTTCCTTATCCATACTGCACAGAAACGTTTAAAAAAAATGCAACGTGGCCAGCCAGTTATGCAATATTTATATTACGTATGTTATTTTTATGTATATTTTTCATTTTGTAAAAATGTTCAGCCACTTATAATGTCTACAGGTTTGACCGTGAGGAACGTAAGCATAAAATAATGAAACTGGAACGTAACATAACCCTTAATAATTCTGACGCGCATGAGCGCAATTCAGAAACGGGAAAGCGGTGATCTAGAACTCTGGAGTGTCGGGGAATCCAAACACTCCAGGAAGGGTTACGAGATCGGACGACCACTCGAGAACAAAGACTAAAAAAAAAAAAACGGAAAGGAAATGGGGGGAAAAGGGGGTTTGAAAGGCAGGCTAAGCTGGAAGTCGGAAACATCCATATGCCAGCACAAAAGACTTAACCTGTCCGCATATTTCTCTCCGCTGGCGTCCGGGATATTTCCCCGAGGATCTCCGGAGAATGCTGTTTGTGGAAAAACGCTCCCGTAGGGGTCTCTGCTTACTGCACCGCTCCTCGGTCAAAGAGCGGCCATCTTGCTGATTTCATTTCGTCACGTCTGCTGTTGGTATTTTTAAGGAACGTTTTGCAGTTTCTTCAATGTTTCGTCTCAAACATTTTCTCAAAAGATATACACGAAAGATTTTTACAAATCGCGGTTAAAACATCACCAACGAGTTCGTATCTTTGATCCTTTAAACGACGAATCACAGCAAAAAAAAAAAAAGTAAATTTTTGGCCGTGAAATTTGTGACCGAAAAAAAGCTCAAAGAAAAAATAGAGTCAAATTCTACATTCTATATATCTTGGACGCCATGAAAATTAAAAAAAAAATATTGTAATGAAAGTTTTACTCCAAAATCTTAAATGTTGAATCAGATCAATAAGGTTAATGTTTGTTTGTAGAAAGTATTTACAGACTGATATCAGTAGTTCAAGCAAAGACAAGTATACAAACATATACTTAGTGTTATAATATGTAATTTTTAAACGTTTCAAGTTAATATTTTAGCAATGCCATAAAATTATAACATCTAACGTTTGTACCAAAGTATGCAATCCCTTTTTTTTCTTTCAAAAAAGGATTCTACGTGAAATTTCGTGTTTGAATTTCGTACGAGTGTATTTCGAACATGAGAACACATGAATTTACTCGTTACCAAAGACGAAAGACTCGCTCATAATATTTAAAAAATCTGGTATTGAAAGTGAAACATTTTTTTTTACATTTATTCAGAAATGTTTTCCAGTAGTCTTTTAATCGATTATAAATTTTCTAAATTCTATAACAAACGAGTCCCCTCTCCTCCTTCGTCTATAGCCAAAAACCTTTGGTTACTCTACTCATTATGTCCAACGTGGGTGCTCTACGGCATGTGGAGTAAAGTTAGGAACCCCGCCAACCACAGCACACGTATAATCCGCAGATCTTCAGATAAAACCACGAGAGATTTGAAAAAAAAAACTGCACAAAATATCAGAGTGGTGTCTGCAAAAAAAAAAAGGATGTGGCTGTGTTTTGGACACGGCCGTGTGTTATACGTGAATACGTGAACGGAACAGGTAATATTTTCTGTACAAAAAATAAAATACGCTATTTTTTATTTTATTTTAACACCATATAAATTCACTGTAACTATTTTGCACTAATGTTTATATACAATCGATAGACTTTGACGAGAGTTCACTATTAAAACCTAAACAAACGTCGTAGCTTCCCCTAGTCAAAAGTTATACTAAATGTAAATCTCTAAACGCAGCAAAATGACCTCAAAATGACAGCGCTTCCCCTTCCAACCGCGCGCGATGCGTCACAGTCCTCACTCAGCGTAACGAATTCTTTGATCCTTTAGCTATCCAGTGGTGTGATTAAGTTTTGGACGGAGATGATAGATATGTAGCTGCAACACCAAACTGTATCACCCGATTTTGTTATCATTCGTTTTTTGTATTGCCTCCCACTATGGAAGCAATATTAAAGACGTATTCACGTCAAAAATTAAAAAAAAAAAAAGTGTGGAGAGTGCGCATTTGGTTTCTAAAATGTATATATTTATCAGAGTTGAAAGGGCTACGACGCGTGTTTTCTGGATAATATTCGGACATGGAACGCTCGGTGCAGACTCTTGAAAACACCCAAGTGACTTGCATTACACATTTGTAGGGACCGGAAAAATTCGCTGGTTCAATGACCTGCAGGATGGACTCCATAGTTGTACGTACACTCGGTCAAATGTCACCCACTCATTGGCTGCTGTCTTGTGAGACGTCCCAGCGTAGCAGCCTGTGATTCGATAAAGCTTTGGTCGTGTGTTTCTCCTTGGCCCAGCGTCATCCAGGTGAGTTGTGAGCCAATAGCAGAGGCAGCACTGAGGTATAACTATTTGTATTTTAGCCTATCGCGAAATGAATTCGCGAATTTATCCGGTCTCTACACATTTGTCATCGTTTCTCCGCCTGCAGTGTCGTGGTTACCGCTCGGATCCGCAGTGCACGAAGAGAAGACTGCGAATAGAGGCGACACCGCGCTGGAAGCGCCAGCGAGCGTCGCCCCTACGGTCCCGCCTCGCCCGCACGGATGCACTTAGGAGGCTGCCGGTTGACCCGGGGGGAGCACACGGAACGAAGGATGCAGCTCCGTGACCTTGGGAGCGGAGCCAAGAAGTCGGGTCCTCCAGATGGCGGCGGGATGGTTGGTCGTAACCTCGCGTGACGTCGAAGCACGCGCGCGATTTCGTAAACTCTTCCCAGGATTTCCAGCACCATCAGCCTCGACAGTTCCAAATATACAGCATGTCCACACAAGAACGCACCAGTCTCAACGGCATTTTTCGCGAAAAGATCTGAACACTTATTAGACTGCATCAAGATATACGCGCACCTGTGGTTTCTTCCTTGTGATTGGCGACCGTCTGCGAGGGAAGTCGTTGACTTATTTGACCGAGCCACTCAGGACGCTTTTACTTCCGCACTGAATCACTGTAATTGGTTTTGTTACAATCGATATGTAGGTACCTGGGAGAAACTCACCCAATCACAAAACACAGAAGGTGCTACAGTGTTTTAACTTTCATCTAGTCTCGAAGTCTTTTCGCGAAATCTGCATGTCCCTACCAATCTGATATCAAATTACAGGTGAACTAACCTTTGTTTATTTCACCAGTGTTTTACTATAATCCACCGTTCGTTACTCGGCAAACCCATCAAACCTTAAGTCCAAATCTCCCCACAACTTCGGTTTAACACGCCTCTTCAATTCCGATGTACCGACTTTGGGAAATCATCAAGTAGCGACGGACACGATCTTCTATGTATAAAGCCCCAAAGGTGAATGTGGAGGCCAGCGAAAAAAAAAAAAAAAAAAAAGAGTTCGGTCGTCTCAGCCGTCATGATGCCGTCGATTGCCAGGTAGTGAAGTCACGTCCGTTCTGCGAAATTGGAATCCCTCACACCCTAGCACGTACAACTACGGCTAGCGTACGTTAAGAGGCATTTAACTGATTAAAAACCGATTTTAGTGTTGAAGCTACCATGGCTTCCATACGTTGTTTTAAAAGTTAGTATTTCTGAAAGAAAAAAAAAATAGTATTGAATTTCAGTAAACGAGAGAAAAAAATTGTAAATAATATCCGTGGGATTTATTAATTACCGAATGTTGAAATAGTAAAAACTATTTATTTGAAGAAAAAATTAAGTTAATTTTTGTTAATTTTAAGGCATATGCTCTATCTGAATTTCTCTCATAGATTTAGATTTTCAAAGAGATTTTTACTGTTTTTCTAGTATTTTTGTTGTGAGTATACCAAAATTGGGGGGGAATTTTTTTTTTATTCCGGTACGGGGTTGCAAACTTCAAATTTGTATCTTATACATACCGTAATCCCGGTACGTTTGGCAACACCAGCCTCCATGCTCTCCTATGGTAGAATAGCCTGGGAGTTTGCTGTTGGGATTGGGGGGGGGGGGGGGGAGAGGAACATTGCCAGATTCTTACGCAACATACCTAAGGGGACACAAACAACTCCCCTTCCTCCACCATACTTTATTATTATTATTTTTACTTCTAACCGGGCGAGAAGTAGGATGGGGTGGGAACACGTGAATGACAGCTCCTCCATCCATGCTTTCCTTTTTTTCTTGGCCCGCGGCCATATTATTCAAATCGTCGGCGCCAAGGAATTGTTAAAGGTTTTAGGTATAGGCTGGTAGTTCATACTTAATCAAAACTCATGATCAAACCTAATGTAATGTGACAAAATTTTTTTTAGACTTATTTGGTGTGTGGTCTGTGGTATCAGAATGTGTGATTGAATATGTGTGAATGTACGTGTATATGTATGATTTATTGTAAGTAAATGTATTGGTAAATATATCTAAATTTTTTGTCTCTTAGTTAGCTTTTTTCGTAAGTATTTAGGTTATTAAATATCTTTAAATCTTTATATGTTTAGCATTAGTTAGATTAAAAAAAGACCTTTTTATAGTATGCCCATAATACGTTATACTTCAGGTAGCTCATGTGTATCGTATATGCTAATTTTTTTATTATTTTCATATTTGTATTTATAAGTTAATTCCGTTTTTTTTTTAAATGTATAGCCAATGTGTGGCAATTTTTTGTATGTGTACCTAGTTAGTAAAGATGTATGTGGTTAAGTGTAAGACAAGGCGGTACGCCCTAACTTCGCCACTTAAAATTAGGAAATAAATAAATAAATTAAAGTAAATTTTTCCACTGCTTTGGTTTTGGTCTTGTAATTATTTTATTTTATTTTTTGACGTGACAACGTCTAATAAATCGATAAACGCCGGCTGCACGCACAAAAAAGTGTCCCGTTACGCACATGGCCCCGTTACGTTAGTCCCGTTACGCACACTGTCCCGTTACACTGTGTCCCGTTACACTCATTGTACGCTTGCGCCGCATCTATCTCTCTTCCACTCGATTGGAACAACCATCGATTTGACTTTTTCGAGGCACATTAAACTTGAAAAACTCCCATTCGTTTCCTACTATTCCTATTATCGTCCTATCCTTAACAGAATAACACAGATTGGAAGAAATTAAATAGCAAACATGTATAAAAGTTATAGTTAAAATAATCTGTTCGTTAAAGTAATAAAAATATTTGAATTAATGAGTGCAAATAAAAGTAAATTTATCAATCAAATTGTAGATTTCATTTCACTCCTTTGTATCCTACAAAATAGTGATAATTCAAAATAAATTTTTCAATTTTATTTATAAAATTATGCAATCATTTCATCAATGTTTTGTTATGACGTCACGTTAAACTATCGTCCGTAAACCGACTTTACAGACAATCAATTTTTTTGTTTTCAAACAAAAGGATTTTTTTTTGGTCGAGAACCACCATGGAAGTTCCAATGATTTGAAAGAGAACGGTAATGACTCGTTCAAAATTTTGATGTTAACTAATTATGCATACGGCATAGAAAATCTGGTGATACGGTATGTCAAAATTTGAAATTTTTTGGCAACTACATAGAAGAATAGCTAAGGTATCATATATAAATAAGTATAAGGTTCATTTCATTGAATTGAATAAAAATATATATAGAAAAAAAGTTATTTACTTTTAGAAAAAATACCTGGAATATAGATTTCTAAAAATAATTTAACCTATATTTATCTAGGGTGATGTTACATTATACAATTAATATAATTTTTGAAATCGATCTTGTAGTTTTCGAAATTTCTTCTTGTAAACCAACAAACTTATTCACACACCCTCTTTTTATAAGATTAGCAAGGATACAGTCTTTTTTTTTTTTTTGACAGAAGGGGGTGGGTTGTTTCCATGGTAACTAACTACGTAGCCGGACGACGAAAACGTAAAACTTTGTTAACTCCCGGTCAAGCGTTTTGACATTCAGCGGGCGGAGAACGTTTCCACCAACTTCTCCGGTTCACAAACGGATGGGATTAAACGTGCTGCTAATGTACTACGCGGACCGCAAACATTTCCTCCTCCCCTCTCCGTCTTTTTTCCAACCGCGCCGGCCTTGACGAAACGGACGACGATGGTCCTGCGGACGGAATGTACATCACGCTCGCAGACTACAACCGAGGTCGTGTTCGTGAATCCCTTTGCACGGGCAGCTAATGGCAACCACCCTCCCCCCCCCCTCAACAACACTCGACCCTCTTGCGCTGAGCCAAACTTCCCCTTCGGGCCGCGGTCTGGTCGTTAACATCGCGGCCGTATTCAGTCGGGCAATGTTCCTCATTAGACACGGGCCGCGCGGTAGGGTTTATGTTCTCGTCGACCGGGCAAGTGCGAATTGTCGGAGAGGAGCGGGCTATCGTGTGTCCGTGCTACACGTCGCACTTAGCGAGTCGCTGCTTGCACGTCGATGACCCACGGGTCGATTGAACACAGACGAACGCCGTGGTTGGTCAGTCCTGTCGGGACATCGTACTGACCCTCCGCCTTCAAGGTCGGCGTATGCACCGAGACAGAAGTCCCTGTCGGAATATCTTATTTCTGTACTAATAGCTAGAGACCGGAAAAATTCGCGAATTCATTTCGCAATAGGCTAAAATACAAATAGTTACACCTCAGTGCTGCCTCTGCTATTGGCTCACAACTCACCTGGATGACTCTGGGCCAATTAGAAACGCCCGACCAAAGCTTTATCAAATCACAGGCTGCTACGTTGGGACGTCTCACAAGACGGCAGCCAATGAGTGGGTGGCATTTGACCGAGTGTACGTAGAACAATGGAGTTCATCCTGCAGGTCATTGAACCCGCGAATTTTTCCTATCCCTACATATCACGTCAGTATCGTGAGTTTTATTATAAATCATTGTTAAAATTAGCTATAAAATAAATAAATAAAACAAGAATAGACTTTATTTTCTAAACGCGTGTAATTAGTAGAGACCTGAAAAATTCGCGGGTTCATTTCGTGTTATGCTAAAATTCAAAAAATTATACCCTAGTGCTGCTTCTGTCATTGGTTCACTGTTAATCTGGAGGATTGAGGGCCAATTAGAGACACTCACTCATAGAAGTGTCGAATCACAGGCCACCCAGTCGAGAAGACTCACAAGTCAACAGCCAATGAACAGTTGGCATTTGCCTGAGTGTGTAGAGGATATTGGAGACTTTCCTGGAGGTCATTGAACCCGCAAACTTTTCCTGTCTCTAGTAATTAGTCTAAAACGATTTTTTATTAATTGATTTTATTATTGAATATTAATTTGACTAGGTCAATATGAGGCTCTATAATTCAGGGTTATACTTTTAAAAGAGCACATGTAGAACGTGCGAGGAGAGAATGAGCGACTGAATAAATACAGTGCAGTGTGACAAAAAACCTTACCTAGAGAGGGTTAGGAAAGTGTCCACCAGTGACCTTGAGGTATAAAAGCGTGCAAAACCTAAAATTAAGGGCAAGCTTCAAGGTCGCGGTTGTGAATCACGGTCACCAGATAGTGTTGGGGTGGAGCTGAGAGCGACAGATCGCAGACAGAGATAAGACCGTGGCAGCGAGTGGTCTGAAGGGTGGAAGGGGTGCGCCGGCGGGATCACGTGTTCATCCGGTGTTGCCAGCTCTGTGTCCCACTGAGGAGCACAGGCGCGTGCCTGGCTAGGGGCGGACCGTTAGGCGAGCGACACTCACTCAGCAGAGCTTCAGCACTAGAAGCCCGGGACAGCCGGAATCTTCATTGGGCATCGTATAGAGCAGGATGTTTTTGGAGATGAATTCAGATAATACGACATCGATAACGTTTTTTTTTAATTATAATCCTACAACCAATGGTCAGTTAAACTGAAATCTATTGCATGTCACGTTCAAGGATGACGTGCACTTACACGTCCTATAACATAAGCCCCGTCACTCTGGCGGGTTTTTCCTACACACGCATTTCATTTTATGAACAAACCTATTTTTTTTTAATTTAAAATATTTTAACTTATCCACATAATGTATGCGAATATTACACTTGTGACCAAATGTTTGAATTATGTTTATAGATATAAACATAAATCTATATATATATATATATATATATATATATATATATATATATATATATATATATACTCGAGTTATAGGGCAGGACTATTTTCATAATATTAAACAATTTGTCATTTATTAAAAAATTTAACAGTAGTCGAGATGCGTTTCTTGAAATATAGTTATTTATTTCAAGACACAAATATTTCGTAAGAAATAAAATACGATGTACATACATGCATATACTTGTTACACATTGGCAATGTAACAAAATGTAAAAAATTAGGACCTAATACAAGTATGTATTAAAACTTAAGTTTATAAAAGAATTGCCAAGTGCAAGTACAATAGGTAAATCAAGTACTCCGTATCGTTCATGGATATGTGTTCTTAGCTTGCAAACTTGTAAACTGAAGTAATCTGTAAATTAGTAGTATAAAAATAATTTAATATAATTAAATATCGTATTCCTTACACAGAAAAAAATGTTTTTGGACATTTACACAAAATTCCTTTAGAAATCGGTTGCCAAGAAATATTTCGTAATATTACAAGAGAAAATATAGTAAATTTCTACAAAACATTGATATGGTTATTTTTGAATTTATGATTTGAGTTTTTCGAAACAAAGCTGAATATTTACTTTCGCGCTTACGAATATTGCAATATTATATTATATTTCGACTTTTTTGTACAAGAGTTCATTTTTTAACCCTTGGAAAATGTAATAATATTTAGCAATTGGACTTCATAATTGTTTATTGTGCTTTTGTATGTGCGCATTTAGTCGTGGAAAGCTATACAGGGAAAAGTTTATAAATAACTTAAACTAATTCAGGTACTGGGACAACCCAAAGCATAAATGCCCGGGCAATAATACAATCCCACATTTGCAGCGATTTGCTTTCGTGCAAATGTACAGATTTACAAATATCTGTAATTTTGTGTGCATGAACATTTCAGTTTGATTGAAAAAAAATTACTGAGTACTGTCTAAGCTTTCCAGTATAAGAATCAACAATGTTTCAGTCATATTGGCTGTAACCACGGTAAAGTTATGCTTGACGAGCTGTCAACAACTTTGCAGATGCAGCGTTCCTAACAAACTACATATATAATATGTGAACATGGAAATTTTTATAGTTTGTCTTTTATGATCTACAGGCCAGTGCAGACAAGACATAAAAGCAAATGCAGACTGACAAATGACCAGATTAGACAAAACAAGGTTGGTTACCAAATCTGTTAGACCTTTTACCTGAAACAGGGACGGAAGTGTAAAAAGAGGCGAAATAAGTATAGGAATGTATGTCCGGGCACAGGCGCCGGCGCTGGTGCCGGTGCCGGGTCAATGACCGACTGACCTCTGACGTCACGGCGGCCATCTTGGACTCAAAAGTTCCTCAAAATGACTCAACATTCCTCAAAAATGACTCAAAATTTCTAAAACATTTCCCGTTTTTCAGGGAAAAATTCCCGTCTTGAGGGAAAATTTACCGTTTGTAGACCTTAAAAATACCAGCGGCTAGAAATATCCATATTGAGGCTTAAGCATCCATGTCTACAGCTTCCGATAAGCCTCTGACGTCATCATTGAATATGTCATCATGTAATATGACGTCACCGTTGCAATTTCCGTTACGGCAGCCATCTTGAAAATCAATATTTATTATCCGATTTTAATGAAAAAAATTAATTTTTTTTATAAATATAACTTTTTTATAAATATGGATATTTCTAGTCGCTGGTATTTTTAAGATCTAAAAAGGTAAGTTTTCCCTCGAGACGGGAATTTTTCCCTGGAAAACAGGAAATTTTGAGTCATTTTTGAGAAATTTTAAGGAATTTTTGAGTCCAAGATGGCCGCCGTGACGTCAGAGGTCGGTCGGTCATTGACCCGGCACCGGCACCAGCGCCGGCGCCTGTGCCCGGACATACATTCCTATACTCCTGGCGAATCGAATCACAGCCAGTATTATGTCTGGATAGGCCTATACATAGAGATAGGTAAATTTCGCGCATTAATTTCGTCGCAAGTTAGTATGAAAACATTTATACTGTTCCACTGAGTTCATTTTTGGGCGATAGTTATTTGGCTACCCCTCTGCGATGCCCAACTAGGAGGGAAAAAAAAGTAAATCAGGTAGTGCTGATCAACTAGGATAAGAAATCAGCCAAAGGAAAAGCAAACATGGGTTGAGCACATGTAAGACATTTAATTATATCCTGATTCCAGATTAATTCACGAAATTTCCGTGTCCCTACATGGAAGTAACGTGAAATCAGTACGTGTGTACGAAGTTTCGTATTCACTTAGTCATTTTCTCAATTTTCTAGAAGTGGCCATCCAAACCTCATTAAAAAATATATATTTCCTTTTAGTTTCCCATTACCAAGCAAATAATGATAAATCAGCATTTATTAACACACACAGAGATTTTCAGTAGAGTAAAATTGTTCTTAATGCATGAAAAATAATTATATATATATATACACATACACACACATATATATATATGTGTGTGTGTGTGTTTGTGTGTGTCATTGAAATATAACTTTACTTTGAAAACTAAGTTTTTTTGCGAAACTGAGATCTCTCCAAGATAAAGAAGTTTGTTATAAGTTAGTAAGAACTACACGTTAACGTATTTATATGTTTTTATCATTAATTTCAGTTAAGTGTAAGACATTCTTAGCTGAAACCGATTTACATTTTTAATATTCAATTGCTGCAAGAAAAAAAAAACCTCATAATAATAAAACATTAATGAAACCTGCCAGAATTTGAATAATTTTCATCCACATATAACTTCACAGCTAAAGTATTACATAATAATTAAAGTTGTTTGCTTTGATTTTTAAAAATTATTTTCAGGCAATTAATATCAGCTGAGAGTGAGTCAAAATAATTACAAGAAATGTTTTATGTATTTTTGAAACATAAATACGGTTCCATACGTTTCAAAGCTGTAAATTTTACAAATATTTTTCTTTATTGATCAGTAAATGCAGCGATATGAGTTTATATTTATGAAGGATCTTATCAGAGGATGTGGCTATGACAATGCTCAAAAAATTGGTATTGTGAAAAATGTGTCTAAATCAGAATTAACACAATATTAGATTAACTTTTCTTAAAAAAATTTATGTACCCTCTGCCATAATGTTTAATGCTAATGATTGTACAACTATTGGTAACCGTGTATTAATTATTACATTTACCGGTACTACAAATAGTTATTACGTAGACTGATCACTTCTTATGTTGTTGCGAAATGTGAACCACAGTTAAAGAAAATACATTATGTTTGAAAATCATGTTTTATATTTAATATTTTACAAAGAATTCAAAATAATAGTGACATTAACTCATTCAGTATAATATATCATACAAAATAGAAAAATGAGAAGAAAAACGATAGGCTATAACTGATAGTAGAAACACAGATTATATCAGCATAGAGACCAAAAGACACGTATATTACTACAACATACAAAACAAATAAATAACCATAATAAAAATAAACAACTATAATCAGTTCTTCGGAATTCAGTGTAAATAATATTTTAAAAGGTATGTCTCAACAGAATTAAAATATAAACTTCAGATAAAATTATAACCTTATATAAAACTCATGTACAGTTACTTCCAAAAAAAATTTTTTTGCTTTCGTTTAACTTAATGTTTTCGATGTTAGAACAAATTTGAACACAACAGAACATTTTATGGCAATCGTCTAGAGTTTCAAAGAACAAAAATATCTTACTTCAATTATATTTACATTCATTTATCCCTTGCTTTTTCCGGGTCAGTTTTTGACGTCTTGATTGCTGTTTCTCTGCCAAGCTTCTTTCAGCTTCCAAAATGTAATCTGGTTCTTTAATGGCTCTGTCTATGCTTTGATTTGGCACCACTATCTCAGGCAGAAAACACCTACGATAAAATCTAGTCAGTTTCGGCAACATTTCTGTTTCCCGCATGAGCTCATCTCTTTCTACTCTTTCTATTTGTACATTCTGACGAACAACAGACATTACCATGAAGTAACAGTATTCGCGCTATGTATGTTTAAAGTCCCTTGCAGCTCATAAAAATAAAGGTGTGAACGTTTAAGAATTAAACTTCCGTTTCATTCACACGTGGAAAAAACTTTCTTTTTCTTATTGCAGTTTCTTGGAGCCCTTGGTCAACTGCAGAAGGCACACACTTGATTTCAACAATCACATTTTCTTCGACCACAAGTCCGTCAGGGCTAGCACTGAAATATCCGTATTAGAGATCCAAAAATAAACCACACTTCTGTACAACTAATCCGGTTTGTGCTTGAAACCTCTGAATGGCAATATGCTCATTGCGACCACTGTACTCCATTGCCAGTGTCGAAAACGGGGGCGTGTAAAGTAGGTAAGTGTTTAACATGATTTGAACAGGACATAGATTCTTTCCGGCGACAAACAACGCCGAAATTACTGACTTTTAACCGCACACGTCTCATTTTGTGCCATAGCTCACAATCAGCTAGCATTTTTGTTCGTTTCACGATATTAGTTCTTTCTCCAAAAGTGACTTGCAGTGATTCGATGTAATCAACAATAATTACATAAGTAGTTTTGTCACAGAAATAATACTCCTAAATATACTAACTTGTGCACCTGTTAGATGTCAGACATGCAATTATAACATGCCAATAATATACATTTTTAATACTGTTCATTACTAATAAATAAAAATAAACGTTATTAATATAGTGTTTTTCAGTCACATTATAGTAAATATAAGACGTGTGTATAATCACAATGGCAGTCCATCGGTGAGTGGGCAAAGGCGTCACCGAAACTCAGAAATTATAATTTATTACTACTTTTAAAGTAAATTGATTTTTACATTAAATTAAAATTTTTAATAAAATGTTTGTTTTACATAGACGTATAAATAATTTATACATGGTAAAATTTAAAAATTGAATAACATAAAGCATATTTTACAGAAATATTTCGGGATTGTTTTCTTAGTTTCTGTTTTATAATCTATTGTCGCCGACAATAAGTGCCAGCACGTAAAATTGACAGCAAAGATTACAAAAAATTATAGACAAAATTGCATCCTAATAAAAATGGTATTTATAGCTGCATATAAAAATCAAAATTGCCCCGCATGCATCCGCAATTTTACGGCTAACATTGTCACTAGAACAAATGTGTAATGTATCATTAATACATTTTCAAACTATAGGCTTATTTTTACGCATAAAAGGAAACGTTAAATTCGTTTAAAATGTTTTTAGAGCAAATATATTTATCAACTCTTACAAATGTTAAAAATTAATTTCCAGGATTCAGTTTTCAATATTATTTTAAAAGTTTTACAGTAGGTCACATATAAATGTCTCATATCCGTGTATGTATAATAATATATATAACACATGTACATCCTTTTTATTTTTAGCAGTACCTACGTGCCAGAAGCATTTTCTTTTTTTGCGGATTTCTTTCGCTTTGATAATTGTGGCCGTTTCTTGAGACATTTTGTGCTGCCGATAATCGCACAATGCGTACCAAGACTTGATAAATTTCGTTGAATAAGTCACACGTAGTCGAGCGTTCCGAACACTAATACTACACAAGAGAGAATGAGTGACCTCGGTGAGACGCTGGCGTCACACACCTTTCCCCATCCCTTCCCATCATGCAAAGTAGTCGAGGGTGCAACTAGCCACGGGCCTCAACGCCATCAAATTTTTTTATTACAAAAAGTTCTAATTGACAGAATGTGAGTGTCGCTAGGTGTTTTTATCTACTCAGGTCTACCAATAATATCAAAGTTTGAAGCAAACCTCCATAATGTAATAGTTTGTGCGTCTTCAGAAACATTTGCATTTTCAGGAGAAGCCTAAACCTAAAGATAGCAAAAGCTATTCTATGTTATTTTTTAAACTCGTTATTAAAATAAAATTTTATCAAGTATGTGTAGATATTCAGATAGGAATTTGAGATCTGTGTCACAATAAATGTGAAGTTAAAATTTTTAATAAACATTTGGTTTAGACAGGATTGTTTCGATGAAGCGTCGGTGTGCATAAAAGTGTGACATAAAATCCTCCTAAATTATATACGAAAAAACGACCACAGAAAAAGCTATTTAAAATAATGAACAAATTTAATTTGTGAAGACGAACTGCGCGAGCACAATTTATACTGTTTTTAATACATGCCATCGTGCTATCAGTTTTTGTTTTATTTGCTGTCCTGTAAAGAGTTAAACATTAACCACTGAAGTTGTAAATGCAGAAATGGCACTACCTCGCGCGCAATGTGTTACAGATGACTAGTCCGTGTCCGTCTCCCTGGCTCACAGTCGCGAGGGGTGGGTGACCTTCCAGGAAGGAGCTGGCAACATGGCAGCGTGTCTCCGCCACCCGCGCGTCATCCTCTTCCCCCTGTCACCCCTCGTCCACAACCACGTGCTAGAGCCTCGCGGCCTCAATGTTTCCATTACAAATAACCATCCTGTGACTTTGTTTTTAGAGATAGAGTATCAGCCCCGCTGACTTTTTTAAAGAATTCAACTCAGTCAAGGTTCCAGTACAGCCGTTTAAGCGATTAAATGAATAGCCTGAAAACTATGATACTTTGAATATTATATCACATGATATCACCATCTTGAAATAAAAAATTAAAACTTTTAAAGATATAGCGCTGTTAAGGTCTTCAAAATCTACAACATGGTTTTTGTTTGACGCCGTTATCACAAAAATTGTGGAAATCGCGCGGGAATTTGTTTTGCATGTAAATGCCTATCCCGCGGCCGGAGTGAATTTGGTTGAAGCCCGGCCTTAAAGAACAACATTGTCGCAGCCCCTGCAATGTCGTCTGCACACGTGTACAGAGGTCTAATTAAAAGGCTTGCCCAGTATAACGACCAATGTTTGAAACGAGGGTTTATGATAAATGTATAAATAATTCCACCATGAAAAAAATCCAGATCACTTTGGTGATCCAAATAAATGTTAATTTTAAGCTATGCATACAACTCAAACATACGTTTCAATTGCATGAAATTATGCATACCACGTGATTATCGTCGGTGTTAAGAAATTAAAAGAGATGTCATCATCTCCAGTGCAGCAACAAATGAATGAATTTATAGGCAAGAAAATACATGTGCAAAGACTAAATTAAACTAATGAGATTTCAT
This sequence comes from Bacillus rossius redtenbacheri, assembly GCF_032445375.1. Lineage (NCBI taxonomy): Eukaryota > Metazoa > Arthropoda > Insecta > Phasmatodea > Bacillidae > Bacillus > Bacillus rossius. The sequence goes on from NC_086333.1 coordinate 73,378,389, forward strand.
GAGTGTTTATCGCTAGAAACATACAAGTTTAATTTCCCCCAGTTTTTCTGCAGTCACTCCAGCTTTAACGATGTCTTCTCGATCAGGAAGTAAGAATCTTCCAAACCATGTTCGGAATGTGCCATAGGTATGGTCATGCAGATTTCGCGAAAAGATTCCGAGACCAGATAAAAGTCAAAACAATGTAGCATCGTCTGTGTTTCGTGATTGGGTGAGTTTCTTCCAGGTACATGTCTATTGTTACAACACCAATCACAGTGATTCAGTGCGGAAGCAAACGCTTCCTAGTTGCTCGGTCAGACAAGGCAACGACTTCTCTTGCAGACGGCCGCCAGCCAATGACAAGGAATAAACCGCTGGTGCGGGTATACCATATTGCAGACTAATAGGTAGGTGTTCAGATTTATTCGCGAAAAATGCCTGCCCCTAGCCATAGCTCCTGCCGCAGGACTTGCACGAAGTCCCGCAGAGTCACCGGCACAGTGACGCCCTTCAGGAAATGAAGAGCGTGCAGGATGAACCACGCCGCTTCTGCTCTTCGCCGACGGAAACACGCAGAAGTCGCTGCGCATTGGACGCTCTTTGCTGACGTCACCTCGGCCATCTTTAGTTAGTGTTCGTTCACTTGCGCGACACCATTACCACATAGGCACCACTTACTTAAAGTCACTTATTCGGTGCAAATCTATTATTTACATACATATTTTTAAGCTTATCATCAAATTAATGTCTTAAGTAGTTGATATTTACTTAACGTTTGAATAATTATAATCGTATCAATTCCAGAGTTAAAGTTAAGTTAAGTTTTAAATAATTAACAAATTTGTTAAAAATTAAACTGTGGTAAAATTTCTTTTTGGTTGTCTATACGGAGAAAAGAGATATGTAGAAGTGACTAGTGAGGAAAAAGAAACCTTACAACTTAAAAGAAATAATTTTTTTTTATACAGGAAAATTATTACGACCTACTTACTATAATTAAGGAACACTCGCAGAGAAAATACTTTATCACTTTAAAGTCATCCCGTAGAGTTAATGATAAATGTCAAAAGATAATATTGTGTGATGAAGAGAGATTAATTGAGGTTATATTTCATCGTAAATTTTATTTTATTTTATTTTTTGCTAAGTGAAAATTTCTACGCTAATGAACGTGTCAAGAGGTGCCATGATAAACTATTTCAACTTTGCATTTTAAAGAATAAAAAAACCAATTCTTCACCTTCACGTTCATTTTTATAATCAAAAGTAACAAAAAAAGTCCCTTCATTGTCTTTTAGATACTTATTAGTCTTCCACTGGACTACGCTAAATATTGCTTTAAATAATTATGAAGAAAAAAAATTATATGATAACATGAATTTTTTAAGTTGGTTATAATTTCTCTAATGGTAAGTTTATTTATCACAGACCAATAAACCTTATGAATAACATAAAGCAAAATCTTACGGAGGTCCTTATTGTCTCTGTAGCAATTTATTATTTAATGGTCTGATACACAGAGAGTGAATTTTTTAATGCAATTTTTTAATGTCTGACTCGTATTTATAAAGTCGTGAGTTCGATCACGGCAACATGCACTGATGTATGTTAAACCTTAAATTGCTAAGGCTAGTGCAGATACTTTACATATGTTTTACAGGTTGAGTCAAAGTTTGTGGAACATCCGTCCAGGGCTGATTGTGTAATACTAAAGTACTAATAAACAGACATAGGTAAATTTTTCAAGCCATCATTACTAACTTTATTTTGCATTATAAACCAACGATAAAAATTTAACTCTTAAAATGTGTTTACTAAAATTATCTAAGCGAGCTGTACAAATAAAAGTAAAAATTTCTCAACATAAATAACTTTCGTCATGTATGTAGATATGAATGTTATTCTGTTTAAAATGTATATATCCGTATCTGGATGGGTCTCAACAAAAGTATCATTTTATATAATATTTTAAAAAAACACAACGAATAAATTTAATACTGACTTTTTACATAATCTTATGGTTTCTACCATAAACATGGTGCACAGAATGTATGGAATACAATAAATTTGAGCGAGTATTTCAGTACTCGCTAGTGATGTGTAAACATCAAAACTTGGTAACGTTAAAAAAATGTTTTCTCATGTTGTTCGTATTGCAAATAAACTTATAATCCGAAACTCAGACCAAAAAAATTCAAAGTAGACTTTTTAAAATTCGCCAAGCGTGATAAATACACTGATCAATAAATTATTGGCTTTTAAAGTAGGCATACATACAATAATTAGTAGACGCGAATCACGCACAAACTTTCTACGACCGCTGCTAGAGTTCGCTGCTTGCCACCATCTCCCACAGACGGCAGCACGAAACAAGTTAACGTTTTAAACTATTATAAAGTCTCCGAAAAATTGAACAAAGAGTTGAAAAAATTCCTAAATACCAACTTTGGATCTGATTTTCTACAAGGAACTTCTAAAGATTTATCTAACAGTTAATACTTTTAAAGTTACCACAAACGTTAGAAGTTATACTTCTATGGAATTTCTAGAATATTAAGTTGGAAACATTTTAAAACACGTATTATAATATTAGTTATATGTTTGTATATTTGTTTTTGCTTAAACAACTGAAATCAGTCTGTAAAAAAACTGAATACAAATGTTTAAATTATAGAGCTGATTCAACAATTTTTTTATATAATATCGTACTGTAATGTTATTATAAAAAGTAAATAATTCTTTCCAGTGACTTTCTACCGCTGCACTATGAAGCCTTTTCTATTATGAACGTAACCAGAGACCTCAATTTGCCAGTATGGCACTGTTCTCACTCGATCATGACGCAGGCATTTTTGTCTGGGTTTTATCCATACCTATAAAACAGTATCGTGACTGACAGACTTATCGACTGACTGAGAGAAAATTCACAAACTCAACCGGTGGACCTACAGATTTGAAATTCGGAGTAAATATTCCTTGAGTACCCTAGGTAAGCACTAAGAAGAGAATTTTTAAATTTGCACCCCTAAAGATGTGAAAAGGGGTAGTAAATTTTGTATGAAGAAACAATCTTTTTTTTTTTTAATTTGATAATGAAGAAAATTTGGAAATATACTCTTCAAAATAAATAAATTAACACGTGTTTCATTATTTTTGAAAATGCATCTCTAAAGGAGGGGCGAGGGATTGGGGGAAGGGAGGGTGCTGCTTAGGGGTGCTAAAGAAAAATAATCCCGTTTTTGTTCTAAAATCACCATGGCAAAGGCTGTTTCATTGTCGATACCTGATTCGTCTCGACGGCTACGGCTATTACATTGTTTGGTGCATTCTTCGTCTCCGTTAAAATTTAATGTGTTGGGGGGGGGGGGAGGGTGTTTAAAGATGAAACTTTCCCCGTTTATTTATTAAATTTCCTATACAGACTTTAAACTCTGCAGTGATGTTCCTTACATAACATAGCCGTCAACTGAGGACGAAGTTTTCCGAAAATCAGCTCCCAGGGGAAGTTTCGCCCGGGCAACGCCGGGTACTTCAGCTATAGTAACTCAAAATTTCCCAAGTGGAGTAGTTTTTTTTTAATTTCCGTGCCATCCTGCCGTGCGCGAGACTCGTCTCGACAGAACCGAACCCTGCACGCAGCATCCGTGCTCGTGAAATAGCCAGGGAAATTAAGGTTTTATGTCGGGAAAAATTAGAGACAAGCTGATATTTTCGCAAGGGTTAGGACATAGCTAGAGGTATATTTTCCCAAAAAACCCCACCCCTCCCCTCTGTGCTTTCCCTCCCCCTACCTCCCCCTTTAACAATAGATTTGCAAGCATTTGGATTACCCTTCATATCTCCGTTCTTATTTATCGCAGTCAAACTTTCTATAGATCGTTTTATTTACAATATCTACAATAACAATAAAACTATAAATACCTTTATTGTAGATAATAATATAAGGAATAAAACGATCTATAGAAAGTTTGACTGCGATAAATAACAACGGAGAATTGAAGGGCAATCCAAATGCTTGCAAATCTATTGTTCAAGCCGGATAGGGCGGTTGTACTAGGGGTAGGGGGGATTTGGGTAAAATACACCTCTTTTTGGGTCCTAACACCTGCCAAAAGTTCAGCTTGTCTCTAATTTTTCCCAACATTTAAACATTTTTTCCTTTCATTTCCTGGGCTAAAAGCCGACGAGAACGAGGCGTTGAACTTTTCCCGTAAAACAGTTCAACGGGAACCGTTAAGAAGGATTATTGCTGTCATCGATGGTCTCCCTGCAACTCCAGGCTAACTGGTTCAGTTCTTTCAGGGGATGGCAAGGCAGTTTACGAGCGAGGATGAACAAGTGCACAATGCGTCTTCGATATAGCTTTCACGTGCTGAGAATTCAGGGATAGCCAAAACAAAATAACTTGTTTGTTTTTTTGTTTGTTTGTTTTTTCCGTGAAGACATCACCAAATTCACAATCACCTAAACATCGTAGCCCGTGAGACATATTTAAAATATATTTTATCATCATAATTTTAAATTCTTCTGCAGAAAATTATCCTGTAAATATTACAGTTTATGTAGGAATATCTCGAATATCTTATTAAAATTGGGATAGCAGGTCAGCACTACATATGTCTTGAGAACACAGCCAATAAGAACCCTCGTCTGTTAGCTTTGCGAAGACTTTCATTAAAAATAACTTATCCGGCTTCATTAAATTAAATTACAAAATAAACAATTGACTCGGTATTTCAGTTTTTACCTTTGTTATGGTTTTTGTTACAATTTATTTTTATTATTTTTTAGTAATTTTCTTGCTAATACGGTGCCTGAATTTTGTGCAAACTAGCTTGGCGTGTCTTTCTGTCGTTACATAATTCACATCTTTATAAGACTCAAAAGAGAAGGGAGAGAAATTGCAGTCATTCGTTTTATAAAAAATAGTTTCGGACATTGGTTTTAATTAAAAATTCTACAATTTTAAAATAATTTGAACGGTTTCGACAGTGTGTTTACCAGGGAAGTTATGCATTTTTTATTCTATCACTGTTTTTCATACCGTTGCTGAAATGGTTAGTTTGATCAAAAAATGATTTTAAAAAAAGATGTAGATAAAAAATGTTATGATTTAAAAACAATGTGAACAAATCTAATGCCGTGCCTACTAAGATATTTGTGAAATTTTTTGTCTTCCAACCCTTTGTTTTTTCTACCCCTTACAGTTACGTTTGGTCGTATAAAAAATATATTTAGACTTTTTTATATTACTGCTACGATTAATGTGATAGGCTATTTGTCATATTATGGGCGTTATAGCGATTTTTCTGTTTTTCAAGAAAACCTTCCCATTTTTACCCTTTTGGTGGAATTTTGCCCATTAACGAACTCGATTGATATTTTCCATTACTATATTTTATGTATCAGTTTGGAAGTTATTTGTTAAAAATTACTTTCCTTAAAAAGGTGATATATAATTATATAAATAACGTTTTAACTGACGATGTTTCTTGGGTGTACATACAATGAAACGAAAAAAAAAATACAAATTTTCAAGAAGATGCATAATTCTAACGGCTTTAACAGGTAGTATTCCTTCGAAATGTACCTAATAGGTATGGTAAAAAATTAATTAGTGGTAAATTTAGCAAATTTTAACTAAACAGTTTTCACATTTCGTCTTTGTTTTATTGACTTTATCGTAGGGGTAAAGAGGGGTAATAGGATACAAATATGTTTTAATACAAAAAAAAAAAATTTTTAATTGTATAATTGAATTCAAAATCCAAAGTGAGGCACGGAATAGCTACCTGACAAATAAATCCAACTTGGAGTTTCTAAGGTTAAATCAAACTCTTTCATGGATTCTCATTAAACGAAATTCACGTCGTGTCGAGTGTGTTAACTTTGATATTTCGAAATAAAGTCGAGCGAAGCTGACGCATGACCTTTCCTCCTCCCACGAGCCACGGATTCAGGTGACCGTGAAGTACGTTGACAAAAAAATAAGTTCTCAACCAGCCTACTGGTCCCCTCTTCTGGGAGAGGCCAATGATTTATTAACCTCCCGATTCGTCCAAAACATATCCAAAGTTCGTTGCTCCCCTTTCCGAATTCGCCGTTGAAATAAAAAAACCCAATTGTGCAAATGCGCCTTAAAACTTCAGAATATTGAAGTATTATAGGTAGAGACTGGAAAAATTCTCAAGTTCATTTTACGATAGGCTAGAATACAAATAGTTATACCTTGATTTCTGCCTCTGCTATTGGCTCACAACTCACCTGGATGACTCTGAGCCAATGAGAACAAACATCCAACCAAAGCTCTATCGAATCACAGGCTGCTACGTTGGGACGTCTCACATGACAGCAACCAATGAGTGAGTGACATTTGACCGAGTGTACGTAGAACTATGGAATTTATCCTACAGGTCATTGAACCCGCGAATATTTCGGTCCCTAATTATAGGGAAACAGTCAGTAGCCTATACCGAAAGTCATTTGACCGAAATGGTAAATTGACTTTACGGCGAAAATAACTTTTCAGCCAAATGACTTTCGTTCTAGTGCCTGTCGATATAGTCTGTCGGACTAGTGCATTATGGTCAGCTGTATGTTTGCTATAGTTTACGCCTTTTCCCAGTGAGATTAATTTTTTTCCCCAGTCTAGTGCATGTCAGTAAAGTGCCTGTTTTTCTAGTGCCTGTCGGTAAAGTTCCTGTTGTTCTAGTGCCTGTCGGTATAGTGCCTGTCGGTATCATGTCCGTCAGTAAAAAGACTTTCGCTCAAGTGTCTGTCAGTATAGTGTTTGTTGATCAAAGCCTGTTATCATAGTTAACACATTTTGTAAGTAAAATTAATTTTCAGGTGTTTGGTCTAGTGCTCAATCTAGTGACTGTCGATTAAATAAATGTACGGCAAAATAAGTTTTTGATTAGTGCTTGTTGATCTAGTACCTGTAGATAACCAACTAAGTTTGGCCTACTACCTTAACATCATATCAATGTCGCTGAACTCACTAAATTTTCATTTCCCTAAAATAATATACAAAAGATACAATCTTACCGTTGCTGTAAGTGAATGAAATAACGTAAGCAAACTTTTGCTTTTACAAGAGAAAAAAAAACGAAAATGCACGATCACGAATAATTCGGATGTTTGACAAGAGTTTAGTCAATCGTAGATTTTCTATCTTCTCTGCCTGCAAGAATGCTCGCTGTGACAATACATTTGCCGGGCAGTCCAACTGAATTGAAGATTGCGGATCCAACTTCAGTTGGATATTCAACCATCTTTGTCGACAAACTGGAGAGAATATACATTATCTTAAGTTTGTGTCACAAAAGTTTCTACTTATAACTTATAAGCTCAAGGAATATTATACTTCCGCGCTTTACCGATTTGCAGTTTAGCTGGAATACCAAAAACATTGACTTTCCCAATTTCGAACAATACCAATTTTTAGTCACCAATAAATTTTTTTCTCATCCCGTTATAATGTTTGAGATATTATTAGTAAAAATAAATAAAAATTTGTTAATTTTTTTAATGTAAAATAAAGTATTTCCACAAAAAAAGTCCCATTTTCAATGGTATATTATAACAGTTTAAATTAGATTATTTACAAAAAGTCATAGATCAAATCGAAGGAAAAAACCTAATTTTTCGTACAAATATTCAATATGTTCACTTTTAGTTATACGGCACACACTAACCTAATGTTCAATCATTTGCACACGTTGGTTAACACGTCCGGAATAATTGAAACAATAGCCTCTTAAATTCTGTGTCTCAACTCTGGTAAATCATTAGGTAGCGGCGGAACGTAAACACGATCCTTTATAAAGCTTTCAAAGGAAAAAATATCACATTGCGTTATGTCAAGCGAGCGTGGAGGCCTGTGAAAAGGGGCTCTGTCGTCTCGACCATCTCGACCAATCCACCGGTAAGGGACTCCACGTTAAACCAATCTCGTACAAAGAGATTCCAAAGAGGAGGAGCTCCATCCTGTTGCCAAAAAAAAAAAAAAACTTACAGGTTCACCCTATACAAATTGCGCTCAGGATTCGCTAATTTTGCTTAGGTGGCGCAGCAACGAACAAATATCAAAGTATTTGCACATGCGTTTATCTAAAACTGTTTTGAGTTACCTTCAATTGTGAATTTGAACCAACACTCTAGAACGCTTATAGTTGATACTATTAACTTTTATAACTGGGACATTCTTTTTTTGGACACTCTTGAACATTTTAACATTTTATGTTCGGTCTACGCCTTTGCTGGTATGTGCTGGTTCTCACAGAGAAAAAAACTTAGGATTTTTACAAAAAAATATAAGTAGGCTATCGGTCAGTAACACTCATCAAGAAGTTTTCTGTTATTTTAATATTATAATTTTAAAATGAAATTATCTATGTTCCCCCCCCCCCCCAAAAAAAAAAAGCTAACGACATAAAGACAAATATATATAGGGCCAACTTTATACGGGATTTTTCGTGGGTTGAATGTTTTTCACGTGACCTATATTTTTTTTTCTTTTGGAGCGCCTTCCAAAGTTTTTCGTCAACATGTCGGGATGTGCTAAGGACGCCAGCCACACCCGGGCCGAAGAAAGACGGACATGGCCGGGGATCCACGAACTAGGGGCGTTATCGCCCGCGTCGGATCCGACGAGCGTCGTCACGTTATGAGAAAAGTTTCCCATCTGTTTCTTGTGTCTTTAGTTTCCAGCCCGTAGCCGGGCCGTTCGCTTGCTCGTATCTCCTCCGAGGTCTTCAAACCCAACGGTCCTTCCTCTTTTTAACCACTTATTTTATACCCTCCTCCCCCCCTTTTTTTTTTACCCTTCTCATCTCCCGCGCCGTGACAAGCTCCCACAAACGTCTTCTTCGTCGGAGGCATTTTTCCGCTCCAAGGAAAATCGAATCGTGGATTGGAGGAAACGTCTGCTGCTTAATACGGCAGCTCGTCCCTCATTCCGTTTTCCTTCACTTCCTACCTTCCTGCGAACCTCGTTTCTCCTCTTCCTGCTTCCTGGAACTCATTACTGACGTTTCTACTTCATCTTCCACGCGTAAGATCCCGTGCTCTGCTTTGCAAAGGTAGACACTCTTTTCGGTGAAAGGAAAAAAATCTTCAAACACAGTCGTAAACAGTTATTTTGTGGTTATTTCTAAATTAAAAAAAAAATGTGGACGAGTCTTTCAGTACTCGCCACTCTTGTGTTCAACATCTAAATGCAAATTCATGCATTTTCGTGTTGAAAATAAACTTAATATGAAACATGGACACGAAATTTAACGTAAAGTTCTTTAATGCCAGGCGTGATAAATAAGCCATGATAATGTTTACAAATACATTAGTTTACTCGAATCACACGTAGTTTCTGCACCCGCCGCTAGAATTCGCTACCAGAGGAGCTATGTCGACTATCCAATCATTACATTCGTAGAAGAGTTACAAGCCTTGGAAGCTCGTTAAAATAGTTCATTAAACGGCTCCGATAAAAGTGAAAAAATATATCTTGTAAAATTAAATTTTGGCTATGTGAGAACATTTTGTAAAAGGTGTTTTTTTTTATTCTGACCACGAATTCGCACTAGCGAGAAACGAAATTAGAAAATTTTCGGGTAAATGATGATTTTGGATCAATAACTCGTACGGTCGCCTTTTCATTAGGTAGTCGCATGTGCATACATGGTTTCAACTGTATTCCCACACACACACACACACACACACAATTGCCGAATCGATCTGGCCGAATCGTCGTTAATGATGTTTGTACGTTCGATTCCTTCGACGGGAGGCCGCCAGTTTGTCGCGGCTTCGGTGACGCCAAACGTTAGCCGAGGACGAACTTCACCTCTCTCATGCAACGCTCCCTAGCGACGAACAGTCCAATCGAAACGACGATACTTTACGCAGTTATGAACACAGTTCAAAAACAAATTGTAAATGTTACACAACGTTTTTTTATTGTAAATTTTCAAAAATACTTTTGAAGTAAAACGTCTTTACCGAGGGGGCTACAGTTTTCGAGTTTTACGAAAATTCCTATCGCATGAGGGGAATAGTTAGGTAAGTGGAGGGGGAACAAGTAGAGGAGGAGAGTGCGTCAGCGGCGACGCCACTCCAACGCATGCGCTAGCGGTCGAATGGAAAGACTGCAGTGAGGAGGGGATAGGTAGAGACCGGAAAAATTAGCGAACTCATTTCGCGATAGGCTAAAATACAAATATTTATTCCTCAGTGCTGCCTCTGATATTGGCTCACAACTCACCTGGATGAGTCTGGGCCAATGATAAACACCCAACCAAAGCTTTATCGAATCACAGGTTGCTATGCTGGAACGTCTCATAAGACAGCTGCTAATGAGTGGGGGACATTTGACCGAGTATGTACGTAGAACTATGGAGTTCATCTTGCAGGTCATTGAACCAGCGAATTTTTCCGGTCCCTAGGGATAGGTACGTAGCGGAGCATGCTACATTCTAATTATAATTATAACAGCTGGAAGAAGAGACGGCAGGAGAGAGTTATAAATGACACCGCATTGAAGCTACGGTACACTGCTTGAGTTTGTCTTATCTTCTTTTTCTTTCTTTTAAAATAATACTCGCATCCTTACTATGACCATTTATTATCTCTTGAACTTTAATAAAAAAACACTAATAAGTTTCTCTATATATACTTTATGAGCAAGTAGTTACACTTCGGTCGTGCGTTGACTCCACGCAAAAAAATCATTTTTATGTGTAATACATTATCTTGCACCGTGGCATGAACCTGCTTATTCACACCAAGTTACAAACGGCGCTCGTAGAGTCCCTGTACACTCCTAACTATTGTACAAGTGTACAGAACTGTAGTCCCTTTCTGTTAGGGACAGCTAGACAGAACTAGTTGTGTTTGTGTAGGTATTGCGGTAACTATTACATTATAGTATGAATGATTGCTATACATAAACATATGATAAACAAATAAAACATATAAGTTGGATATAAAATTCGGATCTGCATCCATTTAAATAATTTATCTTTTTGTTTGATAAAAAGTTTGACAAAATTTCAATATTACATAGTGACTTTGGCCAGTCAGGCTCCGAACAAGTAGACATTAGATCTTTGCAAGTTAAGTAAGACAAGAGTGCGAGGAGCTCAGGTCCCACAAAGATTAGAAGCAATTACAATCAGTGCGATATACTGCGCTATGAAAATAGTAACAATTCACGTTTGACAATGTTGACTAGTACGAAGTTCAAAAAGGAAGAAAGGTCCCAAACTAACATTACACATTACGAATGCCTGGGGTAACATATGGCGCATACTAAATGCAAACTAGAGACAACAATAGAGCGCCGCGTGGTGCTACGATAAACATGTTAACTCTAAAATATTTAAGAAAAAAATTATATATCAGGGGACAAACTGATGCTTATAGCCAAAGTGGCCGAAAACAGTTCATAGTGAACAGTGTAATATGTCCCTATCCAACGTCGGCCCGTGGGAGCGCTTACCTTACACGTGGCAGTGCGCAAAGCCAAAAGGGCGGAAAACAGCAAAAACGTCACACTGGCAGGAAACCCATTACGAGAGCACTTAAGGTAACTAAAGCAAGAATTAAAGCACATACCACAAACGAAAACGAGAAACTGTCAGACAAGCCCATCAGGCGACGAGCGTGAAAAGCGGCGATGCAAACCGCGTAAGGAAAACATACTACCAGGAAAAAAAAACTAATTAGGGCGAAAAAGTCGGGGTCCTAGACAAACCTAGCAAAACCCTGCATGATGGCGAAATATGAACTTTACGTTACTCACTGGAATCCCACGACTGTACAACAACTTACTTTACACAGGACCATCTCGTGCCCGCACAAAGAGAAATTCATTAAAGCCCTTCATGAAGCGAAGTCTCGCTCGGCGCCGTCCTAGCCTAACAAGCTAACTGATTACGTGCTTAAAGTATGCCAAGCTCAAAACGGCCCGGGGCACAGGTAGCCTCGCAAAGAGCGCGCTGCGGTCGGAGAGCTTCAGCGGGGAAGTTGGAAAGAGCAGGAGGGGGAAACAAACTCAATGAGGAAGGGGGAGAGAGGAGAGAGGGGTGGGAAGGCTGTGACGTAGCGACGTACGAGGTGGCGGGCCGCTTCAATCTCTCGGTATGCGGCATTTAGTGGATGTAATTTCGTGCATGTAACGTAAATAATAAAAAAATTGGTTGTCTGTAAAGTCTGTTTACGGACGATAGTTTAACGTGACGTCATAACAAAACATTGATGAAATGATTGCATACTATTATGAATCATTTTTATTGAATTATCACTATTTTGTATGGATAAAAAGAAGGACTGAAATGAAATCTACAATTTAATTGATAAATTTACTTTTATTTGCACTCATTAATTCAAATATGTTTATTACTTTAACAAACAGATTATTTTAACTATAACTTTTATACATGTTTGCTTTTTAAATTCTTCCAATCTGTGTTATTCTGTTAAGGATAGGACGATGATAGGAAAAGTAGGAAACGAATTGGAGTGTTTCAAGTTTCATGTGCCTCGAAAAAGTCAAATCGATGGTTATTCCAATCGAGTGGAAGAGAGATAGTTGCGGGGCAAGCGTACAATGATCGTAACAAGACAAAGCGTAACGGGACAATGAGCGTAACGGGACAATGAGTCATCCTTTTTCGTGCGTACAGCCAGCGTTCATCGATTTATTATATGTTGTCACGTCAAAAAGGAAATGTGTAAAAACGGTATTTACCATTTGTGGCAGATGGCGAGAAACAAAGTTTACACAGTCAGAGGGAGACCTTAAAGTATAAACTGTTTAAAAAAAAATTTTAAATGATGGGCAGTATTTTATTAAAATTCCTTGTTGAAAATCAGTTCCAAAACCGGCTATAACACATGGGACATGGAAGATGTAACACAATGTAAACTGAAATCACTGCTATAACAGCCTGTACGATGCTTGTTCGTGCCGCAGTCGCTGTGTCGTCCCGGATACCAGTCTATTCTCATCACTGGGTTAGTCTGCGTGCTGCTGTGCTATCCGGAATAGTTCATTTATCTCTGTATTTACTGTGTGTTTGTGCTTCAACTGCCTCGGTATTGTCAGCATTGTACTTTACTATTATGTTGTCTTTTTTATTCCGATCAAATGTCTTACACTCTATGGTCTAACAATTGACTTTTGACGATAGCTGACGTTCGCTTTTTCTCCAAGTGTTAATGAACGTAATTAAGTGGTTAAAAGGATACTTTACAGAAAAATTTGGGCGAATGGAGAGGTTTATGGCGAAGTTTAACGAAATTGGGAAGTATTTAAATACATGTACGTACTTAAATGCATCCAAATACGACCGAATCTCATTTAGTATAAGGGAATCCCTGTTTTAAAAATTTTATTATTTTAATATCAAGCACGGTTATCAAATAGTTGAGCGTAGACTGTTACTATATTGTATCCTCAGCGATTTCAGATATTTAATTATCAGGGAATAATAAAAACTTCAAGAATGATCGGGATGATAATAGAAGAAATTTTTTTAAAAAATAGTGATGAGAGTGATTAAGATGTTCAAAATGGTAAATATTATATATGAACTTAACGAGTAAGGAAATAAGGGTAGTGAGATCGATGGTCATAAGTATCGTGATGATGATGATGATGATAAAAGTGTTGACGATCATCAAGATGATGAGTACGATAATTTTTTTAAGTCTAAGTGAGGAATTGAGTAATATGAGCATTTTTTAACACCATAACGATGATTAGGATGATGAATAAGTAAAAAATTAAGAGTTTTATGAGGATGATAGAGACGTTAAAGTTATAAGGTAGATGAAGATGATGAAGATGTTGAAGATATTGAAGTTGTTGAGGATGATGAGGGTAATGAGCATGATGAGGAATCTATGTACGTGTCAGTTGCCATTCCGGTTTCCCTCGCTCTTTGACGGAACGCATAGAGCAAAGTTGTCCCGAGAGAAACCTCAGCGTTCGCGACTGACGTAGTTCTTTGCTGTAAACAACAGTGGGGTCTGTTGGCACCTTTCTCCTACCGGACCCTCTTTCCCCGCCCCTCTCCCCGCAAGAGATGAAGGTCCCAAGGAGGTTATATATAAAACCACTGAGGGCATGCGGCCATCCACGCACTATTCTCCTCGGTCGGCGCTACTATCCATCCCGAAACAATTCGCCCTAGCTCGTGTCCACAAAAACGAATTAATGAAAACAAAAAATGTTTCTTGAAAAAAAAAAGGTATTAAAAGTTTTATTTATGTTTAAAAATATATTTAGAAGTTTTTATTATAACCTACAATGACTGTCGTTTTCAAGAAAGTTTAATTAATTTCGAGATCAACTCTCTGTATCAATTGTTATGATGGTTGCTTTAATTTAATACAATCACTGTCAAAAAAATATTGAAAATATTTTTCTCTTTATAAGAAATTTTTTATCACAAAAATACAGAATATTAAACTGAATAACAACTTTCATTCTAAATTCAACTCCAAACTCGTTGTTTTCTAGAATGTTTTATTTTTTAATATGCTGTTGCTAAAGTTTCTTGCCAGAAAGCATTCACCGAACATTTTTAGTCGAGACTTTTCATGGCTTAAGTCTTTGAATGTGGCATATAATTTTTTTACAAACAAAATACATAAAAAAATTTATGTTTGAAAGTTTATGTTTCTTTTTATTTATTTTTTTGACGCACAGGTCTTAAAATGGTTAAATACAAGTGAAGTTGGAAAGACTGATAAATAGTAAAGTGGTAAAGTTTGAAACACTGATACATTGGCAAGTGGTTTTGGAGGAACCTTCTCCATTGCGTCATTTGTGTTTCAGAAAGTTGATATTCTGGAGCCATATAAACGTATATGTAATTTTAAATCTCGCAGTACACGTGATTTTACAGAACAATCTTCAATTCAAGTATGGTCTCGTGGTTTAATATTCTACTCGCGGTCGGAAGGTAAAAAATTAGCCTCTGGCCCAGGGTGATTAACTCCGAAACTCCGTTTTTTTAATCCTTTTTTCAGGTGTATTGTGTGTACCTATAACTAGAACTAAAATGAAAAAGTTATATCAAGCAGATAGCCGCTATTTCTAAGCATAATATTTGATAGTTACATATTTTAATCCTTAATTTAATTTTTATTTTTCATTAAGTAAAATGTTAATAATATCGGTCATTGTAGAAAAAATATAGGTATATATTTTATTGTGTCATAAATATTATCTGACCTAAATATTATTATAAGAAATATGTTTGTTCCTACATCCAAGTTAAAATAAATAGATACGTTTTGTTGAATTTCTCCAAAAAAAATCGATTACTTTTTAATGCTGTCATAACGGGCCTGGTGAACAAATAAAAAAAAAATAATAAAACCCAAGGATATATTTGAAATGTGAGTAGGAATGCCGATCTACACGTGAAGATCTCTCAGTCGTAAAAACCGACAACGACAAGGGACTGATGTTCTATTTTCCGTCCGAGACGAGCAGATCTCGGGGTTATTTTTTTCTTCTTTCCTTTCTTGCTTTCTTCTTTTTTTTCTTTCTTTTCCTTGTTCTCCATCGGAGGGAAGCTGTCGCGTCTGGATGATAAATACCTGCGAGCGGGGCCCGAGACAAATGCTGTCCCCGCGTCGAGCGCGCGGCATTCCTATGTCTATTTCAACTCTCCCCCCTCCCTATCCCGGCCACCCGAAGGGCGCTGTTGTGTCTGGGGAGGCTGGGAAGGGGTCACGGGGAGATGTCGCGGCGCGAAGACGAGGGAACTCAGCGACGGTTGACCACAGACACTCGCGCGGAGGCTTCTGGTGTTCTGCATGCTCCACCGAACAGGAACCTAATCCGGATGGTTGGGGAAGGGGTGATCCGGGGTGTCCAGACCCCCTTCCCCCCCCCCTCCTTTCCGGGATAAAAAAAAATTGGTTGTCTGTAAAGTCGGTTTACGGACGATAGTTTAACGTGACAACGTCATAACAAAACATTGATGAAATGATTGCACACTTTTATGAATAAAATTGAATCATTTTTATTGAATAATCACTATTTTGTATGGATACAAAGGAGTGAAATGAAATCAACAATTTAATTGATAAACTTACTTTTATTTGCACTCATTAATTCAAATGTGTTTATTATTTTAACGAAGAGATTATTTTAACTATAACTTTTGTACATGTTTGCTATTTAACTTCTTCCAATCTGTGTTATTCTGTTAAGGATAGGACGATGATAGGAAAAGTAGGAAACGAATGGGAGTGTTTCAAGTTTAATGTGCCTCGAAAAAGTCAAATCGATGGTTTTTCCAATCGAGTGGAAGAGAGATGGATGCGGCGCGAGCGTAACGGGACAATGTGCGTAACGGGACAATGAGCCATCCTTTTTCGTGCGTGAAGTCGTCTCTGCATATGTACATATTTAACGCCGGTTTCGCACTCGCGTTACTTGTAAGCATGCATTTCATACAAACGTTGACATGTTTATTTGATGTATTTAATAACTTCGATGTGCACGTATTTATACACGTTTTTTAATGAAACCGTGAAACAATTGACTTAATTAGAAAGTAATGAAAACCCAAATAAAATGTTCAGTTTTTTTTTGATGTGCAAAAGTTGGAGTTCTAATAGTCTCTACTCTTCCCTGTAATTTTACAGTGACAATCATTTTTCCTTTGAAATTCATTTCATGACGTATGATGAAAACTTATAAAAAATTACTTCATATTTATATCTGACATCCTCTTTTCACCAAATCACGGCTTCTGCCCTGTACCGAAACACGTGCCGTATTTGTGTGAATACGAACCATCATGCGGCGTGTGTTCTGTTAAGATCCGCGGGACTTGTGAGCCGCGTTATACATCAGTGACGTCAAAGGAAAGCAACCACTGAATAATTAACACGCGTGTTAAATAAACTACTGTCAGTGAGGTTTTCTCCAAGGCCCAGGATTCTGATTGGGTAGGACTCGTACTTGGTGGTGGTTCTCCGATCGCTTGGAGCAGGCTCCAAGGGTTCCCTAGCCCAATGCGGAGTCGACGTGGTGAGCGACAACACAGCTCCGGTGCTAGCCTGGATAGCTATAGAGGTTGGATAGGCCTCCACCGGACCACGGGTTCACAGTGTGATAGTGGTATACCGGGGTAAGCGCCAGCAGTGCTGATAAAGTCTCAGGGCTCAGGACACAGCCAACTGTCTGGTTAGCTGAGTGTGGTACAGGTACTGAGGCGGTGACTATGCTGGGTTGGTGGCCCCAGCCGCTGGTCATTGCCGAATTTTTAACACCCTCCCGATCAGACAACAGGGGGTGATCCCTAACAGTTCTGTTTTAAATGAGCTCTGGAATGTAAACAAAACGAACTGGAATGTTACTACCACCCTACCCTAGTAGGGCTCACGTGTGGGAGGGGAATGTCAGAATGCCGGCCGTAGGTCGGAATAATCTGTCAGTGAAATATGAATAATATATTTCACTGATAAATTAAATATAACTTTTTAAAGTTTTAATTTTTTGGGTCATTTAAACCATTGATTAATTCTTTGATAATTATTTAATTCAAAATGTTACTAAAACTAACTTGTGTCGTCAATTTTGTAATACATATGTATTGCCACAGCAAACATCAAACCGTACATAAATATGCTACCGTAACAGTTCCTAAACTTAAATATTATTTACGTTAAACTTCTTTGATAAATCCGTTTGTCTCCTCAACAGTCCCACCCATGATGAAAGCAAAATCGTGCCACTAAAATTTTGCATCATTGAATACTTGTTATAGTTCAATTACATCGCTAACCTCTTATTCGTTTCACACGTGGTATATAACGTAGCATTGGTGCGATAATGGCTAAGGTGAATGTTGCGACTGTGTCATATACCCTGTAGCGATCAAATATAATGTTGAAAATTATACGTTATGTATTGTATATGGTATTTCTCGTAGAGAGGGAAGCACATATGATACTCCACATATAAGTATATTTATTTGTGTCTGTAATTAGTATTATCATGTATGATTGAGAATACCTGTGTTTTTCTTTCATTAAAAACCAGACGAAAAATAATATATACGCAAAAATTTCAATATATGCTTCCATGCAGCTTTTAAGCACGAATACACAAAAGTGATTATGCTTAGAAGAACCATTCATAAAAAAATTACTTGCGAGTTAGGACTGTGAGATTTTCTGGACCTGATTGGTGAAAGATGGTTGAAAAAATTTAAATAAATTCAATTAGATGGAAGAAAAGTTATTAATTTGATAATATATTTTAAAAGTATTAACTTTTACCATCGAATCCGCTACAATGAGACGGTTAATTTTATAATTGATAAATTACATATCTCAGACTGAACATATAAATATTATAAATTATTATGTCTTTAAGAAAAAATTTTGGTTACAACCACCATCATAAACAAAATGTTTTGTGGATTTTGTGGATTTAAAAAATTTGATATTTTTTTGGTCTATAAGTTTCATAACAACACTGGGAGGAGATAGAAACTCAACTTTACATGCACTAAAAATAGTGAGATTTACGTACGTTAGGAACTAACACCAGAAACAAAGATGACGACATCCATTAGATGAAATCAGGATGGCAGTATCCTCTAAACAAGAAAATATATCTTCCTCCAGCAGATGCTGGCGGGACCCGCATAACAAATAGTGCAACGAACAGAATTGGGGTACTAATTGATGATGTTATCGGGTTTTTAAATTAAAATTTTATTAAATATATTTTAATCAATTTAAAAAAATTCCAGATTTATAAGTTAATAATTACGAATTTTCAACAGGGTGGACATTACCTCATAATTAAAATGGCGGTATGTTCTAGAAAACAAAAAGATGGAATCCAAGATGGCCGTCGGGGTCATAGGTCAAGGTCAAGGTAATCCATGATGGTCGTTGGAAATGAAAGTAATCCAAGATGGCCTCCGGAAATTACGTAATCCAAGATGACCACCGGAAATTACGTAATCAAAGATGGACGCCATGGATATCTGGCTCTGGAGTCTGGATCCTGCATCCCAGGACATAAAAAACCTTCCTACTATTTTTTTCCCTTTATATTGCACAGTTTTGTTTAAATTAATATGAAAAGTCTAAATCTGTTGCATCCAATTTATTTTAAAAGTTTAGTTATAACTTTTTTTGAGGAGTAGAAATGATGTGTCCATAATGTTTAACGAACAGTGCGAGATTTTCCACTATCTCCAAGTCACTAAGTTTCTTTATTTTTTTTTTTCGTTATTCGAACCATTCAACCGAGCTCGTAACCTCATCAGATAAAGCTTCCATGCACTGCACACTGTCAAGATCCAATAGAGAAGGTAAGCGAAAGTCAACACCGTTCGGGAGACAATTTAAAATTGTAGATCTCAGCCCCGTTCGATAGTAGCTCCGTTTTGCAGCTGGAAAGTAAGCTTGCCCCCCCCCCCCCCCATCACCCAGTCATGGACGAATCCGCCCTCGTAAATCTTATCGACGCGGCTCTAAAAAAACACGCCACTAGAAATTTTACAGGATGCCTGATTATTTACCCTTTGGCTTCCATGGCATCGCTTGGCAGTAAAGTGAGATAGCCAAGGGAAACTGAGAGGCAGAAACATTCACCAGATGCGTGGCGTTCCACAAAGAACATAATAAACACCTCTTCACTTAGGTAAGTCACAGACTAATGAAACCGACCAATCTTTTCTTTTTCCTCTCCTTTGTTAACCTTTAAGATCGCTATATCGCTCAGTTGAGATAGTTAACAGACGACCATGGACAGAACACGAGTGTCCATTTACAAAATTAACTTGGTCAGTGAGGATTACGAAGCATATAGGAGGCTTGAATATGCCAAGGTCCAGACAAGAAGAACAATAACTTACCCATTTAAAAAACGAAGATTTGTTTTACTTGAGAAGACCGAATTCAAGCAAAATTACAACGAGTCTCAAGTTACATAATTTGTTTTTGCACACGCCACCCAAAGACATACCTGCCTTAAGGACACATTCTAAAAATAAAACCACAACAGATATAAAAATCTCTTAATTTTCTAATTTTTTTCCATACCACAAATACCAATACAGCCACATTTATTACCTCAGAACTCGCACTAGACACAAATTCACATACATTACCCACCTTGTTTCTGATCTCCCCTCACCTACTTACACCTACAAGTAATTATTTATATTTTTTTTTACTATTAAAATTTTAATTTTTTTTTCGGCTCATAATGAATTACTTGCTTGACTCCCTTACTTTCATTTTCTTCTTGAGCACCAGACTCAATCTTTGGTTCCAAGTGATTCACTCAAACAAATATTCCTGGAACAAACAGGGCACCATAATTTCCTTACCACCGTTGCTCACTTATCCTCTTATCGCCAAACATCCTACCTTAACTAAATCCACTCACAAAGGCACCGATTCAATAAAGACTTGGGCTACAACAAGTTTTAAAATACCCCCCCAAGTGTGGCTAATGCAAAACCTGGGAGTGTCAGAGACAAAAGAAAATGTTGTTGCAAGTAAGAGGCCGGACTTTTAGTAAAGGTTGACCACAAAAGCATCGGTCGGACCTACGACACCAGTCACCAGAAAGTCACATAGAAATCCTTTGAAAAATCACCTTCAACATCACTCCACTTTGGAATAACATTCTCGAGGTTCTGTGATACTGTCTTTGTCTGAACATATTCCATTAAGTTTAAAACGTTTTCTCGAAACCATTTAATGCAAATTGTGATATAGTTGCTTACAATGGGTCATTTAGATTCATTACACAATATTATGTTGTTTTGTGTCGTTATGTCTCACAATTTGTAATCACTTTGCAGTCGCAAGACGTTAAGCCCGAAAGAAAAGTATCAACCTACATTTTCAGCTCGCCAAAACAAATATTAAATACATTACACATATATGTTTTTATATACCCACAATTTTCAATTTCATCTTCAAAATTTACAAACACATCGCCCTTAACCTACATGATCTTAAAGAAAATATATTGTGAAGGATATTGAAGACTGTAGAAAAATAATATTTTGAAGTAGAAATGTTTCTTTTACAGATTGATAAATTCATACAGACCGTTAAGGGATTTTAGGCCCTGTAATTTTATTTTTTTCATATTTTTGCTATAATTATAATATTTAACTATTTGTTCAAATTTGTTGCATTTCAAGGCATAAATCATAACTTCCAGACATTCTATACCTTTTCAAAATCACATATTTTCTAACAGGCTCTAGTCTGTAAGCGCCGCGATCAAAAAACGTATGATTTCACGCTGGCGACTACAACTAGCTTAACATAACCGCATCAGTTTGCAAGTGTTTACTTCAAAAAAAAAAAGCTAAAGCTAAGTTCTATTCCATTTTAAACCAAAAAATTAGCATGCAAGTTTAATAATTGTAAGCGGTATGAAAATATTTAAATATGCAAGATGACGATCCCCCTTAGCACTAACTTATAATAAATAATTAGTTTGATCTACCGAACCTTCTTAATACCTTAAACTTGGAACCACAGAAAGTTCAGTGATTTCTCCAACTGGTGGTGCCTTGGCCTGAATTAAGTATTCTTGTATTCCGCTTGAGTAAGTTGTATCGCTAAGTTCCTTAAATTACAAGTGTTTACTTTAAGGGCTGCAACTTACTTTGGAAAACAATTCAAATTATTGAAAGAGTCGATCACACACACCCATATAATATATATAGGTATACATACACACACAAGTAAAGACATATTTGCTTCTATGTAAAGACGTTAACAGTCAATTTTTATTTTTAAATTGCATATTAACCTCAGAGACTTAAGGGCTAAACGTTTGTTTCCCCCCATCTTTTCATTAATAGATTCATTCACCGGAATTAATCACTGATACTGCTTCCTTTTAATTAAAATATCTTTTCCCACCCCCCTTCCAGTTCCGAGCCGCATCCAGAAAGGTGGGTTTCACGCTAAATTGGATTTCGCAGGGGCGCGAGGCAATACCGATTTTTTTCCCCCGCTCAGTGGCGTAGCGGGAGTTGAATGAGGGGGGTGCGAAGAGAAGAAGGGCTGGGATTCGTTAAAGGGAGACGCCTGTCGAATTTTTTTTTTCCAATCAGGTCCCGCGAGCCATGGCCCCAGAAGGATGGGAACAGCTGAAGGCTGGGCGTTAGCTCTTGCGTTTCCGCTTCCGCCAAGACTGACCAGGCGAGGAGAGGAAGAGGTGTTTTGAGAGAGAGAGAGAGATATATATATAGAGAGAGAAAATGTTTTTGCGAAGGGGGTGGGGCGTTTGAGAAAGGTCTGCCTTCTCCTTCCTTAAATGGGAGTCCGGTAATCAGAACTAACTCAATTATAGACAGGGTCCGGTCAAACTTTCCAGGGTCCTCCCTGCTGGGACGAAGGAAACCCTAGGCTTGTGTGCCTGGTCTGAAATATGAGTGACACAGGTGGTTTATGGCAAAATGGGGCATGCGAACACGCCAATTAATCTATTAAAATAAGAATTTTTATGCTTTGAAAAATTTATTTAAAGTTACAATTTTTTTACCTTATACATAATTTTTTTTTACTGATTTAAAATTGATTAATTTATATTTCAAGTTAGCACAGGAATTAAAAGTCCTAAAATAATCTTACAATATTATGTTTTCAAAGCGTTTGGTTACTGGTTATTGTATCACTACACTATTTACCAAAATAGAAAAAAAAACTTTGTCCTCAGAAATTGGATAGGTCTATAAAGCTGCAAATTGTTTCATAAGTTGTTAAATAACTGATATTTGGGCCTGGTAAGTGTGTGTTTAAGATGGATAAAATAAAAAAAAATTAAGTTATTATTTTTATCCATCATTTGAAGAGTTTTGCCAGTGCATTCCACGAAAATCTTCATATTTTTTGGGGGTTCGTGATATCATTTTGATTTTAAATTGATTAAATCAAGAGCGAGCGAGACTTTCAGTACTCACCAGAGATGTGTAACATCTAACGTCGGTAACAAGCCAATCCATACGTTCTCATGTTGCAAATAAAATTATAATATGAAACTCAGACACGAAGTTTAACGTAGAATTCCTACAAATAATGCCGGGTGCGATGAATATACTCGGATTGCGTTTTCAGATACATTTCTCGAAGCTAACCACGCGTGATTTCCGCACCTGCCGCTGGAATTCGCTGCCTGAGCAGCTACGGTGACTATCGAATCTTTCCATTTGCATTACAAAAAATACTTGATAAAATTATAAATCTCGGTTTGTGGAACTGTTTTCGACAAAGAATTTTATTAAAAAACCTTTCCAACTTACAAAAATTCACTAAGCAGTTATTACTATAACGTTTCCATTCGTCTCCACGAACTTTGGTTCGCGCTATCCTCCACAGGTGGCAGCACCGTGTTAACACATTTCCGTTCCACCGCAACTTTACTCCCGCCAAATGCCGTATACCTAGGGGCATGCATATTTCGCAAAAGGATACCGAGAATATCTGAAACTGTAGCATCGTCTGTATTTCGTGATTGGGTGAGTTTCTCTCAGCAACACGTGGATTGATAAAACACCAATCACAGTAACTCAGTGCGGCAGCAAACGCGTCTTGAATGGCTCGGTCAAGTTAGTCAACGACTTCTCTCGCAGACGGCCGCCAATCACGAGGCAGTTACAGCTGGTGTAGGTACCTATAAATTGTTGCAGTCTCATAGGTGTTAAGTTTTTTTTTCGCGAAAAATGCCTGCCCATACCGAGAGCTGAGGTGTTACTATGGGCAGGCATTTTTCGCGAGAAAATCTAAAAGCCTATTAGACTGCAAAGAGATATACCCGCACTAGAGGTTTCTTTTATGTGATTGGCGGCCGTCTGCGAGAGATGTCGTTGATTTGTTTGACCAAGTCACTTAAGGACGCGTTTACTTCCGTGCTAAATTATTGTGATTGGTGTTTTAACACTCGACACATAACTGTAAGAAACTCGTCCCAACACGTTACACATACGATGCTACAGTTGTTTTTAACTCTCATCTAGTCTCGTTATCTTTTCACGAAATATGCATGCCCCTACCCATATGCAATGGATAGGGGCATGAATTTATCGCGAAAAGGTAAAGTTAAAGCACTGTAGCATCGTCTGTGTTTCGTGATTGGTAGAGTTTCTTCCATGCACATGTCTACCATCAGAAAAACCAATCACAGTAGATCAGTGTGGGAGCAAACGTGTCCTGAAGGACGCAACGGCTTATTTCGCATCACAAGGAAGAAACCGCCGGTGTGCATATAATTTTTTGCAGTCTAATGGGCGTTAAAAAATTTTCCGCGAAAAATACATGCCCCTGGCAATGGAGGGCGGAACGTTGCGGAACGTGATCACTAGAGACCTGCAAAATTCGCGGTTTCGATGGCCTTCAGGATAGACTGCACATACCCCTGTACACTCGGGAAAATAACGCAAGTTCATTGGCTGCCGACTTGTAAGTCGTCTCAGCTGGTTAGTTCTGTGATTGGATCCTTATTTGGTTGAGGGTTTATATTTGGTTGAATTTCGTCCAGATGAACAGTAAGCCAATGGCAAAATTATCTAAGAGGTATATGTGTTTGAATTCTAGCCTATCACCAAATGAATCCGCTAATTTTGCAGGTCTCTAGTGAGCACAGTGTGTTGAAGCCCGCCCGGCCGAGCATAACTAACTGTCCGCCTCCAAGGACGAGTGGAGTGGCGCGAGGAATGACTGTCCTGCCTGAGGACGAGAGACCTCTCGACCATGTTTGCGAACCTCGTGCGCAAATCACAGCGGAGCGCTGAAGAGGTTGACTGCGATTAAGGATTCACTATAGGGCGAAGAGTATTTGTGTTCGGGAAGGGACGGGGTGGGGGGGGGGGGGTAATCACAGGAGGGTAAATATTTGTCAACGCTCGGGGCTTTCATTGGCCGGGGGTCGATGCAGTGGCGGTAGAAAGGAGGGGGGCTGAGGGAGCTAGGGCACTTGAGACTTCACAATTAGCACCGTCTGGGGGTGAGTTCCTCCACGTTATCGACCAGTCCACGCAAGGTTGTCAGAAGCGTTCAAAGCAACGACATATACAAACATTTTATCTGCGTACCACAACATTAATGTGCCAATTTATAAATATGTTATTTGTTTTAATGTTTGATTATAAAAGCAAGTACTGAACTGTAATTTAATTTTTTTCATTAAATAACAAAAAAAAACAACTTCTCAAATAAATATACTAAATTATTCACTATAATAATTCGTACATTGCATGAGAAACATTGATTGTGTCCAAATTAAAACATGAGTTCGTATTGGTAAAAACAAAGCATTACCTTTTTTCGCATTCGCAAAGTGCTCTATTAAATTTCGATTAAAAGCCAAATTTTTGCTTAAGAATTCTGAAACATTTTAAACTGCACACCGTTATGGTCCATTCAGGCATAATACAGAAAACAGATTGTTAAAATTAAGAGTAAAGTAAATTCAATTTATTTAATTTCTTTGTTTCTTAAATATATCTTAAACTTTAAGTATTAAACCAGTGTAACTAAACGTAAAGCTTGACTATGATTACAACAGCTTGCAAGCAGATGGCTTTGCCGGTATAATTTAACTAAGTTTATTTTAGTTAAGAAACGTTTTCAATTATTTCAAAGCAGCATAGGTATATATGACAAAGAAATTTGCTACAAAATACAAAATACAAAATGTGAGGTTACGAACCAAATTGTTCAGTGTGAGCCAAGATTCCAGAAAACCACACCGGATTAAATTACAGGCAGGCGTTAAAACGTATATTTACATTTCTGTCCCGTAATTGTGTTATATTTATTATTAATTATGTTTTGTATGTTTGTTTAAGTTTTAAATACGTTTATTATTTATTGACTTCAGTTTTTGTCGTGATAAAGTCTTATAAATCGATGAACGCTGGCTGCACGCACGAAAAATTGTCACGTTCCGCCTGAGCCGAGCGTGCAACAACCGGCCAACCACCGTGCGAGGAAATCTTCTATAATATCGAGCAGGATATGGCGGGCTTTCTAGTTAATTGTTTGTGATTATATTTAAACAAATTATTTAAATTAAATTTGCAAAAAATGTAAATAATATTTGAAAATTACAAAGTATGCAACTTTTCATCAATGTTTTATTATGACGTTATCACATAAAATTATCGTCCGTAAACCGACTTTACAGACAACCCCTCCTTTTTTTTAGTTATTAGGTTGGATGGTGTTGTCGTAGGGATATTTAACGTAATTTTGTTAAAGGTTGCTAAATGATCGAGTGTAATAATAGTTTCAAAGCATTAAATTCGTCATCAAGCAGTTAATTATAATCAAATAGACTCTTACACCAATATACGGCCATTGCCCTTACTGGTGAAACTGTGTGAGCCAGTATTTCCCAGCCATTCGCCTCTTTCGCATTCCTTTTACATCGCGGACCCCTGGCGGCGTCGTCCATGCCCTATCTCCATCTGGGCCGCATCAGGACGGGATAATGGAGCACGTCTGTCGTAGCTGTGGCTGGTGACGCGGCGATCATCGCTCCGCAGCATCCCTCGCTGTACCCCTCCTCCCTTCCCCGTTTGCTCCACCCCCCTCCCGCGGCGACCATCACTCCCACTACACACTGCACAACACAAACTATCAGGCGAATCAAATAGTCGTGCTTTGGCCCAGTGGGGCCCTAATGGAATAAGTAAATTATCCTTCGAAGATTAACAGCGTAGATGCTAGGCTAGAGTCTTTCAATGACAGAAGGTGGCAATTTCTCTAACTGACCGACTGCCTTTTGCTGGCAACAGGTCGACCTGAAGCTATGTCACCATTCTGGAGTCTGGCTCGATGCTCTGCTCGCGACCGCAGCTCACACAGCGTAGTACTGCAGCTAGGACTTTTCAATGACAGATGGTGGCAATTTCTCTAACTGACCGACAGCCTTTTACTGGCGACAGGTCGACCTGAAGCTATGTCACCACTCTGGAGTCTAGTCCGACGCCACAGTTCGCGACCGCCCCACTTACACGATCATATTACACAGCCACAATGAGTGCTAACTGGCAGCACGACGGTAAACGGCATAAGCCGCCCCCAAAATGACCAGACCTGACCAAACCAATGCGGACTAAAAGTCCAAGAGCCCCACCCTTGCATAGTAGAACTTCTACCACGCCCCACTCTTCTTCCAGGACCATCCTTCTATTCCTGTAATCCACCTGCTTGTAATAATGCATGACCTTTGCATCCCGCATGTATGTGCCCAGGGTTTTCCCTCTGTCTATGGAGGTTTTACCTGGGCCCAACTTATCTAGTTTTAGTCTAGAATTAAGAGTGAGGGGAGTTAGTCATGGCGAAAACGTCTGCCATGGCTGGCCAATCCCCTCCTAGCACATGATGCACGTGACCTTTTCTGCATGGTTAAAAACCCGCATGTTTAGAGCGTATAGGGCTTGCCCTGAGACGCACTTAGAGTCTTCCCTACCTAGACCCCTCCATTACACACTTAGTTTTAACTTAGGTTAGGAAAAAAAAAACGTCCCCGCACGGCTACGTCATCGCCTCGCGTCCACTCCCGGGGCCTTATCTTTCCTCGCGGTGACTTATTTGGTCTTAGAGTGTTTGTCCTAAGTCGCTTATTCTAAAATTGAGGACCAACGCTGTTAGGACAAACAACTTTAGGACTAACGACATTTTGACCAACGCTTTTAGGACAAAACGCATTTAGGAAAAGACAAGGACACACGAGTTTAGGAAAAAACTGTTTAAGAACCAACGCTTTCAGGACCAACGACTTTAAGTACAAACGACTTTAGAACAAACGACATTAAGACAAACGACTTTAGGATCAACGCTTCTAGTCCAAACGACTTTAGAACCAAGGACTTCAGGACAAACGACATTAGAACAAAATACTTTAGGACAAACAATTTTAGAACGAACGACTCTTGGACAAACGCTTTTAGGTTAGACGCCTTTAGGACAAACTACTTCAGGACCAACGACGGTATAGGCTCAGTACATTTTACTCAGTTTTAGGACAAATGATTTTAGAGCAGAAGGCATTACGACAAACGACATTAAGACAAACAACTTTAGGACAAGCGGCATTAGGAAAAAAAACGATGGAAATTCACTTTTAGATTAAGACGATAGTAGGACAAATGACTAAGGGAAATAGTCTTTGGGACAAACGACGAAGATGCACTTTTAGGACAAACGATGTTTATTCCTGACATTTTTTCAAGAGGTTTAGCTGAAGCTCGGAATTTTTTTTAATGTTCTGCTAAAATTTTACTTTCAATGTGTTACTAAAGTTTGTCGTGAAAATGGTCACAACGATATTTATGGATGTGCTTGTGAACGTTTGAACGTCTTAACTTGGATCCGCCTGTTGCTAAGCTTAAAAAAAAACTAAAAACTGCAGTGATTTTAAATTTTATGTTACAATTTTTAACCTCATATATAGGCCATGATAAAAGAAATTATCATTTCGTAGTTTTAATTGCATTTGTTTATTTATTATAATTTTCTCTTTCAGTTTTGTACATAGTTTACATGTGAACATCATTGAAGGTGATGTACATATTCTTATAACTCATAAAGCTATAAATCATTTTTAATACCAATATTTGAAACATATCTTATATTTATTATGCACGATCTCATCAGGAAAACATTTCGTCGAAAAAAATAAAGGTACCTTTCATAAGTTTGCTATCTAAAAAAAAGTGCTTGGTTTTACAGACAGTATTTATATAAATACATCTGATAGCACCAGAGTCACTAAATGTTATGTTTACCTTATAAAAATCCGAGTGCAATCGCTGAGACACGATCCATGATGTTTCCTGTGATCTCGATGTTGTGAAGCGACACCTCGTACATTTGCCACGAGTTCAATTGAAGAGTAAGTAAGTAAATAAGGGAAATAAAAATAGGAATGACAAGGGAAAGGAAATGGGGAAGTGAAAATTTAAAGTATGAAGTTATTATGAACGCAGGCGTGCTAATCTGTAGAATAATAAGCATTTTTATATTTGTAAGCATTGTTATAAGAATTTTTTTGTTTTAAAATTTCCAACCTGTGCCAAATTATTTGATACTATAGCTACTTTATTTTTTGTTACGTAATCCTGAATAACACTACTATTGATTAAATTTAAAATTAAAATAAAAATGCTACAGTTATTAGCAAAACAATTATCTTACGACTTATGGGACAAAAATACTAAATGAGGTTGTTTAGTCTATTCATACTGTAAAAGAATAATTTTTTTGCTAGCTTAGCAAGGAATTTACTTTAATGACCCATTTCTACAAATTTCTTGTTTCGTTAGCATTTTACATTCTTTTACAGTATGAATAGTCGAACTTAATAGATTAAAAATTTTGGCCGCATATGTCCAGCAAAGAATTTTATTGCCTGAAAGTAGCATATTTGTTTTTAATATTGCTATATTTATCAATACAAGGGTTCATAAAAAATACGTTACAAAAAGTCAGTCACAGGATCTTAGAATGTAATACAGGCTGTGTTTTAAAAACTTTTGAAAAAAATGCCTTTAACTCATTAAACTACTACTGTTTATTAGTTTTGCTTGAATGATTCAGAAACTTAATAAATTGTTCTATTTACTGCTCTCAGCTTGACGATCTGGTCTCGGACATTCTGGATATAAAGAACGGTTAATATCCAAAGTTGACTCACACGAAAGCAATAAATACCACACATTAAATTTTCTCATTATCCTTTTAAGTCTATAAGTGTGGCATTTTTTTGTCCTCATCGAAGTTAATGGAATGTCTTGAAAGTATTTTGGGCAAACTGTTTTTTTTCCTGCACGAGGTAAAAGAACATTTAAAATCGAGTAAATATTTGATGTTTAATTAATTTACTCACTGTAACTAGAAGCATGCAAGGAGAGGGCCAGAAATAAAAAAAATGAATTTTCTCAAATTTAATATGAAAATTTAAAAAAAAATCAATTGCCAATCAGTGGAAGTTCATGGATAACGGCTAAAATTTCTTCCAACTGATTAGTTTTGGAACCGATTAAACAGTTCGCTTGCTCAAATTTCAATGCTCATCAATGGGTTTTAAAGTTTCATATTTCAAATTTTATGTAAATGAAAGCACGGGAAATTGCAACATAATTAGTCCTTTACTTAAAAAAATGGATAAACTGATTAGTAAACAAGACCAGATCCAAAAAGAAAATACAACACTTTTTTAAAATCGAAATTGTTTATTTTATTTCATCCAGTTCAAAAATTATTATTATCTTTATATATAACCTTAAAATAATTCCATTCTTAACAATGTGAAACTTTTTGACTTTGATGTCGATTTTAAAAAAAAAGTTTAAACATTGATGAAGGTTTTTTATGTGCAACGTTTTTGTCCGAATGAAAATGCTATTATCTGTAAAACTCTGGAGTTCAAAATATTTAAACTCGATTTGCAAAGGTTTCCTAGGTGAGCAGTAAATTATTGAAGAGATTAGGTGATCCCACTTGTTGAAATCTCGAGCACACGTCGAGGAAAAGGGCATGTGGCACAGACACACCCCTTTCAGAGCGAGTTGGAGCAGGATGGACTCGTCCGCAGAATGAACCCACGTTCCTCCCGCTAATGGGAGATACCTTGTGGCAAGCCGCGCTTGCATTGCCGGGAACTATTTTCCTCCTCCCATTTGCGGACAAATACGCCGGACGCCAGAGGGTCGAGATAAAAAAAAAGAAGAGGAGTAGCCAGTGGGGATTACTGGAAATGACGTAATCACAAAGTAGACTTCATCATATTTACCCACGCCTCGGAACCTTTTTTCCCCCCTCCTCCTGTTTTACAGGTTTGCGAAATTTTGTAATGGCTTGACTCGTTATCTGTGAAACATACGAGCTCTACGCGTCCGCCACAAATAGACCTTTTTGTTGTTTGTGCTTCACTAAGTGTCGTCATGACTACGCAAATAAGAAAAACTATGTAATTATGTAACCTTTAAAAATGAAATGTTTTCACGCAAGAAATATTTTTTTTAATAAAATAGTATAAAGGTTTTTGTTAAATATTAAATAAATTAATGTCTTATTTGATTATATTTTTCTTGCCTGTAACATTTCGCTTTATTTAGCTGAATTTAATTTATATCAACTTATTACACTCTTTATATTAGCTTCACCTTGTATGTTTGTTTGTATGTTTGTAACCGACTCCTTTGAACTCGATTTTGACCCACTTTAAACGGACAGATTTAATCTTAACTTCGTTCACTTATCGAGGACAATACACTAATTTAATGAGTTTATCTCATTATCCTGATTAGGATTGACAGGATTAAATAATTTCCTCACCCAGCCTCTGTGTGAGAGCAAGTGAGACAACCGTGCAGTCGGCGCATGCGTACCGTCTACCTACTTTCCAGCTAGAGCATTTGGGGTATTAGTATTATTACAATATATTTTTGATAGTTGGTTTGTTGGCCGAGCGGATTAAGGCGCGGGGTCTACGATGATGTCACCCTACGAATTCACCGGTGGTGGGTACTAATCCTGTGAAAAAAAAATTTATTTTGTTTTCTTTTCAACAAATTGTGGGATTGGTGTCGTAAATCCAACTGTAATTCGTCTGGGACTTCGCCAATCCTTCTATTTAAACTAAAAAGTGAAAAATAAATATAGTTTAAAAAACTAATAAACACGCTTTTAAAGCACATCGAACTAAAAAGTGAAAAATCATTTTTAAAATAAGCTTAAAACAATAATGATTGAAAAATACTAGTATTATTGTGAAAAAAGCGTGGGGCGCTTTGTTCCATATTTATCGTACAACGAGCGCCCGATGGTAGAGCATCCGACATGTCATTGGAAGGCTCTGGGTTCGAATCCCAGTCCAGGCTATCCGAAATTTTCTTATATATTCTATACACTCTCATTGAGAAGGTCCTATCTTCATCCTTTCTCAATCCTTATCCTTCCCAAAATTCCTGTTACGTAAATGTGGAAAGCTTCACGTAATAATTAATCGGTAACTTCCATTCTTTCCTGCTTCACAGCATTAATTTCGGACAGTATCTAAGACTGGTCGATATCACTTGTTCGTCAATAACCTTATACCATTAAGTCCCACTGTATATATTGATAACGTTAAAATCATTAAATGTCTTCTAAAATAGAGATTTACTATCAATACAGCTGTACACATTAATAATTTGGAAAATAATTACAGTTAAGTACTTATAGTTATCACGGAATTAATAGTAGATTAGAACAAATAACAGTTTAAAAAATTTAAAAAACACGCTTTTATAAATAAACCAAACTAAAAAGTAACCAATAAATAATAGTTTTAAAAAACTAAAAAAGCACGCTTTTATAAAAATCCAACTAAAAAATAGAAAATAATTTTTAATAAATTTGAATTAAAAATAATGAAAAATAAAAAACAAGTATGTTATTTAAAAAAACGTGGGGTGCTTTTTAAGATAATATCAAAAAGATAATCCTTCTACTCATATCTGTCAATAAATAATTATAACTATTGACACCATGCACTATATAGATATTGTACAACGGGACTGTAAGTTTGTTTGCAGGAAAACAACTAAAAAATTGCCAGACTAATTACAAAAAAATTTATTTCACTGTTATGAAATTACATAATTCATGCCGAACGAACAACATAAGAACACATAAATTTGTTTGTTACCGAGGTTAGATGTTACTGCAAGTAATGCACGTGTTAAAGACACGCGAAACTACAGTAAACTCGTGGCATAACATCATGTCAGTGTTAATAAGACTGCAGATAGCCGCTCTACCACTCTGGTTCTGGGGTAGAGCGCTTGCCTTGTAACTTGTAGGACCCGGGTTCGCGCCCCGGCTCCTCCAAGGCGGATTGCCCAGACAAAATGGTGGCATTTTCTCTGGTAGGAATACAATCCCTTGTAACAAGTCAAGCTACCAAAGAAACGGTGGGTGGAACAGAAAAAAACCTTCCAGGTGGCTTCCAAATGGGGAGCCCGTTTCTTTTCTTGGGCTCCCCATGCGGTGGCCATTCCGGGGGTTTCTCCGGGGGAACGGAGTTTTGCAAAAATATTTTTTGTAGTTTTGTAGCATTTTAGTTTTTAGTAACTGTAACATTATCATTCCAACATGTTAAAAATAAAGCTCAAACAAACATTCAAAACATTAAAAAAGTTTTTGCTTTTGTACAAAAATATTTTAATTAAGTGTGCATCAGTCAGTGAGTGGTTCTGTGTTCAACCTTTTATCGGTTTATATTAAATTCTAGTCAAAAACCTTTTTTTGTAGTATTTAAGCAGTTTTTAACGAAAAAAATATTTATAGGCACATTAATTTTATTCCTAGAAATATTATTTCTGTAAAAACACATAGTTTTCAATCAGGAATATCGTCTTTACCACACGCTTTTTTATATATATGTGTGGGTGTACCAGTATAAATCCAGATATAAATAATTATATTTATTTCAATATGAGCAAAGCCTTTGATACTTTCCAAAATTAATCTTATGATTAAAAAATTGTAAATTTTAGGCTTCGTCAAGCAATGCGTGGTATATATGTTTTAATTATCTTACAAATAGACGCTTTGCAGTCAAATTTTCAAATGCAATTTCATGGTATTAGGTGTTCCGCAAAGTAGTAGTTTATCTCAACTACTCTTTAATATTTAATAAATGATATTCCAAAAGTAATAAGAATTGATCAAGAAAAGATGCTGATCGAAAAAATATTTAATTGGGAAATATGTTTGTGAATCTATTCAGCAAGATATTTCACCTGTCCGGATCTGATTTTCAAGTTAACAAACGTCTTTGAATTACAATAGGATTTATTGTATAACCTGAAGTCAAAAAACTTATTTAATTAATCAGAATTATCACATAGTAAGTAATGACATTAAACGTGGTGTCATCTTTTAAGACGTTCGAGTTATATTGGATGCCAAGTTTTTTTTTTCACCAACATGTGTCTTATTAAATTTAAAACTTTCTCTGCGTCAAAAGATTTGAATTAGAAAAGAATCGAAAGTATGCAGAAAAAGTTATAAAATTAATATTCAAAAATTTCAGGCATTTAAATAATATTGTATATGCTGCATTCCTATATAACCTATTTGCATTTAATATTTATTAGACGTTCGATCGTGATGCGCTTTTTATTATAAACATTTTATAACCATTTTTGTTGATTAAGACATGACTCGGTTTCGATTAAGAATTCCAACTTGCAATTACAGAATTGGTGACACTTTTAAAACCATTAGTAACTATAAAATGTGTAAAATATTACAACTCCTTTTGAATAATCTTCAAATATGCATTGGTTAAACATTTGTAATCTACATATTTATTTTGTAAACACCATTTTAGTTTCGGTTTAAGATTTTTGTGAAAACCACTGTAACCAATAGGTCAACTGAACTTTATCTATCTGTGTGTTGTGTTGTTTCGTGTTTTGTAGCATTGATGTGTATCAGTGTATATCTTGTCATAATTCGTTTATAGGTGCTGTAAGGCACAAAAACTGAATTTCAATTATATTTGACAGTTTTAATGAAGCAGGATAACATGCTACGCATAGAAGTATTTTTATTTTCTAATGTAAAAAATACTTAAATTTCAGCAAAGCCCATCAACATTTGAAATGTACGAGCCTATGTCTCCCCTAGAGCGCATGTGCTTCTTGCCCTGTGCCAACAAACTACACTACACAAAAATATTTCCCTCGCATTTCATAATCTTAAAAACACATTTTGTAGACTTTAAATAATTTAACATCTGAGTTTTTTTGTGTTCAGTCACATAAAACATTACATAAATAAATTCTTGAATATTTGCGTTGGATTTGAACTCATTAAATAATGATCTACAATTATTAAATTATTCCAGTGTGCAAAAATGTAAATTCTATGAAGCTAGTTACATTACAATTTTAAGATTAAGGCCCTTTTCCTCATTCGGTAGAATGTATAAGAACTTTTGTCAGAATGGACTACTAGGTACCACAATTTTTTTTTAATCGTCCTAATAAGAATACAGTGCTACCTATATAACATTTATGTTAACATTTCTTTCTTCTCGTCCGCGATCTGGAAGTGATTTGTTATTGCAACTATCACAATCTGAAGCCTTATCTGTACGCTTTAAAGTTAAGAGGGTTGACAGCGCTACCTACCGAGTATTCTATAAACTACTTCGAGGACAATGCTACTGTACTCATTCCATGGAGAGTGTAAGAAAATATAGCAGATTTCCGTCTCGTCCTTTGGACTTGTGGCAGATTTCCGTTATGGTACTTTTCCACCTTTTTCGATGAGGTCAGGTGGAATACTGCTATAATGGTAGTCTTACGTCGCCCCTTCACTGGTAGCTGCGGCATTAATCTCGAATGCCAAGCCGTCATCCACTCGTGATTCCTGTTGGCGTGTGAGTTCCATGCTGGTTTTCCCTGTGTCATTTCTCCAGCTTCCTATTGTGCTTCCTTTTCGTTGATTGTGCTTCATATTCTATGATTGTGCTTTCTTTTCTATCTTTGTGCTCATTTTTACTACATGCTTTCTTTTTAGAAAATATCTTCTTTTTCAATAAATAATAGTTTAAAAAACAAAATAAAACATGTTTTATAGAAAATACAACTAAAGAAAAGAAAATAAATTTTAA
Source organism: Bacillus rossius redtenbacheri (assembly GCF_032445375.1). NCBI lineage: Eukaryota > Metazoa > Arthropoda > Insecta > Phasmatodea > Bacillidae > Bacillus > Bacillus rossius. The sequence continues at coordinate 73,414,069 of NC_086333.1, forward strand.
TAAATTTGAATTAAAAATAGTGTAAAATAAAAAAATATGTTATAAAAAAAAGCGTGGGGTGCATGGTGTCAATAGTTAGGTATAATTATTTTATTGACAGATATGAGAAGAAGGATTATCATTTTGATAATATCTTAAAAGTCACACCACGCTTTTTTTAAATAACATACTTTTTTACATTGAAACAAAATAAATACTAAAAGTTTTTAATTGTTTTTAAAATTTCAACTTATTTTTTTACGGTAACAGTTTGTCTCGTCAAAAACTGTTTAAGCCAAATTTTAGATAATTAAATTTAATGGTTAGGTAAACAAAAAATCTTTTAAGAATAGTTTTATACAGTATTTAAACCGTTAAACAAAAATTAGAATGGATTTGATACAGTACCTACCGGATAGGAAATTTTTATTTTTATTTTCTCATTACAAAACCCGAGGTTTCCAAACCCCTTTAAATAAAGGTTTCTTATCATCAAAAATGGTTTTGGACAAAAGTTTTAGATACAAATTACAAGATTTACAAACAATTTGTACGTTTTTGATAGTGTTCTTCCAAGGGAGTTATGAATTTTTTGTTATTCAATCCCTGTTATTTCATCCCTTACAGTCATGGTAGGTCATATAAAAATTATTCCAGTCAAGAGGTTATGAATAATAATTCAAAGTTTTACAATAAATTAGAATAAATTTAATAGTGTACATGGTACGGAAATTGTGAATTTTATTTTTAATTCTACCCTTGTTTTTTCAACCCCCTGCAGATGTCTCATCTTATCAGGAATTGTCTGAACAAATATTTTAGATAAAATTATAACATTTACATAAAATTTGAACGGATTCGACTGTGTCCTTACTAAGGGAGTTATAATTTTAATTTATTTTTAACCCTTCATTTCCCACCCTTTTAGCTATGGTTGTTAGTATGAAAAACTATTTCAGCAGAATTTTTTGGATAATATTTATACGCTTACAAACAATTCGAACGTATTTAATAGTGTGGATTTAAAAGAGTTATGAATTTTTTGTCTACAACCCCTGTTATTTCCATACCTTACAGTAATGGTTGGCCATATGAAAAATAATTTCGGACCAAAGTTATAGATGGTATTTTAAGGTTTTACAATAAAAAGAAAGATAATTTAATAGGGTAAAAGAAACAGATTTTTTTATTTTAATTTCCGCCAGTTTTTTTAAAACCCGTGCAGCAATGTCTTGTCTTATAAAGAATTGTTTGAGCCAAAGTTTTAATTAAAATTATAAGATTTACAAAAAAAAATCTAACGGATTTATACCTACTAAGGCCATTATGATTTTTTTTTATTAATTTTAACTCTCATTTTTTCAACTCCTTGCAGAAATGGTTGGTCAAATCAAATCGAAAAATCTTTCAGACAAAAGTTTGAGATAAAAATTATAAGATTATTACAAAAAAATTGCGAATATGATTTTGTTCTTACGTAGGGATTTATTATTTTTGTCCTTCAACCCTTGTTTTTCAAACAAAATATTTTCTTTATACCCCTAAGAGTTATAATACGTTCAAATGGATGCGATAATTTCCATAATATGGGACTTACAGCGATTTTTCTGTTTTTCAAAAAAACGTTCACCTATTTGACCTCTTTGGTGAATATTGCGCATTAACGAACTCCGGCGAGTTTTTACACTACTAGATTTTATGTATCAGTTTGAAAGTGGTTTGTGAAAAATTACGACAGTTAACGTGTCCGCAAAAAATTATATATATATATATATATATATATATATATATATATATAATATATATATATATACAATACTGTAAATAATTTTCCGAAAGTCGCAACATGATAACTGCTTCAAAAGGTAGTATTACTTGATATAAACTTAAAATTATGCTTTTACTTGTTCCAAAACAGACCATGTCACACTTATCTGTGTTTTGGTAATGTTTATCTTATTATGGACGATATTTGGTTTGTTAATTCTTAATTCGTTGCCACATTTTTCATTTATGACCTTCCATTGCTAAAATATTCTTTTTTTTTACTTAATTTGCACCATTAGAATTTACCTTTAGATTTTATTTCTGATTATTTAAGTGGTCTTACCACTTTATCCTTCATTACGGTTTTAAATATTTTCATATATGCAAATAGTTAAATCATATTCAAAATTTCAAAATTACGAATAGTTTATGTGTTTAAAAAAAATTTTGTTTTCTGATTTTTTTCGTAGGTTTTTGTTGTATTAGCCATTTAGTAAAGTGTATCTAATTGCTAAAGCTATTTCATCGGCCTGTAAATGTTTACGAGCAGACAATCCTAATGAAACGCTGGGTTGCGCCATTCGCCTCGGTTTGGACCTCGGTCAGCCAGTTTAATGCATTTCGCATCAAAACACACGTTTCAAAGCTGGCACGCAATTGGCTATCAGCGCTAAGCCGATTGGGGGCTCAGAAGCATGCCGATCGAAGCTCTTCCGTTACTCTAGTCTTGCATACCACGTTTATGTTCATCGTGAAAGTGTTCAGTGAGTTTTAGCTGGACTCCACTAGGTCCAGGCTAATCCCTTACAAAACGAAAAACTAAAACGAAATAAAAACGATTGCGTGAAAATTGGTACACGTGATGTAAGTGAAACTTCTTTGACAATTAAAAAATCGACTCGTAAGTTTATCGTAAGGGGTAAACCGACAGAGAGAGAGAAAGAAGACAATTTTCTAATAATGATTAATTAACAATAAATATTACTCACTGTTGAAATACTCCCACCATAAAGAAAAACTGTGCGCGTTACTGTTTCTTCAAACAATTCTGCCATTTGGCAACACGCAAAATCTCTGAACGAAATATGAAATTCCTAACAGTCAGCTTTGTGCTGTCCCAACAGTGCTCTCTACAATGCTGGTTGAAAAAGGAGGGATGCAAGCGCGCTGGTAGCAAATATTAACATTCAAGGCATTCACAACTGACTCTAAAGGATACCTATATATATTTTCTGAAACAATCACTTGCGCACACGCCCTGTCTTATTCGTTCTTTCATCTATCTCTTTCGGTTACATATATTTTTTTAGCGTGGGACGAATTATCGCACATAGAGGAGAACGAAAACGAGCTCAGAAACTTATATAGCATAGTGCTCTATTTATATCCTTAGGCCAAATACCTATTCTCGGTTTTTGTTTTTTTTTTTGCGCCAGAAAAATTTCACATTAATGTTTCACGAAATCGTTGCACTAAAATTTGGCCTCGAAATTTTACTATCATCGCGCCCAAAGAAGTTTCACTTCAAAAATATTGCGTCTATTATAGTTCTGTTTTTTTTTTTGTCTAGCCGCGATAATCTTTGTCCAAATCTTAAAAGCAACCTACTTATGCCCTGTTGCACCGTAAATTTTTGAGCGTCGAATAAATATGTTATGGACTTTACGCTGATTATTATTTTAATCAGACATAAGTATTGGAAAAAATTTACAAAATTGCATTTGAATTATAATACACGCTGCTGCCGTTTTTAATGTTACAGTCATTTCTCAACTGAAATACGAATAGGTAAAATGATTGTTTGAAATGACTTTTACTTTATTTCAATACTTTTAATGCTCTCAAATTTACTTTCCATGTTAATAAGAGTATTTTTAATGCAACCTATTGATATTTCTAACAACTTTAAAACACTAGTACATATGTGTTTTCAGTCATTATGCAAACGCCTTTGAGATAGGACAGCGGCCACATAAGCTACTATTCTCTTGGAAACCTCAACGACCATTTGCTCACCGTGTGAACATATCGTTCCAGGCCACCAATAGAAATGAACGTAACATTTCTTCGGCCCTGTTGTCACAGAGTGAGAATGCATGAGCTTCGTTTCACGCGTGTGAATACCTGTATCATGTACTTCCAGTAACTGTTGGCGCGACGTTCAAAGGAATGATCCAAAGATCATGTTCTCGCCAAGATCACTGGATCGCGGATCGAAGAGCAGAACGACACAACTGGACATGATCTAATAAAGTTCGCAGGCTTTCACGGCCATTGTCTGAAGTAGCTTGGCTTCTGGGTTGGCAGCAGTGTCCTTGGCGAATAATTCACTGACGTTTCGGTGCTACTGGTAAATGCTTCCTGATGATGGTGACTGCAATGTCGACCGAAACGTCGGTGAATTATTCGCCAAGGACACAGCTACAACCCAGAAGCCAAGCTACTTCGGACATGATCTATTTCCTGACGTCGAGATCGTCAGAGTTGATGAGAAGTGACGGGATGGAAGCTGGTCAGCAGCGAAGCGCACCTGTGAGGTAAACGAGAGGACTCCGGGAGAAACCAACGAGCTGACGGAAACGTCCGCCACGTTCCGCGATTTGCCGTTGACTCCGCCGGGAGTCGACACACGCAAACATTCGCAAACGTTCAATGATTCACTTCTAACTCGCTTGCAGGTTCACGCACGGGTGTGAATTTTTTTTTTTTTCGTCGCTTTAAGTTTCTCGCACGGATGCAGGCGGAACGGTTGGGAAATGCGCGGGTCGGATTTATTTGATAAGTTTCCCGGAGAATCCGTGAGCTTTGCGGAATACGGAGGCTGCCTCGCGGCTTTTGTGCGTGGGTCTCGCGCCTGCTTCGACGGGGGAGGGACCCAATATTTGATCAACCCCCTTTTACCCTCCCCGACAACTTCTTCCGCCGATATTCAATAAGACATATTATGTACTCTGGCCCCGAACCGCGGGTTTTCACAGAAAAGGGTCGTTCCGCGGGGGAGGAGACTTGGTGGGGTTAGGGTGGGGAGTGGGGGTTTGCGATACCGTAAACCAGCGAGTGTTTCCGGGGTTGGGAAATACGGGGCGAAGGAGCAGGTATTGCTTGCATCCGCGGAATACGTTAAAGACTCTCAGCCAGGTTATCTCCGACGCAATATTGGGGAAAGCACGCGAGGTGCGCGCGCCTGTTCGCATGCAAACAATCCGCGGAGGGTAAAAATAAAAAATATATATATTATAATATTAATAATTCTCCGTGGCCGCATCTTCAGACCGTATTCGGCACACAGCACGCGATAATGATTCGTGTTTTCCCTTGGACTCGCAATAGCAATGTCGCGATCCACGTGCCAGAACTTTAACAGAGAAGTTTGGAATCAGTTCAGCGTGAGAGGATTGTGGCAACTTGATGTTAAAAATGCATTTTTTTTTTATCTTTTCAATTTGAAACATAAAATTCTCATCGCCCTCTTTCTCCTCCTTCAATCTATTCGCTTGACACTCTATTTTATTTCTATATCTTACACTTAAAATGCTTTAAGCCACGTGCCTCGCCTTTAAAGTATATCTTGGTTAACTCTATGTATGTAATATGCTTATTCAAAACAAAATAAATATTAATACGTTCTTGAAATTTAAATCTAAAACTTAATTTTTTTAAAAAACGTCTACTATTTTTTGTGTATAATTACATTTTAAGTTAGTCGCATATAAATATGTTCCGCAAAACAAAAAAAATAATAATTTGTGTTTCGTATATTATTTTCAGCGTAATATTTTCTTACGTGATTCCCTTTTTTTATTGATCTTTCATAAATATTGAAGAAAATAAAATACAAAATTATTTGTAATCTTTTAATATTATTTTTTTAAAATGTTTTATGTCTCTTTGGCTAAGAATCATTATGCAGATTGGCCAACATTCATAAGTCTAGTAATTATGTTGGTGAGGGTTTTTTTTTTGGTGGATTAATGAATGTTTAAATACTTGTCAAAGAGAATATATGTTAAATGATAGAACATAGCCAGCCTCAGGATATGAACCTGAAATGCCGGTCCCAGGGGTGTACACGCCTCCCGCTCACTTGAAGTCGCCGAAGTGAGTTTAAAAAAAAGAAAAAAAGAAGAAGGTACCGTTCGTTGGGTGAGGTAGGGGGGGGGGGGGTCGTGCGAGTTCTTCCTCGGGCGGAAGTTCTTCCGGAACATCCGGCTGCACGGAGGGAGGGGGGGAGGGGGGAGGCTCGTCAAAGATTTACAGGACCACTCCGGGAGATTGCTGGACCGCCGGCGGGCCGAATTATTCAAGTCGACCTGTCATTCCCTTTCCCTGTACAGCGTGCGTCCGAATTCAGCTGACGATCTCCAACTTCAGGTTCATCGCGACAAAGAAAAAAAAAATACGTTTGAAGACATCTGTACGACTAGGGACCGGAAAAATTCGCGAGTTCAATGACCTCCAGGATGAACTAAATAGTTCTACGTACACTCGGTTAATTGTCACCCATTCATTGGCTTCTCTCTTGTGAGACGTCCCAGCGTAGCGGCCTGTGATTCGATAAAGCTTTGGTCGTGTGTTTCTCATTGGCCCAGAGTCATAAAGGTGAGTTGTTAGCCAATATCAGAGGGAGCACTGAGGTATAACTATTTGTATTTTAGCCTATCGCGAAATGAATTCGCGAATTTTTCCAGTCCCTATGCACGACTCACGGTCTAAATTCCTTCTCTAGGCGGGCATACGTCTTTGAAGTTCGGGCTGAACTACAAATTTATATGCTCACTTGGCTGCAGTACCCGGCGTTGCCTCGGGCTAAAAACGTCACGATATAAGGAACATCACTACCGAGTTTCAATTCTGTAGGACACACACCTGATAAAAGGAAAATTTTGATTTTAAAGTCCCATTGATTGCACAATCTCGTTGCATCAAGGCTACGCAATGGCAAAATCCGGACGCCGAATGCCAGCTTCATTTTGAGGCAAGACGTGACGGACGCACCAAACGATAGCGTTTTTTTTACAAATTCAAGTAAACGTCATCTATTGACAAGGTTCTAAACTAAACCTTTAGTTCGTTAGCAGCTGCGAGCTTCACTTAGCGGAGGAGAAGATAGAAAGGTGTCAGACCTTACTATATGGCCGTGTGGTGGACAAAGAGAAATTATTATAAATAATATTATTATAAATTTGAATTTACTCCTTTTTTGGCTCCTTTAGGGAAAGAAATTCATAATTGTATGTAGTCTATTTCACTGTCTGGCCTATAAACTTTCTATATGCAACAAAAATCATGTTTATTTTTTTCCCCTTGGTTACGTGCTGGGACAAATAAACAAACACACTTTCACATTGTTAATATTAGTAGGAATAAAGGAAAAAAAATGTTTTACGTTTGAAGAATGAGAATCAGGATAATGTTTATTAAATATAGTTCTACAAACCCAGAAAATTTTATCACTTCAGCAAAGTTATTCCATTGAAATAATTAGTGGTAGTAACAAACCAAAAAAAAAATATATTTTTTAAAAAGCGGTGCTACCTCTAATTGTTTTTTAGAAATTATTTTGCTACAGCGTCACAATTTGCAATGATTTTAAGCATTTCATTAAATTAAACATATCCATTAGCTAGGTATTCTATTTCAAATAATTATGTCAAAAGTAATAAATTTTATTCAGCTCTGAATTCAAAATATTAGGTAAATCAGATTTGGGAAGAACTTAAAACCATTAGCCGTACAATTTTTTTTAAAAACTATTTTGTCATTACGAGCCTGCAGCTGAAGTTGGTCGGGTGAATTCAGACCCACCCTTTATACCTGCCCTCTAGACGCCTGTATACCTGCCCTCTAGACGCCTGTATACCTGCCCTCTAGACGCGCAAAACCTGATATGGACCTACGCATCGCCTAACCTCTCACCCCTTTGAGCACGCAGTGATGATATGATGTATCCAGAGTTTATGAGTGGGCTTCTGCGAAACCGGTTTTTTTCATTCGAATCTAATTTCTTTTCGAATAACAAACTACGTGCGAAAATTGAAAATATTTTTCCAATCGAATTCAACAAACGAAATTTCACTGTTCTACATCCAACCGGTTTCCAAAAAAAAAAAATCTCACGCAACAAAATACAGTAAAATAGAAAATAGAGAACTCTATATGGAAATATAAAAGATTCATGAAAATGAAAAAAATAAAATGTAATTGCATTTTATTGAACCAGATTTAGACCTAAAAACGGATAGTATTTAATAATTATGAATCATAATCACGGGTTTTGCTACATATAAAATGGTTGTTTGTATAATTTTGCAGGAATATAATCAAAATTTTTCGTTTTAAACTTTTTAGCTTAAATGGTATAACAATTTTCAATTTTTTTTTTGCATTTTTTCCACTTTATGTATCTAATGGTAAAGAATAATTTCAATAGATAAATAATAATATATTTATATTTTATTTGAAATTTCAAATCAAACATTAAATTATTTGCGAATATCGAAATTTTTATAAATATTCTTAAACCTATAGTTATAAGTTAGTATAGAGAATAACTGATCTTGATTTTCATGAAATTAGACTAAAGTTTTTCCCGTCCATTAACTAATAAATATCTTTCGAGGTTAAGCTAAGTTAAAAGGGTAGATTGTACCGACGTTTAACTCTGCATTTCAGAAGGCATCCTCAGATTAACGGGAAGCCTCATCCTATTGTCTCAGGTGACTGTCAATCAATAGAGACCATTTCTGCCATTGTCTTCTCTATCATGTAAAGCATATTTCCATTGGCTTTGATTGTTATTTTTATTTGGGCCCTATTACGGACTTAATTCACGTGGGTTTTAAAATTATTGTGAAAATCAGTTTCAATATTCTCTACTAGCTAATAACCCGCGACTTCACTAGCGTAATTTCAGGGTCTGTTTCGAACCGATAACTCAAAGTTACATGAAATAAGTACTTTTTTAAATTCAAAATGGCTGAATTCAAGCTGGTAGAAGATTCTAGAAACCAAGATGGAGGAAAAAATGGCGGAATCTAAGATAATACCTCCACCAAACGAAAACAAGATTGTGTATATGACTTCATAATCCAATATGTTTAAAAGATTTAAAAACAAAATGGCGACCGTCTTTTCGCTTCTCAACCGTGAACCAGCCGAAGGATCAACCACTATATACTACTGATGATTTTTTGTATGTACTTATTCAAAATTTTAAAAATTAGCAAACGAAAATTTTATTTGAATAATGGCACTCGTACACAAGTTAGCCTTTGTGGGTGTTATATTTCCTGGAAAGTAATGTATATTTTTTGTTAATTAGTGGAAAACAATTGTGGACAAAAAAATACAAAACGTATTTTTTACAACGAATATTTTATTATGTCATACACACACCCATTTTCACAAACATAAAGGAAATCACATCAGAATGTTTTCTTTGAGAAACAAAGTTAAACACTAAATAATGGAAACTTAGCTACAATGATGTATAAAATAATATTCTGTTAGTATCTATTTTCTACGTCAAATATCTCAAACGAAATGATTTCCCAATATTTTTTACGGTTTTTGACACATATTAAGAGTGGGTTTATTTTGTTAGGGATATTTAATTATGGACTTTTTTAAGAGACAAAATTTATACAATCTTACTTTCTTTACGAGGTTGAATCCTCATACTGTTGGACTGTAAAGTGACAAAGATAGCAACCAAAAAATGTAGCTAAGAAATATTTAAATAATATTTCAAGCCCGAAGTTACACAGAAAGCAGAAACACTAACCAAAAAAAATTTAGCTCGTGAATTCGTAGTTACTTCCGGAAAGAGTGCAAAAAAAAAACATTCTTTCTGGGTTGGAAAGGGAAGTCAGGGAGAGAGAGAGAGAACCTTTTTTGGAGATAAAAGCAGAGTTTTCCAAATGTTGAACCATTAATTATTTATCGCGAGAGTTTTCATAGGCTCTGCACTCTAGCCCGGAGCGCATACCGAACAAAGCTGAGTGGTTGGGAGGACGAAACGGTAAGGGAAAATCGTTACTGATAGCACCGCACAGTTCTACCTTTGCGTACGTGTTCGTGATCCACCTGAAATCCAGCTGAAGGCGTTTTTATCACTGGAGGAATATGAGACAACAAAAAAGACCGCTTATTCATCAAAGAGAAAAGTTTCGAACGATTCATTGCTACCCACCATGATAAGTTATTGATTTGTTTGTACCAGCATTGTTTTAGGGTGATCACTTTTGGTTTATTTTCCATGCGGAAATTTATTCTTAGTTTTGTTGAAGATTTTCTCGTCATGTTTCCTTACTGAAAAAAACATTTCATGCATTTTTCTACAGATAAGAGTATCCAACTTACAGTTGAAATAGGCAGTTCCCAAACATTTCTAACAAATTCCTGGAATCACCGACAAGTCTAATCATTTATGAACCTTCAGAGTTGGTCCGCTACGACATTAGAGGTTGGAGCCCAAAGTATTGAATACCCCTTCTCTGTTTTACGTCCACATGAAGATTTAGTGTGCATATCATGCATATCCATGTTAAGAACGACGAATATTACTGCGCGCATTATCTTAACATTCTTATTTACTTGAGCAAATGTTTTGGTGTTTGAATAATATAACTACCTTTACCTTAAAAAATTATATGTTTTTCTGATCTATGTGATTAATCGTCTGTTAAAATTAAGAGTTTTTAATGCAATCTTTGTGTCGTTTCTCCAGCTATTGATATCAATCTGAAATCAGAAGTGGAATAAAGTCAGCGGAATATATTTATTTTGGAAAAACGATTTCACTAGATAGATTCAAGCAGTTGTGGGATTGTTCTTAGAACTTAACTGAACTTGAGATCTTGGTTCCGGCGTTTGAAGTCGCGTGTAATTTAATGGGTACCGAAACGAAAGAAAGGTTCGTGCATGCATTTCATTTAAAGAAAATGTTCCCACGGTTGTGTCAACATTTTAGAAAACTTTTGTGTTTGTTTCGTCTTTTCGTTTTGTCGTGTTTTTGTCTCGTTTCAACTGTGTTTGTTTGGGTTTAATATAGTCGTGCTGTCATCATTTGTAGGGTTTTATTAGTTCACTTCTGTTTTTTGGAAAACTATTGTGTTTGTTTCGTCTTGTTGTTTTGCTGTGTTTTTGTCTCGTTTCAACTGTTGTGCTGAATTTTTTGGGTTCAATATTTTTGTGCTGTCATCACTTGTGGGGTTTTTTCGTTCTTTTAGTCCATTTTTATTTGTTTTTCTTTGTTTTTTGACCATATTCCTGTTATGGAATATTATGTGGTGTTTATATCCTGTTGACAACAGCAATTTTTTGCTTAATTTGTGTTTTGTCTTCTGTGTTTTTTGAAGTTTTCTTCTACAGAAATACATGAGCTTAGCAATGGCGTATGTCCAAAAGCTTACATCAATTCATGCACGCCTATTGCACAAATATTTCAAAGATAATTTTTTCTTAGGCTTTGTCTTAAAACGAACTGCGGCAAGCATGGGAAGGCAGCGAGGGTACCAACTTAGTGCCGGCTGTCTTGCTCAAAGAGAGATCGCGCGGCTAAATTTGAAGTCGGTGCTTAGCGGAGTTTGCTCTTGCTTTCGAGCCGACACAAAGGATCAATTACACTAATTAGCTCTGCCACCCTCTCAGTCGGCGAACCCCACTGGAAGCCGAGGGTGCCCGGTGAAATTAGATGATTGGTCCAACGTGCATCCCGAAATAACTCGCGCAGGTGAATTTACGAAGTCATGTCATATCATTGAAGTTATTGAGCGAGAGTTGATAAATTCCTTATTATTATTTTTTTTTTCAGAGATGGACACTGTGTTTTAAGCTCTTAGGCCTTCTTAGTCCACTTGGACACCAAGCAAAGACAAGTTGAAAAAAAAAAGTATCACAACATGAACAATGAAAAGAGAAAGTAAATAAATCGCATTTTTTTTAAAAGGCATCAGTCATAGGAAGCAAAATTTAGGGAAACAACAAAAAATAGTATGCCTGAAAACATAGCTTTACTAAATCATTTTTTACATTTTCCCCTCCTTCTTCATCATGTATGGCACGATTTGGAAACAGTTCGTCCTTAATATAATGTAAATATAGATTTCTACAGATTTTGTGATTTTGAAAATCATAAAATGATGCCCTCTTAACACAAAAGACATTCCTACCAGGAATCAGATCAAAATAACAACATTTACAATGAAATTATATTACCATTGTCTCAAAATACCAATGTAATGTGCCATTAAATATTAAAAAGTATATACATGGTGTATGACAAGTTTTCTTTAATAAAGTTCACGTTAAGCACCACATAATATAACACTACTCAATATTGTCTTATTTTAGACACTGGCCCATCCAAAAGGTCTTTGTACAGTTTGAGACTTCTCCTCTGGTAAATATTGTATCAAACGTCTAATATCACTCACTTTGTTTGAGTGCAGAAGAATTTTCAAAACTCATCCTGTATTTTGAATGCATGTAACTACCCACACGATGCTCTGACCGATGCACTTCCTTCACCAATCATTAGGTCTACGTTTTGTGATCGGGATGAAACATATAACTGAAAATCTTCAATATACTGACTAATGCCCTTTCAGAACAAAGCGTTTCGAATGCTTTTTTTTTTTAACGTGGGAACCATTTGGTTCTTTCTCCTGCTCAGAAACACGTCAAAATTTATTTTATACAAACCCATGCTTACTCAAATTCCAATTTACTACACCATACAATTTTTTTTTATAAAAATTTGTCTAATAATTGATAAAAAAAATACGAACTCAAGGGATTTACAGTGATAATTTATCCACAACAAACTATATCTCGGTATTAAAAGATATTATTGTAACAATCCGTACTTTACTTTAAAAAAGTTTTACGGTATTATTTTTCTATTTTTTTATCGTAAAACTTTGATAAAACAAGCAATGCTATTTGAGTTTTTATCAACTTTCAATATTCTAACACGAATTCATATATTACTTATCTTGCATCCAGAACTAAATGCCCGCTCACAAGATATCAGAAACGTCTGCTGTGTTTCCTTGTTTATCCAACATTTTTCATTGTAGATATGGCAGAAAATACCACTTTACGTAGCATTGTATAAAGCCTTTTGGTAAACTTAGCAAAAAACTTTTTTTATTTATGTTAGAATATGTAAGCATTACAATTAATTAATTCATAAAATTAAAAAAATAGGTTTTTAATAATGCAATAAATATTTAGAGATGAGTTCCCTGAAATCATTTTAATTAAGCTTTTCTTCAACCAATCTTAAAACTGATCCTAAAATTTTTATTTCGTAAGACATACATTATATCAAAGTGGTTTCACAACGTTTCAAATTTAACAATGTATTTCTGAAACATTACTGATAAAATGATATTTAGTTACTGCGGGAAATTAATTACTATGCACGGGATGTGCGTGAAATTTATAATTTAAACCAAATTTATGACCTTCAACTGACGGCGCGCCGATGTTGGCAATCCCTGAACCCGCCGATGACCCACGTCAACTAAGCCACCGATTTATTATCTCCCCCTCTCCGCTTTTACCTCTTTAGACCGTCGGCAGTCCTTTACAAACCGCTCCCCCTGTCCCCCCCCCCATCCGCCCGGACCGATTTTTAACTGCGATCGCATCGGATGCGATGGCCCCGTTATCCGTTATTCGTTATTTGTCGCCCAGCTGAATAAAACATGAACGGACGCGTGCTTCGATGGAGATCGCGTCATTGTGACGTTTTGTGAGTTTCTGGTACCGAAAATAAAAAAAAACCTTCCCACGCTGTCCCTCCCCCCCTCCCTCCCCCCCCCCCCCCGACAATAACTTACAGAAGCACACGCACAATTTTCCTCCCGTCGCGGATACAATACCCCGACTGTTGGGCCCCTTCCCACCAATACACCCCCCCCCCCCCCTCTTCAAAAGGTTTTAACCTTTGCCGCAGTGTGGGCGGTCGAGTTCAATGGGTCGTGATCCGTAATTGGTGAATCGTGGATAACTGATTTGTGCGCCTCGCATTCACCGTTCCTACCCTCCCTCCACCTCCCCCTTTTTTTCCCCACAAACCTCGTGGAAACTACGTTGATGCCAACGCCCGGAAACAGAGTTTAAAAACACGCGCTAGGGGTTGGCGGTTGGGGGTTGGGGGTTGGGGGTAGGTTACTTCCTGACACGATGTAATTTTGATTGTTAACCTGAACCGACACTCTATGAGCGCTCTGATACACGTGATAGAGTTTTTTTAAAAAATAAAGAACCATACGTCAGTAACAATTTCATCTGCAAACCATTCGTAATTATTTTGCCGTCAATCAAACTCGAGTAACTTCAGTGGTCAGTTGATTTATCACCTAAAATAATACGCAGGTTAGGTGTTATTAAATTTAGAAAATAATATACTTTATACCTAAAATATATATAAAAATAACATTTTTTATTAACTGAATTACATTCTGAGCTAGCGAGGCAATCTGTAGCAACGACATATAAATTGTTTATTCAATAAACAGATGACTCAACGTACAACACATTAAAATCAAAAACTGAATAATTTGTACAGCGTCTGTAGTGTGTAAAAAGATTTTTGTTTGTCATCGGTATTATATTGGTCTGTTTCATTAAAAAGTCTCCGAAAAAAATCAAAATTATAGTAGCCTACTTCACATGCGAAAAATATGGCACTCAATTAATCCAGCATTTAAATATTTTGGAAAATTATTATGACATTTTAATTATTACTTGACTTTTTTAAGAGAAGCATAAGAAGCATTGGATAAACTCATTAAGATAAATGTATCTAGAACATTATACCACCAGGTATACCAGTTTTTAATGCTGCGTGCAATATCACTGTAATCTTTATTAATTAGTTAAAAAATATATATAATGTTTCTTTTTATTAAATCGTATTGATATGTGTTTACTGTGTCACAAATATTATTTATAAAGTTCCCTAGTTAAAAAAAGACGCAAATTCTAAATGTCTCCATGTAAGACCATCTTCCGAACAATAGGAGATACCGTGCTTTCTACGCTCATCGGAGCCTACCTCGTCAGCAAATTTGTCACCGTCACTGAAAATGTGCAAAATTAAATTTTAAAATGTCACAAATTAGTTGTTGAAACGCGATGGTGTGCTCGTTCGCAATAAATAATTACTAGCCTTAAAATTACTTATAAAAAACGCCCACCTCACAAGGAAAAATAAATAAATAAAAAAGTTACTTAGACTGAGATAACAAATTTGGGAGGGTGATCTGTAGTGAATGGGGGTGTCAAGTTAGTTGCTGTTAGTCGCTTAGTAGATTGTCACGTAACGGCCTATGTCTCGGTCGTTTTTATTCTAACCTGGGTCAGGATAAACAAGCGTAATAAAATGGGCCATTCACAAGATAATGACTACTTCAAACAGTAAACAAAAAAAGCTACCCGAAGCGGTATCCCCGGAAAGAGTTCTCTTAGCTTTAATAAAACTTCTCACACAACCGCCCCCCCCCCCCCCCCCCTCCTCATCACAGCCAGCACCAACAAATACGTAGGTATTCCGGGGTGGCACTGGAGATCGTTTATATGTGGATCTTCTCACCTTACGAGGAATTCCTTCGCCTTCGTAAGAAGAGTATCCTCGCTTATCCGTGACACGGAAGAAATAAAACGGGCAAGAGAGAGATAGAGAGAGAGAAAGAGAGAGAGAGAGAACGGGTAAAGGCCGGGAATGCAGAAAACTCGCGTGATATTGCCTTCGCTCGTACGGGAAGACGTGGAACAGTTAAAAAGAAAGGAAAAAAAAAGGCGACAGCAATCTTTTCTCCTTTGTTTTCCTCGTACCGTTACTGCATCCGTGCACAGAAAAAAAACCTGCGTGAGACATGTGAGTTGGTGCCGGTTTCTGAGCTCACCGGACCGATTAAATCGTTTGCGACGAGATTTCACTTGACGTCCTTTGTGGTTTGCAAATATATAAAATATATATATATTATGTTATGTTAGAAAAATAGAAAATTGGATAAAAATTAAATACTTTCAATTAGAAACTGATAAAACGCTCTCATTGTTTACAAATGTGAGTTTAAAACATTGACCTTGAAATTATTACTGCTGGAAAAATAACATCCTTTATACAGTTCAACGAAAGGGGCTTTTTCAGTGATAATTCTTTAGAAGTCTTAGCATTTTATATCCAGAAAATCGGAAATAAATAAATTTTATGAAAAAATAGTATCACGTTAATGATTTTAATTAAGTAGAGGAGATATTGTTAATGAAGTTTCATAGGTGACAAAACGTAGCATTATATCGAACTGATATAATTAAAAAAAATGTTTCTAAGTTTTCTACAAAATAATTTTCTTTCAATAAATTTTGAAGGGGTACTTAAAAACTGAACTCTTATGAGGTGTCTATCACAAAGTAAGTTACAGAACAAACAGTTTGTTATTTTGATGAATTTCTCGTCTGAAGCGATATATCATAATAGTTTTTCTCTCCGTCTTGAATTAATTCGTTGTCAAAAGAAGAATTTATTCAAAATATTTCTAAACAGTATGAAATAAACGCTATTGCCTACGCGTTTGTCTATTTGTTCTCATACTTCTTCTAAACAAAAGAATGGTTTATAATGGGATTTGTGCCATCATTTAGAGAATTTCTTCCGGAAGGTTCATGTGTATAAAACATTCGTATTAAATTTAAAGATAATAGAGAGATATCAAAGTTATTTAATCATTTGTGACGCATTTAGGGCGCTTGTATGGCTTACGGTGACTTATACATGACTGATAACATCATATTAATGTACTACAGAATTGTAGGACTTGAACATGTCTACAAAAAATAGCGCTCGAAACATATGTATATCTTCGGAGAATATGCCCATGGTAATAATTTTAATCTTTCAAAATTAATTAAAAATGAGTTATTTAAGAAGCTATTTTAACCGACATTATATTAATCTTTAGCCAATAATATTAGCTATGGACAATTTTGAAAACACAGGAATCTCACGAAAAATTTAATCTTGTTAAGTACTAACTTATTAAATCGAAATGACATCACAATATTAGATCGCATCCTTGCGATGACGGGGCAGGCACTAGTAGATTAATAATTGAGAAATTTCGTCTGCCTGTATGTCCATAAGTCTGCAGTTCGCGTAGCGCTAAGATTATAAGGCCTAGAGTCGTGTTATTTGGTACACAGATCTTCCAGGAGATGTTCGTGTGCCCCTCAAAAAACGAATTTTTCACAATTCGATCTCCAGTCTTTTTATATTACACTTTCTAGTCATTTTCGAGGTTTTCCTGGCAACAACATTTTCATTGTTGATATCTTCAAATTTTGGCAACGACTAAGACATTGTTAATGCTTTCTTCACTTTCGGATCTTCATCCGGTCTTTCTGAAACCGTGCTTGCCATAATACTGGCATAGTATTGTTTGAAAAATTTCGAATTTTAAGGCATTTTAATACAGTTCAATGCAAGATAACACTGTTTCCATTGTTATACAACAGGCCCTGACATCCGCTGTTATGTTTTATTTTTTGCATTTTTTTTTAATTTTTAATAAATTGGAAGAGATAAGAATGAACTACGTTTCGATATTTTTTTATTTGAAATGAAATTAGTAATTAGATATATAACAATTATATTTATACTAAGTATAAAATGTTTTCGTTTCTCAGTTTTCGTTCAATAATGGCAGAGTACGTGTTACTGGTAGACAAATAAAAGTAGCCATCAAATGGCAGACTTCTAACAACGAGGAAAAAAAAAAAAATTTGTGCCCACAATGTGTAGCAAATAATCAAGTTCATCTTTACAGCAAACACGCGTGAGCGAGGTTTGCGAGATCCGCAACTTCAGAAAGCTGAATATTGCTCAGCCAACCTTCAAAAACCTGGGCTTTCGCGACAGTTGTTCAAGGCAGCAAAGATCAGATTTGCAAGTCGCATACTTGTTTGCGTCCTCTCGTGTTCGCGAAGTCGGCAGAAAGGTTTCCCGAATAATTTTTTTTTTTTTTTGTTCTTGGAGGACGAGAAAAACGGAACGGACGGTGACTATGATGGATGATCCTCTCCTCCTTAAACACTCCGCTGTACGGAGCCATCTACAAGAAGAGGGACGGGAAGATAAAAAAAAAAAAAGAAAACAGGCTCCATCACTCATGACGTCCATCGCAGGGTCGTTGGGAATCAGGGATTCTTCGCCAACGTCTCCGTGTTTGCACGGCGGTAATGGCCTGTACGTGTCTCCTGCCCAAACTCCCCCCAACATCACCCCCCCTCCCCCAAACCACAACAATTTGACGACGTCGTTCACCAATGATGGTCCTTGCTCCTCTAATGGCCATTTGCACCGTCCTGCTCTGCGATCTGCGATCCAGTGATCTAAGACCAAGAACGATCATCTTTAGATCATTCCTCCAAAAAAGTGGCGCAAACACGTGCGATCTTCGTACGCGTGAACTATAGCTGCGACAAAATAGGCAGCAGCAGCAGCGTCAAAGTAACGTCTGTTGGTGGGCTGGAGCTATGCGAAGTCGCTACAATCGATTGTGCCTCGGCGAGAAAATGGTTCATACAATTGCCACGAGATAGCAGCACGTGGAGTCCCCGCCTGGCATCTAGAATTTTATTAACGAATGAAAACACGTACCGGTAGTTGAATGTTAATACAAAACTAATTAGTCTGAACAATTAATATGTTTTGACTTAGAGAAACCTATTTTTAATATGGAAAGTAATCATGATGAAATAAAATATGGAAAGTTCAAACTGAAATAACAAGCATTGCCAATATTTTGGATACTGGTATTTCGTATGATATTAGGTAGTAACACAAAAGCAAGTAAAATTCAGTTGTTTGAAGTTTCGGTATAACACGTAAGAATTAAATTGTGAAATAAGAAATCTGATAAATTTTAAAATCAGATTATTTTATATTACAAGGTTTTCTATAAGTTTCAATAATCTTCAAACTACGAAGACATCGCTGCAACATTTCATTCTTTGATGTTGTACCACGTATACAGCTTCACAAGGACAAAGCTTGTTAACACATGTTTCACATAAAACCCCACTTTAGAAACATAAATAACTATTCTACTTACACAAGCAAGTTAGTACCCAACAAATTAAAAAGCAAGAAAAAATTATTTAAATTTTGTTAATTATTTTTCCTTGGTAAATTTTTATGTTGTATAGCTGCAATGTAGATATAAAATTTTTTCTTTCAGTTTAATTGAATAATAAAAATTTATTATATATTTATTGATTATAAAAATGTTTTACCCGCAAAATTGAACATTCACATTTTCTTCTACAATTCACTTGCGAAAAAAATGCAAGTAAAGTGTCTTTGGTTAGGAATAATTCAGCCCAACTCTTGCACCGGACAATAGCGCCTCTGGTCACTACCAACCGCATCCGATATTCATGAGGTTTTTCCCTCTTCTACTCTCCTTCTCAACTTGAAGATAGTCAGCTTGCCCTAGGGAAAGCAGAGGAAAAGAGAACGAAGAAGGGAATATGGAGAGAAAAGGGACACCTACTCCAAAGCTACACCTATCCGTGTTTCCATGAGATTTATGCTCTTTTAAGCCGATTTTCCCTCGGTTCCACATCGTGCGATGCAAGGATAACAAAAGAAAATCATAACCACTCAGTCCGTCTCAGGTCTAAGAATCAATGTCATTTTCAGTCCGGATAGCTGGTGGTCATGTATATGATTACAACCTCATATTACTTTTTACACTACTTGGGGTTTGGTTCATTTTATGAAATAATAGCGTTTTTTTTTCCTTTGAAACTAAAGGACATTTTGAGATAGTAGTTGCTGGTAACTCTTTATTTTCGCAGTTATGAACGCCAGTCTTTATAAAAATCCTGCAAATATTTAGAAATCTTTCACGCAAAACCTTCACATTGAACAATTTTTCAAGTATGAAAATGTATGGTTTGTGCCTCATTTCATTTAACATTGTGATGATTTCGTTATTTGAAGTTCAATGGATTTATAAATAATAACAGTTTGAACTCCACATCAAATTGAAATTACAAATATGTGTGTGAAAATACAGTCGTCAGCAAAAATTGAAATGTCTTTTTTTGGTAAGAGTGAGATATTTATTATGATTGGAGGTCTGAAACTTATAAAAATTTACTCGTTTCGTTTAAAAAAACGGATTTTTTAAAGTTAGGAGTGCAATACTGCTTGGGTTACTACTGTAATTTTTTTGTTCTACTTCGACCATTTTTTCGAGCGGTCAAGATGTTCTTGGTCGGTGAAACCCATTAGTGTGCCAGCGCCATGTTGGAAAATTCCCGACGGCAACACGAGCCAACTTCTGTGCCCCCCCCCCCCTCTCTCTCTTCTTCCGTAGAAAATTCCTACAAAAACCTTCACTTCCATGTCCTCCCCCACCACCATCCCTTGTTTTCCCGAACTCTTCACGGCTCAAACTATCCCGTCAACAATTTTCAATAAACGTTCTCCTGGCTGCCCCCGAGAAACTGTTCCAGCCGCCTACTTGGAAACTAGATTATCGAACTCTTTGTCGGGCGCGGCATACAGCCATCCTCCACCCTTACCCCTATTTAACCCTTCTGCTTTTGTAAAAAAAAAAAAATAAACTTCTACATGCGAGGGCGCCAGAGTTCTTGGACGTCAGTCGGGGAGACTCATACCTCCCACCCTACGTTCTAACTCCTTCTCATGCCCATTCTCAAGAGCCTCTCCAGCGCTACTGTTAGAAAACTTTTAAAGTCCCGGGCCTTGAAGAGAAAAGAGGGGAGGGTGGGGGGCGGTCCATTGAGAAAACTGTGCCGGAGAAGGAGATAGGTAGTTGCGAAGTGATGATGTATAATAAGATTTTAAGTTAAAAAGTTAATCTACTAGAACACTTTCAACCCTTCCCAAAACCCCCTTTTCATTTTAAGTTTTCCCCGCCCCTGCAGAGATGCCTGCGCCTGGACCCGAACTATATTTCTCGGGGAAAGAAGGGAGCCGGGGAGGGAAGTTTCCGTCCTCCAGGGCCCTTTGTTCCGAGGGGAAACTCGGGCTGACGAAGGGGGAAAATAGGCTTGCAAAGGTTGGCGAGACGTTGTGGGAGGTGGAGAATGGGGCTCTCCCGAGTCCGAAGAGGTGTTGGTAGGGCCTTCTTTGTGACGTCGGTAAAGGACCACGAGGCTCAGAGAGGGGACGTAGGGGTGAGAGTTGCGTTCACTTTCGTGACGCCGATAAATTAAAATAAAAAATTAATTATGTATTTCAAAAAATGCTTTTTTTCCCCCTTGAAAACGCAATACAATGACCTTGAAGAGCGCCTCTGGTACCTACCTCTTCGGGTCACCGGAAACCAGCGAACTTCCGCGCAGGACGTATGCGGAAGAATTTCACCCGCCAAAATTTCGAGATCACCAAAGAGAAAGTATTTCCGCGAACCAAAATTGATCACACTTCCTCACAACTAATATTAGTATCAGGTTTATCAACAAAAGCATTATACGGATAACACAAAGTTTTTTTTTTTGTTTAGTGACTTTCACCAGCGTTTTTTTTTGTTTTAATCTCAGATAGACGTGCTACGAAAAAAAAAAAAATAACTTTTCTCCCTCATTAAAATTTTTTTATTGAATTAATTTTATAAGGCATATATAATTTTTTTTTAAATTTTGTGTGAAAATTAATCCTTGAGGTGGTTACCATACCAGTTTGATCACTGCCAGAAATGACAGTTATAACACCAAATTTGTAATTTATTTTCTTAAATGTATATATTATTCTTGCCAAGGAAAACTACTTTTTTTAATATATTCACCGTATTGATCAAAAAAGTATTTAATTAAGTGGATACAAATAGAAAAGCTGTGATACTATATTAATAATAAATTTTATTACTTTGTGTTTTGGTAAAAGTTAAAAATATGTAATTGAGGTCTGTGCTGCTGGAGAAAATAGGTCGCTGTTAGTTTAGGCGTATCCTTGGACCTAAATAAAATTTAATACCACTTGGGCGATTGAATATAGTTGGGAGTCCACAATTGAATTTAAATCACTTTTATTTCGTATTTGTGGGTACTAACTTTGGTGAAAATATTATGGTTATTTACCCGAAGGAAATTTAAACGAGGGAAGAAAAAATCAACAAACTCTCTACGACCACAATCACGAAGGCTCTACAGTTATAACTATATACTCAAATACTTAATACAAGTCTTTGAACACACGCCATTGTAGTTTTTCACTGTTATATTTGGAAAAAATAGAGTATGAGGAAATAAGAAACACTGGAAAACACAGCAAACATACGAACACAACAATGAAACTAAAATGGTCGACGACAGCACAGACAAAC
The DNA here is from genome assembly GCF_032445375.1 of Bacillus rossius redtenbacheri. Classification (NCBI taxonomy): domain Eukaryota; kingdom Metazoa; phylum Arthropoda; class Insecta; order Phasmatodea; family Bacillidae; genus Bacillus; species Bacillus rossius. The sequence goes on from NC_086333.1 coordinate 73,436,190, forward strand.
ACAAGAATACTTTAAATGTCAGACAGAACGAGAATTCCGTGGAAGGAATTTAGTCACGAAAAAAATAACAGAACAGACGAACACAGTGGGCGATCAACGAATAGACACTTTCAACATGTACAGTAAATGCGGACAGTAAAACCTGGAAAACTCAGCAAACATACAAATACAACCATGAAAATAAACAGGTATCATAGATAACACAAATACGGCAGTACCAAAGAACACAGTAGGTTTCCAGTGACAAAACAGTTGAGACGTTTTGGAAACTAGCATCTGTTCCCGTCATTATGCACAAACAGATAAAGCTGGTATACTCTCGATACTCAGCATAACCGTACTCACCAACTGAATAAATATATTATAATAAACGCCTAACATTTTTTCTGCTGTAAAAGCCCCTATTAAAAAGGTTTGAAGTGACAACGTCTAATAAATCGATGAACGCCGGCTGCACGCACGAAAAAAAATGTCTCATTGTCCCGCTACACACATTGTCCCGTTACGCTCATTGTACGCTTGCGCCGCATCTGTCTCTCTTCCACTAGATTGGAACAACCATCGATTTGACTTTTTCGAGGCACATTAAATTTGAAACACTCCCATTCGTTTCCTACTTTTCCTATCATCGTCCTATCATTAACAGAATAACACAGATTGGAAGAAGTTAAATAGCAAACATGTATTAGAGTTATTGTTAAAATAATCTCTTCGTTAAAGTAATAAACATATTTGAAATGCAAATAAAAGTAAATTTATCAATTAAATTGTAGATTTCATTTCACTCCTTCTTTGTATCCATACAAAATAGTGATAATTCAATAAAACTGATTCAATTTTATTTATAAAAGTATGCAATCATTTCATCAATGTTTTTTTGACGTCACGTTAAACTATCGTCCGTAAACCGACTTTACAGACAACCCAATTTTTTCTATTTTTTAAATTAAAGATAAATTTTTAAATAAGGAATATTTTATGGTATGGTCCATATTGTTTTGGAATAACCGGTCGCGTGTAGCCTTAGACTTCCAAAACTTTATTTTAAGTATATCATTTATTAAATCAGTAAATATTTAGGGTTTTTTAAAATCACAATATCTTGCGTTCTTATAAGCTTTTAGGAAAACCTGCGTTATTTTTACTTATTAATCAATGATAAACTAAAAATTAAGGAAACAACTAAACCCTTCACCACCCCCCATCCCGAGGGGTCCGATGGTGTCCGAAGACCTTGGAAACACGTCAAACTCACCGCACTTCACTTTTCCTGACTTTCTAAGAAAGTGGAGGGGGAAAATGAACCCCCACGACCGAAAAGGGGGGCAGGGTAGTTGCAGTGGAACCCCGAGCACATTTCACATCATGCTCCGCCTTCCTCCTGGATCGAAAACACTCCCAATAGAAGGAGAATCGATTTTGGAAATGTCATAAATTTTGGGGGTTGACCTCTTAAGGAAAAAGCACACTTGATCCCAGGCCAATTTCCAATCATGTCCCTGCCACATGGATAGACAAAAACCATAGCTCGAAATTTGTGGTTTTTCGCGTCTATGACCCTTCCCCTCTTTATTAAGGTTCTAGTAATTAAATTATTATATTGTCTTCCGGATTACATATACTTTCAAAGTTTCAAAACGATACGACAGATAGATGTATGTTAAAATCGAATTCTAAGATTATATCACGTTGTCAGTTAATTACAAGTGAAGCTAATAAAAGCACGTTAAAACATCTTTTGAAAACAATTAAATATGGCTGTTTTATGAATTTACTAAAAATCATTTTCAAAATCACGAAATATTAGAAGAAAATTAATTTTGGAAACAAACTTATTAACCCAGCCTTCTATTTCCTACAGCAAGCAAGAGCCTGAAACAGTATGCAAACTTCTTATCGGCAGTGTATGTGGTTGGCGTTCACATATTGTACAGGGTAAAGTAAATCCCAGCTTGCCCGGAGAATTTTATGAGTGTGTTCCGTTTTGCCCGCCTTCCAACTTAGCTTATGACAGAGGAAGACACCTGAGTGAGAACATATTACATTTGTAAGTCTTGGTTCCTAGACGCAGATGTAGGAAGTTCCGTACGACGCAGTGGATGTTTAGTGTACGGGGTAGGGCTAGTAGGCGATGCTTCCTAAATAGTTTGCAACGAAATATATTGAAATGCAGGAAAAACCTTCCCATAATTTCAAAGAATTGAATTTTTTTGGTAGTATTGAATTTTCATCACTACTCCTTTTTTTTTAAAAAAAAATATCTCATGAAGTCAGTTTTACTTTCTAATGACCATTATAAATTTTCACGTAAAAAAGGTATTTAAATAAACTTTCAAATGTATTGCATTTTTTTTGTTCAACAAAATATTTGGGTTTCTATAAATTCTTTAAGGAGGTACGACTTTACCGTGACAAAAGTATTAGATACTCGACATAATAAGCAAAATGATAGAAAAATTCTTCTGTTCTTAAACTTAATTATTTTAGAATTGAATATGCTATTACTTTAAAAAATGATGTACTTTGAATTAGTTAATAGATTAAACATTTTAAATTTTACTGGTTATTATTATTAAATTGTTCAATAAGAAATTTAAAAATAAATAACCAATTTTCGTGCATTACAACTGCAAGCGTTTAAAACATGTTTGCTCGGCCTTTCTCAGCAACTACATCCTCAACATTATTTTATATTTTTTGGCACTTCGTTGGCATTTTTGTGAGAAATTTTTTTATAAAACTAGACGAAAGATAAATAATTCAGATGACATCTGAATAATATAGCTAAACTTTATGAAGAAAACAAATATTATTATATGACAAACATACAGAGGTAAAATACCTGTGCTGAAATTAAAAAAAAATTTCAAGAAAACTTTAAAATAACGTCAAAAAATATTTTACGCATTTTGTTTAATATTTTTCAAACGAAGCATTTTTGTACTCATAACCTTAGCTCATTTTAAACTCAGGCCTTATATTCGTTTTTTTATTTATTTAGTTAAATATTTATTTTTGTTAGGTTACAAAAAAATAAAAAAATACTCTCTATAAAACTTTTCCATTCGTTCATATAGTTATAGGCTACATGTGCGATGTTTTGAAAAATTAATTATTTTGTTAAAAGTTATATACGTCCTGTAAAGGCTCTCTATTAATTTGCCTCTTTTTAATTGGTCAAAATATGCTTTTCATCCAGGTCATAGTTACTAGCGGTTACTTGTTCAAATCATAAATAAAAGTAGTGTATATATTAATTAATATAGATATAAAATTTGGTTTTTCATGCATCAATGAGGTATTTTAATTATCTCTACCGAAGAGAGATTTAAAATTTTTAGTTTTATGCTGTAGCGTTTTTTTTTTATTGTATTATCGCTGCGCACCTCGGTTGACAACTTCTCAGTTATTGTGTTGCGTCTCCACGTTTTTTTTCCCGTATTCATTACGGAAATTGCAAACCTCTGCCAGGACCCGCATTGGTAACTCGAATTCGCGTGACGCTTCCACAACACTTGATTTTATCGTACCACTTCTAAACGTTAACGAGATATTTTTTTTTTTTCAAGAAAAATTATTCCAGCATAAGGTGAATGAAAAATTCTCGGTAGTTACCGGAGTTTCAGAATATATTTTTGTGGAATGGCACATGTTCAAAGGAAACAATAACAGTTAAAAAAAATTCCGAACATATATGCCAAACTAACTTGACCCACTAAAAAAACTGATTTCAGAGAACGTGCAAATTTTTACCTGTTTATATTTAGCATAAAAATTATGAGTTTAATTTTTTTAATTTTTTTGCGATTTTTTTAAATTAGTTTGTCAAGGTGAACTGAATATTTTGGTAATATCGTGGAATTATATATATATTTTTTATACATGTCTTTAAGAATCATTAAATAATATTTTGAAGATAATAAAGAAACATCAAATACCAAATAATAACATAATTAAATATCAAATCTCGTTCTTAAAAAAAATGTTAAGCTGTAATCATACAAAAATGAGAATTATTTTGATGACAAATTTAGGTCTTAAATAGGCTACCAATGTATATACATAAAATATGAGTCTGAATTCGACGATGTGTGGTCTCAAGTGCTTTTCAAAGTTGATATGTCTTTGTTTTTCGAGATGAAAACAATTTTATTGTTAATTATGAAGAAGTATTTAAGCTAGAACTCTGGGCGTCTGGAACATGTGTAATTGAATCAAGTTCTACAAACATCGCGATTGTTTTGGTGCTAAAATCTAAGTTATTACATTGAAATAATTGGGGGTGGTAGCACGCCGCAAAAATTATGTGAAAATTATACGAGTTAAACAAATAATTCCAAACAAATATTTGTGCTACTGCGACAAAATTCGCGGTGGCTACTGAACTTTATTCAATTAAACATATTCTAGACGATTAACGTTCCATCTTTAGCGATTACTATTTTCTTTATATTAAAATTAATTTACAGTTCCAACTTACATGACGTACACCAGCCTTGGAAATAACCTTTTGACCATAAGCCGCAAATACGTTTTTAATTTATTTCGTCGTGATGAACCTATGTAGACGAAGATTGCCGGTCGAATTCAGACTCATCCTGTATATTTGAAAAACCTAATAAAATAACAGAATTCAACACACACACACACACACAAACACCAGTATATCCTGGCCGTTTCTTCATATCCCTCTTTTATCCAAGGTCGGGTCCAGAATGTTGGTCAGGGGAGGGCCAGATTTAATTTTCTTATACAATTTTAGTACACTAAGAATTGAAGTATTATGTACAATTTATTGGTTGATAAAAACGTCATTTTTTATCTATAGCACTGGTGTAAAATAATACCTAAGTAAGTTTGGTAAATTATAAGGAAATTGAAGAAAATTTTAAATGATTATTCAAGGATTCGGGGAGGGGGGATTCCACTATGTCTCCTTTATCTCTCCCTTTCTCTCTCTCTCTCTCTCTCTCTCTCTTTGAGTCCGCAGTGCTTGTAACCAGTTTCTTTCAATTCTTTCATCCCTTTTCTTAATTTTTTTTCCTTTTCCCTCCAAAGAAAATCCATTCGATCGCACCGAGATCCTAGTTTTTTTTTTTTTTTTTTTTTTTTTTTTGGCCACCGGGTGCCAAGTCGAAGCTGCATCCGCCCTCCGGCTCTCTTATCTCGGCCTCCCCTGGCCAAGTCCGGGGTCTTCTCTGGTGACCGGAGCGTTGGCTCCGGAGTTTTACTTCTTCCTTCTCCTCCCGCCCTCCCCCCCTTCTCCCCCGCGGAGCGCGATGAAAAACACACTCCCTCACTTCGGCGGGAGTCAGTCGACCGCGCATTTATCTCGATCCCCCACCACCAAACAACCCCCCACCCCTGGCGCGCACTACTTTCGCCATCCGATCGTGAGGAACGATCTCGGAGAGGGGTTGCACGCCTACGTCGGATAAACAAATGTAAGCGGGCGCGTTCCGGATGCGCAAACAAATGAAATAAAAAAAAGAAAGAAACACTCCACACCGATCCACTGCGAACGTTATTTATTTATCTATCCTCTTCCTCGTATGTTTCTCTCCCCGCGATGAATTCGCGGTCATTCTTCATGCCTTCTACCCTCGGCAGAGATCTCCCCTCTCCACCCCTCCACCCTCATTGCGTCTATCCACCCTCTTGAACGCACGATGTTCGGAGAAGCATCGCAACGAACCTTCGAAGAAATCGAGTGGGAATTTCTAGGTGTTTTGTCGATGGTTGTAAATTATTGAGGACTATACTCATGGGAACCGACAGCAAGGAATTTCCAATTTTTTTTATCAATAATCCAATGAGGATGCGTATTATACTAAACACACGAACGCCACTGGACTGCGTTTGATATATGAAGATGGAAATGAAAAAAATAAAAAAAATAAAACTACATGAAATTCAACAAACTGGAGCCAGTTTGATCCCATGCGAAACACAAAACAGTAATATATCTTGCGCATTATTGAACATCTCATACCTACACCGAATAATTTATATTCAAAGGAATTAGGTATAAAACAATGTTTAGCTGGATAAAATTTCATGCACCAACTGAAGAAAAAGTTTTGAAAATTTACATTGACATTTTTTGTGAAGTTAAACTCTCTTTATTTTAATTATTTTGTTAACCCCTTTCAATATATTAAAATTAATTATTTCCTGTTAATTTTAATCATATTTTTTTTACAAAAATTTATACTTTGAAATATTCATCGGAATTCTTAGCACGGAAAGTACTGATAGCAAACTTAAATTACTTCAATTTTTTTTTCATTCTATTTAAAATAAATATCCAGCAAAAATATTAAGAATTCGCTATTTCACGCATAATTCTTTAAAAAAAACATTACGTTATTAAATTGGACTTCAATCTGTGATTAAAGCTAAGTCCTGTATTTTTAAGAAACAAAAGATAATGTAATAATACATACTGTATGCTGTGACTTGTGACCAATCCCGCTGTTCAGCCTTGAGATCGTATTCTGGAAAAGGCTCCTAGTTACATTCCACGCCCTGTGGTGGGCTGTCACCGTGATAGGGCCATATACGGGGCCTTTGAGTTGAAAATTCGTGACCTCCATTTCTATCCTAACCGTCTCACCTACTTCAACTCCGTCGCCCGTCCTTCATTGGTGAAAGACGACTACCTCCTGACAAGACCCCGAGGTGGGGTTGACTGGCTGGATTCCCAACACTATATCTACTTCCTGACTGGCTGATAACATTGGAGTGCAAGATGCAGGGTAGACGATAAAGCTCGTTGGACCTGAAACAAGCACGCAAGCAGTGAAGCACACGTGACTCGTGTACTTCATGTTCGAGGAGAGAAATGCTTTCCAAGCTCGGACACACGTGTTCCAGGCTGATAAAGGCTCACATCAGAGTCTATATTCCAAGAGCAGGCACAGATGGTTCACCTTCAATTTTTAAAAAGTCGCCCCCGAAACAACCAGGACCTCCCAAACCGATGCGGACAGCAATGTCCGAACCGCAACCACCCCCCCCCCCCTCCCCGCATGGTAGACTCTTTTTTTTCAACTCTGTCCAACTATTCTTCCAGATCCATCCATCTGTTTCCCGTAACCAACCTGATTGATATTCATGCATGAAACTTTTGCATCCCGCATGGCGGAGCCCAGGGTTTTCCCTGTGTCTATGCAGGTTTTACCTAGGTTCAACTTATCTAGTTTTAGTCTAATATGGTCAGTGAGGGGAGTTGGTCATGGCACCAGTCGCTGCCATGGCTGGCCAATCCTCCTCCTAGCACATGATGCATGCTACCCCTCTTGCCTGGCTAACACCCTGCATGATTAGAGCGTATGGGCTTCGGCCTGAGACGCACTTAGTCTCCATCCCTAACCCGGAACGCTCCCCAACACACTTAGTTTTTAGTTAGGTTAGGAAAAAAATCCTTCAATTGAACATTTCTGGAAGACCTCATAAAATTTTTTCTTTCAGTGTCCGACCATTCGCTGGCAAGTTTTAACTTTAACATGGACGTACCTGCCTGCAAAAGTCGATCATGTGGGTTTGTGAATACGCCACATGTATTAATTTTTTTACTGTCAGTTAATCCTTCAGGACTACACCTTAACGGGATCAGATGCCTGGGGGAGTATTCGTGAATTCTATGAGGTGTGAACCTAAATTACATGTCAGTTAATCCTGCTCTAGTATATTAAGTGAAAATAAATCCGATTGAGTGATCAACCATTTTAACTATTAAAAATGTTGACAATTGAGGGTTGGATTTTTTTCATTTACCGCGTAGATTGCAATTGTGAAGTAATAAACTCTCGCAAAGGGACGTCGAAATCTGCGATCAGAATTTTTCGCCTTCTCCTTGTTAGGATACTTCTCTTGGCTGTTCTTGTGAAGATTGTCGTTTGATAAGACGGTAAAGAAGCAGGTACAAATTTTACTAGAAAATAATTTTTTTTTGTTAAAAGTTTTAATGAATAATTTTTTTTTGTATTTGAAGTGAAACTTCTTTGTTGAGAGGACAAAAATTTTCAAGCGTTACGAAAATTCCGAAGGCATGAGGGAAATAGTTAGGTACGTAGCAGAACAGGATAGTGCGTCAGCGGCGACGCCACTCCAACGCATGCGCTAGCTGTCGAATGGAAAGACTGCATGGAGGGGGATAGGTACATAGTGAAGCATGCTACATGCTAGTTGTAACGGCCGGTTGGGGAGACGACACGGGAGAGATAGAAATTACGCAGCACCGATGCTACGGAACATTGCTTGTGTTTTTCTACTCCCCAGTTTTCGTTATTGCAACCATTATTTTATTAAAAGTATGTACATTTTATTTATTCATATGGAATATTTATTTATTTGTGCAACTAAACCTATAAACATAGTTTTTTTTATGTGAAGCGTGTGATTGAAAGTGCAAAATAGTTATCTCTTTCTATACTTAATAAGCAAAATGTGCAACATTTGTCTTTGGAAACCTTCTGTGTTCGTCAGTGCTATTGTCGTGTTTTATTTCGTACTTGTTTATCTTCATCGTTGTGTTCAAACGATTGCTGGGTAATTAAGGTTTGTTGTCTGTATTCATTAATCTTTCTTGTCATTGTTAGCTCCCTGTGTTGTTATATGATTCTTCTTGTGCTGTCTGGTATTTAGAGGTTCAATGTATTTTTTTTTTCATGTGCTGTCGTCGTTTTGTTGTCCATAATACTTGTTTTGTTTCATCGTTGGTTCCGTTTGTCCTACATCAGCTGATTCAGTCTTGTTTTCTGTGAATTTTTATCTTATTATTTTTATTTATTTACTTTCGGAATTTTTCCATGAAAAATAGTGCAAAACTGCAATGGCGTATGTCCAAAAAAACTGCATTAATTCAAAATTCCCTATTGCATGAATCATTAAAAAACGTAGATAATTTTCGAAACTATTGAATTTATTTTAATAAAATTAGGTGATTATGCAGGTATGACAAATTGAATTAAGTTGGTGTATGGGCCAGAACAGTCCAGGGTTTTTCTGATGGGTATATTGATAAATAAACTTGTAGCATCAAAACCTAACTCATGTCTTCAATTTCTGACTTAAAATCCAAATAATAATGTGTCCATAGAGATCAAGATATTCCATGCTTGAAAGTGAACTAAATTAAATAACCAGCTTATAAAGCAATATAATTATATTTACTACTTCTATAATAATGTAATCGTTGCTTTTACTTTTTTAAAAATTTGCACAATTATTTACGATTCGTTTTATGTAGTTCTTAGGTTTTCGATTATAATGGAAATTTAATTTCGTTTTTCAGGATTATGAACTCAGATCCTAACAAACTTGAGTCTTGTATACTCTGGCACTCAGGGCCAATGTATAAAACAAAACTGAACTTCCGTTTACGATATTGTAGTAATTTACGCTATTTAATGTCAGTTACTTCTTTGATCTACATATGCACGTAAAATATAAATGTGTTAAAACATTTATTTAAAAAATATGTATTAATTTTGAAATGTTAGTTCATTTATAAAAAAAAAGGAGATCGAGTTTTTCATTACTCGCCAGATTTGTGTGACATATAACCTCGGTAACGAGAAAATTCAGGTGTTCTCATGTTGCAAATTCATTTAAAAAAAGCAATGTTGATACGAAATTTAACGTAAAACTATTAAAAATAATTTCTAGCGTGATAAATATATGAAAAATGCCTTTTCAGCTACTTTTCTTGACGCTTATCACCTGTAGTTTCCACATCCGCCGCTAGAATTCTCTGCCAGAGCCTCTGCGTCGGCAATGAAATCATTCTATTTGCAGAGCGAAAGGTTATGAAACGGTTCTGATAAAAAAAATTGGTTGTCTGTAAAGTCGGTTTACGGACTATAGTTTAACGTGACAACGTCACAACCAAACATTGATGAAATTATTGCATAGTTTTATGAATAAAATAGAATCATTTTTATTGAATTATCACTATTTTGTATGGATACAAAGAAGGAGTGAAATGAAATCTACAATTTTATTGATAAATTTACTTTTATTTGCACTCATTAATTCAAATATGTTATTTACTTTACCGAAGAGATTATTTTAACTATAACTTTTATACATGTTTGCTATTTAACTTCTTCCAATCTGTGTTATTCTGTTAAGGATAGGACGAAAATAGGAAAAGTAGGAAACGAATGGGAGTGTTTCAAATTTAATGTGCCTCGAAAAAGTCAAATCGATGGTGGTTCCAATCGAGTGGAAGAGAGATAGATGCGGCGCAAGCGTACAATGAGCGTAACGGGACACAGCGAAACGGGACAATGTGCGTAACGGGACACTTTTTCGTGCGTGCAGCCGGCGTTCATCGATTTATTAAACGTTGTCACGTCAAAAAGACTTCAAACGGTAAATTCCAGGTGGGGTTTTTGACGGTCACTATTGATTATAATGTTTTGCGTTCGTTTGTTCACTTTTAATTCACTTTGAATCTTAATTTTATTATTATTAAATGAGCTATTATGTACTGTTACATTCTTACGCTGAACAGTTGAGGCAAACTTAGTTGGGAGAAAGCGTAGGGTCAACTATAACACTTCTGTCTGTTACGGGTGGTTCAGGACGTCGTACAATTCTAAACCGTCGTGAAGCCCAAAATCTCTCGGCTCTCTCTACCCCCCCCCCCCCCCTCCAGATACCGTTCCAACTTGCCTTTGTCTAACATGAAGCCATTACCTTAATGTTTAAACCTAGCAGGCTCCCTCGGGCGACGTTCGGACTAAACTACTCCCGTCTGAAGGCCGGTAGTTCTCTCTGCTGCCGTATCTACGCGGGTTAAGGGGTGGGTTGCGTTTCGGCACATTTACAGAGGTACAACTACCTGTACAATCCAAGTTATGGCCGTTTAAACTACACACAAACTTTTATTAAGTTACCTCATCCTTTACACTTCGCTTCAGGTATTTTAACTTGACGCAAACTTATAAATGGAAGGTATTACAGACATAGTAAACATTTAAATGTGCTACGTTTGAGAAGCGAACTTTGAAAATTAGACAAGTGAAATTTATCTAATTATGTAGAAAGTGAAAACAAAAAATTTCAAGATATTATAATAATTACGAAACATAAACCTAGCAATTTTTACAAAATAAATATGGCGTTCGTCAAATTATTAGTAATTATGCCTACATAACTACCAAATGTATATGTAAATCGCGTTTAACATGTTTGGTTTTAAAAGTGTGCTCCTCTTTTAAGTTTAAACTGTTATAAGTTAACGCTTGATTCTACTTAATACTTGAACGTCGCCTTTTAACCCGATAAAGTCACCGAAAAATTAATATAAATACAAAAAATTAATGCATCGCGCCCCAATCATGAAAAAAGGCACATTTGTTTCCACTCGAAGTAAGTTTTTAAATTTTTTATAGAGTATACGAAAATTCATGTTTATTTATTTAAAATACGAGAAATAAAAAGCTGATTTACAATAATATGGATCATCCGTGTGAAATTTCACGCAATGTAATTTTTTTCTTATGCGATACTTTAAACGGAAATATCTATAATTTTTCAATGCTCTTACTCTATTAAAAGAACAATGGGAAATACCATAGCGCGAAGATGTTATCAAAATACATTTTTATTTGTTTAAAAGTTATACACTTCGAAGTTTTCTTACATTTTAAAATACGCTTGGTATGCTGCTTAACTGATAAAGCCTATAGCCACATTCCAAAATTTTAATGAAATGTGCTTCCGTCTCTGTTAAAAATACAATAAATGTAAAACTGTCGTATACGTTTGATAAAAGTCTATTATATTTTACATTTAATAACCGAATTTTTAATTTTTCTTTAACCGTTCACCCAACCAGTTGAATATTTGAATTAATTAAATAAAAATATATATATTAATTTAAATGTAAGACAAACCTTGTCCACACCTTAACTCACACTGGTAAAAATAAGGCGAGAAATAAATTTATGTATAAAATAATATATAAATGAAATAAATAACATATTTAAAATATATAATATTATATTAATATAAATAATGGTAAATAAATTTATAACTAATATATAAATAATGTTTAGCATTTAATAACAGCATATTGCATATTTCATATTACAATCACCCAAGCATTTGAATGTTTGAAGTAATTATATATATATATATATTTTTTTTTAAGTGTCAGACCAGGCTGCGTTCACGCCTTTACTTCGCCACATGTAAAAATAAGATGAAGAATAATTAAATATATGAAATATTACATAAATAATATATAATAGTAAATATATTATATTTATATCATATTACATTATTTAACTATTTTATACATAATAATGTGTAATATAGCTAGTATATATATTATAAAACATATTTAATGTTAGATATAAAAAATATTATGAATATAATAATAAATAATACATAAAATAAAAATAAATATTATTTTCAAATAATAATCATGAATTTTCACTTTATCTATAAAAAAACTTGATAAAATTAATTGTTCCTACTGATATTGAACACGCATCGTCAGAATTACATTCAAACACTCTAACCACATCATAGCCTTGGTGATTCTACACGCAACGTTTCGGGAATGAAATTTGTGACTTGTTTTTTGATCGGCTATTCCTGTTACTCAAGAACAATTGAGAGTTGGATTTTTTTTTCCTTTACAGGATAGATTGAAATTGGGAAGTAATAAACTCTCGCAAAGGGACGTCTAAATCGGCGACCAGATGATTGCGTCCTCTCCTTCTTAGGATACTTTTCCAGGGTAGTTCTTGTGAAGATTGCCATTTGATTAAACAGCAATTAAGCAGATATGAAATTTACCAGAATATATATATTTTTTTAGTTAAAAGTTACGATGAATAATTTTTGACGTGACAACGTCTAATAAATCGATGAACGCCAGCTGCACGCATGAAAAAGTGTCCCGTTACGCTCATTGTACGCTAGCGCCGCATCTATCTCTCTTCCACTCGACTGTTTATAAAGTGAAGTGAAAAGTTAATGTGGTTTTCATTGCTTATTACAACAGCAATTTCGACAATAAAGGTTAATTATTTTTGCATTTTAAAAATCTGATTACTAGAATAATTTCATGTAATTATTACTTTATATTAAAATAAAAATGATTCAATTTTATTCATAAAGTATGCAATATTTCCATTAATGTTTTGTTATGACGTTGTCACGTTAAACTATCGTCCGTAAACCGACTTTACAGACAACCTATTTTTTTTTTTTTGTGTTTGAAAATAAACCTTTTTGCTGAGGGGGAGGCAGTTTTCTTGCTTTACGAAAATTCCTGTCGCACGAAGGGAATAGTTAGGTTCGTGGTGGGGGAACCGGTAGAGGAGGAGAGTGCGTCAGTGGCGACGCCACTCCAACGCATGCGCTAGCGGTCGAATGGGAAGACTGCTAAAGGGGGGGAAGGAATGTACGTAACGTAGCATGGTATATGCTAGATGTAACGGCCGGAAGGGGATACGACAGAGGAGAGGTAGAAATGACGCAGCAGTGATGCTACGGAACACTGCTTGTGGTTTTTCTACTCCTCAGTTTTCGTAACGCTACCATCATTTAATTTAATTTATTTACAATTTATTTATACATGTGGTAGATTTATTTATTTGTGCACCTAACCCAATAAGTATCGTTTATTTTTAATGTAAATAGCGTGTTTAAAAATGTTAAACATTTATCTATAACTTTACCTAATAAGCAAGAAGTTTCACTTTTGTCGCGTGTGATTTATGCGCACACACTTTTTTTTTTAAATGTATTCATACTAAACGTCCTATTGTCGCTGATATCTTCAGAGACATTAAGCACATAACATCAAAGACAGATGATGCTGGGAAAAAGATGGGATGTCTCCTTGGGATTAATCGAAATCAGGATTGTCGGACTAGGATTACGAGTGTAGTGTCTTATCAATGGGCTAGCTCGCTTTGTCCGCGAACTTGAACTATGGAGTTCTACATCGACTCTGTAAATTTCAAGTTTTGTCAAAATGTTGGTCTACCTAAAAATCAGTATTTATATTTTGAAATTATGTTGGCGTAAAGTAGTTAGAGTGTATCTACTTAATAATAGTAAGTATGTATTTCGTTTTCCTGGGTATATTAATATATATATATTTTTTTGTCAAACGATTGTTTTATCGCAGTGCCTGAAAAAAGAGAGAGAGACAGCGAGCTAGAGTAAGAGTTACATCCAATGTTATTGGAGCATGTTTGCGAAAGTGAAGCCAAACGAACTGTACCTGGTCTATGCAAAGCTTCGGACATTTTCTCTTATCAATATGGCAAATCATAGGAACGATTCATTAGTTCTTCCAGGTATTTTCATTATGCCGCAACAGTTGTATGCATCTCTAGTATTGGATTTCACCCACCTTCCATCAGTAGTACGGGCTACCTCCGTGATCACTGGCAGAGGAACTTCCATGAAATCGTTTCATATATAGCGAAGCAATTATGCATTGAACAACCGTCCCTCTATCGCTTGCAATTTTACTACACGTGATTGCTTTGTTAGTGGAAATAGTGAGGACAAGATTAATTTCCGGTCCCTTTCCCTCACCCTTCACAGCAGGAAACTGGAGCAATTTTACAGTTATTGAAATTTTCGACGAAATAAAATTAATTCCTGTCTTGTCGGTGGATCGACGAGAACGCTCCGTGCGATGCGATCGGATGTGAAGGGACCGTCTGTTCAAACGACCCACTGTTTGCGAGGGGAAGTAAATAAAAATTGATATGTGACCGTTTTTATTTACTGCTGCCGGGGAAATTGTAGGATTGTTCGGAAAAAAAATAAATAAAAGAGAAGAGATTGAAATTTTTCCACGCCGCATTGCTTCATCCTCTCGCTCTATGTCATACAGTAAATATTTTAGGTCGTTTCCGCTGCTCCTCTGTCTTTTGTGAAACTGAGACCTTTTTTTATATCATTATTTGCCGCTAGCTAGCAAGCTTTCTTCTTCCGGTGGTTAGGTACGTGTTGGAAAAGCCGGCGCAAGAAGTTCGCGCACCCGCCGCCGCAAGGCGCTGCCGTGCGCTCCGATACGTTGCTGCCATCTTGCGAGCGGACGGGGAAGCTCTTACGCGACGCGCCCTCCCGCTTCGTTCGACCGTCATTAAAACTTCAACAAAAACCGCGGCAGTTACGCGCCACAGGTAAACAAAGGAGTTGCGGGAAGCGGCGAATGAAATATTACCTCATGCAAAAAAAAATAAAAAATAAGGGACCACGAGAAAATTAAAAAAAAGGGAAAATATGGTTTTTTAATAGCGAAATAAAAAAGAAACTTGGAAATATTGTCGACGTATTGAGTTTCCTGCCGGAAGTTCATCTTTTTATGTTGCACGTAAAAAATAAATAAAAGAAGAGAGATTTAGAGGTTGTTTTTAAAATCTCATGAAGATATTTGGTATCTGTGGCCCTGATAGCCATTTTTTTCCTTTCAAATATCTGTTTATATTTTCAAATGCAAATTATCTCAAAATAACAAACAAATATATCACACCAAAACAGTAACATTCTTCGTGGTTTGATGGCCAAATGTGCAAAATTCCATAGAGATTGGTATAAACGATACGGTAACAATGAAATGGCGCAATATCATCAAGAATAATTAAATTAAGTACTGTACATTAGGATGTTTCTCAGTTTTAAAATGTAAATAAAGATAAAATTTGCCATGTAAACACTTAGAATTGACGCATGAAGTGTTTAATAGAACTGTTGTCTACTTTACGATCCTTGATTAATATTACTGAACAAAATAAAATATATTTTTAAAAATCTTTATTTAACAAAACGATGAAAAAGGTTTTAAGGGAAATAGATTTACCGATTGTAGGAGCAAATAGAGGGCTTACTTCCGACTTTTGGTAGAAGGCTATACGGGATCGGTCTTTTAAGTCTTAACTTATTGACTAAACTTGACCTAAGCGGCATGCAAGCGTTTTATGAAAAAAAAAATTGTTGCCGATATTATAATTCGTTCATACCCTTCCACACACTTATGACAATATTCGTGACGCAATAAGAATCACGTTATATTGCATTGCGCAGAGGAGCCTATTCGAATTTTTAAAAAAGAAAAAAAAAGGGGGGGGGGGAATAGATTCACTTTTCCCGCTGTTAGCTTTTAAATTATTTCCATTTGTCTGTTTCTTTTTTTTAAGGATTTCGGGAAAAAAAGGGGGAAGGGTTGTAGCACTCCCTCGCTAACGCCCCTTTTCAAATAAATGTAAAGGTCAAGGTCAATATTAATTTAAGTAACCAATACGGCAAAAAAGATTATATATGTTTTTAATATTAGGGGGCAATCGATATTTTGGCAATGTTTTAAACCGCTTAGTGTTTAGTTCAAATCAAGTGGAATACAATATTTATCGGTCCCTTTAATACAGGCAACACAGCCACCTGGGAAAAAGAGCACATAAGATGATGCAATTAGGTTTTAGTTAAATTGTTTCACTATGATTATGTGCACATAAATAAATAAAAGTCATTTTATGTTTTCCTGGTATAGCCTTAAAAGGTGAAATTCTTTATTTAAATTGATTCAATTTTTTTCATTATCCGTGAAGTTAAAACTCAAGCTAATTGATTTCCTTTGATATATTGTTTAAATGTAAAAATTGGTTGCTTTAAAAAATAATTTATTCAATAAAACGTAGATATTAAAAAATAGCAATAGAATAAAGTATCGCTTCTGTCGTTAACAGAAGTTAAATAATGCTTGTAAATACATCTCTGGCATGATATTTGAGGCAGTACTGTGGCTTATATTAAGGGGGTCACCTGTTCGGGCGCGCGAGCTCTGAAAGTGCTGGGGGCGATAAGGTCGACACCGGCTCGCGCATCACACGTCTCTTCACCTCTACGCACCAGGCAGTCTTCGTGTCGGTGACGGGTCGTTACCCTTACCACAATGCCGAAATACCACAACGCCGAACGTAGAATAACGCCGAATGCCAAATTGACCGCAACGCCGACAGCTAGAAAACTGCTGTGTACCACAACGTCGAAATAAAGTAACGCCGAAAAATGTTGCTGCGGGGAGGGGGGGCCACAGGAGCAAAATGAAAAACAACTGAATGAATTTGTGTACCTATCCTAACCTAGGCTAGCCTAACCTAGCCTAACCTAACCAAACCTTACCTAACCTAACCATTGTGGCAGTCCTGCAATGACATTTTTCAGCGTTAATGTATTTCAGCGTTGTGGTAATTCGACGTTGTGGTACACAGCAGTTTTCTAGCTATCGGCGTAGTAGTCAATTTGGCATTCGGCGTTATGGTTTTCGGTGTTATTGTACGTTCGGCGTTGTGGTATTTCGGCGTTGTGGTGCGTCCCGGTCGGTGACCCCCCTCTATACGACTATGAGCGGGCGTTCCTTGGAATTCATGGATGAAATACTGTAGATAAACGCTCCTTGTTTTTCCATATGCCATTTACAATATGCTGTGTAGAATTTTTCATACATAAATTTGTCCGTGAAAACACCCGTTTTAACTCTTTTCACTGTCCAAAAAGCACACGTTATAAACTAAACCATGGAAAGATTCTTGTATAAGCAAGTGCAATGAATCTTTATTTCTATTCATAATTAGACACTATTATCAAATCTTGGGAGGTTAGTACGATCATTAAATGACACATGCGTTGGACATACGCAATTTTAGTT
The DNA here is from genome assembly GCF_032445375.1 of Bacillus rossius redtenbacheri. Lineage (NCBI taxonomy): Eukaryota > Metazoa > Arthropoda > Insecta > Phasmatodea > Bacillidae > Bacillus > Bacillus rossius. The sequence continues at coordinate 73,453,885 of NC_086333.1, forward strand.
TTGCACTGTTCGTCATGGATAAAATTGAAGAATGCAAAAATAAGAAAACCTGGTTGTCACAGCGAACAGATGGACCCAACTATGAAACTATACAGGTATAATGGACAACACAACGACGACAGGAGGGAGGATCACAGTCAAACCTTTAAAAATCCGACAGTACAAGAATTTCGGGGAAGGAATTGAGTCATGAAAAAACAATGACAGCACAGACAAACACAGTGGATGAACGATGACGAGACAAGTTTCAACGAGAACAGTCAAAAAATGCAGTCAGACAACAAACTTGGACTGTTAAAGTTCATAAAATACAATCCATGATAACTTCGCCGTAACAAAGATTTATTAGGCACACTATACGCTTAATTATACTAGTAATTATCATAACAGTTAATCACACGTGAATTAGGCATAGCTCATTGGTACAGCTCGGGATAAGGAGGGTCGAAAGCTCCCATTAGACAGCAGCGACCCGCGGACAGAGTTCGTGACAAAACCTAAAGGCCCTCACAAACGATCAGTCCTGGTGCTCAGTTCAGACCGAAACGTCCGAACTGAACGTTTGGACTGGACTGAAGCCTTACCCACACACGATCAGTCTTGTGGTTGCTGTAGCTGTTGGATGTATCGTTTCATATTATAATAAGGAATAAATTTTGGAAGTCGCAATTGCAGATGCACTTTAAGTTAGAGAAAGGAAAGCAAAATAGCAAAGCAACCAAAGAGTAAGAACAGAGATATCTGCCACGACACAAAGCTGGTGGACTGATTGTTTAGACTGGCAGTTTGGATTGGCGAGACGTTTCCACACAAGGCAGTTCGGACTGAGAGCCTTCGAGCCCGCTGTCCGATCAGACCATCAGTTCCGACTGAGCAGTCCACCGTTCTTGCCCACACGCAGTAGTTCCGAATTTTGAGTTCCAACTTTTAAGAACATAAATAGACAGGATGGATACAAACTGAGCATAATATGGGACCCGCTATTCAGAAATCCTTAAAACCTAGCTCTGCATCCAACAACAAAAAGAGATCGCCTCTGGTTGGCAAATCAGCCCAGCCAACCAGCAGAGAAGAGACCACTGATTGGACATCACTCCCAGCCAATCACAGAAGCCCGGCGCCGATTGTCCGAACCAACAGGCCAACCAGAAGAAAGGAAGGCTCTGATTGGCCAACAGCTGCAGCCAATCGGGAAAAATACCCCTCTCAGGCGAGAGTATTAAAAGGCAGGAGAACTTGCAACAACCTCAGGAGGTAACTGCTCGCCGATGATGGCCACGCTGGTGATATATTCGCCTTCGACGCAGCTACGACCCAGAAGCCAAGCAAATACAGACAATTGGCGCGAAAGCCTGCAATATACATTCCAACTGATAAGTCTGAACTGCCAGTTCGGATTGATCGTAGTACAGCGGATCCTGATTTCGTAGTACAACGGACGAGAGGTTGCCTTCCACGACGTGGGAACTTACAGCCAGTCCATCCTGCTTGCTCGCGAAGTGAAGAGGCAATAGCAGAGCATCGGAAAAAAAAGAGAATCATCACAAAAAACACGAAAAAGAATATAATTTAAAATTCATGAAAGACACTAGTGTGAAACGCGGAAAGATGACAAGGTGAAAACAGAAGCACGAAAGGCGGGAAAAAAAATTGTTTCTTTCTTCTTTAAGACTACGATATTTGACAGCCCCACTTTCATATTTCCAATAAGTCGTTTGCTATTTTTTGTTCCCTTTCATTTCCGGTGGCGTTGAGGAAAAGCAACCGGAGATGCCATCTTATTCTCGAGGAAATAGAAAGGTGGGAGCATATATCTAGCTGGCGGAACGGAAATATTTCTTACGTTTGTTGAAATAAAAAGTACAGAGAAGAATGTTTCATGTCGGAATAAGTAAAGCGTTCTTTAAGTTTCAGGGTATATTCCAAAACAAATTTTTAATTTAATATGAAAGAAACTAATGGTCCAAATTACATAGTAACGGTATTAAAATAATGATATAACTACCATACTAAATCATTCACCAAAGTACAAATACATTTTTATAAAAATATATTAGTTACCACTCAGAAAATTAAGAAAAATATGTTGACAGTGAGTTTCTAATGTCATTAAAAAGTGGGCTTAATTAATAAAATCTACTGCTGCAGTTAGGCTGATTTTAATGCAACAGCTAACAGCCTACTCATATCTTGCCATAGTTACTGTATGAATCACAAACATAAATGCCATACTGTATGCTACAGGCATATAACTTTTTTTTTCTATATAGCAGGGGTGGCGAATAACTGGTGATTTTGTTTCTAAATTTTATTTCCACCAAAATAAAGTAACATAAAAAAAATTGTTTGTCTGTAAAGTCGGTTTACGGACGATAGTTTAACGTGACAACGTCATAACAAAACATTGATGAAATAATTGCATACTTATATAAATAAAATTGAATCATTTATATTTTAATAATAAAAGAATAAATACTTGAAATTATACTAGTAATCAGATTTTTAAAATGCAAGAATAATTAAACTTTATTGCCGAAATTGTTGTTGTAATAAGCAATGAACACCACATTAACTTTACACTTCACTTTATAAACAGTCGAGTGGAAGAGAGATAGATGCGGCGCAAGTATACAATGAGCGTAACGGGACACAGCGTAACGGAACAATGTGCGTAACGGGACACAGCGTAACGGAACAATGTACGTAACGGGAATTTTTTTCGTGCGTGCAGCCGGCGTTCATCGATTTATTATACGTTGTCACGTCAAAAAAGAATTTACGAAACGTAAATTTGCATAGATTGTGTCCTAAAAATAACGTAGAGAATGTGACATCCGTAAAACTGCACACAACCTTTTATCTGGGCCCTGAAGTGCCCCATTGCATTTCGCAGCATTGCCGGTGTGATGCGAGCCGCTTCATGACGTATACGAGCTTTTAAGAGAAGCCTAATATGTACATCAAGTTCTGTCCCTGCCCGAACACGCCCGAATATTCACCTTCGGCCAACCTCGGGATTTGTTTTATTTTTGCGCAGGAAAAATGAATTCAAATATTAAAAGTGGTCGGTCAGGTTAGCTAAATTAAGACACTTTAAAACACCATGGACGGTTAGTAAGTTAGTATAGCTACATTAAAATAAACAGAGAAATATAAATTAATATAAATAAACCCGAGGTTGGCCGAAGGTGAATATTCGGGCGTGTTCGGGCAGGGACAGAACTTGATGTATATCTTAGGCTTCCCAGCTTTTAACTCTTCAACACTCGTTGGTCGGTCATCCTGATGCATCTTGCTTCTCAAGCAGCCACACGGGAAAATGTCTCAGGCTGTGAGGTCCGGTGAAAGTCGCGGCCGCGCAATATCCCTGTTTCGGGAAATAACGTGATAAAGGGGGGATAACGAATTCACGATGCTCATGCTTAGCTACTCTCGCAGTGAGCGACGGTGCTCCGTCTTGTAGGGAAAATGTCCCCGCGTTCAGCTCGTACTGCGCAAGTCAAGGAGTTAATAAAACGTTTCCGCATCATTTCGGCATATCTCTGTGCAGTTACACTGACACAGAAATGCTCACGATCATCCTCAATAATATGGTAGGGCCCTATGATTCCAGATGACGAGAGTGCGCACCATGCTTTAATATTTACAGCCCTTTCAAATTCGCCCGTTCTTCTGCCGCACCTCGCGTGTGGAGCCCCAGATACTTGGGTCAGCAATGACTTCTGGCGAGAGAGAAAGGGCGGTAAACAAACACCATGAATCATCATCACCGCCAAAAAAAAACGGGGAAGGCGTTTTTGTGGCAGTTGGCAAAATTCTTGATGAGCTACTGTTTCCCAGCCAGCTCTGAACTCTCGCACCTCCAAGGCGATAAAACTGCTACGTGCGAGAAATTTTAAGCTGTACCTTCTCGCGGAGAAAGTGGGAGCATCCTCGTGGGAGAACTACATCCAGTGTTGAGAGGGAAAGTGTTGGAAATTCGAATTTATCGCTCCAGGTAGTTTAGCAATTTAACAAAAAAAAAAAAATGCATGAAGCTAAAAAAAAATATTTTGTGACAACACAGCTGATTTTAAAACGTACATACCAATACTAAGTGCTATCATGCCGGTACAGTAACGACCATCTAATTATTGTCAATACAAGAAGTTTGTGTAGCAACAGAGAACACTATTTGCATGTGTGTGTTGTCACAAAAAACATTACACGCTACACATTTGTGACCAATTAAATAATAAAAAAAAATCAAATAGGTGTATGAATAGGCAATATATTTACACGGATATATGGACAAATTGTTTACATTTTACTGTCACGTCCGTTTGTTTCTGTTTCGTAATGCTAACACGCGAATGAGGTTCGTTATATCGCATGCATTATGGTTGCGTTGCAGTGCCTGAATTATATCTGAATCATATGACGTATTATGACCTTGAAATCCTATTTTTCTTAGGGGAAGACCTCTGACTTTTTTCTATGAGATTTGTATACCTCTGTAGTGAAATTACCGTCATTTGGTAGAATATTACAGTTGAAGTTAAATCCTTCCTCACCTTCTTCCGAAATGAAATCTTGCGTACGTCCTTGGTTAAACTTTGCTCATATAAAAAAAATTACAAATTAGTTTTCACTATCTGTTATAAAAATATGAAATGTTAAAAATTATTTTATTTAAGTTTATTTATTTGTATTTTAGGTCATTGACGGTCAACTTGATGCCATGGGGCTTGAAGTAGGTCGACTAACAAACAAGCTATAAATAAATCATACAGCAAACCAAAAATACCAAGAAGTTGCAAGGACCATATGGAGTAGGGGTCACTGAACCTGACTTCCCATCCTTGGTTCTGACTAGTTAGGTTTTTGTGACAAGAAAATGTTTGTTTTAGAAAATAGAATAGCTTTAACATCAAATCAATAACTGGAAAGAAAACAGTAAATTGTTGTATCCGAATAGTAAGAATGTATCCTTTATCTGTGCCACCTTAACCAAAGCAATCTTTAATTTAAAGTTTGCATTTACTCATAAATTAGCTTTAAAATAATTATCCGAATAAAACAAATTGGTATGTCAAAAAAAATCCCTTTTCGTGTTTATAGAATTTTCAGACTATTTACAGGGAATTTTCAAAGTTTTAAACGTTCAAGTTCATCATTTTAAGTAACAGATCAGCAATAACAGTGAAAACCGCAGATTGTTGAACAAGAAACAGATTACCGTGACATTTTTTTTTAATAAAAGATATCACCACAAACCTTTCAAAGGTCAAAATGGTGCATGAAATTACGGGTAGACTCGTCCTTTCACGAAAGGCTGGATCGTCCATTTTGAAAAATATTAAGAGGGTCCAAAAATGTCTGTAATCTTTTTAGAATCGTTTTTTCAAAAGTCCTTTAGGCTAAAATTTTCTTTAAAAAAATAATTTGGAAACCACCTAGTTTTGAGGGTTATTAGTAACTGGGAGAGATCGCATTTGCCTCGTCATATGAAACCTATTTTTCCGTTGTGTAATCGGAGGTGTTTGCTTTTTCTCAATGTTACTGTAGGGTTTTCTTCTACTTGTTCTGTTCATTTCGTGCTGGTTAGTTTTGTTCTTTACTTTATTCTGCTAAATACTACGTTCTTACTTATCGTATTTCACGACGTATAATCTTGGCTTGTCTCCGCTGGGAAATCAAATAATTTGTATTTTTTATTAATTCAGATTTTTTCAGAATTAATTAAGATTATAGAAAATTAATATAACAAATACCTAATTAAACTATTCTAAGCAGTACAAGTGCCATCATAATGTTAAACAGATTTAAATATTTTCCTCTGTCTTGGGTGTAACAGCTATTTTTTCTGGAAAAACGTAATTTCAGGGTATTTATAAAATTTTCCTCTTTTAAGAAAACTATGTAAATAAATACAAACATTTTAAGGCAAAAAAGACATCATAAATTGCAAGCTGTAAAAATAAATTCATAACTGAAACTCTGTAGAATTATGTCTAATAAGGTATGCGTAAGCTTTTTTTATAATTTTTAGTATATGCCTATAAAGGAAATAATTTTATAATTTCTGTTTAAGTGTTTTAGAGGATATATTTAACCTTGATAAAATCATACTTACATTCTTAACATTAAATTCGGTAGCTAATTTAATTAATTGTGAAAAACTATTTCATTATAATTAATAATACGGCATCGTTTACACTTAAACTTTCATTTAATTTTGTTAAAGCCTTGCGTAGAATAATAAAATAATTTCGCGCTAATACAGAAATATTAATTTAAAATGTTTAAATAGCTTCAATTTAATTTTAAATATAGAATAGTTATCACTATTCAAATGTAGCATATTAATTTATTCTTAATTATGCTTAGAATCGCTTAGCCAAAATTTCTCAATTTTCCCCCTCTTCTTTGTTCCTACAGGGATAAGAATATGAAAAAAAAAATAGATTTATAGATCTAGTTAACATGGAAATATTCTTTAAACAAATAAAACCAATCTCATACTGTATTTACCGCAAATTTAATGTCTTATATTATTTATAAGAAAACCTAATAAATTTATTGAATTTAAAATTTATCTCACAAATACTAATGAAGTGGATTCCCACATTTAATTTTTTTAGTAATAACCAACTCTTTTACAACTTAATAGGTGGCATTTTATTTCGGAGAACGTTTAATACGATAAGGCATTTTAAGATATGTTGATTAATAATTTCTAACACTATAAATTAAGATTGAATTTATAAATATAAATATCATTTTTAATAACATCAAAAATCTTCCTGCTCTTAAAAAGTAGACTTTCAGGAAGTAGTAAAAAGTGTTGGTAGATTATGCATATATATAAATAATACCGCATAACCTACATTCTTCTTGAATATAATTGGTTTTGTAATAAAACCTAACTTACAGCCTTTTCACGTCTTCTGCGGTCGATTACAGAAAAATGGTTAAGGTAAAAAGAGCTATAAAATATTGTAATGTACGTATTCTTGCTCAGTGTTGTACTCCAAGCTTGCTTAACACAGATCATGATTTATTACTTCAAAAACTAACTCACCCCCTCGTGACACTACATTTCGTATCGAATTTCAAAAAATGCTATAAGCGCCCTACGTAATTAATTATTTAAGTTGTCCATGTTCAAATACTTATATTCAGCTGAGTTTTCTTCGAGATATGATATTAGTATGATCAATAAGTTACACACTTTTCACCTCCCTTAAGAGTAGAATCCCAGCAAATAAAAAAAAAACAATTCTTAACTTAATAAATTATGCTTGTTTTTAATTCTTTATTTCTATCCTTAGATCTAGAAGACTCTCAAGTAGGCCTATGCATTTTTTTCTTAAAATCGAACTTACCCCTTTTATACCTCTTACGGTCGGAATAACGCTAAGTAATAAAATAATAATTTATGTGTTTTTAAAGTTTATCAAATATTGATGTCTTCTTTTAGTTCGTTACAAATATAATTCAATTAAAAAACTCAAAACATCTTTCTATTTCACCCCCTTAAAATAAGAATTTTGTTAAATGAAAAAAATAAAATACCCACCTCTAAATACAAGTTGTTATTTCTTAGTATATAATCTCTAGTTCTAAAAAACCCGAAGTTTTAATTTTTCATTTTATAAACATACCTACTTGTCCTTTTTACGCCCCCTCCCCCCTTAGGTGTTGAATTTCGCAAAATGGTAACATTCTGGTTGATATTTCTGATGTGTTATATTGGAACCAAATACTGTTTTTAAGGCATGATTATATTTGGAGATATAATTATTTATATCTTAGGGTGGAATTCTGCAAGAAGGTAAGATTGTGGTTTGTAGTACGCACTATTTTTTTTACAATTGATAAGATTTTAAGATATAATAATTAATCTCTAAATCACATTAACCCGTTTTTCACACCTTGTGGGTTGAATTTTGCAAAATGGTAGAGCTACCTTTGATATTATTCATATGTTTATTACTGATATCCCAAAAAAATTTCTTATGCTTGATTAGATTCAGAGGTATATTTATTTATCCATAAATTTATTTACCTCTTTTTAAACCCTATAGTAAAATTGTAGTTGGTATTATTCTTATGTTTATTATTCCTTTTTTACTCTTACGATTAATTAAATTCAAAGATATAATTATTTTACTTTTAATTTAATTTAGCCCTTTCAAACCCCTTTAGGGTAGAATTTTGGCAAAATGTTAAAATTTTGGTTTGGTAATATTTGTGTGTATTTGGTTTATTATTGCTACCAAGTTTTTATTCATAACTAGCTAAACCCGGCCACGCTTTGCTGTGGCACAGTTTAATATTAATTCATTGTTTAATTAATTATTTTAATGTGCATGGCTGTGGAATGTAATAGAAGAAATAAAAATGTGTTTAGCTTAAATATTTTTATTGTAAAGCTAATGGAAGGACTACATTCCTTGTTTTCCCATTTTTTGCATAAACATATAGATCAGATGGTTTACCGACTCTGGAGCACCCGACATATAACTGTCCATGAGAGAAGCATTCATTTTCTAAATTCAAACCGCACACTTGCAAAGATTGTCCTTGTGCTTTATTGATGGTCATAGCGAACGCAAGGCGTATTGGAAATTGAAGTCGTTTGAACTCGAACGCCATATCTGTCGGAATAAGTGGCATTCGTGGAAGTAATACGTCTTCACCTTTATGAAGTCCAATCAAAATTGTTGCTTCAATAAGATTATCCATTAATTTTTTAACTACTAATCGTGTACCATTACATAATTTAGGCTGACAGATATTTCGAAGCAATATAATTGGCACACCAATTTTCAAATTCAAAATATGTGGTGGTAATCCTGGAACATCGAGTGAATTGAGAAATTCCGTTGGAAAGTTCACTGCTTCATTTTGGTGCACTACTGAATCAATAGATTTGTATGTCATTGTTTCACCTTCGATTCTGTTTATAATACTATTGTTCATATCGTGTACGTCAACATTTTTAGCCGCTAGAATGGCTCTTTCGCTCAACCATGCATGATTTTTGAATTTTGTTTCGATGTTTTGGAATACCTTGTCTACTAATTCCTCTTTTGAATCTACGATGTTGCATAAATCAGATGATAAGCTGATTTTTCCTGTTTCTGGATTTGTAGGTACAGTGCCGTTACCAACTTCAATTAATTGTCTTGAAAATATGACTGCTGTTGGATCGTTCTGAAGTTTAACTCGCATATTCGTGGTTAAATGCATTTTTTTTACTGTGCTCCAAAAATTTGAATATTTTTTAATTTAAACGTATTTTTATCAATAGAGTCGAAAGAATATACTTTCAAATTAAATAAAGTTTTTTATTCTTTCTTGAAATATATATATATATACATATTTGTGTAAATTATAGTCGTCAAGGCGGCACAATGGTCGAGTAGCCTGATGTGCTTGAACTTCGACATTATGGTACAGCATCGTCGAGCGTGGTCACAACTAAGTTGGGTGACCATGATATTTAGTTATAGAAACTTTTTTTTCCGACTTTTCCGGTGGATTTTCCCAAACTTTTATTTCATATAAACACTCTTCTGTTAAGATGCAATGTTCTGTAAAAATTTCAATCCAAACCATCGTATACTTTCCGAGTTTTGCGGCCAAATACATACGGAAGCTAAATTTTTATATATATATAGATTGATTAGATTCGGAGATAGGTTTATTTTAAAACTAAAATTTACCTTTTTTCCCCTCTTTAGGGGGTTGAATTACGTTAAATAGTAAAATTGAGGTTGTTAGTTTTCGTATGTTCTTAATAAGTACCCAAAATATTTTTATGTTTTATTAGATACGGATATATAATTATTTATCTGAAAACCATATTTACACCTTTTTCACTCCTTAAGGGTGGAATTTCGCTAAATGGCAAAATTGTGGTTGATAATTTTTGAATGCTTTTTGGTACCTAAATCTTTTTTATGCTTGATTAGATTTTTAGATCTGATTATTTACATTAAAATTATATTTACCACTTTTTCACCCCTTTAGGGGTGTTATTCTGAAGGAATATATAGCATACGTTTTACGTTAGCAACGACCTTATCAATGAAAAAAATTCATCAATATCCTTCAATAATTTTTAATTGATGCTGGAACAAAGACATACAGAGAAAAAAAAACAATATTTTTTATTTATAATTTATAGAAGAAGACATTTCCCATAATGTTTTTACCATTTCAAAAAATTAACATTTTATACATCGAACAGTTTTGTCTTTAGTAGAGACTCATTTGACTAAATTCAACTCCATTAATAAATAATGACTTTTTACGTGTTTTGAATGAAAATATATTTTACACAAATTCGTCAAATCAGTTATTTTTACTAAGCCTAATGTTTCTTGTAACTGAAATTTTTTTTCAAAATAAAATTTTCATTTATAATTTTTTCATAGTTTTATTTCTTACTTGTTCATAAAAATAAGGATAATAATACAAATTGTGTTAATTTTTAGCTAAAATGTTAAGGAAAATAAGTTAATTTTATATGTATTTATTTCACGTCATCTCTACGGATACGTATATCAATAAAAAAAATTGTAGTGAAGGAACTATGTTCTTTTGGATAAAAAATATCTGGAGTTAAGATTACAAGTAAGCTTGTTTTTAGAACGCAGCTGAATTATTTAGCGTTCATAGAAAACTGAATTTGTAACACAAATTTTATTTGCCAGGGTGAGTGGTTAACGTTGTCATATGCTGGGTAACGACGCTGAGTGCTTTGTGCCCAAATATTAAATGTTTTTTTTTTTTTTAGTTATTATCTAGATAATATGTCCTTGATGTTTTTCTTAACAGCACCACAATTCTCTGGCGGTTTTGAGTGTAGTAGTAAACTTTTCTCTTGAGAGCTTCCAAAACATTAAACAAATTTAACGCGTAGTACTTCCCATTTTACTGAGCTCTTCTTTGCAGTTCCCGATTTCATGCAGATGAAGAAGGGTCGACGGAGGGGAGGGGGGGGGGGAGGACATATAAATGATTTTTTTTTGTTTCATGAACGTGAAAAAAAAACGTTTGTGCACTTTCCAACCATTCATTTTTTATCAACATTTTTGGATTTTGTATTAACTGATAAATTTCACTGTTTCTTGAATTAGAAATAAAATAAAAAAACATGCCGGGTGCATACAAAAAAAAACAATAAAAAACCTTATATTTTATCACTGAAAATTATGAAATGTCTATGTCAAATGTTTTTACAGAAAGCATATTTAACACACGACAATACTACGATTCCGTACTTCTTGTGACTCTAGGAAATTATAAATATTTTTGCTAACAAAAAAGTCTTTACTCACCATCATTCTCGACGCTGAAACACTTAAAGAATATAAGTATTAGATTTAGAGTTGTAGCGTCGTTATAGTGTTGGAGATTACTTAGAAAGCTATATTTACAAAGGCGGGCACAGATACCCTGATAAGAGAAATGTGACATGATTATTATTTTCTGTTAAATCTGATAAAGTCATTCAGTACTCGAAAGCGGTGTGTGGTATCTAGCCTGGGTAACGAACAAATTCATCTGTTCTGACGTTGCAAATACACTTTCAATACGAACCTCGGACACAAAATCTTAAGTAGAATTCTTTAAAATATTGCCGAATGGGATAAATATACGCAAATCTGTTTTCAACAAATTTTACATGTGAATCACACGCAGTTTACCCACCCAACGTTAGAATTCGTCACCGGAGAAGTTATGTTGACTATTGAATCATTCGATTTGCGGAGCGAAATGTTAAACTATATAATGAAAACGTCTCAGATAAAAGCGAAAAAAATACTCGATTTCCGCTTGGGATCTGATAATCGACAAGAAATATTAATAAAATACTGCCCACTTTGATAAAATCCATTAAATATGCAATACTTGTAAGTTTCCCTTTAGCTTTGTGAAATTTGGTTCGCGCCTTCCACCACAGATGGCAGCACCGTAGTTGCACATTTCCGTTCCATGCGACTTCCGTTTCATTTACGAAATAACTCCTACGAAATGCCGTATATCGAGAGCTTAGATGTTACACATCAAGAAATTTTTAAAGACGCCAACTGCTAGACCGTATTACATCTAAGACCTTGAAAGTGACCTCAATTGAAGGAAATAAAAAGGTCTTACGTCCCATAGCTAATCCCGTGATTGATGAACGCATTGTTTACTTAAAATTGTGCTCATTTATGTAATTATAAAACTATTTTTGTGAAGATTTTCTTTTTACTTTAATTAAATGTGACGCTTTAGTACTCACTACCTATAACAGGTTAGCCAAATACACACATTTCTGACATAATTTCAACCATACGGCAAATAATAACTATGTAGGTTTAAGAGAGCATAATTATATTAGACGTAACATCTTATATTTTAAAAGTCGTAAAATATAATTCTGTGTAGAAATATAGTTGAAAAAAAACAACAGTAGATTGCAGTAGTATAATGAAAATAATTTTGGAAACACTGTTAGATTATGCTACATAATTGACTATTTTTTAATAAATATATAGCTGCAAAATTTATTTTGTTAATTTTGAATTTAAAAGTTCTAGAATAAACTTATTACCTGCTAGAAGGAATGCAATTTAATTATTTCAAAGATTATTTTAAAACTATGTTCAAGTATCTATACATATTTATTAAAAAAACGCCTACAAAAAATGTAGCATTTCATTTTAACGTGAAAAAAAGACGTAGCTTGTTCTGATTACAATGTAACTCAAGGGTACTAAAAAATTGTTCAATATAAATAAAGTTTTTGACATTAAAATAAATAACCTGAATAAAATCGTAAAAATTCATATTTTATATGAATAAAAAAATTACTTTCAAAATCTTTTAAAATTTTAATCATTTAAATGTATGTATTTTTCTACGATAAAACAACAATACTCATTTAAAAATATGTTTTTTTAAGTTACTATTTTCTTTCGCACGAATTAATTAAACATTAAAGGTTTTCTTGAATTGAATCTTTTCCTTAATATGTTAAAATAAAATAATATAGACATTATGAGGCACAAACTTCTTTATAAAAAATTTTTAACGACATTACTTAAAAATTATTTAACTGTTTTGAAAAGAAGTTGAAAAAAATCTTTGGCCAGGAACATTAAATTAAACCACTTCAATAGTCACAGAATATTTACAAAGAAAAAATATTATCTTCTGACGAAGATAAAAATTTTAAAACCTAAAAAATATAGATGCTTGCTTTCTAAATATTAGAAACTAGATATTTTATTTCAAATAAATTCAAACCATTTGGCTATTCAAAACTTTGCTAAATCACTTATTACGATTTCGGTCGTTTGAAGTAGTAAATCCCTGAAGGTAGTAATAATAATCACGGACCTATAACTATCCAAAGGCTCACAAAAATCTTACACGCAAAAAAGCAACTATCACATCCTGTTGAATAAATGCATGAACAAAGTTAGTTAAATTGCTGGAAGAACTATAGGCGTGGTCACAATGATGTAAATCTATGACGTCGGTCCATCTCAACATGACGATTAAGACGCCAAAGTATACCTAGTCACGAAAATCTTTCTGAAATTACCACCTCTTGTTTGTTGACTGTGAAAATAATGTTCTTTGAATTCTCGTTTGAAATTCTTATGACATGCTATGTTTAAAAGATTACAAAAATTTTGACGCCAAGATGTGTGTTCACCAACTAAGTATTAGCCCAAAATAAATATTTGTAAGTGACTTATAAAACGAATATCCAAACTTACACCAACCATACGCAAGTTACAAGGAACCTTAGGTTGATTAAAGTGTGCATCATATTGGTGTATCATTATTTTCGAAAAGTTTTCTTCAAACCATAAAACTAAATGCCTTTTTGTGCACTCTACAATAATAATAATGCATTACCAACTTTATTACTGATTAGACAAAAATGATTTTTCTTAACCACATAGTTTCGTAAGAGTAGAGAGGGATTTCAATTATAACTCACCATTAAGATATTGTTATCATAATTCATATCAATTTATAACGCATTGTAAATTAAATTACTTAAACCAACATTGAACTGATATGATTGCAAATACAGAATTACTATATTTAGATCCAAAAATTATGTTTTTGCGAGATGTACTTATTAGATATATTTGTTTTACGAAGCATTATTCCAACGCAAGCGCACAACACATGTCCACGTGTGATTGTTATTTCGTAATATCTGTAACGGTTACATCAGTAACAGTAGAGTAGAGAATTAATTAAATGGTTGTTTATCTGGTTTTTGATATATTTAAAGCTATATTTAATTGAAATATAATTTCTAAAAATAAAACCTACCCTTATTCCATTATGATTAATGTTGATTATAACACAATAAAAGAGGTTTTGAATTCGGTCTAGTAGTAGTCCGCGTTTACAATTTATAAACAAAAAAAAAGGTTCTCTCTATAATTAATTGTATATATTAAGATGTGTTAAAAATAATATTACTTAATGTCACAAAAAAAAAGCTCTTTTATTGGAAAAAAATTAAACTCAAATATATTCTAAAACTATTAAAATATATAATTTTAGTTTCTTTTCCTCAATTAAATATAATGAATATATTTAGTATTCTTGTCATAATTTTGGGAAAGCTGTTAAAATTTAAAAATAAAGATGGTTTTTAAATTTATTAAAACAAATAATTTTTAGTTTGCTTTGGTCGTAAAAAATTTAACAAATAATATTGTATTCATAATCATAGTTTTTGGGAATATTAAAAAAAAATTAAAAAATTAAGTTAGATATAATTTTTCACGTTTGTGTTTTTTTTCGTATGTTGTTTTGTCACATGTATTGTCACTGTTTGTATATTTTGAATTGTATTGTTGTTTTAATAGTGTTTTGTACGTGATTATGTGTTTTTTAAGTAATTGTTTGTTTTATATGTTTCATTTTGGTGTCATTCTGCTTTCTGATGGTTCAGCTGATGGATGGCGCATGAAACCAAAATAAATAAATAAATAACTAAATATACATACAAGTTTGCATTTACCTGCTTAGCTCGAAGATGTCATATTTAGCCCCTTAAAAAAAGTTTTTTTAAATTAAACCTGGTTTTATAAGAAATATATGTCAATACAAGAAATTTGTGCAGATTTAATTACCTAATAATACTTGGTAAACGCCATGAATCATCAATATTTCACCCGTGACACTATGAAAAACATCATTTTCACATACATCCGAAGTGTCCCCTTAGCGTAGTCAGCAACAAACCGGGAACTCGGTTCGTGGACTCTGGGTTAGAATCCCGGGTATCATTGAAATTTGTGTGGTGATAAAAGTCTCATTAGCGCCTACCCATACACCAACAACTAAAACAACTACAACAACTACAACAACAAAAGCCACAAACACTAAATGATTCGGGGCACACCAAAAAAACGTGTATTCTTGAAGTCCATGCTCAACAGAAGCGAAATTCTTGCTTATTAGGTATAGAGAGAGATAAATTATTAGTATTGTTTTTTTATTGAACAAGAGATAATAATTGAGAATAATAAGGATGCGGGTATGACGAGTATACGAACACAAGCAGCGTAACGATAATTCCGTAGCATCACTGTTGCCTCATTTAAACATATACCTTGCCGTCTCCTCTTCTGACCGTTACAACTAGCATGTAGCATGCTCCGCTACGTACCTATCCCCCCTCTCTGCAGTTGTCCCATTCGACCGCTAGCGCATTCATTGGAGTGGCGTCGCCGCTGACGCACTCTCCTCCTCTACCGGTTCCCCCCCACCACTTACCTTACTATTCCCCTCGTGCGATCGGAATTTCAGTAACGCTCGAAAAATCTAGTCCCCTCAGCAAAGAAGTTTCAGTTTAAAAAAAATCCTACATTAAGGGAGGGATATGAATGGCTCACAGGTGACTGTCAAACTTGCCAGCGTGTGCTACTATGCTTTAAACAAATAAATTGTCATGTTGTTCATCTCCTACCAAGGTGATTTGGGTTCGATACCCGGCGCGATCGACCCCGGAGTCGCTCGTGTGTGCGAAACGTTGCACTTGGGGTTATCTTGGAGTGCTCCTGTTCCCGCGATCAATGCTGCTCCATCACACCGTTCCTTGATCCGTCTCGAACGGCCTCTGCATTGAATATTCGTTAAAAAATAAAAAATAATTTGTTGTACATCCTTAACGTAAATAATGGTTTACATTAGACACGTATTTATGCGTTCAAGAAAATAGAAAAAAAATTATTAAAATCATGCCAAGTGTTCTCTAGAAGTCAATAAGGGATCGAAAATTGAAGTACACGAGTTGATTTGTGGTCAGTTAGGAGTGGGTTTAAAACATGCTAGGTTTAGGGAGTTTTTTATTTTTTTTAGATGCTGTTTATTCGAATGAATGTCAAGTCGAATCAAAAATTTTCACATTCGCTGAAACGTGCCAAATATTATTAAGGAATGGTCACTAACATCATGGTTTGTAGTCTCTTTATTCTCCAATTATTTTTAAAACCTTCACTGGCTGATTCCTGCAATAAGGAATATTGACTTGAAATACGTCATGTTTTGCTTCCATCAGTTGTCATACGTGCTGTCGAAGGCGTGTTTTACTGATAAAATATTTGCATTTTGGGTTTGTCAGTGCATCGTCTTGTTGTCTGCGGTTTTTTTCTTGTGCAAAAATCTCGTATTTGTCATTCCACTGTGTTCATCTGTCCTTCATCGGAATTTTCTAAGCTCTCTAGGCTTGTAACATTTGACATTGTCTTATTTTGGCGTGTTTTCCGCGTGTTAATATAGTACTCTTATTTTATCCATTATTAAAGATTTTCTGTGTTAGACAGTGTAAAAAAAAGTCAGTTTACGGACGATAGTTTAACGTGACGTCATAACAAAACATTGATGAAATGATTGCATTCTTTAATGAATAAAATTGAATCATTTTTATTGAAATATCACTATTTAGTATGGATAAAAAGAAAGAGTGAAATGAAATCTACAATTTAATTGATAAATTTACTTTTATTTGCACTCATTAATTCAAATATGTTTATTACTTTAACGAAGAGATTATTTTAACTAATACTTTTATACATGTTTGCTATTTAACTTCTTCCAATCTGTGTTATTCTGTTAAAGATAGGACGATGATAGTAAAAGTAGGAAACGAATGGGAGTGTTTCAAGTTTAATGTGCCTCGAAAAAGTCAAATCGATGGTTGTTCCAATCGAGTGGAAGAGAGATAGATGCGGCGCAAGCGTACAATGAGCGTAACGGGACACAGCGTAACGGGATAATGTGTTTAACGGGACATATTTTCGTGCGTTTAGCCGGCTTTCGTCGATTTATTAGACGTTGTCACGTCAAAAAAATATTACGCATGTACATGAATTTATTTTATACCTGGAACAGTTCTACAAACTTCCAAGCACGCCACTTTTATGCATACAACAAAATACAAGTAAAGCAAACGCGATAAAGTTTACACCCATTACTAGTTTTACAAAACACTTGACAAGCCTTATACAGTAATGAGCTTAATTGACCATAACAAAGTTTTTTAATTACACTTTATGAATTTAATTTAATAAAAAAACTGAAATAATTGTTGCGAAATGTTATTGATAATGCATACTTTGCCTTCTTGGATTCTCGACTCTCCTGAGGGTGTAAATTGATTTTGGTCCACACCCACTAATATGAATAAAATCAAATTATTCTGCGGTACATATGCTGTCAACATGTCATAAAGTTTTTTTGCATCCGTATTACATAGAATTATCATTAAGACATTCCGTAACTGGACGTCTGAAACATTGAACATAACATTCTTATTTGTTGGCAAAACTTGGAAGTACTGCCTGCGAATGTCATGGAGATTGAATCAGGGTTTCAAATCCAAGATGTAGCAAAACATGTTTTCATCCCTCACGATGCCCCACGACACGAGAATTTGAGTTAAAAGAGGGAGACCATCAGTTTGCTGACGTAGTCCTCGGCCACGCAGCTCTTTTGTCTCGAAGAAGACTAAGTGCTCTCGTCGGGATATTTGCTCGTCGAGAGCAGAAAAGTTCCCCCGAGCGACGGAAGCCATGCAACCCCAACCCCCTCCCCTCCACGAACTGTTCGTGCCGACACACTTGTAAGTGGGCTAACAGACGGGGCATGCCTTCCCTTCCAGCGCTTCCTGAGCAGCTCCGACTTCATCCAGCGCATACATCTGGAACAACAAACAGCGTGGGAGCAAGTTCTCTGCCGCGTGCGCAGTTACAATAAATAATAAATGAGGCATTGCAAACCATGCCGGTAATAAACTAGATACTGGAATATTTTCTGTACCAGTAAGCTATTATTTTTCAAATTTTTATATAAAACGCTTTAAATATTGTAGATAATATACAGACCATCCATTTTTAAATTCAAAGAGGTACAAAAAACGTACACTGACAGAACAATGTCTGCCGTGTTCTGCCAGTGATAACAGTTATTTTTCATTTTTGATGTTAAAAATAAGAAGACAATTACTTCTCTACATCCAATTTCAAAAAACACTCCCTTCACCCTGTGTTCAGCCCGGGCAACGCCGGGAACTGCAGCTAGTATATCATAACCAAACAATTAAATGCGTATTAAAATAATCAATGTACTATTATTTAATAAGAAATTGATTTTTTTTAGATAGACATCTGCTATCTGAATAAATTTGTGAAACCTTTGACAAGGAGTTATAAAAGATTTTAAAAAAACTGAAGTAATATAGATAAATTATGCCAATTTTTTAACATTTAAGCTGTCACAGACAATTTAAAAAAAACAATTTTGCAGTATTTTCTCTTTTCATTGAGGTCCAATAAATGTTTTTTTTAATAAGGCGTCATCTTTTATCTTCAGATCCGGGTGTTTTTTATGAAAGCAATTTCAAATAACTGTAATCAAGAGAAACTAAAAACTATTCTCCTGCCCGTTTGAGGATTATGTCAACGGAAACCTCGAATGTAATTGGCCCATTTTATTTCTGCTCTAGGTTCACGCACATTCTCGACCTCGATGTCTATGTTTGCGGAGGTGAGCGAGATTAAAAGTCTCCAACGTGAGCGCCACATGAGCATTTACATTTCAAAAGAATGTCAAGCTCATTTCGCAAGACTTAATGCACTACGCTCGAAACAGTTTTTCTGGGAGATGGTGTTACGGCCGAAGCAAACAAGAAATTTCAAAAGTCGTTTTGATAAAAAAAAAAAACCTGAATATATATATAAAGTGATGAAGAATCAGGGAATGTACGAGTGAGAACTCGAGGGTTGGCAGGGGAAAGCGGGAAAAAGAGAAAACTTTTTAATAAAAGAAGTGTCTGAATAAATTAAAGTTTTTAAATAATAATTTTCGTACATTTCCTTCCCCTTCTCCTCTCTTGACTTCAGCCGCTTTTCTTTTAGTAATAGGATATCCGTCTCAAGGAAAAAAAAAAATTAAATGTTACTCAGTTAAAAAAAAATTGTGTGGTGGTCAAAAGGAGATATGAAAGATTTATTTTTTTTTCCTGTCTCACGTTAGGTAGCATCCTGTGGGGTTGGGGGAAGGAAGGCCACTTTATAACTCGAGGACCAACTCAACTAACTTCGCCGCTCCAAAACCGCAGAGCTTCCACTCCGTACTTTGCCTGTTCCAGCCTCTTTGTTCCGCGTACAAATTAGCTCGTTTTTATTAAATACTGGACAAGGGTGTCTCACCCATCCTTTGCGCCAGGAAAAAAAAAGTTTTTATTCTTTATTTTTTAAATTCCCGCTATTGTTTTCCGAAACACTGGACCTACCTTCCTAGGAATTTGTTTACACATCCTTAAAACTTTCCTGTTATTTTCGCAATTAATTAGTATACTAATTTCCAAAAATTGGTCAATCTTGAACATAATACATGACTTTTGTCTTTTATAGTTAAATAACCAAGGGAAACCAGAGTGGATGTGTATGTGAGTGTGTGGAAGAATGGCTTAATAATACGAATTTTTAATTTAATTTTTATCTTTTAAAAACCATATTTAATATATTTTAGGTTAGTATTTAATGTTAATTTAATATTCTGTATTTAAAACAATATTTAATATGTTTTAGGTTAGTATTTTATTATATTTTAATATGAAATAAATTATTTTATAAATGGTTTATGTTAAATTAATTTTGTATATGATTCATCAGTAACTATTGTAATTTGTAATATGTTAGTTAGTGATCTTGGGTTTGATTTTTATATAAGTTGTTTATGTTTCATGGTTCAGTGTAAGAAAAGCATTACGCCTTGCCAAACAAAAGTTGAATAAATAAATAAATAAATATATATCTTTATACATACATTATGTGAATAATGTTCCATTCATGGCTAAGCTACGTTATTTAAAACAATGTAATTAACAATATTAATATGACGAAAGAACTAAATTCTGGCCAGGGAAAAAATTAATTGATTGAATCATTTGTGAATAGTTTTAAAGGGTAACATTTTAAATATTTATTAATTTAATACAAATTTTAGCTGTTTTTTCAACTGCACAAAGAGTCCATTCGACATTTTCCTGACATAATTTAATATATATTTTATAAAATGTCCGAAAAAACATACTAAAAAAACTTAATTTATATGAATTTCCAAGAAATATATATATTTACGAAGTCAAAAAAATCAATATTTTTATGACAACTTGACTTATAATAAAAGTAAGGTACATATATCTTTAGATCTTAAGGTAAGATATTGTAAATCTACCAGTTTGCGTTTTAAGAAAATAAATTTACTATTGAGAGATTTAAGTTAACTTTTTGTAAACATCGATAAATATAAGTTAAACTCATGATGTTTGCACAGTAAATCACACGAAAATTGTCATATTTAATTGGGCTCAGAACCACCCTTAAAATCAATTTCCGCTTGTAAGACTTATTGTAATATATGTTGGGATGATAATATTGACTATCTTTAAAAATAATATGGAGTCAAGAAGTATTTTTAATCCACTTTTGTTTTTCAAATGCACATGTTTTTCTATAAAAATTAAATTTATCTTCAGAAAATCTGCATGCAATTTTCCTTTCGCCTAGTTAATTTGCAAGTACATTAAAATACAATCAATAAGATCTTGATATGAAATATAGAACAAATCGTCGGGAGCATCTAATTATAAAAAAATGTTTCACGTAAGAATAAAGCCTGCTCTTTATGAACAAGAAACCTGTGTCTATAGACCGTCTCACTCTTAGATTGCAGTACACGGCTTATGGCGCGCACCGTTGCCTGATTTCTAACACATTAGGGATATCTGAAGATGTGTTTCTTTGGAATTCTGATTGAACAAGGAGAATTTTAAGAAATCATATCGTAATTTATAATATTTTGTGTTATCACGCTTATATATTTGAAATCCATCGCCGATTTTTTTACTCTAACGTACAACAAGAAACCTTTCATACACATTAATTGATACGAATTAATATGATAATTATAAAGTGAACTAGATAATGAAATAAAAAATAACACATGCATTTTAATAACTATCGCTACCGCTGACCAAAGTTGAACATAGCTTTAATTATTGTATCGTTCACACTCATGATTTTTTTTTAAATACTCGAATACTTTCAAAACAATCTTACGTTCCTTCCTCGAAATCTACCAGAGTAGTTTCTTTTTGGTGTTCCCCCTTCCAAAGTTCGCATTTATGTAAATACACATCAAGGCAGAAAATAAAACCACACGTGTGGATGAATAACCCGTCAAAAGTGTAACTCTAACGTCTCACCCGACACAACGCGTTTCTTGGCACTAACTGGCAAGAAGTTATTCAGAAATGTGTGTCGATGGAAATAGCTGAACTAAGGAGGCCTTTATCTTTCAACTTGCTTGCAGATAAGAACCTCACTTCTCTGAACACACCGTGGTGTTTCATCTTACGACAGCAGTATGGGAAAGAGCCTCTATTACAATACGTTCTTGCGCTGAAAAGACAGTTTTTTACAGTTATGGACACGACAACTGAAGAAGAAGTTGAGCTGATGTTTATTATAAACCTAATAACGCTGTTATGATGTACAAATACAATTGCATAGTAAATTTTAATAAAGCTTCGAAATAAAAAAAGATATTGTTTCAGCAACGGCTGTCAATTTTTTTTAAGGAATAAATGTCATAAAACATTTATGACATTTATTTAAGTATAGAACATTTCGTTTAATTCCTCCTTACTTTGGAAAATAGTAAAATAGTATCTTTACTTCAAATTAACTTAATTCATAAGCGTTTTGGAATATTCTTTAATGACTATGATATAGTTATTTCCAATGTGTGCGGTAGGTTTCAAAGAACTATATAAAATTCAAAGATAAAATATATTTAAATTATAATTAAGGCATTTTTGTGTTGTTTCACTAATAGAATGTAAAGTCATTCCTTGCGCTTTGTATAATGGTATGTCAAACATTGTTTTTTTAAATATTTTGTTACACATATAAATACCAAAAATTGAAGAATTATAACAAGATTGGATATTTCCTGAGTAGAATTAAAATGTCACTACTTTCTTCATGAAATATTTATAATTTTAGGAGAATAATTGAAAAACTCCTATAAAATTGTGAAAGTTGAAAAAACGATTATAATTTTTTTACCGAAATGATGTTTTTAAATATAATCTATGGATATTAATGCAAACACATTAATGAACCAGAAGCTTCAATTACTAATATGAACGGTTTTAAAAATATTTTTTTTTGTTTTTGAATTTGGTAGTTAGTCAAAATTCTAGGAACATTTTTTTTTTTTCAGATTATCACCCGAAAAACCTACAAGTTCAACCAATAGTCTATATTATGTTTAAATAAAAAAAAAAAAACTAGAATTCTCTGCCGGAGCAGCTACATCGACTATCGAATCATTCTATTTGCAGAGTGAAATGTCAAACTATCAAATGTTACGGCTTCGATAAAGCCAAAAAGCTTTGAAAGAATACCAAACCCCTCATTTGGAGCTGATAACCGACAACGAAAAATACTGTCAATCTTGTTAAAATTCAATAAACAGTTAAAAATAAATGTTTTCCTTTGGCTTTGTGAACATTGCTTCGCGCCATCCGCCACAGATGGCAGCATCATGGTTACTCATTTCCATTCAATGCGATTCTCGTTTCCGTCCACAAAGTCACTCACACCTTTGAATATATATACTGTATAGAAGTCGCCAGCCCAGGTTAAAATTTCTAATACGGTTTTGAGGTAGTTGGTTAATTCACCGCCGCAATCGCCACCATCTCTAGGGCATCGACTAGCAGACAAGTGTCGAACTCTTCAAACACCCCTTCCCCCTCCTGTTGAACGAACTTGAGCTGCAGTGAATGATAGGTGGGGGGGGGGGTGCGGGGAATGACAGCGGGCGACAGAGCTGCGCTCTAACGTGTAAATAAGAACTAAGACGATACATGGCGTTACGGCAGCGCACTGCAGCGGCGAAGTTCCCAAGCTGCTCATCATACGCTTCTGAAAAACGTAGAGTAAATCCTATCCACTCGCGACTTCTATACCGTATATATATTCAAAGCTCACACCAAATGCGTTGTAACGAGAGTCAAGATTTCACACCTCAGATATAAAGTTCTGGTTACAATAACAGAAGTCTTTGAAGATAAAGTTTTAGCTCATATATATATTTTTTTTTTTTGAAAATTAACGAGTTGTCGCTCAACCGGCGCGTGCGTGCGTGTGTGTGTTCCAGAGAGCGGGTGGCTGCGACGCAAGTACCCCGTCATCGTGTTCATCCACGGCGAGTCCTACGAGTGGAACTCGGGCAACCCCTACGACGGCTCCGTGCTGGCCAGCTACGGCCTGGTGGTCGTAGTCACCATCAACTACCGCCTGGGCATCCTGGGTGAGTCGGAGCAGAATTCTTTTTTGACGTGACAACGTCTAATAAATCGATGAAAGCCGGCTGTACGCACGCAAAAGTGTCCCGTTACGCACATTGTTCCTTTACGGTGTGTCCCGTTACGCTAATTGTTCCGTTACGCTGTGTTCCGTTACGTTGTCGGCGAGTGCAGTAATAATAGGTTATGTTACAATTGACTAAAACATTATGGTGATTCATATAATTGATGATATATATTAGTTTATTTATATGAAAACTTGTTCATAATTATATTTAAACTTTACAGCTTAAAGCCAGTTTTTAAAATTAATTACAAGTCATCTACACGTGAACTGTTTTGTCGACTGTTTATAAAGTGAAGTGAAAATTTAATGTGGTTTTCATTGCTTATTAAAACAAAAATTTCGTCAATAAAGGTTAATTATTCTTGCATTTAAAAAATCTGATTACTAGTATAATATCAAGTATTTATTTTTTTATTAATAAAATAAAAATGATTCAATTTTATTCATAAAAGTATGCAATCATTTCATCAATGTTTTATTATGACGTTGTCACGTTAAACTATCGTTCGTAAACCAACTTTACAGACAACCAATTTTTTTTCGAAGGGACGCTGCCTCAAAATTGAGCAGAATTACAAAGACTTTCAGTTGGGGTAGCGAAGAAGCACTTCCTTGTTGGGATACGACCGCCACCTAACACGCGGGCCGTATTCCAGAACGTGGCAACACCGAATCCCAGCGAGGGAAACAAATTGGCAACCTTTTGTTTTTAATAGAAGGTGCTCTGCGCGAGGCTAGAAACTGGTTCCGACGCATTTAAGTAAACGTTTGGCCACCATCGATACTATTGTTACGGCAAAAAAAAACCATACAGAAAGCAGCACCGTCGCACAAATTAATTGGTGTTATTCTAATTTTCTAAAGTACGTTCAATGGTGCGATTATTTCTTGTTATAACTATTAAATTGTACAAAATGAATTCCAGGTTTTTTTCGCTACCATAAAGTTTTACTTGCAACACCAATACGTTTGGTACATTCCCGACATTAAGAAATTGAATACATAAAAAGTTAATGGCGCCAGACGTGTGTCCGCCATCTGGAGAAAATAAACGTAAAAGGGAGCTCTGCTTTGTCTGAATTTTGGCAACAGATTGGTTATGGATAGGACACAAAAATCCGTTCCCTAAAAATAAGCGAATGGCCATGTCCTATCGTGCACTAGGAATCAGGCTGAGGCTACACATTCAACGCAAAAACATTATTTTTGTGTCTTGTAATACCTTCATCAGCTTCACAATAATAACTGTTCTTGTTGGTTGTTCGCTGCCATAAATTAGAATCACCATAACCTATGTTCTCGGAATACTGTTCAAATAAAAAAAACTGTTCTTGTTGGTGGTGAGACGCGGTCATAACATAGAATCACCCTCAACTACTGCCTGAAGATCCTGGATGTATAAGAATAAGTGTTCTTGTTGGTGGGGCGCTGTAATAACTTATAATCACCATCAACCATTGCATTGGAATCCTGGGTGAATAAAAATAACTGCTTTTGTTGATGGGATGCTGTCCTAACTTTAATACACAAACTAATACCTGGAGATCCTGGGTATACAAAAATAGCTGCTTTTTATGATAGGGCACTTTCATAATAATTATCATCAACCAATGCCTTAGATATCTCGTAGAATAAAAATAACCACTCTTTATTGTGATGTGCAGTAAAATATTAAATCTCTTTCCCTTTCAAAATATGGCCTTGATTATTTTATTGACCGCACAGTTTTAGGGATTAAAATGGATGATGTATTGATTTAAGTTTCTCCATCAATAATGATGTGATAGATAACCTCCAACATAACTTAAATCATGTCACACTATCAAAGTTTATTTTTCGACTGGAGTTGCTCATAATTTTAAATTTTTAACATAAAATAAAATTTAAGGAGTGTTTAATACTGCTCGTTTCGATCGTGGTAATTTTTTTATTGAGAATTGTACACCTTTGAAATATCTGTATATTTTTTTTATCTCGTCAGTAATAGTGTTATTTATGTTCTGCGACCTTTAAAAGTAATAAACAATTTATTTTTTGCTTTATAAAAGATAAATAACGTTTTTACAACGTCCTTATTAATATTATTCTATTTACTTGTCTCTTTAATTACTCTTTAATATCTCACATGTCCTATGCCATTTTCAATATAATTTGAGACGGAAATATTGGATCCAAATTTATGTGCAAGCGTGTTTCTGATAAGCTTCTTCTCTAACACTTTCTACATCTATTAATACAGTCGTGTTGTGGTTAGTAGCCATGCCACAATATTCTTTTATAATTATTCTCATGTATTTTAATCCCTTTTTGTTTAATTTATGAAAACTTGTAATATTTAATTAATAATATTGGGCAGTCCAAATTTATTTGCTTCAAAATATAAAGATCCTTTTATAGGAAGCAGTTTATGTTTTTGTCAGGGTTATATCAATTTTAATATGAATTGAGCTTAAGTGTAAAGTTGGTAAAAATAATAAAATTCGTAAAGGTGTCACTGGTCCGACTGGGTTTCGAACCCGAAGCCTTTCAGCCGTCGGGAGAAATTTCAACTGTTTCTCGGATTGCACGAGAGAGTGCGGGGTATACTTCGTGACGTCAGAACAAGTGACTGTCGATGAATAATATGGCGTGGGCTCCGCGCGCCAAGAATGAGTGATCTGTCGGTCTTTGGACGAGAAGGAGGGCTTGCGTTACCGGGGATCAGTGCCACTGTATGGCATCGAGGAAGAACTGCTACATTGAACGGTCTTTACGTTTAAGCCTAGTTGTGTTTGAAATTCAACGAGAACTTCTTCGTCGCTTCCTAAAGCAATTTAAGCCACTCCGACGCAATATTTTTGGTGATGGCCTGAGAAAATATCCTATTGTGCAAATCAGTTATGCTCCAACAGGGGGTGCAAACATCGTTGAGAATTTTGCAATATTAACTATGATAAATTTTGAAGTGGACTCGTCTCATACAATTTGTTTGGAATTTAAACCAAACAATAAAACCAGTCTTTAGTTTCAGCAGCAGTTCAATTTTGGTACAATACAACGTAAAATGGGAAGAGGCAATATAATGCAATATAGTAGACTTGAGCAAGTTGTCATCGGGTTTGCAACGTATTTTATTTGGCAGTTAAACATTGAGCTTTCAGTTTGTTAGGAGTTGACAGTATCAAGTATTACGAGTCGATTAATTATTATTACTGCGAATATGTGCGCGAAATTTTGGAAACCCCTGGTTTGGGAAGATGAACTTAGTAAGTCTTGCGAGCATCTGTAACCGTCGTCGTTAGTTTTTTAATCGAGGTGGTTTTTCGCATTACTTTGAATTTTTTTTCAAGGTACTTATATGGCATTTTATGAAAATTTATGTGTTTCATTAATTTTTAATATTCATTGTTACCCTGTTATGGGAATTTTGATCAGTTTATTTATCTTCATGCTGGCAGCCTTTTCTTCTAGATTTTTGGCATTATATTTTTTAATGTACCTTTCGTTACAGGTGTAAGCATTCACCTATAACTTTCTTCCTACCACACCTGTTTAATCATTAGTTAACACCTGGCGGTAGACCAACCGCATAGAAGCGTGTTTGTAAAGTTGCCTGCAAAGTCTTTTTGCAAGCGGTAAACTACTCCGATTTGTAATAGGCATAATTAAAAAAATAAATTAAGCCAAATTGATTAATATTCGATTGTCTATACCATGTTTTAAAAATTTATTCTTAAATGAACAATCAATTAAAATGTATAATTTTCGTGAGAATATCTGTGGCCATGTATTGTAAACAGCTACAATACATTTCTTGTAGGGGTACAAATTTTTTTTGGCATCTGGATTTTAAAGTAATTGCTTTTTTTAAAGTAAAAAGCAAAGAAAATTTATTTTTTTGACGTGACGTCTAATAAATCGATGAACGTCGGCTGCACGCACGAAAAAGAGTCCCGTTACGCACACTGTCCCGTTACGCTGTGTCCCTTTACGCTCATTGTACGCTTGCGCCGCATCTATCTCTCTTCCACTCGATTGGCCTATGAACCTACTATTATATTAAATAGGTCAAGGCGGGCTTTTCAAAAGTAGCTTTTAAATTTAGTACTTTAACTTAACTATTATTTCATCAATGTTTTGTTATGACGTTGTCACGTTAAACTATCCTCCGTAAACCGACTTTACGGAGAACCATTTTTTGTCTGTGTAACCGTCACGTGACATTTGAAAAGGCGAGTGTGTTCGCATCACGAGGCAGCTCCGTGTTGTTCCGAGCCTCGTTTCCTGTCAATGCGGACCTTCGTTCGCGCCGGCAGTCCTCCTGCTTCCGGCAAGGTCTTCGTTTTCTCGAGCTTTGCGGTTGATTTCCTGAGAGGAAAGCGATTTCCCTCGGGAAGGGAGTCGCGATGATGCGGGAACAGAAGGAACGGGCGGGATGTGTGAAATAAAAGAGGGTTGGTAGATCCTGTGGGGTGAGCATTGGGGGAAAGACAATAGAAAGGAGAAATTCGTCAAGTATCGTTTTTTCTCACCACGGCTGGTTCCTCACAGGAGGTTTTTGCAATACGCCCATCTCAGGTTAGGTATGTAATCACGTTCGTTTGCAGGCATAATCAAGGTCAGCAAAAAGATACTGCAGGTTCTCACTAAATTTGAGATGACTTGGTTTGCCATCTTGTTTGTTTGTATTTAAAACATTCGTTTATATTCGAAGTTAGAGCGTCATGTTGATTTTTTTCGTTTCCCCCCACCCCCCGTCATTAGTGTTATTTAAGAGCTATTTCTAAAAGTTCAACTCAATATCTCCCTTGTATTTGTGTTTCTGCTGTAGATATTTACGACATAATTTATATTCACAAAGTGTTATATCATTGGTATAAAAAGGCGCAAAATTCTCGTAATTATCATCACTTGCGCGCATTTTTTTACAACCATGATGTTACACTGAGATAATATCTGTTGAAAGTACTAGTGGCAAAACAACGAATAATAGGGAGGTGTTGAGTTTAAATTATAGAAATAGCCCTTAAGGGAAAAAAAAACTAAAAAAATGTGCACACGCGAATAACCACTTTATTTTACTGAATTAATTTATACTTTATTCCACTACATAATTTGTTTCAATTTTAAAAA
The DNA here is from genome assembly GCF_032445375.1 of Bacillus rossius redtenbacheri. NCBI lineage: Eukaryota > Metazoa > Arthropoda > Insecta > Phasmatodea > Bacillidae > Bacillus > Bacillus rossius. Next base: position 73,482,969 of record NC_086333.1, read on the forward strand.
GCAATAAAATATAAATGTAATAATCTTTAAAACGAAACTATTTCAGTGGTGAAAAAGAGGACTCGTTAAATAAATGGTTTAAAAAATACATAGAAAAAAATAACTGTATTTGTGCGGATCAGCGCTTTAAGACTTCAGTGAAATAATACTGTTGGTATATATTTTTTAAATAATAGCACCTAGAGCCGTATGCTGAAGTGTACACATGCCAAAATTTGTTTATTTTACAGTTCTATTCACCATCATAAATAAGTCAGAAACCAAACGCTATTGTTTTCACAGGGAAATCTACTTGTAGCAGCCAGTCACTATTATCATTAGACATTCATTTATGCTTTTTATTATGCTCTACAAAGCCAAACATATAATATATATTTTTTTAAATGTGTGACTAAAAATTGTTTACAGTAAGACGGAATTTTTTTTTTCCTATTCAACCATTTAAAAAGACAAATATTTAAGCCACTTATTGTTTCCGATGGCGAAAATTATTAAAAAATTAATGAATTTCCTTCATAAAACTACAACGGAAAAACAAATTTTTAACATTTAAAAAAAAATTACAAATATGTTGGTAACTCAATTCTGTTGTAAATGAAACTGATATTCATGCGTGCGTTTCTGACTCGCAGGCACGCGTGGAACTGCTATTTACGCGCATGGACAAATCAGGTAACAAAGCTTGCATTGCCTTTCCCTGTTCGTTGGGTCTGACCCCTATAGGCCGGCTAGCGAGAGCTAGCTTTGGCCTGACTTGGACTCGTAGAGTGGCTAGCATAATCCTGGTTGAAGCTTTTGCGCAGACATTGTTTATCCGTTACTTTAGGGACGTGAAACTAAATGATCAATTCAATAATACCATTTCTTAAAGAAAAAAATTATTAAATTATAAGAAAAAAATTACTCGCCAGTGATGTGTAAACATGTAACCTTGGATATAACGAGCAAATTCATGTGTTCCTCACGTTTTTCATGTTGCAAATAAACTTATAAACCGAAACTCGTACACGAAATTTAAAGAGCTCCATAACATAATGCCGAGCGCTGGGTGTGTCAGGAGCCAAACCTATTTACAAGGAAGTTTAACGTAAATGATATTTGAGATTATGAACTGTTACCGCAGTACTTTTATCTGTTGGTTTTATGTTTGCTACGGCAAAAAAAAAAAGGTATTACAACATTGACAACACAAGTTTTATTTTACTCCATGTTTAAATGAAATAATTATTGAACAAATCACAGAAAGCTTTAAATTCTTGAAACTAAAATTAAATATAAAAAAATTTGTTTGTCTGTAAAGTCGGTTTACGGACGATAGTTTAACGTAACAATGTCATAACAAAACATTGATGAATTGATTGCATACTTTTATAAATAAAATCGAATCATTTTTATTTTGATAATAAAAGAATAATTACATGATATTATACTAGTAATAACATTTTTAAAATGCAAGGATAATTAACCTTTATTGCTGAAATTGTTGTAGTAATTATCAATGAAAACCACATTAACTTTTCACTTCACTTTATAAACAGTCTTACAAACAGTTCACGTGTAGATGACTTGTAATAAATTTTAAAAACTGGCGTTTAGCTATAAAGTTTAAATATAATTATTAACAAGTTTTCATTTAAATAAACTGTAATCAAATATCTATCATCAATTATATGAATCACCATAATTTTTTAGTCAATTGTAACATAACTTATTATTACTGCACTCGCCAACAGATGCTACTTTTTTAATAATAAAAGAATAAATACTGGAAATTATACTAGTATTCAGATTCATTTTCTTACCTACATTTGACGTAGAAATTATTTCATACTACACATTTATAAACAAAGTTTTAAGTTTTCACTTCTGTCGGTGCGGCGCATGCGTACAATGAGCGTAACGGGACACAGCGTAACGGAACAATGTGCGTGACGGGACACTTTTTCTTGCGTGCAGCCGGCGTTCATAGATTTATTAGACGTTGTCACGTCAAAAAATAGTTTTATTTAACGCACACATAAAATATTCAGTGGTTGCTGGCCCTTCTATGACGTCAGTGATTTACACCGCGGCTTACATGTCGCGCGGATCATAATGTAACACACACAGCACGTTGTTTTTCGTAGTCACCAAACACGGTACGTGTTTCAATAGAACTTGGGGAGTAACCGAATGTCTGCGCGAGTGTTCGTAGTCATCGCGTGGTCCAGTTCTACGACACTGCCTTCTCGTAGTTTGGCACCGGTCGCTTCTGGGTAGTCCAGAACATTTAGGGGGGGGGGGGGGGAGGGGGGGGTGAGAGTTGTATTGGGGCCGAGAAGACCCGAAGCTGGTAACCAGCCAGTTTCGTTGAACTTGGTCACCTCCACCCCTCCCCTCTTGCTCCTCTTACACAACACGATGACGAGGCTGCAAATATGGAAACCAGGCACCTGGCTGGGTTTTCTTGTTAAGGGCTCGACCACAGCCACGTTAAATTAATCAATAAATTTAGTTTTTTTGCCTAATCCAAACCTTAACGTGCAAATATTTCGAAAAAAAAAACATAGACGTAATGTTTCATTAATACTCAGCTTTAACAAAAAAAAAATACTTTCAGTAAGTGACCACAATGCAATTAAGTAAAAATATGTTATCTTAAAAATGATTGCTGGATTTTTCACAAAAAGAAACACGTGAAGTACATATATCTGATACCAACAGCTAACAACCAAAATTAATATAAAATGATTGCTAAGTGAAACATTTTTAGTAATTGCAACTACACAGGCTTAACAGTTTAGCTTCAGAAGCTAATTATAAACCAGAAATATTTTTTCGTAATGTTGTTATTTGTTCTTAGTCAAAATGAATTTAACAATTTAAAAATGTTCGTTGCGCATGGTGTGGGCAAGTTGTGTTAACAAAGTTGGTTTCGTTCTGTTATTCCATGCCATGCGACACACTACTAAAAAATGTCCCAATGGTCGGCAAAAGAATATATCATTTAATATCTGAATAGCAAAAAATTACGAAAGCAAGATATTTTTCATGCAACCAATTGACAATACATAAAAAAATTAAAATAAATGCTACAGTCCAAAAGAATAAATAAAATTTACTCCTGATACAAAAATGGAATAAAGAAAGAATATTTTTTAGTGCAGGTTAGGTTTACCTTGTAAATATTGGTATACACACAACAGCATTCTTGGTAACAACACACGACCTAAAACTTCAACACGTAATAAACATAAATACATTTCATGGTATTTTCGCTATCATAAAGTTTAATTTGGCACGCCGATACGTTATGGGTTAATGTTGCTACATGTGGGTACGTTCTATTTGTGTCACATTTCATGTCACCAACTCCCGTTACATTTTCACGAAATTACTCCTACCAAATGCCGTGTACCGAGATGTGCTAAGATATTTACACAATAGAAATTTAGTTTATAATTTCACTGTCGAAATTTTTTGACGTGACAACGTCTAATAAATCGATGAACGCCGGCTGCACGCACGAAAAAGTGTCCCGTTACGCACATTGTTCCGTTACGCTGTGTCCCGTTACGCTCATTGTACGCTTGCGCCGCATCTATCTCTCTTCCACTCGACTGTTTATAAAGTGAAGTGAAAAGTTAATGTGGTTTTCATTGCTTATTACAACAAAAAATTCGACAATAAAGGTTAATTATTCTTGCATTTTAAAAATCTGATTACTAGTATAATTTCAAGTTTTTTATCTTTTATTATTAAAATAAAAATGATTCATTTTTATTCATAAAAGTATGCAATCATTTCATCAATGTTTTGTTATGACGATGTCACGTTAAACTATCGTCCGCAAACAGACTTTACAGACAACCAATTTTTTAAAATGAAATTTTTCAATTAAATACATTTAAAAAAATGTAACTTGACGAGTTTGAAACTTCAGGTCCCCACAGTTAGTTGACAACGTTGTCAAATACATGCGGCAACCAGCGAATAGCCCACACCATGTACCCCCCCCCCCCCCTCTTCCTCTCACCACATAGTTTACACAAGTCCTAACCAACGTGTTTATGAATAATTCAGGTCTTAAACGCGTCGACCTCCTCACGTTTAACGAAGCGGTACCGAATTCGGCGCGGCGGTAGTAGGGGTTTGCGGCGACAAGTTTGAACATGACTATCCTTTCTCCCCCTCCCTCATCTACGCCACACTCTCTGAATGCAGTAGAGTGCTGGGTCTCTAATCATGCTGTGAAAACGTCGCGCGTAAGGGTTGGGAAGGGTGTGAAGGCGGAAGTACCAAGCCGCACCCGAGATCCACTAGCCATACGTACTGCACACTTATAAGACCCTCAATGGTGTATGGCCCGTTACAGGTTATCGTATACTTATTTTCCACGAGGTTAAACTTGCCAACTTTTCGAGTGGCTAAAAAATCACAAAGTGAAAAATATACAAACCGCATAATTTCTTTTTTTGCATAATTACCTGCCAAAGTTTCACTTTTATATTTTTATGGATTGTGGATGAGGAAAATAAAATTCAATTAAAAAAAAACTTTAAAGTCAGGTTTTAAATTAAATTGTTTTATTTAATTTTACCAGGACTTTTATTAAAATCTTCAGAATTTTATGATTTGGAGGATAAATAAAATAAAATAAATTATTCTAAAGGATTTTTAAACCACACTACGCAATAGCGAACAGCATTTTTTTAAAAACCAAAAATGTTCAGTTATTAATTCCTTTGGGTTCTCCTTATCCATAAAGCACAAAAATGTTCATAAATTAAACTTTGCTAGCGCATTATGCTAAAATTAAAATTTTGTGAAGTTCGGCCACTCAAGTATTCTACATGTTTAACCGTGTTAAACGTAAAAATAAAAGCATTACCTGAAACAAAACATACGACTACATTCTTTAAGGAGAATAGACCGCATTTAGAATATTTTCCGTTTTGCTCTAATTTTAATATTTAGGCTAATTGTAATATTTTTTGGCATGTTAAGACATTAATCATGTTTCTCAAACATTCTCAACCTTGTTGCAACTACATATTTACTAACAGGCTCTATTCTATACGTACCGCGAGGAAATAACTTATCATTTCACGCGTACGACTACAACTATGGTGATAATAATTACACTTGACCGCAAGTGTTGAATTAAACAAGTAGCCAAAACTAATTACTGTGCAATGTCAAGCCATTAACTTAACTCAGAAGCTTTATTGCAAGGGGCATAAAAAAATTGGTAGTTGCAAGATGGCGGCTGATGTATGAGGAATTTAAGCCGCTTTTAGGATTTTTCACCATTTTTGAATATATGAGTGCTTTTTTTTTTACCCAAAATTACTTACTTTGTATAGAGCAAGAATCTAACCAAGTACAGGAATCGACTGAATAAATTGGAGGCTGGCATATGAGGTATTAATGCCTTTGTAAGGAATTTTACCATATTTTATTAAATGAGTATTCTTTGCCAAAAATAAAGCTTTTTTTGCATTAAGTAAGTATCGAACCACGGACGTTAATTATTTTAATCAATCAGTAATTCCAATAATTGATTATTTGGTGAATTTTGGAATTTTTTCTGTATTTCTATCTTAATAATTACAAATTTTTAAAATAATGAATTCCAAGATGACGGACGTGACGTTATCAAAGATTGCCAATGAGATCCCAATCATAGGCAACGAGAGGTCAAAACGCCCGAACATGAATGATTACTCACGATGGGTAAGCCACAATTGGGAAAGCCAACAAATCATAGTCCCATTAGAAATAATTTCACCAGCTTTCCCCAGTTACATCTACTAATGGATTTTATTTTGTTATTACTAAGGGCGTTATAATCTATTTTTAATGAACCCCTGTTTACTTCACCTATTGCAGCAATGTTTGGTTGTATAAAAATGTTTTATCCAAAGATTCAAAATGATTCTATAGCGTTTCTACTAAGGTATTTATGATTTTTTTTGGTCCTTCAACCCGAATTTTTTTCCTGTCCTTGCTTAGTGGTTTTTTATATAAAAATTATTTCAATTGAAAGTTGTAAATAATATTTTAAGATTTTAAAATAAATAAAACTGATTTCATAAAGTACATCGTACATAAATTATTTTTTAATCGTACACCTTTTTTCATCCCCTTACTGCAAATTTTCGTTTAATAAAAAATTGTTTCAGACAAATTTGGGATAAAAGTTATACAATTCACAAACAAATCGAATTTAGTCAATAGTATATCACTTAGTGGAGTTTTTTTGTCCTTAAGACGAAAGTTTTAGGTATTAATCCTACGAGTTTTAATACGTTCAAACAGATGAGTTATTTGTCCTATATTGGAGCTCAACGGATTTTGCTGTTCTTCAAAAACCATCCCAATTTCTACTACTTTGGCGGAAATGGAAATAAATATATTGGATATCCAACATTATCATTTAGGCGTAAACGTGAAGATCTCACAACTAATTAAAGTCTTAATAATCCTGGAGTTACGTCCTATGTGTGGGCTTCAAGTCATTAGCATCAGCAGTTTTCAAGATAAATCATTTGGTGCAGACATGGGAGAGAGAAAAAATATAAAACGTTAGACTCTGTTAATGTATTTAATTTGCGAACAGGAAAAAAAACCTATTAAATAGGTTATAATACGAGAACTACGGGGATAAATTACAATTTAATTCATTGGATTTTTTTAATCTTATAGTGTACTATTTTAGCTAAATAGTTTTGCATTAACTATGTATAATAATTTTGGGCAAAAAAAAAGAGAGGAAAATACAACTCTAGCTAAACTCGTAAACGATTTATAAATCGAAATACCAGTTTGAAAATTGGAGTGTAACGAAAATGCTATATTGTTGATACCTTACAAAATAGAATGCTCAAGAAGACACGTCAGTTTTTTGAGTTACAGGCAAGTTTCTCAAACGTCAAAATCCGGGTGAATATTTTATTTTAAGAGCTAATTTTGTACACACGTGTTCACCAATTATATTAAATAACATCACAGGCAGATATTTGAATTTTATATTTCAACATTGAATTATTAATAACTGTGTACAGTACAGGTAAATTATGTAATTCCATTTTACTAACGGCGAAAAAAAAATATCCTTGCACCAGCACGACGTTACTAGCCAAGCGAGTGAAACTTTTTTACTTACTCACAATATGTTTGACAATAGCTTATATGTTTCTTCTTGCATCGCATTGATATCAAAGTCTTTTATTCATAATGTTATCCAATTTTCAAAATGATTTAAAACCTTGTAACCCCCAGGAACATTTTTTTTTGTTTTACTTGGATAAAAGATACTAGTGGCTCGTGACTCGTGAAAATACAGTTTACTTATATATGTGGTGTCATGAATTTATAAGTTTAGGGCTAAATTTAAGTTATTGTGTAGAATGGAAAACATAGTTTTTTTAAATATTTGTAAATACTTAAATTGTGGCTTCTATTTTAAGCCAACGGCCACTGTATAGTAATTAATTATTTGAAAACCATTTCTATGTATTTTGACGTGATAGTAAACAATGTAGGGAAGGGGGAATTTTTTCCTGTTACTTTGATGTGTTACTTTAAAAAAATTAATATGGGAAAACACAGGTAAGGAAAAAAGCGTTTAAAGTTACATTTGCAAATATATCATTGTTCTTAACTTACAATGGTAATATATAATCTTGTACGTTAATGTAGTTATATATTCTGAAAGAAAAACAAGTGAAAGTTGCTGTACCGTTCATCAAATTTTACATTAAAATTTTATTTTTCCATTTCATGAGATCTTGATATACGTACACAAAAAATATTTGCCAGAAATGTAATAATGAAAGCAACGGAAATTCACAAATTAGCGAGAGTAAAATTTTTTGTTGGAAACGAAATTCTTTCTTTGACATTGGTTTATTTCCGCATGTGAAAGCTCATTTCAAATTAGAAAAGGGGGCGCTTTGTGCAAGGTATTTCAAAACAGTTTGATTAAAATGTAACGCCACTTTCTATCTCTCTGAACCTCTGTCGTTCATTATGTACTGTTTCCTCTTATGAATGACATTTACGTTTTCTTCCAAGTGTATTAATTTTAAATTTTGGTTTAATTTAATATAGAATTTTGTTGTTTTTTTATAACTAAAAATACAGTCCAATTGTTAAAAAATATTTTAAAAATAACTTTTATCAAATGTATATATAGCTTGTAACTTATAAACAGTTAAAAAAACCAATATAATGCTTTTAAACATAGTGACGTAATATTTTTTAAATAATGTAAACTTGTAAATACTAGACCAAAACTGCCATACGTTCTTTAAACTTTTTGCATCGAATAAGTTGGATTCAAAAAGTTTCTTTGAACATACGCTATTGATGTTTTTCACTGTATCATTTAAGAATTATTCAGAAAAAAATCACATAACAGACGAAAACAATGCGTTGACAATGACGAGAAATTTGCAACAATAACAGTAAACATAACTGCAACATTAATGAGATTAATACTAGTTTTATAACCCCTTATATGTGAAACTACATAATATTTTCTTTTATATCTCTCTCCCTCTTAATTTTTCTTTGAATATAAAGAATATAAACTTTTGAAAGTATGATTCGAAGAAAACTAACTATTAAGGTGGTTACCATTGTGTAACTTCCAGAAATTCCCTCATAGTTTTTTTGTATCAAGGTTCCCGGATGAAAGATGAAATATAAATATTTATTTATACATTGATCAATTTATTATGCGTACGAAAACAGCCAAATATTTGCACATAAACCTTCGAATGATATTGAAAAAGTAAAAATGGAAAATATGGGTGAATTTTTTAATAGATAAGATCTAAAAAAATAGAAATAGAAATAGGAAAGTTTTATGAGAAATGAACTTATATTTAAAAAAAACGTTTTTTTAGTTGAAAGAACAAAAATTTAAAAAAATAAAATTTTAATTAAAATTTTTTGCCCAACAGCCAAATTAATGCAGCACAACTCTGTAAAACTTAAAATGTGTCGTGCTTGATATCATTTGTCTTAAATTTTCTGTCAGTTATAACAATAGGTATGATTTGTTGTAATTTTTTCTATCACTAATTTTATGATATAGTCAATACGAAAATTTTAGGATAAAGTCATTACGAAAATGAATATATGAACTTAATCACAATAATGAACTGAAAATTAGTAATGTGGTTCTCAGGGACGCAAATCTGTTGGATTGGCAAGAGGGGCCTGCGGAAATTTACAGGTTTGAGGGGGGGGGGGGGGGTGCGTGCGGCCCAAGAATTTTGCACGTGGAGTTAACCGATACGTTATATCTGGATGCGGTGCCCGTATGCTGTACACTGCCTATATTTTGGTCTACATGCATGCAATAAGAAGAAAGCTTTAAAATATACAGAAAGTTTCACATAAGACATACATAGTTTAGCCATCAAACACGTATCACAGTCACGCTTTTGCAATGGCAGGCCGGCCCTGCCTAGTGAGGGGCTTCGTAATTCCAGGGGGCCAGATCCCCCCTGCCACCCCGGGATCTACGCCCAGGGGGTGCTTCATAACATTTGTCTAAAATTTTCTAACACTAATTTTAGAATATAGTCATTACGAAAATGAAAGAAGATAACACCCCACGCGTTTAGTTATACATAGTTGTGGTGCATTATTTGGTCCTTAAAAAAAATTAAATTTTATTAATTTTTTATTTATTCAACAATGAAAACGGGATTTTTCAGTTTTTAAGTCTATAAGTTTATATTATTCTTTTAAGTCTCAAAATAAAAAATATATATTGAATATGAGTAATCGAAACAATTTAAAATATACTTAATATGGGTGTTTAAAGTATTTGTTTGTTACAATTAACTTAAAATCCGTCAATAATGTTCACGTGATCGAGTAGTTTCAGCTAACGGGTCGAGTGTACCCCAGCAGGACGTCTTTCGATAAGGAATACCATTCCCTCAGCTTCTGCCTCGTCGGAAGTTTGCTCATGAATCGCTTTGTTAAAACCTTCGTAATCAAATTACTTCTACCATAAACACATTTATAATATATAATATTAAAAAAAAATTGGTTGTCTGTAAAGTCGGTTTACGGACGATAGTTTAACGTGACAACGTCATAACAAAACATTGATGAAATAATTGCATACTTTTATGAATAAAATTGAATCATTTTTATTGAATTATCACTATTTTGTATGGATACAAAGAAGGAGTGAAATTAAATATACAATTCAATTGATAAATTTACTTTTATTTGCACTCATTTATTCAAATATGTTTATTACTTTAACTATAACTTTTATACATGTTTGCTATTTAACTTCTTCCAATCTGTGTTATTCCTTTAAGGATAGGACGATGATAGGAAAAGTAGGAAACGGATGGGAGTGTTTCAAGTTTAATGTGCCTCGAAAAAGTCAAATCGATGGTTGTTCCAATCGAGTGGAAGAGAGATAGATACGGCGCAAGTGTACAATGAGCGTAACGGGACAAATCGTAACGGGACTATGTACGCAACGGGACACTCTTTCGTCCGTGCAGCCGGCGTTCATCGATTTATTAGACGTTGTCACGTCAAAAATGGATGGACTTATTACATTAAATGCTTAATATACGCATGGGATGCATCTGACTGTATTACTCAAGTGCAGAAGACTCCTGGTTGATAGACACAGAATTATTATTCTTTCTGGTTTTCACTTCCAAAATAAATTTCGGTCCCGGTTTCAGGACTGGAATTCTTGTGGTTTCTTCCACAGCGCGATTGCCGGAGCTCCCGGGAGTTGAACGATAACGGTACATCATATCGGATCATTCAGAAGCAATTAACAGACCCTGAATGAGTCTTCTTTGTAAACTGCAATAGCAGAATGACTCTATAAACTGCACGCTTGAAGTTTCAGGGACTTCTCCAGAACTACTGGTTTTGAACGGCGACAGGAATATTTGTAACAAACCTATATCATTCGTTTTACATTCGCAAATGTACACCAGGAAATTGCAAAAACAGCGAAATACACCAAATAATTAAAAAAAAGTTTCAGACCCATGAAACCTTGCATTTAATCTGTGCTGATAAATTAGTTTATTATCGAAACTTTTTGGTGATAATTTACAATACACAGCTAAAATTTCACAGTTAAATTAAAAAAAAAAGATATAGTCTTTCAGTACTCGCCAAAGATGTGTAATATTTTACCTCAGAAACGAGAAAATTAAAGTGTTCTCATGTTGCAAATATAATTAATTATATAACGAAACACTTGACACGAAATTCAACGTAGAATTCTTTAGAAAAAAATTGCCGATCGTTATAAATAAATGCAAATTTAGTTTTCAACTACATTTCTCTACGCGAATCACACGTAGTTTCCGCACCCACCGCTAGAGTTCACTGCCCGAGCAGCTACGTCTACTACTGAATCATTCCATTTGCAAATCGAAATTTAATATTAACCAATAAAACGGCTCCAAAGCAAAAAAAAAAACTTGAAAAAATATTTAACCCTGATTTTATGAAGGAATTTATTAAAATAGCACCCATCTTATTAAAATTTACTAAATTTATAACACCATAAAGTTTTCTTTTCGCTTTGTGAACTTTTATTGGGTGCCATCCGCCACAGATGGGAACACCGTAGTTACACATTTCCGTTCCATGTGACTTCCGTTGCCGCACACCAGAACTAAGATGTTAAACATCAATAAAAAAAATTGGTTGTCTGTAAAGTCGGTTTACGGACGATAGTTTAACGTGACGTCATAACAAAACATTGATGAAATGATTGCATACTTTTATAAATAAAATTGAATAATTTTTATTGAATTATCACTATTTTGTATGGATACAAAGGAGTGAAATGAAATCTACAACTTAATTGATAAATTTAATGTTTAATGTGCCTCGAGAAAGTCAAATCGATGGTTGTTCCAATCGAGTGGAAGAGAGATAGATGCGGTGCAATCGCACAATGAGCGTAACGGGACACAGCGTTACGGGACACTTTTTCGTGCGTGCAGCCGGCGTTCATCGGTTTATTAGACGTCACGTAAAAAAAAACAGGATTGTTATATCTCAGTTGAAAAAAACGAAACTAAAGAATAATCCAGCATTATAACCCATTGAGACGTTCGGCCCCGTTTATTTCTGGAAGCAGAGACATAATCGACACGTATTCATTTGACTTTCCACCCCTGCGCTCTTTCCTCATCACGGAGTCGTGCTCCATTAGCGCGTATTACTGCGACACGGGACGCGCCCTAAGTGCAGCATTGTTTCCGCCAGTCTTCGAACCCCCTTTCGCAGGCTGTCTCTTCAACCCTCCTTCCTTCCACACACCCCTCTGGTAGCTGAGTCTCAACCTAGGCGCACCATCCCTTCTCGACACCTTCTGCAAACCCCGAGCGGGGGCTCACACCGCTTTACCCAAGGTCTTCAGGGGGGATGGGGGTTGTTTTTGACGGCCCGGGTCGGCTCAGCCATTACGTAATGGCCCGCCGTCCGCGATCCAATCCGTCGCCCAAGGCGTCGGCAGACGGAGCCGCTGCTACGTTTGAGAGCGTTTTTTCCTGGAGAGCATTTTCCAATCCATCTACTAACACAAAAAAGGGTTAGTGAGTTCGTTTGCTTTAGCTTGAAAACTACTGGACGAAATTCGAATATACTTCCGGAATTGAAAATCTTTATCATCCTAGATGGACAATGGCTATGTTGTTCCATTTTAAAAACGGTTGCTCATGATTTGGCGATAAATAGCAATAATTATAAATAATATCGTAGGAAAATGACCAGATTAACGGCCACCTCGGGTTACGCTTGTTAAACCGTTACATATTATAAAAAAATCCATGCCACGAAAGGGCATCGAAAAAAAAATTAACTTAATACATATATTTAAAACCTTTTAAAAATAAACATAATTTCCTATTTTCAAGATGGAAATAAACGAGTAATAGCATACTACAAAGCAAAGTTTTGTATAAGCCTGAACACAACTATTGCATTGATCACAAGATGTGAACTCTTGGCTGTAGTGAAGTCTCTGCAACATTTCCACAAATATTTATATGGGAGAAAATTGATTTTATGCACTGACCATGGCACACTCATGTGGCTAATAAAGTTCAAGGACCCAGAGAGACTACTTGCTATTTTTATTAAACGGATACAGCAAAATGATTGTCGGATTGAACACAGGAAAGTCTGAATTTACAGTATTGCCGATGCCGTATTCTGAAGAACTTGCGGGTAGACTGCAATCATTACAATAGGAGAGAAAAATTAGGGAATCGGAGATGTTCAGCAAACAAGGATAACTAATGAAGAATATAAATGGAATAAAGGTCACAGATAGGTATAGACCATCTCATTCCAAATTTACCATTAAAAAAAAATCCAACTTTATGACTACAGTTTATTTAGTCATACATATTGTACAAAAAATGTTTATAACATTCAATACTATAGCACCATTTAGAGATATAACCAAAAAAAAGAGGACCGATAAAAACACTTGTAGCGAACATATTACATCTATTTAACGTACTTGATGAGAAATTCTGACAGTCTAATAAATAGTTAGTGGTGAAAGCTACTTTTAGAGCATCTTTTCCCTTGCTAAAAATTAGCATTACAGATAAAACTAGTGCGATGTGCGTTAGAAAAAAAACACTAAACCCAGCAGTAACAGGCATTCCAAAGATAAGTTGAATAGATTGTTAATATCTGAGAAAAAAACTTTCTTGAGTACTTGAGTGTTAAAATATATTTTTTTTATCAATTCAATAAATTCAATACATGTGAATAACTGTTAAAAAGTTTTCCGTCTAATGTTTTTGGACATCAACACTACCTTTTTCGACTGCCAGAATTCTTGTTGATGCCTTGTTATGCGCCGTTTTTTTTTACCTTAAGGCTTACAGTTATAATAATTTCACTATTTTATGATTTTTCGCTGTCGTATTTGGCACTAGAAAATATCCATTCAAAGTCAACTGAAAAACAACAGTAACGGTCTGAAACTGCGAAGTCCCCTGTTTTGCCGAGTTGTAAAACTCATCGCGTCCATAAGGCGAGGGCATCTAGGTCCGTGACTCGAACCTGCAACCTCTTCGGCGCGCCAGTGTTGTCACGTCCGGACCAAGAACAAGGATGATCCCTCCACCGGGTGACGTCATGCTCGTTATGACGTCAGGACCACGGCTCACCCCCACGTAGTGCAAGCTTCCTGACTGGTTTATGGAAGTAGAGTGAAAACAGGCGCGAATTTTTTTTCCAAACATAACTGAAACTAAGTGTATTTGTGAGGGTCCGGTGTTAGGGAGGGACCTAGGTGCGTCTCAGGACAAAGCCTATACGCCTGGTCATGCTGGGATCAGCCACACAAGGAAGGGTCACATGCTATGCTGATGCTAACTATGACTTCATGTAAGCTTTTGGACATATGCCATTGCTAAGCACTTTTTCTGTAGAAGAAAACTAAAAAATACCCAAAAGACAAAAAACACAAATGAAGCAACATATTATTTAATTTAATTTTTTGTCTTTTGGGTATATTTTGTTTTCTTCTACAGAAAAAGTGCTTAGTAATGGCGTATGTCCAAAAGCTTACATCAACTCATGCACAAATCTTTCAAAGATAATATGGTACTAACTATCCTCACTATTAACTCTAGACAAGAACTACATAGGTTGGGCCCAGGTAAAAACCTGCGTAGACACGATGAAAGCACTGGACACAGTTACACGGGTTTTAATTATTGCAAGCATTAGATTTAGGAAAAAACAGGAGACGGAGGATGTTCTGAATGAAGAGTTGGACAGAGCTGAAAGAGTCTACCATGCGGGGGCTTGGGAGTTCGGTCCCGTGGTCCGCATTGTATTTTACCCAGGTCTGGATTTATGACCAGGAACACAAGCGCCCCTGGTGGTGAGTGGCTTCATTGGCCACTCACTCCACCTCCAGCCATCACGTAGGAAAAAAAAACAGGGAAAGTAATAAGTATGTTACAAATGGAAGATAGTCGCTCCTCGGGCACTATTTTTTATACCACAGGCGTGGACTGTTTCTTTATGGTAGAATGTTCGAGAATGTTCTTTAACAGCCACGAGTCACAGGTACATCCACTGGCCCAGGGCTAGGCTCGGCTGCGTCATCCACAACTCGCTCACCGAGCCCCAGTCAGATTACCGTGTAAATTAGACACCGGGAAAACCATTAGGTATACGTTAATGAGCAGCGAGTCAGCACTCAAGCGGTTTGTAGACCACTATAATCTTCGACATTACACGGCCGTCATATGAGAATAACATCGCGTGATCTTGAACCCCGTCAATCAAATTCGAACAAACCCCTAAACTATAATACGGATGATTCCTCGGATAGTAATCTCATCTTATACAAGATGCCATTCTTAAAATTACCCACCTCATATAAGACGACCACGAGTGAACAGCCTCATCGGCAGGAGTAGGCACTCGTACGAAAATTCATCAGGTCCTTCTGGGAATTTAGAAAAGGGGGGGGGGGGGGGTGGAGGTTGTGTTTGGAGGGGGGTGAAGGGCATCTGGGTCAAAGTCTCCATATGCCAGGCTTCAGGGAGTCGTGGAAACTTTTTGACAATTATTTTTTTTTTGTTTTATGCTTGAGGTAACCCTGGTGGTAGGACATAAATTACAGCTCGATTGCTAACAGAATTCGTTGGAAACTTTTGCTAATTATTCCATTCGCTGAGACCACGTTTACAGTAACTTTTAAGTGTAAATTATTATACACATATTTTTAAATTCTGAAGCTGTTAAAATTTTTTTGCATTTGGTTATACATTAATGAAACTGTTTTTCCAAAGTGGCACTAGTTTCTCTCCGCAGGGCCTGGACTTCATTTGAAAAGTTCGACTGCAATCTATACCAAAATTTTAATTTTTTTTTAGTAGTGCCAAGAGACTTTGATTTTTGGGCGGGAGTTTTGCAGTTGCTGCATTGTTTGTCACGTGCGCAGAGACCTTCAAAATGTCGTTATTCAACAGAGAAGGGCCATTTGTAATTTTGACAAGCCTCGAAGAATAAGAGACATTAAAATATTCCGAATAATTTAAATGACCCAAATCACATGCAATCCAGCCAGAAGGTTATATGGGGCATCAGACACTAGACACTGTACATATACTTTTTTTTTGCGTACAAGCGTGTGTATTGCATCCTAGGTACCAGAATAATAAAATACGAAACGATGTTTTAAATTTCTGTGCATGCGTGATTCATACGTGTGTATTGATGAAAGGAATGTCACACGAATATTAATTTTAACAACGTTGCAGGTAGAGGTAAAAAAAAAAAGTGTGCGGAGAGGATATTGAGTAGGCAGTGGTGGGGGAAAAAAAAAGTTATTTTGTTTTATTCCCATGTTGGTGCGCTGAACATTCGCTGCGGCGAAAACTTGCTCTCTGAACGCGAAGCCGCGCAGGACATCAATAACCGGAGGAGAATGGCTGCAGCCGGAGGCCGCGACCCGGAAGTTCCGGTAGCAGGGGCGGAGTCCCAAGGCACGCGCCCCCCCCCCCCCCCCCCCCCCCTGCGCAACCACCACAACTTCCCCCGGGTGCCTCATCATGCCGGTAGAGGGAATACAGAGGCAGAGCGCAGGACCCGAGCGTCGACCGTGCCTACGAACACGTGGCAAGTTCGTCCGACCAATCAGCATGAAAGACGTGTGGCAAAAAAAAAAAAGTTACAAACGGAGGTTATTTTATCTAAACATTACTGTAGCTTCACAATTTATTCCGTATTTCTAATCTATTACAAAACGCTCGACCAATCAGCATGAAAGACGTGTGGCAAAAAATAAGTTACAAACGGAGGTTATTTTATCTAAACATAACTGTAGCTTCACAATTTATTCTGTATTTCTAATCTATTACAAAACGCTCGACCAATCAGCATGAAAGACGTGTGGCAAAAAAAAAAAAGTTACAAACGGAGGTTATTTTATCTAAACATTACTGTAGCTTCACAATTTATTCCGTATTTCTAATCTATTACAAAACGCTCGACCAATCAGCATGAAAGACGTGTGGCAAAAAATAAGTTACAAACGGAGGTTATTTTATCTAAACATAACTGTAGCTTCACAATTTATTCTGTATTTCTAATCTATTACAAAACGCTTGACCAATCAGCATGAAAGACGTGTGGCAAAAAAAAAGGTACAAACGGAGGTTATTTTATCTAAACATTACTGTAGCTTCACAATTTATTCTGTATTTCTAATCTATTACAAAACGCTTGACCAATCAGCATGAAAGACGTGTGGCAAAAAAAAAGGTACAAACGGAGGTTATTTTATCTAAACATTACTGTAGCTTCACAATTTATTCCGTATTTCTAATCTATTACAAAACGCTTGACCAATCAGCATGAAAGACGTGTGGCAAAAAATAAGTTACAAACGGAGGTTATTTTATCTAAACATAACTGTAGCTTCACAATTTATTCTGTATTTCTAATCTATTACAAAACGCTTGACCAATCAGCATGAAAGACGTGTGGCAAAAAAAAAGGTACAAACGGAGGTTATTTTATCTAAACATTACTGTAGCTTCACAATTTATTCCGTATTTCTAATCTATTACAAAACGCTTGACCAATCAGCATGAAAGACGTGTGGCAAAAAAAAAAAAGTTACAAACGGAGGTTATTTAATATAAACATAACTGTAGCTTCACAATTTATTCTGTATTTCTAATCTATTACAAAACGCTCGACCAATCAGCATGAAAGATGTGTGGCAAAAAAAAAAGTTACAAACGGAGGTTATTTTATCTAAACATAACTGTAGCTTCCCAATTTATTCTGTATTTCTAATCTATTACAAAACGCTCGACCAATCAGCATGAAAGATGTGTGGCAAAAAAAAAAGTTACAAACGGAGGTTATTTTATCTAAACATAACTGTAGCTTCACAATTTATTCTGTATTTCTAATCTATTACAAAACGCTCGACCAATCAGCATGAAAGACGTGTGGCAAAAAAAAAAGTTACAAACGGAGGTTATTTTATCTAAACATAACTGTAGCTTCACAATTTATTCTGTATTTCTAATCTATTACAAAACGCTCGACCAATCAGCATGAAAGACGCGTGCCAAAAAAAAAGTTACAAACGGAGGTTATTTTATCTAAACATAACTGTAGCTTCACAATTTATTCTGTATTTCTAATCTATTACAAAACGCTCGACCAATCAGCATGAAAGACGCGTGCCAAAAAAAAAGTTACACACGGAGGTTATTTTATCTAAACATAACTGTAGCTTCACAATTTATTCTGTATTTCTAATCTATTACAAAACGCTCGACCAATCAGCATGAAAGACGTGTGGCAAAAAAAAAAGTTACAAACGGAGGTTATTTAATATAAACATTACTGTAGCTTCACAATTTATTCCGTATTTCTAATCTATTACAAAACGCTTGACCAATCAGCATGAAAGACGTGTGGCAAAAAAAAAAGTTAAAACGGAGGTTTTTTAATATAAACATAACTGTAGCTTCACAATTTATTCTGTATTTATAATCTATTACAAAACGCTCGACCAATCAGCATGAAAGACGCGTGGCAAAAAAAGAAGTTACAAACGGAGGTTGTTTTATCTAAACATAACTGTAGCTTCACACTTTATTCTGTATTTCTAATCTATTACAAAACGCATTTTTTTAAAATAATTTATTCACATTTAATCCATATACCTACTGTCAATAAATACACTTTTTTTATGCATGTAAAATATTTTAGTTATTCTGTCTTCTGCTTTGAATTCACCGTTTCTTATTAACGAACGTGAATATATTTGTTTTGCATACACCGATATGTTTACTTTGGCTTATACGTATTATAATTTATCTTTGAACAATATGTCATGAAATGCACAAGATAAATAAAATAAATGACCCAAAGTTGACTCGTATTTCTCTACAAAGACAACTGACGGTGTTCAGAGGAAAGCAACACAATTTTAATCCAGCAAAAGTGGAAAAACTAAAAAGGTTTTTTTTAACCTTCTTCAAAAATTAGAATAGGGTCTCATTTCGTCTGTATATATGATTTTATGTAAGTTTGGGCACAAGTTCTTTGTTTATGAACCGTTTTTAATGATTATTTTTGCGTTGTGTTCAATATAGCTCTAAGGTGGCCCCCATTTTAATTTAATTGTTATTGGACCTTGTACTTCGAAGATACACCAGGGAACTCCTCGAATTAAAATATGAAAGTATAGTGATTGGGGTATTTTTCGGTTGATGACAATCCCAAAACAAGGTAGGTACATAACTATGGTGAAGTATTGGCCTGGATTGGACTTGACTTAGACTATTAAGTTTGACGACAAATAACACGAATGTTTACATTGAGTTATTTTTTCTATTATGTCAATACTATAGGTGTCTCACTATATAAATAATCAGAAACAAATCGTAACTCTTAAGCAAAATATAGCAACATAAAGACGGTGAATAGATATATGGTGTACAAATTATGCCATTTTTATATATGTTATAAGTAAAAATGATAATTAGTGGGTAGGTATATAATGTTATTTCAGGACGAAGTTTGACTTCACAATGTTATCATTTCCGACAATGCTCTTTCGTCGTGTGGCCTACATAATAATTTATTTGATTTTAAATCTGACAATGCTATTTCTTTCAAGGTTTTCACACGACTGGGAGCTACATAAACTTGGCCTTTAGCAAAACTTTTGTTTCCTAGGTCTATAACAGCTTTATCGAGTGTAGTGCCCTGTAACTTGTGCAACGTGACTGCCCAGATTAGAATCAAAGGTAACATTTGGGGCTCGACAATTCCCTGTCCTTTAGTTGCCTGAAATGTTGCAACAAGAGTTACTCGTATAGTAACCAAGCCATCTTCAACATTTAATTCTGCTTCCAATTGCATCATCATAAAATTTCATTAATATACTTTCAGGTAATTCGCCTTCTTCGATTTGTTCTCTCCGAAGAGCAGGACAATTTAATTTCTTGACAATCCCAATTACTTCATTTACTAGCCGGTCTGAGACCGATATATTTTGCCTTGGCATGACCCGGAAGTCTTCAGCTAACTTCTGCGTTGATAATAATATTCCGCAGTTGTTAACATATTTTGGAAATACAATTTTTGGTGTCGTCTTTTCATAAGTGGCTATTTCACGAGACACATATACAGCGTTTATGGTATAAACTCTACTTGTTTTCGCATATGCTGCTGTCATGTTATCGTTGAAAGAATCCACTTGTTTCACAGTGGGAGAGATTCGAACTGCAATCCTGTCAGAAAACTCTCCTGATAAAGATATTTTTGGCAACGTTCACATAGCAATGGCATCTGATTGGTAGTTAATTCACCAGCTGGAAAACTAATTAACAGATCGATGGATTCACTATCGTTGCGTTGGCGCATATATATTGTCAGCTCACAAAATTGAAACTGATGAAACAAATTAATTTCTGTTGCAAAATAATATGGATGTAAAAAACACCAGTGACCTTTGACAGGAGACAGGTACATAATGTCACCAAAGAGTAAGATGTTAACTTCGCCATATATAATATCGTTGTTTTAAATTCCTGTAGACGTAAACGGATAATTCTCAAAGTCCAGTAGGACACTATCGAAATTTCTACAAAGACTAGCCAATTTAAATGCAACCACTTGCATCTTTCTTTTTGAAGCTTCTGTCCTGTCAAACGTTTAAATATCATGGTGTTGACTTTTTCGATGGGAAGCAACAATACGGAATGAAGAGTTTTGCCAAATGTATGTTGGGCAGAAACTCCAGTTAAGGATGTAATTTCCAGAAATTTGGGTTTGAGTAATACTTGTGGCTAATTTATTCCAATAAGTTTGAGGCGTAACTTTGAGTTTTTTAATGGTTTTGGAGCTTTGATAACACGTCAATATCCTATTGACTGAAACTAATTCTAGAGCCAAATTAATACGCGGTTGTGGATTAAATATTAAATTTTAGAAATACACATGGCATATCTTCAAAAAACGTTAATGACTGTTCTAAAAAGTTCAACTCTTAATGTATTTCTTGAACTATGTGCTGTTCATCTTGAATTATTTTATCGACCGTCCCTTCCTTCTGAAGTTTCGTTTAGCACTCTCTGAGAGGAATAATTACGTTATGCACCTAATTTTTGTGATCGCTGATTCATTGGATAGCCGCTCATGAATCAAATTTCAGCGATGAGAACGTTCTTATTCTGAGTCGTTAGAAAACCGCTCACGAATTCGACTAAGCGTATGAGCATTTTCTTCCTGTGTTTCGCTGGCCAGTCGCCTGCCAATTAATCTACCTAAGTCGATGAGCAACGGTGTTCAATATAATCATTTATTAAAAAATCATCACGTATCATGGTAGGGTGATGGTCTCGATATTATTGGCTTTCGTTTCTTAATTTATTTAACACATAAACTCTCAAACCCGACAGTTTATTTTCTCGCCACTTTGCACTCTCATTCTTATGTATTTTAATGTATCTGTTTTTTTTTTCAATCGTTTCCGTCTTTCATCTTTAGTTTAAAATAGCCGTCGTTCCCTCATTCGATAAGTGCCTTTACATGTTGTACCAATAAATAAAAATTGAAAAATTTAGAACTTAAAAAAATAATAACTGATTTAAAAATACACTTATTAACATAAGTTCAATAAAAAGCAAAAAAAAAATTAGATGTTTTATACAACGTATTAATATGTGATTGGTTTATTCCATTTATTATAATTAGGAAACTTATTTAATGCAGATTTTTTGGACAAACGCCATTGCAGTTTTGCACTGTTTGTCATGGAAAAAATTCTGATAATCAAAAATAAAGATATGAAGATAAAAAAAAATGCACAGAAAACAAGACTGAATCAGCTGATGTCGGACAAAAGGAACCAACGATGAAACTGTTCTCATTGGTAATCTTCTGTGTTCTTCAGTGCAATCGTCGGCATGTTGTCCACAGTACTTGTTTATCTTCATTGCTGTGCTTATATCTTTGCTGCGTTGTCCAGGCTTATTGTCTGCCTGCAGTTAATCTGTCTCGTCGTAGTTACCCCACTGCGTTCGACTGTGTTGTTATATTAATTTTTTCCATGACTAAGTTCTTTTAACGGAATTCTTGTGCTGTATGATATTTATATGTTGAACTTTTTTCTCCTTGTTGTGACTGTTGTGTTGTCCGTAGTACTTGTTTAGTTTCATCGTTGCTTCCGTTTGCCCGACATCAGCTGATTCAGTCTTGTTTTCGGTGAATTGTTTAATCTTCATATTTTTGACGTGACAACGTCTAATAAATCGATGAACACCAGCTGCACGCACCAAAAAGGATGATTCATTGTCCCATTACTCAAATTTTCCCGTAACGCTTTGTCCCGTTACGCTCATTGTACGCTTGCGCCGCATCTATCTCTGGTCCACTCGATTGGAACAACCATCGATTTTACTTTTTCGAGGCACATTAAACTTGAAACACTCCCATTAGTTTCCTTCTTTTCCTATCATCGTCCTATCCTTAACAGAATAACACAGATTGTAAGAAGTTAAATAGCAAACATGTATCAAAATTATAGTTAAAATAATCTCTTCGTTAAAGTAACAAACATATTTGAATTAATGAGTGCAAATAAAAGTAAATTTATCAATTAAACTGTAGATTTCATTTCACTCCTTCATAGTATCCATACAAAATAGTGATAATTCAATAAAAATTATTCAATTTTATTCATTAAAGCATGCAATCATTTCATCAATGTTTTGTTATGACGCTGTATCGTTAAACTATCGTCCTTAAACTGACTTTACAGACCACCAATGTTTATTGATTTTTTATTTTCGGAATTTTTCCATGACAAACATTGCAAAACTGCAAGGTCGTATGTTCAAAAACCTGCATGAAATAAAAATTACCCATTGCATGAATCATTTAAATAAATTGTAACCCATTTTTTATTATGTAATTAGTCTATATAATAAACATTAATTCCTAAATTAAAAAAACTACAATAAACAATTAAATCATTAATGAAAAATACAAAAATTGTGGAAATCTTTGGTATGGTTGGCATATTTTGGTTCATTTACTTCTGTGAAACATCCGAAACAAATAAAAAAATATTACTAAAATTTGCAAAAAACAAAAAACTTTATGTTAGGCTAAATTTTGTTATGTATAGTTAAAGACAGAGAAGAGAGAGGGGGTGAAAGAAAAATTCGGTTGCTCGTCAAACGTTTGACTGGCAGGTTGAAATACACATTATATAACGGCGATAATAAGATAGGGAAAAAATAAATTAGGTATGAAACGGTTTTCAAAACGAGAGTTCAGAATAGCACGCACGAGCGCCATCCAATTTTCCCTCCTCGTGCATTTCGACGCTAGGACGGGGGTTCCCAAGGAGTTGGTAGCTCTGTTCCTGGGCGTGACCATAACGGCCCAACTTCGGCCCCCTCGATATTTCTCACCCCCATCCCTCTCCAACCCCCTTCAACAACCCTCGCCGATCTTCCGCACACAAAAAAAAACCCCTCAAACCACAGCCATTGTCATCATCCCCCGCACTGCAGAACTTTGTATCGCGATTCTCTCTGCATCCATCCCGCATAATGCGAACCTTGTTAACCGCCAACTCGTCTTTCCCAACCCACGCTACCACTATCTCTTTCTAAGATGGAGAACAGTGGGAGGGAGAGAGAGACAGCAGAGCAGAAAATTGAACAAATGAAGAAGTTCCGAATGAATACCGCAGTTGAATTACGCGCCATTTTCCCTAATAAATTTAAAGCATGCGTAAACTTTTCAAAGTGTTATAAATCCAACAGCTCTGTCACGTCGTAATCTGAGCGGCTACCTCCCTACGTTTCCACGGTATATATATATATATATATATATATATATATATATATATATATATATATATATATATATAAATTTTTAGCGAGACTTGAATATTCAATTCCCTCGGGTGTTAGGTATATGCGTATATAATTTTTTGTGTTCGAGAGTGTTTGGAACGGAGCTACTGGGTGTAAATAAACGCAAACTGGGTTGTGTGTTGCGAGTGGCTCACAAATCATGACGGAATTAGGCGCTGAAACATCTGCGCGAAACAACACCCAAGCTTCAATATGTTTTTTTTTTAAACGGGAGCGACGGAAACACTTCTTTTTTTTTAAAAATTAATATGTGACATTCACTGAATTGTTATATATATATTTATATTTTTTTTTGTCATTTCTCATGGCATTGTCCTGCAAGTGCACATGGCGTTTTATTCACATGTATTTTTATTCCTCGCTGATAAAAAAAAATAGAAGAATTTGCCATTATTCATGAAACGAAAATAAACGTGTTGCCATTATTTCGCAATGGTTTTTAATATCGTTTGCCGTACATGACGTGTGCGTTTTCAGTTTTTATCGCGCAAGGAATAATTTTTTTCCCCCAAACTAAACACTGTTAGTTCTGAAAATAACAATAGCTTATGAAGATTTATTTGTATAAAATATTTACAGCAAACGAGCCCTTAGTACGTATTGTAAAACATAGTTATAAAATTATTTTATTAAATTCTTATTTTAAAGTTGAATGCGAAAAAATAATTAAAATAAAAATTACTTCAACAAATGACTTTATAAACATCAATTGTGGGATCATACTATGTT
Organism: Bacillus rossius redtenbacheri; assembly: GCF_032445375.1. Classification (NCBI taxonomy): domain Eukaryota; kingdom Metazoa; phylum Arthropoda; class Insecta; order Phasmatodea; family Bacillidae; genus Bacillus; species Bacillus rossius. The sequence continues at coordinate 73,507,664 of NC_086333.1, forward strand.
GTTTCACGGAAACGTATTCTACAGACATGTTCTGTCCGTATTAAACCAGAATTACGTAATACGCTGACAAGCTATGAATTTCTGTACAAGAAAATCAATCTTAAACCTCTGAAGTTTTTAAGATGACAAGAAAACAAATCTCTATTTTTTAATATTTGGATTCATGAATTTTATCCCCAAAGTAAAACACTTTCAAAGAAAAAAAAGTGAGCTATTCTTTCAGCATTTGTCAGTGACGTATAAACATCTAACCGTGGTAACCGGCAAATGCATGAGTTCTTTTTTGCGTATAAACTTATAATATGAAACTCAACCACCAAATCTTAATAATATATATAAATCCAGTGTCCTGATGTTTGTTTCCAGTGAACTCTTCACCAAGTCAACCGATTTCGATGAAAATTGGCATTTATGTGTAATTTTTTCCAACTTGAGAGATATGATAGTTTTTATTTCGATTAATGGTCTTAATAATTTCTAATTAATAATAAACTGATTATCAATGTTGATTGGTGTTTAAGCTCGGCAAACAGTGGGTGCTTCGTTTCCATGACAACGTTGCGTGCTCGAGAGTCGGGAATACCATCGGTGCTACTCGTTTTTTCTTCGGTACATTACAAAGCATTGTATTAAGTTTTTGTCAAAATTAATTAATTTTCATTTTATTTAATTTATTATAACTGTAAATAGGATATTTGGTCTCATTTCCCCCCTCCCCCAATTAATACAACCGTGCGAAGCCGGGTTGGGCAGCTAGTATAACGTAAAATTCTTTAAAACATTGCCAAGCATGATACATAAATCGAAAAGTTTTCATTGCATGGAAAATGGTAAAACATATATTTTTTTCCTTTATAAACTATACTACATTCCTTTTTAAAAAATTGTATTTTATATAGCAGAAAATAAGAAATAATTTTTAACAACATACACACAATACCATTAATGTTAATAGAAAACCAGCCAGTACATTTGCCGATCAAAGCAAGCATATCCGGGTAGGATAAAAACATGCAGGCCTAAATTTAACAAAATACTGTAACATGTATATATATATATGTGTGTATATATATAATTTCATCTGTTCATGTTAAAAATTGTTTAACCTGATGAATGATTTTTATATTCTATCTACTTTATTTCATTAGCAAATAATATAACAAAGTTGGTTAAGTACATAAAAACAAATAAATAAAAATTTGGAAAATAACGATATTGTATTTTTTATTGATAGTTTAGTTTAAAAATATAGTCATAGAAAAATTAAAGGATGCAAGAGAAATTGGGTTTTCTTAAAAGTAGTTTAATTATGATATATTTATAATGTTATATTAATCATAACAATTCATGTAGCTAATTCATAGTATTGAGTTATTTGATTACATTCTAATTGTAAAAAACAGCTACCAATTGAAATATTGTATATATGTTACTTTAAAACTAACTTATTATACTACTTACTTTGAGAAATTGTAACTAACAATTCTTGTAACACAGTGAGACAAAGAAACCCGTATAGTTCGCATAATAAACTTAAACATAAAGTGAAGGAAAACCATTTCGCATTTTCAATTGAAACTAACGGGAGTGGGTACATATGAAGTGTTAATTTATTAATTGATATTTTGTGAAACGTTGATTCCTAATAAAAGTTAGATTTTAATAACAGAAATATTTTTGTAGAAATTACTTATGAAAATATAATTTAATTTTTTTTAAATAAGAATAATGGTACCGGGAATTAAATAACGCGCTATGTATTTAATATAATTATAACATTAAGATAATTAAGATGTATTAACATTAATTTTCTTTAAGCATAAAATGTATAAACCGCTATTAAGTTATTTAAAAAAGTTAAAAAAAATTTTTTGTGATGATGAGGTTTCAATACACATATAAAATTAACTCACAAACACCCCAGCCATATTTTTTTTTTAGTTTTTGGTTTAGTTTTAAATTCATTTATTTCAGCAGTAAAATGCATACTTACAAAAGAACACAACAACCAAGAAAATAGCACGCTCCAGCTGACTCAGCTCTTTCATGCTTAAAAATAAATACATGATACAATAGAAACAACACAAAAGTACAAGAAATATCATCATTACAAATTCCAGGAAAAAATACAAAAAACCCAGAGCACAGCAAGTAAATAGTGAACAGTATTGAATTAAAAACGACCCGAAGTAAGGAAAGAAAGATGAAGGGTCGGAAAAACAAAATTAAAAGCCATGCGCTCTGCTTCTACGCTACCGGGACTTGCGTAAGTGCAGTTGGAGACTATATGTAAATAAATGCTACAAACTTCACGTATTTGAACACATGCGATCACTTGTTCACAACGCCTGGTTGCAGGCTTCCTGCGGCCGAGCGTGGAGGCCAACACGCTCAGCAACTTCGGTCTGCTGGACCAGATCGCGGCCTTGCAGTGGGTGCAGGACAACATCGAGGAGTTCGGCGGCGACCCGCGCCTCGTCACGCTCATGGGCCACGGCACCGGAGCGGCCTGCGTCAACCTGCTGCTGGTGTCGCCCGTGTCGTCGCGCTCCGGGCACGGTCAGTGGGACACTCTGTGGTGGGTGGGGCACTCTGTGGTGGGTGGGGCACTCTGTGGTGGGTGGGGCACTCTGTGGTGGGTGGGCTACTCTGTGGTGGGTGGGGCACTCTGTGGTGGGTGGGACACTCTGTGGTGTGTGGGACAATCTGTGGTGGGTGGGCTACTCTGTGGTGGGTGGGGCACTCTGTGGTGGGTGGGACACTCTGTGGTGGGTGGGACACTCTGTGGTGGGTGGGCTACTCTGTGGTGGGTGGGGCACTCTGTGGTGGGTGGGACACTCTGTGGTGTGTGAGACACTCGGTAGTGGGTGGCACACTCTGTGGTGGGTGGAGCACTCGGTAGTAGGTGGCACACTCTGTGGTGGGTGGGGCACTCGGTAGTGGGTGGGACACTGTGTGGTGGGTGGGGCACTAGGTAGTGGGGGGGACACTCTGTGGTGGGTGGGGCACTCTGTGGTGTGTGGGACACTCGGTAGTGGGTGGCACACTCTGTGGTGGGTGGGGCACTCGGTAGTGGGTGGGACACTCTGTGGTGGGTAGGGCACTCTGTGGTGGGTGGGACACTCTGTGGTGTGTGGGGCACTCTGTGGTGGGTGGGGCACTCTGTGGTGGGTGGGACACTCTGTGGTGGGTGGGACACTCTGTGGTGGGTGGGACACTCTGTGGTGGGTAGGGCACTCTGTGGTGGGTGGGACACTCTGTGGTGTGTGGGACACTCTGTGGTGTGTGGGACACTCGGTAGTGGGGGGGACACTCTGTGGTGGGTGGGGCACTCTGTGGTGTGTGGGACACTCGGTAGTGGGTGGCACACTCTGTGGTGGGTGGGGCACTCGGTAGTGGGTGGGACACTCTGTGGTGGGTAGGGCACTCTGTGGTGGGTGGGACACTCTGTGGTGTGTGGGGCACTCTGTGGTGGGTGGGGCACTCTGTGGTGGGTGGGACACTCTGTGGTGGGTGGGACACTCTGTGGTGGGTGGGACACTCTGTGGTGGGTAGGGCACTCTGTGGTGGGTGGGACACTCTGTGGTGTGTGGGACACTCTGTGGTGTGTGGGACACTCGGTAGTGGGTGGGACACTCTGTGGTGGGTGGGACACTCTGTGGTGTGTGGGACACTCGGTAGTGGGTGGGGCACTCTGTGGTGGGTGGGACACTCTGTGGTGGGTGGGACACTCTGTGGTGGGTGGGGCACTCTGTGGTGGGTGGGACACTCTGTGGTGTGTGGGACACTCTGTGGTGGGTGGGACACTCTGTGGTGGGTAGGGCACTCTGTGGTGGGTGGGACACTCTGTGGTGTGTGGGACACTCTGTGGTGGGTGGGACACTCTGTGGTGGGTGGGACACTCTGTGGTGGGTGGGGCACTCTGTGGTGGGTGGGGCACTCTGTGGTGGGTGGGCTACTCTGTGGTGGGTGGGACACTCTGTGGTGTGTGGGGCACTCTGTGGTGGGTGGGGCACTCTGTGGTGGGTGGGACACTCTGTGGTGGGTGGGACACTCTGTGGTGGGTGGGACACTCTGTGGTGGGTGGGACACTCTGTGGTGGGTGGGACACTCTGTGGTGGGTGGGACACTCTGTGGTGGGTGGGACACTCTGTGGTGTGTAGGACACTCGGTAGTGGGTGGCACACTCTGTGGTGGGTGGGGCACTCTGTGGTGTGTGGGACACTCGGTAGTGGGTGGCACACTCTGTGGTGGGTGGGGCACTCGGTAGTGGGTGGCACACTCTGTGGTGGGTGGGGCACTCGGTAGTGGGTGGGACACTGTGTGGTGGGTGGGGCACTAGGTAGTGGGGGGGACACTCTGTGATGGGTAGAGTACTCTGTGGTGGGTGGGTCACTCGGTAGTGGGTGGGACACTCTGTTGTGGGTGGTACACTCTGTGGTGGGTGGGACACTCTGTGGTGGGTGGGACACTCTGTGGTGGGTGGGACACTCTGTGGTGTGTGGTACACTCTGTGGTGGGTGGGGCACTCGGTAGTGGGTGGCACACTCTGTGGTGGGTGGGGCACTCGGTAGTGGGTGGCACACTCTGTGGTGGGTGGGGCACTCGGTAGTGGGTGGCACACTCTGTGGTGGGTGGGGCACTCGGTAGTGGGTGGGACACTCTGTGGTGGGTGGGGCACTCTGTAGTGGGTGGGACACTCTGTGATGGGTAGAGTACTCTGTGGTGGGTGGGTCACTCGGTAGTGGGTGGGACACTCTGTGGTGGGTGGGACACTCTGTGGTGGGTGGGACACTCTGTGGTGGGTGGGACATACTGTAGTGGGTGGGACACTCTGTGGTGGGTGGGGCACTCTGGGGTGGGTTGGACACTCTGTGGTGGTTGGGACACTCTGTGGTGGGTGGGACACTGTGGTAGGTGGGCTACTCGGTGGTGGGTGGTACACTCTGAGGTGGGTGAGACACTCTGTTGTGGGTGGACATTCTGTGGTGGGTGGGACACTCTGTGGTGGGTGGGGCACTGTGTGGTGGGTGGGGCTTCGGTAGTGGGTGGGACACTCTGTGGTGGGTGGGGCACTCGGTAGTGGGTGGGACACTCTTTGGTGGGTGGGACACTCTGAGGTGGGTGGGACTCTCTGTTGTGGGTGGGACACTCGGTAGTGGGTGAGACACTCTGTGGTGGGTGGGACACTCTGTGGTGGGTGGGACACTCTTTGGTGGGTGGGGCACTCGGTAGTGGGTGGGCTACAATGTTGTGGGTGAGAAACTCTGTGGTGGGTGGGACGCTCTGTAGTGGGCGGGGCACTCTGTGGTGGGTGGGACACTCTGTGGTGGGTGGGCTACTCTGTAGTGGGTTGGCTACTCTTTAGTGGGTGGGACACTCTGTGGTGTGTGGGCTACTCTGTGGTGAGTGGAGCACTCGGTAGTGGGTGGGACACACTGTGGTGGGTGGGGCACTCGGTAGTGGCACGGCTACTATGTAGTGGGTGGGCTACTCTGTAGTGGGTGGGACACTTTGTGGTGCGTGGGCTACTCTGAGGTGGGTGGTACACGCTGTGGTTGGTAGAATACTCTTTGGTGGGTCGGCTACTCTGTGGTGGGTGGGACACTCTGTGGTGGGTGGGCTAGTCTGTGGTGGGTGCTACACTCCGTGGTGGGTGGGGCACTCTTTAGTGGGTGGGACACTGTGGTGGGTGGGACACTGTAGTGGGTGGGACACTCTGTGGTGGGTGGGACACTTTTTGGTGGGTGGGACACTCTGTGGTAGGTGGGACACTCTGTAATGGGTGGGATACTCTCTGGTGGGTGGGACACTCTGTGGTGGGTGGGACACTCTGTAGTGCGTGGGACACTCTGTGGTGGGCGGGACACTTTTTGGTGGGTGGGACACTCTGTAGTAGGTGGGATACTCTGTGGTGGGTGGGGCACTCTGTGATGGGTAGAGTACTCTGTGGTGGGTGGGGCACTCTTTGGTGGGTGGGACACTCTGTGGTGGGTGGGACCCTCTGTGGTGGGTGGGACATACTGTAGTGGGTGGGACACTCTGTGGGGGGTGGGGCACTCTGTGGTGGGTGGCTCACTCGGTAGTGGGTGGCTCACTCGGTAGTGGGTGGGACACTTTGTGGTGGGTGGGACACTCTGTGGTGGGTGGGACACTCTTGGTGGGTGGGACACTCTGTGGTGTGTGGGCTACTCTGTGGTGCGTGGGATACTCTGTGGTTGGTGGGGCACTCGGTAGTAGGTGGGACACTTGTGGTGGGTGGGACACTCTGTGGTGGGCGGGGCACTCCGTGGTGGGTGGGACACTCTGTGGTGGGTGGGACACTCTGTAGTGGGTGGGACACTCTGTGGTGGGTGGGACACTCTGTAGTGGGTGGGACACTCTGTGGTGGGTGGGACACTCTTTGGTGGGTGGGGCACTCTGTGGTGGTTGGGACACTCTGTAGTGGGTGGGATACTCAGTGGTGAGTGGTCTACTCTGGAGCGAGTGGATTACTTTGTAATGAGTGGATTAATCTGTAATGAGTTGGTTACTTAATAATGAACCAATATTAATTTAATTTTTTAATAACGTTGAAATTTTTCAATGCTCATCTACGTTACACAATTAGTCTCTATTATCTTTGCTTTTTTTCCACGATCAATCCCCTTTGCTCTTTTACTTGGATTGTTTTTTTATTACGCCTCATTATATAATATCCGAAGATATATATTTCAAATTTGTAATCATAACCTATATATTTTAGAAATTCTCTTAATTGTGAGTAATTTATACTTATAATATTTAGTTTTGTATGGAAAAACACAGGCATTGCAACATTGACGAAACACCTCTAATTTATTCAAATTTAAAAAAAATTTAATGTATCAGTGGAACAATTTTTTTTTCATATTTCACTGATAAACTAGTTTATTTGACATAAAAAGTTGTACAGTGGTTGCTGGTCCTTCTATGACGTCATTGATTTATATCGCGGCCCACATGTCGCGTGAATCATGACGAAACACACGTCTCATGTTAGTTCGTCGTCACGGAATGTGGTACGTGTTTCTGTGGAGCGCGGAGAACGCAGCAAGTGGCTCAGAACAGTTGCTAAAGCATTACCTGTATAGCTTGTTTAAACTGTTGGGTTTTGGAGGGAGGTTGAAAGAAACGACTGCTGCGGTTGGTATGGGTTGAGCGGCCGTGGTGATTTGTGGGGTGCCCTAAACATGCTAGTTTTTTCCTTGGAATGAAAAGGAGGGGGAGGGGTAATTGTTGTTGTCGGGTCGAGGGTGTGGAGAAATTGTTATGGTGTGATGAGATATGATGTGTTTTTTATGGGTGGGGCTTGATGAGTGGTGGGGACAAGGAATCTGGCGTGGAGGGTCGACCAATGTTAAAGGGACAGGAAAAATTCGCAGGTTCAATTACCTGTAGGATAAACTCCATAGTTCCACGTACACTCGGTAAAATAAATGCCAGCCACTGATTGTCTGCTGTCTTGTGAGACGTTCCAGCGTAGCAGCCTGTGAATCGATAAAGCTTTTGGTCGGGTGTTTCTCTATTGGCCGAGATTCATCCAGGTGAGTTGTGAGCCAATAGCAGAGGCAGCACTTAGGTATAACGATTTGTATTTTAACCTATCGCGAAATGAATTCGCGAATTTGTCCGGTCTCTACCCATGTTACATACGTAGGGACCTTAAATAAATTCGCGGGTTCATTTCGTGTTATGCTAAAATTCAAATAATTATACCTTAGTGCTGCATCCGTCATTCGTTCACTGTTTAATCTGGAGGAATGAGGGCCAATTAGAGACCATCACTCATAAAAGTGTCGAATCACAGGCCATCCAGTCGTGACGACTCACAAGTCAGCAGCCAATGAACAGTTGGTAATTGACCGAGTGTGTGGAGGATATTGGAGTCCATCCTGGAGGGTTCAACAGGGGAGGGGAGTGTACCGTCACCTGGTGGCGGCAGGAGAGGCAGGGAGGAGGTGAAGCTGACGGCCGGGCGCCCGGCGGGCAGACCTGTTCCAGCGCGCCGTCATGATGAGCGGCTCGGCGCTGGCCGACTGGGCACTCACCACCAACCCCATCCAGACGACGGCTCAGGTGGCACAGGCGCTCAACTGCCCGCTGGCCGAGAGCGAGATGGCGCCCTGCCTGCGGCGCAAGCGGCTGTCCGAGCTGATGGCGGCGCGCGTCGAGGCGCGGCCCTTCCAGACGCTCTTCGGGCCCGTCGTCGACGGCAGCGTCGTGGTCAACGACCCGGAGCAGCTCATGAGCGTGTACCCGGACCAGTTCAGCAAGTGCGGCTCCGCCTGCCTCGCAGCTGCAGGGTGTCCATGACGGAGTGTCCCGGTCCCAGTTTCATTTTCTTATGACGAGTTCTCTCCTAAGCCTTATTGCCTTTTCTCTCTAATGGAACTTGAAGGGAATAAGGGGTTATAAATAGGGACACCTGTATTTCGCGAATACATTTCGTGTCAAGGTATTTCACAAAATACTGCAGCTTTTCTCCTGTTGTTATTGGCTGAGGTCGGTGAGAGGTGTCGTCCCGCTCTTGACGGGGCCAATGAGAATGTGGTCACAGTACTGCTGCACCCTCACAATTTGCCATGACTCTTAGAAAAAGCTACAGTGTTTTGTGAAATACCTTTACATGAAATGAAATCGCGAAATACAGGTGTCCCTAGTAATAAAATAAGGTCTCGACACTAACTACAGTTCCACTTCAATTTACCACCAACCATTACAATTGTCAAAGCCGTCACCCGTTGAGTTAAATCTATAAAATATACTACAGTCGATCTACGTGCCTCGCTATCACACCTGTGAGTCTTGTCTCGCGCTCGCGGCAGACCTCTGGGCGAGGCGGGAAGCGGCGGCGAGAGTCACGTGGCTCCGTCTCGGCACCGCCCCCCCCCCCCCCCACCGGGCGTGGCTGCCGTATTTGAGACCTTGGGTCCACGTTCCTAACCCCTCTCGACCCCGTTCGCTTTCCGCAGCGGTGGCCAGCCTCGCTCCGATGCGCTGTCCCAGTATTTCGCGCTGACGCCGCTGTTGACGCAACGAGGCCGGCTCGCACGTCGCTGCAGGTGTGTCGCAACAATTTGGACCGTTTACAACAAATCGTACATCAAATTTGACGGTAAACTAACCTAGTTTTTTCAAGTTAAAACCCTTTCGGGACCGACGACAGTAAAATTTACAGGCCTAAATTTCATTGCAACCCGTTCGTAAACCATTGTCGTAAAAGGTTTCTGACGCAAAAAAATAAAAGAAAGGTACATGTGTCTCATCATTGTATAAAATGACATTTTACTATTTTAAGAAACTTAACAATAATTAACAGTTTAAAATATTTGGTTAGATTAGTTCGGTGGCATTTAAAATATTATAGACGTGTGTAAACGCTCGATTAGGTTAGCAGGTGAGCTAATATTAAAAGTATTGTAAACAATGTACGTTTCATATTTTAGTAGTTACCACAAAGCTGTAATTTCAACATTAGTGTAAATATCGAAGAAATAAATTTAAAAATCTAATTAAGAGTCTAACTTTGAATTTCCAAATAGGTGTCACTTCTATCAAATGAACTGAGTTAAACGCTCTCATTATTTTATTTAACCGTTTTATACGTGCACACGGCACACATCCAACCTTACAGTCCAATTCTGTCTACCCTTTAGTTAACAAGTCTGGAGTAATGAAAGTAATAGCCTCTATAATTCTGTGTCTCAACTATGACAAATCATTAGGTGGCGGAAAAATCGCATGACGTTATGTCATGTGAACGTGTAGGCCAGCAAAAAAGAACTCTGTCGTCTCGGCAGTTGTTTTTGGTGCACGGGTGATCATAATGAAACTTCAAACGAAACGCGTCGTTGAACTGAAATAAGAAATTTACTCTTATAAAACTGCAGAACCTAAAACGCTTTACGGCCAGGAGTCGCCATTTTGCATAGGTGACACCGCAAGCGAGAAAATAACAAAACAGTAGTCGCGCATGTGAACTCGAACCAGCAGTCTTACAACGATTACAGTTGTTACTGTTAAAATTTATAACTGTGACACTCTTTTATGGACATACTGTGCTACCAAATATCGTAATACGTAAATATGGGAAACTCTGGCCAATTAGCATTAGTGAAGCGCGAGACACTTTACTGCATCGCTTTCAAGCTATTCTACACTCCACGCCGCTAGATGCCACTTCTATAAAATAGTTTCAAGAACATAAAAATGTAGGTACACTCCACACCACCAGGTTCGCTGGCATCACCTGTCTCGTTCCCATAGTGTTACAGTTACCATATTTGGTAGTTCCTTGCAGTGTTGGGTGTGTCTTTAATTTTTATTTTAAGTCTTAAAGGGCATATTTTGGGGTGAGGGTGCACCAGTGGAGTGTGAACAAAAATATTTTCTTCAAGATGTTGGGAAGAACCCAAAATTGTGGTACAGATCTCAAAGAAACAATGCAAATATTAATTAAGGCGGTAAATTCACGTATTCTGTAATATGCGAATACGAATTATCACAGTGTAAATTCGAATATATATTTATACTCGTAGTATTCATATAACATAATTTTTACGTGTATGTAGTTGCAAATACAAATATGCCCATAACTGTGTTTCCAGGCCATCGAGAGAAAATTAATTTCGTCCAGTCCCAACTCTATTATTCAATGAACACCTTTTAAAACCATAGAATTAAATAAAAAGACTTAAAACTTTACCGTGGCCATAACTGTTAACGTGATTTACGCATTTAGCATAGCTTGCAAAGTTTACGTGTACATTTCTAAAATAATATGTTGTTTTTTTATTTTTCGTCGTATAAAGTAAACCCAAGCATTATAAACTAATTGCGAAAGTCAAAGGGGCCACCTATAATTCTGGCCCCAGGTTTTATCCGCTTCTACCTCTTCTCCTTCGGAGTCCTACGATTAGTACTCCTAGTATACGTGTAGCTACTTCTACACTTTTGCTCTGTTAACACACTTACTTCGGCTCGAAAAAAGCTGGTTAATGAATAAGTTCTGCCGCAGCCATTGCTAGTTTCAGATGCACTGTCATCAAAGCCAATATCAGGCCTCGAGGATCTAATATCAGATTTGGGCATCTAAACCCGGGGATTGGGGCTTGCTGAGGACTGCCGTACACCACCTCCAGTTTTGAAGTTAACGACTTAAGGTTGAGTTAGAGTTTATATTAAAATGTGTTATGTTCTTGTCCATAATTTGAGAATTTACCATATTCTATATGATCGAGACTTTAAATTTAAGAATCGAAAATTGTGGGAATTTATTTTTAGCAAGTTGGGGAAATTCATTACATGATTAAAACTTTTAATTCAAGTAAGGTTTGATTTGATTCTCTTCCTTCCTTGGAGTGTTCATGTCAGGCAATCAGAATGAAAGGGCGGGTCACTTAAAGCTTTGGTATTTTTTTTGGGTTGTGATTAAAGTTAGATCTCTTTATCTCCTTGTTCCTTGGAGTTTTCCATGATGAAATGGTAAATACATAAGGCTTTGATGCTTTTGGGATGCGAAATATATAAGATCTATTTGAAACTCCTTGTTCCTTGCTGTGGCCATGCCAGGCAATCATTACGAAAGGGTGTGATACATTAATCTTTGATATTTTGGGATGTGATTTCTTTGTACCTTCTTGTTCCTTGCAATGCCAATGCCAGCCAATCAGTATGAAAGAGTGTGATTCATTAATCTTTGGTATCTTTTAGATGTGATCTCTTTTTATCTCCTTGTTCTTGCAGTGTCCATGCCAGCAAATCATCCTGAAAGGGTGTGATACATTAATCTTTTGTATTTTGGGATGTGATTTCTTTGTATCTCCTGGTTCCTTGCGATGTCCATGCCAGGTAATCATTATGCAAGTGTGTGATACCTTAATCTTTGGTATTTTGGGATGTGATATCTTTGTATCTCCTTGTTCCTTGCAGTGTCCACTCCAGGCAGTCAGTATGAAAGGGCGTGACACTTTAATCTTTGGTATTTTGGGATGTGATAATTTTTGTATATCCTTATTTCTTGCAGTGTCCACGCCAGGCAATCTGTATGAAAGGGTGGGACACATTAAGCTTTGGTATTTTGGGATGTGATCTCTTTGTACCTCCTTGTTCCTGGCAGTGTCCACTCCAGGCAGTCAGTATGAAAGAGTGTGACACTTTAATCTTTGGTATTTTGGGATGTGATCATTTTTGTATCTCCTTGTTTCTTGCAGTGTCCATGACAGCCAATCAGTATAAAAGAGTGTGATTAATTAATCTTTGGTATTTTGTGATATCTTTGTATCTCCTTGTTCCTTGCAGTGTCCATGCCAGGAAATCACAATGAAAGGTTGTGATATCTTAATCATAGGTATTTTGGGATGTGATCTCTTTGTATCTCCTTGTTCCTTGCAGTGTCCACTCCAGGCAGTCAGTATGAAAGGGTGTGATACATTAATATTTGGTGTTTTGGGATGTAATCTATTTGTGTCTCCTTGTTCCATGCAGTGTCCATGCTAGGCAATCAATCAGTATGAAAGGATGTGATACATTAATATTTGGTATTTTGGAATGTTATCTCTTTGTATAACCTTGTTCCTCGCAGTGTCCACTCCAGGCAGTCAGTATGAAAGGGTGTGACACTTTAATCTTTGGTATTTTGGGATGCGATCATTTTTGTATCTCCTTGCAGTGTCCACGCCAGGCAATCAGTATGAAAGGGTGGGACACTTTAAGCTTTGGTATTTTGGGATGTGATCTCTTTGTATCCCCTTGTTTCTTGTAGTGTCCACGCCAGGCAGTCAGTATGAAAGGGTGGTATACTTGAAGGTTTGGTGTTTTCGGGATGCGACTTGTAGCTAGGGGTGTGTGGCCGCAGGTACGACCTGCTGTACGGCGTCACCGAGCTGGAGAGCTACCACCTGCTGGGCGGCGTGGCGCTCAGCTACGGCGTGCTGGAGCGCGAGCGCGACCAGCTGCTGCACGCCTACTTCCAGGACAAGTTCCAGTTCCGGCCCGACGTGGCGCTGGCCGAGACGCTCAAGGAGTACACCGACTGGCGGCGGTCGCAGTCGCGCCCCGCCGCCGAGGGCCACCGCGACGTGCTGCTCGACGTGCTGAGCGACGCGCGCGTCGCGGCGCCGCTGGTGCGCGCCGCCGGCTTCCACTCGGGCGCCAACCCCCGGTCCTACTTCTACGTGTTCACGCACCGCAGCCTGTTCGGCGACTTCGCGGACGTGAGTCTCTCCCTTATCCCATGTGACACGGTCCCACTGCCTCTGGCGGAAGTGGGGGACGCACCACAACGCCGAAATACCACAACGCTGAATACCATAACGCCGAAATGCCAAATTGATCACAACGCCGACAGCTAGAAAACTGCTGTGTACAACAACGCCGAAATACATTAACGCCGAAAAATGTCATTGCAGGACTGCCACAAAGGTTTGGTTAGGTAAGGTTAGCACACAAATTCATTCAGTTGTTTTTCATTTTGCTCCTGTGTCCACCCCCCCCCCCCCCCTCCCCGCAGCAACATTTTTCGGCGTTACTGTATTTCGGCGATGTGGTACACAGCAGTTATCTAGCTGTCGGCGTTGCGGTCAATTTGGCATTCGGCGTAATATATTCGGCGTTATTGTATGGTCGGCGTTGTGGTATTTCGGCGTTGTGGTAACGACCCGTAGAAGTGCCTTCGTGATAGCGCGAACCAAAGTTCGCAAAGACAAAGGGGAAACTTTAACAAGACGAGCAGCAATTTAATAAAAATTACTTTTTCGCTAACATCGGCCGTTTCAATTACATAGTTTAAAAATTTCATGTCGATAGCCTACGTAAAGCTTACTCCCCGTCAGCATAATTCTACCGGAGTTTTTTTGGTGTTGAGAACACAATAGGTATGCGTTATTTTTTTTATCATGTTCGTTATTATCATGAATAAGAGAATTAGATTTTAGAATTTCGGGTTCTGGGTTGCGTATTTTAAGTGTACTTGCAAACATGAGAATACATGACTTTGCTCGTTACCTAGGTTAGATGTTATACGTCCCTCGCGAGTACTGGGGGACTTACTCACAATGTTTTTTTTTTAATTATCACTCTAAATAGAAAAAAATGAATTCTTTAGCGTACCGAGTTTTTCATGATAATATTTTATTAAATTTATATGGATATTAAAAAAACTGTTAGTAATTATACCTTAATTGACTCATTTAAAAATTCCAAGTATTTTGTTACGTCATAGAGATAGGTATTTGCGAGTAAAATTAACAGTTCAGTAAGTAATATAAGTGACATTTAAATACTGCAAAACAGTTTAAGTTATAATTGTTTTCTATGTGAATTTTAAAATTATGGATAACCGATTAAAATGTTCGTTTTAAAGGTAATTGGTAACCAAACAAACTTAAAGAAAAGTTTTAATTTGACGGAAAGTTTATGTATATAAAGGACATTAAAAATATAGAAAATACTTTAAACTGTTCCATTAAGTTAGTTTAATGACAACTTGATACTGTAAAAATTTCTTAAAATAATTTTTAGTAGTAAATGAAATGTGTCTGTACTAGGAAATTACTGAGAATAGTTTAAAAAGTTGCAATTAAATGAAATTTTACTGTAAATTAAAATTAAGGGATTCGTGCAAATTATTTTATTGAAAAAAATATATATACACATACCTCATTTAACAGTAGCAATTATTAAAAAAAATTCCACAAAAATATTAAAACCTTGCATTTAAAGTGAAAAATTTATATAGCAGCAGTAAAACCTCAATATCGTGGTTACTGTATTCAATGAACACTCACTCCAGTAAACATCCATATTTAGTTCCTATGCCATTTTCAGTCTAAAAAAGTAATACGGGAGCAGTACTTAGAGGTATGGCATAGTTTTAAAATTATTCAAAAGGACAGGTACAAACATACATTTTTTTATGTATAGTTTAAAGATATAATTGTTATGTTTTACTTGAACTTAAATAAATGTATTAATACAATACTATTAATATTCCACTGTAGCTATAATGAAAGCTCACTTTTTATATTTTTTTAATCCCAATCCATGTACTGTGGCTTGGAAAAACAAAGCCTGTGACATAGATACCTATACTGATATATATTTATGGTGACGTAATGCATTTAACGCAATAAAATTATTTGATAAACTTAAATAATAGGAAAAATAAACACATTTTATTCCCTGAAGAAATATTTTTTGAAAATTAAATTATTATATGATCAAATTTTTAATTTGTTTAATCACCGAAGTTAACTTTAGTTAGTTAAATGATTATATCCTTCAGTATATACAGTTAATAAATTTCATAATTTAATATTTTTGGACAACAAAATTGGGGTCGTAATGTTTTTAATAGGTTTTTCTACTTTATATATATACAATGAAAAATTCAAACCAATGATACACCTAATAAATTATTTTATTTTCCTAATAACTTTAATTAAAATTTTTAAGTACAAAATACGTGTTATATTCACTACCTGTTTTTAAATACATTTTAATACATTAACTATGGTTTCTGTGACAATAAGGCCTATCAAAGCCACTAAAAAATTAATATTGTGCTTCTAAAACCAAAATGGTATCCATTTTATTTACTAATTTGCTCTATCATATAAATGCTTGTAAATACAGGTTGTATTGAAGCTTGGGAAGTAAAAAAATGTTGTAAAAGTATTTATAAATGCATTATGTTTTTGCTTAGGTAATATTGACTGTGTAAGCTACAGTTCAAAATAGTTACAAATTTTAATGAACCTGTGCATAAAATTCATACTAAAAAGGTTTAATGGTTTTTTCATTAGTAGACTTCTGTGCAGTATTTGCTAATATTTTCGTTGCAATCTTCACTCATTTCTTGCTCACAAATCTAAGAAAAAAAAAATCGTGGTTACAAGGACGTAAACTCCATCTTCCTCCCCCCCCCCCCCCCTCAAAATCCTGTCCATCGTAGTGACTTAAATGGCGAAATTAAGAAACCCAACGAGTGTAGACTTGGACTGCAATTAAATGTTTAACTTAAACAATTGAAGCATTTCTTACAATGTGAAAAATAATATAAAGCTCGCACAGGCTAGAAGATTGCCTGGGTCAACTATGGTGTAAGAAAACTTTTTCACTTTGATTTTGTATAATCCAAATAAAGCTACACTGTAAAAATTGTCTAAAATTACATACTCGATGAAGATATTTTCTAAAAAATGTTTGGCTAATTCGGATAAAAAACATAGAGTTTGAAACTTGATCTTAGAATTTCGCATACAAATGTTAAACAAATTTCTGGGTTTTATAAGTACAGTGTATGCATTTTACACATTCCATTAGAAAACTACTAATACATCGTGTAATTTTACACAAACTGTTGGTTTATTATTTAAAATCTCATAATTGGTGTAAGAAAACACTTTTCCTAAGTAAATTAACGTTTTATGTTGTGATAATAATACACCAATGATGTGTGTGTAGTTTTATACAACCGTATGTAATTTAAAACGCTTTTAGTAGGTTTAAATTTTCCTCACATTTGTATCCTGTGATCCGATCAGGCAACATTCCTTGTACAAAATTACCGAACCACAAATCGTGGGTTGATGTTTTAAAATTCAAAATGATTGTAAAAATCCACAGATAAAGTATAAATTAACTTTTTTTTAAGGTTTAACACTCAAAACCGATGGCGAAAGTACGGAACACGATCAGTATTTTCTCTGCTTTAACAAGATATTACTCGGAGAGAGTAAACGGGAGAGCATCTACGGCAAGAAACATGATCGATTACATGGGTACTGTAAACCAGATAGGAACTAGAGCAAGTAATGATATCCAGTTAAATCTAACCGTGTGAGTGATACTCTTACTTGCCCTAATTGATTTCCCAGTTAATCTATCCGTATAATTGATCCTGTTACTGGCCCTAGTTGCTTCCCATCTTAGTCTACGCTGTAATCGAAACTGTTACTTGCCCTAGTTGATATCCTGTTTACTCTACCCGTGTAATCGATCCTGTTACCTGATATAGTTGCTGTCATGTTCACCCTACCATTGTAATCGATCATGTTACTTGCCCTAGTTGCTGTCCCATTTACTCCACCAGAGTAATCGACCCTGTTACCTGCCCTAGTTGCTGTCCTTTTCGCTCTTCTAATGTAGTCGATCCTGTTCCCTGCCTTAGTTGCTGTTCTTTTCACTCTACCATTGTAATCGATTCTGTTCCCTAACCTAGTTGCTGTTCGTTTCACTATACCATTGTAATCGATTCTGTTACTTGCCCTAGTTGCTTCCCATCTTAGTCTACGCTGTAATCGAAACTGTTACTTGCCCTAGTTGATATCCTGTTTACTCTACCCGTGTAATCGATCCTGTTACCTGATCTAGTTGCTGTCATGTTCACCCTACCATTGTAATCGATCATGTTACTTGCCCTAGTTGCTGTCCCATTTACTCCACCAGAGTAATCGACCCTGTTACCTGCCCTAGTTGCTGTCCTTTTCACCCTACCATTGTAATCGATCCTGTTCCCTGCTCTAGTTGCTGTTCTTTTCACTATACCATTGTAATCGATAATGTTACTTGTCCTAGTGGCTGTCCCATTTACTCCACCAGAGTAATCGACCCTGTTCCCTGCCCTAGTTGCTGTCATTTTCACTCTACCATTGTAATCGATCCTGTTCCCTGCCCTAGTTGCTGTTCTTTTCACTCTACCATTGTAATATATCCTTTTCCCTACTCTAGTTGCTGTTATTTTCACTATACCATTGTAATCGATCATGTTACTTGCCCTAATTGCTGTCCCATTTACTCCACCAGAGTAATCGACCCTGTTACCTGCCCTAGTTGCTGTCCCATTTAGTAACGGCCCCTTGCTCCTGGGGGAAGGGGACTGGCGGATCGAGTGCTCGTCGACGGTTGGGTCCGAGGTCGCTGTGTGTGCCCCCTGCAGGAGAGGCAGCACAGGAGCATCCACGGAGAGGAGCTGCCCTACGTGTTCGGGGTGCCCGTGGACGGCGACGACTCGCACTTCCACCAGGCGTACAACCTGTCGGAGAACCTCTTCTCCGAGGCCGTCATGACCTTCTGGACCAACTTCGCGCACACCGGGTGCGTCAACACCCCCCGGGTCGCATGGCCGCCGCGACCGTTCCAAGTGAACCTTCACGCACAGGAAATGTTGTAACCGTATTTATAAATTCATTATGTTTTTTGCTTAGGCAATATTGACTGTGTAAGCTACAGTTCGAACTAGTTACAAATTTAAATGAACCTGTGCATAAAATTAATCCCAAAGAGGTTTATTGATTTTTTTACATTAGTAGAACGCTGTGCAGTATTTACTAATATTTTTGTTGCAATTTACACACATTTATTGCTCACAAATCTATAAAAAGAAAAATCGTGGTTACACGGACGTAATATACATCTTCCTCCACCCCCCTAAAACCTGTCCATCGTAGTGACTTAAATGGCGAAAGTAAGAAACCCAAAGAGTGTGTTTTACTTAAAGATTTGAAGCAGAAAGGATACGAAACCTTAAAAAGACTACTCTTATGAGTTGAAACGTTACTCCCACTTGGCTCTAGTAGAGTCTGGCTGTGGGACCAGAAGTACCAGGGTTCGATTCCCCGGCAGGGGAAGGGGAGATTTTTCAAACGTTTCTCCCTGGAATTATGACTGGATGTCCCTTTTCATCTTCATCCCGCGTGAGGCGACGGCAAACCATCGTGAAATCATCGTGCCTTTGTAATCATAGACACGTCGCGGCTGTCCTCAACGTTGCGTAGGCTGTGCTCACTACGCCCAGCAATAGACTAAACCGACTCGTAATCATTAGTATTTGTAAACACTCCTAATATAACTTAATAGACTTAAAATCCCTATTGGAAATTTGTATACAAATTAACACAATAATAATGCTAACTCCAGATAAAACATAATAGTTAAAACCTCATAGTTTTCTGATAACGAGTAGCAAAAGCATGCAAAAGTATTTAAAAGTATTGAAAAGTATGAGAAACTCTGCAAACGTTTACAAAAGTATTGAAAAATATACGGAATCATGCCTTGCTACTACCATCTGTAATCACCTGTAAATATGTATGTTTAATTGAAAACTTTTTTTAAAGCCATGCCATGAAGCAATATTCGTTACAGACTCCCTTTGTCAGTGAACGTCTAACACAGTTTCGGAAACACTTTACCGTGCACTGCTTTTCAAAAATCAATTTTAAAAACTTAATCATTTTAATCTTTTATCGTGGTCGTGACACCTGTAAAAATGTATCTGATTACAGTACACCCAACGTAAGTGAATTTTTGTGTTCGTACACTAGTGCACTAGGGCACAAATACCACTAAGGCACTGATATGTAATGGTCCTTGATGGAATTGATTCATTTGCAATGTTTATAATTATGTAGGTGCTATAGTAAAAAAAATTCCCATAATCCTTTAGATAAAATTGGTGGGACAACTGTAATAATATCGCGGGTTCTATTAGCGTATAAATAGACTGACATATACAAGACGATTCTGGGGATCACCAATCAGTTCAAGACAAGAGTTAATTATTCTTATTGTTGGCAGTTCAGAAGTTTATTCTCTGCAAATATTCTAAATAAGTTATTAAAATTGTTTACTACATTTTGTATACTGAATACCTAACAGTAGTTTCTTGCAAGTGTTTTCTCGCACGGACACATAATGAAACGAGGAAAAAAAATGAACGTACGATTTCCCTCAGCTATAGGTAAACTTAATCTGCCTCAGAAGTTAAATCTTTTATCTTCTATTTAATAATGTAGATTTTGAACTGCGGGAAGAAAAATTCTGGGTTTTTAATGTAAATAAGTTTAATGCTAGTAATAATTAAGTAAATGAATGAATACAAATGCAGTCAATATTCAAATATCGTTCTGACTCAAATGATCTACCGACTAATACAATTTTTATACGAAAGCCAATCCAAGATTACTTTATTTTTTTTTTGTGGCGAAACGAAGATTTCGTCTGATCTGGTAAATTCATTAAGAGTTTAGATGCTTGATGACGTTGAAGAGGAATAAAGTTTTCCTTGTAGTGCGTTCGTCTAGCAGGGCAGAAGAAATAAACTTTGTCCTTAAACTGTAACATAATGTCTTACATGAAGGTTGTCCTTAAACCCTAACTTAATGACTTACATGAAAGGTGAAGCTATTGTTTCAATGAAGAAAGGATTCAAGGCTCTCCCATGCTAGGGTAATGTCTGGGTTAACTATGGTGTTAGGAGAAAGATTTACACACTGATGTAGTATTCCCAACTGAAGCTACCGTCCAAGTTGAAGCAACAGTTAAGACACTTAATTCGCAGTTGATTTTAAAATCCTGTTCCATCCCTAATGTATTTCAGTTTCCCATGATTTTATTAAAATTATTAAAAAATGCTAGGTCATGGTTCTATCATTTCCTAATTCCAGTAATCTGTGTTGTATATTGTCTTTGATTGTATGGTCGTTGATGAGAACTAATGCCAAAATATAAACAATTTTTAAGTCAATATCTTAGAATATTTACAATTCACCAAATTTAAAGTTTACAATTATTTATAACATTTAAAACTTATTTTATTTATTTAATTATAAAACTTTAATGTCAATTTCTATATATACAAATAAATTCCATATTATTTAGTAAAAATCAACGCAGTATTCAATCCTGGATTAAGAAAAAAAAAATTATTTATTTCATTAATTAAATACTTAATTAAGATATATGAATATTGTTTTTATATGTATAAATGCTTCATGATTTAGGAAAAAATAGCTTTTAATAATATAATATTTTTTTCTAAAGTAAGTATAAAATATATTTTAATTTTACGAATATATTTTTTAAAAGAAACAATGAACATCACTTTCACAATATTAGTTTGTTTTTTCTATATATGAATTCTTCAATATAACAAACTTAAAATTTTTTGGCAACACATGTCTTACTTTTTATGTTTAGTTACGATTAATCTATGATGAACAACTTAAGATAATTTTTTCTGTTGTGTGCAGACATTATAAACTTATATGTAAACATTTATTGTTTCAGGAATCCAAATGCCCCAAAGAGATTATCCTACCTTACACACAGCAAGAAAGAGTGGGAACAGTACGACATAGACTGGCCCGAATACGACGTAAAAAACCAGTCATACATCACTCTAGGCAAGTAGCGTCTGGATTATCTTAGCTTTAATATGTCTCGTTGTAATGTATCGTAAGTCTTGCATCATTCAAAAACTCTTATTCGTTAAAATTTTAATTTAAAAAATTTCTCAATTTGCATTTTATTCACAACAATTTTTTCAGTTAAATTTATTTTGTATTCTACGAATACAAGTGGGTAAACTAAAGGCATTAGTATGAGAAAAAAATATTAACTATATGTTGAATTTGTCAGACTACTAGTAAATTATCGCACTGTCATTTTTCTCGTTTCTTATCTCAGAATAAAAAAAAACACAACGAAATCTATCTAGAACTATTTTAAAACATTATAACAGCGTGATAGGTATTCCTCAGAATGAAAGAAAAATGTACACGAAATAGGTTGAAAATTCGTGGACTTATTGAATTTTTTAACTCTATATTCTTACAGCATTACGCATCCAATGAATATTGCGAAACATTTTTGTAAAGTCGATTAAATTGAGTTCAATAATGATCTAGTAACTTAATTAATAAAAATATCAACACAATATTGCACCTGTAATATAGCACTATTGTCTGTATAGTCTATTTGCTTACAATTTATTACAGACAAAAATAAAATAATCAAAATAAACACTGATACTTTTGGTTCATTTGACATCAGTCATGCGATTGTAACACACGGAGTAATTATGCAGACATATTTTTAACTTGGTAAGAAAATTTGGTCTTCAAATCTTTAATTTAAAAAAAATCTCGTGTGGATAGATTATTTTATTAAAAAACCTATGAATAATTTTTTTCATTAAACATTTCATGAGTTATTTTGAAACGCATTTTAATATCTTCATATACTTATTCACACTAATTATTAATAAGTTAAATAGTTTTATTCTCACATACACATAAATATATATATACTAGCTGCCCGACCCGGCTTCGCACGGCTTTACTAATTCTCCCATTTACAGTAATGGTAAATAAAAAAAATCAGTGAAAATTTATTACAATGCTGTATAATGTACCGTAGAGAAAATGAATAGCACCGATGGTTTCCCGACTCATGCACGCAACGTACAACTGATGTACCCGTACTTCGCTACGGCAGTCTACAGGCAGATCACTCTTGCGCCGCTCATTATACATGCCCCTCCTTGTGGGTACGCCACTGCCGCGCGATGCCCGTTGCCATGGAGACGCAGAAGGCATGAACAATGCAAAATCCTGTTGCCCTGTTTTAACCACCCATGGGATCTAATTTTCGGAAAATGTCATCCTGCGTAACATAAGGAACATTACTGTAAAGTTTCAAGTCTGTAAAATATAAATACTTGAAAAAAAAGGGTAATTTTTTATATTTAGATACCAGCTAAATTTCAACGGTGATGAGGACTGCACTAACAATGAAATAGTCGTTGTCATAGAGACGAATGAAGCATCAACAAAGCAACAGCCGTTGCCATGGTGATTTCCTACCAAAAAATGGAAATTTTGATATATTACCCCCCCCCCCCCCCCCTCTCCGAAACACCCCTTGGGATCGGATTTCCGCAGAATCCGTTCTTAGTGAGCGTCTACATCACAAAATGAATAATTATGCTAAATTTCAAGTCAATTGGGTTTATAGTTTTAGAGATCTCGTGATGAGTGAGTCAGTGAGTGGTATTTCGCTTTTATAAATCGCAATAAATTAAAATTGCGACTATAATTTGAGATTTAAACTATCCTATCTCTCAAGTTGGATCGAACTGTACATGGTGTGCGAATTTTATTATAATCGGTTAAGTGGTTTAGGAGTCCATTGAGGACATACATTGTGACACGAGATTTATATATATTAAGATATGTTTATATATATATGTAACATTTTCCAGACAGAATGAACTAATCACAATCTTCATTTAAATAGTAAAAAAATTAAAGCCATGACTAGTGTCATGCTGTGTAATAATTTCTTATGGTTAGCAAAATAAAGTTATTATATTGTAATATATTCATAAAGAATACTTAAAAAATAACGGACTTTAACATACTATAGTTTCATGTTTACAAATTGTATTTCTTAACTGGCTAAGATTGGTAAAGAAGGTCTTTTTTGATTTTCTAGTTCGATAAAAACGCTGTTGCTGTACTGTTGACTAAATTAATCTTTAAAAATAGCTAAACGATTTGTAAACATTATTCAGTATTTTCAGAGATGTTGTGACAAATATATCTACCTGTAACTTTTGCGCAAAATACAAGTGATTATGTTGTCTACAAACAAAAATGTGTGCTAAATTATTTTGAAATCTCTAATTCACGTTACTAAAAAACATTCTTATATTATGCAGTAGATAAGTAGTATATCATTTACGAGTTTGCAAGTTCATGTATTTTTTATATATTCTTTTTCAGGCATCCCGCCCAAAATTGGGCACCACTACAGGAAGAAAACTATAAGTTTCTGGAACGAGGTGCTCCCGAAGTTGCTAGAGAGTCCAGGAGGCCAAGACAACAATCCCACGGCTTCTATTCCCGAGCCGGGCTACGAAGCGCCCAAACAACCACCGGATCCTCCTTCTAAGTTTAAACCAAGCACTCGCCGGCAACCTGGTCCACCTACGGGTAGCGACTTTTTCGAGAACTTTTCCAAGCCTGAGGTTAAACCAAGTAACTGGAATGGCGAGCCTTCCGAAGATGATTCTACGAGGCGAGCAGAAGGTAATAACAACAAGATTATATCTCATCCCACAGATGAATCTCATTTCCCAGAAGAAGGAAAATCCAATCAGCAGGAAATGCCGCAAAATAAGGATAAGCAATCGTCTGATTCGTCTGTGATGGCAATGGGTATAGTAATTGTTGTGGGCGTGGTTTTCCTTCTCGTTAACCTTAGCGCATGCATAGCGCTCTACTATCAGACACACCGCTTGAAAGCTCAAGAGGATATCATTAGGAGGCGTTATGAGGATGCAGACGAAGAAGAATATGGCACAAGAAGAAGAGTTCTTGCTCTCGAAGAGGCTCCTCGGCCAAAGCAAGAGCCAAATGAGCCAACAGAGGGCGTCTATGAGGCAGTAAGTGGGAAGAAAGCTCAGCAAAGTGAAGCAGATATCACTGCCAAGAGATGGAGACTTTCTCGCCAATGTAGTGCTAGCACAATGGATCCGCACACAAAAGTACGCGAGTGGATAGCGCATGAGATTGTACAGAGGTGCTCTCCACGCTTCCTCAGGAAGACTAGGCTGCATCATCAACACCAGCAAGTAAGCTTCGAAGATCAAATGCCACCATCGATAAGCACAGAGAGCCACCCAACAGCCACAACATCGAAGCATGGTGCGGGTACAAGCTCCCAGAGAAGTAGAGCAGCGAAAAAAGTGTCTGTAGCTGTTGACGCTACTCCGTCGGCCCGAACACCAAGTATTCTGAAACAAACTCCCATTGAAGTAAGTAAGTCTCTCGATCAGCTTGGTGCTGCAAAGTGTATATCAACATCAATGCTGACTTTGGCCAAGAAACCGTCTCTCAAAAGGTGTGCAACAGCCGGTGAGAACCTCGCTGTTGCATCAACATCATCAACAATGGCTGGCTCTTCTCCTAGGGAGATAATTCGTCGGAGCTCCAGCATCAACTTCAAAGTTTATACACCTCCTCTTCAATTCCAAACCCCGGAAACAGTCACAATCGAACATCACCATTCCAGGTCAGATCCCGATAAACAAACGAGTTCTTATTGCTCTCAGGTAGACGAGAGAAAAATGTGTTCGGCTGGTGAATTAGCAGCAATTCACTTAGACAGCAAAGGACATTCATCAAGTGATAAATTTTCTCTTTCCAGTAGTCAACTTCACACATTTTACCCTAGCACTACAACGAAACACAGCATTCTCAAGAATAGAAGAGATGCTGAGGTGACAGCATCACCTACAAGTAACCTCCCTGTAAACATTAATGTGACCTCGAGGGATAGCACGGAAGATAACGAAATTTTTTCGTCCACCGATAGGCTAGCAACGATTCAGAAAAGAAAATTTCCCAAAGTTTTGCCAGACTTTCCGCTTGATCAGGAAGACACTCCCCATCAGGTTAGAGAGTTGACTCCTGTCCAGGCGGTTGCCGCGAAGAGGCGGTCACTGCCGATATCTGGCAACCTTCAGCTGGGCCTGCCACTGGGTGAGTCCGGGTCAGTGTCGCAACCCACCACGCCCACGTCAGGCTCCCACAAAGACATACAGACGCAGACCACGAACGGGCGGGTGCCCCCTCCACCTCCGCCGAGGGTGTCGTCGACATTGGGAAGGAAGCCGAGCAACAACTCATCTCCCATCATCCCGCTGACGATAGAAGAAACGGTCCAGATCAGAGAAGGCGTCCAGACTCCGTCTTCCCCTGCGTCCTCCACGGCGTCTCACGTGTCGAGACCCGAGCCCAAGGTCATCATCAAGCCGAACACCTCGGCCAGGAAGACGCCTGGGAACCAGAACATTCCTCGAGTTACACCCAGAACCAATGACTATCCCCTGAAGCCACCTCACCCAACGACCCCGGTGCAAGAACCCCCAGCAAGGACGCAGGTGTTGGAGAGGAAGGTCCCTCAGGCCGGCTCCTCTGCGTCTGTTCCGGTGCCTGTTCCGAAAGTGCCCGCGGCCGTCTCGTCGAAGAAAGGGCCCGCGGCGGCGAAGGCTTCCAAGAAGTCGTCGGGGACGTCCACGGACGAGTCGGGCTCGAACACGGGCACCGTGAAGCGAGGCAAAAAGCCGTCGGACGGTAAAGGAGGCGGGAGCTCCCAGGGTGGCGGCGGGAAGCCGTGGTATGCGCAGTACAGCCAGTCGTTCCTTTCGCGGTCCAAGGAAGAGGGTTGAGTGTTCTTCTTGCTTCTCTCCGAGTTGAAAAAACAGCTTGTTTTTGTTGGTGTTTGGTCATTCTTGAAGCCACTCCGCTGCTGTAGATGTTCCTATGAACTAAGCAATGGAACAGTTAGAGGAATCTTTCTGTAACTTGATTACTTCTGATTCTATTAAATACCACCGAAAACTTTGCAGGAGAATGCTGTTTATAAAACATTATAACACGTAAATAATTAATATTTTTATTAGTTAATAATACAAATGTTACATAATTTTTTTTTTTTTAAATCAAAGATGTGATACCAAATAAAAAAAACTCAAAATATTAAATAGACACAAACAGAAAATAAAACCTGTATCCTCTACAAACACAAAATATGTTTTGAACAAATCATTAAATGTTTTAATCTAAAAAAATCTTGGAGTGTGTCTTTGTATTAGAACTTCAGTTGATATAACAACTTTTTTCATAATTTTTATATAACAAGTTTCCGTACAATCGATATTATAATACTTAAAATATTTGATACTATATTTTGGTGTGACATTACCAACGGCCAAAAATATCATTCAACAAGTAACTACGGTAATTGACACCAAATGCTACTTTTCAAATATTGTTTATAAAAAAATGTGGTTAGTGTAACTTTGAAGAAAAAACGGAAATATTTTATTTCGCCTTTTTATTTCAGCTTTGTTTCAGCATTGTAGTTTTAAGATACACTAAGTTTTCTATCGTAATTCAATCATACTGTTCCTTTTCAGCTGCTTAAATAGTAAAATTCACGTGTTATATAAGGAATGATACTTCTTTTAAGAAATTAATAACTTTACTCTCTTCTTCTTTACACCACAAGTGGCTACCATAATATAAAGATTCTTGTTTGGCTATTTATAACTTACAATTATAAATTATGCCAATAAAAACCAAGACTAGAGATTTAATAGTAGTTAAAGTACAGAGGCGTAATTTGTAATACAGATACAAAAAAATTCCGATAAAATTTCAAGCCAAGTATAAAATCAGGAAGACAATTTAAGAGTGTATTGCAAAGTTGAAATAAAAGATTCAGTTTAGATTTAAATATGAAATTATATTTAAAATAAATCACGGTTTATTAGTAGATATATTGTGAGTAATATAAATTGTTTTAGTATATAGTTAAGTGAAAATAAATATAAATAATTATGCAGAAATTTTTCAAAATAAATATTTAGGTAGAGAGGAAAGAAATATGTTGATAAGGTTTTTTTTTATCTATTATCATTCATAATGGAGTTTGTTATGTATATTTTTACTGTGATGGGGAGGAGTAGGTTTTCTACTTCATTTAACGTCCAGGCCAATTTTTCTTGTGTTTCTCTGTATTGTAATTATAATAGCCTACCATTACGTTTATTAAGAGCGTGTACACAAAATTATATATAATTATTATGTTTTATTAATTTGCAAAAACAATTTTTAAAATTCAAATTGGACATGTAAATTGCATTAAATTAAGTTTGGCTGATGTTTAAATGTGTTTCACAACGTAAAATGTAACGTTTCAGTTGCGAAGCTCCAAATATTTGTGTTTAACTTTAAGACACGCGCAAAATAATTGGCCAAATAGTTGAGGTGGCCACCTGGCGAAGTCTCCGAACGACGTGCAAAACCCCTTAAGTTTCATTAAAGGTGTCCGATTACGAACAGCATTTAAGAGCCATTACACTAGTCTATACAAGTTTCATTCCATGTTTACCTCTACAACGTGTAATTTTAGGCCTGTGAGAAAGGCTTAATGAGGGTTTTATCGGACATTTATAGGGAATGTGGTATAGGGACGCGCATGGAGCCTTTATATTTGATATCGCATTAACAGATGATAGGGTCACAGCTGTAAGTCTCACAGTTCCATGCCTGGTGCCTAGAGGCAAACAGACGTGTGATACACGAGCCAGTGTCGCCCTTAGCGACCCCCTTACATTTAGAGCATATTCGCCCAGTCTGGTGGCCACCTTAATATTTAGGACATAATTATTTTCATGACACCATTTCGTTGTGCCAGCATGGTTTACATATTAGCAAACGTAACTTATCTAAATGTAGTATGTAAATAGTCGTTTAGATTTGTTTGGTTTATGTACATATTTAATTTAAGGTTTTTACTTGAAGCATCGTAAACTTGCTATAAACTTCTTTCACATACGAATAATAAAAGACTACCAGTTTCATACATTTAAAGTTAACTGGTGTAATAAATGGGATATGTTGGAAATAATTTTTGACATGTGAATGGATATTTATCCATTGCAGTTGATTTCTACCTCAAGTAATCTTCTCCTTATTATTATTATTTTTATAAGTTCGAAGCCATTATACAATTGCTTGTAATTGTTTTGATATTAAGTGTCCTGTTAATTAAAAGTAACATTGTTTATCTGTAACTTAATGCGCTTGTTATATTGTTATAGAAAATAAAGGAAAAATAGAGTAACTCTTAGCATATTTTTAATATTTTCTTAGTCACTCTTACATTTTTTTGCACAACATTAAACATTATTTTCAGCTATTTAGACAAAGTATATATACCTACGTGAATAATATTACACGATGAAATAAATAGTTAGGAAATTTGCAAACAGAAAAATCAAAACTTGTGAGGTTAAGAAAAATCTGGAAATTATTCACAAAACCTTTTGTTTCGGTATGATACTCAACTAAAATTAGTTTTCTTCATTGTCTCCTCACCTTAGAGTTTTTTTATTATATTCAACTCCTCGTAGTTAGAAAAGTAATTTTAAACAAGAACATGCTATTTATTCATAGATCTTAGGAAAGAAGTAAGCAAAACCTTCCGAGGATTGGAAAAGACATAAATTAGGACGGTTTAGTCGGGGACTGGAAAGAGGTTTTCTCAAATTGCAAGTTTGGCATCGTACCAATGCGTCACCTCACTAAACCTTCACTCTTTTAACGGTTTCGTTTTCAGTTTCATTTTTTTTTTATGTTTTCTGTTATATTACAGAATTTTTACATCTTGTAAAAAAATTATACTTAAAGTTTTTTGGCGTCTAGGTCAAAGGCGCATCGAAGATTAATTTCGCCATATTCAGGGAATCAGTTACCTAATGAGGTTTTTTGGAAATTTCCCTGCCTCCCGCGATACTTTAAATGATACACATACAAAACTGCTAAGACCCCGGCTTATTTTTGTTTATTCCAAATTGTTTGGTGTTGTTGTCAATGTATTTTTCTAAGTATAATTAACTTAGATATATTGTATTAAATTGTTTTAATTGATAAGGTCCCATTTTTAGAATAAAATTAGTATAAAACTCCTATGATTTAACGGTGGTGCCATCTTACTTAGAGTACGATTTTCGTCGTGTTTCTGAATCGAACGCTACGCGATCTCGTAAGCTGTAACTAAGAGAATTCTCTCCATTCCATAGAAAGTATCTTCTTCAGTTTAGTGTTTTAACCCTCTTACCGAGTTCAAAGGCAGGGGGGAAAGGATATGAAGTAAGGATTTCCACTATCCGCTAATAATCTGGCTGTGCTTGATGATGGAAACATATTTAGTTCCTGAAACGTCGATACTGTTTTGTTTTATGAAGCCTTCTGTGTTCATCTGTGCCATCGACTTTGTGTTAGCAGAATATATATATATATCATTTTTTTTTCTTCTTTTTTTTTCAAATTTCATCGCTGATTTAGCCCTTGCGTCGCTATACTCTCTTTATGTTGTCCAGTTTATCTGTTGATTATTACCGTTGGGTTCCTATGTTTGTTGATATGTTGTCCAATGTTGCCGTTCGTCTGTATTTAATGATCTGGCTGCGACTGTCTCACCGTTGTCAGCCCATTGTGTTGGCCTGTGCTGTAGTATTTTCTAATTCCTTCCTTCCACAGAAAGCTCTCTGCGGTCCATGCAATCGATATTCGACTACGGATTATGTTGTCTTGTTTCCTGTGTACTGGTTAATTTATATTCGTTTGCACGTTATTCAGTTTTTCTCTATGACACACAATGCAATTTATTAAAAATAATTTTTTTAATGAGGTATGTTTATGTTTTAATTGTCCACATTTATCGCGGGATCTGGAACAAAGAAAAAGACAGGCCAAATTTTAGTCTGTTGAGTAGGAGAGGAGTCTCAGGGTATATATATATTTTTAATGGGTTGGGGTGGGGTTGAATGGGAATAATTTGCATGTTAACTGTCGCAGCTCCGCCCTAATCAGAGTAGAGAGGTCTGCGCAGCAATCAGGGTACATTTAGCGAGTCGAACATCCCCTACCTCCCAGCTCTACTCCCTGTCCTTCTTACCCTTCTTCTTCTGTGTGGTCTAACGCAACTCAACTGATGAGCGTCTACACTTTGTTCAGGAAAACGTCTCCCTTAGTATGGTTGTTCCGCTAAGAAAGTTAACTACACACTCTGTAGTAACAACATAACCAGCTTATGCAGTAGCTCACACTTTAAATCGTGAAAAAAAAAAAAACATATTATTGACAGAAAAATAAACAGTAATCATTAAATTAAGGTTATTTAACCAATATATATTTTTAAAACTTAAACTTTATTTAAGTAAATTCTAAGTTTGTCACTGACATTTACTTAAATATTTGTTTTTAATTATTTCTTTGGAAATTTTGATGCAACAATTACAAAACTTTCTCTCGCAGTATCACATTAAATAAGTTTTTATTAAGAAACTGTAAGCATGAAGTTTAAAATATATTGTGTTATCGTTGCGATGAAGTTTTATAATACAGGGAATGGCGTTTAATTAGCAGTCTTGAATGCAATACTGAAATGAATGAGAACTCAAATTTTAAATCCACTGAATGCAATATTAATTCATTTCAACTCATTAATTGACAGCTCCTAAACTTAAATTTGTGTCTAGATTTCAAACTACCGAAAAAGGTTTTATTTTTCTTTTTTTCTTTTTTGTATCTACCTAGGCGTTATAATGTAATCGTGAAATATAAAAAGAATTTCTCGTAATTAATAACAATATAGATTTTTTGCTAGTTGTGAAATAATCAATGTGAACATAAGTAAAGTATGTCGGCTTTCTAAAAACTGTATATATTTCTTGAAAAAATATTTTCCCTTTAATCCAAAAAAACAACATTTTCTGTAGTAATAAACCATTAATCTTTAAAATAACATGCAATTATGGCCACGTAAATTGGATCGAAGAAAAAATTTACAAAATTTAAAAAGAATTGTTTATTATTTTTACTTGTAGTTTTCAACCATTACATACCGTTATATGTGGTGGATGGTCAGCATTAATGTAATATTTTGCGTTCGTACGTATCAAAAATTCCAATTAAAGAAAAGTAATTTGTGTTAGTCATGCGAGTTCCCTTTTATGAACCCTTCTGATAAATGACAAATAGAACTACGGTAATCGATTTTATCCACCACTTTTTCTTACCCCGCTTCAAATAACGATAAAAAGGATTTGGCAAGTTCCTGGTTTCTACTGCAAAGAAAAAAATAGTACTTTAAAAAAAATATATTGAAAACCTGTTACCAATAAAAAAATTTAATAATACAAGATATTACAACAATTGTCAATTGTTATTTTTGCATTTATGAAAAATCAAGTTTTAGAAATAATACTGCGTATTTCTTACGAAAATAGATCCATAATTTTATTAATTTTCTATTTTTATGTTTCATTTAAGCATATATTTAAACCGTGAAAAGATAAAAGAAAATTCAATAACTGTACTTTTTTTGTTTCGTGCTTATTATGTGCACAGTTAATACAGCACCTCCATTTTGAAGGTACTGGCATAATACAAAGTATAAATGGCCGGGTAAGAATACGAAACCAGTATTAATGCGAAATATATTCTGCAGTGATACAGTAGTTTTCACGTAAATCAACAAATTTACAAATGTCTATAATTTAACATCAATATTTCTGTTCCATTTACAAAAAAATGGGGATGGCTGTGTCGTGGACACGGCCTGTGTTTACGTGAATACGTGTACGTAACAGGTATTATTTTCTATACAAAATATAAAGTACACAATTTTTTATTTAAACACCATATTTATTCACTGCAACTATTTTACACTAATGTTTACGTGTAATAGATAGATTTTGACGAGAACTGACGATTGAAACTGAAACGAACGTTGTAGCTTCTCCGAGTCAAAAGTTATACTAAATGTAAATCTCGAAACGCAGCAAAATGACCTCAAAATGGCGGCGCTTCCCCCTCCACCGCGTGCGATGCTCACTTAGCGTAACGGATTCTTTGATCCTTTAGCTGTCCAGCGGTGTAATTAAATTTTGGTTGGAGATGATAGATATGTAGCTGCAACACCAAACTCTATCACCCGATTTTGTTATCATTTGGTTTTTTGAATTGCCTCCCACTATGGAAGCAAATTTAAAGACGTATTCACGTTAAAAAAATATATATACAATGTGGGTGGAAAATTGAAAGAAAGGTGACTCCGTTCTCAATGATATTTTTTTTTACGTGCAGGCGTGTCAGGAAGGGGGAGGGGGTAGAGGATCCTCCAGGAAGCCGCAAGGGAATCAATAATGGGGTGCCGACGGCAGCGAGTCGCCGGCGAAGAAAGCAGAAGAAGGCAGAAGAATGGGTCTTGCCTCTGGCTTCTCCTCCAATTTTCCACCCACTCACGCACGCACTCAATACTTGTGTCGATTCTTTGGAGCATCGGAGTCAAGCTGTGGGTGAAGAAAAATAAAAAATAATAATAATAATAAAATGGGTGCGTTTGCTACCAACGGGCGCTAGAAGTTAAACTTGACATTCCAATTATAACTTCAATTTAACACGAGAACGGTTGCAAATCAACAATTCTACTCGTAGCCGGACTTCAGCCAATAGGCACAGAATAATCGCTTAATAAAGCGTCTACACTTTGTTCAGGAAAACGTCTCCCTCAGTATGCTTGTTCCTCTAAGACAGTTAACTACACACTCAGCTTATGCAGTCGCTCACACATTAAATCGTGACAAAATAAAACATATTATTGACAGAAAAATAAACAGTAATCATTATATGAAGGTTATTTAACCCATAAATTTTTAAAACTTAAACTTTATTTAAGTAAATTCTCAAATCATAAAAAACGTAATCCTTTAATGTTTGAAATTCAGACCAGAAAAATGAAGTTTATTTGTCTTATTGTGCATATCTTTTAAATGCGTGCCCATTTATTTTTTTATTGTTTTTGAATGTATCTTTTTTAGTCCAATTTATTACAAAATATTTCATCGTAAAAATGCATGATACAAATATTGTACCACAATTTTGTGGTGTAAGTATTACTAAAAACAGCATTTATAATAATAAAAATAAAATAACACCGAAATCTTCTATTTAAAATACATCGGACTAAATATAAAACCATAAAATCCTGCCTCTGGTTATCATCATCTCTATAGTGGAGCCCAGGCTGAACACCGGGGAAAAGTTATCGAAACCCGAAATCCCGGACAGGAAGTATCAGACAGCGGAATACTGCCCGCAAACTCCAGTTTATAAGCTATTATTGTTAGCTTATAAGTGGTTTTAGCATTAAAGGAGGATACATTAGCCGAAGCTTTGTTTCAAATACTATCAGCATACTTACTGGTCCTGATTGAAATGATTTGAATATATTGTAGTAAATTTTTGAAATTGAAATTGAAATTTAAGGTTTTGTGGAATTCATTTTCTTGGGAAACATGTTTTGATTTGGTTTGCTTGAGGAGGGAGGGGGGAGGATATTTTTGACTCTTTATCTGAGCATTAAGCCGCAGCTTCTCCATGAGTTGGTTAAGTTTAAAGTTTAATTTAATTTTCTTGTGTTTATTATTTGTTATTGAAGATAATTCTTTAAATATTTCAGAACTTATTGTTTGCCACGTTCCTGTTTTCAAAAATTTATCGGCTGGTTTCACGAAGCCTTAAAGTGCAGGTGGCGCTAAGTGTGAGACCGGCTAGAGAACCATGCATATCTTCGCCTCTGATGCTAGGCAAATGACAGGAATATAAGTTTTACGTTGGTTATGCGCTTCTATGAGACTTAAAGTTGTGATCCCATACTTTTATTGTTAAATATTAACAATGAAAGCTTCCTGAAAGTACCTTTACCATGAAACAAATATTTGAAAAAATTATATTTCTATGTCAAAAAAACATATATAAACAAAATTGTGCAATAAAACTACAATAGGAAAATGCAATAACTTTTATATAATATTAAAACTTAAAACAATAATTAAATGTGTAAAAATAATCAAGGCGTTTTCTAATCAATGTTAATGGAAATTAAATGTTAAAATTTTCTGATATTTCCAGACAATATTATATATTTGTGAATAAAATAATTTTTAAGTATCGTAGATAGTTTAAAATGTTGCGTTTATCTAACTTTCTTTGCAATAATATAGCATGTCAATGAATATACATACCACGTGTACCATAATAAAACATGTGGCCGGAAAAAGTTTTATGTAAATTAATAATGGATCGTAATATTCGTGTATTAGTCCTTTATTTTGTTCAAAAGTTTTAAACTCTCCATCCTGCATCAAGAAGTAAGATAATATGGTCTCAAATTTCCATATAATATCATTATAATTTTTGCTATCCAATCCTCAATAATATTATAAATAAGCAGGTAATTATTCTAGTTAAAATCAAACAAGCTACATTTCTGGAGACTTTCTATTTGTGCGACTTATGCGGCAACAATATTTAATAGAATGATTTTTATATGCGTGAATTAAAGAAATTTGTATGCTTAATTCTCCATTTATATCATCCTTATGCAAGACTTTAAACAATGGTACAACAATGACCACTTCTTTTAAACATATCTGAGTTCAATTACAGAATCGCTGAAGCATTTTATATATACTGGATGTCCGAAAAGTCTTTCTCTGATAACACAAATCTATAACTTCGGCTAGACGTACGATTAAAATATGAAAGTGTTGTCAAATTATTAGGTCATAACTTAAGTTTTTTTATAGGTTCGCAGTAGGTGTGCATTGTCTGAGGTGTAGTGCCCAGGAAGCCGGACATGATTACCAATCAGGAGAAAGCGCAGTTTGTCCTGTGGTACCACGAGACACGATCCCAAATAACAGTGCATAGAAACTTCCAGATCACACATGGAAAGATTCCCCCGGATGTCAAGAGCATTAATACGAGGTATGAGAATTTCAAGACCACAAGATCGGTTGCTGACCTTCCGAAGTCTGGTCGACCATCAACCTCAGCTGAAAGTGTGGAAGCTGTGAGACAGTAATTTCTGCGAAGTCCGAAGAAATCGGTGCGAAGGGCCTCACGTGAAGTACAGATGCCAAAAAGCTCTCTCCACGATATCTTCCACAAGAATTTAATGTTTCGTGCATACAAAGTGCAAATCGTTCAGGCTCTGTTGCCCAATGACAGTACACGTCGATATTACTTTGCGGTCGTAATTTTATGACGTATGGAGGACGATAATGGCTATCTCCAATGAATTGCCTTTTCTGACGAGGTGACCTTTTTTGTCAGTGGAGTACTGAATCACCATAATTTGCGCATTTGGGGTTCACACCCCCCCCTGGCGAGGTGATGGATTGTACCAGAGGAAGTCCAAAAGTGAATTTTTGGTGCACGCTATTGCATGACAGAATTATCGGGCCATTCTTTTTCGCTAAGGCAACCATCACCTCTCCAGTGTATTTGGACATGTTACAACTTTATGCTGTTTCTCAGCTGCTTGAGTATCACCCCGATGTCATGTTTCAACAAGTTGGCGAACCACCTCATTGGGGTTTGGAGGTCCGTGCCTATCTTGATATGACCTTTCCTGGACAATGGATCGGTCGTGATGGACCATCTGTTTGGCCTCCACGCTCTCCTGACATAAACCCATTAGACTTATTTTTATGGGTTATGTCAAGGACCAGGTCTACCGAACACATGTACCAGATATTGCAACCCGGCAACAACGGATAACCAGAGTCAATGCATCTATCCCTCCAATGTTGTTGGCTAATGTGTGGACGTAAATTTAATATCGACTAGATGATGTGTTACGTGCTACCAAAGTTGCTCAAGTGGAAGTGTAGTGATGTTTGAAATAAACTTGGATAGTTTCTCAACATTTTGTCACCAGTTTCATATTTTTATCTTACTTATAGCCGATGTTATTAATTTGTGTAATCAGGGAAAGACTTTTCGGACCTACTGTATAACTGTTATAATTATAATGGTTATAAATACTGATTTTAAAAGTTAAAAATAAAACAGTATAATAAATTTTTTTGCAGAATTTAAAAGTTTAATAAAAATTCTACAGCAAAAATATCAAACACATCATTTTTATCAAAATTTTCATAAGTAGTTCTATCGATACGATAGTTTTCTACTTGACTTAGTGTATATATATAAACATTTTATTTACTTATATGTTGCTGCAGGGTAGTAGGTTATTTTTTACTTCTTTGGTTTTCATGTAAAATATACAAACTAACTTAAAATCGAAATGGTGAGTAGCATTGAGCCTTGATGCGGTCGGATAAACAATTTTCCGCCAATTTTCCGTGAGGCGAGGCTGACAGTGTATCGTTCTCGCGTCCCCAAGTCCAACCGCCTAATCCGGACGCCCTGCCCCATCTCTCTTGGAGGGGTGCGAAACTGTTGTCAACGCGCCTCCGCAACATCGACCCATACCGCGTCCGTACATCCCTCCCTTTCGGCGCCGCCCCACGAGTCGATACTCCGCGGATGATCGATTACCAAATCGGCGTTGTCCCGCGCAGCTCTGGTGATACTCCAGTCCCCGCCCTCACACCTTCCCACACTTTTCCCTCCCCCTCTTTATCCATTCCAATTTTTTTTTTTTTGCCACGAGAGTACCTCAGCACTTATTCGCTCCCTCATCTTATTTTAATTACCAGTCACGGGCACTGGGAGACGTGTTACGTTGAAGTGAAACTTCTTTGGGGCTACAATTTTCGAGCGTTACGAAAATTTCGATGACATGAGGGGAATAGATACGGACGTGGTGTAAAAACCGGGAGAGGAGGCGAATAGTTTAGGTTCGTGGTGGGAGAAGCGGAAGAGGTGAAGACGTCAGGGTGGAGAGGTAGAAATGACGGGGGCGCTGACATGACTTAGAAACATACAACTTAGAAACACGGAATAGGATTTTCTAAGTTATTACATTTCAATGTTTTGTGTTACTAAGTTATGACTTTCTTAGTTGTGACGTTTCTAAGTTGGGTGATTCGGCATTGTGTGCTTCTAAGTTACGTGTTTCTAATTAACGACAGTTCTAAATTGTGTGTTTGTATAATTCTAAGTTACGACTTTTTAATTTATAAGGTTTCTAAGTTGTGTGTTTCGGCTTTATGAGTTTATGTTACCTGCTTCTAGTTGTTATCGTTCTAACTTACGACAGTTATAAGTTACGTGAATCTTTTCGAGAATAATAAGTAATGACTGTTCTAACTTGCGTGGCTCTAAGTTATGTGTGGATCCCGAAATGACGCAGCATACTTTATAGTTGCATACTTGCGCAATAGCATAGTTTATCGCTCGCATACTTAAATTTATTTATTTTGATCTGCAACCTCAGCCAAATAGAATTATGTTTCCTACACCAAATAATATAATAAGAAAGAAGTTTCACTTCTGTTCTGCGTGGACTCCCCGCACACATTTTTTTTTAATCTGGCGAAAATTACCCATCATGCAAATCAGTTTAAGTGAACGCGACGAAAGGTTTGGTTTTTTCGGTTGTTCAAATTCAAAGCCCACGTAATTTTTATTTTCGCGAAGTTTAACAGGGGAGTTCCAACCACCGTGGCGTAATTCCTCCACGCAACAGTGATTCATGATTCATTGCGATCAGATTAAATTGCCGATAATTCTAATTTCTGTTCCCCCAACTTCCTTCACATAACTCTTTTCTGCAAACGGGCAGTGGTGATTTTAGCGCACCCTAAATTTACTCCACTACCTTTCTTCCACGTCGACGAATTAATGTTTTGGGCAGAGTAATGCTTCGACGGTCAAGTCCTATTTCCTGTTACCCATTTAAATTTTCGGCCTTTTGAAGAAACTGGTCACGTTTCCATCAAAAAAATATGTGAAAGTCGTCTACATGCGAAACAACTACGGAAAGTATGTTGTATCTTAGTTCGTTTCTAATGGTGCAGGAAATCAAAAAAAAAAAGGTTTAATTTAGTTTAACCACGTTCAACACTGATAAAATCTGAATACATTATAGACTCAAAATAAAGTTGAAATATTTTGTTTACTAAATTGTAAATTCTTAATGTATTAAAAACGAGCACGGAAATCAGTTAATGAGGGAAAAGCTCCCTTTTTACTTGGAAACCAAGTACGTTTGTCCCCGGTTTTCATCGAGGAATATATTTAGAAAGCCGAGAAAATCAATGTACATAAAAAACGACGAATCAGTTCTGCAAGAGGCTTTCAAGTTAGCAGTAACTTATATTCACCACAAGCATACGAATAAATCCCTACACGGAACATTTTATCCATAGCTATCCGTAGATGGGTATATCGAATCTATGTATATATTTTGAAGTAAAACTTCTTTGCTACGGGGGTTACAATTTTCGAGTGTTACGAAAATTCCGATCGCACGAAGGGAATAGTTAGGTACGTGGAGGGGTAACTGGCAGGGGAGAAGAGTGCGTCAGCGGCGACGCCACTCCAACGCATGAGCTAGCGGTCGAATGGGAAGACGGCAAATAAAGGGCGGGATAGGTACGTAGCGTAGCATGCTATATGCTTGTTGTAACGTCAGGATGGGTAGACGGCAGGGGAGAGGTAGAAATGACGCAGCAGTGATGCTACAGAATTCTCGTAACGCTGCTTGTGTTTGTCTAATCATCAGTTTTTGAATTTACCGTTTTTTATTTTGTTTTATGCAAAATATCTACAATTTATTTATTCGTAAGGAAAAGAGTTATTTAGTTGTGCAATTTGAGTTTAAAATTATCATTAATTTTTATGTGGATAGTATTATCAACAAAAATGAGAAAAATTTATCGTTATCTAAACCTAAAATGCAAGAAGTTTCTTGCGTGAACTCCACGGGCACAATATTTCTTTTATTATTTTTTTTCTCACTTCTAAGTTAGTTTGGTTGTCTGCAAACTTGGTAGCCACCTGGTGAGATGGTCGTGTGTGCCACTGGCTGGTTGAAGGCTTGTGAGTGGCTGAAGCTTTGGGGTCCATCACCAACGCAGCTTCTTTGCCGGCAGAAATGAGGCCAGGCGGGGCTTGAAGACTCTGAGATACCCAGCATTTCTTAACAAGAGCGCTTTATTCGGAGGAACGATAAGGCAGACGCCTCGTTCCTACGATTTGGGTTGTGGACAGGTGTGAGTAAATTTACGTGCAAGTTTTCGTTTTGTGGAGCCAGTTCCGCTGTGCTGCTCCTATCTCCTCTCCCACAAGAGATTCCGAGGGCATTGAAACTGGAGCGAAGCGGAATGTGCAACTTCACAACGTCCCAGTCGCTTCTATTGTAGGAGCTCCTGTATGTGAACCTGTGTCTCTGAGGAATATGGCGCGTTTTTTTTTGAAGTTATACTTCTAATGCGACTTCCACCAAGGTTGCGTTAAACGTTTAACGCTACCATGGAGAATTATTTGCATGCAATTAAAAACTATTTTTTAATGAAGCCAAAGAAGTATAACTTCTCACGCGCGTACCTAAGTATACGCACACTTTTTTTTTTTGAAGTTATACTTCTAATTCGATTTCCAACAAGGTTGCGTTAAACGTTTAACGCTACCATGAAGAAAAATGCTACCATGGAGAATTATTTGCATGCAATTAAAAACTATTTTTTAATTATGCCAAAGAAGTATAACTTCTCACGCACGTACCTGAGTACACGCACCCATTTTTTTTTGCTTTTTTGAATATAGTATCGAGATGTCAAAAAAATCGACTCTCATAGAGTTTGTTCCGTTAGTTTTATAGTAGTGGAAACAGATGTTTCGTGGATTATTTTCTCGTTTATTTTTTTATTATTATTTGTGATTGTCGAATAGTGTTTTTTCCCCAGTAGACGGTTTTTAACAGTTTCATTAAATTTTCATGTGGAGTTTTAAGTTAATGTAAAATACCTATTGGCTGTGGGTGTGATTTTACTCATTTGTATTACGGTCCACGGTTTTATTTTTCGTGAATATGTCCTGGACACAATCCTTCCTCAGTGAAAGTAGCTTGCTGGACTTACGTAAATTTCTCGAAGTAAGGTAATCTTCATTATGTGTTTTTTTAATAGTGCGTAACTTATGTTTATTATAAACATTCATTAAGCCTGCAAATGACGCACATAGCGTAACTTACACCTAAATGTATTGTGAGTTGGCTAGTTGTGGCAATTTAAGGTGATTTGCATCGCGAGAGTGGTGTTTAAATCGTTTTTTCGTGTCAAGGAATGTAAATACTTTGTTTATGGTAGAGAGTATTGGTTATTTTTAATAAATACTTGTACATATGTTGAAATTTTTATCCTTTTGTGAAGGTTTTGGGGTTAAAAAGGCGATTCTCTGTACAGTAACTTATTCAATTTTAATTATTTGTTTTTTAAATTACATACATGTAATATTAAACTGATCAGTCAGTGCCCAAGTCAGTATACAGACATTTTTTTTTTATTAAATACGTTTTTCTACGTGTATTCTAAATATTGAAATAATTTTATTAATACGTAACAGCTTTTGCGAAAATATTTTCTGCTAACTAAACGAAACCTGCGTGTTAACATTTTCACATATCATATGAAACAAAATGGAGAACTTTGGTATATAAAATTTTGGCACACTCTAGTTATATTTTTTTTTAGTAAATAGGCGAATGCTACATGCACATCCTAGCTGCCACTTTTCACATCTCTTCTTGTGTTCTCTGGCTGCTATATCTGACATTATATACGATAGTGGTCCTGGAAGTCACTTTCAACATTACATGATTGACTCCCCTTCTACCTCCTTCACTTTTCCCTCGTTCCTTCGATTCAATTTTAATATTAAAATAAATAATTTTAAACTTTATCATTTCACTTCCCCTCTTAACTTCCCCCATCCAACCCAACTATGTTCAGCTTCCTCACCTGATTTTTCTTTCTTCACCTCCTTCAAATGATTAATTAGAATACCAGCATCATAACTTTAACACTTTATCATTTCAACACCCCCCTACCTGCCTGCTCAATCTATATTTTTACATACCTTTGTTAATCTCTTAACTTTTCAGTTGAGCTCATGGGTGAATGGCTGAAACTATTCAAAATAAATAATGAATAAATACAATAATTTATTTGTGACATCCATATGTTTCTTTATAATAACTATTTTTAGGTTTCATAAATACGGTTTTTTATTCTTTTAAAATTACGTGTATCATATAGAATTTATAACAGTCGTAGTACGAAATTTCAATATTAATTTATAAATGTTTGGTCGTCGGATTAGTTTCCAATATTATATCTTGCACTCGAAAAGAGTGAATTTGGCCATCACTGGTTTAGTTCAGACTATCAACGAATACGCCACGAAAAAATTCATAGTTGCTAATTCCTCTTCTGTCGGAATATTTATTCTGTGGTTACTCCTTGCCATGATTCACCCTCCCTGATCGCCATCAATGCGGGGCGGAAGGGTGGAAATTACCTTTTGATTGGAAGTGGGGTGTGAGAGAGAGAGCATGGGGTGTGTAAAGCCTTGTTCGTCCTCTAGCGTGCTGCGTGGTCTAAATTGACAGGTGACAAGTTCATTTCCCCGACGAAGCGTAGCCCAGAGGGTTCTCTGAACACGCTCGGGTCTAAATGGATGTAGGGGGGAGGGAAATTCGCTCCCTACAGCTTTTCACCATCTCTACCCCTCTTCCCCCATTCCCCTTCGGTAAAACCCGCCATGGAAATCTCCCGCGCGCGCGCTCGTCTTTCAAAACAGCGCCCACGTTCAAAAACGTCGAGCGTGCGAAATTAATCCCCCTTCTCCTCTCCCTTCACCGTAAAACGATGTTCGGCCGGCGAGATTAAGCGGTAATGGGCTTAAATTACGTAGCGGACTTGGGCTGTGGTGTTTAACGGGCCTGTTTTGCCGTTGATGTGTGGCTCCCGCGGACTTAACAAAGGCCTAAAACAATTTTTTTTACTTTCCCCCTTATATCCCATTTCCCCCCCCCCCTCTTACAGTGCGAGCTTTTGCGCTAACGCAAACTGGCGCCCACTTCACTACAGCGGATTTGCTTCGGCGCTAATGGACCGTGTTCCGAGGGCACATGAGCGAGCTGATTGGCTCACTGGCGTTTAGAGTTCAGCCTCGCACATAATGGCGGAATATTCATTTTGCTATGAGATTTTTTTTTAAATTTTACAATAGGAAATTTGGAAGCATTGCCCAGGTGTCGAAAAAGAGAAAATAAGATTTTACTTATTGATCACGATGGGATTAGCACACTATATATATACATGCATATATAATAAGCACTTACCTAGTATTTTTACAAGAAAAGGTTTACTTGTAGAGTATGCCTGGTTGATAAATGTGCGATAAAACACATCGAAGATGCTATTCTTAAATTTATAAAGATTAAAAAAAACAATAGAAATGTGACATGAATTTACAATAACCCAGCTTAAAGAAAATTTTTTGTCATCTTTTAATTCCGTGCATGTTTTTTTTATCGAATGCAATAATAACGACTTTCATACAACCATATATTTGCCAACAAAAATACAATTAAAGTAGTAAAGTTACTAGAAAAAATCTACGAATTAATGTTATAAAAATTAATTTATATTTTATTGAACCAAGATAAAAAAGAGCTTGGTTCTGAATTATTCTAGCATTGCGGTTCCGTTTCATTTTATGCTTACGTCACGAAACCATGTTCAGAGCTTGGTTTTCTACTCTTTTTTTTTCTTTAGAGAAATAGCCCTGACAACTTAAATATTAACTAACGAAAAGCATTTGAAAGTATAATTTCTTCTGTCCTTATTGTGTATTTTAACACCTTTGTTGTATAAAAAATTATTCGGTGAAAATATTTTTTTACTAACAAAAGTTTGTAATGCAATGTGCGTAGGTGCAGGGAATATTTTATTTTAATAATATTGCACTAAACGAGTACAGAAACACGGCATCAAAATCGCATTGAAGCCTACTGACGCCGACAAAACTTTACACAGCTAAGCGCTATGCGCTTAGAGACCAAGAGACGAGAGAAACGCGAGCCCGTGTCGCCCTTAGCGCTTTCAGAACTCACGTGTGCAGCAAGACAGCGACCAGAAGGTGAAGAAAAAAATAAGAATTTTCAAGGTATTTGTTTTGACGTTTTTGTGAAATTTACTTTGCAAATATTAAAAACAAGGATTTGGGAACTTATTGAAAAAAAAACTCTTGAGTGGAGGTAGCATGAATATAAAAATATGGGTTTTAATATGTGAATTTTAAATTTAGATTGATGTTGGTGTACCTTAAAACATGATTTTTGTGTATGATTAAAAAGACAAAATCTGAAATAACATGAGTATTTTATTTTAACAATATGTATTCTCTTTACAACTTTGTCTTTCAATAAAAAAGCAAAATTTTTTACTAAGACTTTATAATTTATGTATATTTTTTTAATGATTGTTTAATTTAGTAATATTACACTTTTTGCTATCTGAAAACTGGAGTGATCTCAACGTTTTATAATTATTTTAATCATTAACAAGAACAAATAAATTGATAATTTAGAAGTAAGCATTAATTATCTCTTTAATAAAACAGGAAGAAATTTACGGTAAGTATAATTTGCATTAAACCATTTGTAAAATTTTTATGAACATTAAATACTCTTATTAAATTAATTTATGAACATTAAATGTTTTAGTCAAAACATATGAAAAAAAAAGGTTTTTTCTAGGTTAATTAAAAAAATTAATTCATGTAAAACTTCAGTTTGTATTTGATTCGCTATCGTCCACCCAGCATAAAGGCTTTTATCTGTACATAAGTTTATGCCCCTTAATAATCATTGGGGGAAAAAATGGCAGTTTGCAAGCCACCTTCGAGAAGTGAAACATGTTCTTCCAAATTTATTTGTCGTTGCAAGAAGCGGACAGGGGCGAAAAAAAAAAAAATACAACGACCTTCCTTGTTTTCGGTGAACCGTCGCATGTATTTACACTCACTCTCAACCCTGTCCGTGAAAATTGAATAGATGTGTGTTTACACGCGCTTTTCCTATTTCGCCTCTCGACAACTCTTTATCCTCGAAGGCGAAGCGCGGAAACACATTGTTTTTGCAACCTCTCCCGTTTTGTTTAAGGCGCATGTTGTTCTGTGAGAATAAAAAAAGGTGGGGGGAGGGGGGGTTGCTAGAGGAAGAGGGAAACCCGTATAGGTGAATTCCCCCTTGTGAACCCCTTCGCCCTGCAATACTTCCCAGGCGTTTCTTTACGACTGCCCGCCGTATTTGCATACATATTGGTTTCATACTGGCCGCCGGGTTGGGAGAGGGTTTGTGGGGGGGGGGGGGGTGGTGAGTGGCTGGGATGTCATAAAAATAAACACCTGAGGAACAGGCGAAAATGGAAAAATGGTTAGGCGGCGAAAGTGAGCGCTGGTTCGGGACGCAAAAGAAGAGAACTAGAATCCCCCCCGGGGGGGGGGGGGGGGGGAATAAGAGAAACGAACTCACGGAGTCCAATCGTCGCGTCTGGGACGAAGACGACCCACTGAACCACGAGTGTTTTTTTTTTTTTTTAATTATTCTAAAAGGATTGGCTCCCCTTAAATTCATGTTTGTCGAGTGAGAGCAGGGGAAGGGAGAAGTTTTCACAACCTAAACTCACACAAAATGCACCATTCACATTGTCACA
Source organism: Bacillus rossius redtenbacheri (assembly GCF_032445375.1). NCBI lineage: Eukaryota > Metazoa > Arthropoda > Insecta > Phasmatodea > Bacillidae > Bacillus > Bacillus rossius. Next base: position 73,552,584 of record NC_086333.1, read on the forward strand.
TTGTCACAACTACATGCACCAAATAGCTGCAGTAGCCTGCACGATATATGATATATATGTTAAATATGACGTGATATACGATATGGTATCGATGTAAACATTTTTTTCAAACACCCCGAAACCACTTAAAAAGATAATTTGATATGATAAATAACTGTGAACACTATATTGAAAAAAAGTAATTTTTTTTCAATTATAATAAGATTTTGAACCGTTATAAAAACATAAAAATATTAACTGAAAGAAAATTTAAACAGTTTTGCTAGCGTTTCCGTTAAACACAAAAAACTTTTAATGAATAACAGAGAGATCTTTTTTCTTTGAGACTTATTACGCGGCCTGATACTTATAAGCGTTCATTTTAACTAAAACGATTACCCAATACCATGCTCTTAAACACAGACTATGATTCACGAACATTGTCAGTTTTTTTAACTGATTAGTTTGTCGATTTAAAACAAGTTATCTTATGGTAGTATTTAATTGGACCCAGGTACTAAGTTCAAAATTTTAAGTTTGATAAAAATGCAATATTTGAAATGTTTGTTATACCTCTTAAATGACATATAAAAACAAGAAAACCAAAAAAAGTCATTCTTGCACGCAAACAGTAATTAAATAACACGATTTGTTATGAAGCAATATAAAAATTTACATTAAACCAAAATGTGTTCGATTCTATGTGTATGTAAAGTAATTATTTCTATCTCTTTATATATATATATGACTAAATTCTCATAAAAGGCTCTAACGGAGAATTAAATTCATATAAATATACATATTTAATTTTTTTTTAAAATGTGTTTTTAATTTTTTTCTTTTTGTGGAGGCTAGGTAAATAATAATAGCAAACACAGTCACTATAGTAAATTTTTAAACATAGCTTAATTTTTATTTGATTATCACCACTCCCAAACAACACACATAATTAACAGTTACTTGTTAGTTATTAGGCTTAATGTAGAAAATTCCTGACACAAAGAAATTCTGTCACAAAATTATTTTTTATTTCATTTTCCACGCCTGATGTAAAACACTGTTAACATTTCTATTATTTTTATTTGAATAGAATTCAATGTACGTAATTTAAAATGAAAGATCGAGAAACATAAATTGAAATAATAGTATACACCTTAAAATATTTTGGGTTTTTATGCATCAGTAAAAAAAATTATAAGGTTTTTTTAACACCATAATTTTCAGCAGTTCTGCACAAATGAAAACTTTAGTATAAAAAAGTTATACTAGAATAAAGGGTTACATTATAAAGGACATAGGATCTACATGATAACGAGAGTTCAAACCAAATATGCACAGAGAAATTAAATTGTATGAACGATACAAAATTTTACAACATGTAACAGTCAACAGAATTTACAAAGTCTGACGGTAACACGGGCGATATAACAGTTACTTAATCTCAGATATCGACCAGTAAAGAGGTGACCCATTTTTCTAATCACCGTAATCACGTAAATGTCTCGTTTTCACACACACAAAAAAAAATTACTCTTTCACACGAACTACGTCCCAAAAACACGTCAGTCTTTTTTTTCAACACTTGGCACGATCACTGAAACAGTTTTTTTTTTTTTTTTTAATAATGTTCGCAGGCTTTCACGGCCGTTGTCTGAAGTAGTTTGGCTTCTGGGTTGTAGCCGTGTCCTTTGGCGAATAATTCACCAATTTTTCGGTCGACATTGCAGTCGCCTGTAACTGCTCCCTGATGATGGCGACTGCAATGTCGACCGAAACGTCGGTGAATTATTCGCCAAAGGACACGGCTACAACCCAGAAGACAAACTACTTCAGTTTTTATTCTTCTTGTTTGTAGCTACCGATGTCTTTGGTGACGTATATGTTCCTCTTGAGCGGCCAGAAGTAGGTATTTAGGAAAAGAACCCGGGGAAGGAATGCTGGAGGATGAAGAGTCGACGACGCACTGGGGTCGCGGTCGGGGGGGATCAGACCCGCATCTCGTCCATCGCCGCGGCGGGCACCTTGAGCGCGCCCTTGCCCGCCGGCAGCAGGGGCTGCGACTCGGCGGGGCTCTTGCCGCGCGGGGGAGGCGGCGGCTGCGGCAGCGGCACGTGGAAGGCCACCGAGCCGTTGGGCGGCGACGGGGCCACGTTGTTGGGGCACTTCTGCGGCTGCAGCGCGCTCGGCGACGGCGGCGGCGCCTTCAGGAGGCTCGCCAGAGGGTGTTGGTGGCTGCCCTTCTTCCCTGGGGCTGGGCCCGTCTCCGCGGGGGAAGGGTCTCCGTCGACGTCCACCACGTACTGCGAGGTCGTCCGCGGCTTGCCCGCCTGCTGCTGCTGCTGCTGCTGCTGCAGGGTCTTCACCTCCAGCCGCGTCTTGTCGCGCTGGTAGTACACGCCGGCGAAGATGAGCACGTTGAGCACGAGCAGCGAGCAGCCGATGGCGATGGTGACGCTGAGCGCCGTGGAGTAGGCGGCGTAGCCGGCGGCCTCCAGCCCCGCCAGCGTGTCGTTGCCGTGCTGGAGCTGGTGCGTGGACGGCGACTGCCCGCGCGGCAGCAGGGGCACGCAGGTCGTGGTAGCCGCCGAGGGCTCGGCCGTGGGGCCGTCAGAGTAGTTGCCGCGCGGCGCCGCGGGCGAGCTGGGGCCGGCCTCTGCGGCGGGGAAGGCGCGCGACAGGGGGTCGGCGCGCACGACGCCGTCGTACAGGTCGGCGTCGTTGTGGTTGCGGAACAGGTTGTGGCGCGGCGCCGTGTCCTCCATGCCGGCGCGGTGCAGCTCCGGGATCAGCCGCAGCCACACGGACAGCTGGTGCGAGCGGAAGTGGTTCTTCATGCGCGGCTTCATGCCTGGAACAGACAGCCAGTGTAGCACGAACAGTTATTTTTCATGCTTCACATAGACAGCTAAGTACAGCCGTTGTAACACATACAGTTATTTAAACCAATTATTCTTATGCCTGAAATGGACAGCTAAGTACAGCCGTTGTAACACAAACAGTTATTTAAAGCAATTATTCTTCTTCCTGAAAAAAACAGTTAAGTTCAGCCATTGTAACACAAACAGTTATTTAAACCAAATATTTTATGCGTGAAATAGATAAGTACAGCCATTGTAACACAAACAGTTATTTAAAGCAATTATTCTTTTGCCTGAAAAAACAGCTAAGTTCAGCCATTGTAACACAAACAGTTATTTAAAGCAATTATTCTTCTGCCTGAAAAAACAGCTGTTACAACCATTGTTGCACAAACAGTTGTTTAAAAACGTCATTCTTTATACCACTTACGCGGACGAAAAGACTGAAAGGGTTAATGGACATTTCAAGTACAGCTCAACGCATCAATTGACAAAAAAAATTTGTAAATCCATGTTTACGAAAACATTTAAGCTACAAAAATGTTTATTCATGCCTGAAATTGACAAAATAGTCTTTATTCGAGTTTAAACAAAACAGCTGTCAGGAACTGAAGAGGTATTTTGTCCTAACTTCAAGCCAGAAATAGACAACGAAGTATAAAGCAAAATCTATAGAAGCAGTAATTGGACAAGAAGTAGTAAGTTGTGCCTGAAGTTGACAATAATGTCAACATCCATATTTATGATGACAATTCGTAATACCTAAATGGGGTTAAAATGTGTAGCTTTATGCCTGAAATAGAAAACCAAGTTTTTAATCTATAGTATAACTGACAGTTGTGTGATAAGATGTGTTTTTTTTGTTCCTGAAAAGGACAGAAATAATCAAAAGCCGAAGGCACGTCAACGGCTTGTGCGAACCGAAAAGGTTCATTATGTGCTGCATCGTGGCTTAAAAGAGACAGCAAAGCTAATAATTGCAAGACAGAAGCCTTATGCTGAAACACTTTCCTAACATACATGAAGAAATACCCGTAAAAGAAATTTCAGGGGTCAAAAAAGTTACACCTGGTAGAAATATAGCTGTATAAAAACACAGTCATATTGGAATGGAAAAATAAAGATATCTAGGGTAACGAAAATTCTTAACAAATATAAGTGGAGGGGACCATGCACGATTTTTTGAATAAAAGTGTTGAAAGGCGATCGCCTGGCTGGACGCATGAACTCCCAAAGGGCAGGGGCGCTAAGGGCGACACTGGCTAGCACATTACACGCTTCTTCGCCTCTACGCGCCAGTCACTGAATTGGCGTGTAGTCTACACGTCGGCAACGCACCTATGTAGGACCGTAAGAGGTGACCCTATAATTTTATTCTGTAATATTTAAGATAAAGTGATTTTCAGGACTTTTCCTGTACCACTTACAAGTACAATTTTTTAGTATTTTCAATACTTAAAAAGTACGTGAAAACACCCGTTCTTAACTTTTATCACTGTAAAATTGGCGTTTAACACGAAACATTGTATCGAAACTTGTATAGACAAGTGCAATGGCTGTTATAAAGGCTAACCGTAACTAGGCCGTTTTTAAGTAATCTCGAGCGGTTTATAAATGTCGCGTTAACTTCAGGATCTCGGTCAGCAGTTGGCGAACAAGCTGGGGGCTTCTTAAGAGTAATTGGTAATAATTAAAACTCTAAATTTGAAGCTGACAATGTTGCGTGATTCTTTTCATGCCGACGCTGTGTCGTTGAACAAAATACTGTTTTGTAAGTGGGTTTAAAAACTGTATTAATTAAGATTCTACCAAATGCACCAAGTCTCAGTTGTTAATTTTTCCAATAATAAGTTGATCACACCATGGTGATACAATTTTTTAGAAAACCACTCAGTAAAATTGATTATACATTGCAATAATTACGGTAAGCTGATAATTTTTGCCTGCACTAATTGATAATCTATTTATGTTTCAAACGTTATAAAAACTTCTCAAAATGTATATTAAAAATATTTAAGAATGTTTCCATTATTATCTTAAGAAAATGTAACAATTATGTGTTGTCGTTCGTTCAAAATATCGTTAGATTCTTAAGAAAAACCTTAACTTGGGTTGACAGTATATGGAATATATAACTTTAAGTTCAGAAAATCTACGAGGAAAATTAAGTATAAAAATAAATTAGTGGGCTAAAATTTGTTCAAGTATTATTTTTTTGAAACATGTTTAACCTTGTGAAAGTTTGGTTGAAACAAAATATCGCTTTAATTATTTGAGACTTTGCTCATACCAGGTTTTAATATAGGACCTTATAGGGCTATTTTGATAATCTATTAAAATATTATATAATTTTGCGTTAATTATTTTCGGCTTATGTCATTTCTTTGATGATTTTGCTACAAATCACGCGTGCTCTGTCTTAAAGTAGCCTTATTATCGTATGTGGTTAGCAGTTTTTGCCAACTTTCTTTTCAATATTTTTTGTGATTATGGAACTTTCCTAATGACTTTTCTCATTAATTTGATTGCTAGCATCTAAATTGTTTGATATGTTAATTGATTTGAGGATATCGTAAATGATTCATTTACAATTTTTAACTTTTATAAATACGTTTAACGGTCTCCCGTGTCCACATCGAAGCCCGGACAGTCGCTACTGGTCCAACTGGGAAAGTAATGACGAAGCAAATAGCTGCCAGCTGTCTGGCAGAACGTGGAAGCCGATCTGGCCGGTCCTACCATCTCCACTCCCAAATGGCAAAGCCCTGGCACTGGAATGTAGAGGGAGAGAGAGAGTTGTCTTTTATCTCCAGCTGAGTTTCTCCACACCCGCCGCGTTGCCTACTTGCAGGGGCGACGGGATTCCACGTCAGTCGACGAGATCTGCCAGTTGGGTCCGTTCGCTCGGAACGGCGGGGAAACCAGTGGGGTGTGGAATTACAGTCATATCTCCAGGGGTGAAGGAATGGACGGGGAAGTGGAAGAATGGCAATGTGACGCACTCACCTCGACCCCCACCCCCCCCCCCCCTTACCAAACAACCCTCCACCTTTCTTTCTTTATTTTTTTTTTAACACGCCCCTAAAAGACTCTTCCCCTCACATCTTCCCGTCCCTTTCTATTTTCTCTCGCAGGGGAAACGGGTTTGAGGAATTGATTTTGTTAGCACAGATGGCTCTTCTCTTTCGCCCAACCTCGTTTCTGTTCTTGTCTGGCGTTTCTCGAAGTCGCGAACAGTTGCGGGCGAATGGGGGTGTGGGAAGGGGGGTGGGTGAAGAAGAGGCAAGTGTTGGGGGTAAGGCGGAGGGAATTGGGAGGTTGTGAATCTGCGCGCACAGGCGCCCCGCATACACACATACACACACAGTGAGGAGCAGAGTTGTGTTGGGGGTGGTGGTGGGGGTTGGGGGGTGGGGAAATAGTCCACAAATCCTCTTTTCCCTCCAGCCCGCACGCCACCGAACTCGCAAAGCCACCCCCCTCTTGCACCCAATTTCCCCCACGACCGTCTAGTAGTGTTTACCCCCGCCGCTGAAAACATTGTCCCGTCCGTCGCGAGAGAGCGGGGACGGAGCTCAAGCAAGAGTCTTGACAACAAATTATTTGCATCCCGCCTTCTCTTGCGAAGGGCTTTCGGGGCGCGCGAGACAGTGTTTGCGCGGGGATCTCTTTGAAGTCCCCGCACGCGGCTGATGCTGCGAGGGAGGCCTAGTCTCGGGCGGAGAACGCTCAAGCCGTGCGCAAAGAAGTTCGCGGTTCATCAAGTCCACACATTTCAATCGTGAAATGTGTTTGGTACATTAAATAAACGATTTAAAATAAAACTGATTTGGAAAAATAGGCCTACTACTTTCAAGATTTATACATATTTATAATATTTATTGTAAGAAAAGCTTTAACCACATATGTGTTTTAAATAACCAGAAAATACTTGGGGATTAATTTTTTTTACGGTAGAATATAAAGCTTTAAAAAATTATTATTAAATATGTTAAACATTGTAAAAATACGAGTTAGTTCTGATGCAACTAACATTTAACGGGGAAATCTAAAAAAAAAAAAACTTAAAGAATCACAATATATCCAAATAAAGAATTTAAAACAAAAATATTACTTGAAAAAGGAATTGACCCACATTTATTTGTTTGTAATGTAAAACGAAAAAAAAAGAAGTTTAATAGTAATATTCCCTAATGGTTAAACTGGAAATCATAAATTTAGAGATAAATGACTTTTGATTTAAAAAATGTTTACGTAATGCATTCTTCTGACGGTAGAAACGCAAGCTAAAATGAACGATTTATGTATAATTTAATTTCCGCCTAAATTGGCGCAATTGAAAGGTAATTTTACGACGTTTGTATTTTGGTTTCTGTTCCAAAACCAATTTAGAAACTTCAGGAGATTCGTTTCGACTTACACACGCCTTTGTCATCCGCAGTATCCGCGATCTTTACCGAAGACAGACACACTTCAAGCTATAATACAATACTTCTTCTTTCCTGAAGGCTTCAGTGGGGTAATGGCGAGCACTGGAGGCTGAATTCGAGTCCTACCACATACATTAGTAGTTTTTCATGACAACGGTTGTAAATCATTAAATGCCTAGCTTACAAGAATATGTGAGTTTGAAACGTTATTCAATGGGACATTAATTTTTGCGTGAAAAATTCGCAAAACTCTTTAGATTAAAATAAGATACACCCAAGCCAGATATTTCATCTTGCAACTGACAGCCATCTGAAAGAGAATCATTGCATTATTCGGCCAGACCATTAAGGAAGTGGCTGTGATTCGTGTGCCAACAGTGGATATGCACCTTTAAGGAGCTCAACCAATCACAGAACACTGACGATGCTACAGTGTTTCAACATATATGTAGTCTCGAAATATTTTTGGCGAAAAACACATACCCTCAGTTATAAATATTTTTTTTTAATAATATGGGTTGTATTCATAATGTTCGCAGGCTTTCGCGGCCATTGTCTGAAGTAGATTGGGTTCTGGGTTGTAGCCGTGTCCTTGGTGAATAATTCACTGACGTTTCGGTCTACATTGCAGTCGTCATCATCAGGGAGCAGTTCCTTACTAGTTACTACTAGTTACTACCAGTTACTACTAGGTAACTGCTTCCTGATGATTGCGACTGCAATTTCGACCAAAACGTCGGTGAATTATTCGCCAAGGACATGGCTACAACCCAGAAGCCAAGCTACTTCATATGGGTTATAGCTTTGCAAATTTCCACTGATTAAATTTAAGTTATTACTGTATCGGGAGCCACTGAAATCATTTTTAATATGTAAAGAAACAAAGGTTCTTGTGTATGAATTACTTACTTATCTCGAGATATTTCTGATGTACATTGTCGTACTCTTCCCAGAAGATGTTTCTGAACCTGTTGCGTTCTTTAGACACGGGAAGTACAGCCTCCTGTTTCTGGTACTCATTTGGATTCCTGTAAACACGTTTCATCGGAACATGAGGCGAATAAAACCAAAAAACATCATTACTGTCAGTAAAATAAACAGCTGGTTAAAAGTTTCTAAATATATAATAATAACATAAAAATTTATTTTCATTTCGTAAATAAACATAAATAACTAAAATAATTGTAAGGATTAAACTCTAAAAGACGCCGTTACGGAAAACTACATTTGAGTTGATTTATTGCATACCGCGTTAAATATTATAAGTAAATAATATTAAAAATAGATAATTCTTATAATTAAGAATAAGAAGCACAAACATAAAACGGCGTATAAGTAAACCAAAGAAATATATTTTTTCATTGAATTTTAGCATTTAAATTAAAAATATATATATTATACAATAGTTAAGGATGGCAAAATCTTACACATTACTTTCCTTTGGAATTGCTATTTAATAATATAAACGGGAATCACAATTATTGTTACAAAAAAGTTTTACTGATTAATTTGAAAAAAAGGTGTGTTCCATTACTTTGCTGAATACAAAATACTATTTCTTGCTAGAAGCCTAAGTAGTTATGTTATCAAGAGTCCAAAATTTTTTATCAATGTAAAATCAGTTACAAAATAAGGGTAAATATGTCTTGCATGTTTCGATAAATTTTTATGGTACATAATTTAGTAGCATAAGTTGTCCCTTTATTCGTTCACATGAATGGAAACTCGGTAGTTTGCGCTGATAAGGCAACTCATGGTTCAGCCATCTGTACTACACAGTCCTACCGGGTGGTGTAGAAATATCGTGATTGTTTGACCAAACGAGAACATCTAAACCACACGTTAATTGCAATAATTATACTTGGACATCAATTAAGCTCCAAAAAGAAGCTATTGGTACCATTGGTCACGAAATATAGAGTGCACATTACTGATTTAATTGCTGTCCGCTTTAAATAACACGTGCACAGAATGTTGATAAATACTGGAAAACGAGTTATGGTAATCTGGCGAATGGCTGACCACTGATATAAAAGTATTGGTCCGTTCTCTTTGGCCATATCTGTATGCAGCATAAATAAGTTAACTGTATCTTTTAGAAAGAAATATTTGGCAAAACATAAGTTTATACTAACCAACTGGCTTTTGTGCATTAAATAAAAATAATTATGAAAACACATACACTTGTTAAGACAATATAATACTACAGTTATCATGGATAATTGGTAAGGCTACTTTATAAATACTTTTCTGGGTGTATTAAAAATTATAGTTAGTTGTAATTATAAAGAGATTCTTCTGAAGTTTTAGTGCTGTGATATTTTCTTATGAATAAAAGTAATATTTGTTTGTAATCATATAAATATTTTTGAAATAGAGAAATATGATATTAATCTTGCTGCTTAAAATATTATATATAGCCTAAAAGTAACCACAAGCTAAAAGGTTATGCAAATATTAACAAAGAGCCTTTATTGCGTTGTGATTACTTCTGATGAAAATTACCGTTTGCTGTTTAAAAATTTGGGTTCTAGAGAAAAATCTATTTTTAAAAAGTTCAGTCACAGTTTTGAACACAAAAAAAGCTTTCTAATAGGTGAATTTCATCATCTGCTCAGGCACTATTTCAAAATAGTTAGTTGTATCGCTCTTAAGACGCCAGTTAAAAAATTGATGAATATAACAAGCACTTTAATATAATTTAAAATACAAAACAAAATATTTATGAAAAAATTTATTTTAATATTGTGAAAATATGTAATGACTATACAAAAATTAGACAACAAATTGATTTTTATTAAGAACCTCCGGAAAATCTACATTGCGTGTTAATTGTCTCTAGACATTCAATAATCTTCCTTGATATGGATACTATTCAATATACACCAGGATAGCAACCATACTAGTAGTGCGACTCGTATGAAAATGCTCGATTGAATAGCGTTCACAACATATAGGAATTTGGTAATTGTAGCATGCTACAATTCAAATCTCTCTTAACATCTATTCCCGATAAATTTATTCCCATCATTAGTTTTGGAAAATTGGCACTATAGTGTTTGGTAAATTCACATTTGCAATTGGATGCCCAATATATACGTTGCCAAAACATACAAACTAAGCCACGGCCCACTACTTTATCACTGAATACAAATTCTGAAGCTATCGGCCTCGTCAAAATATGACGGTATGCTCCCATGAATGTTATCTTCGCGCCACGGACTTGACAACAAAGCTAGTAGGAAAAGATTAGCAAAGTGCATTGAAAATGTTGCACTGCAAGCAAATAAAAACAAAATTAAGGCGTTATAGTGTCAGTCAGTGAGACAGTCAGTAAGTCAGTGATGAGCGTATATATATATATGTTTGAAAGTCCTTTCTCCTACAGTGTCAAAAGCTTCAAAATTACTCGAAAACAAACGTTATTTTAGATTCATTTACGTGAAGTAATAAAACATAACTTTATCACAGTATTTTTTTTACCGTATATAACTTCAGCAGAAACAAAATGTTCTTGATGATGTTTTACAAAAGAAAGTTTATTATATAGGATATATTTTAAGTTCATTTATAATTTATGGTTCATTTCAAAAGTTTTAACGCAAATATCTTGTTAGATAATAGACAGTTATTAAGTTGTCAAAACTTCCGTATTCAATAATAAATAGTACATTAACAATTACAATTGTTTACGAACATTAGTTTCGATATTGAATTAAGTACTTTTTATGACACAATGAGAAGAACACGCAACTGATGATTAGAAATCCGGTTATTTTGTGGATTTAACAACCTTCAGGTAAAAAATATTAACGGGCATAAGTTTTAACAAACCTTATTTATTGCTTAATTTTCTGTTTTTCTCGAAAAAAAAAATTCTAATTTTGAAAAAACATGTATCCGATTTGCCCGTTCAGTTGTTGATGGGAGGTTAGGTAAACGATTTATGATCACAATTGAAGACGTATTGAAAACTAAAAGTGTTTGTTAAAAGTTTTGTAACATAAATTTGAAAATATTTCCTGCTTCTATATATATATAGTGTGCCTGTGTTCAGAAAGTTTTTTTTTCTATCTTGTCAGCGTAACACTTTGCGATTCAGTAGCGGCGAGGCACTCACATTTTTTTTTTTTTAATTTTTTTTTTTGCAAACGAAGACTACTGTGAGTCGGCGGGCGTAAGGGGTAAAATATTCCCTCGCAGCAGCTGGGAGGAACGAGAGATACGACCGGGTCGCTGTGGCTGGGAAAGTTGTCGGTAACCCGGGTTCCACACCTGCGACAGGCCTTTCTGTTTGCGGCGAGTGGGGCGGGTGGGGGAGGGTGCGAGTCGGTCCAGGGAGGAAGGAGAGGAATTTATTCACAAAACACAACCGCACACCACACACACACACACGCACACGCGCACACAAGCCGCAAGCGCGGACCACACAACACTCCCTTCCCGAACCCGCACGCAGGCGGTCGCACGCGTGTAGATTCACTCGTAGCACCATAGTCGCAACTGTTCCTTCTCTCTCTCTCTCTCACACACACGCATTTGCGAGAGAGCGCACTCCAAGCACCATACACGGACGGTTCCCGGTCTTGTTCAACAGCTAGTATAGGGTGAGGCCGTTCCCCGCCGGAAAACAACCACGCGGCCTCTTATGCAAACGCGACCCCCGCTTGCGTACAAGCCCGAAAACAAGAGTACCACCACGGCGGGACCTGTGTCCAGGGCACCGGCTGTGTGCCGCCGAACTTCCGAAAACCTACCCCCCCCCCTTTTCACCCCTCCCGAAGGGCTTTCAGGAAAGCGAATGGAAGCTTCGGACCTGCGGGTGGAAATCCTTCGAAATCGTCGACGTCCCACGACATTTGGGGGCGTCGTGATTCTGCGCCGAAACGAAATATATGCAAATGGGATAAGCACGTTCGGGAAACTCGCCGATGCTTTTCAAAAGACAAAGTTCCGTCTCGCAATCACGGAAGCACGGGGCCAACGGATTGGGATCTCAACGTGAGTCGTGGTTGATCAAAATTCTATTCCACAATCAAAACTATTTTGATGATAATGTCTTGATGTATTTTTTTTAATCTAAGTGTCCGAAAAGAAAATTTAATTAACTGTGCTACTTTTTTTTTTACTAAAATCACTAACAAATTTGTTTGCAAACAAAACTAATTTTATTGATGTGGCTAGGTGACAGTTTAAAAAGGTTTATTTTCTTTAAAACAAATCTGTCATTTGGGACTCTGTCTCACTTCGTTTATTTCGTTCTTTTTTCATTACTTTTGTTTGGTCTTTATCTAAAATTTCATCTTCATACCCGCTTGCTTTTGTTGTTCCGCCAGAAGTATTTCTCACATACATTCACTTAGTGTAACATCATAAGTGAAAAAAATGTGCGCAAGAAGTGTAATTGTTATCACTTGCATGACGGTTTACACCCATGATATTATATGAAAATATTTCGTGAACAAATGTTTAGTTATAATGATGGAAGAACAACCAGATGTAAAAAATACGTTTTCCGATGATCAATTAAATTAAAACTTTCTGTCTTTGTAAAACCAATTACATGAGCTACAAAAGTTTGTTGCACTCTTGTATAATTGAATCATACATTTAATCGAAATCGTCTAATTCCGTTTACTGATATAACTGGCCCCTATCTTTCCACTTCCGAACTGAATTATTAGCGGAAGTGTTTAGCTAAACCTACCGTCTGTTCAGGCATAAATTACAATAGCAAATTCCAACATCGGAAGCCTCATTGAAAATTCACTCCATGATTCGCTGTTACAAGATTTATGCGTTAAGCAAACACTGACTGATATATTTTGAAAAAAAATGCCTTGCGCATAAGTTCTGAGCGCGCATAAATTGCCATGAAGGTTATCAATATCAACGCATGCGTGAAACCGGTAATACTGTTGATATTCTCTGACGTGGGCATGATACGGAAAATAAAATGAACATGATATACAGTTTACCAATTCACTGAACATGTAAATATTGATTCTGAGTAGTTAATGTATTACTGATAAATGTAAAATCCCTAGTTTTGCTTCGAATATTCTTATTAACAATATTTTTTACATCTATCATTAAGAATATATACATAACTTTTAAGCCTATAAATTCTTCTAAAAATTTTGTGAAATAATATAATAGGTTTTTAAATGAAGTGGCTCTATTTATTAATAATTTTATGACTTAAATAATCCTAAGAAATCGAGGAAAATTAACTTTCAGGTTACGTATGAACAATATTTTTTTGATAAAAATTAAAGATATTTCTCTTTTGAATTCCTGAATATGTATTTTAGTCATATTGCCAATAAAGACGGAGAAAATGGTTACTTATGGAGGATTGGGTTATTTTCAATTTCAATTTTGGATAAATATTTTCATTAATTAAGTATAACGTGACTGTTAACTTAATAAGAAATGTTTGTTTATTTAAAATACAAAATATAAACAATTTTTAATTCAACTTTTTTATCAAGATAATATATGCATTAAATAATATAAATTACCTACTTATACAGATTTTCTTTTTACAATTTAACTGGCAATTATTACAAAATAATTTTCCCATATTGGTTAACAATTGCTTATTCTTACAAAATTTGTGTTTATTCATATTGACGAACACAAAAATTATTTTCCCTGTTTTTACATTGGAGCAATTTTATAAAATATTTGACAGTTCAAGTATACCTTGTCATTGTAGCTTATCTTTATGTGGTATAAAAATAATTAAATATACCCATAAAATCATATCAAAATACGAAACGAATGTATTAATATTTTTTTGTATACGTGTACACAAAATACGTTCCTATAAATCTGTTGGTGGCAAGTATAAAAACTTATTATTGTAATTACTATATAATTTTTTCTTACAATTCAAAGTAAGTTTCGGCAGCATTACTTTTATTTTAACAATACTCGCCGTCTGCAAAGAAAGTAGCTTTTTTATATTTCAATTGCACGAACTGAAAGGCAACATAAATTTTCTTCCGGAAAAACTTACCCAATGATTTTACGTTACTTGAAACACAGAATATAATACCACTTATTCTGTAGGCGGAGAATACATGCCTCATTTAAGATAGGCGAGTTAATTTATCTTTCAATAAATACTTACTTCAAGTAGAAGAGTTTACTTTTAGGTAATACGCACATGAGCTGAGAGAACGTAATTCGGATATGTATTGGTATTGTGAAATTTAGTGCGTGGGTTCTTTATTTTACTAGCAACAAAATAACGCAAGTGAAAGGCTGCTGTTAATTCACCTTAAGGGGTGGTATCCTTAATGATTGTGTTTAAATAAAATCATGATTTATTCAAATCTTAAAAAAAAATCATAATAAATATTTTGTTAATTGTTTATCAAATTATTTTCAAATTTCATGAACACTAATGTAATGTCAACCTTCTCACGAACTAAAACAATAAAATCATGTTGAAAACAGTTATGTATTAACTGTTTGTGTGTAGCCTTTGTCATGTATCATTTAATTTTTTGTATATCTTAATAAATCAATAAAAATTGTTTTTTTTTCCTTTAATCATACAAACCTGTGTTTTCCAATTTTCACTGATTTATTTTTAAAAATACAAAGATATTGAGTAATAAATTTTAAAGGCTTCAAACAACACGATTACATGCTTTTAGTTAATGCTGTAGTTGACACAAATAAAAGGTTTATAACAACATTTAAATAAATATGTTTCTATTTTTTTTCCTCATTAAAAATATAATGGTAGTAAGTAATATTACGAATTTGTTTGAAATAATTAACAGATTAACAAAATTATGGACGCAAAATGATTTACGATAGCACTCCTTAATCGCGCTCGCGGAAGGTAGCGGAACGATCCCTCGAGCGGCTTCGTGCGCCAGTGCGCTCGTGTTGGGCGACAACAGCGTCCCTGTGTCGGATCGGACCGGACGCTCCCGGCCGTACGGGCCTGCTCGTCAGACGGACGACCGACGACCGAAGCGCATCGACGCGTGCGCCGGGAACCTGATGACGGCCCGGATGCGGGGCGCATCCGTCAGCGGGCACGTCGGATGTTGGGAGGTCATCAGGCATGGCGGCTTGTCTAGAGTGTGTGTGTGTGGACTGCCATTGAAGCCAATAGATCCAGCAGGAAGTTCCCTCGATTCCCTTTGCGCTCGCCTCGGTGACGAGACACAACAGTGGCGTACGACGGGAAAGGCAGTACCGTGGCACGCATGAGGTGGGATACGCGTGCCAGCTTGTGCCTTTAAAAAAAATTGGTTGTCTGTAATGTCGGTTTACGGACGATAGTTAAACGTGACATCATAAAAAAACGTTGATGAAATGATTGCATACTTTTATTAATAAAATTGAATCAT
Source organism: Bacillus rossius redtenbacheri (assembly GCF_032445375.1). Classification (NCBI taxonomy): domain Eukaryota; kingdom Metazoa; phylum Arthropoda; class Insecta; order Phasmatodea; family Bacillidae; genus Bacillus; species Bacillus rossius. Next base: position 73,568,229 of record NC_086333.1, read on the forward strand.
TTTTATTTTAATAATAAAAGAATAAAAACTTGAAATTATACTCGTAATCAGATTTTTAAAATGCAAGAATAAATAACCTTCATTGCCGAAATTGTTGTTGTAATAAGCAACGAAAACCACATTAACTTTTCACTTCACTTTTAAACAGTCGAGTGGAAGAGAGATAGATGCGGCGCAAGCGTACAATGAGCGTAACGGGACTCAGCGTAACGGAACAATGTGCGTAACGGGACACATCGTAACGGAACAATGTGCGTAACGGGACACTTTTTCGTGCGTGCAGACGGCGTTCATCGATTTATTAGACGTCACATAAAAAATGGGGGTTGTCTGTAAAGTCGGTTTACGGACGATAATTTTACGTGATAACGTCATAAGAAAAATTGATGAAAAATTGCATAACCTTTCAATTTTCAAATATCATTTACCGGTTTTGAAAATTAAATTTAAATAAATTGTTTAAATATAATCACAATCAATTAGTTATAGAAATAAACTGAAATCCAATCAATGTCAATAAATTGTTAATTTGAAAAGACGAAATTGGACAAATAAATCAATTTTTTTTTAAATTGAAGCTTTTAAAAAGCCCGCCTTAACCTGTTTGATATTACAGAAGATTTTCTCGCACGGTGGTTGGCCGGTTCTTGCAAGCTCGGCTCAGGCAGAACGTGACAATGAGTCATGCTTTTTCGTGCGTGCAGCCGGCGTTCATCGATTTATAAGACGTTATCACGTCAATACCGAAGTACTCATTCACCAAATCTTTTATATATCGTGTCATATAACAGTATAAATTGGCTTACTTGAGGTTACAAAAATTCGTTCAGTTTTAAACGTTAAGTTTCAAAAATATTATTTAAAAAAAGTTATGTACCTAGTCTCTCAAATTAAAATACCTACCTGAAACTTCAAAATATCAAATTAGGATAAAAATAAACCTAATTTGATGTGTTTTGTTTGCAAATCGAGTAGTAAAATTTTTCTTTTTTTTCAAAACATACTTTCATATACTCGGAACATTCTTACATCTAACTGATATTTGTCAGGTGCTTAAAATCAATATTAAAAAAAGAGATAGCATCTCACAGTACTCGCCAGAGATGTGTAACATCTAAAATTGGTAACGAGCAAATGCATGTGCTCTTATGTTGGAAATACACTTATAATACGAATCTTGGACACGAAATTTAACGTAGAAATTTTTAAAATAATAACGACCGTGTTAAATATACGAAAATTTAGTTTTCAGCTGTATTTCAAGACACGAATCACAAGTAGTTTTAACACCCGCCGCTAGGATTCGGTGTCGGAGCAGCTACGTTGACTGTGTAATGAAAAGATTCGGACAAAAGCGAAAAAGACTTGAAAAAAAAAATTGGTTCTCTGTAAAGTCGGTTTACGGACGATAGTTTAACGTGACAACGTCATAACAAAACATGGATGATGTGATTGCATACTTTATGAATAAAATTGAATCATTTTAATTTTAATAATAAAAGAATAAATACTTGAAATTATACTAGTAATCATATTTTTTAAATGCAAGAATAATTAACCTTTATTGCCGAAATTGTTGTTGTAATAATCAATGAAAACCACATTAAGTTTTCACTTCACTTTATAAACAGTCGAGTGGAAGAGAGATAGTTGCAGCGCAAGCGTACAATGAGGGTAACGTGACACAGCGTAACGGAACAATGTGCGTAACGGGACACTATTTCGTGCGTGCAGCTTTCATCGATTTATTAGACGTTGTCACGTCAAAATACTGAATTTCAACTTTAGACCTGATTTTCGACAAGTAATTTTAGTAAATACTATCCATCATGTTGAAATTCATTAAATAGTTAACACTTTAAAGTTTCCTTTCTATTTTAAAACTTTGGTTCGCACCATTTGCCACAGATGGCAGCACCGTGGTTACGCATTCACGAAATTACTATTGTCAAATGCCGTATACTCAGAGCTAAGATGTTATATATCAATCAAAAGAATAATACTTATTATTTCTATAATGTATAGATGAGGAGTAATTCTATTTTTTCGGCCCTCCGTTTAGTAAAAAGGTGTTAACAAATGAACTGGAAGATCGTAGTCATATTTTATTTTCCTAATTGTAAAACATATCGAATGTCCACAAGAGTTCGGTGACAGCTATCATAAGTGACAAAAAAACTATAAGTTTTACAGAAAAGCAACGGTGAAATTACATAATTTACCACCTTATTATGAAATTTAGAAATCATATTTCGAACTTACATGGAATAAAATATTAATGATATAATGATGTAAGTCATTTCATCAACCTTTAAAATTTGAGGCGGGAATTTACTTTGGTTAATTGTTTATAATATATTTGCTTAATATAAATTTTAAATTTAGCTAATATATGTAGTTAAAAATATAATAAATATCAAAGTTCGATAACAAATATTTTAAAACTAATTTTAGTGCTCATTCTGCGTAAGATCCTGCATATATAAATCCAAATAAACCTTTAATTATTGCAATGTGCTGGTTTCAAATCAATATGAGCGATACGTAAAAGGGACTAAGAGAATATTAAATAAACTTGATATGTACTGGAAATTGGCAAACCGTGGGAGGTTACCTAAAGAAGTGAATAACATTTTCTGAATATTTCGACAGTGTTTCCGTAAAGAAAAAAAAACTTTTGAAACACCTTAGAAGAAAATATATTAATAAATATATTTAAATAATATGTGACAAATGAAAGACTAAGTAGTTATATATACAAACTGTATTTAAATGGCGAACCGTGGTGTAGAGATGCACTAAAGATTTTTTTCCAGTTTGTGACGTAAAATATTTTAATATTTTTATTGCGTGTAAAATTCTAGCAGATAATTATACTCCCTGGTAAATTTATTTTATATAAGTTGCTTCATAATACTGAACAAATAATTATGCATGTATTTTAAATTATGTCCACATCTTTAGTGTTTTTTATTATGTTTATGTAGGTATTTTTAATATAACTAAAATAAAACATAAGATGACTAAAAAAAGTGTTTTTATTAGGACCACGCGTTAGAAGTTTTACTTCTTTTTTTATTTAAGACACTGAACTATTTTGAAATTTATTGTAACAAAACTAAATTAAATAAGTATTCAGTTTTCAATATTACCTAGTAAAAACACGTGTATAAAATAATATTATAGCAATACGATAAACAAATAAATGAAATTCATATATATTTGATTAAAGCACAATTTATATGAGCAGGTAATCAGTATTTAAAAAAAAAATTCCCCCGCTGAATTTTGAACCACGGTACTTTATTTTGTTACCTACGCACTAAAAAAAACTACGCTACGAAGCCTGACGGAAAATTAGAAAGATAATAGATGTAATTAAGCTTGTAATGGAAATATCCTAAAGATTTTTAAAACATGAAATTACTGTTTACTGTTACTGTTTAGGTTTACCAAATATATTCTAGGGTAGTTTCACTATCACAAAGTTTCAATTGGCTCACCAATACGTTTGTTATGTCGGCTAAATTTTATGAAAGTGGTTATTTATATGTTAATGCTCATACATGTGAGTCCGCCATCTACCTGCGAACATTTCGTTGCATGGTGCGCGCGCATCATAAAAGATTAACTCCCATAATTTGTTTCCCCATAACGCAACTAAAGAAGTGTAACTTCGAAAAAGGACGATGCCTAAACATAAACATTCTTGCCAGTGTAAACTTTCCCGCGTATCTCGCCTGGAACAGCGTCATCGTTGAGGCAGGCAGATAGCGTGGTTATCGCTCGTCGCCACGTCCCCTTGTTCCCGGGCGGGATGCGGACACAGAACACACACCTGTCGTGCGGGCTAGCATGCCAAGCCAGGCGCTTCATGAATATGCGGTCGCCTGCCAGCTGTGGTGCGGAGCTCGGCGCAGGAGTCCCAGTCGCAACATCCACGCATTTGTGAGCTACCGTGTTGTACGGGTGACATCAAACTTGTTTGAAGTGAGACTAAATAGTTTTATTATCAATTAATTGTAGCTACCACAAACAAGAATTTCAGTACTCACCACAGACATGTAAATTCTAAAATAAATTTTAAGGATGCCGTTTTTTTGGAGATTTTAGGAAGTAGTGAATCAAGCAATTAGGTACCGCTGAGTAAAACACGTGATAAACATGCTGAATACATATTAATATACCTTTAAATGTAACAAACATTTGGTTTTTATGCAATACGGCAATCGGTGCAAGACATTAACGAAATTTTAAGCTCTGGTCTGTAAACGAAATTAAAATAAATATAATTATGGGTTCTGTTTGTAAATATCAATTTAAAAATGTGTTTGTCATTAAATAAATAAGTAAAATTTTGACCTTACAAAATAATCATTTATCGGAAACAGAAACACTCATGAGTAGTTGTCTTTGAAAGATTTGTGCAATGGGAGTGCATGACTTGATGTAAGCTTTTGGACATACGCCATTGCTAAAGCACATGTATGTCTGTAGAAGAAAACATCAAAAAACACTTAAGACGAAAAAACAAAATAAGCATTGAGTAGCTTTGAAGACACTAAAGTATTATTATTTTTTCCCACGGAATTTTTTTATGGTCCATTTCCACAATATTTTTAAGCAGTTACCAACCTATTTTTTACATTATAGAATAATGTAATAGTTTTTTGCAATATTTATTATATGTTTTACCTAGTAGTTAGTCAGTGAGTTATTGTTTGTGTTTCCTTTTTTATACGTAAAATAAACACGCTCATCACTAACTCACTGACTGACTCTGAACCACTGAATGAATTCTGTTTTCATGTGCTTATTGTGTAACATTTTCATAGCTCTTTGCTATCCTGTTCCTCCTAGCACTGCTGCCGAGTCCGTGGTCCAAAGATAAAATGCAAAGGGCATAGCGTCATATTTTGACGAGACCAATTTTTTAGCATTTTTAATGGTAAGTAGCAAGCCGTGTCTTAGTTTATCACGTTTTGGCCGCGTATATCTGTTTATTGTAATTCAAGTTGTTGGCCTTACTTGAATATGTGAATATACCAACCACTGCTGTGTAAATTTTCCAGCGCTGATGATATGATTGAATTTATCTTAAACAGATGTAAGGCACATTTAAATTGTAGCACGCTAATATTGTTGAAAACTAAGTTTAATTGAGCTTTATACGAATCGCACGGGCAATATAATTGCATTTCCTGGTGCATATTGAATCGAATCCACAGCAGGAAATATTATTGAATGGCCAGAGAGAAAAAAAACAAGAATGCAGCTTTTTTTTAGATGGTTTTCGTTAAAAACATTTTTCAAATATTTTTTTATTATTTTCTATATACTTTTACCAAACTAAAAATGTAATTTCTAATAAATATTTTGGTACTTAAATTTATGTTTTTGTTATATTCATTTTTAGGCATTAGGCGCCTAACAATCATTATCACACAGATATCAAGAAATTTGACCCTCACAAAAGAAAGCTTTTGAGTGAGTCCTTATAAGTTTTTTTTTATTCTACGTGCGGTATTTCTGCTATACGATCCGTATAATGAAAACTATATATATTACAAAAAAAAAATATATATATACCTAATTTAAATGCTTTTTTTTAAAGTTCAAATAGGTTTTGGAAGTTACACGTGAAAAATTTCACTCACCCCGTTCTCGCAAAGTTGCCGAAGTAGAGCATGACGGACTCGGACAGCCCGACCTCGGACTTGGTGTAGTTCCTGGGGAAGTGCGAGAAGCCGTCCACCAGCGGCGCGCCGAACACGTACGGCAGCTCCTCGCCGTGCACCGTCCCCATGCGCTGCGAACAGGAACAACCCGCGGCGCGCTCACAGTATGAACGTACACTCGCGTGCGCGGAACCCGGCCCGCTCAGTCCCCATGCGCTGCGAACAGACACAACCCGCGGCGCGCTCACGCTATGCACGTACACTCGAGTGCGTGGAACCCGTCCCGCTCAGTCCCCATGCGCTGCGAAAAGGCACAACCCGCGGCGCGCTCACGCTATGCACGTACACTCGAGTGCGTGGAACCCGTCCCGCTCAGTCCCCATGCGCTGCGAACAGGCACAACCCGCGGCGCGCTCACACTATGCACGTACACTCGCGTGCGTGGAACCCGTCCCGCTCAGTCCCAATGCGCTGCGAACAGGTACAACCCGCGGCGCGCTCACACCATGCACGTACACTCGCGTGCGCGGAACCCGAACCTGCTTAGTCCCCATGCGCTGCGAACAGGAACAACCCGCGGCGCGCTCACACTACGCACGTACACTCGCGTGCGCGGAACCCGCCCTTCTCAGTCCCCATGCGCTGCGAACAAGCACAACCCGCGGTGCGCTCACACCATGCACGTACACTCGCGTGCGCGGAACCCGAACATGCTCAGTCCCCATGCGCTGCGAACAGGCACAACCCGCGGCGCGCTCACAGTATGCTCGTACACTCGCGTGCGCAGAACCCGCCCCGCTCAGTCCCATGCTCTGCAAGCAGACACAATTCGCAGCGCCCTCACAGTGCGCATGTACAGTTGCGTGCAGGTAAAAGTAGCCCGAGATGCTTTCATTGATACTTTTTAAAAGGTGATATTTAGAAATTTTCTATTTCAGACGCCATACTATGGCTAACGCTGCGCTATCTCTAAATTGTAATGTAAACTAGGATTTTAAAAATTGTAATGCAAATTTTTAAGTTGTGAAGTTTTTGTTTTATGAATATAAATAAGAACAGTAAGTATTAAAGGATACTTGTATGTTCATTTAGTTTAGTTTGGCACAACAATACGCTTAGTATATCCCCAAATTTAAAAAATATATATATTATGTACGGATACATCACACGTGTCCGCCATCTTTTCGATATTTCTGAGACTTCCACAGATGGCAGCATCATTTTTAGGCCACATTTACGTTCCAATCGACTTCCTTTACATTCACGAAATTGCTCCTACCAAATGCTTTATATCGAGAGGTAAGAAGTATAAAATACCAAAAAATATGTTGAAACGAAAATTTTATTATTAACTTTATTGTATTACATTTTTAAACACATATTATTTATAAAAGTTTATATAAACCGCTCACAATATTTCCTTTACCTGTTGGATTAGTAGATAGCCTTTCTTGCTGGTATATAAAAGCACCTTATTAAATTTCCACTTGGTTAATGTAATTTTTTAATTTTGAATTCATATTGCATTGCTCTTTATTTAGCCAATTTAAGGAAATCTGATTCAACAAATTTTTTTTAAGTTTTTAAGATAATTGTATATGACCGATCTAACATTCAACTAAAAACTAAAAACTTAGTAGAATAGGTATACTTAGTGCCGTATATGGCTGTGAGTTGCACACTGTTTTTTTTTTCTCCCATGCAAACAGTATCTTCATTAAGTTTTGATAATCTCGTTAATATGTTTTTTTTATTTAACATATTTTTTATTCTAATCGTTTAAACATGTTGTACCTAACCATGTTCGTCGTTTCCCGAGAGACATTCCGTGGTTCGTCGCAAACGCGTCGTCAGCAGGTTTGACGGTAATTGAATCGCCACGGGGTTGCTCGTCGGGGAAAAAAAACACTGGCAGTTTTCACTCGTGCATCCTCTCCCCGCCCCCTTCGCAATACCTGATGCTGTGACATGATCAAAACTTTGTCCGTTCCGCGCGCCCCCGCACTCCCCTGGTCCAGTTAAAACCAGCAAACCGCAGCGGTCGTGGGGACTCGGAACGGCGAACCTGCGAAGAATGGTCCGCACGAGTGTGTGCGTGCAGCTGTGGACAGGAGGGGGTAAGAGAAGGGGGTAGGGGGTGTTCGTTTTAGGGCGGTTGAAGTATTGTGGGTTTCGGGAAAGGAAGCTGGGCCCAGCTGACCGCGATCGCAGAACCTTCTACCCCTCCCCGCCCCTCAACCATCCCTTCTTCAACACCCAGGAGGGTTCTACCCGAGGCGCCTATTCGCTCGGAACACAAGTTTGTTCCACCGCTGAAGCTTGGTGAAGGGGGTAGGTACGCCACGTGGACTAACTTACCACACGCTAGGAGGGGGGGGGGAGGTGAGATAGAGACGGGAAACCCTGTGCGAGGTGAGATTGATGAGGGGTTGAAAGAGAAGTGTTCCAGGGGTGCAGTAAAGGAGGGTGGTCGCATGGTCCGATAGGGGCGGAACAACCAGCGCAGGACCGAGGAAAACTTTTTAGATTGGAAAGGTTGTCGCTGGGGGGGGGGGGGAAGTGATAACACTTGATATTATCAGCCCCTTCTCCTCCTCCATCCCACGTTGAATTCATTTCCAATGCGCTTCATGAGGAACTTGATCCACCTGTCACCAAATATACTTATTTATCACTCTGTAACCCCTTAAAAAAACACGTCAAATATAATTTAAATATTTTATTTTTACTGTTTCGAAGGATTGTTTAAACAAAAATATCCGCAGTATATATATTTTTTTCAAATTCGAAAATAGGCCTTTACAAGAGATATTGTCCTTAGATGGTCGCAAAATATAGATATAATAATCTAGAAAATTAGAATGTAAATAATTTGTACGAACAATTTGCAGCCTTGAACGAACGAAAATATAATAATTTCAATTGCTTGAATATAATTACTTGCAGTGGTGGTATTTGACCTATTTTAACTACTAAATGCTACTTTAATTTTCCTTCCAATTGTTAGCCACTGAATTTGCTTAAATATATTAAAATATTATACTTCGCCAGTTTTAACATAGAAATAATTAAAAAATATCTTAAGATTTAAAGTTAAGTATTGGCGGTTTCGATTCACACGTGATGAAGACAGTGACAACCATAATTTCTAAACTTACCTCGGGAGCGCTTTTCATCATATATTTCCTATAAGTATTACATATAATCTTGGCTTAATCATTAAGTTTAACCTTTTTACGCGTAAATTTTCCATCTCCAAAAAGCTTAAATTAATGTTCAATATACTTTAATTCAAATGAAAGGGAAGCTATACTATTCAAAGAATTGAAAAAAACTGACAACTTAATTCAATGTCAGTGAATGGTTGAATTTATTCTGTGATTTAAGCGGAGGGAAGTTTTTGCCGGTCTAAAATATATAAATTAAAAATCGCTGAAGTCAGAAGTACAAGACATTCCATCTTCATCAATCAACAGATAAAATTCAGAAGTTGTAATAACAAATGTTAAAACGAAATATTCTAAGTTAAAGTCAAATCAAAAGTTAAAATAATTCTTAACATACAATTATTTCTTAATTTAAATTTCTTAAAATAAATATGTCTTCACGAAAATCAATATGGTGAAACAAATACAGCACTGAAAAAAAAAAGTGTGAATCTAACGTAATGTATTACTGTCGCAATTTAGACGCAAGATTTCTCATAACTTCCATATTTTCTGTCCGCTATCTCCGGGTTTCTTCATTGCCCTTGTTTCATCGCCACATTTCCCACGACACATTAGTTCTGCCCGTTTCACGAACATTAATGACTGCGAATTTGTCATTTCAATCCTTTTTCCACGTGAAAACGTAACAAAAAAAAAGGAGACTGCATCTCTACGCGCGCAAAAGCTTTATTAACCCACATTTATCTCTTTGCGTTCGTCTGTATCTCTCTTTCCTCGTTTTCTGTCCATTAGCGTTCTGCGTTCTCTTCCAAGCCGCACGCAAGAAGAGTAGCTACGTCTCACGAACCTTTACCGCGTTTTCTTCTTTCCGCTTTCAGCTCGTCTCGTCGTAGCGAAGGAGAGATTTCTTCCCTCGCAGCTAGTTGCAAGTTTTCCATCTTCCTCTTTCTCCTATTTCTCGTGGCCTTTCTTCCTCCACGCGATTCTCCGTCGGCGAGTGTCTCTCCGGGCGAGACCTCGCGCGCGCTTCAACGCCACGCTGAAGTTTTCAACGCGAAACTTCCAAACGAAAAAAATAATAATAATAAATAAAGAGTGAAAGAGAAGATGGAAATAAACTGAAATTCTGAAATACGATGCCAGACGTAATTTCACAAGTAGAAGAAAGGTTTTTAAGAGTACGAACGCTGGAGGCGTTTTTCCTCATTATAAAACACGCAAAAAAAAAATAATTAAAACTACTTTTGTGGGAAAAGAAACTTTCAGAAAACATGTAACGAAAATTTTCCAGTGGATTTAGATACCCAATTCCGTAGTCTTTTCGAATTTAAAGATTGAAAAAGTTAATTTATATTGTTTTAATATTAAATGCAATCTTGTTGGAAAAAATAAGACTATTTTTAGTTTTCATATAGACTGAGACATGATAGACCACACCTGAGATTGAAATTCAAATAAAAATAAATTTTATACTGCTTTTTAATACTTAAACTTTTATTTTGAAAAAAAATAATATATAAAATATTTGAGCAAGTGGATGGGACTTTATTTCTGCATAAATTATAATTAATTCACCTTGTTCGGATCAGAAGGAAGTCCGTGAAAAGAATTTATTGTTTTTTTTTTTTGTTTTTTTGCTTCGTATAGAAAATAATCTAAAGTTATTTCTGTCACCACTAGAGAGTCCGCAGTAGCTCACACGACCACCTAGCAATAACAAACATCTACTCAGCCTTGATTACCACCCGCATATATAATAGTGTGCTCAATTTTAAACGCTCTTGAGAAACACTTCCAAAACAATGAGTTGTTTAAGGGGGGAAGAGTTGGAACCGAAAAGCGCAATCTTATTTTCAAAGGTCATTACAATTTTCTTCTTTTTTTATTTTAAAGCACGGTTTTGTTAAATCTTATTAGATGTATAGATAAATTTTGATGATATTTTCTAGAAAACAGTTTTTCAATTGAAGTAATTACCTTTAGTTAATTTTGAGAAAATAATAAAATAAATTGTAATAATACAGCAAAATAGACACTTTATTTAGTGTTATTAAAATTTCTCAGTGTGTGGAAAATTTGCCTCTTTAAAAATACATTTTAATTTGGGTTTACGATAATTATTATACTTTAAGCTATTCATAGTGGCTATATTGAAATGAAACATATTATTACTATGTTTTCGACATATATATTTTCTGAACTCCTCAAATAAAAAAAGGAATATATACATTAAAATAAATTTTGGGCCTAATATTTTGTCACGTTAGAAATACAGATTCAGAAGGCTATGCAAATTAATTAATCAGAGTTTATTCACTAACTAATAGTTTCAATATCAATTAAATTACAACACTCTAAATGACTGTCCACAACCTAACCACAATTTCATTAGTCCACTATTTACTGTCACCACTGGAGCTGGGCTTGACAGTCTCTCTCTCTCTCTCTCTCTCTCTCTCTCTCTCTCTCTCTCTACTGTTCGTTTCTTACCACACGCATTTAGGTCCCAACACACTGTCTCGCACTACCCACTGATCCGCCACGTAGTGACACCTTTCCCGATGCTCCAACATTCACACGTGAATTCCGTCTTTCCTCGCCCGTTATCGCTCGCCAAAAAGGTCACACACTTTCTTCACTTCACTCTAATTCGCAGGTTGAATTTATCCTTTACCTATATACCTCTAAAGTTACGCTCTGGAAAGAACTCGTAGCCCATCAGAGTGTCGCTTCAACAAATGAGAATTAACACTATAAGCTTTCCAGAACCATGGCGTCCTAGTTACGCCCCTTTATAAGCTGGGGCTTGGGAGCCTGCCGAACCATCGGTTGAGACAGAAATGTGCCAGAACTTTTGAGGAAGGCACAGGGAATGGGGAATTGCGAAGGGGGGAAAGGAGGTGGTTTTTAGAACGCGGTCGCGCTAATAGATGGTCTTTTATCTGCGTTGCGTCTCACATGGTTCGGTGACCTGGCTAGCAGACCACGTTTCTAGCGATCTGTTTAAAATAGGTTATGCTGAAATTTAATGTTTAGTCGAATTATTTTAGATTTCTAAATATATTCTTGAAACATCTCTCTTTTGGATAAAGAAACTACAAAAATTATTACGGATTCGTTTGAAATTCTTATTTTTACACAGTATAATATTATAGAAAAATTTGATTTAATCACTCAATAAACATAAAGGTCATTGTAACAAAGTGTATAAAATATAAATACCTTTCTTTTATACACTCTTGATGTAGATTAAGACATTTTATTCAATTCATTTTTAATGGTGAGACATGAATAAAGGATTTTTTTGAGAAGGTTCTACAGTAACATCAAAAATAACTTCTTTTTTTTCTAAAATAAAAGGAAAACACTTTGTTTTTACTAAAGCAGTATTAAAATTTAACTATTTTATGGTTTCTTTATACCCACGCATGAAAATAAAAATTATTTTTTACAAAAATTTTTATTTTTGTTCAAAAAAGCTTTAAGTACACTTTTATCATAATATATATTTTATCAACTCTTGTAATTATTTGAAATCATTATTGTTTTTAAGAAAATGCACAACGTGTTATTTAAGACTTCTTAGATTACTCTTTAAGTAAGCATTCTTAGATCACTGGAAACTTAAACAGTAAGCTATTAATGTAAAAAAATTTTTTTGTTATTTAAGATTATATAAATTGTTTAAACAAAAACATGATTTTTTTATAATTAGAGAAATAATCCATGTAATTTCGCTTGGATTGTTCAAACGGAGTTAATTTACTGAGAGTAAACGCATTCAGAGTGTTATTATTTTACCAACCAACTTAGGGCACATTGTAAATTACAAAGTTTCTATGAGCGAAACCTCGCAGGCAGATCGTCGATCTGTGCACATTCCGTGATTTAGTTCTGAAGGCACTACGCTACGATCCTCTCCATCTGAAGTTCTCGAGGCTGTTTCGTCCTCGTCTGAACCCTAGCACCGAGGCATGGCGTGGAAGAAGCAGCGGCGGTTAGAATTCTCTTTGGAGCAAAACAGTCCCATTAAACAGGCCCGAGCTGTTCGACGGCCCACTTCTCCGCCAATCTTCGAGTAAAGGTCATTTCGCCAGACTGCTTTATCCGCTCTAATTCCCCCACCCCCCTTTCGACCACAAAGGCTGCCAATATAAGTTTCGTCCGGGAACGACGTCTCTGGTCTCCAACCAACCCTAGAAAACTTTCACGACGCGAACAGCTACCCTCCAGACCGTTTGATTGGCTGAATGCTATTGGATATTTCCCACCGCAAATTCGCTCCTAGTCGAACAGTATTCCGGAAATACCTTTTCTGAAAGTCAAAACTTAGTTCTGATATTTACATAAACAAGTGACAATCTAGATGATAAAACTTACGGTCATACTATTAACTGCAAAATAAAAAATACATACATTAAATTATTCATAAACTTTCTTTCTTGGTTAAAAACTCTTTTATCGGCATTACTTAATTAGTTATTAGCTATGGCGTCAAAAACAATTTAATATGTTAAACCGAGTCAAGGTGAATTTTTGTACTCTTTAAGTGTGTGTGTGTGTGCAAAATTTTGGCCAAAAATTGTTTTTTTTATTTTTATATTTTAGAATGAAATATCTAAGTTACAATATTCATTAAAGAAAAAAACAACATTTTATTAGCCCTTCGTTTGTAATGGATGCCTAAGCAACAATAAAGTCGTAGTTATAACCAGTGTAGCTATTATGTTTTTTATTGTGAATTGCGCTGACTTGCTTACTTCTGTTTTGATTATTATAGATTGCGCTGAAAGTTGTTAAATAAACTTTTATTTTTGTCACTTTATTATAATTTCTTTGATAAAATTGTTAAACAATGAAGTTTTAAGAGCCTTGTTAGCCAATTAACGCTAATAAATAAGTACCGTGATTTAAGTTCTTGGGTAGAGTTGCACTCTTCTCATTTTTAACACCGCCAGCCACAATTAACTCTCCATGGCGTGTTTATCATCTCCAGGAGATTCCAGAGCGAAGGAATAATGCTCACGCTTCCAGTATTGAAGTCCCTGGAAGTGATTTCCTCCTTTCCATGTTTCTAATCAGACTGTATTCTTCCTTTTCATCTTGTCACTTCTTAAATTTTTGCTTGGACACTTTATAATATTGGTTTGTCATACAAACAATTACGGCAGAAATAGTCCAATGATCGTTAACAACTAATTTAAAAATTAAAAGAAATAATAAAATAGTAATTCCAGTAAAGAGAAAAATTCATGCAAACATTAATGACGGAAATAGTTCAATGATTGTTAGCAATGAATTTCAAAACTAAAAAAAATTATAAAATAGTTATTCCAGTAAGAGAAAATTTCACGCAAACAATAACGGCAGAATAGTCCAATAATTGTTAAAAACAAACTTCAAAATTGAAAAAAAAAAAAAAAAAAAAACAGTCATTCCAGTAAAGAAAACAATTGAAAACCCATTAAAAACTTACAATTGCGCCTACTGACATACATAATATTTCTTTAAAAAAAATATTATCTTCAAGACGTTTTAAGTGAAAAACTTTGGAGGGTTAAAATACTTAACAATTATTGATATTTAAATTACAACGTTTAAATGCAATAATTTCAATTATATGAATGCAAATAAATACACTTTGAAGATTTTAGTTATTTACGAATTACGCTAAGGGTGACACAACAATGAGAAGTGATTTAAAAAAAAATCCTTCACTCCTTTCTTTTAATAGTATTGAAATTATAACAAGGGCACTTCCTTTGCTTTGACATAAACAACACAGTACTACACAAATTAATGAAATCTCCACTGGATGCTACAAAAAAAAAGACATGGACCTAGGAACTAAACAAAGAGCCTAAAATTTAAAACAAACAAATACCAAAAACAAATTATTAAATTTAATACTTGTCTTTAACTTCTCAAAAATATATGTCTCTGTTAAAGTTTTTTTTTCTGGTAGCTCGACATCCACGCAGCTGATATAACTTCTGTCATTTATGTAATTATACTATAGCCAATTTCAGATAAATTTGTATTAAAAATAATTAAAAAGTTTTTCGTATCCTTAAAAATATTTCATTGCATCTTTTTTATTTATCAAATTTATGCTAATTAAAATATAAAATAATAATGATTTGACAGATTTTTCTGTAAAATTTAGGATTACGAATTAATATTTTTAAAGGGATCAAATTTTTTTTTATTAAGTTTTAATTTCTAACGATGTTCAGAGAAATTACAACGACAATGGATTTAGCTACTCGTGCAGTCAGCAACCCGGACCTAAACATAATTGGTACCTAAATTTAAAAAAAAAAGAAAGTTAAACTCGTTTACAGGATCCTTCCATCGCGGAACTTCTGGAACAGTTCGCCGGCTGAGGAACGTAACAAATAGCCTCTTCTCGTCGATCACCGAGGAACTTCTACGCGACACGCGCTCTCTGATTCCTACCCGGCGGCGACCAGGACGGGCCAATTAGACGAGCGCTGACGAGGACGAATTAACGACAAAACAGGCAGCGGAACTCTTAATTGGAATCCTCGGGGGGGGGGGGGGGGGGGGGGCGGACGAATTTTATGGTAACGGCAATCCTAAAGAAAAAGAAGAATAACCAGTTTGTTCGTTTCCGAAAGAAAAAAGAAATTATTTATTTGCGTGCGTAGTTCTTTTATTCATACGATAATTGTTTTTAATAAATACATTTATTCAAGTAAAATATTTTTGTAGCCCGTAGGGTGAGTCAATGACGATGACTCATCGGTGCGGGAACGGAAAATGCAACGCTCAGAAGTTATGTGGTCGTTGGGTTTGGGGTGAATTGGGAAATAACGAATGGATTTAGGGAGTCACATGATTACGAGGCCATGTTTCGTTACGGAGTGTACCTCCATTGTTTACTAACAAGGGCGCGAATTAAGAAATTCTTCTCGGGATGAGACTAAATGTATTAGTATTATCACTTGTAGGGTGTGACTCATTAAAAAATACTAAAGAGCACTGGCCAACCAATTCCGAGAAAAATTTATTCATTGAAAAAAAAAAATTATATACGTACTAGTTAAGTTTTATTTAAACCAACGGCGCAGCGACCTTGTTGGTAAGGCACGTGCTTGTTGCCTTAACACTCGGGTTTTTATCCTCGCTGAAGATATATTTATATATATATTAAATAATTAAATAACTAATAATTCTACTGTTTACAAATGTTATTAATTTAAAATGTATTGGCTGTAGATTTTTACAAATTGTTTTTACTGCTTTGTTATTGTGATAGATTTGATATTGGTGATTGATGTTTAAAAGTAAGTGAACTCACAACTAAATTTAACGTGAAAATTGTTAAAAGTGCAGAAATATTTTCCGTGAAAAAACAGTTTTGAGGTTTTACATTTGTCGATGTTGTCTCAGTCACGACTCCGCGAGCGCAAGCGAGGAGCGGGGAGCCCTGGCGCGAGTAGCTGGGGAAGGCCCACTGACCTGCGGGTAGTCGCCGTCCTTGGTCTGGTAGTCGAACACGTAGAAGAAGGAGCGCGCGTCGTCGGGCGCCGCGCCGCGCCGGCTCAGCAGGTCTCCCGTCTGCACCAGCGGCGCCACGAACTGCGCGTCGCTGAGCGCCGCGACGCAGGCGTCGCGCGTGTTCACGGGGTGCAGCACGGTGCGCTCCCAGTCCGTGTACTCGTTCACCACGGTGAAGAAGATCTCGGACAGGTGGTAGGAGTAGGCGTTGCGCACGTAGGTGCGCAGGATGCGGTCGCGGCGCTCCCCTTCGAAGCCGGACTGCACGTCGGCGGCGCTGAAGCGCCACAGCGCCTCGGCCGTCACGACGCCGAACAGCAGGTCGTAGCGGCCCGCGGCGCCGGAGGCCGCCAGGACGGCGTCCCCGCTGCGCTTGGCGTTGCCCTGCGGCGGCGCCGGTCCCGCGGCGAACCCCTGCGGGCACGCGCCCTTCGCTCAGCACGTGGACCCGGCACGTACCACAGCAGACACGTCCGAACATACCTCGTAGCTCCATTGTTACAATACCACTACTGACTCGTCCGATTATACCTCGTAGATCCATTGTTACAATACCACTACAGACACGTCCGATTATACCTCGCAGCTTCATTGTTCAGAACTACAGAGTTACAATACCACCATAGACACGTCCGATTATACCTCGTAGCCTCATTGTTCAGAACTACAGAGTTGCAATACCACTACAGACACGTCCGATTATACCTCGCAGCTTCATTGTTCAGAACTACAGAGTTACAATACCACTACAGACACGACCGATTATACCTCGTAGCTTCATTGTTCAGAACTGCAGAGATAACAATACCACTACAGACACGTACGAATATACCTCGTAGCTTTATTGTTCAGAACTACAGAGTTACAATACAACTACAGACACGCCCGATTATACCTCGTAGCTTCATTGTTCAGAACTACAGAGTTACAATACCACTACAGACACGACCGATTATACCTCGTAGCTTCATTGTTCAGAACTGCAGAGATAACAATACCACTACAGACACGTACGAATATACCTCGTAGCTTTATTGTTCAGAACTACAGAGTTACAATACAACTACAGACACGCCCGATTATACCTCGTAGCTTCATTGTTCAGAACTACAGAGTTACAATACCACTACAGACACGACCGATTATACCTCGTAGCTTCATTGTTCAGAACTGCAGAGATAACAATACCACTACAGACACGTACGAATATACCTCGTAGCTTTATTGTTCAGAACTGCAGAGATAACAATACCACTACAGACACGTACGAATATACCTCGTAGCTTTATTGTTCAGAACTACAGAGTTACAATTCAACTACAGACACGTCCGATTACACGTCGTACCTACTTTGTTCAGAACCACATATTAAATAGCGTAGGTTCATGGTATCACAAAGGACACGACACAACAAATTCGATTATACATCGTTCTTAAATTGTGAAGCCAGTACCCCACCTCACGTGAGTATAACTGTTATTTGTTATTAATGTTATTTATATTCTTATTTATTTATATATTCTTATTTATGTTATTTATATTCTTTTGGGTAATTAATTTGCACAATGACAAGGGGCGGGGGGGGGGGGGGGAATATTTATTACACTCGTACCACGCGTTAGAGACTTTGGCTGGGTTGCAGTATCTGAGTGAGCACAAGTGACAGTTGGCAATGGTCAGTGCCTTTTTGGAAGAGTTGGTAGTAGGTGTCGTGTGACGCGTAGCGCGAGTGCGCTGCTGGCGGCTGTGACGGCAATGACTGACACCGAGGAGAGTGTATGGGCCGACGCGCGGCAGTTAAGACTTCGGGCGCGATCCGCGACGGGAGTGAATGCCCGGGAGCAGGGAGCGAGTTACCGGACAGCGCGTGTGGTCGCTGAGGACGAAGCGGCAGGAGTCGTGTGCGAGGCGCACGCGACCCAGACGGCTGCAAGCACACCCGACGGGGCCTGAGCTGGGGCCTTTCGACAACTGCAAACCACGAGACATTCAAGTAAGGTCGTCGCCATTTGCTCACCCCTCGACTCGTCTTTAACGCATTCCCACGTGCAATATTACGAGTCGCCGAGATTTTTGAAAAACATTTTTTATACTCGTCTGTGCTGATTTGGCGCCGCCTCTGATAGATTCGGTCCCCGAACTTTGATTGTTTAAATGATTTAGTGATATATCTGCATTGACTTTAACGTTTGCGGAGTTGATGAGCTGCAAGATTAGCTTTCACGAACTACGTAATTAAGATAACTCATAATGCTAAAGACTGGAAGTTTTGTTTAAATCATTTAATTTCTCCACTTCAACTCAACCCATTTAACACCGGTTGCTGTGCACGCTTCGTGACATCACTACGTGTAGCCTGCGCACTTTTCCAACTGCGAAACGCTGTGGAGAAATCCCTACTCTATGTCACCCAACAAGTAAACTTGGGATAGACAATCAAAGGCCTTTCGGACTTTGCATTTCCGTATAAAATCTTGGCACGAGTACAACCCACGAACTTGGACTCTATCTTTGAACGTACTGTAATATCTTTGTTTTTTTTTTCTGTTACTGTTGTAAATTATTTTGTATTCAGACGTGTAAGATCAGGCGTGTAAAACCGCTGCTTTTTATGAAGTCAAGCTTTTTGTTTGACAGTAAATTTATCGCAGTCGGAATCCAAGAACAAGTCATTGTAGGTTGTTTGTACACCCTGTAGGGCCTAACGGTGCGCGAATTATTCTCATAATATTCTCCGCTAATGTTTGTTTTACCCTGCTTGTTTGCGTGGGTGTAGACAGCGCGTTTAATAGGTCGATTTTTTGTGAGATTACAGCTGGTCTACACCCAATATTTAAGTTGAGGCCCACCCTGTGGGGTGGTTTAAAGCCTCAATTGTTCAGAACCACAGAGTAATTAGCGTATGGTCACGGTACCACAAAGGACACGTCACGACAAATCCGATTATACATCGTTCCTACATTATTTAGAACGACAGAGTTAATAGCGTAACGTTACGATACCACAAAGGACACGACACGACAAATCCGATTATACATCATACATGCATTGTTCAGAACGACACAGTTAATAGCGTAACGTCACAAAAGCACATCTAATTATAACACAGGGAACTCTTAGAATGGCCGTTGACAAATATTCTCAATACAATGCTTCGATAAAATGCAGTATGGACTGTGCTAAAACAGCATTGGCCCTGAATAAATTTTGCTTTACTTCCTGTTGAGAATGAAGTGCATAAAATCATAACTTTTAGTCATCTCTGGCACCAAGTGAGCTAAAATGTATTTATATACAAGGAATATATCTAATAATATAATGAGTATGAAATTTTTTTTCTGAATTTAGCTGTGTGATGAATTAAAATTAAATCGTTACTGATAATAGAATAATAAAACATAAACATAAACACTGTGATATCCTTTTATATTAATAGTTGAATGCATACTATAAAAATTAACATTTTTCCTGGCGTTAAAAAAATAGTTTTTAAGCTTATACACTTATCAAATCGGTAAATATTTCTGACGTTTAGTTTCTAAAGTCTTTATTTTCTTCCTTCGTGCAGCAAGACAAGACGAAATTATAAATAGCATTTACTTCTTGCGGGCCGTCGGAGAGCGTACTTCGTTGTTTTGACGTCACTGCTACCTTGCATTTCATTGGCCACTGACGTGTCGCGGGCCTGTTGTGACATTGTGGCTCCAGCTTAAGGCTGGGCGTACACAGAATCAGACGTGACACGACATGGCGTGACATTGCGCGATACCACACGATGCCTCCCGAAAGCTTGACACCGTATTTTCATTACGTTATTTCCTCCCACATTCTTGAAATAAAATAACGGTCGTGATACTCCTTTAATTATGGACTATATGAAATATGTAGGATTTCCTGTACTGAACATACACAAATCGACCTGCATCCAGCTCAATATTGAGGAAATTTCGAAATTAAAAACTTAACATGTGAATATTTGCTCAAATTAAATTAACAATGAAAAACAGGCTATAACTATTCAGCTATAGATACAGTACGGGATGTCTTTGTTGACATAGTATTTTTGGGCTCGCGTATGCGCAGATATTTGAAGTGATTGGACAGTCTGCTCCCCAAAAAGTTGGAGCAGTCACTCGATGTCGTCGCCTCACGTCTGATCGCGGAATTTGTGTACCATTTTTTTGTGCCACGTCTGATTCCGTGGGAATTTATGTTTATGTAAATACATGGAAGTCAACTACAGACAAACAAAATTGTCGCGTCGTGTCTTGTGTCTCATCCTGTGCGTGCCCGACCTAGATTGAACGCTTTACACTGTCGTGAGCAGGCCAACTGTCTCACACGCCATGAATATATTTCAATTTTTCGTAGTTACTCATATTTAAAAGCTATTCATGAAATTTTTTAACTTAATACCCCCTTTTCATTTTTTTTTATGCCTTCAATATTTTCTAAATATATATTCACTTAGTGTAATATCATGGTTGTAAAAAATGAGTGAAAATCTTTGTAAATATCATCAACTGCGCAAATTTTTTAAACCCACGATATTCCACAAAAGGAATATAAGTTGAAAATATTTGAGGCAAATCGAAAATGCAAAGGAGGTATTGTTGTAGCATGCCTGCTACCCTTAAATTATTTATTTTTATTTTAGCTTTGTAAGCCCGGAACTTGTTATTAAATCATTGTTATTTTTTTATGTTTAGTTTAGTTTTGTTTCCAATTTTCAAATATTTTAATTGGCCATTAGAGGCGGGCCGAAAGCCATCGTGTTAGTCAGCTTTAGAAAGTTTCGTATTAATTTATTCAGATTTTTTTAAATTTGTTTTTCTATTATTAGTTTTATTTATTACCTGGTTTATTTAAGTTTTACGTCGAGTATTTCGAATTGGCATTTTAGACTTTATAAACGGACTTTAGTTCCTTGAGTCGCCGCTAGAATTGCAACAGCGCTCGTGCGCACTGCGAGGGACGGACTGTGTTTACAGCGGCCGTGGAGGCCGGTCGCTTGGCAGCGGTTTGGATGCCGTCACGACGTGTTTGCAGTGTGCAGTACATATTTTTTGGCAAAGACGTAAACTTTTAAATTTAACAATCATGAAGCTTGGTGGATTGGACTGGGAAGTTATCAGTGATACTGATTGTTTGAAGAAGCTACGTTTTTTTGATGTACGAGGGCGATGCACGCCACGCACCGCTCAGCTGTTCGTCCCATTTGGCCGGTTGGGCGTGACCTTCACCGCAAACGGCCGTTTGCTTGAGCATTTGCAAGTTTATGCAATTATACGGTAAACGCTTTTCAGAAAAGGATATTACGTAAGTGCCCCTTGCATGTTTTTGGCACAGGTGTGGGAAATATACGTACTTCTTTTTAAGTTGACTTGTAATGTGACGGCCATCTCAACCTTTTTTTTGAAACGTAAAATGAACTTTAAGTTATTTTTAAAGTCTACCAGTGTAAACAGGTATTCTCGTTGCGTTTAATAAGCCTTTCCAATTTTAGTGCGCACGGACCTTTTTAAATGGAATCACACAGCCGTGTACTTGAACTGGAAATTAAATATTATTTTTTTTTGGTAGGCTATTCTGTAATAATAATAATATACCAGGCTTAATTTTAAGAAATATATCTTTATTAGGCTTTTGTTACATGTTCATATTGCCGGAGCCGGAATTTACTTCACATGGCAGCTCCCGACGTATTTATTTGTAAATTTAATATTTTAGTCTAAGTTTTGCTTGATGCCAACAAAGATTTGAAATATTTATCTTAATTTTTTGATAACGTATTTAATCTTTAAATTTCATGCTCAAATATTTTATAGTTGTATAAATGTACGTTCCGGGTAGGGAATGTAGGAAATCTATTGTAGGAAGTAAAGATATTTATATGGAGTGTGGCCACGAGGTTGGACTAAATATAATCTCATCTACTATATAAGGAATTTATGTATTGCCTAATACGTTATTGTAATTGGATCAACTTATTTATGCGACGTTCTTTACGTAATGTAATTTTTTTCTCAGAACACGTCATATGCAAGGCAAAGTTAATAATTTTTTTAAGGAAAATAAATTTTAGATGCTTATCTTTATTTCGGTTGTAGTTTTTCTTAGCTGTACCAAACTGACCTTATCTCAAATTTTCTGCTGTAAAGAATTTTTTAAAGCTTTTGAATTAATTTGGATACTAACATCTTGTAATATTTTCTTTAAGTCTGCCCCCATTCTAATTTGTGGGTTTTTAGACATGGTTAGTATTTTGGGCAGAGCTATGTTTCTGCATTTAGATATTTTTTTTTTATACACGTTAGTACCCAGCTGGGGGCGGGTATTGTGACCTTTGGCTGAAAGTGATGAGCAAAGGTAACATTGTGTTGAAATTTAAAAAAAAATCCTATAAATCGAATACATGACGTGTATTACACCGAGTTGTATGAAGGGATTTTTCTAAATATGCGGCACTTTAGCTTCCTTATGCTTTCATTATTCCTCTTACGTTTCTTAAACCAATATTTGCTGAGTGTTATCTGATAGTAGTAATACAGGTTACTCGTATTAATTATTCGTAGTAATTACCGGTTACATGACATTTAAAAGCTCAAAATTAATGTTTCATAAATACCTGGTTGCTAACATGTTACCAAACAACAATTGTATTCGGAATCAGAAATATTTCGCAACAAAATCCTGCAGGAATACTACAGCTGAACTTATTCCATTCTAACACGATGCTCATAAAATGAAGTCATAGTACATGAGCGTAATGCGTTAACGATGACAAGTACCGATGACATAATTTCTCTTTCAGTTATGTTTTAAATTAATTTTTGTGTTTTAAGTACTCAGACAATATTTGCGATTACGTATTTTATGCTCATTTCAAGTGTTTAAATGGGTTTTTTCAGATGTGAATCATTTGCTTTCTAATGAAAATGTAGTTATGTTTTCAATTTGCTTTATGTGGTTTGCTTTATGTGTACTTTATATTTCACTAAATAACGTATATCGTTTATACAATTAATAATTGTCGTTATTTAATTTCTACGTGATATATCAGCTGTGTTTTTCATGCAATGTATGTTGAAAATCTTCAATTCCATTTCATTACAGTTTTATGGAGTACTTAAATAGGTTCATGATATTAAAGTAAAGTAATTTGAAACTTTAGTAATGAATCAATAATATAATAATGAAAAATAGTAACATAAATAATGATACATATACTCTAAATGTAATTATAAAATATGAACACAGATAGAATAGAATATCAACTCTTTGGAAGGCAAAAGATAAGAAGGCCAGGCAGAAATAAAATCTAATGTTATGCCTGTTGTGGATCGCGTAGCTAAATGGCTTGGTTGCCATGGCAACACACGCTCCACGACGCGCCACTGGAAGTGGATTTTTATCGTAACAGCAACATCGCAGTCAGTGGCGGATGAAAGAAGTGATTCAGAGGGAAATTATAAAGACTGATACCAACTTGTGCTGGCTAAAATGAAGACCCACGAAGAAAAAAAAGCAAGGATAAAATAAGTTTCTGAAACTCAAGCCCCTTCCACGTTATCTTTTTATTTTTCATGACCATCTGAACTTGGCACTGATCGTAATGTTTCTGCAATAACACAGAAATGTGTCGTGCAAATGTTTGGCTGCAAAATATACCTCAGAGCGTGAATAGGAAACTTCATAACGTGCATGGTTTTGCCAGTATTTTTTTCGTCTAAAATGCATTCAAAATATTTTAGACTAAATTACTGCCAGGAAACCCAAATGTCGTATTAGATAAGTTGCTAGAAATTCATAAATGTCGATTAAAGGAAAAAACCTCGTTAGC
The DNA here is from genome assembly GCF_032445375.1 of Bacillus rossius redtenbacheri. Classification (NCBI taxonomy): domain Eukaryota; kingdom Metazoa; phylum Arthropoda; class Insecta; order Phasmatodea; family Bacillidae; genus Bacillus; species Bacillus rossius. Next base: position 73,592,444 of record NC_086333.1, read on the forward strand.
CAAAACAAATCTTGCCAACAAAAAAAATACAATAAAACGAAAGTTTTAAGCAAAACGACTGTGTGGGATGTAAGCTGAGGGGGTGAATTTTTAGATGAAATTACCTCTCCAGTGACGTCACGGCAGCCATATTGGGTGGCCGTGACCTTGACTTTTGACCTTGGCGTTGGCTTTTGACCTTCAAAATTTGCCAAAATTAGTCCAAATTTACCCATAATTCCTCAAAATTAGCCAAAATTTCCATTCTTTTTGGAAAAAAATTCCTCCATAAAAGTCTACAATTTTGAAAAATTGAACATTTCTGTTTTTGAGAGAAAACTTCCCGTTTTTGTCCTGAAAAATTCAAAAATTAGGATTTCGAAAAACCTCAAAAATTTTGCCTTAGAACGAACACAAATTCATAAAAGAGGCTTAAGCATCCATGTCTACAGCCTCCGATAATCTCTGACGTCATCTAGGATTATGACGTCGCCTTTTCAATTTATAAAAATTTTTAATAAAAATAAAAAAAAACATACATTTACGTCATGGAGCACGGAGTCCTCGGTTCAAACCTGGTGAGGGCCAAAAAAAAAAACTGCGAATGATCCTTCCTCCATAGAAGCCACTGACAGACTTACCTACCGCCACTTATGTAAAGTTAAATATCGTAATCTAGTATCATGTCATGTCCGCCATCTTGAAAATCCGTAATTTTTATTTTAGAAAATCGGGAAAAATTTTAAAAATCATTTAAAATTTAATCAATCTAATTGAATAATAAAAGTTTAATAAAATATTACTTTAAATCCACTGTTGCACATATCGTCACGGTCGCCATCTTGGATTATATAGGTAAATATTGCATGTTTCGTTACGCCCGCCATCTTGGTTGAGTACGACGTCACTGTTACACTTTTAGTTACGACCACCATATTAGATTCTATTAATGTTGCACGTTTCGTTACGGCAGCTATCTTGAAAATCCGTAATTTCAATGCTAAATTTGCCGAAAAAATTCCAAATTTTTTTTTTAAAATTTACCTACTTCAAATTTTTAGTTATTTGAACGATTTCGGTCCTCGGTTCGATTTCCAGCGAGAATAAACCAATAATTTATTAATGTATTTAGAAGATTCTCAATAAAAAGTAATAAAAACATCTTATACCACACGCAACATTTTGAATTATGTCACCACTGTATCAATTATCGTTACGGACGCCATATTGAAAATCTTTATTTATTATCCGTTTTTAATGAAAAAAAAAGTTCAAAATTCAAAAAAAAATAACTTATTAGAATACTGATTTTTCCTGAATTTATAAGTCAATTAATACACATATCCAAGATGGTGGTCGTAATGGCTTATATGATGATGGTTGATTTGGAAACTATGTTTCTTTTAGGACTTTTATCATTATTTATTGAAATTGATAAAATTTAAATAAAATTAAGATGTTTAGCTTAGCCCAGGGATCAAACCAAGGACGGGAATCGATCGAATCAATCAGTATATTTATTGCCAATTTATTTGATGAATTTTGGATTTTTTCCCGAATTCCTAGCTAAAAAATTACACAATTTCAAAATTGTGTCCAAATTTAAAGATGGTGGGTGCCTCAGTAATAATAATTGATAACTGTACTCTAGCATGTAAAAATTACACTAACATGATAGTAGCACACTCTTAGAAGCTTAAAACAAGATGTTTTTGGCCTCCAGCAGACGAAAACAGTATAACTGATTTGACGTCATACCAGCTGATGATATATTACTTGTTACTGGTGATGTGAGGTCAGTCTGTAGGTGGCTTCCGTGGAGGAAGGATCTGATCATTTTTGTTTTTGCTCTTACCGGTTTCGAACCAATGACGGGAATCGATCTAATCAATCAGTATTCTAATAAGTTAATTTTTGATGAATTTGAACTTTTTTCATTAAAAACGGATAATAAATAAACATTTTCAATATGGCATCCATAACGATAATTGATACAATAGTGACAATTCAAAATGTTAGGTGAGGTATAAGATGTTTTTATTACTTTTTTTTGAGAATTTTTTAAATACATTAATAAATAACCGGTTTATTCTCGCCGGAAATCTAACCGAGGTACGAAATCGTTTAAATAACTAGAAATTTGAAGTAGACATTTTTTAAATATTTTTTGGAATTTTTTCGGAAAATCAAGCTTTGAAATTACGGATTTTCAAGATAGCTGCCGTAATGAAACATGCAACAATAAAAGAATCTAATACTGTGGTCGTAACGAAAAGTGTAACGATTACATCGTACTCAACCAAGATGGCGGGCGTAACGAAACATGCAAAATTTATATAATCCAAGATGGCGACCGTCACAATATGTGCAACAGTGGATTTAAAGTAATATTTTATTAAACTTTTATTATTCAATTTGATTTATTAATTTTTAAATGATTTTTAAAATTTTTCCCGATTTTCTAACATAAAAATTACGGATTTTCAAGATGGCGGACATGACATGATACTAGATGACGATATTTATCTTGACATAAGTGGCGGTAGGTCAGTCTGTCAGCGGCTTCTATGGAGGAAGGATCATTCGCAGTTTTTTTTTTTTTTTTGGCCCTCACCAGGTTTGAACCGAGGACTCCGTGCTCCATGTCGTAAATATGTTTTTTTTTTAATTTTATTAATTGACTCTTTATGGATTTAATTTTTTTTAATCGATTAATAAATAAAGATTTCAAGATGGTGGCCGTAACGTCAATTGCAACGGTGATGTCATAATCCAAGTTGACGTAAGAGGCCTATCGGAGGCTGCAGACATAGATGCTTTAGCCTCTTTTAGAAATTTGTGTTTATTCTTAGGCAAAATACATTTGTGGTTTTTCGAAATCCTAATTTTTGAATTTTTCGGGACAAAAAAGGGAATTTTTCCTTCTAAAATAGAAATGTTTAATTTTTCAAAATTCTAGACATTTTTGGCAGAATTTCTTTCCAACAAAATGGAAAATTTGGCGAATTTTGAGGATTTTGGAGCAAATTTAGACTAATTTTGTCAAATTATGGCAAATTTTGAAGGTCATAGGTCAAGGCCAAGGTCAAACTTCAATGTCACGGCCATCCAGGTTGGCTGCCGTGACGTCATCGGAGATGTAGGTTCCAAGGCAGCAGACACCGCCACAAAAAAAACCGCCTGGCGCCTGTGCCAGTAGCCACTTTTTCCATACTACTAAATTATGGTTACTATTTTATATAAGTCCAAACTATAAGATTTATTTATAAAATTATTAAAAATAACCACTGCAGGTATGTACATCTCTTTGACACACTGAGATAAAAATGAATAATAGTTAGAGAAAAATACAAATGGCTGAAGATGTTTATAATCTTCTAAAATTTCATTAGATCAAAAAAAAATATTGGATATGTTTTCTAGGTTGTACAATATCATTGTAAAAACAAACATGCCCAAGCCCTGGAGGGTGGTGGTCACCTGCAGATCGGCGCCCGGGTGCGCCAGCATCTCGCGCTGCAGGTCGGCGCGGATGACCACGCCGTCGACGCTGGGCCCGAAGGCGCTGAGGTGCGCCGGCGCGCGCACGTCGGCGCCCAAGAGCTGCTCCAAGGGCACCTCGCGCAGGCAGTCCACCACCAGCTCGTGGTCGCGCGCCAGGTCCTCGGGCACGGAGCAGTTCACCTCGCGGGCGAGGCGCGCCGCGTAGCCCGCCGGGTCCTCCACCAGCGCCCAGGGGCTGAGCGCCGAGCCCGACAGCAGCGCGGCGCGGTGGAACAGCCCTGTCGGAACACACGTCGTCACTTGGGCGGTTCGTGAGGATCAACCCTGTAACGTCGTCACTTGGGCGGTTCGAGAGGAACAGCCCTGTCACGTCGTCACTTGGGCAGTTCGTGAGGAACAGCCCTGTCGGTCACACGTCGTCACTTGGGAGGTTCGTGAGGAACAGCCCTGTCACGTCGTCACTTGGGCGGTTCGTGAGGAACAGCCCTGTCGGTCACACGTCGTCACTTGGGAGGTTCGTGAGGAACAGCCCTGTTGGACACACGTCGTCACCTGGGATGTTCGTGAGGAACAGCCCTGTCGGACACACGTCGTCACCTGGGAGGTTCGTGAGGAACAGCCCTGTCGGACACACGTCGTCACCTGGGAGGTTCGTGAGGAACAGCCCTGTCGGAGTCACGTCGTCACTTGGGCTGTTTGTGAGGAACAGCCCTGTCGGTCACACGTCGTCACAGGTTCGTGAGGAACAGCCCTGTTGGACACACGTCGTCACCTGGGAGGTTCGTGAGGAACAGCCCTGTCGGAGTCACGTCGTCACTTGGGCTGTTTGTGAGGAACAGCCCTGTAGGACACACGTCGTCACTTGGGAGGTTCGTGAGGAACAGCCCTGTCACGTCGTCACTTGGGAGGTTCGTGAGGAACAGCCCTGTCACGTAGTTACTTGGGTGGTTCGTGAGGAACAGCCCTGTCGGACACACGTCGTCACTTGGGCGGGTCGTGAGGAACAGTCCTGTCGGACACACGTCGTCACACGGGAGGTTCGTGAGGAACAGCCCTGTCGGACACACGTCGTCACTGGGGAGGTTCGTGAGGATCAACCCTGTCACGTCGTCACTTGGGCGGTTCATGAGGAACAGCCCTGTGGGACACAGGTCGTCACTAAGGAGGTTCGTGAGGAACTGCCCTGTCGGACACACGTCGTCACTCGGGCGGCTCGTGAGGAACAGCCCTGTCACGTCGTCACTTGGGAGGTTCGTGAGGAACAGCCCTGTCACGTAGTTACTTGGGTGGTTCGTGAGGAACAGCCCTGTCGGACACACGTCGTCACTTGGGCGGGTCGTGAGGAACAGCCCTGTGGAATTGCGTTCAACCACGCATATTCACTATTTTCACTGTCGGTAAATTTGAAGACGTGAACTTTCAGACCACCTTCATAATTTCCACGACATTGTGGGACACAACACTTGTATACCATGAAACATTTATTATGCTCACTCGCGAAAGATGTATTTAAAAATAACGTACAGCACGCCGTGGAAATACCCCTGCTACGGTCAAGGCCAGTAGCTGCACTGACCGTTACACATTCCTGAGCCTGCCCAACCAATCCTCTCCTGGCCTCTTACCCGTGACGTCACAGGCTCTGGGTGACAGGGTGGGAAGGCCTTGAGTCTCGGTGGTGTTGCGCACGCCCGCCGTCTTCACGTGGCCGCCGCAACATGAGACGTGCCACGCGCACCTGGAGGATTACAAGGGTCGTCGCTTTCTCACCCCCCCCCCCCTGCCCACCAAATCCCGCGCAACGCTCTGCCTCGGCGCCGTTACCTGAAACCTGGCATCTGTGGAGTTCAGCGGGCCATCGCACGTGCTAACGTCGCCTTTCTCGATAATTCTGACATCGGGTCCACGCGGAATGACGTGACTGGCCCTAGATGTGCTCGCGACTTCTAGAGGTGACGCCTGGGCCTATATAAGCCCAGGACGCCGGCCACCGAGAGAGTTCAGTTCCGGGGCGATAGTCTGGTGCGGCGAAGAGTGCTGCGAGTGCTGCGGAGTTCCTGGGCGAGGAGTTCCTGGGCGAGGAGTTCCACGGCGAGAGAGTTTCTCGGCGATAGTTGGGTGGCGAGAGGCCGCGGTTGCGGCGGGAGTCCCGAGCGAAGTTCCGAGCGAAGTTCCGAGCGAAGCGTAGAGTGGATTCTGGGCGAAGGGAAGTGCAACGGCGGTGGCGGAGTGCGGCGACGGAGGTCCACGAGGGGTGCTGCGGCGAGAGTTGCGCCAGAGGTGCGGTCCAGCGAGGTGTGCGGTGTGTAAAACCCGAGTGACTAGGGAATAAACCTTTTTAAGTTTAATTGATTATTAGGCATTTTTACAAGATTATTTGTTAGTGATGTAAACATTGGCAATCAATAAAACTGTGTAGTAAAATCTTTAATGGGGCTATCCATTTACGAACATATTCGTTTTCCCACGATGATTATTTTTAATAGTTCTTAACAATATCATAAAATATGTATATCTATATGTTGCTTCTTGCCACGGTTATATTAAATATTAAGTAAATTTATCCCGTCAGCATATCAATGAATTCAGTGCAAACATTATAAAAAAACACCTCGGTTATGTGAAGTTGTTAGCTAAACAGTATCCTTGCTGTGACCTAACATCTTTTTTGACTGGTTTCGTTTAGACGACTGTAGCCTTATCATCCATGTTTTATTAATTATTATTTCTCAGATACCAAAATTTATGCACTAAGTGTGGTGTTTCTGTCAAAAATATTTTTTAAATGTAATTTTAAAAGCTGTAATGAAAACTAAACTCTAGTTCTAAGAAAACTAGCTTTTACTTCAGTGAAAATATTTTGCCACAATATATAAAATAGTATTTAAGTGATTTTTGAAAAAAAAACAATATGTATCAATTGAGTTAGGGTTTCAGAAAAACCTTAATTCCTTAATGGCACAGTTGTGATATATACCTAGAGAAGGCTCTGAAGTGGTTAAGAAATAACAAGTAGTTAAATAATCCTGTATTCAAAATAATTTGCTTTTGTAGTTGTAACTTTTTGTTCCCAAAAACATACAGTCGTGATACCCGAATCAAAAAATATTATAAAGGCAACTCTTTATAAAAAAAAACTGTGAAAATCTGAGACGGCCTCACGCAGTTGTGAGCGATTAGGCGAGATAAAATGACAAAGCTACTTTCTGACTTGGAGAACGTTCGCGCCCGTTACGGTTGGTCACCGTAGGCCATTTTCCTTCGTTCTTCGGCATTTTACATGCCGGAAACACGAGGATTCCTCAGGGGCGCGGAACGTGGATTGCTTGGTTGGGTTCGAAAAAATGGGGTTTGGTTGGGGGGGGGGGAGGGCTTGGAAAGGCAACTAGAACCCTTTTGACCCCACCCAGAGACAATGACGGAAGTTCAGCCATCCCTACTACGTCTCCAACCATCAGATGTTCTCGATCCTCCGTTCCAATTCCAGCAGCAAGTATTCGTCCCGCAAAGCCTCCGGCACCGGGCCGGTCTGATATTGGACGCGCTTCAAGAGATTTTTTCCCCTGCCTCCCCTCTGCCCCCACTTTCTCTTCCCCTTCCCCTCCTTTCCAGCCTTTCCCTGCACTGCTTTCTTCGCGGGGAGCAAGGGGAGTTGTATTATTAAAGTTCTGCGACCGCGAACTGGCGATTTATGTGCAGAAGCGGTTTCACTTTAGTACGTGCAAATTCTCACCACGCGTCAGCGCGGATAAATTTCTTCCCGTCTTCTGTTTGCGTGGTGGTGCAGAAACTTTAAAATTTATTCGTTTCCCCTATGTCTCACATTACTGTTTCGCGTTTCTACCCTTCCCCCTTCCGTTACAAGCATTTTTTTTCCCACCACCCAGTTCTTTCCATCTTTGTGTTTTATGCAAAGTTCCCGGCCAAGTCGGAAAAACCTAATGGCGTAAATGACTACAAGTGCAAAGTCCTCGATTCCGCCATTATGGCCGAAATGTTTTCAGGGCAAGGAATCGCATGAATTATTTTCCCGACAGTTTTCTTCGGGCAAACTGAAAGCTTTTGGCTCTCGGTGAAGCCTCCTCTTTGACAAATGGATACAGCGGCGGAAAGTACAAAAGCCTTCGAAGGATTTGAATTTTTAATATCACGGTTAGTTATGATGATGTTTCCTTTACACAGCTTTCATCGGTGATTCTAGATATTTTTATGGAAAAAAAAACCAAACCACTTAATATCCTCTCAGGTAATTACGAGCGGGAAAAGTTTTGCTATAAATATAAAATCCACTATATTTTGTAAAAAAAAATTATACTATCTTACGAAGTATTCATTCACTTCTTTTTACTGTATTTTAGCAATTCATATGCATAGGTATAGAATAAGCGAACAAAAGGATGTTTCCATGAGCAAATATAATTTATATTTAATGCAAGACTGCATCAATATTATATTTTTTAATGTAAAATCAAGTCTTAAGAACTGAAATTGTGTCAACTAAACCTATTTCAAATGCCATTTTGTCCAGTTATCTAGTAAGTTTTAGTAAAACTAACTTTCTCTTAAAGTTTGAATATAATATAGACTAAATAAATCTCAAAATTTTCAAGTAAGTATACCCAAAAACATACGAAAACGTACCTGTTTACGTCAAAAAATAATCTGTAATTGGCTAGAAAATACTTACTAAGTCCTATAAAAAATTGTAACCCAAAAAGTTGGAAGAACTCCTCGTTATATAGATTATCTTGACCAATACCTAGGGACCGGAAACAATCAATGATATATTTCACGATGGGTTAAAATTCAAAAGCGTGAAAATTGGTATGTTTCGGCTGTTGGCTCTCAACTTAACTTGAAAATTTTTGGCCAGTGAAATACCATCAAACAAAGATACGTACACATATGTCTCTATATTAACCAGTCAATAAACAGGATACGTTTACTCGAGTGTACAAGTTACAGCGGAGTTAACGTAGATGTCATTGAATACTAGTATTTTCCAGTTACATTTTTGCGTTATTAATCTTAACCAATAATCGTGACTCTTGAAAAATTAAATTTTTTTTTGTTTGAAGTGAAATAGGCCTACTACAAAACTACTAAAAATATTTTTAAATTAAATCAGAAAACAAAGTAACATATAGAAAAATAGTCACCAAAAGACAAACCAAAGAAAATATATGAAATAAAATAATGCCAATTTATTACCTAATTATTATTTACAATGCAATCTGCATGTGCCCCACTGTTGGTCGCCACTTCTGTGAGTTCTTCACTTTACATGTTTATATTATTTTACTTCTCTGTATATTATAATTTATTGCTTAAATTTAAAAGATAACAATGAACGAAATTAAGAATATCATGGATTTGGGCACCTTGTATTACAGTTAACCTAACCTGGTGATCATTAATGAAAAACACAAACTGGTTAGTCATAAAAATAAAAATCAATATTTATTTATAATAACTTATTGACACGTGTAACATAAATGACCTGAGTAACAGTTTTCTCGAGAAACCGAAACAACAAAATAATTATTTCAAACCTCGGTTCTGTTACGGTGGGCACATGCATACAAAAGTCATAAATTTAATTATGTTTGTTAAATTGCTCCAGCTAGTCAAACATGAAACCCTGACTCCCAAGACCACTAGAACGGTGAGTGACATTTCGTTTATATTAGCGTTTTAATTCAATAAAAATACTGAAAATGTCTGAAAAGTATACACGTTACTCTCTAATTACGCGATATACTTCAAGAATGGTTGCTGGGACTGAATTACCGACTTACGGCGTTAATGTCACTAAATATTAATGCAGTCGGCCATACCTGAATCCTGGTATAAGGCATAAAAACTTCTAAGCCTTATATTTCACAGTAAAGTTATTCCCGTGCGCTGCATTCATTTACCAGCGCGGACGGAAGTTAAATCTTGCGTTTAGCTACTGCTTCGTAGCTAAAATCTACGCTGATCTGCTGAAAATAGCAAAATTCCACACGGGAATTAATGCAGAATTACACCATCTTCGCGGCGTCAGATTACGCTCCTTTTTTTTCTTCTTCATATTTTCAAATTTAGCATTGTCTGCATCCGAAAACCAATCCAAACATCGACGCTAGGCGTCTTTGTCCCAATCGACCAATCAGAATGTAACTGTACACGGACTTTCGAAAAGAACGGAGCGTTGTTTATATGATGTGTCGTCATGGCAACGTCCGAAGCTGCTGGCGCTCGTGACCACGCCAAACAAAACACTGCCGAAAATCCGGGATACGAAACGAAAAAAATAGAAATGAACATCATAACAGTTGAAGTGAACCTTTAAATACCGTAGTATTACAAATCGGAAAACTAGGAACTGAATATACAAAACGTAAAAAATTAAAAAAAAATTTCTATGTTAAAGCAAAGAATATATTTTTTCAGAAATAGTAGACAGAATTAAAATACATTTAATTGCTTTTTTTATCTTTAAATTATATAGAGGCATGCAGTATAATGATATTGAATTTACGGTCATTATCCTCATTGGATTCGAAGCCAGATATTATGTTAAGCATTTCATTTTGAAAGCTATGTACGTATTTATGAAAAATATAAAAAAAAACCTCAACCATTTGTGCCTCAAAAAGATCTAAAAAACTCATTTTGCCATACCTAGCTACCTACCGAATCTTATGAAAATCCAATAAACAGTTTTACAGTTACCGTCGCACAAATTCACGCACATACATACATTCATAGAAACGCCCAATGCTTTAGTTGTTAGAAATACCTCGCTTCGCTTGATCGAATATTTTCACTTTAATGAGTTCTTTCTGGCGCAGATATTCTTTTCTGGGCGTTTCGAGGGTATAAGGTCCAACACTAGTTTTCCTATCCTTGGATACAAGGATGAAATTGAAAAAAAATAAATGTTTGAATGGAGTCCACACGTGGCAAAAGTGAAACTTCTAGCTTATTACATTATAAGTATAGGAAGCACAGTTATCTTTGGCAAAGGTCGCAGATAAAAAAAATAATTCCATTATGTGAGCTCTAAATTGTGCTATTGCGCCATTATTCAAGAATGAAAGTATGCAAGTGGGCAACCATGCAAGTATGCAAGTATATTGCGTTATTTCTCCCTTTCCCCTGCATCCCCTAAATTCTCGGTTCCCCCTCCACGTACCTTACAATATCTCTCCTCTCCTGGTTCCCTACCACATGCCTAACATTTCACTTCTCTCCCAATTCCTCCACTTAATATAATTCTTTCTCGGTTGCCGAATCACGTACCTTACTATTACTCTCCTATCTACGTTCCCCCACCCCGTGTTTAATTATTCCCATCCTGTCCCCCCCCCCCCCCCCAACATGTAACTTACCTAACTATTCCCTCTATGCGATCGGAATTTTCGTAACGCTATAAAATTGCAGACCCCTCTGCAAAGTAGTTTCACTTTAAAAAAAAAAGAGAGGGTTTTCATACTACAACTGTTTGGTGCCGGCCAACGCAGTCAATGCCAAGTAAAATGTTTTTCCGGCAGAGTCCCTGACGTGCCGCTTCGACTTGATAAATCAGGCTTTCCAATCACAACTACCAAACGTTACACGTTGGATTGCACTCGTGTCTGCTCGGGATGCGGAAAGTTTCCCGGGAAAAGCTTTCTCCCAGAGATGTCGGTTAACGCCGTTGCGGGAGGCGAGACCCAAGAAACGTCACCGCAGGCGCGTGTGTGTCTGCAGACAGGAGCCGGCAAGAGTTCTCATTATCATGCCGCGGCACCAGAATTCTCACCGCGCCTTTTCTGCTCCGACCTCCACGCGCGCGCGCGCTCCTGCACAACATTGTCTTCTCTCTCTCTCTCTCACCCCGGGACACTAAATATAATCCCGCCGCTTCCGCAGCAGTAACTGCCTCGTTACATTATCCTCCTTCCCCTTCCAACCACCCCTTTCTAACCCTTTTGCACAAACCACCCCCCTTTGCCCAAAACAACCAACAACTTCGCGCGGAAACCTTTTTCAAGTAACAAGTCACTCGGAAACTTTTCTCTCCCGGAATAACCCCCCCTCCTCTTACAACTCGAACCCCCCCGGGCAAGTTCGCGTTACAACCAAGGGTTCCTCGCTGGATCGCTTTAAAGTCATGCTTACGCGCGATGCTTTCCCCTGAAGACAGTGTCTCCTCCCCAACCCCCACCCAAACCTAACTGTGACTCCTTGTGGTTGTTTCTTTCGCGACTGTGTAGTGCGGGTTCTCGAAAAATTCTTACCCTTCCCTTTTTTTTTGGCCTCGTCGGTGGTCTTGAACGCAAAGTCATCTACCTCACGAGAAGTTTCCGGTTTTTGAGATGGCTAATGCATAATTCCCTGTGGGACTCATCCTCTGTAAGAAAGGTTTGGTAACGTTGCTGAACTTATAATGGAAGTTATTAACAAGTACAAGTGTACTGTAATTGTATCGTACAAAGTGTTTGTTTTAACTTTAACATGTTAAGCAATCCAATTTTAATGTTAATACACTTTAATTAAATTTTTAAGAATATTACAACAAAATTATGAGATAATAACGAATGTCGAACTCAAAATAAAAATCGATGCTCCTGTTTCACTCTTGTGTGTGGTTGAATTTGTGCTTATAAAAGTTAATTTTTTTTAGTTTTAATATTTTAAGGTGATAATGTATTTTGTTAGTTTAAAAAATTGTTACAATCCCAATACATGTTAAACAAGAGCTAGTTTTATATAGTATTATGTATCATAATTTTTTTCTTTATGGATATTATCTGTTATAATGTAAATTTATTTATTTTTAATAGTTTTTCACGTTTATTTTTGTAAAATTTTAATACATGCTCTTATTTGTTTACATGGATTGTATTTAATTTTAACTTAGTTTTAATTTTCGTAGTTCTTTTTTATATTTAGGTTAACCTAGTATTCTTTATTTTTGTTTTATTCTCAATATACAAATATTTTGTTAAATAGAAACATCGTTACGTGAATAAAGTAAGTAAAATTAATAAATAAATAATGTTGTTTTTGGGTACCGGTTCTTGTAGCTGCTTTGTTACACTAAGAAAAATGATTAGAGGAAAGCTTATCCAACAGTTCTATAACAGGTTATCAAGCTAGCAACGTCCAATCTTCAGTACTATCAATAGAACGATATTTTAACAGGACACTCTAATACATTAAAAACAGTTTTGTGTTTTCAAGGAACATTTGTATGGTTCACAAAAAACCCATTACATTACTGTATTTTAATATATGTTTCCAATGATCGTGTGTGCTTGCCAAAATATACAAGTAAAAATAAATTTTTCGCTGAAAATTAACTACTATAGCTTTAACACAAAGATATTTAGATTATTTTGTATCAAAAGTATATGATTGTGTTTGTAATATTAATAAATAAAAAATGGAGAGGTATGTGTGCATTGTAAGTAATGAGCTGTGAATCATTGTGAATCATTATGTATTTTAGAAATATAAAATATTACAATGCAAAGAATTCAACTAAAAACGTTAAAAAAGACATTGGCATTATTGAAAAACTTTGGCTCCTGCGAATTTAACTACCTTAAAAGTAACTCATTTGTAGTCTTTTTTAAAAATGACGATTAGTTTTCAAGTTCTATTTGGATGAATTTTTTTAAATCATAGTTTGTGAAACTTACTATAAGTATGTTAGTCATTTTGTGTCGTGTACTGTTCTTCAACGTTCATATATTTTACGTAAATATTTTGTTTGAATTTCTACTTCTCTAGCCTGGGCTTTTTCTACTGAAGGTTTGGGCTTGTTTTCACTATTGAAATATTACTGGTTTGTGTAAATACGTCGAAACTTAAAGCGTTATATTAACGAAACTTTGACAAATAATTAATACGCATAGAGTAAATTATTTATTTTTTATGAAGTCCAAATTATAAACAATCAAAAGCGCACAAACTCTATTGAAAGTGATATTACTAACATGGAGTTCTCAAAAATAATATTTTAATTAAATATTTGCCATGTATAAGGGTCTGTAACGTAGTAGACAAAGAGAGCATATTACTGATTTATTATTTACTTTAAGCATGTTATCTCATTCTAATCATCTGACCCCACTTTAAATATAATTATATTTAAAATATTAATAATCATTGCTTAAAATATATTTTTTTAAATGTTTTGATGGAAAAGTTAGGATGTATGGTAAGCTATTACTATCTAAACACCTTAATTATTAATTTTTAACAGTTTTATTTAGAATTTATTTAATTTTTTGCAGACTTTTATCCAAAAATGTTTTTAAAATTAAACGTAAGTTTTCATAGAAAAAATAAACCATCCCGAAGTGGGTTCAAGTACATAAAACTGGCATCTCTATAAGTGTTACAAGGACGTCGTCCTTAGGGTAAATACTATTCACATTTAGAATTGAAAAACTTTCCATGTAGGTAGCACATTTCATAGGGTTTTTTTTGTCGTGTTGAGTGACAGGTAGAGCCTGCCAAGAGGCGAAGCGAAGGAACTATAGTGCCCAGACCGGCCGATACTGACAAACGTTCCATGCCAGTGTAGGAATCGCATTTCCCAAGCACCATGACTTTCTGCGTTGCGGGTTTCTTCACTCCAACCTCCTTCCAAAGAAGTTTGCTGAAACAAATTCGTTGTCAAGAAGCCGACGGAAAGCTTAACGTTTACCTTACACCGGTTTAAAGTCTATCCCCCGTCACTAGAGAATAACATTTCCTCAGGTGTTTATTTATTAATGATCTCATGCAGTGCTTCGCGCCCTCTAGGACGAAACACGACACCGAAATAAACTTCCTCGTGTGTCGTCGCCACCTTTTCCAGGATTCGTGCTTCAGTTGTTCATCCTACTCGCAGTCTTTATTTTTCTCCTGTTTCTGTAATTATTCCATGACTCAGAATCTTCTCCGCGCCTGCTGCCATGCTGGCGGCAAGGGGCTGCCCCTTCCCAAAAGAATTCTGTCTGTTATTTCCCCATCTGGCCGCTGGAAATATGCGAAGGGAAAGGGTGAAGGAAGGGGGGTGGTGAGAGGAAGGTTGGTTTGGTGTGAGGACCCTCCCGGTAATAGTTATGCAAGTGGGTCTCTCCTCTCTGGCACGGTATGCCACCAGCTACCCCTTCAACAACTCTCTCTCTCTCTCTCTCCCACCAGTCCACCTAAACCCCAAAAACCCCACCCTCTCCGCCACCTGCTTCGCTATATCTTCCAGGCCCATGCAGACGCGGAGGTAGAAGTTAGCCACCTCCGCACCCCCTTCGTATCCCCCCCCCCCCCCCCAATTCCGTGACTCCTTTTCACAGGGGGTGCAGCCCACGCTAATGGAATTAGTTCGCCCCGTGACGCCGCGTGGCTGACGGGTGGCGCTAATGTCGCATGGGTAAGGAGGGGGAGTGGTGAGGGGTGGTCTTGAAGGGCGTTGAAGACGCAAAGCGATGATTTCATTACTCGCTTACCCCTTTCCCCTCACCGGCATCCCTAGACCCGTCCAACAGCCGTTCAGGAGACCATCATCTCTTCTAAGCATCACGTAGTCGTAGCTAGTGTGCCAGGTGGTGTGGTGCAGCGAGGCAAGAATCGCTTGCATTAAAATTTTTGAATTATTTAATAAAATAAAATAATATTTCAATCCCCATCATAATAACACAATTAGAACCACTCTACAATAATTAGTATAACATGACCAAAAATATATATTTCCTACGTAAGTATATTGGCTAACTATAAAGAATAATTTAAATATCTATTCTGTTACAACAATTTTTGAAAAGTTTCTTTGTATAATTACTCAAAATAAAATATAAAATTCTAGCTACACAACAAATATTTTGAGGTACAAAGGCTGGTGTAACACCAAATATAATAAAGTAGATTCAAGTCTTACGCATTTTGAAGTGAGTCATGTTTACAGAGTCGGCCACTGGTATTATTTTACATGTGTGACCTAACAATGTCTAAAGTGAGGTAAGGACCAAAAAATCTTGAAAAGTCTGTACGTTATTTTGAAAGTGAAACATGGGTTATTGGTGTCCCCTGAATCAAAAGATTAAGGTTTTGTATTTTGGTTAATTATTGCATATTAATGCTAAAAATGATTGGTTAAAGATAGAGCAAAACGTGCTATAGTATTTAGACCATTGTAGAAAGTTTGTAGCTAAAAACATGCATGCGTGTCTGTTGTAATACTCAGATGATATTTCACATTGTCAGCCATTCTATCGTGATAACTTTTCTAGGAAAATCCAGATCTTTAAGTTTGAGTAGGCTTCAGACTAGCTTAGTGGGCTCCCAAGAAACCAAACTCTGTCTTCGGTACATCCAAAAAGGTTTTCCCAAAGAGAAAATTCCATTGCAAATTATCTTTGTAAACGATCTAGTTGGATAATCATCGCCAACAGAGCTGTAGATGGCGTCGACTGCTGTTCCTCCTCATATGTACGAATCCTGCCCAATGTTCCAATGCTACAGAGCCATATGTCATAATTTGGTGGTAGATTCCCCCCATAAAAACGGGCTATTTTTTGTATTGCTGATATATGTAACTTAATGGTACACCTTGGTATCAGATTTGTGAAAACTCAGGTTCGATTCCCAGCACATTCAAACATTTGTCTTTTTATAAAGACCACGTTGTTGATGATGCGTGAAATATAAACTAATACGTACTGTTCATGCAAATACTGGGAAGGTTCTTTTATGATTTTCCTTACTTTAAAGTGGTTGCCTTTTATAAAGACCTTTTTGGTGATTGTGTGAAATCTAAACTTATTCGTACTGTTGCGAGTATAGAAAATATATGCATGAAAATGGTAACCCAATTGATTAAAAATGTATTAATTATTAGCTAAAAAAATTTTATTCATTAAATTATAACAATCTACGTGTTTGTTACGATTCATAACACTGGTATCAGTCCGCTTTTTACTCTTCCCACTGTAGCTCGGCTCGACAATGCCTTTCTCTACTGTTAGTCTCTGGTTCGTCTACTGTTCTTGTACCACGCACCTCAGTCTCAACACACTGCTTCGGACTGATCGCACTGCTTCGGACTGATCGCACTGCTTTTCCATCGCTTGTCACCCACTACTGCTCGTCAAGGTGTCTCCCACCCTCTTCACCTCGCTGCTCTCGCAGGTCAACTTCCTCCGCTCTGGAAAGATCTCACATCTCTTCCAACTATCGCGTCATCAGAAGCCCTGAATAAACACTAGCAGAATAGAGAACAATAAAACGTCATTTCACACGAGCGTGGCTCTGGAAACGTGCCAAACCCTCTAATCGGATTACCCTGCCTGAATGTGTGGGCACCACCTGCATCACGCCCATACCGCAGGTTGGCGCTCTTGCTGGCTGCTAGCCGCGTTGTAATAATAATTTAGAGCAAGGTTCCACAAACGAAAAATTTCGGAAGAGTTCTACTATATTCCAAGATACTTGTCCATATGAAGCTTTTACCTCAGCTGATCTCACGAAGACACCCAAGTGCATTAAAAGTGTCACAAGTTCCAAGGGACTATCCTATGCCATAACCAGTTCATCCACTTCTTGAACTGACTTCTCTCAAGTAGCCACCTGCCACCTGCCACCTGCCACCTTCCACCTGCCACCTGCCACCTGCCATATTTTCCTACCAGCTACATAGGCGACCGACTTTCCTTGCCCCAACATCGGATCACCATCTTCATAACCAAACACCTCTTAGCTGAAATCCTGAATCACATGTACTTTTGTACCCGTTATGTTTGTTGTCTAAGTGCTTATAGTGAGGAGTCTTCCAGTGTGCGGGACCTATGTGCAATTTCGTCACACCATTGACAATTTGGTGAACTGTCCAGATAAACTTTACCTCAAAAGCTGTCTTTCAGAACCCTCGTGGATCCTTTAATCGCCCAGAGTACCTGAGATTCGTTGGGTACATACCAAACAACTGCCTCTTAGATCTAGCGATCTCTTACTAGAGAAAGGCAACTCCTTACTGCATTGGCCGGCAATCGCATTTGGGATTCCTGGTGATGTGTCAGTGTAGGACCAGACACATGGTTAAATATGGAGTTTATAACTGACATGGGGTTATGGTTAGGGATTGGACTCATCTAAGGTTACAAACTTTCTAGGATTGTCCACAAAAATCCTTTACAAAATCGGGCAAAACTATCATCTGCTCATGGGCCTTCTTAATTCAAAACGTTTTCTTAGACAATGAGCTGCTTACGATTCGGTTTATTTCACACTGTCTTTGAGTCATGCACAAAAAAAAAGTGGTTCAATAGTGGAAGCAAACTGAACATATAAATGGGGTTAGTTTAAGACTATCGTAAAATGCAAAGGTTAATTTTAGCTATTACTACTAATAAGCTTGCTCCAAGTGGTTAGATCTAACACCAGAGTGGAGAGATATAGTTCATACAACAGAATTGTTGATTATTCTTGGTGATCAGTACGGATGGTGGTATGGACATCACTGTCGTTGCAACAAGGGATATGGGGGTGTCTCGCCCAGTGTGGAGGTGAAGGGACGTGGGATAAGAGTCGGGACTGATCAGCCTCGACTCTCGGCGGACCCACCTGGCACGACGGTTGGCGAGCTAATGAGGAAGTTGATGCAGGCGGCGCCCGTGCCGTGGCCCATGAGGGTCACGTTTCCCGGGTCGCCGCCGAACAGCGCGATGTTCTGCTGCACCCAGTGCAGCGCCGCGATCTGGTCCATCAGGCCGTAGTTGGCCACGCGAGCTTTAGACCGCGGGGCTGCGTTCGCGTTCAGGAAGCCTGAGGGCAGAAAGGGAAAAAAAACCTTTCTTTAAAGTTGGTAGGGAGAGTGAAGGTGATGACGCCATCAGAGCTCAAGGAAATTAGAGGTTGAATAAAAAGTTCTACGATAAGGCACTCGATGGCAGAGATGCTCAGTGGAATGTTTGAATAATTGAACTCTTATACTTTCTCACTCGCATACTTGCACACATTAACTCCTAATTCTCAAAAGTAAATTCGGAATAGATACCACGTCAGTTCAGACCCTGCACTAGACGATCTTACTACTAGCATAACTTTATCACTCGCTGCGTTGCTTTCATTCCATTGCGAGATATAGCACTGTCAATAGCTATAAGCTTGGGACTTTTCAAGTCACGAGAAGAGTATTCGTATGTTTATTTTATAACTACAGGTTCTTGACATAAAATATTTATTTTCATGCTGATTATTAGGTATTTAACATATATTAATATCATGGTTCTACACAAAAGTTTGGTCGTAAATGAACTAAATATGATTACCAAAAAACAAATTTAGTCGGTAGTGGTACATCTGTCAATTTCGGAAGACATGCCACGCCTTCCTAGTGGGAAAGATGACATATCTATTTATTTACGCCCTTTCAATTTCGAATAAAAGGATTACCCTTCACACGTTAACTACACGGATTAAAATTTTTCGCCCCAAAAATTATGTCAAGAACGAAATAATGCGTACTCTACAGCAGAAAAAATAAATTGCATGTTGTTTATTGGTTCCCTGATTAAGATTATTAAAACTTAAAACGTTTATAAAAAATAAAATCATTTGAAAATTGCTTACTAGGACATGCCACAAGTCTTCAAGAGAAAACTGGGTACATCACCGTGAAGTGTAATGATCGAAGATCTAAAGGCTAACACGAAAATGCAATACTGTGATATGGAGACAAGAACTCTTTGCCAGACAGATGGTTTCAGGAAACATAGTCCAATGTGATCTTGGGCCAGACAAATGAAAAACGATCATTGAATCATATTCAATGTTTTCCTAAGCTGGATTTGATCCTGAGAAACAAATACATCAGGTTATGCATTGTTTACTTCGTTCTTGTAGGGTAATCCTAATGTATCCGTACGACAAGCCGAATGACTAGAGACCTGCAAAATTCGTGGATTCAGTGACCTTCAGGATATACTCTACTACACTCTACACACTCGGGCAAATGCCACCTGTTCATTGGCTGCTGACTTGTGAGTAGTCTCGACTGAGTGTCTGTGATTCGACACTTCTTTGAGCGAGGGTCTCTAATTGGCCCTCATTACTCCAGATTAACAGTGAACCAGTGGTAGAAGCAGCGCTAAGGTATAATTATTTGAATTGTAGCATATCACGAAATGAATCCGCGAATTTTGCAGGTCTCTACGAATGACTGTCTGTAGCCAAGGCACAAAGAATGGATCTCAAGAACCTGAAGCATTTATAAGCTCATGGAACAAGTAACGAATAAATATAATTTAATTGACAAGCCACAAAACATTTTCAACGGGGATGAAAGTGATATCCAACCAACGAACAAACGGGAAAAGGTTTTGACTGTAAAAAGTGCTAAGGATATTACTGTGGTAATTTCTCGTGAAAGAAGCGAACATGGTACTGAAGTCTCTTGGTGTTATTCTGAAGGAGCGTTTTTTTTTCCTACCAGTGGTTTGGCGTACTGCTTTTTTGCAAATAACAACTAGCTCAGCTGGCAGCCAATATGCGTTTCTGAGAGGCTGCGTGCACATTTCATTTTTTGGTAAACAAGAGGGATAGGCGAGAGCGGGTCAGGCCACGTGGCGAGACAGCAAAGGTACGGGGTCTATCTCGAACTCAAGACGGCTGGACCAAGGATGATTTACACGGACACTGACTGTTTCTTATTTTGGCTGGTTTAATGCTCTAGTAGTCACAACCACATTTCAACAGGGACTAAGTACTAGGGTAGTTGCGGCGTTGATTCCAAGTTCTTCTTAAAACTGGTCACACACACAACTAACCAGGACATGAGATAGCGGTCTTTGAGGAGCGAGGAACTACATTACTGCCTTGGACAGGTTCTCGAGACAGACCATGGAGGAGAAACTATTTGCCGAGACTTAGACCCAACTTTTGAAGCAATTTAGGGGCCATCCGCCAGATAGTAGCTTTCCTAAAATGTTTCTAACATAGCTACAGTTATTGTGAGATGCAATGCATCAGTTATTATCAGTATACAAACCAAATAATATAAAGATGTGTTCGCAAAATTCTCAGAATGAAATAAAATCATTATATATTTATAATTTATGAATATTTTTTATGTTACATCTCTCACTCGTTCCACTTATAACGCGTGTGGAAGACCAATTAATTCATCTTACTTGTGGGTTAATATTTAACCGCGAATCGTCAAATATTTTTAAAAAACACTGTTCCTTATATCACGCAATTAATCCTATAGAAGTTAAATGTGTTAGCACTAAGCATGAGAGAGAATAATAAGAGTAAACAGTTTAATTGCTTCTGTCACAGAATATATGCTTTTTTTTTTCCTGGATTTCATTTTTAGATGTTATTTTGTTAGCCCTTTGTGTAACGACTAAATATTTCTTAGTAAACCAATCTTTCCTTTTTCCTGATTATCATTCAATAGTCCATTGAACTTTCTATGACAAAGGAAATCAGGACACAAGAACAATTTATGGGAAATTACCGGGAACAATCGGCCATTGCATTTGGCTATAAATCATTCCAGCATTTCCCTGCTGTGGTAGAGGAAAATTACGGGGAAGAAATCAGTATAGCTGCAGAGTAATAAATTAATTTGCGTATTTTGCAAATAATTTTTTGTGGCAAAAATTTACTGAAATGTATTTTTAAAAAGCTACAATTAAAAACTTATAGCTTGTTGCTGCTGGAGAAACCATATATGTGCTTTAATTGAACGTTTATCAAATATTAAATGACTACGGTAGTTATTTTTCAGCTTCAGTAGCTTAAACACATTTCCAATATTTTTAAATATAATAACAGAAACGATTTGACACTTTATTTGCCAAAAATTCGTACATAAAATTTAAAAAAAAAATAATAAAACGTTGCATAAGAATAATCAAATATTAAATGACTACGGTAGTTATTTTTCAGCTTCAGTAGCTTAAACACATTTCCAATATTTTTAAATATAACAGAAACGATTTGACATTTTATTTGCCAAAAATTCGTACATAAAATTAAAAAAAATAATAATAAAAGGTTGCATAACAATACAACAATCTGCAAACATAGGTTCATTACTATTACAATAACATGACTTTAACATAAACATATACTATTTTTGCAACAGACATCATCTTTTATAACCCTGAAGACTAAAACGGACCAATGTTTGGCCAGGACCAGAAGATGATATGGTTTCAGTGACCTGAAGATTAAATAGACTCCACCGTCCTAGAGCAATAAATTGTTCGTACATAGTGTTACGAATGCGAGAGACTAGACCACGATGCTAGGTCCAGAGCTGGCTAGCGGCCCCGCACGGCCACTGGCTTCACGTGCTATGTCACGTGCCATCCACTGGGTTACTATTGAGTCATCGTTAATATGACAACAGGTGAAATCATTTTCTTATTGGTATTGCGAACACCACGCAAATAAAAAAAAGGCGGGAGATGTAAAACACCAACCAGAGCCCAAGAACAGTTTGGGATTCTACGGGCTACGTTTATAGCATTACAATCAAGCTTGGTGCGAAATTTAAGTCTTTCTTCTTAAGCTGATAAACACCTACTAAAATCTTCTTGAAAGACATATTTGTAATTAATTAAACTTGTGAAAATTCAAATTTTTATTTTAATAAGTTAATCGTGTTAACAACCATAAATTACAGCGGAAATTTAGAGAAATTTGAATTCAAATATTACGACAGTACGAATTTAAATTTTATTTTAAACCTCACAAAGCCGATCGTGTGCTCGAAAGAGTAAAACAAATCAGTCGTTAGGGATCGCAGGTTTTCGCTCTCATTGTCCGAGGGTTGCTTATCTGTGGCTTCTAGCCACTAAGAAGGCAAAAATTTTACTGATGTTTTGGTGGATATTGCAGTTGCCATTTTCACGGTATCAGTTACTTACTGAGGCTCTTGTACGTTCTCCTGCCTTTAATTACTATCGCCTGAGAATGGATTGTCTACCATTCAGCTGCAACTTATTATGTCTGTAACTGATAAGCATAATTTCTTCGAAACTCAATAAATTAATATTACTCTCTTCATTTCAGTACTGATTTTAACCCTGAAAAGTTTTGCCATTTTAATTTTATTGAATAGAAGTTAAATAAGTGTTCGCCATTAAAATAATTTTAACAAAAGCTAAATGATGCCATTAACAATTAAGATGTTAGCATTTATTTTATAACAACCAATTTTCAGTACATTTAGTTTTAAATTCAAAATATTTAACATTATCTTAAACGAAATTATATCAACAACCATCATTTAGAAGGAATAAATTAGAATATTTTTATTGAAACAATGTAAATCAAATATTTTTGGTAAATCTTATAAGTTGTGTTAATAAAGGACACAATTAATTTTTTAAGTCGAATATGTAATTAAGTATTTTCGGGAATATACAAATGTTTTGAATTTCTGTAAATGGTGTAATTTTTGTTCTGAATAAAGTTAGGTTATTAAGAATATATAAAGAGCAAATTAAAAATGATAAAGCAATTAGCTAGCTTTTGAAGTACAAGACGTTACTATTGGAATAGTTTACTACTTTTCACGCACATTTTCTAATTTCCTGACGTAAAATCAAAATTTAAAATATTACCAATAACATGATTTCTTGCTAAAACTAATCTTTTAAAAGTAAAGTGATATTTTAAGTAAAGTTACCAAACATACAATGTAATATTTAAAAGCCAAACTTTATCTTTGATATTAATCTTGTATCAAACTCGTTTCATCAGAGAAAAAATTTAAAGAGAACAAACACCTACACTAACACATTCAAAACCTACACACATAAAAGTCATCTCATAAATATATTTGCCTTTGAAAAAAAAAGAAATTAAAAAAATTGGAGTAAAATATTTTTCTGCTTCTGTTAAAAAGTTTTTTTCCTTCCAGTGAATTTTGCAATTCGAGAATTTCTTTTCCACTCTTTTATCACGTAAAAAAGCGTCTGCTTTCTTTACAAAAGGTAAGTATTTGTTGGCATTTCGTAAGACTCCTTTGATGCCTTTATGGGCGAAAATCAGCGTCCATTTGATATTGCCTCGACTTCGACGTAATTCCACGAATTAATGAAGAAGAAGTTGTCTGAAACATTTCAAAATGAACGGCCAAGTCAACTAAGTTTTGAGCAACTGTGTAAAATGAAACGAAGGCTCTAAATGAGTGCAACGAACTCAAAGAAACGGACAACGAGAGGAAGATCACAACAATATATGGATCATTCAGTCAGAAGGAAAAATAAACAGACATAAAACAAGAACAATAAAAGAAACATTTAAAAGTTTTTGGCTGTTTTAAAAAAAAGTTCACACTGTAAGATGCATGGTTATTATGGCTATTGGTTCGTATCCAGGAAAAATAATCCATGAATGATTTTAAAATATGTTTTCTTCATCATAGTAAGAAGAAATATTTAACAACATAATTTTTCAACTTGAACAATAGTATACTACAATTTGACCTGCAAAAAAAATCCGTTTTAAAGGTATTTTTAAGGATAAATTTTATTCAATTGCAATCACAGGTTATTCTTGTATATATCACGTTGTATTATATTCCACTTTATATACCTGCATCCAATCCACTCCAGCTTCACTCGGTGGATAAATATTTTTTACAGAGAAAGAACTCTTCTGAAAAATAAAAAAAAATAAAAATATTTATATAAATGTACCTATAAATGTTATTTATAATTTCTAAACAAATGGAATAAAATTTTATAAAAGCGTAAAGGATCATTCCTCATTATATATAAACTGAGGTGAATAAATGATCGGATAATTTTACCGAGACTGATTTATTTCACTATTTCTGAGTAAATTACAATTTGTGTACTATTTCTGAATAAATTAAAAATAAGACTGACTCTTTGAACTACCTTATCTAGATAGACCAACTTACAGTTCTCCGTGGGAAAAAAGGTATTCTGTTCTTAGTTCAACACCAACATATTTGCATGTTTGGCCGTGATATTTGTTGACGGTGATGGCAAATGGAATTTTAAATGGAAACTGTAGCTGCTTCAGTTAGAAAAGTAAATTGTTGGGATCATGGGTATGCGAGGAATGTTCGCCATTTGCTGAAACGTTATGTTGTCATTGAGAGCTTTAACTGGCAACCTTGACCCATGGTTCAGGTTTGGAGGGTGTAGGTTACGTATCAAGATAATTATAATCCCAACTCTTATATTCAGGCAGTGATATGGACGGCCTGATGGGTTGAGGGAATTGAAAATCTACTGTGGTTATTGTACTGCATCTTCATTTAGAATCGTTTTATTTATTTATACGACTTTTTCTCGTCAGGTACTCTTTTAATTTTTTTTATATGTTCGACAGAGACATTTTTTGCAGATATTATAGCACTTTTGCACATCCATATGTAATCATTTTATGAGTAACTCGTCAATATCAGGACGTATTTTGCAGGTTAATTGTGTTTCTAAATTTATCACCTTAATTAATTATACCATTTTGTTCAGGAACTTTGCAATCACCCAATTGTTACAAACGACTTGAAAACTTAGTATTGCTTTTTCACAGATTTTATCTCGTAATTTTTATTAAGGTAATATATTGAATACAATTCTAGAGATTAGACGCTTTCAAGAAAGCTTTTATAGCATTTGCACCAGTTCCTCTGGGAATTATGGGTTTGGTTTGATGAAGTCTCCAGCAAAGATAAAGGCGATGCCACCCATTAATATATTAAAATTTCTAAGATCTTTTAAATTCGGTTTACTGCTTCAATATACAATGCATATTAGTCCCACATTATTAAAAAAAAAATCTTTTTAAAGTATTTTGCTTAATGACTTACTTTTTTTAATCGAGCAGTTGGAATCATTTTGGAGGGCAGTATATTATGGTAATATAAATGTTTTATTTACCTTTTTTTCCACCACGAAGAACTGTTGAGGGATTTCATTAGAAAGCTATAACTATTGCATTTTTCCTTTCCGACCTGACTTCACAAGTATTATGTTACTTAAAAATGTCTCTCCCATTACGAGGGGAGCATCGATATTTTTTCTAGTTTATTGTCGAGACTATATACAATATCATACGTGTGGCGATGTTCTGGGACCCAATTTTGCAGATGGTTTGAAACGAAGTTGCTTAGTTTGCTACAGTCACATGACCGCTCAATGACTTTAGTAAATGAGAGGTGGGGTAAGGCTGTATTCTGCTTAAAGTTTATTGACTCAAATAAAATATTTTGTCGTCAAATTAATAACACCTTCATTCAGGATATCATATGAGTAAGGTATAGCCGAAAAATTACGTTGAACTCTCACTTAATAGAAAATATCTTCACACAAATCCTAATGACATGTTTCCCATGTCTTTAAACGTTTTGATGGTTGGCAAAAAACAGAATAGTTACAAACCATTATCTTAATTTATTATGTTAATCAGAAATTACTGCATCAGCTACAGTGTGGTTCCAATGTTTATCGTTTCCAATGAGTCCAAGTTTTGTTCATACTGACTGATATGTTGGCATCATTTGTCCGTTAACTTTTCGTAAGTTTTCTAAAGATCTTTGACCACGGATATGATGAAACAGTATTCTGAGATCAAAAGATCTGACTGTCTTGTATTTCATACTGTAAATTCTGCTAAGTGTAAAATCTTTTTTTTTTTTGAAAGGAAATCTTTCGAAGTTTTGTCCTCATTTTCACAGTTAAAAATCTAATACTGGCAAAGGTGTAGTACTGAGGTATTTCCATGTATAACAAAGATTTTGCAAAGTCATCTGCTCTACAATTTTGAAAACCACTGTAAGTCATAGCAGGCAGGCTTCTGACTCGTTGTAGCATGTATGTTTTTTTATGTAGAATAAATTCTGTCTATTTTCAAGATGTACCGCTGAATGTTTTAACTGCAGGATGTCTTTCAAGAATGTGGAACTAAAAGATTATCCAAACAGCTCCAAATGTACTTATGTACATCGTAATTTTTAAAATAATTGGAAGCGTGCTGGAAAGCACTCGCACTCAGTATGCTCCGAAACCACGCGTATTTTAAGGAGGATATCAGTTAAAACTCGTTTTTGTACGAGAATACAAAACATGGAAAATACTTGGTGCATGATTTTTTTACCATCATGAAACAGCTGGGATGTTCAAGGTAACATTAAAAAGTTTATTTAATATCACAGAAAGCTTTACATATGTATGACTGTAATCTACAGGTACGTAAAAGCAAAAGGAGTAGACTACGTAAATGGACACAAATTATTTTTAGCTGAACCAAATTCATCCAATTACATTACTGTGGGAATTAGCAATATATCTCAGCATGATATCGAACGTAAGTTGAAAAATATAGATATCTTTGACTTACACAAAATTAGCGCTAAACAAGAAGCCAAATGATGGTGCACGTTCAGTACATGAAAATATTATAGTTAAAGCTATATGTAAACTGTTCCCTGAATAACTTTTAAGTTTTAACAGCGCACATTAATAAACATAATAAAACAAACTAAATACCATTTATTAAATATTCAATTATCTTTTCCAAAATTTGAAATAATTAATTAACATTAATAAAATATTAATTAAAACATACAATTATACTCCAATACTCGTTGGAAATAAACAGTTTTATCTCCAAAAAAAATTGTATATCATATATGCAAAATTAACCATAGCCACGTGTTGTAAAAAGTTACAATAGCTTTCTTGAAGTATTAAAAAAAAATATTTATTGGTAACTGTTTACCAAAGTAATTTTCTGTAAAAGAACATAAATTGTTTCTACGTGCAGTGCTGCTCATCAATCAGGCATAGTTAAGCTCGGACAAGGAAGGCGTCACTGAATTACAAAGTCAGTTCTCAACCAAATTGCAAAGTTACAAGGTCGACAGACCTAAATGAAATCACGGGATGATAAACCCCGCACGAGGCTCGAGGAAAGTCACGGCACCACATCCAAGCAGGGATCGCAACCACACGCTAAATGAAACCGCACCATAATTTGGGCGGTGACTGCTGAAACAGTAGGTAATTTAGACAAGTCACAAGTTAAACGTCGCGCTAAATTAAGGGCATGCTCACCTCGCACCAAGCACATGGAAACTCAAGTTAGGTCGCCATGAATCGCCTGATAAGCCCTGCCGATGCACTCGCCGAACCACTACTTCCAGAAGATTTTGCCAAATGCCAGGCAGAAGAATTTTGGTTTTCTTTCGAAATTTCGTTCTTATCAAAAATGTTTCCTACTGAAACCAAAGCTATGTCGGATTTCTTGTACCAAATTACAGTATTCGATATTAATCACGGCGTTTAAAGATCTAAACAGTACGGGAAAGTCGGGAATTACCCATTTTTTATATTTTTTTGGGCTCCTGTTTGGCTGTCCATGAAACTTCACAGTCCATGTATTCCCACCGATGGTAGAACTTTTGCGGCGATAAACTGGATAGTCATTTTGTCCAGTTTTCTGTTTGAAATAAAATTCATTGGATATCTTTTGCAGCAAATATTATCAGTGTTAAAGTGAGCGGACACTTTATGTTCTCCACACGGGCCATGAATTATAATTTTAACCACAATATCATGTAATATACGATACGGAAAATCAGCTGAAATTATTGAATCTACATCGTCGGGTTTTATTTTTGTTTGTAACCATAGCAGAATCGGCGCATGTGGTAACCCTCTCTTCTGACACTCGGTGCTAAATTCGAAATCTTCTGTTTGCAGACTTGGCTTATTTTATCAAAAACTAGCTAAAACCGGCCACGCTTTGCTGTGGCACAGTTTAATATTAATTCATTGTTTAATTTAATATTTTACTGTGCATGGCTGTGGAATGTAATAGAAGAAATAAAAATGTGTTTAGCTTAAATATTTTTATTGTAAAGCTAATGGAAGGACTACATTCCTTGTTTTCCCATTTTTTGCATAAACATATAGATCAGATGGTTTACCGACTCTGGAGCACCCGACATATAACTGTCCATGAGAGAAGCATTCATTTTCTAAATTCAAACCGCACACTTGCAAAGATTGTCCTTGTGCTTTATTGATGGTCATAGCGAACGCAAGGCGTATTGGAAATTGAAGTCGTTTGAACTCGAACGCCATATCTGTCGGAATAAGTGGCATTCGTGGAAGTAATACGTCTTCACCTTTATGAAGTCCAATCAAAATTGTTGCTTCAATAAGATTATCCATTAATTTTTTAACTACTAATCGTGTACCATTACATAATTTAGGCTGACAGATATTTCGAAGCAATATAATTGGCACACCAATTTTCAAATTCAAAATATGTGGTGGTGATCCTGGAACATCGAGTGAATTGAGAAATTCCGTTGGAAAGTTCACTGCTTCATTTTGGTGCACTACTGAATCAATAGATTTGTATGTCATTGTTTCACCTTCGATTCTGTTTATAATACTATTGTTCATATCGTGTACGTCAACATTTTTAGCCGCTAGAATGGCTCTTTCGCTCAACCATGCATATTTGTGTAAATTATAGTCGTCAAGGCACAATGGTCGAGTAGCCTGATGTGCTTGAACTTCGACAATATGGTACAGCATCGTCGAGCGTGGTCACAACTAAGTTGGGTGACCATGATATTTAGTTATAGAAACTTTTTTTTCCGACTTTTCCGGTGGATTTTCCCAAACTTTTATTTCATATAAACACTCTTCTGTTAAGATGCAATGTTCTGTAAAAATTTCAATCCAAACCATCGTATACTTTCCGAGTTTTGCGGCCAAATACATACGGAAGCTAAATTTTTATATATATAGATGTGTTCATTGTATGTAATTTATGAAATTTATAAATTCTACATATTTATTTTTTTCAAACACCTAAATAATTATTTGTTTTGTAAAAAAAATGTTTCAGATAAAAATACGAAAGTAATACGTTTAAACGAATGTGATATTTTCCATAATATGGGAGTTACAGTGATCTTTCTGTTTTTCAAAAACATTCTCCATTTCTCCCCAGTTGGTTTGATATTGCTAATTAACGAACTCGGCCGAGATATTTCTCTAATAGATTTTATGTATTAGTTTGGAAGTGACTGGTAAAAATTGTGACAGTTATCGTGTTCAAAAAATTCATATATATATACACACACATACACACACATAAACGTTTGAGTTGACGATGGTTTTGGAGTCTATGGACCACGAAAAAAAAACTAAATAATTATTTTTCCAAAAGTTACACTATGATAACGGCTACCATAGGTAACGGCTCACGAAGGTGAGTTTAATGCATACTCAATTTATATCCGCACTGCCAAATATCTTTGGTGGAAATTTATTTATTCCTAATATGGATGTCTTCAGTATATATATATATATATATATATATATATATATATATATATATATATATATGGAGAATTTTAAAAGTTTTATTTAAGTTTTATGTTAAAGTAAATATTTAAAAAATTAAAACTTATCCTATTTACAGCAAAAATAATGTAGCTTTATAAGAGTGATACAATTCTTGAAATCACTCCAGTTTTTTATAAGCTTACTCTGGACCAACAAACAAACACGATCTCTCTCTCTCTCTTTATATTATTGGTAGGTATAGATATACATTCAAATAAATATTTTTTTCAATAGCTTTACAATATAAATTATCACAAAAGAAAGTGAATGACAAAAAGTAACCTAATTTTAGGTGCAAATAGTTTTCAAGAAAAAATTTTGATCATCACTAGCCTGCAATAAGATTTACCTTCTGCTCGGATCATCGTGGACGCGTTTGCTTTTTCACAAAATTGTTGTGATTGGTGTGCCGACAGCAGGCGTGTATCTGAAAGGAACTTGACTAATCACGAAACCCAGCGGAATCTATATGATGTTAACAAACGGCATCTCCCTTCATATTTGATAGGCCATTAAACATGGATTTAAAAACTATAAAAGTGCATGGTTTGCAATATTATAAGTCTAACATAAGTAGGGAATATAAATTTAGATTTGACTTCTCTCATAATAAATCTTTTAAGTGAATTTATTTTAAAAACACAAGTTTGGGTGGTTGAAGGCTTCTGAATCACACGAAAATCTTTAGCTTAAAAAAAAGGTTTCAGAAACTATAGTTAATTTGTTTTTAAGGTTGTTGAATATGTTGTTGCTTTCAGAATTACTTTAGTGTTAGTAAATTATTTTACTTATGTGAAATTAATGGCGGAACAGTTTTGTAACTTCCACTGAAAAACTGGCAAACGTCTCAATTTTGAAAGAGCATCAAACTGATTTAAATGTGTTTCAGTGATATTACACAGGTTTTCAGAAATGTGTTTTTCTCATACAAAAAGTTTTATTTTTTGTAATGTCAGTTTTTATTTCCTTTTTATTTGTTGCCTAATACTTAAAGTATACGCATTCATATACAATAATATTGTATTATTACATATTGTATGGCAAAGAATACTACGAAGGTGCATGAGGAATTTAAAATATGAAGCAAACTAATTTTTTAATGAAAATATTAATTAACGGGAGTTTAAATAAACAAATTAGTGCGCATGGAATCTGCGTGATTTGAAAATTTATTTTTTTGTTATATTTACATAATTATTTGAAGAATTAAAAATAAAAGCTTATTAAATCTTTATCTTTTCACGTTTTATCCTATATCATTATAAATTATCCCCTATATGTGGCTAAAAGTACATTTTAAAAAGCTTTTAATTTTACTGTGACTACAGAAAAAAACATCGCTAATTATAGTTACCACGAATACGCTCTGAAGTTATTCCAAGTGTTCCGCTGATGTGAACCGTTCACATTGTGCGTGAACGCTGACAAATGACTTCGGAGGAGATACAACCGACTGAGCTCTTTCATGAGATGACTAACTTGACTTGATTCCTGTTGTCCCTCGTGGGACATGGGGCACCAAAAAAGCAACTCCATTTGTTATAAGTATTTTACGCAGTGTCTTATGTTTAAAAGAATTTAAAAAAAAGATAGTTTTTTTTACGTACACTCCGTTCGCTAGGCTTTCCGCAGGGAATTCCGCGCTAAACCGAAGCCATCCCCGAGCGCCTGTGTCGCGGACTGGCGAGAGAAACTCGAAACGCAAAGACTGGGGAGAGAGGGGGGCCGCAGGGAGGCGAAAGCTCGCACTCTTGACATTTAAATTGCAAAACGTCTCATTTCGCATGTGTGAGGGCTTCTGCGAGGATGGTTCGTTGGCCGGGGAGGGTTGAAAGTGGGTTGCGCGGTCCCGCAGGGGGTGGAAGGCAGCGACAACCAATAGCACTTCGCAGCGAGGTACGTCACCGGCCGCGCGTGGAGGTGAGAGCTGGGCCCTTATTGCGACAGATCAGCACACCCTGTATAAATATGTACATCGTTTAGTGTGGCCTTCATAAATCACTCATATTTTGTTGGGGCAACGTAATAATCTTTTTAGTTTCAACAAAACCACTCATGAATGGCACACAAGATTTTCCTGTACCTAATAGACCTATTCGCGAACACAAAAAAAAATTGTCACCGAAAAATTATCATTATGATGTATTTTGACACAGTTATTTTTGCGGTGGCTACGTAAGGGGCCCACCTAGTCAGAGCTGTATCTTGCTAATGAGGCGGGATGATAGGTGCGACTCTCGCTGGTGATTCTAGCGCGGTATCGCCCCTAAGCGCAAGGCTGTGAACTGGCGCGTAGTCTTCTCTTCGTGCACAGGGAAACTTTGAAATTAGAGCTGTGACCGTAACATTATATGGCGGAGAAATGAAGATAAAGGTTTAAAACAAGGCCCTTAAGTGATTTCACGAATCTGTTAGTTTTTTATATCCCTAAAAAATACTCTGAAAACACGCATTTTAGCCATTTCAACTTTTAAAAATATTTTATAAAAATTTAATCCAGAAAAATTACTTTTTGGCCCTCAGCGAGTTCTTAAATGTTTTTCGTAAACAGGCCCCACTCGGACATCTTGAATAGTCTTCAAATCACGTTATTTTTCCTGAAGCTCTGCACACCGTGTGTGTGCCCCAATAGTCGGGGCCCTTAACCCTTTGTTTTGTAGTGGTATTTCTATGATACCACTTTGAAAAAATGTTACTTTTTGCAATGTTTCAGTGGTTTTGCCGAAATACCTCGCGCGAGTAAGCCTTGTGCTGCTTTCTGGCGATGCTAACAAGAACAAGCAACATTGGCTGCTTTAATTTCCTTTCGTTACGTCTGCTTAAAGTTACACAATAGATTCTAATTTATTTTTAATATATGTCTGTGTGCCTCATAGGGATAAGGGTTGTTCTCAATTTCAGGCTTAACTGAGAAAATTAAACAAAAAAATACTGGCATAACAATATTTTAAGCTGCTTGTAAGGAAGCATTTACTGATCGAAATTTAATACCAGCAGCAGAAGTAACCATATGTACCTACGCATAATTACTGAAATAAAGTTAGTAACATTCATGTGAGCTATAAAAAAACGCTACACTCAAAATACTAAACAGCAAAAACCAATGCAAATTAAATTTATATATTTGTAAATTTCTTATTTTCTCAAAATTATTTATCACCTGTTTACCAGCTTAATGTCGTTTCTGTTGTTGGGGAAGAGATGCTATTTATTGACTTCTGGAAATTCAGTACGTACATTTCCGAGTTTTGTGTATAACATATTCAAGCTAGATTTATTTAACATTTGTATCAATTAAACTAACATATTTAATTTAAATACGACATTACACATTATAAATGGTCAATGGACAAGAGTTTTGCAATGTAACAACCAATTTTTTTTTCCAATTTGTGTAACTGTCATAATCTCTTCCAGTCCCTAAATGAAAGTGGTTTGAATTTTTTTTTTTTAGTTAACACTTCGAAGCATGGATATATATTTTTTATAAATATCACTATATACATTTTAGTATTACTGCATTTAAAAAAATGGCTCAACGTAAGATATAATACGATGTACGTATATCTGAACGTACGCGTGATGTAACATAGGGCGAACTCTTTGATCGCTGGAAAAAATCTCCGATCCGAACGCTGAACCCGAGGCGGGCGCAATAAAATCTGCAGTGAAGGACGCACGAGACGCCGGTGTTATTCCTCAACCGGGTTTTGTGCCTCCGGGATTTTCCCCGCCCTAAGCCTTTCGCTCATACAGCTGGGAGACGTCTACGGCGCGGCGGTGGGATCCCGGGACGGAAGAAAAAAAATAAAGATGGCGGGGGGGAGTGGGTAGTAGTAGGCGATCTTTCATCGTTCCCTTAATCCCCTTTTCAGTTCTTGCCGTCCTGCTTCTTCTCCCGTTCTTCTGCCGCGCGAGCTTCTTCCAACTCTCGTCAGGCCTTCTCCATCCCTCTCCTCGTCTTCATCTCGCAATCCCTGTTCGTCACCGCAGTGACGTCACCAAGCCCTCGGGACAGCAGGGTGGGTGATGGGGAGGGGGGTGGACGAGAAGGGCAGGGCCTCAAGCCTGGCGGGTTTCTCGGGCCGCGACCTCCTTGCAGCCTGGTCCCGAATGTGACATTTCTCAAAAAAATTAGCACTGTCTGGTGGTAGCTACTGGCCGTCAGTAAATAAAGGGATTATTCTGTACAAATAAAAATGTAAATGTTCGTTTTGTTCAAAAACTGTAACCTCCGAAATTGCTTCACGATTGCGTTGAAATTAAAACACAATTTTGCAATTCGAATACGCACGAGTTTTTATATACCTAGGTCACACCTAGGACAAGTAAAAAAGATAGATAAAAATAATTATAGGTAAAATATAGATGTTTAATATTTTCATTGCTATAGAGCGAAATGTATAGATGTATAGAGATGTATAGGTATATAGAAGAGAGATAGATATATAGAGGGAAATATTTATACATTTATATACAGGGATAGAAAGGGGTAATTATCGATAGAGAGATTTATACGTAGATACAGATATAGAGAGATAGAAAGAGATTTAGGTATACAAAGAAAGAAAACGAGATATAGATTCATAGAGATATAAAGATATATAGAGATATCGTAGAGAGATAGCTTTATAGAGAATTAGAGAGAGAGAGGGAGGGAAAGAGATGGATGAAATGTATATGTATTGATTAAGGCATTGCACAGAATGCCTAGCATTAGCTAGTAAGATATAAAAACGTTGTGTGAAGCGAAAAAGTATGCCAATATGGATTGAGATAAACGTCTAGTCGACGTAGTTGACGATTGAGGTGACGAAAAATGGTGAGAAACTAATACAGGATTGACCAAATAAATGGGTTTGGGGGAAACGGAAGTTATCCGAGAAAACCCACCGGCACCAGGCAACGTCCACAATGTTTTCAGTTTGCGAAAATTCCTGGTTTAAATGGGCCGCAAATCGAACTTAACATAGCCTTGGTGGAAGGTGAGTGTCTTTAAATATGTTCCATTTTATGTTTGTGTCTTCTCTTCCCACTACAATTTAACGCATTTTAAATAATGAAAACATTGTTTTTATCATAACTGTATTGGTGGTAAAAAGTCAATAAAAATTAAAATGGAAACACTTCTCGTTTGAAGTCTTTATTTCCCTTGGAAGTAACATGTCGGTTTTATATAAATGACGATTTGATGGAATTGACAAATTCTTGTCAATGGCGAAAACAAAGCTTATTTTTTAAATAAATTTTCTTTTGTTAATTTATTTACGAAATTGGTAGTTACACTAATAATATTATTCTCTGTGATTTTCTTATGTAAATTACCGAAAATATTATCATCACGACCTTCTCAAATAATTATAACATGAACATTAAACTTCATACATGGAATATAATTGACTTTTTTCGGTTATATATATATATATATATAATATTCGAAAATACTGTTCTCATAATACGGTCATATAGTTGTGGCCTGGATATTAAAAACGAAAGGAGTAAATTTTTAAAGGTAATACAAAGTTTCGAATATCTCATTAAGAAAGAAAACATTATGTAGTAATTTTTCTGGAGTGAAAACTGGAACTCACTATAAACCCATTCGGACGCATTGTTAATTACATGAATAGCAAACTAACTTGCCTTTGTTATAAATCATGTACACCTGTTTATTTATTTTTTATTTTTTTCTGTGTGTGTACACCGAGAGCGAAAAAGATTTTCACGGAGGAATCGTTAAATTTCCCAAAACGAACACAATGCCAACGCTGCAAATAAATTCACTTCAATATTTCTTTAAAACTTAATTTTTTGTTGGTCAAAGTAAGCCGTATGAAGTTGGATTAATTATAATTGTATCCCTCTTCAATTTAAAATTTTTCATTTTTCAAAACATGAAAAAGAAACTATTTAAAACTCTCGACTAATGGAAAACCAGGCAGGTTTTGTGAAAATCTCAGAAAATCTCAGAAAGTCAACCGGTAGAAAAGTTCAGGCAAACAACAAAAACAAAAATTGTCGCGATATTTGAAGCTGTTTGTGTCAGCGTTTGGGAAATGAAAATCCCCGCCTAGAAGAAAACGAGATATCGAGACAGGCCAAGAGGTGAAGAAAGAAAGAAAGAAAGAAAAAAGAGACATCCAGTCAACGGAGCCTTAATTTCTTTCCGTTATAAATGATAGAAAATATAGAGGAAAAGTTGTAACAAAAATCGTGCTGGCATTAATCCGCTATTCTTATAACCATCCACAGTTCCACTTTATTACACCTGAACTGTAAATATATACACTTTTCCTAATAAAATAAAGAAATCCAGAACTCGTTCATTATTCTCATTTATAATGATTTACATGAAAAATTTATTTGGTGGATGATACACCTAATCAGCAGCCAACGTTTTGGTAGCCCTGATTCAGTAGTATGTGAAATAAGAAAACTTAGCACAATTTCAAGAGGCATGCTTGAATCTCTGCTTTTAGGCGCCTATTTTAAACACGTTTGAAAAAGAAAACACCTGAATTATTCATCGGGGTTTGCAGCTGCAAACTCTACATCGTGACGCGAGTTTGTAACCCTTCTACGTCCAGAACTGTGCTTGAGTATTCGTTTGTGTATTTACGAGAAAAATCTATCTTGATAGTTTAGTATAAATGTTTACTTCATAATATTTTGTTGTGCGTGATTAAAATTAAGTCCGAGCTTTATGCAGGTGCAATTCTTAAAGCATCCAGTAAAATGCTGGAATATGATGCAAAATTATTACTAACTTGGGAATCTAGGTATTAAAATATTAGAGTATTTTCAATTCTAATCACAAAGTAATTTTAATAGTCAGCTAGTAGCTGTGGATTGGTCAATAGCAACGCGTATATTAGTTTTTAAAGAATAAATGATGGGCCTACATTTAATATACAAACTTGCAAAATTCATCTATTCATTTGGAAGCAGGCTAGAATTTAAACTATCAGATATTTCAAAAGTTTTTGTATCGTATGACTAACTATTTTCATGCCATAATAGACGAGAAATCAATAACCAAATGACATAATTAATGTACTCTATAATTTTAAATCCAGGAAAACGATAATGCGTGGCAGGCAATAAACATTTTCAATTAAAACGACGATCACGTTGCGGGAGCATGTTTACCAGCTTCTCAACTACAATCTACGTTTTGAAAAAATAAAAAGAACTAGTTGAAATGTACTACTTATTACTGACTCCTTTACTAGTGACTAACTTTCTACGAGCTTGTTTACTTCACGATAGGTTTATTTTTCTTCCTTCTAGCTGGCTATTTCTTTATTTTGATGAGTTCTTGGATATTCAGTGAAATTTTGAAGAGCAAAATTGTTGAACGTTCCTGTTTTTATACATTATACATAAAATTATTAGTGTTATCTCGTATGTTACAAATATTACTTTCATTTGCTAGGAGTTTTTTTTTTAGTTTATACCATACTTCATTTTTTGTAAATTGATTTTATATCCTTGGTCATTTTTTCTTCATTTATGTTGGATTGGTAATTGTAGTTTGTTATATTTATAAAATTTGTAAAAAAAAGTTTGCCATTTAGTGGTAACATTTATTTCCCCACATAAAATAAGTACTTAAATAAAAACATTAACAACGTTAAACTGAAATTTAAAAAAATAATAAAAAAATATTGGTTGTCTGTAAAGTCGGTTTATGGACGATAGTTTAACGTGACAACGTCATAACAAAACATTGATGAAATGATTGATCCCATACATAAAAATTAGTAGTTTCAAATGATATATACATATTTATAAACTTCTTTCAGGGTAGGGGAATAATATTATTTCATTTTTATAACACGATTTGATAACAAATACGCATCCCAAATACACCAAACTTATTTATAATGTGTTACAATATTTTTTAAAACATTGTGCAAAAGATCCCGGGTGTAATTTGAATTATTATGTGTAACTGTAAAACACCATTGTTGGTTCAAAACGTATTTGAAAATTCAACATTACTTTTAAATAACCGTACCGATTGTGCTGAAAAAAGGTGGACGATCGTTAAATTACATAATATTAATAATTCAAACGACGAAAATATGATTGAAATGTCAAATCGATGGTTGTTTCAATCGAGTGGAAGAGAGATGCCACGCATGCGTACAATGAGCAAACAGGACACATCCGTAGTGGGACATCCGTAGTGGGACACTTTTTCGTGCGTGCAGCCGGTGTTCATCGATTTATTAGACGTTGTCACGTCAAAAACGAAAAATATTAGTCGGTTGTTGTTACATGAGCAGACTTTTTAAATGATATAAAACTTTTATATAATAATTTTTATAATTATAATTGCCTTTCTTATTCCTGCATAAAATCACTATTGTTTAAAATTCCAATGCAATTCTTATTAAAACATGCTCTATGGCACGCTTGATTTCTGTAAACATTGCCACATAACGCCAAATCAACAAGATAAATTAACCTAGACTGTCTATTGATGTATGTCTGAGTATTATAAATAGTTTTTTACGTTTTTCATGCAGCTTAAAGAACTCTAAGCAATTCCAAGTACCTACTTAAAGAGAATCTTTGTGTGTTTGTTTTTAAGTTTGTTAATTTTTATTCAGCATAGTTTTCAGCCAATAAACAATTAGCATTTCTGAATTTAATTACTTTTTAAAGGCTTTGTTGATATTGGATGTCTTTTGTTGGTTTTAGTATGACGTACCTACTGATATGACATGAATGTTAAGATATAAAAAAATGGAAACTATATATAGATGAGCTCAGTCTTCCTAGTTTAAAGGATGCTGAATACTTAAAATGTGTCTTTCAATTTGCTCAGAAATTATAGCTTGCCAAAACTTAAATCCAAAATAGGAGTGATTGTGAACGAAAACTATCGCATTACGTCTTTAAAGTCATTGGGCCTTATACTAAGCACTAACTAATGAAAACTTTGCAGACTATAATATGGTGCTTGTAATTAACTTGAATATATGCTTGCATCATTAACGACCTTTGTTACTATCCCAGTGGTCTGTAAATAAGTGTTTTTTGTGTTCACCAATGAATCAGCTTAGCCGGCGCATGTAATTGGAATAATTGTAAAAGACAATGTGGTAAATATTTATATGTATGTGAAATCATATTAATTTCCATGAACGCCTGTGCCCAATATATATCGAGGGGAGTTATCAAGTTAATAGTAGAGAAATTCCTAGCACAAAGTTTGCATTATTTATATATAAATATTTATTCAAAATATTGTTAATTCTGCTGTAATAGCTATGAGAAAATTATACGTACTGTTTAAAATATTTGAAATAACATGGTGTCTTTATCACACTAATCTTGTGTATAGCTTTATACGTTGATTGAATTAAATTAAATTAATATGAATTTTCCTTCATATTTCACAAAACAAATTACTTCGTAGCTATTGGAAATATCATTATTTTTTGTTTGTTTAAAACCTGTTGATTTAATGCAATATATAACAACACGACTACATTCTGTACTATAATAAGAGTTTTGTCATTCACTCATTAGATTTTTTTCTGAGATAATATTGTAATTGCACTATTTATGTAATAAATTTCACTCACAGTGTAATTTTGTTGGCGATATTATCATACCGCACTGTAATTTCCCGCCACAGGGTACGTAGGATTAAAAAATGACCTAATTTTAAACCTTTATCGGGCGATCAAACGAGTCTCACTCGCCATTCTTGATCGACATTCGTCGGGATGGTGACTTCACACCCCTACGTGTACTAGTATTTATTAATTTTGTTTCCCACAGGCGTGAACCAAGTCGGTCTCCCATGCTTAGGTGGTTATTTCTTCTGCTTTGTCCACTTTAGTAACATTTAAGGCCTTTTCATGTAAACTTACTTTTATACCTCAATTGCAATTTGTGTTTTGTATAAAATTTTCTCGAAATA
This sequence comes from Bacillus rossius redtenbacheri, assembly GCF_032445375.1. NCBI lineage: Eukaryota > Metazoa > Arthropoda > Insecta > Phasmatodea > Bacillidae > Bacillus > Bacillus rossius. The sequence goes on from NC_086333.1 coordinate 73,632,248, forward strand.
ATTTCATTGGATATTATCTGAAAGCGTTAAAGATATGAATACTCGCGTGATATTTTACAGCCTGAAAATAACATTTAGAATATGTTTTTTTTATGCAAATTTTGTATTAACGACAAAATAAAAGAAGACACAGAAATAAACCTACAGGCAAAGACGTAAACTGATGGTAATGACAAAACAATTAAAAAACCAGTTTGGTGAGTGAGACACAGCATTATTCTCAGGGCTGGATTTAGAGGTCTGGAGGCCTCGGGGCAACAGAGGAGCGGAGGCCCCCTGGCCCCAAATTATTTTCCAAATAAAATGAACAATTTTTTTTTATGTCAAGATTTCCAATAAATTGTTTATTGTGAAATCAAGTAGATTCTCTTAGTATTTAAAAACATACATAAATATAATCTGAGACAAGAATTATATGAAATAAAATTGTAGTGTTAATGAATATTTCTGTTAATATTTAACAATAATATAATCACGTATGTACAAAGTACTGTAGGTAAAGGTAAAACAGCGAAAAAAGAATATCAAAGGAAAATATGTTTACTAGTGTTTACTTGCCGGAAATTAAAAGATTTTTTTTTCCGAAGTCTCTATTGTGGTTTGTGGGGTCCTCCGTTTGTGGAGGCCCCGGGGCTTTCGCCCCGATTGCCCTCCCCTAAATCCGGCCCTGATTATTCTCAAGGAATCCGCCTACCCGGGCACACACAAAAGGTTTTCAGAGTTTCAGGAGGAACCGTGCGATTTGAAAACTGCTCGAGCTAGCTGAGTGATATTTGATCATGCAAAACATTTAAGGATGATCTGAGTAGTTTTGTTTCCGTGTTTCGTTTTTAACTGTATTTTTATGAGACTGAAAATATATCTTAAACGTGTACGTTAATTTTTTTTTGACGTGATAACGTCTTATAAATCGATGAACGCCGGCTGCACGCACGAAAAACTGTCACGTTCCGCCTGAGCCGAGCGTGCAAGAAAATCTTCTACAATATCAAAGAGGTTAAGGCGGCCTTTTTAACTAATTATTGTTCGTAATTATATTTAAACAAATTATTTAAATTAAATTTGAAAAAACTGTAAATAATATTTGAAAATAAAAAAGTATGCAATTATTCATCAATGTTTTCTTATGACGTTATCACGTAAAATTATCGTCCGTAAACCCACTTTACAGACAACCTCCTTTTTTTTAAAAAATGAAACACCCGATAAAGATACTTCAAAATTAGCTTTTCATTACACCTTTATCTTCGTTTCTCCGCCATATAATGTTACGGTTGCGGCTCAAATTTCGCAGTTGGTCTACGCACTGCGCGCCAGTCCAGAGGCGACGCCGCGCTATAAGCACCAGCGAGCGTCGCACTCATTATCCCGCCTCGCTGACACAGGTACACCCCTGGCTGGGTGGTTCCCTTGGCCTCCGTCGACCACGCTGCCGTGACGGCGACAGGAGCCCAGCAGATCACGGTGGAAGTGTTCGGATCCCGCCCGGCAGACGTTCGGAGCGCCGCGCCGCCTGCTCGCATCCTGCCCTTCCCTTGTTCGCCGTCGGTCGATGTCGGGCGCGAAGGGCTTTGCGTGGGTGTGTCGGACAGAAACCGCGGTCCACCCCCTCCCCCCTTCACCCTTATATATGTCGAGAGTTCAGGACGCGTGGTCGGGGGTTGGGAAGAGAGGAAAGGGGTGGAAAGACCCAGAGAACGAAGCAAGAGCGAAGTGTGAATTTATTAGTAGGGGGAGCGAGAGGGTTCTGGGAAAATCGTTTTGAATATTCAAGCTTCGCCCCCCCCCCCCCCCCTCAACCCGCACCAAAAAATAAATCTGCCACAAGCTGTTATATAGGCAATCGAAAAAAAATTAAAGGGAGGTGTGCTGTTTGAAAAAAAAGATTTTTCCATCCCTTGCTCCGTGTTGTGTGTCGAACAGGTCTCGCTTCGATAAAGGCTCCCTATCTGCTACCCCCTACCCCTCCTCCCCAATAAAAGTTAGTTAGGCCGCTGTCAGATGCACCGGACACTTCAAATTCCCCCACCCCCTCTTTTCCCGGCAGCCCCATCCACCCCCTGCCTAAAGGGCCGTAGAGGATTTCGTAGGTTCCAGCCTTTCATAACCAAGCTCTAGTGTGGACCTGACATTTGAAGTGAAAGTGATATCGTGTACGTAATAACCGACGTTTGGTCGCACAGAGATAAATGCCTGTTCCAAGGTTGCAGTAATGTTTCGATCATGCCTGCCTGCTGAAATAAAAACACAGCTGTTTATAATGAATGTATCACCGAAAAAAAAACAATTATTTTGTGGATTGATTAGGTAGTAAAGTAAACTTGGAGCACATAAACATATGCTTGCCTTTGATTATTTGACTAGGGTACTCTTGACTCGACCTTGAAAACCCTGAGACAGTTATAAATAGGGTGAAGATTCAATTGTTTACACAATAATGTTTAACCTGTCAAAAAAAGTATATGGCCATAAAGTTGAACAATGCGCACTCAAGAATAGACTTAATTTTATAGTTTATGCAAGTTAGGTCTAGCTTGAAGTAGAATTAACTCACAAATTAATAATTATTTGCTATAATTGTTAGTTAGGTATCGAAGTTGGAATCATTACCGAATGTTCATTTGGGTTTTAAAATGAATTTTAGATTAAATTCACTTCATTTTAATTGATAAGAATTTTCTTCAATTGTGATAAAAAAATTTACTGTCTTAATGCGACACATTATTCTAGATATTTCCATTTTGTAGTGCATTCTGCATGTCACTCTTTATGTTTGTTGCAATGAGCAGGCCTAACATTTGTATTATTAATAATCAACTTAACTGTCTGCAGTACTCATTGCTGTCGGATTAAAGTTAAATTGTTGTTTAAAATTTTATTATTAAAACCAGGCACTGAATTGTCTTCCAGTATTTTTTTTCTATTTTTTTTTTATAAATGTTAAGATATCAAAGTGGCTATCTATCAATCAAGTGTCTGCTAAAAACCAATTATGTATATGAGCACAAAAATTTAAGTTTTTATTTCAAGCTTTAAAATTCGTCACATTTAAATCTCTATTTTTAAAATGAAACGTTTTTGTAATCCTACCCATTTGGATACAACATTTGCTGAAGTAAAAATGCATTAACACATTTTAAACATATTAACCTATTTAGTCGATTAAATATGTACAATTTATGTATCTGAAAAAAAAATTATTGGCCCACCAACCTTACTACTAAACTCTATGATGATATATTTGGTTCACTTCTTAGTCCTGTTATATGGAGGACTTCGAATTCACTAAAAAAAAAAAGAGCACATGCAATTCAGTACACACAATAGAAGTAAAATTTTTTTGGCAATTAAAATCTCGACTCGTAAGTGCAATTTTATATCTTTTTGGAAACAGAAACATTACAAAACCATGTTTCATGAAATTTTTGCATTAAAATTCGGCTTGGAAATTGTAGTTGAAGTTTTACTATAATCGTGCCCAAAGAAGATTCACCTTAATAATAATTCGTGGCACATAATTACCCTGTCAAACTAAAGCATGGAATTAATTAAAATAGAAAAATAATATTTTTTGCAGAGCTTAAACAATACTCATACAACACTGTTTAACAATACTGATTAAAAAATAATTAAAATAAAATGTACTTGAAAGAACACCATTTTCTTGCGAATATGCCCCTTTCCACAGTGCACAACAATAAGCTGAAACACCCTTGTGTTGCCTTCTGCCCAAAAAATCCCCTACTAGTGGCCAGCAAGTCGGGTGGTGTCAGGCGCTGGCGGGTGCCTACCGCCGTGACCCGCCTATCCCTGCAGCATGGCGGGGTTCAACCTGAGCTGCACACCGCCACATGGAGCCCGCCCAAGGCATCGCAGCCCGAAAAGTTCTCTGCACCATCCGCAATCTATTCTCTGTCCTTTTCGCGTCAGAATAGTTTCTCAACAATGTTTTATGAAAACATTACATTCAAATTTGACTTAAAAATGTTACTCCCAATGCACCCAAAAAAGTATCACTTCATAAACACTGTAGCAAAATCTTTAATAAAAGTCTGTATGAATAACAGGGCATATATAATAAAATAGAATAGATAAAAAATTGATAAGGTGTTAAACAATTTAATATGATTTCAAACAAATGTTACCACTAAACATATTTCTGTATATTACTACACATAATTTTCTTTTAGATAACTCAGGAACACCTACAAACATGATTAAAGGTACAGCCGATCTAGACAAACAAACTCCAAAAGTATGGGGGTGCTAAGGCTCACACACCACATGCATATCCGCTTCTACAGCCCAAGCACCGAAATGGCGTGCAGTCTTCGCCTCATTAATGCACCTTTATGGGACTTAAAGCATTAACCGTGTAATTCATGGTAGTATTTTTTAAATACATTGCCATCATATTTTACAAAAACCATGCACCATATTATTTTTGTACTAAAAAAGGCCGGTGAAAACATTTCTTCCTTCCTGTCGTAAACCAAACCATTAGTAATCGGACACTTTAAATTCTTCTTGGACGGTTTGTAAACAGTATGTTAACATTTGGCTTATAACGATTGGAATAAGGTAAAAAAAAATTTGCTTTGAATCACGGTACAGTTACTCCCCATTCTTTCAATATTTGGAACTGTTCCAGAAGGTAATTTAGTCAAACAACGAGAAAGCAAATTGAATTCCCAAGACATCTGTGTTGTGCAAGTACTGACGTCAATGGTAGGCTTTGTCTTTAGCTTTTCCCAGCAGAGTCCTATTTACTGTAGAACAGTGCATGACGATGCCAGGCATGTTTCGGCACTCCTTCCTTGTTTATTCTTTCCTGTTCCTCTCAAAATTCCCCCCCCCCTTGAAAAACCACCCCACCCACTCACGCCATTGGGCGTGCGATCCCCCAATCAGGACGCGGCGCGAAGCTGCTAGGATTCCAGCGCCCTGCCGTCCGCAGCGGTCGCTAACCCAATTACCCTCGGGAGCTCGCGAAGGGGTGGGGGATTTTTTTTTTCAAGTGCTGCAGGGGAAGGGGGGAAAGATGCGAAGTCGTGACTCGCATGCAGACGGTCGCCAACCCCTTACTTTAATCAGCATTCTCCTCCTACTACCCCTCCTTTTCTTACTTTTCCAAATCTCCTTCTCCAGACATTTTTTCGCCTCCAGAAAACATTTTGCAGGCGCAGTGTGGGTGTATGTATATATATATAATATATATTTCCCCTCTTCCGCTGCCGCAACAGGGCGAATTACACTGCAGAAAAGAAAGAAAAGCAGAGCATTTATTTACATCAAGTCTCGCCGAAAAATTTTCTAGTCCCTGTCTCTCGAAAATCCTCTGAGACTAAACTTAAGCTCCTTTTTCTTGTACAGCTGAGATGCCGGAGACCTCCATGGACTAATTTTGTGAAATGTGAAAATTCAAATCCTTGAAAGTAGGTGTACGTGTTTACTGATCTCGGAAGTACATGCGGGACTTCTTGTGCCAATAGTAAACTCGCCACTGAAGAAGTTCCAATTCACAGTGAACTCATTCGGGACTACCTCAAAGCAGTGACGTAGCCAGGTGGCTGGTTGGTAGGTTCCGTAACCCTTTTTTCCGATTAATTAAAAGAAAAACTAAGGCATAACATGATAATTACCATAACTTACCTACTTACGGTTACAGAGAGATTATTTTGGAAATATTATTGTAATCCTTATTGGCTACAATATTGTATTTCGTACCCAGTATAGCCTGACATGCCTGACAAGCAGCAGGAATTTTGTGTCCAAGCAGTCTATATTTAATGCAGCTTTGCTTATGTAAACTGTATATCCCGTTCATATAAACTTGACATTATGTTACATGTATTTAATACCATTTATATATGACTTGTTTTAATGAATTACCAAAAAAATGAGTTTAGGGCAGAGTATTGCAAATAATTAATTAAAAATCAAAATATTAAATCATATTTCTTTTCTCAAGCCAAATATTGAAGGTACATTAGTATAGTTGTCCTAAGAATTTAAGTGCAACAGTCAAATTTATTTTAAAATAACTATAAAGAAAACTTAATTATAACATATTAATATAACAGAAATACTTTTATCCCCTCTTTCACAAAATCCTGACTAAGGCTCTGTGTAGTTTGTAGCCAAATAGCATTTGACATTGGTCTGAGTGTACAAAGGACTATGAAGTCTATGCTGCAGATCATTGAACCTACTGAATGGTCCAGTTCCTTAACATGTTTATTTCTTGTGGCATGATTATTATACGAATTCTTTTAAGCAGCTAATGTGTGTAAAATCATTGTTGCAGGAATAATGTGTTTTTTCACAGGTTGAGTTTCTTTCAGACGCACGTCTACCAACGGTGTACAAACCACGACCATTCCTTGGCGGAAGTGTGGCTTGTGCCAATTTTTTTTTTTAATTGGACCACTCTCAAGACCGCAAAAAATTATAGCCATGAAAGTGGTTTATTACTTGAAACTGGTGGCCATCTGCGAGAGCAGACATTGCCTCATTCAGCCTCGCCGTTCGAAACGTGTTGGCTTCCGTACAGAAATGCTGTGATTCCTGTGTCGATAATAGAGAATCTCAACCAGTCATGAAACACAGACCATATGCTACAGTGTTTTCAACACAGCAAGTCCACACATCGTTCACGATAAATAAATGCTCCTAAAATTTTATATACTCTTTTGCAAGTGCTCGCATTCCATTTATGTTATGTTTAGATGTTTTGATGAATATTTTGAGTATAGTGTAGATTTATTCTTAATTTTTAAAATTGCAAAATAAATATTTTTTATTAAAACATAGTTAATAAAATAACTCAAATGTTAATATATCCTGCAAAACACTCTCATGAACGACTGCGTAAGATAAAATCGTCTTGTGTTACTCTGAGCCTGTGGCCAGTTCAAAGGCAAACAAGTTGTTATAATACAGTCCAGTTGGTTCTCATTTAATCAATTAGGACTTAAGTCTGCAAACTTTCCCCCCAGCTTGGCAACCGGCACAGGCCGTGTCAACTGATGGCTTCTGAATATTAAAAAATTAATATTTTATACAAGCGATTGAATTTCTGTATGAGAGATTCTAGTTTGAATATGTATGTTCTGTTCCGGGTCAACCCTACTAATATTAAAAATGTAAAAGTGTGTTTGTTGGTTTGTTCTCTTTTAACGCAGCATCAGATCAACAATTCTACTATGATTTTTTACATAGAAGATCTATCATGGACATGAGAGTGAAATGTTACTTTTTTTTTTTCAAAAAAAAATTATAATACTTTAAATAAAAATATTAAATGTGAAATCTTTATAACGAGACTGTAAATAAATGTACTATGTAATGTATTACGTTTTTACATTGTTTCTACTGTATAATTTATATCAACCTAACGCTTGATATACAATACTTCATAGAGTAGCATGCTAATTTAATGCTCTGTAGTTTTGTTCTGTAATTTTTTTAATAGAGCAACAGTCATAGGCACAGTGTATTGATGACCATTTGACAAAAAAGCAATTATTATTTTTGAACAACGGGATCAAAACCGCTGTTAAAAGCAAGTTATTTTATATTTACGTTCCACACTTTTAATCTCACCGACGTTTTGAGTGGCATAAATTTTACAAAATGAAAAAAATATATATCGCACATTTTTTGCATAATTAGTTGGGCAAATTTCATTTTTTAAATTTTCATGCAGTATGGATAAGGAGAATGATATGTTTTAATTTTTTTCGAAAAAAAATAAATAAAATATTTTACCTATCCTTTTAAAATCATTAAATTTTTTACGATTTTAAAAAGTTATAAAACTTAAATAGAATCATCGTAAATAATTTTAAACAATACCACACAGCATTTCATTCAAACAACAAAATCATTCCTTTATTCCATTTGGTTGTTCTTAGCCATACCGCACAAAAATGGTAAAAATAAACTTTTAAAGCTAATTATGCAAAAAAAATGTGCACTAATTTTTTCCCCCATTTTGTTGAAGTTGGTCCACTCTAAAAGTTTACAAGTTTAACAGTGTTAAAGGTAAAAATAAAAATATAATGATCTGGAATGGAGCAGACACCCTTTAAGTCTCGGATAAGTCTAGTTAAATGTAGATGGTAGACTGTCGTGGCCACTGCCTAATAAACTATTTTGGCTTTCAAGGTGTGCTGCGTCGAAGCAGGGCCACATACAGGGTACGAGGTGCACCGTAAGGAAAAAAACTAAGAGGGGTGGGATCTTTAGATTTTGAACACGTTAGTGAAAAAAATAACGTAAAATAACATATAAAAATTTCGGAAATTACAAAAAAAATTTCCAACGTAAAATATCATGCTAATAATTGTAGTATTATATTTGCATTAGAAAACGATTTTGATAAAATTATTTTCAAAAATTTTCATGGTTAGGATTTGGCTAGAAACTATGAAATTAAAAATCCAATTTTACTTTCTCTCTCTCTCTCTCAAATAATTTTGAGAGCTGATGTTTGTTGCTGCAACGCAGAGCGAAACATCGGTTCTGTCTATCATTTAGGTGTGGCTGAACATCAAAATCGAGGATTTTTTTTTTGTTTTTACGAATTTTTGTTAGTCTGGATTTAGTAGTTTTTTTTACATGATATACATGAAAGTAAATAAAAAGGGTTACCTCCATAGCGTAGTTTTAATAATGCCAGCATTTTGTAATAATATAGTCCTTGTTCGATCCTAGGTAGGACGTGAAAACTGTTATTATTTATTTCGAAATTTTGCACAGTGCCATACTCAAGCAATTAAAAAATTATCGAAACGAGATACACAAAAATATTTCTAAATAAAATACCATTGAAAGCGTTGATGTTCTAACACGGGAAAATTGTATTGCTTGTTAGTTTTCAATGCACTACGTGAATATCTGCTGCGTTGCATTTGGTACTGATACGGTTCGGTAAACCCAACTTTATTTTCTCTCCACTGTGCCAATTGTAACCAAGCGGTTGTGTTTAAACGGATAATAGACACGGACCTGCGAAATTTGTGTTATATTTTAGAATCAGACTATACTCCACAAAAGTATGCATGTGTTCATTGGCTGATAACTATTATCAAACTTCTCTAGGACACACATGGTACTATCACCGATTTTTAAAGTTTTATAATTTTTGTTTGGTAGTCAAGGATGTGTTTAATAACCTTAAATTATACCGTCACAAAATAACCAGACTGAATTTGGCAATGTTTTTAGTGCCCAAACATAATGTTATTAGCATTTCCGTAAAAAGATAATTATTTCTACCATAAGAGTGAATATATATATATATATATATATATGTGTATGTATGTGTGTGTGTGTGTGTGTGTGTGTGTGTGTGTGTCTTACTGTTTCGAAAAATATCTCGACTGAAACCATTTTCGTGAAAAGGTATTATCTTTAAACATAAAATTGCAATGTACTCTTTTATTATACCCATCATAAAAAAAAGGAGAAAACATTATTAGTTGTTCCTTCTATGCATCCGAGGTTCCGAAATCAGAAACCAATTATATCTGTTTATCTTTAATTATCATATTTGATGCATATGTGTACTAAAAAAATATCTTGACAATTTTTTTTTCAATGCTGTAGAAATAAAACACACACTCACACACACACACACACACACTCTCTCTCTCTCTCTCATTAGTAGGAATAGAAAAAAACCGTTGCCACTGTGCATTAATTTGTCCGTGTTTTCTTGTTATTCTGACAGCGCGTACATCATTCGTAATTACCATTCCGTGGTTTTACTGGGCATGCTTTCAATTACTTTTGTGCTGGCAGGTAATTTTGGCTGCTTCATTTATTTCTTTGTTTATTAACGCCATTCTGCAAAGCCCCCTTTAACCCTCCCTACCTTTTTTTCTTCTGTTTCGCGCAATTGTGGACGAGCAGCAGTGATGGAATCGATTTTTAGACTTTTATCAAATGTGCTTTCAACCACGTACAATTCACGTGTAGTCTGAAATCAAACAACAAACATGTTACGATTAAATGAAGCAGAGCGAATTTCCATGGGAAACTCATTTCAAGATAAATATTTGCACATTTGTTGGCCTGACTGAATTGCGACGTTACAAAACCAAACACAGTAAACAAAATACAAAATAAAAGAAAAATGTTTACTACACGTACTTCTATAAGCAGTAGGTAATGTTTACACATCTACTTGCAAATTAAAATACCTCTAAAAAAAGCTTCAATAGATAGGCCTATATCTTATTTGTTTGAAATCCATTTGATATTAACCGAAATATAATTATTTTAGTTCGAGTAAAACAATTTTTAATTTACGTCAGTATGTTTAATATCGTTATGTTTATCATTATTATTTTTTAATAACTGTTATCCTATTTGTAAATATCTGATTTGACTACTATAAAAGTTTTTTTTAGGGAAGAAAGGTGATCAATTGTTTGTATGTTTTTATATATTTTATGTTATCATTTATTTTGAAAACTAATTTCCCGCGAAGAAAACAGTTTACTTTTTTTAAAAAACTTAGTTTTTGGTCATATTAAAATCGTTTGGTAGCGAGGGCAAGAACTGTATCTGGAATGCTAAATATCCCAGGTTCGAATCCCGGCTGGTTCTTGTACTTTTTTTTGACGTGATAACGTCTTATAAATCGATGAACGCCGGTTGCACGCACGAAAAAGCATGACTCATTGTCAAGTTCCGCCTCAGCCGAGCGTGCAAGAACCGGCCAACCACCGTTTGAGAAAATCTTCTATAATATCAAACAGGTTAAGGCGGGCTTAAAAAGCAGCAATTTAAAAAAATTGGATTTATTTGTCCAATTTCGTTATTTCAAATAAACAATTTATTGACATTGATTTCATTTCAGTATTTTATCTATAACTAATTGTTCGTGACTATATTCAAACAAATTATTTAAATTAAATTTACAAAAAACTGTAAATAATATTTGAAAATTAAAAAGTATGCAAATTTCATAAATGTTTTCTTATGACGTTATCATGTAAAATTATCGTCCCTAAACCGACTTTACTGACAACCTTCTTTTTTTAAGGGATGGAAGACTTCCGGGTTGTGTTTACCGTCGCCTCAGAACTGCGCAGGACAGTGGCAGAACACCGCATGACCACACTGCCACGATAACCTCAGTCCGCCATTGTTTACGCTTCGCCTCGCCGCTACCTGGGGTCTAGGTGTTAGTCACGAGCGCGACATCACCACTGCCACCAAGGAAGAATTTAAATTTAAATTAATTAATTAAGAAATAAGAGTTGGACAAGATATGGAATGAGGAGTTTGGAACGGAGTGGATGGAGTTTCAATATAAGACTGAGAACATAGGACTTCAGCTGTGTTTTATATATATATATATTTGTAAACAAAACGGAAATATTCATGTTAAATTACTATTAATTTGTACATTTATATGATAACAACTATACCACTACAAATGAGTGTTCGCAGTTGTTACTAGTATCGAAATTTTATGCTTTGTGTTGTCCCAGTGCCTCCAATAGTTAGTTATTCGTAAACCGTTCCCTGAATAGCTTTCCAGTATTAACTGCGCACATTAATAAGCACAGTAAAAAAAAGTCAAAGTATTGAATACTCTTATATAAACTACATGGTTTTAAAAGCTATGCTTTAATGAAAAGGCAAATAAAATGTAAAATTATGCCCCTATTTTCGTAAGAAATACTCAGTATCATTGCAAAAAAAATATATTTCATATATGCAGAAACAACCACTGCCATGTATTGTACAAAGATACGAAATCACTTTTTTAATATTACAACCATTTCTTGACAGCTGGTTTCCAAATAAATCTTTGTTAAAGTACAGAAATAATTTTTTTCTTTGTGTTGTACAGGCACGCAAAAAGAATGATATAGAGTCTTATGTGCAGAACAGTACCCGATAATGGTAGGACGATATACAATGTTTTGATAAGGATGTTGGTAATGGTGGTGGTGGTGGTGGTGGTGGTGGTGGTGGTTATAATAGTGATGGTGATGAGAGTGATGATTTTGAAGTTGAAAGTTATGGTAACATGGTTTGTGTTAGAGAAGTTAAAGATGACGATGGTAATGAATGTGAAGATGATTTGTAGTGGTGATGTTGAATGTGATAGTATTGGTGGTGATGTTAATGGTGACTGTGACGGTGAAGGAGATGGTGTTATTATTGGTGATAGAGTAGGTAGGGATAATTGTGACGTTTCATTTGAGTATGATGTTGATGGTGATATTGATGATTTAATAAAATATTTTATGGCGTGAAACATCGTTAAACTTAAATATTCTGATGTCTGTACAACATGGGCTTTATAAAAGTGGTGCATGTCAAAGACTATTTCTAGAATACACGTGGTCGAGTTGTATGATAGAACGTAACACTAAGTCTAACAAAGCTGACCCGATTCTAGAAAGTTGTCTTTTTTTTTCACTTTCCCTCTCAGACATTCCGACTCACAATGAAAACTAACTGTTATTTTTGTTTTGTTTTCAAAGCTATCGGCACATATGTCATTTATCCCATCTAATATAGATAAATACTCTTGTAAAACAATGGATGTAGCTAAATACTCATGTAGTAGAGTTGATATAACAAAATACAACTATTTCTTGGCAACTGGTTTCCACGGGGCCGTTAACACAACGCCGAAATACCATAACGCCGAATGTCAAAACTGACCAGAACGCCGAAATAACAACTGAATGAATTTGTGTGTTTCTTAAATGTACCAGTTTTCTAGCTGTCGGCGTTGTGGTCAATTTGGCATTTCGACGTTGTGGTATTTCGGCGTTGTGGTACGTCCCCGTTTCCACGGACGAGAAGGCGGTGCACACTCACCCAGGATGCCCAGGCGGTAGTTGATGGTGACTACGACGAGGTGGGCGTAGCTGGCCAGCACGGAGCCGTCGTAGGGGTTGCCCGAGTTCCACTCGTAGGACTCGCCGTGGATGAACACGATGACGGGGTATCGCTGCGGGTTGTCGGCCGCTCCAGCTGCGAGGGGAAACAAACCACAGGCACGGAACTATTTATCTAGGACACTCACGCACTTCTCCAAGACAGCTTACTTTAGGTCGAGGTATGACCCGTTGGGGCGTAACAGGAAAGTGCAACGCTCGGTAGTAGCGATCTCGATGGTTGGGAAGGGAAGAGGAGGAGGGGAAATAACAGTAGTTTATATTTTTTCCTCCTGCGACAGCTACGCGGTGCTGGTACTCCATTTTGGATTATAACGTCACTGCCAAAAAAAATTCTAAAAAAAAATATGAAAAATAAATAAAAATGTAAAATTCTTCAAAATAACTCAAAATTGGCCTATTAATAGAGAAAAATTCCGGTTTCGTGATAAAAGTTCGAAATTACTCTATCAAAAAATCCGGAGGGGCAAAAAACACAAAAATGGCTTTAAATTTCTAAAAAATTAATAACTGAATTTAAAGTCAGTGGGGTGGCGTTTAGTCCCTAAAGATGTATGAAATATGGCCCCTTGCATTAAATTAAAAACTGCAATTACATTTTTACTAAAGAATGAAAAAAATAAATATAAATAAAAAATATAACTGAATACTTAAATTAGAAGGATTCATGTCATCGATTTTAGAGTCCTCGATCAATTCTTACTCAGATCAAACTAAAACAAGAAAAACCATAGCCTATTCAACCTCTATAATATTCATACTGCAACTTAACCCACTACTACTACAAAGTTATATAAGTATTATTTCCGCCGGTGTGAAGACACTGCAGCCATTTTGGATACGCCATATTTGACTTTCTTATCGTCTGTTAAAGTGCATAACTAACATATTGGTTTATTAGTTACCCGTTAGAGCACACTAACATCACTTACCAGATCCTTCTTTTTCTCTGCCATCTTGGCCAACATATTGAATATTCATAACTATCAACCTAAAAATTTGGAAAAATTTCAAAAAATAATTCAGTTATGTACCTATTATCATATCCATATATTTATTCACTGATTAAGAAATACTTTATACTTATTTGACTTTTTATATTTAAGTTCCCACAACAAATGCCACAGGACATTAAAGTGAAATAAAATAACTTTTACTTACAAACATTTAGTATCTAAATTTTAATATACTACATATTAATATGGAAAAGGTTAATAAAACAATATATGCATTACTTCTGTAGTGCGTCAAAACGACTAATTCTCAAATCTTGTCTTACCCATCGAAGTCCGCGTCCAATCAGATCCTTTATCTATGAAGATTCTTTCGTATCACCAAACTTTCTCAATATTTTGTTTTACACACTTTTCTGCTTTGCCAGAATTGTAAATGGCAGTATTCATCGTATTAAAATAAGGTTTATTCACTTGGTTCTCATGTGACTTATATTTACCCTACATATAGTAAACATAAGTTATATATTTGAAATCTCCGTGTGACGCGACTTCATCCAAAATCTGATATTTTATACGTTGCCGATGTCTCTAAGAAAAGTACATAAGTTTTTGAATCCACCTAAGTTATTTATGGTAAATTATATCAGTCTTTCAATATTCGACCAACTGATGATCCTGCTAGGTAGAATCAATTATAATTATCTTGTTATCAATGCAATTGGTTGCTGTGCATCTACTTTATTACTAGAGGTTGTGATCATGCGGTTCTTCAACTTAAACTGAGTTGTTGAAATGTCCGCAGGAAGTTCCACAGTTTAAACAACCGTCTTAACATTTACAGTTATTTGCATTTCTTCTTCAAATTGTCAATACGAGTAAACCATTGATTACACTTATAAATGTGGAACTTCATACGACACATTTACTCTTCTAATGTATTCGTTCGTCATTCATAAATGCGAACGACGCATTAAAGTAGCTATAAGGTTGTCTATTTGATATTTTTCAGGTTTCAATCCAGACACTTAAGTTCATGTTGCTGCTACTACCAAACGCTTGGTGTACTTTAAGCGCACTTATGTTTCTCTGTTGAGATGCTATCGTCACTTTATGCTGCCCAGCAAGACATTTGCGTGTCTTACAGTGTATTTTCTGGTTGTATTCCTAGCAAACACATTACAAAATTTCTCATAGATACATTTCTTCCAAGACTGATCCTTTCACCATTCCCTCATCTCATGTCGTCGAGCATTTCTGTTGTCCGAGAACTTCTTTCGACAATGACGACTTCGATGCTCGGAAAACATTGTCATGCCTCCGGTGCCATCATTGACGTTAGTGGTACTGCAGTCATCTAAGTCTACTCAGCTGACGTCGATGCACACATTAGAGTCTCTTCTGGGGTTGGAACCAACGCCTGTTAAAGTTTCTTCTATTGTTTTCGGTGATGACGGTGCAGTTACCATGGTGATCTTGGCGATAGTCGTCGGCGTCGCTGACATGGAATTCTCCGCTGACTATAGTACTGCCTTCAATCGAAAACTACATTGGAAATACCAAACACCACCTAAATCCTTGCATACATATTGAAGAGAGAGAGAAAAAAACATTCCATCTGAGAAACAGAGAAACTATTGACTTAGAGGTCTTGTCACCACTTATATGTTCGTAGTCACAGGTATGATATACGAGTACTTTAATTAATACGTGAGTGAAAACAAATACCATTTTTTTTTAAACATAATAATAATATTCTGTATGGATTTAATATTGAGAATTTAGGACACTATCATTAAGCCCCACAGTGATCATACTCAACACACTACGTGCATGATACAGTAAGTACCTAGAATCCCTGAAACATGAAATATTTAGTACTGGCTCATTATTTGACTACGCACCATCTGGCTTGGCGCTGACTTCGGTAGACCAGCTGGAGCTAAGAATAAGTCACTATGGCCCACTACAGAAGTAGATGCACATTTTTATATTCAGGTTTTGCATGTATGCATAGAGTAGATTATACTTAACATAATAAATAATATCTGGAAGAAAGTGTTATTTTATTTCTTGAAAACTCATGTTGAATTGTACATGGGAATTTAATTGTACAGGTAAAATATTTTTAAGTATTTTGCACTTAGACCAGTGAAAGAACTAAAGTTTTGAATCAGTAAATCATTAAATATATAAATATATTTATATCTGAATTATAATTGTTATACATATTTCGAAATTAAGGTTATAATAATGAATTTTCAATATGGTGGCCAAGGTAGCTGATTAACGTAATTATTGTGCTCTAACGGATAATTAATGAAATAATATGGTGGTAGTGAACTTGAGCAGACGATAAAAAAATCTAAGATGGCGTATCCAAGATAGCTGCTGGGGCGTCTGACTGGCGGAAATTATATAGATGCCTTTGTAGTAGTAATGTGGGTCAGTGGCTTGGTAAATATTTTGGAGGAAATATATATATATATATATTTCTTTTTAGTTTTACCTCTGTGGTAATCGAACTGAGGACTTAAAAATAATAAGTCCTCATTTTATTTAAATTATTCTCATTAAACTGTAATTTATTTTAAATATTTAAGTACGAAATGGAATCGGTATTTTAAATTTCATGCAAGGTGTCATATTTTAGAAATATTGAGGGACAAATGTTCATCCCAGAAGCTTAAATTTAATTTTAACAAAAATTGAATACAACCCGCGGTTAGGACTATTTTTACTCTCGTTTTTTTGAGAGAGAAAGAAGTAAATTTTTCCTGAAAACGGGAATTTTTCCTTTCAAATGAGGAAATTTTTTAGTCATTTTTCAGGAAATTTTGGTGGCCGACTGGGACCACGGCCTCACAACTTTGAACTTGCCACCGGATGAACCAGTATATACAACTAATAACGATTATAGTACAGAGTCGGACAGATGATTTTTATGGGCATACATATTTACGCAAATTACAGTGTTTAAAATTACTTTTAGGCACAACTTACATGTGCATGTAGAGCTCGAAGTTCTTATACGTTTTGGAACATTCTTGAAACTGTTAGAACTTTTAGTGAGTTTTAAGTATTAATAGAGACCGGAAAAATTCGTGGGTTCAATGACCTTTAGGATAGACTCCAATATCCTTTACACACTCGGGCAAATGCCAACTGTTCATTGGCTGCTCACTTGTGAGTCGTCACGACTGGGTGGCCTGTGATTCGACACATCTATGAGTGATGGTCTCTAATTAGCCCTCAGTCCTCCAGATTAACAGTGAACCACAAATGACAGAAGCAGCACTAAGGTATAATTATTTGAATTTTAGCATAATACGAAATGAACCCGCGAATTTTTCAGGTCTCTAAGTATTAACATTAAATATGTTCTTCAACATTTCCAAAGTAAGGTTCTAATATTTTCTCTGATATATGATGCACAAAATATTTCGTTTTTTTTTTCTATTAGTTTTATCGAGAATTCTACCTTCTGTCCGCAACAGCCCGTGATTGGATCATTTAAATTTGTTTTTTTTTAATTTTGTTTTCTGTCCTTCGGGGTCCGTCAAAACAAGCCATTAACTAATGAGAACGCAGTTTAAATGTAAAATGACATGTACTCACGTTGCTATTTAAATAAAAACGCGAATTTAGCAGGTGTCTCTACTCATTAATATTATTCGTGACTGCTGTGTGCTCGATTCTTACAAGCGTCTACGTATATTTTGCGTAGAAAAAAAAACCTGGTTACAGAGTTCATTATTTCGAGTATTCGTTTCCCTATTATTTTTTTAATTATTTTATTGATCAGCATATCATTTTAATCTCATGGAAAATAAATTAGGCAACATTTTTTTATAAGTCATCAGGTGCAATGAGGACATTCGGTTCATTCCAACGCAGCCAATCAATAAGAATGTTCGCCTACATCAAAGGAATCCATCGCGTCTCTATTCCTTTGACAGTTGCTTCCCACTCGTTTTGTATTCTCTCGTGGGAGGGATGTATAAGTAAATGACCTACTGCAATTATATTTTTTTTTCGTTCCCTCCGTTTCACTTGTTATTTGCAATAAACGTGTCGTCGCGTTGATGCGACCGAACAATTACTCAGCTCAATTAGGCTCTCTTCAGTTTCTCTCTGTCGTCTGTTCATGAAAGTGGACAGTCTACTCTGGAAACTTGCGAGCACTCATATCAATATTACAATGGCTGACAAAATTATACCTTTCTTGTTAGTTATTTCTTCCATACAGAAGAATGAGTATAAATTCGAGTGACGAACTTCACCTGCAAGTTAAAAAAAAACTTATAGTTTAAAAAAAACGCTTTTATCGTTTAAAGAACTAAAAATTCAAAAAATTAAAATTATATTATTTTTTTGTTTAAAAGACGAATAATGCACCAAAACTCTGTGTTACTGAACGCGTGGGGTGCTCTATTCCTTCATTTTCATAATGATTGTTTCCTAAAATTTTCATAATGATTATTTCCTAAAATTTCATATTGATTATTTCCTAAAATTAATACCTAATAGGAAATTTAAGACAAATGAGATCCAGCACCCCATTAATAACTTTAAGGGCATTATTGGTACTTAGTTTATATAGTAATTTTTGTAATGACTATGTCATACAAATTTCAAAATTACTACATCCTAAAATTATCGCAGTGATAGAAAATCTATTAAAAATATTTTTTTTATTACTGATAAAAAATTACTATAAATGATTTAAAGCACCCCATTATATTGTTATTAATTCATATTGTTATTAATTTCTCATATTCATTTTTGTGTTGACTACATACTAAAAATAGTGATAGAAAATTTAAGACAAATTATATCAAGCACCCCACGCTTTTAGTTATTCAGATTTCTGGTGCATTATTCGGCTGTAGATAAAACAATTTTTTTTTATTTAGTTCATTCAACGATAAAAGAGATTTTTTTAGTTTTTAAAACTATGAGTTTATTTTATACCTTTTAGTCTGAAAATAAAATGTCCCTTTGTTTGATACAGTTGTCATTACCCATTTTGTACTTCACTGATTACCACAGCTCATTATCATTACAGCACTACCACAAAACTGCCGACATAAATACATTAAAAAAATTAAGCTGACAAAAGGTTTAACTTGCCAGTTAAAAATTATTATGAAATAGAACAACCAATGTTTATTGATTTGAAAAACTGATTTAAAGGAAGACTAATCTAAATTTGTGAGTTATAGGTAAAATGAAAGCTCTTGACCGTCTTTTAAGTTTATATTTACAAATTGAACTTGGCAGGGATATTCTTTATATTACATACACATAAACTGAGCATGGGGTTTACATAAAATCAGCCTCCAAGACGGGTTACGAGAGCGTTAAAAATTTTAGGGCTTTAACACCTCTCCCTGCACATTTTCCACCATGACCCAACCTATTGGATTGGAAACACTCCAAATAAAAAAAAAAACATACATTTTTATAATTTTTGAAATTTAGGGTCATTAACCCCTACCTCTCCGAGATGGAGAAAGTCGAACCCCGTGCATAATTTCCATCATAACCCAAACCCAGAAACAGTATTAATCAAAAATAATGTCATTTTAATTTGTTTTTAATTTAAGGGTCCAACCACCCCACCCCTCTTTTTTTCTTTTTCACATTTTACGCCATGACCCCTCTTTAGGATCGGTAACACTCCAAATAGAAAAAAAATTGATTTTTAAAATTTTTAAATTTTTTGGGTTTATTACTTCTAACCCCCCCCCCCCCCCCTTTTTTTTTTTCACGGGCAACAGTCGACTCTGAGGCAAATTCTCACCATGTCCCGACCTTATGGATACACAAAAAGCATGGTTATTACCCATAGCTCAAATTAAGTTATTTTTGACCCTTTGCTCCCCCACTCCCCCTTATGTCTAAGGTCTCAAGTTATCAAAATATTGTATTTTCAGAAGTTCTTTATATTTATGCGAAATTTCAACACATTCGGACGTCCAAACGTGGGTAAAAATTGAATGGAAAGATTTTATTACAAAGTCCATTCATTCACACATACGTGCAGGTGCTATCTGTTCCCGTCCTCAGGCAGAGACGCACATGGTACAAAAACACAGGTGCGTCTCTGCCTGAGGACGGAAGAAGATAGCAGTTCCCGAAACGTCGCTTGTTTCTGTTTTGGAAAAATATTGTGTTTGTTTCGTCTTTTAGTTTTGTCGTGTTTTTTGTCTCGTTTCAACTGTTGTACTGAATTTTTTTGGGTTCAATATTTTTGCTGTCATCATTTGTGGTTTTTTTTCTTTCTCTTCTGTTTTGGAAAACTATTGTGTTTGTTTCGTCTTCTCGTTTCGTGATTTTTTTTTGTCTCGTTTCAACTGTTGTGCTGAATTTTTTTTGTTCAAAATTTTTGTGCTGTCATCATTTGTGTTTTTTTTCCCCTTATGTTAGTCCATTTTTCTTTGTTTTTCTTGGTTTGTTGACCATATTCCTGTTATGGAATATTATGTGGTGTTTATATCCTTTTGAAAACAGCAATTTTTTGCTTAATTTGTAATTTTGTTTTTGTCTTTTGGTTTTTTTTTTTAGTTTTCATCTACAGACATACATGTGCTTAGCAATGGCGTATGTCCAAAAGCTTACATCAAGTCATGCACTCCCATTGCACAATTCTTTCAAAGATCATACTAACCAGTGTTTATATTTTGCGAAATTCAACCTGTAATAATTGAAAATATGGAAAGGATAATTTGATTAATAATCATATCTCTCAATTAAATTATTAAGCATAGTAAATATTGTATCTACCAATAATAAACATACGAAAAATAAAACCTAAAATTTACCATTTACAAACGAAAACTACCAACCACTTTTCTACCATTTTGCTTTATTCAAACTCTGAGGTTGGTAAAAGGGGCAAGTGGGTTTTTAAGAGAAAAAAAAAAAGGAACACTTCCAATTCCATTGGAAAAAGAAATAAGATAAAAAACCTGCATTTAAAGTTACGTATTGCTTATTTTTTGCGTTTATAAAGATTAGTATTTTAATGGGACGATAATGGCGTAAGTTTTTATTTATTTTAAAAATATTTTCTCCGAAACTAATTAAGTTTTATGCAAATTAATGGTAAAAATAATAATCTAGAAATTATGTTACTAAATTGCATATTCCGAATTTACCAGATATGATGGTTATATATTAAGAATAAACAACAAGCACATACAGTTACGATTTCTTATTTTTTTTTTCGGTTTTTTCCAGATTTCACCTTTTAAGGGTGTGAAAAGGGAGTAAGTTATGTTTTATCATAAAAATTTCTTAGCTCCATAACTAATAAAGGTGGATGTAAGAAACTAAGCATAAATAACGTAAATAATTAATTATGTAGAGTTTTCTCATCTTTTTTTGTTATTCGACCCCAAAGCCAGTGAAAAAAGGGCACTTTTTTTTTAAAGTAGTAAATCATATATCCAAGCAAATTACGATGAAGGTAAAAACTGAGAAATAATAAGGTAAAATTTATGATTTAATATTATTTTTAAACCTTGCCATTTTTCTATATCCGATGTAAAAGGGGTGAAAAGAAAGTTTTATTTTTTATTTAAAAAAAGTACCTCTAAAGCTAATCAAGTGTGATGTAAGCATTGTAGTATTATTTACAGACACGCAACATGTACCTACTCTTTGTTACAAAATGCTGAAGTTCTATTTTTTGTACCTGGAATTTTAAAAGTAACATATTTTGATAAAATCAAACTTCATTTAAGAGTAGGAAATAATAAACTTACCACAACCTACCTTTTATTATTCAAAATAATTTTGAAATATCACCTTTTAAGTTGTAACAGGAGTTAATATTATTTTATAAAAAAAAATTGATTGTATAAAATTATTATTGGCAAAATTAATTTTTACTAAATATAAATATATTATAATAGTTTTGTAGTTCACATTTGCGGTTAAAAGAAAGAAAAGGCTTAAGTTTGGTTATTGTTTGGTTAGTAGGTATTGCCATATTTACTTATTTCTTAATTTTTACATTGGCATCCCTATGAGAAAAAAGGTGAGGGGTAAAAAATTTGGGGATTTTTTTAAGTTATAGTAAGTAAAATAAGAATCAACTAATATATCTTGTAATAAATTATATATCTGTATTTCATATTACAAATAAAGATGTTATTATTTTAAATACCCTTAAATAATGGGTGGTATTTGTAATAAGGTAAATTTATTAAAAAATTCTAAAAATATCTCTAACCATAGCAAATGAAAGTTTCAATGTAAACGATGGCATAAACTTTGTTAAAACAATTTAGGGGCTGATTTAAGATTTTTTTTTTTTAAATTGTCTAACTCATGAAATGAAAAGGAGGTAAGTGTGATTTCATCAAGGTAAAACATATCTTCAAACACTCTAAAGCAGAAGTTTTGAAATCAGATAGTTAAGCTATACTAAAAAAATATATATATATATATCCTACGCATATCTACTCCAAAAATATCATTCTTAAACGGTTATCTTAAGAAATATATATTTAATGCATCCGACAGTTTATTTTGTCAGATTATTCAGTAAAAATGTTTGAAATTATTCATATAACTTTTTTTAATGGTATGATTGTAGTAATAATCGGAAATTGTGCTAGCGAAGCCGTGGATTATTAGCTAGTAACATAATAAGAAGGAAGTTTCACTTCTGTCCTACGTTGACTCCACGGGGACTTTTTTTTTATATTTTTTTTTGTGTTAAGCTGATGGTACACGAGGAACCTTGAGTAGTTTCTGAACTGTGCGCAGCCACTCGAAGCTCCGCACGCCATTTTGCGGCGGATGCAGTCACGTCAGGGTAGCGTGCAGCCGGTCTGGCAGTTGAGCCGGGCGGCGTCAGGAAGGGGAAGCAATTTCCCAAAGGGGCCCCCAAGTGTTCCAGACCCAGAAACCAAGCAGCTCAAAGATCCGGAAATATCGCGAGATCGTTCGGCGCCAGGCTCAAATCCAGAGCAGTCAAATGAAACTGCGAAATTTTCCTTCTTCTAACCATACCGAACTCGTAGACGTTTCAACGAAGAATGCACATCAGTTAAACGAAGCGTTAATCGTATTTCCAAATAACTGTATCTTCGTAGGAACCACACCGGATTAAGTGTAACAATTTCTGTTTTTTTGTTTTGTTTAACAGGGTGAATATGGATGTGGAAGTAAAGTAAGTGTTTTTGCTGGAGAAGTTACCAGTTTTTTATTGTTGTGTTATAATCCAGGATTATTTTTGTGAACTCATGTTCGAAGAAATTCACTGCATACCTGTATATTTACGAATATCCTTAAATAAATTCTAACCAGTGGTTTGGGTAAATTTAAGACTGAATATTTTTTATACTAAAATGATCACAAATAAATAAAATATATATTTTACTCTTTCTTTTATTGTAACCTTTTTAATGTAGTTTATTTGATCATATTTATAGGAACAGAGATTTTAATGCATAAATATATGTTTATATATTAAAATTATACATATCCAGCTGTCTTTGACGTGGTGTTTTAAAAAAATAAGTCCAGCAAATATCCATTGATATAAGCCAACATGACAAATGTAAACTAGGTTATGTTTATGGACTGTAAACCTTTTTTTCAAGGTTCATCTTAAATCAGTTTAGATTATTCTAGATGGATGTAAGGCACATTTTAAAGCGGGCTTTCAGCTGGTCGCAGTTTCAAGGTCACAGTCGGGCAACGCGTACTTCGGGAGTTGAAGTTGAACAAACTCTCCGGGTCGGCCTGTGCAAGCGGAGATACTGCTGGAGATTTATTAGGAAGACTCTACCCCTTATTCTGCTCCTCCTTTTTCCCTCCTTTTCCCCTCCATCGCTAGCTACTGCTACCGTGACGTATCCAAGGGGGTTGGTGGAAGATATTCGGACGGGTGTTTCGGAGGGTGGATGTTCGCACGAGCGACTCGGGGGCCTTAAAAAGGGGTTGGGGTTGGGGGGGTTGAGGAAAAGGGGGTAGTAGGAAGGGGAAGGGGACTCGCGTAATAAATCTGGGGCGTCCCCAGGACAACCCTTTCCCTCCAACCCCCACCCCCTCCCCCACGGACCCACCCTTACACGAGACCAAAGCAATCGGATTAGCTATGGGACAACCCATGGATTTATGCGTGCATGCGGAAGGAAGAATTTATTCGCCCAAGCCCGGAATAGGGGTTTTCGGGGGGAGGGGAGGGTAGTTCGGGGTGTCGCCCGCATGACGGCAGGAATTAATTTCCATCACGCGCATCTGATACCGACGGAAGGTCGAATATTTCTTGGGCGCGGGAATATTTCCCCGTCTAACACAGCAGGCAGGCGGCGAGAAAGTTTCTTCGCAAGCGAACTTGTCTCTTAACACAAAAAATATTAACATGACTGCTATCAGAATCGCCTTTATTTTCTTCCCCGTTAACACATTACCGAGAAGTGACGCTGTTTATTATCAAGAGGCTTCGGGCACAAACTATTTGCAAGATTTAAGTGCGTGTTCATACATGTTGAAAGTAGCTTTAGTCATTTCTTCCGTCTTGAGTTTAGTATTTCAACTAAGTTTGCTCACTATTTTAAGTTTTTAAAACCTTATCGTGTTTTTAATTATAGTTCAAATTTATTGATACTGACACTTTTTTTAATAAAAATAGGTGGCTCAACACAAAAATAGTTGTGCCCTTGTTAAAGTACACATGGCCATTATAATGCGCGTTTGAAACGGCGGTGTTATTAGAAGAATAATGAGCTTTTAACAGCTCACATGGAAAGTATTTTTTTATTTATCTGTCGTATCTATTAAAATTTTTAAATATGAATTTCACACACTGTAATTTTTTGATATGGAACATGTATATTCATGCAAAATTATAGATATTTGTAAATTTGTACATTAACATGAAAACAACCGTACCACTACAAAATGGTTTCGCAGTATTATGCGTTCTGATTCTTACAGGGGTATTTATGCCTTATGTTGTTCCAAAACATCATATAGTTTAAGTTATTTGCAAACTGTTCCGTGAATACCTTGCCAGTATTAACTATGCACATTTTTAAGCATAAGAAAACCAATAGAGTCAAATGATTGAATATTCTTTTATTTTATAAATGCATTAAAAAAATTGTTTGAGTGAAACATTAATTAATATATAAAATTTTGCGCCTATTTTCGAAAGAAATTCTTGTTATTATCTCGAAAACTAAATCATACATGCAAAAACAACCATATGTGTGTTTTTGTACACGATTACATATCTTTCTTACAGTGTTCCAAACCTTGTTTTGGCAACTGGTTTCCAAAGGAATTTTTTGTATGAGTACAGAATTTTTTTCTGTTTATAGTGATCAGTTTATTTCTGTGTATAGTGACCAGTTTTTTTTCTGTGTATAGTGACCAGTTTCGTCTGTGTATAGTGATCAGTTTTTTCTGTGTATGTTGGTCAGTATTTTCTGTTTATAGTGATCAGTTTTGCTGTGTATAGCGATCAGTTTTTCTGTGTGCATGACCATTTTCATGTATAGTGATAAGTTTTTTGTGTATAGTGAACAGTTTTTCCTGTGTATAGTATCAGTTTTTTCTGTGTATAGTGATCGGTTTTTTGTGTGTAGTGTTCAGTTTTTTCGGTGTATAGTGATTAGTTTTTTTCTGGGTATAGTGATTAGTTTTTTTCTGGGTATAGTGATTATTTTTTTCTGTGTATAGTGATCAGTTTTTCCTATGTTAAGTGATTAGTTGTTCTGTTTATAGTGATCAGTTTTTTGTTTATATAGCGATCAGTTTTTTCGTAACGATCAATGAATTTCCCGTCCGCACAAAGACCCGGACACGAGGCGGAGTGCTGAACGGTTTCACACCACGAACTGCGTGACCGCAGCGTAGCTACTTCACGCCCCATCGCTTCCAACACGCATATTGGCGAGCAAAGGCGTTTAACGCGGGGGCCAGAAATTGGTTCCTGCGCAGATTAAACGCCCGCGCCACCGCAAATTCGCACAACGGCGACCAGCGCGGGAGGCAGTTATAGGCGCCGAACAAATCTGTGGGCCGATGCTATTACCCGTCGTCTCCGTCGGTTTTGTGGATAGTTAACCGCGGCGTAGTTGAACGTAGGGTTCGTATTGAACGCGGTGCGATGTGAAAGGCTTCGGAGCAAGCAATCCGAGAAGTTGGGCGTAACTGCAGCAGCAACCGCGAACTTCAGAGCCACAGCTGCCGCAAAGTACCTAGCGACGCAGATTGGTAATTCAATATCATGGTTTGCAGGATCACTTTTTCTTTTCAATAATGTCTGTGCATATAAACGCACTTTTTAGTTGATTTAAAACACTGAGTGGTTTCCATGGAAACTAAACATCAACACTGCCGAGCAAATATCGCAGGCTATCACGGCCATTATCTGGAGTTGCTTGGCTTCTGCGTTGTAGCCGCGTCGAAGCTGAAGATATCACCGACGTTTCGGTCAAAGTTGCAGTCACCATCATCAGGGAGCGGTTACTTTCAGTTACCTACCCAGCACGTAACTGCTCCCTGATGATGGCGACTGCAACATCGACCGAAACGTCGATTATGTCTTCGCCTTCGTCGCGGCTAAAACCCAGAAGCCATGTAACAACTCCAATATTCCCTGCCTGCTGTATGTCTTTAAGTTAATTGTAGGATGATAAATTAATTATTTGTGGTGTATGAAATCAATGTAATTACGTCAAATTTATTTTAGGAAATAAATCTGGATTAAATTTTAATTTTAAGCGTTTAACACTTTATGCATTTTTTAAAGTTGGTTCTAACAAAAGATTCACGAAGCCAAAAGAAGGTCGCCGTTGAAGGAATGTGTGTCTGTGATTTATAACTAGAGACCTGAAAAATTCGCGGGTTCATTTCGTGTTATGCTAAAATTGAAATAATTATACCTTAGTGCTGCTTCTGTCATTGGTTCACTGTTAATCTGGAGGACTGCGGGGCCAATTAGAGACCCTCGCTCATAGAAGTGTCGAATCACAGGCCACCCAGTCGAGACGACTCGCAAGTCAGCAGCCAATGAACAGTTGGCTTTTGGCCGAGTGTGTAGAGGATATTGGAGTCTGTCCTGGAGGTCATTGAACCCGTGAATTTTTCGGGTCTTTATTTATAACATACTAGTTGATGTACCCGTGTGTTCTTACAGAAGGCTACAAATAGAGCACTATCGCACTACTCATTAAGCGAGGAGGGGGGTGAAATATCTAGAGTGCAGCTACAGTGACTCTGTGTACCTATCCTAGCTATTAAATCATGTTTATTGCAAAACAAAAACTTAGCTCTTTGTATACGAAACGGGGTAGGAGTAATTTAGTGAATGGAACGAAAGTCCAATAGAACGTAAATGCGTATTCACGGTGCTGACATTTGTGGGGATGACGCAAACCAAAGTTCATAGAGACAAAGTTAAACATTATATTATTTACTGTGTAATGTAATCTTTCATGATGGGCACTATCTTAAAAAAAATACTTCTCGAAAATCAAATAAAAAACCGGGATTTAGTATTTTTTTTTGTGTTTTTCGCTTTTATCGGAGCCGTTTCATTTTAATGTTTAACTATTTTGCTCTGCAAATCGAATGACTCGATAGTCGACGTAGCTAAACAGGCAGCGAATTATAGTGGAGGGTGCGGAAACTACGTATGATTCGCGTCTAGAAATGTAGTAGAAAAACAAATTTTATTATATTTATTACGCTCGGGAATATTTTAAAGAATTCTACGTAACACAGTATTTTTTGTAAAAATTATAAGTTTGTTTTCAACATGAGCACACGTTAATTTGCTCGTCATCGGGGTTAGATGCTACACATCTCTGGCGAGTACTGAAAGACTCGGTGACAATTTAAAATTGGTTGTCTCTAAAGTCGGTTTACGGACAATAGTTTAACGTGACAACGTTTTAAAAAAACATCGATGAAATGATTGCATACTTTTATGAATAAAATTGAATCATTTATTTTAAATGAATTATCACTATTTTGTATGGATACAAAGAAGGAGTGAAATGAAATCTACAATTTAATTGATAAATTTACTTTTATTTTCACTCATTAATTCAAATATGTTTATTACTTTAACGAAGAAATTATTTTAACTATAACTTTTATACATGTTCGCTATTTAACGTCTTCCAATCTGTGTTATTCTGTTCAGAATGGGACGATGATAGGAAAAGTAGGAAACGAATGGGAGTGTTTCAAGTTGAATGTGCCTCGAAAAAGTCAAATCGATGGTTGTTCCAATCGAGTGGAAGAGAGATAGATGCGGCGCAAGCGTACAATGAGCGTAACGGGACACAGCGTAACGGGACAATGTGTGTAACGGGGCAATGAGTCATCTTTTTTCGTGCGTGCATCCGGTGTTCATCGATTTATTAGACGTTTTAATGTCAAAAATATTTTAAATATACTGTTATCAGTCTGTGAGTGACTGCCACGGTAATTAAGTTCACCTCTGCCTCTCCAAACTGGTGCAACCCTGCTCTTCCTTATTTCGTACACCACTGTCCCTCCACGTGGGTCCACCGCACAACCTTGATTTTAGATCTATGCCTGTCCTCATTGTTGCGTCACTGCCAATCCTTGTTGTGACGTCACTTGCCGTCCTTTTGTTATGGATCCGCTGCCACTGCCCCTCCTTGGAGTACGCCACTGCTATATTTCACGAGCTTGTGCCTTCCGCACCCCAAATAAAAGTAATGCTATTTTGAATTTTGAAATATTATGAAACAAAAAAATATAATTGACATTTAGAATTATGGGAATAAGTACTTCAAATTTTAAATATTTGATCTTGGATCAAAAAAGTTAAATTTTTTAAGAACAACTTTATTACACAATTATTATTGCTTGTGTTAAGAACGAATTAATAATTCACACAAAAATACCACAGAAAGAATCAAAATATTTATCTGCAGTTTCAAATGTATTTCAAAATAAAACAATTTTTAAAAATACCACACACGACTGCTGTAGTGAAATGAATACACTGTTAAAATAAATTTGCCGTAAAAAAACATTTTCAATTTACACAAACATGTTGACGATGGACCAGCAAATAGTCTGACAGTTTTTTCCTACTAAAAGTCTTGCGCGGAATATTGTAGAGCTAGGAACTTATAGAAATTGAATTTTAAAAAGTATTTTAAAAAACGCTTTGAGAATATATGTACCGAATTCCGCGGCTTTAGACCTCTCCGGCTTGAAATACAGACAGGTAAACTCTCTCCTTTAGTATATGAAATAAAGCAGATTTTAGCGTTATGTCTTTTTGCTTTTTACACCATGGGTTAACTTCACAACAATTAAATTAAAATTATTACTTTTTCTATCATTTGTCATACAAGTATACGATACAATAAATATGTTGTTATAAAAGTATTTCTTCATATATTAGAGTTAAATTAATAAACCATTATTTTAGTAAATGTTATATTATATTTTATCACTTAATGTTCAACGAACTTAACACTTAAAAAAACTTTTGAAACCAACGTGCTTATAATATAAAGTAGTCACATCGGTAAACTCTCTTTAGGTAAATATATTATATTTGGCAGGTGCTTTTGCAAATATTTATAATTTGAGAGCTAAATATTTTGACGCTATTAATAAACAAAACATAAATATACGTATTATCGGACTAGACTATAATTTATCAGTTATTATTTATTCAATTAGATATCAGATGTTCCAGTTTGAATGTTTCTTGAAGCATCTGTCAAAACGATGTCACCTTTACTTAAATAAAGACTACGTTTACATCAGCACTTTATATCAGTATAATACAACACATAGATGGGATATATTTTAATTTTATTTATACATTAGAAAGAGACGACAAGTATGTGTATGTCTGAAAGAAGTTTTCATTTAATGTTTTAAACTGTGTTTATGGAATATGCAAAGTACAGATCGACATCGCAATATACAAATAATTAAATTAACTTTTTGCGTACTAGTCATAGGTTGAATTTTGTTGTACAGATGTAAAAATATCACAACTACTGACACATGCTACCTGAGGGGTTAGGGGAATAGGGGGTTGTAGTATCCGAGGACGCCCATGCCCGAAGGAAAAGATGTGGGGGTTGGCTGTCCCTTCCTTCTAGCTCTCAGAAAAGGAAAAAAATATATATAACGTATTTATGTGTTTATCTTTCAAAGAAAATTATTTAAAAGTCAGTATTACGTAGAAGTGGTTCCACACTAAAATATATTTATATAGAGTTTTCTACATTCGTCTTTCACCATTCGCCTTCCAAAATATTAAAAATTATCTGTACCCTTATATCAAGGTCTCCGCTACAAACTTTTATATGGTGCCCTTAGTAGGCTCTGATACGTAGCAACTATGCCATCACACACATTTATTAGAGCCGACCTCCATAGCTCAATGTAACAGCGCCAAATTTTGGTGCGATGGTTTTTCGATTCGAGTCCTTTATAAAGAACGGGTGTATATTTGTATGGTCTGAAATTGTTTTCAAGTTTGTAAACGACAACAAATCTGCCAGTAAAATACGCATATAAATGCTAAATAACGAGACAGTAAAAAAATTATTGTTTAGAACTTCTGACTGTTTAGAAAAAAATTCTTGATGATAATTATTCTTCCTGAGTTTTGGACTGAATTTTGGGTTGTCCTTTCTCGTTTATATGGCGGATGGCAATGGCAAATCATTGCAGAATCCTCTCATCAGTTAGTGTTCCCTAATAACGCCTTATCAGTGAATGGGAATTTTAACAATCATTTGGGATGAACAACGAATCATTATCGTAATCGCATTTGCTTGTTAAGTAATTCATTTAAAGATCTGATTCCAACTACAATTGGTAAGAATATTTTGACAGTTGAAAATAATAATTGAAGCATGGACAGTGTTCAATTCTTCATTCAAAAACATCTTAAAATTAAAAATACATTCCTGCCTGGAAGCTGGAGCTAACAGATAGCTCTATAGTATAATCACAGATAAAGGAAATGGAAAGATTGCATATTTTTTTGAATTCAAGAACATTTCAGTCTTTTATGAATAACATAGTATTTAAACATTAGAGGACTAGTAAAGTATGCGAAAAAGTTATTTCCTTTTGGAATATTTCTTTACATTAAATATTAAAATTACTCTTTTAAAGATGAGACTTTCACGCAAGTTACCAGACATGCTGGCCCTCTGTTTGCATTATATTTTTCCACTTGAAAAAGAAATATTTCGTCACTTTGTGAATTTTCTAGCTTGTATTTTTTATTTAAAGGAATAATCTTATAAAAAAATTAGGACTTCGCTTTGTGTAAATTTTAAATAAAATATTTATAATATATTTTATTTAATTTTTTGCCCCTATAATAAAAGATATTAATAAAATACCCATTTATTATCCTACCACAAAGATTAATATATCAAAGAATTCCAAAAGACAGAAGCAAATTTCTTAAAACATAGCGCATGATTTTCATACTGTAGAATGTAACACACCAGTAGACTTTTTTGAAACCATTTTCTTATTTAAAAGATAAAAATATTTTGTTATACTTCAACGTCAAATTAATATCAACAAAAACAGTTATACGTAAATGAAGAGGTAGTTAGTTATTTTCTTGAGAAATATATATTTTTGTTAATAAAGTTTTTTTTATTAATTTAATGCACTTCAGAAATATTTGTGAAGTTTAAGACTATAAACACGAAGTAAAATTAACAACTTGTGCAAGAATAGGTAACTCATAACTTAATTACCATAAAAAAATATTAATAACCTTTTAAGTTTATAAAAAAATGGAATTTAACAAAAATATTGGGTCACGTCTTAAATCCCTAAACATAACTGGTGATTCGGTTGCAAGCGCGACTTGTTTACAATAATTATCAGTTTTGATTCCAAACTCTACAACCGGGGGTTAATTTATCATTTATGTTGAATGCGGATAAATACGTAAGACGTAAACTCTTCTTGGCATTAAAAACCCTGTACAAATTACTTTCTTTTCACGTATGAAAAACTCACTGAACTGCTAGTATTGAAGAGTGTATTAGAATGATTTACACATTTTCAAAGCCAACACTTTATTATTATTTTTAAATTACAACTTATTTTGGAGATCATTAGTCCCAATAGCACGTGTTGTACTTACACGTGTGTCAACTCAGTTAACTGAAGATTAACTTTAGAAATTTTCAATTCCTGCGCAACGTTAAATTTATTACTCGAAAAGTGTTACCTAGGAAATTTTATTGCCTACTTTGTTCTAATTTTAACTGTTAAAGCTCACGATAAATAAGAAAATACCATAGCTCCTTACAATTTTTTCGACTGTTCAATAAACCAAAATACGTGTAAGGATATTCAAAGAACGAATATTAAAATTTTCCAAAATATTCTAATCAAAAATCTTACGTCATTCAGCTTATTTCGTGTTCTGCGAGTTCATATACAATTTCTCAACTAATGTACGATGTGCGAAACATCACTGCTAAAATCTGGTGGCATTTAATGTCCACAAAAAAATAATTAATGTCATTAAATGAGGTCCTGGCTGTAGAATTGATGATAATGCTAGTAACATAAAAACGCATTCGGGAAGACTCGGAAGGCTACCAGAGACGTCAAACCCGTTAACTCTGGTGTGTAAATCTCGGAAGGACTCTTTGTCACGGAATCGGGATTGTGGGGCGGTTCAGGTCCTGTGGGTGAGGTCACCGTCGCTTGCAGCCGGCGTCGTGTACAGCAGGACAAGGATGGGAGGAGCTCCGAGGACCTGCCGAGGAAGGAAGAGGCAGGAGGTGGAGGTACAGAGGCGCCCTCGTGACCGCAAGAGGGGTACTGGAGGGGAGAGGAAGTTCCGGCAGATTAATCCTCTCGCCGCGGCCAAGAATAGCAAGGCAGCTTCCATCTCCGTTCATCAGGCCCTGGACCGCCGCTACAACCCCCTTCTCCAACCCTCCAACCCTGAACTCGAGGACCGAGGAGGACAGTAAAAGGCAGCGGGCATTCCGCCGCGTCGGAAACTTTACGACCTCTGGGGGGGCCGGCGCTGGCGAAATCCTCCTCAGACGGACTGGTCGCTCCGTGATTCCTGCTCCGTGGCGAAGCAGGGGAGGTGATTGGAAGACGGGGATGAGAGATGGGCTCGTTTCTCTCCTGTCCGCGGTGCTGGCGAGCTCGAACGCACCGCGCCAAAGTGTGGAAACTCGCTGCCATGATCGACTTACGTCCGTCCCTCTTGCAATCTCGCGCGAGTTTATCATCACTCGACTCCTCTATTGACAATAGGTTGTGTCCAGGGGCGCAACAACAGGTGGGGGGGTGGGCAAGGGTATTTTGCTCCCCCCTCCCCCCCCCCCCCACCCTCTGAAACCTTGAAGTGGTGGCAAACGGGGGCAAAGAAAGTGCTGTGTAATCAATTTTTAGATAATAAAACTGCTTTAATAGCACCATTTTCCACCTTGAAATACAAATTTCCCCGGGGGAGGACCCCCGGACCCCCCGCTTCAATAGGGGGGATCGATGATTCTTTATAAAAAGGTATATTGCCCCCCCCCCCCCTTTGGAAATTTAGTTGTTGCGCCCCTGGTTGTGTCAGATGGCGAGCACTCTAGTGAAACGCAATGACGATCACAGGCGGATATTTTAAATAATAATAATAATTTAAACCCTTCATAATATACAGAAATAATTTATATCGCAACGACCTTAATTTATTACTTTACATTACTTTTAAAACTGTTAAAAAATGTTTTAACACAAAAAATATATTAAAATAACTCTACAAATATGTCATTTATAAACATTGCAGTTATATATCAATATACTTTTACTCCTGTTGTGTTATTTGACGCACGTCTTCCCAAGACATGGCATGCTTATTAAAGGAAAGATTATAATAAATAAGGAATTTTAGCAAGGCCGATGATTAAAAAGCAATGATAGTTAGTAATTTTGTTAAAGTTGAAAAAACCAATCCCCATTTTATATCATTCGTTAAAATGCAAGTGTTAAAATAAGATATCTAGCTTTCAAATGGAAATTACATCATGAAATGTCAAAATAAGATATAGAATATTAAATTTTACAAAAATTTATCTCACTAAGTAGTTTTCGACAAAATTATAAAATTAAATATATTCCTAAATTGTTTATAATTAATGTTACACATTTCAGGAAAGTGAATTGAATGTGTAACTTTCTTCGTAAACAGGACATAATTTATAAATAAATTTATTTTTTCTATTTTTAACTTATAATTGTTTCATACTTTAAATACCGTTAAATTTTTAATGTGTAGCTATGTGTAAAAATTTGTTTGTAATAAAATAGTTAATATAATTTTTAAAGTTTGTTTGTAGTGTTTTCAACGGGTCATTGCAGCTGGTTTATAGATCTATTTTCCGGAAATATTGTTGCTTTTTTTTCAATTAACCTCTTGCTCTATAAACAAATTACACTTTTATAAGAAAATGAATTCCATTATGAATCAAACAACTGAATACAACGACCTGTCAAAAACATAATTTAAAAAAAAAAAATCTACTATGTTAGTTCTGACAACCACAAGTGCTCTGCCCTTTACAAATGATTTACCAAACAAGGAAATTTTCACATAAGACAATTTTCATTCCAGAAAAACGTATGATACAGTGCAATGAAACTATTAAAATTTTTAATTCCTAACAAAAAATTAGAAACATTAAACTCTAAGATTTCTCTTTAAGAGAACCAAAAATCAAATTTTGCTGCATATATTCTGATTTATATTTCGCATGCTTACTGTAGTTACTTTACACTTTTTAAATAATGATTTCTTAATAAAGGCAAATTGCACAGATTACTTCCCCTAATGTTCCTGATATTTTGTTGGTTTCCAATGGCACTATGACACCGATAATCTGAACGAAAATCATGTATAACAAATTTTATATATGTTCATTATTATGAAAATTAAAAACTCCAAAAACTATGAAATTTAAATGCATTAATTGGGATAGTTTACATTTTAGAGCTACAGAAATGCCCAATTCACGGTATTTTTGGTCAGACTCCACAATTGGATGAATAGTCAGTTTAATGACTGTGTTCGTTGGCTGCCATCACATTTTCTCCTTCCATCCTTAATCACGCATGATTTTGTGAGACGTTTATCAATGAGTACTTAAGGAGAAGTAAAATAACCCGTATTACAATGAAATTTGTCTTTTCAGTGTAAAAACCTTCGCAATATACTGTCACCAAACAATGTGAGCTTTGCAGGTCACCAAATTTAGCATGTTTATTGAACAGAATAATTCTGTACCCACATTTCCGTGGCTTTGTCACTGGATGCACTGTGAGCCAGCTGTATCGTCTTCCAAATTTCTGGACTTTCCTGTAAATAAACGTTGGGAAGGCCTCCCGAATATGCGCAGCCTGTGCGAATACTAGATTTGTGATGCGAAGCGGATATCAAATCAAATGTTAAAAATATATTCGCGAAGTCGATTCGAATTCCGGATTTTGTTCTGGGTAAAGCTGCAATACAATTGTTTTATTAAATACAGCATTGACGTAAAGACCAGTTGTTTAACATTTGTAATTTTAAACCTGATTAATTACGGTACTAGGTATAACATCATTAAATAAAAATTATAAAATAACCATCCATAATATTAGTATTGCACATTCATAAAATACAACGGAGTGACACCTATTGGTTTTTTTAAAGTAACGAAATTTATTCAAGCAAAATACATAAAAAACAAAGAAAAAATATTTTCATTCAAAGTGTTTTGAAGCTTTGCAACAAATGCGAAGCTTCAAAACAGAACGCATGGCTTTGCATCACAAATCAATCGAACAGCAAATTTCCTGGCCAAGTCAAATCGAATATTTAAAAAAAAAAGTGCTTCGGTTGATTCGCTTAGTCGCAGCATCGCACAGGCCTGGTATTCGGAACCCCGATCTTCCCTTCATCCTCCTCCGACCTCCGATTGCAAGGGCGATTCCCATGCTCGACCCGATTCCAGCGGATGCAGGCACGGGCAAACATCGACCTCGCCCCCCCTCCCTCTCCCTTTTCGACATTCCCGAAACCTCGAGACACTCTTGGCATGGGAACGTTCGGGAACTCTTGCATCTGCCTCCACCCATCAGCTCCCCAAACACCTCCCCTCGAACACTTTTGGGATCTCGCACAGGACCCCACCTCTTGTCTCCCACCAGTCACCCCAATTCCTTGCAACCCCCCCCCCCCTTTCCATCCTCTACCCCAGCCTTTTCACCAGCTCCAAATTGGAAATTCTGATCAGATCAAAGGATCATCAGTCTTGTCGTGGACCCGACGGCGAACGGGAAGATAGTGCGGACGGACGCTGTGCCTGGAGGGAGAAGGGAGGGGGGGAGGGAGAGAGACGTGCGTCACTGCGGAGGAATCGAAAACACTTCCGGAATTAAAACCCCTCACACACACACACACACACACACACTTTTTTTTTCCACCCCACTCCTCTCCCGAAAATTCTCTCCCGAGGGAAGGTCCATCTCGCGCCTGCTGAACATCGGAGCTGGAATTTCCGCGCAAGGGGGATCACCACATTCGGCTGGCGCTTAATAAAACGCGTTCCTTGTTGCGAGACGGGCTTGTACGTAGTCTGAGTGTTTAGGAGGTTGCATCCCATTTCATGCCATTTTACACGTTTTACACGGTTGCACGACACTGTTAGATATTACAGTCAATTTACGGACTTTTCAACAAAGACTTCTCTTCAAATAAACGAAGAGTTCTTCGTTATTTAAGATAACTGTATCTTCGTAGAAGTTACATTATGTTTAAAGTGAATATATTTATTAAATGTTTTTTTGGTTTAAAAAAGGGTAAACGCTCATGTAGAAGATATAAGTGTGTTTTCGAATGAGTTCTGATAGTTTTTAATTTCTTTAATACAAACATACCAATATTTATATTGTGGATTCATTTCCTAAGTAAGTGAAAGTTATACATGTAAAGTTACGAAGATAACGGTGAATTTGAGAGAATAAGTGGATTTTTTAAACCGGGGTCCATTGTAAATTTAAGGTGAATATCTTTAACAGTGGAGTTGACGTTTTGAGTAGCTTAAATGTCACAAAATGGCATAAATGTATGTATATTGTTTGG
This sequence comes from Bacillus rossius redtenbacheri, assembly GCF_032445375.1. Taxonomy (NCBI): domain Eukaryota; kingdom Metazoa; phylum Arthropoda; class Insecta; order Phasmatodea; family Bacillidae; genus Bacillus; species Bacillus rossius. Next base: position 73,669,291 of record NC_086333.1, read on the forward strand.
ATTCCATAGGAGCCTAAACTTTACTGATTATCTAGCCCTTTTGTTTCGTTAATTTTATTGTTTGTGAGCGTTTGGCTAGCTGCAAAATTTTTTTTTAACATTATTCTATAGTTTTATAATTAAGAATAAATATTAAATTATGGTACTGTATTTTATTTTTAATATAATTTACAAGATATACTTCTAAATTAAAAAAATATATTTATTTTACTGAGATTATTTTGTTTATTTATTCAATATCCTGAAAATTTTCACGTGGAAAAATAACTTGAGCTAATAAAACATGTAGTTTTTGACGATTTATATTTTAGAACTATTTCTTGAAGAATTACTACAAATGGGACATTAGTGAAATTGAAAGCGAAGGTTTAAAAGGCTTCAAATGAAACTGCTATGTACATTAAAAATATAAAACAATAAGAATTCTGGTGTAAGTCAGGATGGCCGAGCGGTCTAAGGCGCTACGTTTAGGTCGCAGTCCACAGCTGTGGGCGAGGGTTCGAATCCCTCTCCTGACATTGGGTCTTTTTTACGTGCTGAATGTGTGAGACAAACATAAGTATTTTTTTTAACATAGGTCGCCAAATCATGAAGGACATTGCCAAATAGGTTCTTTGTAATATTTTTAAAACTAGCTGCCCGACCCGGCTTCGCACGGTTGTATTAATGGGGGAAAAGATGAGACCAAATATCTTATTTACAGTTATAATAAATGAAATAAAATTTAAAATAATGAAACTTAATACAATGCTTTGTAATGTACCGAAGAAAAAACGAATAGCACCGATGGTTTCCCGACTCTCGAGCACGCAACGTTGTCATGGAGACGAAGTACCCACTGTTTCCCGGGCTTAAACACCAATCAACATTGATAATCAGTTTATTATTTATTATAAATTATTAAGACTATTAATCGAAATAAAAACTATCCTATCCCTCAAGTTGGAAAAAATTACACATAAATGCCAATTTTCATCGAAACCGGTTGACTTGGTGAAGAGTTCACTGGAAACAAACATCAGGACACTGGATTTATGTATATAAGAAGATGTCCTGTTGACTTTTTCTCAAATTATTTAGTGATCAAGATGAAACTTCATAGTGTTGATCTATCTGACAACTTAGCTCCAATTTTGTGCCAAACGGAAAGCTATTTCAATAATACTTTAAAGAATGGTTCACCTCATTTTTTTTTAAATTTCTCTGAAAAGTATAAACAACGATTTTATGCCGTTTGTATGACATGCAATATTTTGCGGATTGAAAATATGAAAAATTATGTGTAAAAATATCATTTTTCATAATATTTTGTATATAAATATTTATAGTAATAATATAACTAAGCTATTTATTGCTACCAAGCAGTTAAATGAACGTGCACTTTAGCTTCGGAAATTTCCGGAATAAATTTTGTAAAATTGAATAATCATAAGACAATAACATCGCAAATTTAAAATACCTATAATTTATTACCCAGAAAAACTGTTGAAACATACATGGCGTCAAAGTTATTTAACATTTTGTTGGTTCTCTAAAGCATTACAGACGTGGTGGTATCTTCTTAGGTATTTTTTAAACTTAAAATTGCAGTCCAATCGATACAATAAAACAATAACATCCAATATTTTAAAACACTTATTATAGCGCTAAGTTTATGTATGTATATTTTGTTTTGCTTCAACGACAGAAAGCAGTCTGTAAATAATTCCCATTAACATATCTCAAACTTATAAAGCTGTTTCAACATTAAAGATTTAACAGTAAAAATGTAACCTCGAATTTTTATTCAACATGGCGTCGAATATATTTAGGCTAACAATTTTTTTTTCTCTATATATGTAGTATGACGAACATTGCGCTATGCCTACATTTCAAAGGTAACTCAAGATTGTTAAAATTATAGTGTGTATAATTTAAGTTGTTAATATTATTTTACGGCTCTAAATTATGACATTTAGGTTTAAAGTAATGCTTTGCTCTTATAAAGTTTGGTTTGGAAAACAAATACGTTTGGTATGATTCCTGATGTTCACGAAAGTTACTGTATACATGTTTACGTTGCTACACGTGTGTCCGCCATCTTTTTGACAGATTTCCGCTCATCGACTTCCATTTCACTATCACGAAATCACTTCTACCAAATGCCCCTATTCCGAGAGCTAAGATGATAATACATTTAAAAAAAAAACTGGATTTTTAAAAAAAATAATTAGATGTCTGTAAAGTCGGTTTACAGACGATAGTTTAACGTGACAACGTCATAACAAAACATTGATGAAATTATTGCATACTTTTATGAATAAAATTGAATAATTTTTATTGAATTATCATTATTTTGTATGGATACAAAGAAGGAGTGAAATATAATCTACAATTAATTTGATAAATTTTCTTTTATTTGTACTCATTAATTCAAATATGTTTATTACTTTAACGAAGAGATTATTTTAACTATAACTTTTATACATGTTTGCTATTTAACTTCTTCCAATCTGTGTTGTTCTGTTAAGGATAGGACGATGATAGGAAAAGTAGGAAACGAATGGGAGTGTTTCAAGTTGAATGTGCCTCAAAAAAGTCAAATCGATGGTTGTTCCAATCGAGTGGAAGAAAGATAGATGCGGCGCAAGCGTACAATGAGCGTATCGCGACAAAGCGTAACGGGTAAATGTGCGTAACGGGACACTTTTTCGTGCGTGCAGCCAGCGTTTATCGATTTAATAGACGTTGCCACGTCAAAAAAAAAATTCTCTGGCAGTGCGAAACCTGTTGAAGCATGCATTCGCGATTGAAATGGGGTTTTCCGCGTCCCGGTAAACAATATTCAATCGTTGACAGACGCCACGTCCTAACTGAACGCCTGCGACGCTTCCCCGTCTTCGCAGCTCGGCTGAACGTCAGCTCTGACTTCGCGCTGCCGTTGATTCCCGTCGCCGAAAGTACGATAAAAAAATATAAATAAACGTGAATCGTATCTGCACAACCAGAAAAGCAAAAAAAAAAAAAAAAAAAAAAACTCGAAAATCTGCGGTTGTTTCGTGGCGTACGACCGTTTTCCAAGACTGGCACGTGTTGCCAAACTTCTTCCCTATTTTTTATTTTTATTTATTTTTCGTCCCTCAAATTCTCGGAGAACTGCTCCCTGCAGCCGTGAGCTTTTTCTCCACCAGAACCCTTCGTCGTTTCACGCTCGGCATACCAGCCTTTTTCTTCTTCGCCCGACGACATCTCCACGCAAACACCCAGGGTTCTCAAACATAGCGCCCCGCGCAAGGCTGGGTTCAGAAATCGCGCAAGAAAGGCAACGAAGACGCAACAGCGCATAACGCAACCAACTAAACAAAGTCACAGTCGTTTACAAACCACGCAAGCCGCAAGGCGTCACCAACTTAACCTATTTTATTTTAAAATTATTGAAAAAGTAATTTTACACCGCGCTTTTATTGTTAGTAAATATTTATCAAGAAAACCAAACATATTCTCAAAAATTATATTATAAAATCAGTTATTTTTACCACTTTGTAAGTTAAAAATAGTGAACAATCGAAGAATTTTAATTAAAAGAACATCGCGGGGACACAACTTCTGCGTCTTTAAAAGCTTTGCGGAACATTTCTCATCAGATATGTCTTTCGAAAACGCAAGTCGAAACGCAAGGAAGTTTATAGATGAACAATACTTGCGTTTTGCTATTGCTCCTCGCGTATTTTATAAAACCGGTACTTTAGAATGTGATTTTTGAAGATTTTGTCTCTCGGGCTTTTGCGTTTCTTGTGTAGTTTATAAACCCGGCCTTTGACCCTTCCTACAATGTCACGGAAACAGAGACGGATCTCACGAAAAGAGTTTCTTCAATAGCGCTCAGACGTAGAAGGACCTTTAAGGATTAGCTCGGCACTGCTGGGCTCGTCCGTTTACGTTACTCCGTGCGACCAAGAGAAGACGAGTAATCGGTTGCCATAGAAGCCATGTTTGTTTAGGTTCGAAATACGTTAAAAATTGTTCCAAGTACGAGAATATATAGTTTTCTGTTATTACTTTGTCGTTTATTTAATTCTGTGTGTAAATTATTCCTGTGCTATGACCGCGAAGCAAAATTAATTAATTTTTTTTAATTAAATTTTTATTTTGTAACCTTAAAATGCAATTGCATTAATTGCTTTTTTTGTTTTTTGTTTTTTAACTTTTCCAAGCATTGTGGAAGCAGCAAACGTGATAGTGAAATGTTCAGGGGGATCCGTCTCCGTGCACGTGATACGTAGAGACCTACAAAATTCGCGAATTCATTCCGTGATAGGCTAGAATTCAAACACATATACCTCTTAGATAATTTTGCTATTTACTTACTGTTCATCTTGGGGAATATTAACCAATTATAAACCCTCAAGCAAAGAAGAATCGAATCACTGACAAGCCAGTTGAGAAGACTTTACAAGTCAAAAACCAATGAACTTGAGTTATTTGCCCAGTGTACAGGAGTATGTGCAGTCTATTCTGAAGGCCATCGAAACCGCGAATTTTGCAGGTCTCTAGTGATACGTCTCCGTTCCCGTGCTATTGTGAACCCGACCTTGGTTCCTGGAGAGCGACGGGATTCCACTCGGGAAAGGGAGTCAGCGAGGCTTAACTTCGGAACAGTCGCTGACACGACGCCACTCAAAGTGAAAAGCGCCACGTCGCTTTCGCTTCGGTGGAAAGAGTGCGTGGAGCGGAAGATGACGGAGAAAAACAAATATTTTCGCGTTGATTTCCAGACGAGCCTGCGTCGAAAACTTATCTTTATTCGCTACAACGTAATTTTTTTTTTTTGTAAATGGAACAGAAATATTCATTCAAAATAACAGATATGTTTTAATTTGTACTTTTACACGTAAACGAATGTATCACTACAAAAAAATAAATTTTTTTTTTCGCAGCAATACTAGAGTTCAGATTCTTACCAGGACGTTTATGCTTTGTGTAGTTCCAGTACATCTGATAGTTAAAATTATTTGTAAAATATTTCCTGACTTGCTTCCCAGTTTCAACTGCCCACATAATAAGCATGACCCAACAAATAATGTAAATTTGTTTAATATTCTATTATATTTTCCATATTTAAAAATTATGCTTGATATAACATTTGTTATCAAATTAATCATTCAGCATATTATTTGATTCTTAGTTATGCTTAGTATTAATTAGACTAAATTTATAAACTTTTCACCCCTCTTTTTCACTTCCCTAAGGGATACCCTAAGTGAAAATTCGGAACCATAGATTAAGTAAATATGTCCAAAACCGTTAACCAAATAAAACCATACACATTACGTTTTTTATCGCAGGTGTATTATCAGATATAATTTTAATAAACAAACCTATATATTTAATTTAAATTTATTTGGCTAATACTGATAAAGTGTATTTCATAGCATTTTTATTATTTAGTAATATCTTCTCATTTTTACAAATTGGGAGGTGGTATTTCGGAGTACGTTGAATTAAAGATGTAAGTTTAAATTGTATTGATTTACCATTGTAATATCTCAAATTAAGTATTATTTGAACAGAAGAAATTATTTATTAAATTTAAAACCATATTTGCGATCTTCTACCCCTTAAGACGTAGAATTTCAGGAATTATTAATAAAGGGTTGGTAGATTATGCATGTTTATAAATCATATTGCATAAATTACATATATCTTGAATAGCTTCAGAGCTATTAATTTAATAATAAAACCAAACTAATCACCTTATTTACACTTTGTGGAACATTGAAAAACTGTAAATGTTTCATGCTATAACATAAAAACAAATAAAATGTATGTTATTCTTTCTCACGTTTACATCTTTAAAAGACAAATGTAAAAAATTAATTCTACATTAAAGTTGTTCTTTCTTAGTTTTTAACCCCTAGTTATAACCAAATCGAAGTGTTTATTTTTGTTTTAAAATCATAATTGATTCTTTTACCCCCTTAGGGTTTTGAATTTCGCAAAGTGATAAAATAGTTGTTGAAAGTTTTCATATGTTTTTATCGGTAACAAATACTTTTCCTTATGTTTGATCGTTTTCGAAGATGATATTGAGACCACATTTACCCCTTTTTTCACCTACTTATGGGTTAAATTTCGCAAAATGTTGAAATTACGATTGGTAATATTTGCATGTTTGTTTTTGGTACAAATTTTATTTTATTATGCTTGATTAGATTTGGTGGTATTATTATTTATCTTATAACTATATTCACCCCTTTTTCACACCCTTAAGTCTTCAATTTCACAAGAAGGTGAATTTGTGGTTGGTAGTTTTCGTATGTTTAATATTGGAACTCAATATATTTTTCCTATGCTTGATTAGATTCAGAGATATAATTATTAACCTGAAAACCAAATTTAACTTTTATCGCCATTTAGGGTCTGAATTTAGTAAAATGGTACCCGATTTGTTTTTGTAAATAATGTAAATAGCCATTTCTAATATTACTTTTCCTTAATTTTATCAAAATAGAGAATTTTTTTACCTTGAACAGTTCAAATATTAAAATAGTTATACCATATTCAGGGACAGGTAGTTTTCGCGACAAAAAATCTGAACGCCTACTGGACTGCAAATAAGGTATGCCTGCGACAGCGGTTTCTGCCTTGTGATTGGCGGGCGTCTGCAAGATAAGCAATTAATTTTGATTCATTGGGCCATTCAGGTAGGGTTTTATCCCGCATTGAATTACTATGATTCATGTGATGTCGGTAGCTGAGTGTGGTAAAGGGGCTGAAGTGGTGACTGTGCTGGGTTGGTTGTCCTAGACGCTGGTCATTGCTGAAGCTCTAACACCCTCCCGATCAACAACAGGGATCGATCCCTCACAGTTCTGTTTTTCTCAAAAGCTCTAGAATGTTTATAAAAAGCAAACTGGAATGCTACTCCCACCCTACCCTATTAGGGCGAATATGTGGGAGGGGAACGTGAGAATGTCGGCCGTAAAGTCGAAATAATCTGCTGACGATATACGCGTGTCACGAATTACGGTCGATGTTGTAGTGTTTCAAACACACAGTTTGCTCCAAATCTTTTCGCCAAAAATACGTGAACTCAATCATGGAACGACCTTTGGCTCAGTGCTTGACTTTGTGGCCTGGTTCTCAGGGGAGTCTAGTCATGCCATCAATCTCCTTTCGTCCGTAACTGAGGATCCTAGTTAGCATCAGGGCTCTCATTATCATTTAACAGATAATAAATACATTCAGGTTTGTAAAGACACAGTGATGGATGTCTGAAACTAATTTGTATTATTTGGAATGTATTCGTTCAGGATGATCGTGTGGACCATTTACGCTGCTATGATTTAAGTGGGGTAGGTGGGAACATTTAACCTCCCGATCACTTTCCCACCAAAAGTCATGGTCCAGATTGACGAAAAGTGAGGAAAAAAAATTGGCTCAAGATCAGAGCAAGTAAAGATAATTGTTGGGTTTTGCGTAGGGATATATTAAAACTTTTGTTTTGTTTAATGTTTTGGAAAGATTTTTCTTAAATGAAATAAAATTATTTGTTACGTAATTAGATACATTTTTTAACCAAACAGTAAATGTTTTTTTGTTAAAAGGTCAGCAGATACACAATACGTATGAAACTGTTTACGTCGCCGCAAATTAGTAGAAATTCACTCGAAAAATCATTGACCGGCTCAAACCTGTTTTATGATTGAGGACATATGGGAAAATTGTTCATAAGTACTATGATCCTTTTTTCCATGAGAACTATTAAAATTAATTAATAATTTTTGATCTTATATTTGTGTGGAAAAAATATTTTTACATTATAAGACAATCGTCCCCAGAACCACCTTAATTAATCAGATTTAAATTATCCAGTTTTAATAAAACGGATTCGCAGAATAATTCATCAGTTTCATATCTAAAGTGTATGTTCCAACATAAATAAAAAAAAAAGAACATAACACGTTAGCATTTTGTGTGCTCGGAAATAACAAGGGTTCTAAAAATAACAGGTTTTTCGCAAACATTGTCTTAGTTTGCTTCGTTTGCAGTTTCTAGCCGTGTTGAAGGACTGCTACCTGAAGGAAGTGACTTCAGCGTCAACCGAAACGTCGAGGAACTCTTCACCTTCAACGGAACTGCAACCCACAAGCCAAGCAAACCTCAGGAAAAGGTACTGTTCTCACAAGTGTGAATAATTTCGCTCACGTGGTCGATGTTCGGAGTGAGCCGAGCCCTGCTCGCTCGATCAGGCCGGACGTCGGTGCCTGAAGGAAAGGGGAGGTGGGGTTTGATATTCACCCTCTCCTCTTCGTCGTCGACCCTTATTCGCGAACCGCGCACGTGTTGGTAATTGGGGGTGGCTCGCACCACGAGGCTCCCAGAGTAATGAGAGGCAGGGGTCGTGTTCCGACGCCTTCGCCCGAGGGTGCGTACGCTCCGCTCCGGAGAAAACTTGCAACCCTTCCTCACTTCCCGCCGATGTCGGTGTATGTCCAGTTCCATATTTACGTTTAATACAGTTAAAATTGTAGACTTTTTGAATGGCCGAAAATCAACAACATGAAAAAAAAAATTGTTTGTCTGTAAAGTCGGTTTACGGACGATAGTTTAACGTGACAACGTCATAACAAAACATTGATGAAATGATTGCGTACTTTTATGAATAAAATTAAATCACTTTTATTAAATTATCACTATTCTGTATGGATACAAAGAAGGAGTGAAATGAAATCTACAATTTAATTTATTGATAAATTTACTTTTATTTGCACACATTATTTCAAATATGTTTATTACTTTAACGAACAGATTATTTTAACTATACCTTTTATACATGTTTGCTATTAAACTTCTTCCAACCTGTGTTATTCTGTTAAGGATAGGACGATGATAGGAAACGTAGGAAACGAATTGGAGTGTTTCAAGTTTTTATGTGCCTCGAAAAAGTCAAATCGATGGTTGTTCCAATCGAGTGGAAGAGGGATAGATGCGGTGCAAGCGTATAATGAGCTTAACGGGACACAGCGTAACGGGACACTTTTTCGTGCGTGCTGCTGGCGTTCATCGATTGATTAGACGTTGTCACGTCAAAAAAATTCAGGTCATCCTTTTCGCATAATTAGCTAGCAAAGTGGAATTTTTTAAATTTTTGTGTGGTACGTATGAGTAAAAACCAAATTAGTAAAAATTTATTTATTATTTAAAGGAGTTTCCAGTAGCTACTGCGTAGTACCTATGGTTAAAATTTAAAATAAAAAGTTTTTTTTTTTAGGTTTTTAACATTATAAAAATTCTAAAGATTAAAAATGCCAAATAAAGTTAAGTTATTATTTCCTAAATTAAACATTCCATTCGCCTTATGCATAATACAGGAAAAACTTTAAATGTTAAACTTTGCTAGCTAATTATGCAAAAATTATGTGATGCATATTTTTTCAACTAGTGAATCTTAAGCTACTTAAAAAGTCAGAATGTTAAACAGTGTGAAACGTAAGTTTTAAATAATGATCTGTAACGGGACATACACTCTTAATGCTCGGTATAACAAATCTTGATAATTTTTCGTTTTTTTTTTGTTTTCGTCCTTACTTTTATTAAAGGGCTATTTGTAAAATTAAACTCAATACCTTCCTTGCATTTTGACGTGACAACGTCTAATAAATCGATGAACACCAGCTGCACGCACGAAAAAGGATAACTCATTGTCCCGTTACTCACATTGTCCCGTTACGCTCATTGTACGCTTGCGCCGCATCTATCTCTCTTCCACTCGATTGGAACAACCATCGATTTGACTTTTTCGAGGTACATTAAACTTGAAACACTCCCATTCGTTTCCTACATTTCCTATCATCGTCCTATCCTTAACACAATAACATAGATTGGAAGAAGTTAAATGGCAAACATGTTTAAAAGTTATAGTTAAAATAATCTGTTCGTTAACGTAATAAACATATTTGAATTAATGAGTGCAAATAAAAGTAAATTTATCAATTAAATTGTAGATTTCATTTCACTCCTCCTTTGTATCCATACAAATAGTGATACTTCAATAAAATTTATTCAATTTTATTCATAAAATTACGCAATCATTTCATCAATGTTTTGTTATGACGTTGTCACGTTAAACTATCGTCCATAAACCGACTTTAAAGACAACCAATTTTTTTTTGTTACGCCATAAAATTTTTAACAAATATTTACTTAGAGTAACATTATGGGTGTAAAAACGCGTGAAATTATCATCACTTGCGTGTTCACTTACGCGCGTGTGTCAATAAAAAATGGAATCAATTTTAGTTTAAAGATAACGATATTTCAGTGTCGCCCGAATCTCCGCCAAGCTGAGGGGATGTTTAATGTGTTTAATGCTCAAATAACCTTCACTTTAAATGCTATTTAATAAATTGTATTGGTAAACTTGTTAATATCCTTTTGCCACACGCCTGCATAGCATTGCTGCCAACTAAGTTCCCTGTTTTACACAATAAGTAAAATTATAGTGTATACTCTCAATATAGTATATCTTATATGTCATAGTAAATTTAAAGTGTTCGTTTGAACAAATTCTATTTTAAACATAATATTTTGTGGACACAAAATAAATAATTGTTCTGTCAACTCGATTGTGCGTTAAATGGGACTGCAGCAGTGGACCGAAAATCGTTTGACCGACAATCCGAAATATTATCTTGCTGGGAAAATTTCTGAAGTGGGTAATATCCAAAACTATTTTTTTTCTAAAATTTTGTGTTTTTGTACGTGATAATATTCATAATATAACCACTTTGCATTGTTTATAAATTGTGTTTTTATAGTAAGCAAATCTTAGGTTAAAAGTTTTTAAAAACTTAATGGAAATTTTTCATGTTTGTCCTAGCATGTACTAAAGTCTTGAAATTGGGTGGTATTCACTTTTGAATTAAACGTTGGTACGTAACATTCGTCTTAAAACTTTAAAATTATTGGTATATCATTCATAAATCAATCTTTAATAATATTCATTATCAGAGCTCCACTAAACTCTTGTTCCTATGATTTTGATAAAATTAATTTCTATTTATTTGATGAAAAATGTACTAAAAATAAAGAAATTTAAGACATTGACTACATACCAAATCTATATACCACATAATGTAATGTATTGAGTACATGTTAGGATTAAGATAAAAATTACAATTTAGTTCATAAAACTAACTTATAAACACGTTTAAGTAAAATACAATTTATGAAAGATTATATAAAGTTTAACTATGGGTTCAATCAAATTATGTGCCAAAACACGAAACATAAGATGCAAAATAATTTGGGATACCAACACTGACAGTTGACCGACAGACAATTCACCGAAAGTCATATTGTCAAAAGTCATTTACCGAAAAAGTCATTTGGCCGACAATAATTTCCCCGGAATTTTGGTAGAATTACTTTTGGTCTACTGACTGCTAACGTAATTAGTTGGGTGTGCTCAATCAATTTTGACAAAAATTAAATGGGCTATGACAACAAACAATTTGGCCAAATAAAGTAAATATGGGTTTATTCTTATAACAACCAACGTTTGTATAAACAATGTACAGAGTTCACTTTAACAGAAGTGGCCATTCATGTCGACAATCGACTAACATGTCATCATATTGATTGCCGTCCAGTAATTACCGCACACATGCAAAGCAATTGACTCGGAAGTAGAAACGTATCGACCTTCGTGTACTTGTAAACATCAGTGGTTCTACTGAAGGTAGTTACTGAGTAATGTCCGATCATGACAATCCATTCTGCTGATAATTCTTCCCTTCATTCTCCCTGACTTACCATAGCTATCGGTACCGAAGGCATGCGTGAACAGACAAACTAGATTTTTATTGAATCGCGACAATGATTACAGCTTTCAAATGGTTTATTCATAAGAAATTTAACTATTGAAGTGAAACTTCTAATGCAACTTCCAACAAGGTTGCGTTAAACGTTTAACGCTACCATGGAGAAAGCACTGTTGCGTTAAACGTTCAACGCTCCTGAGGAGGGGAATAGAAAGAGACAGAGCGAGAGTGAATGCGTGGCACTCGAACGCATGCGCGTAGTATACCTGTTACAGGCCAGCGCGAGCGTTAGCAACGAGTAGCGTCCAATATTCCAACGCAAGAGGAAGAGATAAAGAAATATACACAATGGTAGAAAGAAGGAGAGAGAAAGAGTGTGAGTCGGTAGATCCCAAGCACATGCGCGTGGTATTCTTGCTATGCAGCGAAGTAAATAGTGAAGTGAAGGGACTCCACGCACTATATTTTTTGACACTGCTAAGCTATTTACACTTATATAACCGACTATTAAGCACTAAAAAAACTGTTTTAAAATTAATACTGGTTATAAAATCACAAAGATTTTTTTTATAATTTGTTCTCGCTTCTTGGTATGTCAAAAACATTTTCTAGGAAAAAAAATAGTGCGTGGTGTCCCTCCGCGCGGAAGAAGTGAAACTTCTCTGTTTACTTCGCTGCATAGCAAGAATACTACGCGCATGTGCTTGGGATCTACCGACTCACTCTCTTTCTCTCTCCTACTTTCTACCTTTGTGTATCTTTCTTTCTCTCTCTCTTTCCCTCTTGCGTTGGAATATTGGACGCTACTCGTTGCTAACGCTCGCGCTGGCCTGTAACAGGTATAATACGCGCATGCGTTCGAGTGCCACGCATTCACTTTCGCTCTATCTCTTTCTATTCCCCCTCCATGGTAGCGTTAAACGTTTAACGCAACCTTGTTGGAAGTCGCATTAGAAGTTTCACTTCAAAAAAATAAGATTTTGCTTCCCGTCTATGAGGCAGTACGTATACGTAAATATTTTGGACTTATTCCTAGATAACTAATATTTTTAAAAAATTTCCATTGACGATTAAAGTATTGCTGCATAGAGTACATTTAGTAAATATCTCATTAGTAGGAATTTTTTTGTTTCATATAAATACATTAGTTTTTAGGTATGACTGGCATTCACCTAGGTTTTATTTCAATAAGCAAATTTTTGATAAGTTGACGTCGATAAATATCACTTAGGAAGACTGCAATATTATGTTTACGTTTTTACTAAATGTTGCTTGATCAATTGAAGTTGACTTTATATATATATAATATCTTTGACATCCTGGCAGTATTGCGTATGAAGTATTAAGGCACATTTCACTTCAATAATAAAAAACTGTCTTTTTACTTAAGCCAGGTTCTTTTAATTCTTAATTTTTTTTCTATTTACTCTCCTTCTCACTCACATATTTATAGTAAAACAATATATTTCCTTTCATTTGAACTCTATTTTGTTTTCACTCTTCTTCAATATGAAGCCCATTAGCATCAGAGTTTTTTTATAACTTTTCTTTGCATGGAAAATTTTATTTGTATTTTGAATCCTCCAAAATCGGCAAGTCATCTGCCACGCCTATTATGTTTTTATATACTACTATACATATGCATACATTACTAACTCCGCGACTGATTTGTAGTAGGTTTAATAGTGTCGTGTATACATAACCTACCACACAGTCACACACTCTCTCTAATATTGCCAGGGCGCCAGGTATTTTAGATACCGTTTACTGTTATCAATTTTTAAAAAAAAAAACTCACAGATTTCATACCTTAAACGTGTGTTATTTAATAACACCTGCATTGATTGACAGTATAACTAATATTATTTAAATATACAAACATCGAAGGAAAATAATAATAATTTTACTTTAAAAAAATACATTTTTATATCTAGTAAAACTGTGTTTAGCCTTAACTTGATAATCGGCCGGAAATTTACGGCGTGCACAGATTAAATTGCAAATGTGTTGTATATGATTATCACAATAAATAATGGATTGAAAAAGTTATTGATGTCATGTATGCAAACGAGGGACAGTTCTATCAGCTTGAAAAAAAAAAAAAAAAACATTACAGAAAATGTAAAATTTACGTTATATTTTCAATTAACCTAAATTGTTTACATTTAGCTTAGCTCAGGGTAGATTTGATATCTTGTTAGTTTCTCAGACCTCTGGGGGGATAGGAAAAGGATTAACCCTGATAATAGTGTTATGGACTGCATCAAAAGTACGTTTACTAGCGATTAATCTCAGTTTTCAATCGTAAGTGGCTGTTAATTCACGGTATTAACGGACGTAAAGCACTACCAATTTAAGTGTATTTACTGCTATTAAAATAAGCTTACTCACTTCTTCGTAGGTTCCGTCGTCCGAATGAACTTATTTATAACACTTTTAAATAACTTTCAAAATGATTGCACTCGATGTACATAAGCACCAAAAAAAAAACAACTGAATGTCCTTTTTAATATGGTATCACCAGAAGTTTTTTCTAAATTCCAAAAAAATCTTTCAAAAAGGTGCCAAAATCAAATACGGGATTTTGATTGGCCGCCTCCTAATAATTAATATTGTTCAAAACATTGTTGATATGCTCCTGTTATAATATCATAGTCTATCAGTTCAGAAAGCAGTGTAATGTCCAAAAATCAATGCATTATAAATAAAATATATGAAAACAAATAATTACTCAAATATATTGTTGACAGCTTTAAATATCTCGCTGTTACTTGTTACGTCACATCACTCTTCTTTAATATGAAGGCCATTAGCATCAGAGCTTTTTTTATAACTTTTCTTTGCATGGAAAATTTTATTTGTATTTTGAATCCTCCAAAGTCGTAAGCGACCGGCTTTATGTGCCATTAAAAATTTTGCTGTAAATGTCTCAAAATGACTTAAAGATTATATGCAATAAAGATAAACGTTTTATAATTAAAACTACCCCTTTTGCGTTCTTGTTCTCTTTATTTTTAGGAAATTATTTTAGAATAGTTTATTTTGTGGTACAGTTTTCTGTGAGTTAATTACCGTTTTCATGTAATGACAACTTAACTTAATATTTCTTTTATAGCTGCCTTCAAAGACTTAATTTTTTTCTGTTTGAATTTCACGCGGCATAGTTGTGGTATAAACGAAGTTTCAATATAAATTATTATAATAACCGTATGGTAATTAAAACAAATATCTTAGTGCGAATCCCAGAGAGGTTAGTTGTATTTATGCGAGGAAATTTGAAATTAGAGACGTATGAAAAGAGACATGTTAATCTTGATTCAACTTAAATGACTTCATGAAAGACGATTTTCGTTCACTTCAGTGCTATGAATCTACATTTTAATGCTAAAAATTGGGAGATATTCCTAAAAATTATAGTCAATTGGAGTACAAATAAAATTTGGTTTTATCGTCATACTTTATTGTAAACTATTCATGAATATGTACGAAATTCTTAATATTGAATTTTTTACGTTTTATCTTATATAACCGTTCGAAGTTCTTATGATGTTAATATTCTGAGTTTAATACTTGGTTTTAATTTCTTATTTAAAAATTTAGGAATATTTAAAATACATTTGCAAAAGTTATAGATTTAAAAAGGAGCTTTTTAAAAAAAAATCATTCAATAGAAATTAGCGTGGAAAAGTGTTTTCCTGATTTCAAAAATTATATTTTATGTCACAATGTTCTATCGTATTCAAATCCCAAAAATAACAATCTTTTATAGAATGTCTACGAAACATCCTTGTGTTCTATACAATGTGAGAGGAAGAAAAAAATCACTATAACTTGTGAAGAAAACGCAAATTACAAAAGCAAAAATATATTTTTCTTTCATACGCACTTCCCAACTGCATTGAAAAGAAGATCCAGGAAACTATGAACGAAAACCACAAAGGGTTAAAGGAGGGGGTAAGGGAAGAAGGAAAAAAAAAAGCGGGGGCTACGGTATTCATCCAAGAACTCTACCGGATGTCCCCTTGGCGAGCATGAAGGGGATTGGTGGTTGGGGGCACAGGGCAAAGTTCCGGTCTGATGGTAAAAAAAATATATATTTAAGGGGGTAGAGGTTTTCTGCAACGTTGGTAGAATGAGAGGGGCCAGCCTACTCGGTAGTACTCTCTGTGTCCGGCAAGGCAAGTTCACCCGGAATAATGAAACTGTTTAAAAAATGTGCATTTATATATATGTATACACAGAACTTTCACTTTTTTTTCTGTTTCCATCCTTCTCTTCTTTTTAACTTCCACCCCACATCCCGTGGCGGCCACATTTCCTGAGGCATCCGAGTCCGGTGAGCGAGTTAGGGTGAAGGGGGGGGGGGGGGGAGGTGGAATGGGGAAGAACGGGAGATTTCTCGAGCAAGGTCCATTCCCCTTTTCACCTCTTCACTTCTCCGGCACTCGCCGTAACTTCCTTTTCTCCGCCAAACCATCAACTACCCTACCTTCCCCCCTTCCCCAAAAAAAAAAAAAACCTTCACATCCTTTCACCTTGACCCATCGAGCTACCACCGCGCCATTTGCGCTTTCTCCACATCTCTCTCTCTCTCTTTCTCTTTGTCTCTCTCAGGGACAAACAGTCCGTGCTATAAATACCGCCACGCGGCGCAGACCGCAAACTCGCCACTACTCAGCTTTTTAAAAAAAAAAAAAAAAAAAAAAAAAAAAAATGTTTCCTTTTCGCCCTCCTCAACACCAGAACCTCGCCGAAAACCCTTGGGATTTCCTTCACCACGGCGCACGTACCTTTCCGCAATAACAGCATCCACGCACAAACACCGTGCGAACAACCCCAGGAGACCAGACTCTTGGGTTCAACACCGCCAACGGTCTTGAGGAGTCATCACTAGAGACCGGAAAAATTCGCGGATTCATTTCGTGATAGGCTGAAATTCAAACATGTGTACAATTCTGCTGGTTCTGCTATTGGCTCGCAGTTTAACTGGAGCTCTCTGGGCCAATGAGAGACTATCGACCAAAGAAGCGTCGAATCACAAGCTACCCAGTGGAGACGCCTCACAATTTAGTACCCAATGAACACGCGTGTTAACTTCAGAAATGCAGAGGATAATGGAGGCTATCCTAGTGGTCATTGGATCCGCGAATTTTTCCGGTCCCTAGTCATCAGCCTGATTCGTTTCGCCATCTCGATGGTGTTTTCCCATGATTATTTCAAAACAAAACTTCATGTTGACTCCATGGTTCGCTAATTTCTTCTTGGCTTCTAGGTTAATGCAACGCCCGCTATCATGATCAACCCAGCATCTCCACGATCTTGGCTTCAATATGGAAGCCAGGAAGTAGTGACTGACGAAACATCCGAGTACCTAGAATCATAGTTCAACATATTAAAAAAGGTTTAAATTAAATAAATAATTTTACGGTTAATAACTTACGGAGACTTACACGCAAGTATTTTTTTTATCAATAATGGCCTAAACTTAAGGCATAAAATTGTTTGACACGCAGATCTGAATAAAATGTTCGTATATAAACTTTTGTTGTGTAAGTATTAATTTTGTTTATCATTCAAAAATAAATTACGGTTAGGTGTTTTTAATATAAAATAACATGTTTTATTTTAATTTTAAGAATGACAAGTACTTTCAGGGTTCAACCTACAGTCGCAACAAAAAAAACTGGGCATTTTATCATGGACGTGTCGTGGCTACCCAGATTTTCGGGGCATAATTTTGGAACGCTTTCTAGACTTCAATATCTTATATTCACAGAAAAAAAAACAGGTATTTTATTTGTTTTAAAATATTTCTTTGGAAACCAGTTGCCAAGAATATTTGTTATAATACAAGAAAGATATTGTAACTTCGTACAACACATGGCCATGATTATATTTGCATATACGAAATACGTTTTCTGAAAAACCTAAATATTTCTTACAAAATCGGTGCAAAATTTTACATTTTTTTATGTTTCGTTTAAGCAAATGTGTTTGTTATTGTGTTGTCCATAATACCTTTTCAGGTTCATCTTTGGATTTATCTGTTTGATATCAGCCGATTTAGGCTTATTTTCTGTGGTTTTATGTTTTCATTTTTATTTCTTATATTGCATTTATCAACTTTTCCCATAAAAATGCAGTGAAAAACTGCAATTTCATATGTCTAAGAAATTGTATTAAATCACTTTTAAGATTTTATTGTTGAATGTTAATTTTATGAAGCTGCTTCACAAAAATAATTTCGATTTTAATTTGTTTCGCTGTTATGAATATACGCTCATGCTGAACCAAGTGATACCGTTGAGTGGTAAAGTCAATCAACATGGCAGAAAATTTAACGCCACATGATGTCCGAAGATATTCGCCACGGCGAAATTTCTACCTCGCCGCAATCGTCGCTTTCGTTCGGGGTAGTTCCGTTTCCCAGAACGCAAACAGACCAATCAGGCCGGAGAGGCAATTTGTCCTTGCCACTTCCTCTAACCCTTCTTATCACACAAACTTTCCCCTCTTATCCGCAAAAATGGTAGGAAAAAGTATATATTTTTTTGTTGCTCAGGTCTTATCGTTCGCGGCTGATGTGGTGAGACGTTTCAAATCCTCACAGTAACATGTTCTCGCCAAAACGAGTTTTGGATTGGCCTCGGTTTTAAGTGCGATGGTGAAAAATTGTGCATGGAACGATTAAGAAAGAAAGGACGTTGCTATATTATAAGTCATTAATGATATTTTATCTAAATGTTTAAAAAAAATAGATAAGTAAAACATTCGTCTTGAAAAAATAAAAGTGTTCAATAGAAAGAAAAAAATTATTATTGTGATGACACTTTACGATATTTGTCTATTTGTTGCTGTCCTACTAAATAAATAAACACATATTGATAATTTTTTTTTAATTTAAAAGTTTTTATTTGTGTAAAGCACACCTTAACAATTTACATAAAAATAATAATTTAAAAAAAAATGTTTTTATTACAAAAGATTTAAAAAACGTTATCTTTTGGAAGAGTATAATATACAAAATAATAAAACTAATTATTCAACGAGTATAAAAACATAAATGAATCAGAGTTAAAAGTATTTATACTATATTATTTTTTTTTAGCAAAAGGCTTGGCAATGGGTAGGTATGTTATAATAATTGTAATATTTTCCGACTTTGAAGAACAAATACAGGCACAAAAAATTTCTTCAAATGCGATATTTCTGTCTTTTGGTTTAAACAAGGGTTAAATAATTTTTTGTTAGGTTTGGTATTCAAATTGTAACTTAATTTTGAAATTGATTGAAGATATAAAGTTAGTTTTATGTAAGTATTCTGCATTTCTTTTTTTATTAAGGGGGGGGGGGGGAGGAAACGAAAGAGACAAAATAAAAAATATATAGAAGTTAACACCGTACTTTGTGTATTGTAATATAACAAAACATTAGAGAAATAGTTTGAGGTCCTAATTAGTGGAAGTTTGTTTTAACATTACTTATATTTTAATTCCATTTGGCATTTTAAATGGATGGTTAATTAGCTAAAGAATTTTCGTTTATGTGCTAGGAAATCTAGGATTATACTACCAAAAATAGTTTCTTTAATCCTAACTATAAGCTTTAAGGTTTTATTAGTTTGGAGGGTGGTAAGAAAAGTTTTAAGAAGAAAATATTTTCTGACAAGTATCTAACTAAAAAATTAAATCTGTTCAAATGCGACGATCATTTACCAAATTGTTAATCTTCTTTTATCAATAATAATTTTACCGGCTCATTCAGTTCATTGGGAGCAGCTATAATACACGTAAAAAATGGTACCTGTTAATAATGATAAGAACCAAAAAATATACATTTTTTAACTTGTTTTTTGAAAATTCAGTGGTTGACTTATGCGCACGGAAAGTTCAGATTTTTTAAAAAACAATTTATCCTCATATTTGAAATAACGCTGGTAAAAAATATATATATTAAGAGCTCTTGCGTTACGCAACCTTTGGATTTATTCATAGATCGTTGGTCTTTGCCTCTACTTCCTATCTTTTCTCCCTTTCTCTGTCTGCCCATTGACCACACTCCGACATATCCTGTATCCCTTCGATTCTTTTCCCCTGCCGCCTCCCCACTCCTTGTATTACTGTTGCTTACGCATGCGCGTCGGTGCTACTTTGGGGTATTCAAAGCAAGGACGTTTGAACGCCAGCTGCACATAATCATTTACCTGAACTGAAGGACAAACTAATAGTATACCTGCTTCCTTCTGTTTCGGAAAATAGTTTACAACAGTCTTCTGGACTCTTTTCGTTTCAAAATGGCCTAGCCCCACCTTGACTGGACTGTTTCCAGGAACGCAACAGTTTGGTCCCTGGCCGCACCATCAGGGTAGCAACACCACGTGAATATTTCTTTTTTCTGAACACCAACACAACCGTACGACGCTATGCCTGCGCGATTGTCAAACTGATTCACGTGGGCGTACACATGAGGGATAGCTACCCTTGCGGGTGTCTGAAGAGTTTCGCTGGAGCTTTATTTAACCACTTGCATTTCAGCACACTTAACGAGCCTCTAATGTCCACCAACACGACACTACAGCGCACCAGTTGGAGCCGATATAACTTGTGGGGGAGTATTTTTTTTCTCCCCCACACCGAAACGAACCAAAAAAAAACGTAATTTTCACTTCAGCATCACACGACAAACCAGAGCACACACAGGCCTGTGTTCCAAACTATCGCTTCAGAACACGCACCCCACCAGTTGGTCCAAGTGATAATACAAAAGTGCGGGGTGAGTCTTGTGAGTGAGTTAGTAGGTACTTCGGTTCCTGGTGCCTCACACGCACCGAACGCCCAGCACGGGTTCGAGTCCTGACTGCCCCGCCAAACCACCCGACTCACACACACACCTCAAGGTCACCAAACATCCGTTATCTACATCACCATTGAAAACTAATATCTATTTTTTCACAACTAGAGGTAGTCCGCGGCCTGGAACTCTTCGCGGGTCCGTGGTTCCAAGTCCGGATCTGGCACTCGGACCTCGAGGCCCGCAGTGGCTGTGATGAAAAGATATTAGGCTCACACCTCATATACATCAAAACTCCCCCAGGCAACTGATCCCGTCAGGGTGTAATACTGGTTAGGAGAAAAGATGGTTCTTTTACATTCCAGACACTGTTGCCAGTGTCAACATGGGTTCCAAGCAAGAACCGGGAAATAGATTCGCCATTTCCAATCGCGGCATGTTACTGGAGAGCGCACGGCTAGGTCGAGAGGTTGAGAAGACCCATCCCAACTTAGGCCCCACCGACCCGCCCCCAGCTCCGCCGTGAACCCCCAGACCACCTACAGAGCTATCCCCCTCTGTGGAATCTGAGTAGAACCTTCACGGAACCATACCTCTCAGCTCTCACATCCCTGGGACCCCTCGTTCACCCTGTTGCTCGTGATCCAGCCGAGGCCTATCCTACCTCTACTAGCTCAGCAGGCAAGTAGCTCAACACTTCCACTCGTCAACGGGGCGGGGACCTCTCGGAGTGTTCTCCAAGCATAGGAGGACCACTACCACCAAGTTTCCTACTCCAATCCTGATCCGGAGCCATTAGAGGCAACCTCAGCAAGGGAAAATCACAGTAAAGGATCAGTCCCATGGTACCCTTCATATTCAGTTATAGTGCTTTCCCGGACAGCCTCACGGCGGCCGAGCTCCCCCGAATCAGGACATGGATGTCCTTGGGTATCAGCATGTCTCCCGCCCGAAGGTAACAGCTGTGCCAAAGCCCGGGTAGGTAAGGTAACACCAAACCAAAGCTGTGATGACAGTGCAGTTGCAGCTCACCCTGCGGCGGTGTTGCCTGATCGAGCAACAAGTCTGATCCCTCGACTGACGGTATGCTGAATCTCCGCCTCAGCCTGCACTTGGTCATCAGCGAGGAAAGGCATAGTTCCTCCGAGAGTGTCCCAGTGAGGCTCGTCGGTTGAGTCTTGGCAAATCCCTAACTATCCATCATCTCAGTTGTCTGGTTGTGGCCGCACTGTCAGCTCGTTGTGTACGGGACTCGGCTGATTTTTAAAACAAAAATCTCCTGTTTTGGCAACCACTTCAAAATTTACGTTCGGCAACTAATTAATCGTGCTGGCTGCGTGAAACCTGTCCAGAACCAAAGTCCCAGGAAGGCTATTCCTTGTACTCTAGCCTTACGCATTTTTTTTCTCCTTCTGCTTAGCAATTTACGTGTTTTGAATAACTTCTAAGTGATCCTCAACCGTTATAATTTCCCTCCATGTATTTTATCACCCTTAGTTTTTGCCAAAGTTTAAACGTTTAGCTACTTTATTTACATCTACACAAAAAAAAATATATGTAATTTTACAAACAAAATTTTTGTTAAACAGTTTCCAAGAAATAAATCACAATACTACCATAAAGATATTGTAACTTTGTACAACACATGACTATGGTAATTTTTGCATACATGAAATACGTTTTTAGAGATGGTATTCAGTATTTATTATGAAAATTCTCACATTATTTTATGTTTTAATTGATGTTTCTTTTAACCATATTTTTTTAACAATGGAAAAGGTAACTGAGTATTCAACTATTCGACTTTATTTTGTTTTATTATTATTATTATCTAATGTTCGCAGTTAATACTGGAAAGCTATTCAGGGAACGGTATATAAATAACTTTAACTATTGGAGGTACTTGGACATCATAAAGGATACATGTCTGGGTAAGAATCCGAACCCAATATTAATGCCAACACTATTTTGTAGTAACAAAGTTGTTTTCATGTAAATGTATAAATTTACAAATATCTCTAATTTTACATGGATATTTCTGTTTCATTTACAAACAAAATTACGGTTTATCTAATCTAATCATTGAACTCAGTATATGAATAATAAATATATCCTTCCGTATAATTCTTTGATCGCAAGCCACTTTGCTTGTATCGCTTTCATTCGAGGTCTTGTTCTTTGAGTGTCCGAGGATAAGTTATACTTAACGAATCTCTTCCGCTCTTGTATGTTTGATAGCGCAAATAATAAATGTTGTTTCTAATTTAATCGGTCTTGTTGAATTGTTATTGCCAATGCATAAGGTTTTAGTGTTGTTATATTTTCTCATTGTAGCCAATTCACCGCATCGAGTTTATATAATGTTTTCCAGCGTTATTTTACTAATAATAAATATAGTGAATTTTATCTGAATTTATGTTTGTTTTCTCAGCTTATAAACTCTCTGCAACAATTTCAACTCCAATCTTGCAATATTGTTATGAAAACCAATTCCTTTTTGTTACTTATTCAAGTGATTTATATTTTTCTGCGCGATTGAAGCCTACTGGAATCAACCCATCAAAATCTCTTTAGTACTAAACAAATCTGTATTATAGCTGTTCAAGTTTTTCGAACAATTCAAGCTATTGTGAAATAGCTATAATAAGTTGTATAAGACACAAATATCTTACCATTTTTCACAGCAAGAATTTTTCATTTGGTATGAAAAAAAATTAATTTCAACGCAGGTTCTGTACAAAATTATAGGGAGACTCAATTTATTTCTTAGAACCTAAGAGAGCATGCCGTATTTGTGATGGTTTTTCTGTTCGACTTGTTGCATGATTTTCTTTTACTCGAAGCACGGTAATGACTTGAATTCCTTGTCAAAGTGTTTAAAATTAATATTTCTCTGAACCATGTTTGATCTTGGAATCATATCTGGGAACTCTACAACAGTTTTGTATGAAGAAATGAATGGTAATATAAATTACACGGCTGTGTATAGCGCCCCTCGGCGAGGCATAAAAGTGATAAAGAGGCGAGCCAGGGAAGAGGAGAAGAACGTAAGGGAAAGAGAGGACCTAAAGAATTCATTGAAAATTCACACCCACCAATAGAAATTTCCCAACAAATTTCCTACTGTTCCAAAATTTTTAGCATGGCTTTGCCGTGATTTTAACAGAGATTGCATTTCTGAAAGACAAGACATCTGACAGAATGTTTTTCAAAATTGTTTCCAAATATTTCATTTTAATTATTTTTTTTGAAAGTCTGACATCATTTTTTCAACTATTTCATTGAATTCTATAAACCCGCTCAAACAACACTGCTCAGTACACTGTAAAAAAACGGGGTTTGTCTGTAAAGTCGGTTTACGGGCGATAATTTTACGTGATAACGTCATAAGAAAGCACTGATGAAATATTTCATACTTTTTAATTTTCAAATATTCCTTAGTTTTTTTTTTTCAAATTAATTTTTTTTTAAATATAATTACGAACAATTAGTTATAGAAATAAACTGAAATAAAATCAATGTCAATAAATTGTTAAATTGAAATGAAATTGGACAAATAATATTTTTTTAGTTGCTGCTTTTAAAAAGCCCGCCTTAACCTGTTTGATGCTATAGAAGATTTTCTTGCACGGTGGTTGACCGGTTCTTGCACGCTCGGCACAGGCAGAACGTGACAATGAGTCATGCTTTTTCGTGCGTGCAGCCGGCGTTCATCGATTTATAAGACGTTTTTACAAAAAAAATATTAGCAGTAATACATATGTGACGAAGCGTGGCACTGAGCAAGCAAAATAGAGTGGGACTACTAGAGACTATATGTTTTCTGCGTAGCGCAGCAAGAGCGAGAGAATACTTTATGAAATGATGACAAATAAACGCGTCGTATCCCAAACAGTATTAGGCCTTCAC
This sequence comes from Bacillus rossius redtenbacheri, assembly GCF_032445375.1. Lineage (NCBI taxonomy): Eukaryota > Metazoa > Arthropoda > Insecta > Phasmatodea > Bacillidae > Bacillus > Bacillus rossius. The sequence continues at coordinate 73,693,794 of NC_086333.1, forward strand.
TGTTTCAGGGACTTTTTCATTGAAAAATACAATTCAGCTGAAGGAAGCGTTCTCTGAAAATAGTTCCAGATAGCGAGGTCCTCGTACAAACCAAGCCAATTTTGTGCTCCGTTGTAAACAAAGAACACAGGCATCCATAAGTAAAAACAATTTTTTTTTTAAATATTCGTAAACCGTTTCTGAAAGTACTGATAAAACGTAAAGATGACAATTATAATTTCTTATTCGAAAAAAAGTAACAACTTATTACTAGGGGCAGGAATTTTTTGCAACAATAAAAATATCTAAACGCCCATAAGACTACAAGATGGTATCCAAGTAATAGACAGCCGTCTACAAGATAAACCATCGCCTTATTTGGCTAGGCCATTCAGGACGCGTTTACTTCCACACTGAATAATCATGATTGGTGTGCTGACAACATACATGACCCTGAAAGAAACTCGAAAAATCATGAAACACTGATGATGCTACATTGTAACAGCTCTCAGCTAGTGTTAAATATAAATTTCCAGAAATTCCAAAAGATATAATGAAAGTTTACATATTTAAAGTTTATTTTTATCTTTGAATCATGATATTTTGTGTGATGTATGTTTGGTCATTTTAAAGGTTTTGTTATTTTTGACTAGTTTAATACATGTTTTAAATCTATGGTTTTAAGGAAGTGATATAAAATAATTAAAAAAACACTGTTTATTAAACGAAAACATTTTCAAGCAAACATAAATTATGATTTACTTAAGTTTTTTGTAAGTATTGATGGTTGTTCGTTTACGTGAATAAACAAGAAAACATACTAGAAAAATAACAGTATGTATTGTATCATCCCAAAAGCAAGAAGCTCTTCCGCTATTTTGAATAATTTAATATAAATTTATTAAAAGGATGTGTGATTGATTCAAAGAAATAATATTCTGGACTATATTGAAGTGTATACGCTAGAAAATAATGATCAGTATTATATTTAACTGATTTTAGGTCATTTTCAGACGAAATTAAAACGCCGATAAAGTACAAGTAACGAGAATATTCATTTATGTTGGAAATTACAAAAAAAATCGAAGAGGACCACAAGTTTACTGAAAATTTGGAATACACACGGCAAGCCAGTTAAAATTAGCTGTACAGTTCTGAAGAGGCAGCGATTTCAAAACAATGGGTTCACCAGTTACGAGCGAGTCCAGGACTTGGAAGGAACGAAGGATGGAAGAAAGAAGGACTGTTGGTTGGTGTGAAGCTGCCCGGGAAAGCACTATACCTGAAGATGAAGGGTGCCACGGGACTGATCCTTTACTGTGATAGTTCACTGCTGGGATTTCCGCTTATGGCTCAGGATCAGGATTGGAGTAGGAAACGTGGTGGTAGTGGTCCTCCTATGCTTGGAGATCACTCCGAGGGGTCCCCGCCCTGTTGACGAGTGGAAGTGTTGAGCTACTCAAGCTCGGGTACTAGCCTGCTGAGCTAGTAGAGGTTGGATAGGCCTCAGCTGGATCACAAGCAACTGGGTGAGCGAGGGGTATGGTTCCGTGACCGTTCTACTCAGATTCCACAGAGGCGGCTAGCTATGTTGGTGGTCTTGGGGTTTACGGTGGAGCAGGGGGCGGGTCGGTGGGGCCGAAGTTGGAATGGGTCTCCTCAACCTCTCGACCTAGCCGTGCGCTCTCCAGTAACATGGCGCGATTGGAAATGGCGAATCTATTTACTGGTTCTCGGAACCCATGTTGGACACTGGTAACAGTGTCTGGCATGTGAAAGACCCATCTTTCTCCTAACCAGGACCACACCCTAACGGGATTATATGCCTGGGGGAGTATTTATGAATATGAGGTGTGAACCTAATGTACATGTTGGTTGGTGTGATCGTCACAATAATCAGCGCAGTACATATGAATTAAACGTTGGACCATTACCTCGTACTATGATTCGATTCCAGGATCAAGCAGATGACTCCAACTCGTAACGTGGATTACCGTTATGTGGAGATCTGTTCAACACTTCGATGTAAGCAAGGAAATACCAAGTGGAGACTATGCGTGAATGAGATACAAAATTTTCCGGAAATTTACTGCTCATTCAACAGAAATTATTTTGTATCACTGTCTGAAATTTAAACCAAAATTCGTTTTAGTACGTAAATTCAAGCAATTGTTATTTTGTCAATATATTGTTGAAACACTAATATTTTAATCTAAAACGTTTCCTGTAGAGACCATCAACGATTTAACTATATTGTCTTAACATTTTTACATATTTGATATACCTACTTGTTAAGTTTGTTTTAATCATAAAATTGGGTTAATTTACTCCCAGAGGTGTAGCTCTAAAGCACCGAGTTCAAGTCCGAGTACTTCATATAGGATTTTGTAGCTAATTTAATTTCATGCTATGTCATTATTTTAAATATGAAATTTGTAAAGATTATCTGATTCTATTTGTTTTATTTAGCTGATAGCATTGAGCAACGGTTAGGACCAATAGTAAACAACTTAATTTCATTTAACCAAAAAGTATTTGTTTCTTATTTTCTTTTATTGAATCAGGCTTGACCATTGATGTATGTAAGTTTTTCACGTAATATGATCAATAAAACTTTTATCGTTAAAATTAGTTAGGATTTATTTTAGATTATTTTTCATTTTGTTATATCATGGCACCTATTTGGACTTCCTTAAATTTGGCGTGTTGATTCCCAGAATTAGTTTGATAAAAATCGATTTAATTACCATTTCAGGAAAATACACTACTATCATTGAAACGTTTAGGTTTGAAACATTAAGTTGTGTCATTACAATTTTTGTCGTACATGACCTCACTAATCTCAAAAAAGTTTCGCGAAAAATCTTATGTGCCTGCGTATTACCCTTGAATTAACCAGAATATCCATATATTTATCAATGGCTGACAAAAATTTACAACTACTGTCTTGTTAGTAACCTATCTATAGTATTATTTTGAATTCTAGTGATGGGTTTGAATTAGAATTTTTGTGAAAACATGCTATATTAAACATGAATCAATAATGTGTAAAAATAAATAATCTTTCATTCGCATGCGCGCTATTAACTTATGTTAGGCTCTTCAAGTAAACTTGTCTTTGCGGCGTCTATTCAAGCGCTTCATCCCAAGATTCATTCTTGAACCGACAAGCTTGATTCGAGCTTCCCGCGAGCTAGTTGCATGGGGGAACGGCAGGCTGGATTCGCATTGATTCTAGCCAGTGGCCTTGTCGTGGCAGGCTAGATGCAGACCTTCGCGCTGTCAGTGATGCCTGCCAATCACCTCGATGTGCCATCGCCAGCCACGATCCAACCACAACGCCGGATTATTTCGAATCCCTGAAGTGGATTTATGCATGGAGCAAGCTAAGGCTCCTCAGCACTGTGGCAATGTCCCGGAACTCAATGTCAATCCGAGAACAGTTTACGGGCCCACGAATAAAAACTCTAAATAATAATTAATGGAAAAAACCTTTTTTTGGTTTTTGAGTGAGAGGAATTAATTCCTATGATTATAAAAATCACCTCGCTGCGCAAATTATTAGAGGTTGTTACTAAATTTTTCTACGCAACAATAAATAACTAATTTTAATAACAATTCAATACAAAACTAAAAGTACGGCAAAATCTTTTAAAACCTTTTTCTACGGTGAAAATAGTTAAAGATAATTAATACAAATGTTTGCCGCATAAGATGTGAAAACTTTTTTTCCGAAAAGAAATGTATTTTGATTTTTTTTAATTGTTATCAATATGACGCTTATCCATGAATGCGTAATAAAAATGTGTAGTTACAAGATCAAAAATTTTTTGCAAAGTGGGGATATTTTATATTTTGAAAAAATGCTCATAATTCATAAACTACGACTTTTTTAATTTTAGTTTAAAAGTACGAGGATTTCCAAGAAAGACAACCTACTGTAGCTGTTAGCATGTTAGGGCTCCCGAAAAACAAGCATTGTTTTTAGTTTGTTGGTTCATAAACCCCAAAACCATAAACTCAAACTTATATATGTGTGTGTGTGTGTTTACATATATGTAAATATATAGAATTTTATTTTTAAAATTTTAGTTTAAAAGTACGAGGATTTCCAAGAAAGACAACCTACTGTAGCTGTTAGCATGTTAGGGCTCCCGAAAAACAAGCATTGTTTTTAGTTTGTTGGTTCATAAACCCCAAAACCATAAACTCAAACTTATATATGTGTGTGTGTGTGTGTTTACATATATGTAAATATATAGAATTTTTATGAACACTATAATTGCTGTAATTTTGCACTAGTCACTTCAAAACTTACACATAAATATACTAAAAAAAACTTGTTCCATTTTTCAATCGGGAAAATCCGACTAAAGGCGTATAATAAGAAACATTTTTTTCAAACAGATATTGCTACAACCCATTTAAATTGACAGAAATTGCAGCCATATTAAGTTATTTAAACTCATTAAAGTAATTCGAAAAACGAATTTCCAAGTTAATTTTTCATACGACCAACTATAACTTTAAAGGATGAAAAAAAAAAAGGTGTATAGGACAAACAAATTCATAAACAACTTAGTAGTCATATTTTTTAAATTCGTTCTTACGAACTTTATTCAATACCAGATGCATAGAGACATAACATTCAAAATATTTTCGCTGGAGCAAATGTAAGAGATTATTTTGGAATAATGAAGTAAAAAAAAGATTTCATGTAATACATTAAGTTCTCAAATTTTCTCAGGAACTTCTAGAAGTTTCCTTAATGTTCCAAAAGTAAAAGGTGCTTCGATATCTACCAATAATTTTATTGACAACAGTTTTTAATTGGCCTATCAGCTGTTCTCGGTTTGACAGTGAGTACACTAATAAAATTTTACATTTTTTCTTTCTAAATCAACGAAGAACGCTGGTTACGAATTATCCAGGGATATTCGTAAAGTTACGTTTACATTTGTATGTTTACCGGTGTGTATTTCACTTTGTCATAAAAAGAAAAAAATAGGTGCGTGTACTTAGGTACGCGCGTGAGAAGTTATACTTCTTTGGCATCATTAAAAAATAGTTTTTAATTGCATGCAAAAAAAGTGCGTGGAGTCCCTCCGCGCGGAATAAGTGGAACTTCGTAATGTGGAAATGAAAATAGGAAGGGGTAGAAATTGATTTTTAGTGAAATCATATTGTATCAAATCAAACTAAAAAAATAAAGGAAATAAATTTGTAACGATTCATAGATTGATTTTCAGAGAGAGAGAGAGAGAGAGAGAGAGAGAGAGAGAGAGAGAGAGAGAGAGAGAGATACCTTTTGAATGTCTATAAAACTAACTTTTTTATGAGAGCAGATTTTCATGAAATAAATCATTAAATCATTCAACGATAAAAGCTGTTTAATTAATTAAGCGGACGGGTTCGCCCCGAGGAGAAAATTGACGCGGTGAGACCTCGTGGACATAGAGAAATGACACACACTCACTATTTATGTGTCTATGAAATATTATTTTTTTCTGCAATTTAAATTGTAATATACAAAAAGGGAATTAAAAATTGAAACAAACATGGCGACACCACAAACTGTCAGGATATTTATTTTTTTCTTACTCTCCACTTAGTTCCTTACAATAGCATTCACTCTCGCTCTCTATCTTTCTATTCCCCCTCTTCAGGAACGTTAAACGTTTAACGCAACCTTGTTGGAAGTCGCATTAGAAGTATAACTTCAAAATATTAAAAAAAAAAAACTTTTACAAACAAAAAATTCAATATTTTATTCTATATATAGCAAAAACCTAATTGGTTGTTCTTCCACGCGTTGTGTTTGTCTTCTTCACCACGAATCACATTACACGGGTATTGTAATAGATACGGCGTAGTTTGAACGAAGATCAAGTTACCTTGAACTACGAAATATTCTTCGTTACTTTATGCAAATTCTTAGTTGAATAGACCGTGAATTTACTGTAAATTCTAACAATGTCTGGAAAACTTTTGTTTTTTCTTTATTTCGATGTTAAATATTCAAAGCAAAGCACTATGTACATAAATAAGATTTGTTATAATTTGTTTAATCTCTCGTGATTCTAGGTAACTATTCCGATAAAGAAGTGCTTATAAAGTATCCGGTAATTTATTACAAAATAATATATTTTTTTAACTAAGTTAGTTAAATTCTTGTCCTTTTGTCATTTTTACTATATATATATATATATATATATATATATATATATATATATATATATATATATTAGGGATGGGATTTTCGAATCTTGGATTCGTCGAATATACCGAATCCTATGGATTCGAGGATTCGTAGGATCCGAGGTGGGATTCGAGGTGGGTTTTTAAGAGTTTTAGGTAGTAATTAAAAATTGTAGTGCTGGGCGAAGTTCGAAAATTACGAACCGAAACGAACCCTTACGTTCGGTTCGGTTCGAAACCTCTTAAAATATATTCGAAAAATCGAACGTTCGTTTAAAAAAAATTACGTTTTTCTAATTTTCTAACCCCCATTTGAGACCATTCACAAAACAGCACAACAAAATTCCATTACTTGTAATATTCCGAATTTAATCGCATAATCGTCACCTCAACAGTTTCAAGCGCAGACAAAATAATAATAAAAATTATTAATCGTCGCATAACTCGCATAGTATTTTTTCATATAGGCGCGCTTTGTTTTTTGTTTACTTTAGAGAATTTTGTATGCATTTCTCGTACTACGTAACATAAACTAGCGTACAAATGCCAAAGGTATTGTATATTATACCTTTAACTATAGTGCGTGTACGAGAAGTGTTGTAAAATCACCAAAAATTGCGTACCCCATACGTTAAACTAAAGCGCATGTACGAGAACTCTCGTATTTCGGCAAAACTAACGTGATCAAGTTAACACAAGACAAATGCGGTGGGAAATCATTACGTAAATTACGTATTTTAAATTACTGGGATGTATTTGGTTTCTTTGGCCTTTTTGGTTATAACAGTCAGGTACTGAAAATATTAATTTAATCTTGTGTATTAAAAGTACTGGTCCAGTAAATTTTACAGTACGGTACTAAGTTGACTAGCGTAGTCGCGGCAGCCATCATTATTTCTCGTGTTTTATTTTTTCCGACGCAAATTTTTATAACCACACTTCTTACGTTACGTTTACAATATTATTGTTCTTGATGTGATTTTCAATGAGCAGGATTACGTCGTTTAAGTTTTACAAATGGAGAAAAGATAATGACGATCCAGATTACCCAGAACCAAACCAAAAAAATGTCTAAAGTTTCTTCTGGCGAGCAGCATTCTTCCAAGAAAACAGCAACTGCAGTCAGTAATGTAGATAGGTAACTTAATTCACATTCGACTTTGTTTTAATGTCCTATTAAAAAGTTTTACTTATTAAAAATGTTAGGTTATGTCTACCACAAAAATATGTTATGTGGCCTTATGCTGGATGTTTGTCATCTTTATAATATATTTTTTTTAAATGAAGGTTAGTGTACACTGAAAAAGGAAGATAGTCGTTTTGAAATTTAGATGGAACTTCTTCATGAATTAAAAGTGTGTATATATATATATATATATATATATATATATATATATATATATATATATATATATATATATATATATATAAAGAAATTAAATGCAAAATGATTTTCTCTAAACTGTTTTCTTTCCTTCATTATTTATTGCATAAACTTTACTTATAAAATGTTTTGCAATGTTTTAATAAAGCTAAGCTATATAATGTTTTAATTTTACATTTGGCTGGAGAACCTTTCTTTCTAACCATTCAGTTAAAGACTAAAATGCTGGTGGTCAGTTCATTTTAATTCAAAACAATTATTTCTGTATGAGGTTCGGTTCGGCTCGGTTCAAAATTTTTTTGCTGTGGTTCGATTCAGTTCGGTTCGTTTCGAAACCGGAGAACTGAGGTTCGTCCAGCTCTAGAAAATTGTATACCTAAACTATATTATAAAGGTAACGGAAATAGCACAAACATAAGATAAACTACACTGCATTTTGTCAGTTAGCATAACTACTCGATCATTTCCAACCTTCAATAATATAACATTGCAGAAAAAACGTAACTTTTTTTTAATGATGTCGGTTATACAAACGTATTTTATTGAAAACATAGGAAGGATTAATTTAACAGAGAATTAGACAGATGCAAACTTACGTGTGTGGTTTTTGAGGTTATTTGTCACTATTTTATATCAGGTGTATACACTATGCACTTATTTTATAATTTTATAAATACACATGTGATTTTTTTTAATACATAGGCCTATGTAATTTTTAAAATAAATGAGTGATTTTTTTTAATAACATGTGGTGAAGTTTAGTGTGGGACTGGGATTCGAGATTCGATGACAAACACTGAGGATTCGAACAAGGATTCGGATTCGACCAAAATGTGGATTCGTCCCATCCCTAATTATATATATATATATATATATATATATATATATATATATATATATATATATATATATATACAGATTTCTCTTGCAGCGTGGATATTTGTGCTGATTGGTCTGGTGATTGTCTCACGTGGTTGCTGACACCGTAAACGCCGAACCAAAATAAAATAAAATAACATTTTTACAGCGCATCTGAGCGCACGTTCTACCTTTATATTCACTCACCGCCATCAACAGAGAGATGCCGTGATGAGGTGAAATTGGTAAACGGGGTGGGAAGCCCACCTTGTAACGGCGCACGCAAAATAAACCACCTGTTAGCGCCTGGTAGCCCTTCCCTCCCCCCTCTTCGCAAAACGTTTTTTCTTCTTTTTTTTCAATCCCGCAGGTTGGCGTGGTAGGTACGCCCGCCAGGTGATCGATATATCGATCGGGCGGTCGCCTCGTAGGTTGGCGTTCCGAAGATAGCCGTCTACTCCGTTCTTGCACGGAGGGGCGAAAAGTTTACTGACGCCTGACGACCAAAGAAGGTTTGCAGGTCCAACGACCTGTCAGTTGAACTGGGTGGCACTATGTACGTTCGCTCAAACGTTTAGCGTGGGAGATATGCATAATCTTAAAGTCTCCATCGATCATTTACTAGTTTTTTTTATCAAAACTGATATGGCTAAATATGTCATAAAATAATTACTCCGTGAAGTAAAATTACGTTAGTAAGTTGATCGCCTGACGAAAAATATTGCTTGCAAAAAATATTTTCCTGTAAAATAATTGGGGCAGATAAATTAATTTATTTATAAGAATGACATGGAAAATTAAAAATTATATTAATATTTTTTTTCCTTTGCAGGCTCACAAAATCTTTTAAAATATAAAGAAAATTAAACAAATATAAAATGATTAAAAATAATTGTTTAAGTGTATACTGTCGCGAAAAATATCATCGTTTGATAGGCCGTCATTTAACCTCTTTAATAACATTCATGCTGTAGAAAATCTTGTTTGGTTTGACACTGCTTTCATAAGCACAAACCCAAGTAATATCTATGAGGAGCTAAGTGAAGTCCAGAATTTTTTTCTGTGGGCATTTTAGTAAGAAAACAATTCTCCTTTATAACATATCAGAATTCAATCATAACTTTTTAATACTTAAGAGCAATGGAATAACGTAAATATAATCTCCGCAAACAGAAATGAATTTCGCAAGAAAATATCACCAATGTTTGTTCTAAAGTCTCCTTTCAGACAGAAACACACACAAAAAAAAAAACGAAAAAATTTAATTTCTTAAGTGCACTCATCATGTAGATTTGAGCTTTCCAAACATTAAGTGTCTACAAAATAAAAGCTAAACCTTGCTTAGTTTTCCTAGGATATAATAAAAAAAAATTATCGCAATCAAAATTTAGACTAACTAGTTGAAGAGATATTTTTTCACAGCTACGGTAGGTTTTTATTTGTCATTTTTGAGCAAGATTTCCGTAAGTACATTTCTGTTAAAATTCAAAAGTAAGTCAGAAAATGGTGGTAGCCCAATTATTTAATTTATGTTTAAATTATAAATAAGATTTATTAAATTGTTACAATTTCTATGTCTGTCCACAAATAAATCACACTTTTATAATCCCACGATTTAATATTCACACTGGAGCTCAGCTCGACATTGGCCCTCTGTTTACTATTCATTTATTACCACGCACCTAGGTCCCAACACACTGCTTCGCAGCTGGGTATTCGAAACCTTAATAGAGTTTTAGAACCTAGAAATTCGGTACTAGTATTCAAAGGAACCGAGAATTCCCGGCAATTTTGATACTAGGTAGTTTTTTATTACTAATTTTGCAGCAGTCGGTGATTGAAGAAGTAACAGTTTTATTTTGAACGATTAAAAATGTTTTAGTGCCTAAAAGTAAAAAGATAATCACTTGTGTTTCAACTTTTCAATGCAAAAATTATCTACTGACGTAATGAAATCACTTTTTTTTTATGTTTTACTCTCAATCTTTAACTTTAGAGAAAAAAAATTAAAGAAATAATCATTTTAGTTCATGAATAATCACAGAATTATCAACTCAAAATAACATTAATTTGTTTCATAAAAAATTAAAAATAAAAGTATCGTTATTTAAAGATTATTGGCGCAACAACAGGCAATAGTACAAACACAGCAGTCCGAAAAACCGACTGACTATTCACTCCTTTCACGCCATCGATCGCCCAGCCAGCGAAGAGTATAAATTGAAAGTAACCTTAGCGCGCAATTAAAAGCTAAATTTTATTCTGTCGAGGTCAAGTCCCGTAAGTACCGAAAGAACAAGAAATCGATTTGAAATTCCCGGTTATTTTACTGTATCAAAATCATCGGTATTTCCCAGCACTATAGGAAACGGAATTTCCCGGTTTCGAACCTTACTTCACACTAATCACTCGTTCGCGTCACGGTAAAATCTCCGATGAACCAACCTTTGCGCCCGAAGCCCGTCTCTCGTCGCCCGCTATTGCTCGCCAAGAGCTCACTCACCCTCGCAGGACCGCATTCCCTGACCTGCGAGTGGCACAACTAGGACGCCATTGTTCTCGTAGCTTCGAGAACTAAGCTGAGGATTGTGATGACGTGACGCTAAAGGCTCTGTCACACTGTGACATGTCTCGCGTCCAACACCTTCCAATATGCTGAGTCAAATAAAAGATGGAAATTTATGATGTCACCGAAAAACTTCAATACCACAGCCATGTAGGTTTGACAAGTTGGATGACTCTGGGTTTCCATAAACTATTTTGCACAAGGATGGGTTCTTAAAAATCTTGGATGTTGGATGCTATCGTCCAATCAAAATCGTACCTGGCAAGTCCTGTCCTGAAAAAGTCTCGTAGCCCTCCGAAAGGCCCTGTTACACTGTCAAATATTTGTCTCCAATATCTTTGACAATAGAGTTGGAGGAGGAGTATTAGACGATAAATGGCTTCCAATTTTCTCCATGAAATATATTATATTCGGATTCGGACAGATAACCTCAAGTATGTTTTAATTCATGTAACCCTATGAAAGCATTTTTTTTTGCCTGAGCTATTACAAACGATTCAATTGAAATTTAAATGATTTGTCACAGTGCTGGATTGATTTTTAACTTCTTATGCTATTTGTCCATTATATTTTTTTTTAATTGTATAAATCTAATTGACAATAATCTTAATTACATAATATAATAAATATTTTGTGATGTTTATATTAAAGAAATATAATTTTTACTAACACTAAAAATTCCTTCGCACACAAAATATATATTACCATTATTTTTGTTACTTGATTTTTATGACATATTTAATCGTCCGTGTGTTCGTCTCCATTTTAAAGAATCGTTGTGACGGAACCGGATTTCATTTCCGTTTTCTCTAGGGTACGATTTTGATTGGACGATAGCATCCAACAACCAAGATTTTTAAGAACCCATCTTATGTGCAAAAATAGTGCATGGAATCCCAGAGTCATCCAACTTGTCAAACAAACATGGCTGTGCTATTGAAGTTTTTTCGGTGACGTCATAAACTTTCATCTTTTGTTTGACACAACATATTGGAAGGTGTCGGACGCGAAACATTTCACAGTGTGACAGAGCCTTTAGCGTCGCGTCGTCACAATCCTCGACTTAGTTCTCGAAGCTACGAGAACAATGGCGTCCTAGCTGTGCCACTATTGTTCTCGAAGCTACGAAAACAATGGCGTCCTAATTGTTCTACTATTGTTCTCGATGCTACGAGAACAATGGCGCCCTAGTTGTGCCACTATTGTTCTCGAAGCTACGAGAACAATGGCGTACTAGTTGTGCCACTCCGCGCGGACAGGAGAGACCGGGAACGTGCCGAACCCTCGAGAGATGGAGACAATGGGGTAAGGGCGAGGACGGAGGGGAATAAGGGTAGCGACCGCACCAATGGACGGGCGTTGTACCTGCGCTGCTCCCTCTCCAGGAGTTTGAAGGGGGTTGGGAACTTGTCCCCGGGATCCCACCTCATCTCCAGCAACCGTGCAAAAAGTACGAAGTTTCACAATCAGATTTCAATTCTCAGTAATACAACATTCTTCGGTAAGCTTTATACTAACAAAGTAAAAATTTTATTTTAATTATATTTTACTTTGTCAATAGGAATTTTCAAACAAACGAAATCATTCCAAACATTTTTTTTTATTATTTGTTAGCATCTTAGCTCTCGGTATACAGCATTTGGTAAGAGTCAAATAGTTGATTAAGTATGATTGTTTTGTTTGTTTTTATTGTTTATAAAGAATTATGCTTGAATGAATCATCAATCAAATTATAAAATTATGAGCCAATTTTGGAAAGGAATACTCAGTATTATCTAAAAAAAAAAAACTTATTTAATTTATTTAAAAAAAATAGCATTCTGCTGTACACAGCTATAACATATTTACTGTAGTAGTACACACTACAGTTTGCAAATATTTCTTTTTTTGTAGAAGTACAGAAAAAATATATCTGTCCAGAGATAAAAACTGGAGGAATCGGTGGAGGCGCCACGCACGAGCGGCGAGCAGCCAGGGCGCATGTCGCGTGAAAAACGGGCGGCCGAAGGGGAAAACAGCCTACTAATTGACGCCGGGCTTAAATTAACAGCCATTAAAGTTCGGATCCCTCTCCGGGTGTAATCCGAGTCGATGGCGTAACGCGCGGTCGTTGCGAGGGAAATTACGGGCCCTGCTCCAGCGAGAGGTGACACTGTTACAAGTGCCTTCCCGGGGAGTTGTAGCATGGAGGGGGGGGAGGGTTGAATTCTCCTTTCCCCCCTACCCTCCTGACGCTTATTTTGGGTAGTGCACGAGTGTTCCTGAGGGTAAGGGATTGGTTGGAGTGACCTCCGAAAGCGACGACCGCTGCTAGATCACGACTCCACCGCATGCAAATGTTCAAAGTTAACCTCGAACAGATTTGCTCCTGTTAAAGCCAACATCCTGACCTTTCTCCCCCGTTGACTGGTTTAGTCTAAAAAAAAATGTTGTCTAGGAACAGCATGTAAATTATTCTTCTTAAATCCCAGTTTGTTTGCCCCATCTGTAGAGACCGGAAAAATTCGCGAATTCATTTCGCGATATGCTAAAATACAAATAGTTATACCTCAGTGCTGCCTCTGCTATTGGCTCACAACTCACCTTTACGACTCTGGGCCAATGAGAAACACACGATTAAAGCTTTATCGAATCACAGGCTGCTACGCTGGGACGTCTCACAAGACAGCAGCTTATGAATGGGTGATATTTAACTGAGTGTACGTAGAACTATGGTGTTCATCCTGGAGGTCATTGAACCCGCGAATTTTTCCGGTCCCTACCCATTTGCAGTAATCGCAACCAGTTGCCAAGAAATAGTATATCTAATACTACAAGAAATATATTACAACTTTGTACAACACATGGCTATGATTATTTTTGCAGGTATGAAATACAATTTTAGAAATAATTCTGAGTTTTTCTTACGAAAACTGGCGCATGATTTTATATTTTAATTGGTTTTTTCAATCAAGCAATATTTTTTTAAAACTATTGAAAAGATAATCAAATATTTAATAATCGTAAGTAATTGCTTATTAATATGCGCAGTAAATACTTGAAAGCTATTCAGGGAACGGTTTACAAATAACTTTAACTATTGGAGGTACTGGGACAACACAAAGCATAAATGCCTGGGTTAGAATCCAGCCCAGTATTACAACAAACGCTTATTTTTGTAATTATACAGTTGTTTTACTTAAATGTACTAAATTACAAATATCTGTAATTTTACATAAATGTTACAGTTAATTTTTTTTTTAAATTGACAGTGTAGAAAAATTAGAATAATAATTCGGAAGAAAATCTATTTTTTAATTTTAAGGTAGGGGATTCCAACATCAATATTCATTAAACCGAAATCCTTGATTTAAAATTCCTACATTACATTTTAAGTACTTACGTGTTCCAGTTAATAATGTATTCACCCATTATACTCAACCTATCAGATGAAACCTTAATATACCTCTTAGAAGTAAAATATGAGAATAAAATACTTACATTTGATCAAAATTAGACTTGTGGTTATACTGAACATGTTTAGTGTATAAATATGACATATGCCTTTCCGTACGCCGTGAATAAACCAGGCATTATGTTAATACGCAATTACAAAAACTTCGCTAACCCAGTGTTATTTTCACAATATCTTAATGTCACAGCCTTTAATTAGTGCACTAAAAATTAAACAGTGACATAAATGCTAAAAGATAGTAATGATATCATTAATTACCCAGTATATAATCATGCACCCCTGCAGCGAGCAAGTGTAGGTAAAAAGGGAAAGAATGCAATTTGGGTAATGTCGAAAGTTCCTGCTCAATTTAGATAAAGTGATGCTGCGAAAAAAAAATTCAATAAGTCCCTTTTAGAACCGGACTTCAGTAGCTATAACCTACTGCATAACATATTTAAATACGCCATACGCCACAACAAACACAACTTTTACCGTGAAAATACCAATAAGAAAAAAACTCTGGAGCAATTTTACGAAGACTTGAAATGTTTCCACATGTCTACATCTTGTACTTCAGAAATCTCGCAAGAATTGTTTCTTCATGAAATTCTCGGAACCTTTTACAGACATGAGATTCTCTTAAGCCGGTTACACAAACGGACGTCTACAAAACCATAATTTAAATTTAAACCAAGGCGAAAGGTTTGAACGGGGCGAGCATTCAAATCATTAAACTGTGTTCGCCAATCTGTGTCCCCGCTTTAACCGGCATTATGAATTTTTTTCTAAAAATAAAAAATATATATATTCTGACATCCCAAATCAGTGGAAACATTCGAAAAAATTTCCTGTGGGCTAAAACAACCCACACGCCAGAGCTATGAGATATACGCCCAATTAGTATTTTACCTGCGACATCCAAAATACTTAATTAAAAAAACTATTCCACCGCCAACCAGCGAGAGTATAATTAAAAAGCTAATATTGCATACGAAATAAATATGGATTCCGTTCTGGCCACAGTACATACATGACGCTGCTGGACAGGGGTGTAGAATTCACAAGGAGGGGGGGGGGGGAGGTGGAATTTTTTATGTGGAGGGGGGAGACCTGAGACTTTTGCAGGCGGGCTTAACCGACACGTCATCTCTGAATACAGTGCTTGTATGTTGTATAATGCCCATATTTTGGCCAACATGCGTGCAATAAGATGAAAACTTTAAAATGTGTAGAAAGTTTTCCATAAGACATAGTTCACACGTCAAAGCCGTTTCACATTCACCCTTTCTACAAATGCAAGAAGGCACCCCTCAGCGAAGGTCTTCTTAATTAAAAGGGGGGCCAGAACCCCCCTGCCCCCTACCTGAATCTACGTTCATGATTCTAAGTACAACCGACGACGTATATCGAACACTAGACTATACTCAAACATAGCCATTTTTCTGTTCCTAGGCTTCACGCAAGCGTTTAACACACTCAATAATGAAATATTCCTGTTGAAATAAACTGAAATTGGGTGTCTGGGGCCAGATGTTGTTCCGAAACTACTCATATTTATCAAACCGGCAACAGAAAGTTCATGTACGCACTAATACAGGTCAATTAGCGCCAAGTAAAAAGTACGCGTTGTTGAGAGTGCCACATGGCTTTATTTAGAGCCCCTTCTATTTTCCATTTTAATATAATTTATTCCACAATGCTTCAAGCACACGAAGTGCCATTATTATACTGACGCTACACAGTTGTTGATGTGCCTGCTGATGAAATGTTGCAAGCAGTAGTAAAAAAATCAATTATACAAGTGGTGCATTTAAAATGGTTTTAAACGTTTCTAAAATATGTATACATGATAACAACCACGCACAAAAAAAGGTGTATTTTTTATATCTTCACCAAGTATTTTTTTTTAATTATTTATTTCAATCTCTCTGGTAATTTAGTCGAACATGGATACAACAGACACAGGAAAAATATTTAGATACCAAAGCAACTTTGCACTTTCTTTAAAAGATAATTTAGTTACCTGCACAGAAAAAAAAATAAGTTACTAAATATTCCTTTGGAAACCAGTTACCAGGAAATAATTTCTAATATTACAAGAAAGATATTGTTACCTGATATAACACACAGCTATTTTTTTCCCATAAATGAATTACTTTTTCAGGTAATACCAAGTATTTCTTACGAAATAGTGGGAATAATTTTATCATTTGAATCCGTGGTTCATTCAAGCATAAATATTTTAAACCATTGAAAAGATAATCAAATATTCAATAATTTAATTTATTTTTACTATGATAATTTTTGTGAACAATTAATACTGGAACAATATTCAGGAGACGGTTTACAAATAACTTTAACTATCGGAGATACTGGGACAACACAAAGCATAAATGCCCGGGTAATAATCCAAATCGAGTACTGCAAACACTCTATGTTGTGATACAGTTGTTTGAATGTGTATGCAGAGATGAACAAATGTGTGTAATTTTACATGAATATCTCTGCTCCATTAACCAAAATTAATATTAAAGTGTGGTAAGCCATCTCTGTAATTACATACCATAGACTCCCTCCAGCAGATTGCGTCCAAACAATGCTGTTTTCTAAACACGCTACCCTGAATTGGCTTCACTAGAAGCAGTCAGCCGGACCCTAGCAGAGACATCGTACTGGCAGTGTGGTCCTACCCAGTCAACATTGCTAAACATAATTCCTAAGATGCGGTAATATGTAAGTATATATGTAATATTTTTATATGTTATTTTTAAGTATTTTAAACGATTAAAATTTTATTTATTTAACGGTTTTCTTTTCTAATTTATTAATTAGTTTTCTCAAATGTTGTTTTATAGTATATTTAAAATGTTTAGTGCTAAACTGATATTATTTTTTCTACTTTACATTAAGACGAGAAAACTTTAAGCTGGCCAAGTGCTGAATTTTTACTCGTGTAAAATAATTCAATAAATGGATAAAAAAAAAATTGTAATTTTTCCGGTTTAAAAAAAATATTTTGTCGATTAACGAACTCGACACAACCCAACTTTGTATTTCATGTATCATTGTGGAAGTGATTTCTAAAAATTTGTGGTAATTATCATGTACACAAAAAGTGATGTATAAAGAACTTTGGAAATTGCTGGGCATAAATTGAATGTGTGGCAGGAAGTCGCACTTCAGTAATGACTGCCATCCACCTAAAACAAATAATAATTCTCTTACTACCATAGAGGCTATTACATGAAGACCACTAATTACGTCACCAACGTAATATTCAACACACAGTTAAGATTTCTTTTCGTAGGAAATAATTGCGAACAAAGATAAATTTACAATAAGTGGATTGTGTGTGAAAGTATGTGTAATTAGGTTTGTGAGCGTGTATGTACACTCCTGATTACTTTTCGCATGCTCCACCGATTTCAAAGATATTTACTAAATGTAGTAATGTAGTTGGTTTATCATGTTTGAGAAAAGTTGGTCTACAAATACTAGCACGTAGATAAGCAACTAAATGAAATATTTAAAAATAACTAGCCAAATCTACAAAAACCAAAATAATAAACAATTAAATAATCAAAATATTTAATGATTTTTTTTATTTTCAAACTGTATACAGTTTTTTAACAATTATATTTTTTACCTTAATTTTCATTTCCCAATTTTGGGAAATCTTCTAGGACCAAACAGAATAACTATTCCAGAAAATCTATAAGAATAACTTGGTAATTTCTCAGAAAGCCATAAATAAATTTAAAAAATATTTATCGGAATACAGATTTGCTTAAACTGTAAATTTATTTTAAGTGGCAACTTGTTATTGTTTTCAGTATCGATTCCTATGTACGGAATAAACCTGTTACTTTTAACAGTTGGCGCTTGTGAATGATACAGAATATATGAAAGAATGTTCCACACAAAAAATTAACTCTAAGTTATTTCATAGTCTGAAATTTAATTTTTTTAATTTAAACAAACAATAAAGTCAGCTTTCCTGTAGACAGTTACCAATAATCGTATCAAATTTTTTTGCCCGAGATTTGTAATTCGGGAGCTTTCATCGAAATGTTTTTGCTTTTTGCAAGAATTAATTTTCAAGAATCTTAATTAATTTTATTGTATAGATATTTTGAATAGTTTTGATATAATTTAGGCCCGGAACATAAGCAATGAGAACTAGTTTCCAGTTACAGACCACCACTTTTGTTTCTGATACTTGATAATAAATGACGTTATGTCCACTTACACGAGGCAGAGAAGTCGCTCACAAATTAATTTTAAAAACATATTAATACTTGCTATTTTACAACATATAAAGTGGCTATACAAAAACAAGTAGCAACGTATCGTGGTGTTGATTCACAAAAACAGTTTATTTTTTCCTCTACATCTCTTAACATGTGGCTACTGCTACTTTCACATACATGTCACAACCAAACAGATTACTATTTCACACCTCATCTATATTCGTAATACGTAAGGTGAGTTCAAGTCCACTGGTCTATTTTCCGCAAATAAAAGAAATAAAACTAGAAGAATGTATATACACCGTAATTATTTTGTGCAAATATACATATATAAATACACAAATATAAAAATATTAGTTATATATGTAAATATATTTTCCGCATATAAAATAAACGAAAACTAGATAAAAATAAATGCTCACCATAATTATTTTGTAAATGTAACAGAAACATTATATATACAAAATTAAAGCTATTTATAAAATAGGCATTAACACGAAAACAGATGATCACTAGAAAAAAAATTTATCCCAGACTTTTATATTACGTGTTGTTCAACTAGTTATTTGTTAAACGTTCGCTGGATAGCTATCCAGAATTAACTGCGCACATTAATAAGTATCATAAAAAAACCAAATACAGTCAAATTATTGAATACTAGAATATATTTTCCATATTTTAAAATATAATGCTTGAAAGAACACAAATTTTTGGGTTCAATATTTCTGTGTCGTCATCATTTGTGGTTTTTTTTTCGTTCTCGTAGTACATTTTTCTTTGTTTTTCTTTGTTTTGTTGACCATATTCCTGTTACGGAATATTTTGTGGTGTTTATATCCTTGTTGAAAACAGCAATTTTTTGCTTAATTTTGTGTTTTTTGTCTTTTTGGGGTTTTATTTATTTCTTTATTTTTATTTTTTGGTTTTTCTTCAACAGAAAAAGTTCTTAGCAATGGCGTATGTCCAAAACCTTACATCAAGTCATGCACTCCCATTGCACAAATCTTTCAAAGATAATACAAATGACACAGGGTTTAGAAATATAATTTTGAAGCCTCATTATTTGACTATGTTTAGTTGCCATTCTAACCTGACTTACAAACTATTTCTTGGATCCTGTATACCAAATGATTCTTTTTGTAGTTGTACAGAATTTTTTTTCTGTATTGAAAATATATTAATGAGGTAGGTTTGTAAGGAAACAGCAAGCCTCTGAACCAGTGTCCGGGCAAAGAAAGAGTGCGTGAAATATCTGCAGCCACAGCAGCCCGGCAAGGATTGGTTGAGGAGTGGCCGAGGAGGGGGGGGGGGGTTTGGAACGGGAACTCAACTGCAGGTCGAAGCTCCCGCGAGTTCTAAAACCCGCGACCTTACGACCTCGCCCGCTTCCCCCTTCTCCCCCCCTCCCACCAACCAACGAACCGGTAGAGGCGAGATAACTTCGGTGAAGTCACTCCCTTCGCTCCACTCCCCGCCTCCTTTTCTAGACTCTTTCCCCCCTTACCCCTCCCACGAACAACCCTTTAACCCTTAACGTTCGGCAGCGCCAGCCTTTCCCGTGGCCGAGCTTTCGTGCCGATCAGTTTTCGCAAGCTTCCCCCCCCCTCCCCCCCTTCCCTCATCCACGGTGCCCGTCGGCCTCATTGTTTCACGGTCCCCGGACCATTAAAACAAACACCTCCTACATCTCCAATCCCCCCCTCCACCTTTCCCAACCCCCCCCCCCTTTCCCCTTCGCTCGTTCCTCATCCAGTCCCCTCATCCATTACGTCAGACAACCAATTTCCCTGCCGCCTCCCTCGAAACTTTAATCTTGTTACTGCCGACGTCTGCTTGCCTTTCGCCACTCTTCTTCCGACCGAAATTACCTAAAGCCCTCCCTCCCTCCCAACACCCTCCCCAATTTTCGCTCCAGGGCTCTTGCCACCTTACACATAACCTACCGTCTTTTTTTTTTTTTTTTACCGACGTAGACGGATTTTTTTTGAACATAATTACTGCCCCGAGAGCGAAAGGAGGTGCGAAAGGTTGGTCTTGCCTGCCCACGTCACCATTTTTCCTGGGAAGAACGAATTATTCTTCGGGAAAACCCTTCGGAGATAAGGTTCTCGTAGGAAAGAGGGTGAAACACCGCTCCTGGTTTATGGGTGAGATGACACCGCGACATGCCACAAAAAAAACCGTTTACGATGACCAAACATTAAAAAAATAATTCCGCAAGTTGGTATTGACACAATGTACAACTCACGCACTTGCCGCACTAGCAATTTCTCTGGCACCGAAACTTGCAGTGAGCCTTCAGTTATACCCGTTTCGAATATCTGCTGTGTTAAAATTCATTCAAGAAATTTTCACGCTAAACTTTGACCTGCGTTCACTAAGAAATTTGTAGGTTTGTGCCGAGCTTGTGCCAGCCTAACTTCCAATGAGGACGTTTATTCAAGATTGCCGCTAACTTTTCGATTAGTAACTAAGATGTTGATTGAAGCACCAAAGCAAAACTTTAGCATTCATTCTTTAAATTAAGAAATGAAGCAATTTTGAATAATTCTGTTATTTTTAAGTTGGTCCAAATAACAGGTGTTTGTTTCAAAAATTTGGAAAGACCTTCAAGTTAAATTTGACGACTTAGAACGTTTACAAAGTGGCACAGTATCGAACAAAAATTTTTATTTTAGCTATTTTTTGTAGATTAATTAAAAATTTATAACGTATGTTCCATTTTAGAATATTAGTGCATTGGATAGTTTTGGAAATTCAGAAGATATATTCATGGAATTTTTATTAATATCAGGTATTGTATCCGTTTACTTACCTAAAAAGTATAAATCAAAACATATTTTTATATCGATGTATATTACATCTTTTAAACAGCCCAACAGATATAATATGAAAAGAAACTGCAATAATGTAACCTGGTGGGTGGAGACGAAGGTGAACTCACAAAGACACTATTTAAAGGTTCTGGCGAAGATGTCGGCCGTGTCAGCTTTTTCCTGGAGTGATTTCAAGGAAACCATGGAAAATCGAAAAACAACCTGGCATAACTAGAACCAGAGCCCAGTTACAATCCAATGCGCTACCTATGTCGGTCTCTGGAGAATGGGTTGTTGTAGGCCTATTCCAATATGCGAATGGTTTACGTGCTTTGTGTGATGTGTTTATAATGTCTCACATAATGTTTGCTGCGGTGATTTTAATGGTGGTATTGAAATCCGATAAGTTGGGTGTGTTCAAACATTTGATGTTAAAAAATATAATTCAGCATGACGTTCTCCCAATCCCAAAGCAAAATACATATGCTTAGATTATAATAACGTTAAATGTTTATTAATGCCTTGGTGATGTTGTTAAAAATTTTGTTTGACAATATTCACTTCGTAATGCAATTTTAAAACTTCTTGTGAGCTTTTTTAAAGCTATAAGTCAACATTTTAGTATTACCCTTTAACAAGCTAAGGATTGTTTTTCCAACAAAATTGTCTTACCATATTGTGTTCAACTTAAGGCTAGCTGTAACGAGCTGGCTTAATTTTTGCATTTTCTTGTTATTGCTATTCATTAAGGGTTAGTCTTGCGTAGCAACTCAAAAGTTCTCATGCATTTGTTGTATGACAAATTTTCTAACCTGATATTTACTCTACTTTATTTTTTTGACCTGTGAATTTTCACGTATATTTATAGTTAGGCTATAAATACTTGTGAGACGTTTTTCCGTCATGGGATGATATTTAAAACTACATTTTAACAAATAAAATGCAGACTAAACATAAAATACAAGATCAGCTTTGATTTAAATTTACACGACAAACTCACAAATTATAGTCATCACAATACAACATAAACGTCCAGCATTGCGTGTCAATCTGGGCCTAAAGATCCGATACTCAATTTATGACTTAAGTAAAATAAATGTTATATTATATTTGTGAATATAAAAATTAGGGGCAGGTATTTTTCGCGGATAAATCTGACCGATCATTAGACTGCAAAAAATGGTATGCTCGTGCAAGGGATTTTTTTTATACTGCAGTTGGTGGCCTTCTGCATGAGAAGCCATTGCTCTATTTGGCCGGGCCAGTCAGGACGTGTTGAGCTCCGGATTGAGCGGCTGTGATTCGTGTGCTGACAGTAGACATGAAACTGATATTATCTTTAAAAGATTTGTGCAATGGGAGTGCATGACCTGATGTAAGCTTTTGGACATACGCCATTGCTAAGCGCATGTATGTCTGTAGAAGAAAACTACAATAAACCAAAAGACAAAAAACACAAATTAAGCAAAAATTCCTGTTGTCAACAGGATATAGACACCACATAGTATTTCATAACAGGAATATGGTCAACAAAGAAAAGAAAAACAAAGTAAAATGGACTAAGAGAACGAAAACAAAACACACAAATGATGAATTGAACCCCCCAAAAAAAATTCAGCACAACAATTGAAACGTGACAAAAACAAAACAAAACGAAAAGACGAAACAAACACAATAGCTGAAAGACTTCAACCAATCACGAAACACAGACGATGCAATAGTGTTTTAACACACAAATTGCCTCGAAATTTTTTTTTATGAAAAATTCATGGCAATAAACATCATAAATCCTCTTTCTAAAGCATATCTCAGCTTTAGATAACCACGTGCACTTAAAAGGTATTAACTCTCTCTTCCCACTGCAATATTTTTGCCATGTGTGCTATCGTGTTTTCAGTTTTCTCTGCGGCATATATCCCTAAAAACACCAAAGTTTTTTACTCAGCTTTGTAATGTTAAGCAAATCGATTACATTTTTTAGAAAATATTGTTTTGTGATGTTTAATTTGGAACAAGAATTTTGAAAATTAATTTTCTGGTAGTATTTTTTCAAAAGTATTATTTGATAGTATTCCATTACTACTTGTTAAGAACTGTAACTGAGAGACGTCATCTTGGCTTAAAATGTTTTTGTCATCTTATTGTTTAGTACATTTTAGTATTAAAATTGTGGCCCTGTTTAACCATAATTAAGAAAATGCTAGCGACCGAATACTATAGATATTTTCTCCTGTGAAGTATTAATAGGTGTTTTAAATTCATATTTTTTAAATTCAGACTATAAACAAACTTAAATAATACTATCAAAGGACTATATTATATGATCTTAGAAAAATATACAAGTAGCAGAATTAATATTTTTATCAAAACGTATTACAATTTTCGATAGTTTACAAACTAATAATTTTAATACTAACAAGCCGGATAGTTTTAATTTGACGAAGGTAGGCGTCATTTAATCTGTACTGCAATCACAGCGTGAGCTAGAAAATACAATAATTTTTTTTTTATTGGAACAGAAAAATAAATTTTAAATTGAAGATGTTTGTAAATTTGTACGCTTCAATTTAAAAAAAATAGTAAAAAATAGTACTCGCAGTAACACTGGGTTCGGATTCTTATCCGGGCATTTATTTTTTTTGCTGTCCCAGTGCCTCCAATAGTCCAAGTTATTTTTAAACCGTTCCCTAAATAGCTTTCCAGTATCAAAAAAAGCATATTAATAAGCACGACACAAGAAAATAAAATCGAATTGTTGAATGATCCATTATTTAAAAATAAAATATATATGCTTGAATGAAACATCAATGTAAGCATAAAATTGTGCTCCTATTTTCGTAAGAAATACTCAGAATTTCGTGATTGTGAAAACAGCATTAGCCATACCTTTGTTTTAGTATAACAAACTTTTTCTTGGAAAAGGGATCTCTCGTTAAAAAGTACAAACAATATATATTTTTTTCCTTGGTGTAAAATGAGTTAAGGGGTTGCCTCCCATTTCAGGTCATCTTAATATATATAAATCTCGTGTCACAATGTTTGTCCTCAATGGACTCCTAAACCACTTAACCGATTTCGATGAAAATTGGCATTTATGTGTAATTGTTTCCAACTTGAGAGATAGGATAGTTTTTATTTCGATTAATGGTCTTAATCTGATAATTTTAGAGTTTTCTAATGTGATGTATGTATGAGTTGGCAGAAAATCACCACGGCAACGGCTGTAGCATTGTTGATGCTTCATTCGTCTCCATGGCAACGACTATTTCATTGTTAGTGTAGTCCTCATCACTCATTAAATACAGACCACCAATTTTTAGATATATACAGGTAAATAACTATACACTGGTAGAACAAAGTCGGTCGGGATTTGAAAGTGATATAAATTATTCAAATTAAGAAGACAATTACTAACTACATCTGATTTCTAAAAAGGTCCAGTGAACTCTTTACCAAGTCAACCGATTTCGATGAAAATTGGCATTTATGTGTAATTGTTTCCAACTTGAGAGATAGGGTAGTTTTTATTTCGATTAATAGTCTTAATAATTTAACATTAATAATAAACTGATTATCAATGTTGATTGGTGTTTAAGCCCGGGAAACAGTGGGTACTTCGTTTCCATGACAACGTTGCGTGCTCGAGAGTCGGGAATACCATCGGTGCTACTCGTTTTTTCTTCGGTACATTACAAAGCATTGTATTAAGTTTTTGTCAAAATTAATTAATTTTCATTTATTATAACTGTAAATAGGAGATTTGGTCTCATTTCCCCCCCCCCCCCCCATAAATACAACCGTGCGAAGCCGGGTCGGGCAGCTAGTTATTTTATATTTATATTAATCATTGATCAACTTTAAGACTTTTTAAATTGTTTAACTTTCACGAAATGAAAAATATATACAGCGCATACTTTTTGGATAATTAGCTGCCAAAATTGCATTTATAACGTTTTTATGTTGTACAAATAAGGATAATTTAATTTATTGCATAACTGAAACTTTTTAGGTTTAACTGCAATTGAGAATTTTGAAAGGCCAGGTAAAATAAACTAATATTTTCTGAAAAAAAAATTAAAACCATTTCTTGAAGTAGCCAGTGGCATTTCAGTTAAACCTAACAAGTTTCAGTTCTGCAATAAATCAAGTTATCCTTATTTGTACAACCCAAAAAAGATAAAAATGTATCTTTGGCAGCTAATTATGCAAAAAGTATGCGCTGTATATATTTTTAGTTTCGTGAAAGATAAAAAAATGATAAAGTCTACAAGTTTATCTGTAATTACTGTAAATATAAATCTTGACCTGAAATGGAAGGCACCCCCTTAAGGTAATAATAGCCTTGGTTTAGTTATTAGTAGAGACCTGAAAAATTCTTTTCGTGTTATGCTAAAAATTCAAATAATTATACCTTAGTGATGCTTCTGTCACTGGTTCACTGTTAATCTGGAGTAATGAGGGCCAATTAGAGACCCTCACTCATAGAAGTGTCGAATCACAGGCCACCCTGTCGAGACGACTCACAAGTCAGCAGCCAATGAACAGTTGGCATTTGCCCGAGTGTGTAGAGGATATTGGAGTCTATCCTGGAGGTCATTGAACCCACAAATTTTTCTGGTATTGAGTTATTAGTAGGGGCCGGAAAAATTCGATGGTTAAATGACCTGCAGGATGAACTCCATAGTTCTACGTACACTCGGTCAAATGTCACCCACTCATTGGCTGCTGTCTTGCGAGACATTCCAACGTAGCAGCCTGTGATTCGATAAAGCATTGGTCGGGTGTTTCTCATTGGCCCAGCGTCATCCAGGTGAGTTGTAAGCCAATAGAAGAGGCATGACTGAGGTATAACTATTTGTATTTGAGCCTATCGAGAAATGTATTCGCGAATTATTCCGATCTCCAGTCATTATTGCTGATCATAGGGAAGATGGGCAGTTGTGAAGTGATGGTTAGAGCCACGGAATTTTCGCCCATTCATTTAGTCGCACGCTAGAATGCAAACCTCCACACTGTCGCACTGTGTTCATGATAGGACCGCAGTTATCTGGACACGCCCCTCTACGACCGTGAGCAAACGATGTCCAGCTAGGAGAGAAGTAAGCGAATCAGGTAGAGCCAAATAACAAGGATAAAAATGTTCTCGCTAAGAAATCAACCAATGGGAAAGTAAACATGGGTCAAGCGCACCTATAACTTTGAATTCTATCCTGAGGCCAGAGGAATCCGCGAAATTTCCGGGAGTCTAGTGATGGTTCCTGGAGGTCTGACACGTGGCGGAGTGGCCGTCGGATGCCAGACGTGCTGAGGATGAGGGTATCCTTTCGCCCCGTGCATCCAGGTACCCCCCCGAGGACTGCGCATCTCCCCTCGGCGACGCCCCGGCTGCATCAGGGCAATCTGCCCCCCCCTCCCTCGAGGACCCCGCGTGTCCGGCGCCAATCGACCCCTCAACAGGTACGCTCTGTTCGCGCCAGCGTGGAACCCGCCGACCACACGTTGCCTCGGGGCACACACACACAAATATTTATATACAATGACTACAGACCTGAAAAATTCGCGGGTTCGATGGCCTTCAGGATAGACTGCACATTCCCCTGTACACTCGAGCAAATAACGCAAGTTCATTGGCTGCCGACTTGTAAGTCGTCTCAGCTGGTTTGTCTGTGATTCGATCCTTCTTTGGTTGAGGGTTTATAAGCGGTTGAGATTCGTCCAGATGAACAATAAGCCAATAGCAAAATTATCTAAGAGGTATATGTGTTTGAATTCTAGCCTATCACCGAATGAATCTGCGAACTTTGCAGGTCTATAACAATCACACATATTCGTAAATGTTGTTCACTTGATTTAAAACAACTGCATCATCAAAATAAAATTTTTTTATCAGTAATCATTCATGGTACGAGTTGACCCAGTACCATCACCGTTCCTTGAATACCTTTCCAGTAATACCTTAGCACATCATAAGCCTGTCACGAACAAATAGTCAAATACTTGAATACAAAATTATGCCCCAATTTTTGTGAGAATAAATTCTAAGTATTAACTCGAAACATATATATTTAATATTTTCTTAAATACAATAACCGTACCCATGTGTTGTACAAAGTTACAAAATTTTTCTTGAAGTATTACAAACATCTTATCGGCAACTGTATTTTCAAAAATATAAAAATGTATACGTATATTTCGTAAAATTAAATAAAAACCCTGTGTATGTTGTATGCCCACTTTCAGCTAATTCGGAATTTTCAGGAATTTCTGAAAAATCGAAGTCATCTCTGGCTCGTGTGCCAACTTGGTGCGACCAAATAGGTTGGAAGCAAAATTACAGGTAATATCGTAGTGTTCGAATTTAATAGTGAAATGGGCTCGCAAACAGTCACGTTGTGATAACTCAAAACCAATCAAATGAATACAACTTTTGTGTGCTGATAGCCAGTGACGAATAATGTGTCCCAAGATAGATTGCAATGTTATGTCACGTCACTTGATCAGTTTATTATTTTTGTTTGGCAGCTGAATATTTTCACCACTTCTGTAAAAAATAACTCTTTAATGGTAGGCTACTTCCTTTATTCAGATAAAAGAAAATATTCCATATAGTAATTTTTACAGTATGACCACTAAATATTTCAACTAATCTGCCACTTAGTTTCACAAGAAACCAGAGATTGGCTGTATTAATAGTTGTGGGGAAAATCTATTAGTTAATATATTTTACATTAAGTAGGGCAGTGAAGGGCAGCTAGACAAGTTCGGTGCAAGAATAAGATTTCAATATAAATAGTGGTGTAAGATATGAACGAAAATAATTTGTATAAATTATTTTTGCAATAGGGAAGAGTGATTTAAAACAATTACATGGAGAAAGGCCATTGCTGAATTACACTGAATTTTATTGAAAACCTAGGGAATGCACAACAAAATTGCATAATTAAATACAAAGAGAACATGTGAAAATCGGCTGATGTAAAATGTAAACTGTCTCAACCACACAGAGAATTATGTTAAAAGAATTGTCAAAAAAAAACTTCAGCATATTCTATCACAGTGGGCTGTATTCATCTTTGCTGTCCATTCTCAAGATTTTCCTAGGACATCCAGTATAATCCAGAAATGGTATATTTTCTTATAAATGTTTTATATAAAAATGCAATAATTTTGATGTAATTCTTAAAAACTGGCAAAACGTTAGTTAAATAAATTTAGCTTTAATATTCTACAAGGTTGATTCCTGAAAAAAAAAAAATTGTTTATTTTTAGATAATGTTTTTCTATGTTGTGATGTGGCAGATTGGGGTAAAAGGTATTTCCAGCGATAATTTTATCACCATCATAAAACCAAATTTAAATTTATTCCTAAATTGTTTTCCAAAAAAAGGTATGAAAAGTTCTCACAATTAGTCCTTTTTATTTTTAAAACCATTTTCCTACTTTTAATTCTACAACAAAGGATACCAAATTAAAATATTTGCTCTATAAAAAGTACATTCAAATATTTTAGTATCGAGCAACGAATATATTTTATTAGTCTGTGCCCGTTTAACTTGTGCTATAAATTTGTCATTAGTTATTTATTTAGTACGTGGGAAATATTGGTATATTTTTATATTTGTACTGCGCGCTTTCGTGGAAGGCAAAAAATAGCGCTGTATTCCGGCAAAGAGAAGAGTTGTATTCTTACTATCATCAGAACTCCTTTCACTGTTTATATTAATATCATTTCAATGGTTCTACTATTGATAATGTTTAAAGCAAAGAAGTTATTTATATTTATTACTTAAAACATTAATTTAATGCCATAATAGAATCATAAATCACTTAAATATTTTTTAATTAAACTGTAGCTAATTATTTTAAGAGGAACATATTTTTAATTGCCTGCCAACATGTGGAACGTATCACAACACAACAACAAAGAGATAAAATTAAAAACTTAATCTTTGTAATTTTTTTTAATTAAAATTTTCTTTTTATAAGGCGAGGAGTCTTGGAGCCTTTCGATTCGCCAGTGAGTCGAATATTCACGCCACGATCTCCGAGAAAATTCATTCCGGCGACAATGAGTGTCTTGAAACTTTCATCCCTCTAAAGTTCGGGTAACTGAAATATTTACCGCGGAGATAATTCGAGCCTTGAAGGGATGGGCTGAATATATCAACGCTGGATAAACGAACGTTCGAGATATAAGTTCATTTTAAATTCATTGCGAAAATTCTTTATATTTACCTTGAAATATGTTACATTATTGGTTCGATATTTCTTATTCAGATAAAGATGTTTACCATTGCTTAAATAATAAAAATTTCCTTTTTTTATCGTTTTTGTGTGATTTTTTACATCATAAATTAAAATTTACAACAAAGCATTTAAATAGGTTGTATTTTTATAAGGACAGTAGTTATGAAACTAGATTATTCGTGTGCTCTTACCCAATAAAAGGGTATATTTATGTTACTAACCAAGAAAAATTTTTTTTTCTTAAATGCTATAGTTGTAATCATAAATGCTAAATGCAAATGACTTATAAATTTGATCTACGAGGGCAAAACAATATCCTCGCGATATATATATATCGACACACATACATACATTTTTTAATCTTATTTCAATAGGCGAAAATTCTTTTCGTCAATTTAAAAAAAAGTTAATATATTTTCATATAAATTGCTAATCGCCATTCATTAGTGGACAACTAATTGTGGAAATGATATAGGCAATTTTTTTTTAGTTGTTGCAGTCGATTCTCGTATTTCACATTAATTTTTGCTAGGAAAAGTAATTTTGGAAAGCAACGCAAAATTTTAAATTAAAAAAAAATATCACTAATTAAAGAATGCTAATACTTGTATCTTTTAATTCATGCGCAAGACATTTCTTCCAATAAAATTATTTCCATTTGATAGTTTCTTTTTATATTTCTTAAGTGAACTTAAATATATTATTTTATAAATTTGTTGTTTGCATCAAATTGAGATTTATTTCAGTGGAAAAGGTCAATAAAGTATTATTTTTGTGAAATGTCGTACAAACATTTATTGTTCAATAGTGGATTAAAATCGGCTTTCCTTTTCAAGCTAGACTACTGATTGTCTTGAAAGCACAACTGTGCAAAGACTTGCTTTTTGTGACATTGGGGAGGAAATTACAGCACAATCTCCTCAATCAGTCTACACTGCAGGAATCATTATCTACAAGACACGTCCCTGATCCACTCTCAACCGCTCGGGAATGAAAAACGCAACACTAGGATCAAATGGTCAGTTAGTTCAATTTGATGTTGGAGTGTTTTTTTCTCTCTATAAGAATATGCCTCAGCTGAACTAATGAATATAATAAATAGTACAATACAGTCAAAGAGTAATACATTCTGGCACTTTTCAAAATACTGGTTTAAAGAGTCAATGCTTTATGGCGATGTAAATGGGGCAGGAGAAAATTCACTGATCTCTGGTTTTATGACAAAAAAATGGGTGAAAGATAGAGAGAGAGAGAAAGAGAGTCAGAGAGAGAGAATTGGCTGAGAGAAAGAGAATTACAAAGTTAGGGGTCAGTTAGGCACCCCACACTTCGGACAAGGCACCCGTTTTCCCATTTCAAAATCCTCCTCCCCTGCATTACCCGAAAAGAGAAGGGGGGGGGGGGGATTTGAACGCAACGTCAGCTTGTGATCACAGTAGCGGAAGCAATTTTCCCCTCGTATATCACTTCCGCTTTCCCTCATCGCTCCTTCTCTTTTCAGAAAACAACCCCACACATGACTTGTCATTACAGAGACCTAACTCAAGTCGTGGGGGTTTTTCGGTACGCAAGGTTGGTTAAACATCGGCCAAGCACGCATCAAGGGACAAAATAAATTAACTTCCCCTGCCGCTCTATCATCGCGTTATTATTAATTTTTTTTTTCTTTTGTAATCTCCTTTCCTTCTTTCCCTTCCATAAGTCATCGGGACCACACCCAGCGCCCGAGTTGTTTCCGTCGCGTCACTTGCTGACGAAGCCTGGGATGATGCTCGTGTTCGAAATATCTGTGTTTCTAAACGATTAGCTGGAGGACACCGCGCGGCAAATGCGACGGCGCATAACTGGTTTCCCGTCACAGCTGATGTTGAAAGCCACAATCAACCCACACTTTTTTTTTTCGACCTTTGACCCAAGCAGGAGCGATATTTCCATGTTCAGCTTTAAGTTGCTCAAAGAGTTGTCACATTCAATTGTAATTAGATTTTGTTTAGGGGAAATTTTCACTGTTGTTTCCCAACGCACAAAAGGCTCCTTGCCAAATCTTTTTCATTACGTGTGTCCCATATTTAATCTCCTGTTTGTGGAAAAGTCAAACATTTTTAAAGTTTTTAAAAGTAGTTTTTATTTATAAAACTTTCCCATTGTAATATGCTATTGATGCATATATCTACACTATTATAAGTGAGTTTTAAATCACTCTCGGAGACTTAAAAATGAAAAATAAATCATATAAATACCTGATTTGTTAAAAGACACTCTTTTACGTCCCTGACCAGCACAGGGGTCCAATATGGTAGTTGAAGAGATAGCGAAACGGATGCTTAGAAAAGCATGACACGACTGAAAACGTCCGCCACGTTCCCGAATATGCACGAGTCAAACCCTGAATGTCATGACGAAAAGCGAGCGCCAATTTCACACGGCTAATGGGTTTTAACTATCGTCGTTTTTCCTCACGTTTGCAAAGTGTGAAATATTTATAAATACCCATAGCTTGTGGTGGTGATCTTTTTTTTAAACGCGAGAAATTTTAAACTGTGTAACAGGCTTTAGTTTCCTTTGTCCACATTTGTAAAATTTATTTTCTTATTGGTAGCCAAGAAAACTAAGTTTAATGCTTTAACTCAGCCAATGAGTGGATCCACACTGGAATGTAGAGCCTCTATGATAAGCCATAAATTAAATCTTTGTTGTGTAAAATATACTTCTTCCAACCAGTAGAGTTAGAAAAATCTACAGTGGATTGCATACTATTTGGACAGTTAAATTTTTGCAGTAAATCATTATTTCTACCTATAACAACTGACTTCTCAAAAACGTTATTTAATATTCGTTCTGAAAATATATATATATATCATTTTCAACTTCTAAACATTTATGCTTTCCTCCTGTATCAAGGATAAAATTAAAGTGTTTATTTGTACATTGTTAATAAACTGAAATTATTACAAGTTTAAAGTATCAATTTATTTTTATTTGACTATCAAGAGGTTAAATATGTGTGGCAATTTTTTTGGCTTAGAATCAGACGAGTGTTATAAATGTTAATTCACTTTTCACAAAAAAAGTTTTATAAGTAACTCATGCAAGTGAAACCTTGTCTGCTTGAGAGGTAACCACTCTTCATCAAAACAATGTTTACTAGTTCCGGTATGTAAACATATGATAACAAGAGCCACGGAAATTCCGCTGATTCATTTAGTCGTAAGCTAGAAAGCAAACCTCCACACTGTCGCACTGTGTTCATGATTGGACCGCAGTTATCTGGACACGCCCCTCTACGACCGTGAGCCAATGATTCCCAGCTAGGAGAGAAGTAAGCGAATCAGGTAGTGCCAAATAACAAGGATAAAAATGTTCTCGCTAAGAAATTAACCAATGGGAATGTAAACATGGGTCAAGCACACCTATAACTTTGAATTCTATCCTGAGGCCAGAGGAATCCGCGAAATTTCCGGGACTCTAATGATAACGCATATTCCGCGAAAAATGTCCAGACTAGCTGTCTGTTAAAACACTACAACAGTGTCTGTGTTTCGGTACTGGTTGAGTTTCTTTCTGATACGTGTATTCTGTCGGCACACCAATCACAGCCAGCCCTCACGGAAGTAAACGCGTCCTGAATGGCCCGGACAAATAAGGCAATATCTTCTCTAGCAGAAGGCCGCCAATTACAAGGAATAAATGGCAAAATGTATTGTTTTTTTTGCGAAAAAAAATATCTATTGTAGCTTAATGGCTATGCTAACACTGTATTTTTGACAAAGAAAAAATTCGGGGAAACGTTTATGTAGAAATATTCCAAGTATCACAATAGCCTAAGCAAATATTTACAAAAAAAATTTACATTAACCAAGAAAATTGGTTTTTATTAAACTTAAAAAGTTTTTTTTTCTTTATTTGAATTGATTATCAGAAAATAATTTAATACAATGTTATGTACGTGTACATAACATTTTAAAGGTATTTCAAAGACGAGTTTTGATATTGACACATTTCAAAGGGGTATCGTTAATCACAAACTTCCTTCTAAAATTTTTATCCGTGATTATCCGTCAGGAACAGTGCGGGCATAGAACTAGTATGCTGACAAATATTTAAAATTTGATCAAATGTCGAACATATAGTAATGTCTATTGGGGAGAAAGCAATAACTTTTAATAAGTTTTTTATTTATTGTGAATAGTTTCAAAGCAAAAAAAAATTTTTTAATATGAGCATATTTAGCGATATTTATTCAGGTGGGTTGTGGCAGTAAATGTATAAAAATAGAATATGACTTTTTAAAAGTGGAACACAAAAAATTTCTACCGAAAAAATTTTCATCCCTTAATCATTATTAATGTCTGGTGACCGAGTTATTTCACCACAGTCGGTAGTTTCAATCTATCTCAAATAGTGAATGCAATTATTTAGAAAAACATGATTGGTATTTTATCTCCTTGCTGTCAAGATTAATTTGGGACTTTTTTTTTCGCAACATGTAGATTAAATGCGGTATTACTTTTAAATATTTTTTTTTTGTGAATTGGGTTTGCTGACTGGGCAGTGTAAAACTTCGCACTTCGCGCAGCGCCATGAAGGAAGTCTCGAATACTGGGGACATTAATTAAAGTTGTAGTTTTGAGCAAAATCTTTCGCTGATTACACTTTATGTCATGAGACCTCAAAACAAAACAAACAAAAAAGATAAAAATGCTGTGTCACCGAAAATAAGCCAAAATAAGTCGATATCAAAAGAAAAAAATACTAATTAAAAACATAGATAGCACAAAAATTTTCCTTGAAAATATTTAGTCACAAACTTATCACAGCACAGGCGGACACAGTGGGCTAACTAAATCGAAATATAAGCAATAATAACAGTAATTAAAGACAAAAAATATTTTGGACAATAGCGACAAACAGAATAACGCAACGATGATACTTGGACAACACAAGGATGACACAGAGACGCACAGGTGAACCCAGCGATGTGACGGAACATTTATATTCTGGACACCACAAAGATGGCAGCACAGACGAACACAAGTATACTTCCTTAAAGCCGAGACTACACAGAAAGCTATGCTAAGTTCTCTATGTTCGTTATGTTCGCTGCGCCAGGTGGCCACACGGGATAGTCTAGTTCGCGATGTCGTAGACACGCATGCCGTGGGATTCGAGTGACGATTCCGACGATGATAATATTCTGCTTGCTCTCACAGTTTGTAAACGTAAATAGAAATGGTTTCCTGAAAAAAATTAAAAAAAAAAAAAAAAATTGGAAGAATTTAATCATTTGATGAAGCATTTGCTTGTGAGGACAAAACCAGGATAAATTAAACTCAGTTTGATAGCATTCCCTTGGAATAAAATCCCAGGCATTGTCCTGATTATCCTGCCATCCATATTCTTCAATCGATTTATTCCATTAACATAGATATTTTTCGTAATACATCAATTCACTTTTCGGTCGACTCGATTGTTTAAAACATAATACTGAGAGAAACTAAACTTCATAAAAAGCAAACGCAGAAGTACAGAACAATTCCGCGCGAAATCAGCGACGTTTTATAAATATGGAGACATCGCCAACATAGCGAACGTAGCGAACACGGTGAACGCAGATTGGTGTGGCCAGTGACACTTGAGATGGAGCTGGCTATATTTTACTCGCGTAGCGACATAGCGAGCATAGCGCTCTCTGTGGCCGTAGTTTTAGACAACGGTTGCGACGTTTCGGGAACTGAGATCTGTTCCCTTCCACAATGGCATAAACCGAGTGATAGACATGATTAAACCGATGGTATATGTCTAAATTTTAATAATAATTAATTTTTTCGTAATCGCTTAATTTTGGCTTGTTTTCCGTGACCTTGCATATTTGTCCTTTATTTTTTGTTATGGAGATTTCTAATGACATACAGTGTAATCAGCGATGGCTTATGTCAAAAACTACAACTTTTATTGACTTTTTCCATTGCAAGAACAATTATTTAAATGAAAACAAGAAAACGGGCACTGTTTCAGCAGGAACTTCACTCCTCAAGGAAATCCGCTTTCGTAAGCAGCACGAAAGATTTTTTTCTCCAGCGAACGTGTACTTTTCCACAATGCTGTCGAAGTCGTTTCGAGTGACTGCGCAATTAATTATCTCAACGACAAGACCGATAACTCTACCGGAAGTGAGAGAAAAAAAAAAGGCACTCCTCTTAGTTATAAAAGTGAAATTCCACCCTCTTCCAAACTCGTCTCACTTTCAGCTCTTGCATTCAACAAACTCGTTCCTTTTCTTCTCTAATTCTTTTATTTTTTTCACCTAAGTAACGTCGGATTAATTTAACAAAACTTTTTCTATTTGAGTACGGACGCGTTAGAAAAACTTTCACTCTCGCACAATTGAATTTAATGGAATGTTCAGAAAGCGAGAATAATTGCTAGGTCGTAGACACGAAAAGAGACATATTTTTTTATGTTATCTCTTCCTCCCCACCCATCTCTCTATTTTTTTTTTTGCCACTCAGATGATTTCAGGGCGCTTCTGGTTTCCCTAGAACTTCAACTCGTATCACTTCGCTTCTTTTAATGGGACAGTTAATCTACCGACAAGCTTAAACATTTTATGTAAAAAACATTTAACACTCACGAACGATGATTCTCGTTAAAAAAAAGAAACAATCGTTCTTTCGTATGAAACGTTAAAGTTTTAAAAGTGAACCTTCTTTACGGCCAGTGGGGTAGGTTACGGATGTATGTCCCGTTGCATGTCATTATTTTAAATTTGCGTTCCAGGCCGTTAAACTTTCCGACTTTTTGAGTGGCTGAACTTTCACACAATGAACAATATATATCGCATACTTTTCCCATAACAAGCTGACCAAGTTGCATTTTTTAAGGTTTTTGTACAGTTTTGATAAGGAGAATGGAATGGAATATTAAACTGGATCTTTATTGTTTTAAAGTCAATTTTACTGGCTGATGTATGATATAGTTTAATTTCTCTCAGAAATAAAAAAAAGTTATTTAATTTTACCAGGCCTTATAAAATCATCGGAATTTTTATGATTTGAAAAGGCCAAATAAAATTAAATAATTTTTTTCTGAATGAATTTTAGATCATACCACTCAGTAACCAACAGCATTTCCTTTAAAACCCAAAATGTTCAATTACTCGTTCCATTTGGTTTTCCTTATCCAAACTGCACAAAAATATTAAAAATTCTACTTTGCCATCCAATTATGCATAAAGTATGAGCTTTATATGTATATATATATTTTAAAGTCTACAGGTTTAACCGTGTTAAACGTAAAAATAAAATAATGACCTTGTAAGGGACATACAGACTTAAGGCGAGGAGACATCTGAGTGTAACAAGAAGTGTCATACTAAGAGTGGGATGCTCGATGGCGGATTGGGGCTGATGAATAAAAATGTGAGAATCTGCTCAAGAGTTCAGCTGTACCTGTGCCATGGTATTCACGGGTAACACACAGTACAGTTTTATATGCGCGTGAATTATGCATACCTGTCACTCCCCACCATGAAAACAACTTTGCTTCCGCTTAGCAGGTTATAGTAAAATTTCATTTTAAATTCTTTCAGCTATATAAAATTGACTTCATAAAAATGGTTAAAAATGAGTTTTCCATAAAATTGCGTTTTATCTCGTCCATAAATTAGATATTATTTATAAATATATATTTATATATGGGTGCGAGAACTAATTCTCATAACGCACCTAAAGAAGTACAACCTAACCTCACATATAGAAATACCCTTGAAATAATACTTGAATTATTTTACACATTAACACAATTTCTATCACTAATATTCACAATAAGTAAAAGGTTTTTTTTAATGTGTACCAGCATTTAATATCACGGTCCCTTTGTGTTTACTAAAATGCATCTTCACTTTTATAAAAATTTAAAAAATGAATATATAAACCTTGTCACACAAAACAATTTTGAAAAAAAAAAAACTTCTTTAAATAGATACCACACTTTTTACACTTTGATAAATAAATCCGTTGACCCTTTTAAAGCGATGATTCAAGAGACCGGGAGGAATGACCTCTTCAGATCTCAGGGACCGCATTGTCTGTAAGGTCCGCTTGAGGGTTCTTTGCGCGGGACTGACGCTTATAAAATTAGTGGCCATCTGGGACTATTTCCGCAGATCCCTCCGCCTGTGGCGGGCTCGTGCGACCTACATGGAAGGGTTGTGGAGGCGGCTCGTGGACAATAGTGCCCATGACGGCGGTAGGGGAGGGAGGAAGAGGAGGGGGGGGGTTGGTCGTGGAAGCCCGAAGAACACACACGCACACACACACACACACACCCTTCTTCCCTCAGCGGAGAAAGTAGGGAGCCGTTTATTTATGCGGCCATGCCGCCGAGAGAGGGCGGACACACTCCCCCCGGAATACAAATCGTGTTATTGGCTCGTACGGGTTGGCGGGAGATCGCAGGGAAGGTTTAAGGAAAGGGGGTGGTTTGGGGGGAAGGGTCAAGCCTTGCATTTCGGAAGGAAAAAAATAGCTTGAAGGGTCCAAATGGGGGGTTGAGGAGAGGGGCCAGTTGCGTATATTGGAACACTGTCCTCGGCGTCCTGGTTGCGGAATTTCCCCTTCCACTTAAACCAAGCTCCATAGCGTCGCGTTCGTCAGGGGCCCGACCATTGTAAGGCTCGGGCTCATGTACTGTGTGCTATATATGTATATATAAAACTACATATATATGTTGTTGTTTGTAAGTGACAGATTTAAAATGAAGAAACATTTCTAAAAAATAGACTTCAACACATCAAAAAACAAAACCGTCATAATAGGAGGTTTTCCTATACTTTAAAGGAAATAACTGTGAAGTGAGGCCGAATCGACCATATATGTTTACTAAGTACAATATGACTAAAATCAACGTTTATATTCAAAAAATTTAATAATTTTGATTAAAATAAATGCAAATAAAAAAGTTTATTTAATCGCTCATTTAAATAATATTTTTGCAATAATTTTTACATCGAAAAATATTTTGATTTATTTATCACGGAGAAAAATTATGCAGCAAATCGTTTCGCTTTTTATTTTGTAAATTCCAACTGTAAATTTATTTTTTCTTTATTTATATGAGTAAGACAAACTTTATCAGTACTCCATTAGGATCATGATTTCTGCCATATAGGTCTATTTTACACAATCTGCGCCTTTTTTTCATTATTTTTTTCTTGTCTCGGAGAAGGGTCACTGGAAGATTATTAAAGCAAGAAGGAGCCAAACTGGTTATTTCATCGCAAACTCCAGCTGCAGAGGGAAGACATCAAGATGGCCGTACTGGCCAGCAATATGGCGGAGCACAATTCACGAATTAGTGCTCGCGGGACGCAACCAGTGAGAGGTGTTCCGCGGCGTGGAGTGGCCAATGAGGCGCCTCGTCTTTGCCGTACATAGTCCCGCGTGGCCAATGAACGACGGAGTTCTCCCCGGTGTTGAGGCCCTGCCACATACGCGCGGTCACATCTGTCTGTGCTGTTTGACCGTGTTGTCTGTCCGTGCTGTCTGGTGCGTTTACTGTTGCAGCGATGTCCGATGTCTGTAGCACTTGTCCGATGAATCTGGTTCACATTATACTTCTTAGAATGCAGAGCTGTAGAATGCTATAAATACTTTTTTTTATTTACTCAAGAGCATTTTAAAAAATAGAGTAATGAAAGTGCATGAAATAAATTTCGATACAGGTATTAAAAATATAATCAGTAATTTAATAAATATTTGGGTCATATCTGTTAGCAACCAGCTTTTACACTAATATAATATTTTTATTTACAATTTCGGGAATTTCAATTTTTGTTTCAAATAAACTTAATGTAAAAAAAATTCAAAATTGTGACTAAGACAGAATGTACAACCTACGGTTAAAAAAATTGTTTGGAAATAATTATTTTTGCGCAATTTTAAAATATGTTTGTACTCATCAGTATAGCCGGGCATTTTTTCACGAAAAAAAAAAAAATTCTAATCGCCCGTTGGAATTCAAAATGTTATGCCCGCGCCAACTGTTTCATTGGCGGCCGTCTCCAAGAGAAGCGGTTTATTGCCTTATTTGGAGAGGGACATTCAAGAAGCGTTTGCTTCTGCGTTGAATTATCGTGATCGGTGTGCTGACGACAGACTTGCACCTGACGGAACTTGATCAATCACGAAACAAAGACGATGGTACAGTGCTTTAACGATTAGGTGGTATAGAAATCTTTCCTCGAAATAAATATGCCGCCACTCATCATGCTTCTCAATGTAGAATATTTTTCATGACGTAAGATGCAGATGGTTTTTTGTCTGAAATTGGGAAGTTCAAGTTCGCCAGCTCCGGTCAGACAGATTCTCTCCACGCGACGGCACCTGACGTCACGTGTCTCACGAACCAATCAAATGCCATACCCGCATCTGCACCACCAGCCACGACACATTAGTAGAGACCCGTGAATTTCGCGGATTCAATGACCTTCAGGATAGACTCAAATATCCTCTACACACTCGGGCAAATGCCAACTGTTCATTGGCTGCTGACTTGTGAGTCGTCTCGACAGGGTGGCCTGTGATTCGACACTTCTATGAGTGAGGATCTCTAATTGGCCCTCAGTCCTCCAGATTAACAGCGGACCAATGGCAGAAGCAGCACTAAGGTATAATTATTTGAATTTTAGCATAACACGAAATGAACCCGTGAAATTCATGGGTCTCTACACATTAGACAGCTAATGTGGCAGAACCTTAAAGCCGAGGCAGCACAGAAAGCTATGCTATGTTCGCTGCGCTATTTGGCCTAAACAGGACAGTCTATTTCGCGATGTTGGAGAGACGCATGCTGATTCGGTCTGCTGGCTCTCACAGGATACGAACGTAAAAATAACAGGTTTGTGAATTTAATATACAAAACAAAAAAATATAAAGAATTTCATCTGATGAAGAAGTTTCTATTGAGTACAAAACCAAGTTTTTGGACTATTTCAGGATGAATTCAACCAAGTTTGATAGTATCCCCTTGGAATAAAATCCCTGGAATTGTCCTGCATATACTGCTTTCTATATATTTCCCACTAGACTTATTCCACAAACGTGGATATTTTCGTTAACTTTCAACTATACTTCTCCGTCGACTTGACTGTTTAAAGCACAATACCGAGAAAAATCAAACCATAAAAACAAAACGCAGAAGTACAGCACAATTCCGCGCGCAAAAGTTTTTGTTTATCTGCGCATGCGCGAATTCAGCGAGAACCGAACACCTGGCGACGTCGCCAACATAGCGAACTGAGCGAACACGGCTTGGTGTGGCCTGTGACACCTGAGCTGCAGCTGGGTATATTTCACTCGAGTGGCGAAAATCGCGAACATAGCGAGCATAGCGCCATGTGTAGAGACCAGAAAAATTCGCGGGTTCAATGACCTCCAGGATAGACTCCAATATCCTCTACACACTCTGGCAAATGCCAACTGTTCATCGGCGGTTGACTTGTGAGTCGTCTCGACTGGGTGGCATGTGATTCGACACTTCTATGAGTGAGGGTCTCTAATTGGCCCTCAGTCCTCCAGATTAACAGTGAACCAATGGCAGAAGCAGCACTAAGGTATAATTACTTGAATTTTAACATAACACGAAATGAACCCGCCAATTTTTCTGGTCTCGTGTGACCGTAGCTTAAAGGTTCGCAACGCTATTTGTTGAGACGCTACCGTATCACGTTATATTTTATCACCGCGCTGTCCTGAGAACATAGGCGCATTTCCACGTGTTTTAACTGTCAGCTAGTTGCGAAAACATTTTGCGTAAATACATGCCCCCACGCATATTTATAGGTTGAAAAATACTTTAAATATCGTCATTTTAGTATATTCAATTTCATCATAGTATTAAATTTACTAAAACCACCAAGTCAGGGAAAAAAATGGTAAAAAAAACAACCATACTTTCTTATTTATAGAATCAGATTTTAACATCTCATTGACGTCCATATACGGATATAATCAACATTATTATAAGTATATTGTTTTAGAAATAAAAATTAATATTATATACCGATTGTATCCTAGTTAATCTCAATAAATAACATATTTTATTTTACAAATTTTTTAAATTTTATTTTAAATGTGTTTATTTTTTAATGTTGTTGTGGCTGATTGCAATGATATCGTCGTCAGAGATTTAAGATTGTAAAAAAAATTGACTTCTATGTTTGTGTTTTTTTTATTAAGTATGTAATTTTATTTTGTAGTTTTATATTGCTGCCTTAATTTGGATGATTTCTTTCTGCTGCTGCTCAATATATAATTAAACAAATAATTTAAGAAAAATAAGAAATTATGACATGACAGGATCCTTTACACTTATAATCACACCACGAGGAATGCAGAGTCTAGGCTCGCAATTATTATGTATGTGGTGGGGGGAGGGGGAAAGAATTCTCTAGCCAGTTTTGATACTGTGAAACCATTTATTTTCGCAAGGTCTCGAGTCACTGATACAAAACACACAAACACACATACACACATATATAAGCTCCAAAAACAAGCTTGGCACCGGACCGCTGTTGATGGATAATTATTACCCTTATCGCCCCCCCCCCCCCCCGTCAATCGACGAGAAACCTTACTTGTTGTTGTTCACCCACAAACCACCGCGAAATCGATACCTGGCGAGGGCACGCAAGGTCGATATCTCGTCCGTACACCGCGCCTAATGTTGTCGCTGTC
Source organism: Bacillus rossius redtenbacheri (assembly GCF_032445375.1). NCBI lineage: Eukaryota > Metazoa > Arthropoda > Insecta > Phasmatodea > Bacillidae > Bacillus > Bacillus rossius. The sequence continues at coordinate 73,736,262 of NC_086333.1, forward strand.
GACCGTTTGTTGATGAGAAACCTGATAGTCACTGACCGCGACTCAATTTCTCGAATAATCTCCGTACGTTATAATTCTATTTTTTTTATTAGGTGTTAGAAATTAAAAGTGAGGTTAGTTTTGATCTGTTGTATCAATAAAATTGTCGCAAAAAAAATAATACAGTTAAGCTCGATCGTATCTAAATTGAGAAGTTAATTTGATTATGGCAAGTTTTTAAGTAATGTAACAATTAATTTAAATCTTTTTAAAGAATTTAAAATATAAAAAAAAATATTTCCCCATTTTTTTTCTCCGGTAGGATAGGTTTTCTCTCTTCTATGTAGTTGTGACGAAGAATTATTATTTTTTTTTTTTTCGTTATTTGACGTCAGTGATGTTTGAAAAATTCTGAAATAGTTAAAATTAATAAGTTCTGGCGAATACGTTTTTTAATAGGTCCATGAAGTTGCTGGAGCAAACGGAAAACTTCGAATACGTTCGATATGGAGTTAGAAAATTTCGTAAGGCATATTTGTGAAGTATTTTAAGTCACTCTTTATATCATCATCGCCACATTGCAAAAAAAATGCATAAATTATGTTTAATTACGCCTGATGATGGTCAATAAGTATAAATTAGAATTGTAATTGTTGAGCAAAGTCACTTTCTTTAAAATATTTTCTTTAATACTCTTTCCACAAAGCAAACTTCACCAGATGTTTTTGCTCTCCTGCAAAAAAAAAAAAAGGCGCAGGCCATCAGCTTGACGAAAAGCAACTTCACGCTGTGTTATTGTAAGTGCCTAACAAAGGTTTTAGACCACAAGCATGTTTAGTATAAAATTACCGTAGTTTTTTTTTGGTTTCTTTAGTTATCATTTCATGAATATTTTGTGAACAGTGCAGACCATGAGCCATCTATCAAACCCAAAAAAATATTTTGTTATGACATTTTGTTTTCAAGATACATTTTTTTTAAATTTACGATGTTCATTACAAAATCCTACATTTTTGATTATTAAAAATACTTATTTAATATTAAACCATTAGGTTACTTCCAGTATCAATTTTTGCTCCATTATTGTAAGATGTGTCAGATAATATTGAAAAAAATTGTTTAAATAAGAAATTAATTTTTTTTGTAGATTTGATAATATATAAAGGGAAAACAATGAAGTATATTTGTATGTTTAAATATAAATATTGTTTAGTGAGATAGCGAGACCCTATGGACACCATTCAATAGCTTGCATGGGTGGATACCCCCTGAATGTTCAGAGTCTGATCGGGGCTCAAAGGATATTAAGGCACCGCGGTTGGTGTGCATCTTTTCGCTTCCTCCGGTGGCCATGCGGCGCGTGATGATGATGATGGTGATGGTGATGATGATGATGATGATGATGATGATGATGATGATGATGATTACTGGCTCTCGATGTAGCTTTGAAGGGTGGGGGTGAAGCATAATTAAGTGACGTTCGCGTGATTAGACGTGAATTATATCGACGGGGCGGAGCGAACAGAGCCAGGCATCCTTCCCGTTACATGCGGCAAAACGCAAACTGCAAACATTTCGTGCATTGTGTGAGAGCGAAATGTTCCCGTATATCCAGAATGAGTGAGCTCATGACGAGATGTTCCCGCCAGAACCACGAAATTAACCTCGACTGATACACTGAGGCAATGCAAAATTCATGTTAATAATTAATAACTGACTTAGAATGCAAACAGTTTTACATCAAATGACCCCTTATGTTGGTTTATGAATACGTTGACACCCCTTATCACTAAATAAGCCAATAATAAACTGACAAACAACTTTTAGCAAAATCACAAAAGAGATAACAATAGGGCAACAGCGAATCAAAAATGTTATAAATTATTTATGTAAAATAAAGCAAATCTTTAAACATGGTTTACCTTGAGGTTAACCATGTGCTGGTCTTTATTTTTTAGTGTTTATGAACTTCATCAAATATTTGCGTATAAAAGTGGAAAAACAACTACACAAAGAAACAAGTTCTTTATTAATTTATTATCGTGTTTTGTACTCAATACACAATACAGTGCAATAAAAACAGAAAAAAATGTGATTTTGTACTACTGAGCATATCGTATGGATATCGAATAGACTACACATTTCAAGGTGAACTTATTGGCTTTGGTGATTTTCTTTTAAACTTGCACTTATAAGTTTGAGCCCAAGAATAAAAATATTTTTCCCAAGATTGTTCATTGTTTTCTAACACAATATTTAAAAACATTCTTAAAAATGGAACGAAAACATATAAATGAAGAATAATATCAAGAATTTGCTTGCTTAAAATTATTTCTGTGTATTGTAAAAAAAAAATTGTGTGATATTTCAAAGTTACATTTCATGATCATGTGGCACGATCGATTTTTATTTATCTTTTTTTATCAAGTCTTAAGCATTCAGAGTTTGGATTTAAGTATGAGAAATTATTTTGCTCCACAAAAATGTGAATAAAAAAAGGTAAGTCTGCGTCAGCGGTTTCTTCTTTATGATTGGAGGTCGTTCGAAGGAGAAGCCATTGCCTTATTTGGCCAGGAGATTCGGGACGCGTTTGTTTCCATCCTGAACGGCTGTGATCCTTGTGTCAACAGCACCTGAAATACACTGTACACAAATAACGAAACACAGACGATGCTACAGTGATTTGAAACACAGCAAGACTCTATACTGTTTCGCGAGTAATTCGTTTACTGGGTAAAACTTTTCATCTAAGATCGGATATGTTTATTCTGTTTATGATCACAGAAAAAATGCATCAGAATTGAATCATCCGACACTTCAGCCTAATTTCACAAACAAAAAAAAAGCAAAGCAAACATTAAAATTAAGGTTTTACCCATGCATTCAATAACATGAGCACTATAGACCGCTTTAGGATATCGATTTATAGACATATCGAATAATCGAAACGCGCGCGAGATTGCGGCAACTGCAACAGCTGAGTGTGACGGTGGTTTTACTGTCTTTCGGCTGGCTTTTGACTCGAAAGCGTTTATTTCCTGGTCTCACGTTCCACTCCTGACGAAATCATATCACAGTGGGGAAAAAATAGACAGACCAATGTTTTTTTTTTATTATTATTTTATGCGCATGGTTTCATCACTGGCCTCGCGAATTATAATGAAAACCGGTCAAAAAAAACCAGATCAAAAATGTTTTTTCTATAGTCGGAAAACTTTCTTTACATTATCAAATGCCAAAAATGACTTTTAACCTAAGCATTTTCTTTATGTTATCGCACTGTTCGTGAAGTTTCAATCATAAATTTCATTCATTCGGAAGTCTTAAAATAAATGAAAATGTAAATGAATCGTTAACCATATTTTGTTGTTATGGCATTATTTAATTACAACCCTTAAAGTACTACTTTTCACCTTCAATTTGATACTAACCAAAACATTTGTAGAAATATTTTACCTTACACAGACCAATATGAAAACCACTAACATCTTCAGTTCGTGTAGCGAAATTGTTTGGACGCCAAAAAACCGCGAAAGAAGAAAACACATTAACTCCGGAAACAGCCAGTTTCACCGGTAGGTAAGCATGAAACAATATTCTAACCCCAATTTTTTTTATAAAACCGCAAATACTTTTAGAACTTTTTTTTTTTTTAGTCCGCAGACAACGCAGTGAGCACACTTACACAAAGAAGACACAGTCTCCAGACTAAGTTAATGCGATTATGAAGCAACGAGAAACAGCGAAGAGAAAAGCGTACGAAGAGGAAGAGCAGAGGAAAATAAAAAGAGGTCTTAATATCTTCTTTTTTTTTACTGCGTGTTGCAAAGTTGGTAATAGTTTTGTCGCAGAACTCGTTTATATCCCGCGGGGTTTGTTGGGCACATGAAAAAAAAAAAAAAAAAGGCGGTGGGTCGTTTTGAGCTGTGGTTCTGTTCCAGACCCTTGCAGCAAAAGGCCGGACAGAGCTAAGGGTTGAGTTCCGTTGAGAAGGGGTGTGGGGGGTGGTTCGCGCCAAGAGAGATGGTGTGGTAGTAAGGGGGTGGAGTTTAGGGAGTGAAAAGGGGCGGGAGTTTGTAGGGGGTTCGTTGGTGCTGTTGAGGCAGAGAAATTGTTAATGGGGGGAGGGGGTGTAGGGGTGTGAAGGTTGAAAAAAAAATTGGGAGGAGTCGGGAGATGAAGTACGAAGTTCGTGCTGCGGAAAGGGTTGAGAGGGTACTTCTCGCCACGCCCAGAGGCCTCGCGGAGGCGGTTGGTCGGTAGGGGTTGCAAAGGAAAAGGATGGCTGGATGTGGCGAGAGTTGCAAATTGATAATCGATCCCGCCACGAGAGATGCATCACTTGCTCCTCTTCCACCATGCCTCTTGTCCTTATCTGCGTTACATAACGTGGTACTCGGAGGCCTCTTCATTATTTTTTCTCCCTCTCTTTGCCCCATACGCTACGCTTGCCGTACAAATATATATATATATATAATTTTTATTTATTTTTTTTTTTTTCGTAGAAAAGCGTTCTCCATATTGAGGTATGAGCTGATGGTTCTTCATCGTGGTAAAATGGGTAACAGCCTGCGAATTTACATAGAAAATATTCAGAGTTGTAAGATTTTTAAGAATAAGTTCGTATTAATAGTCTTCGTGTTATGTCACGGTATATTGCTACTCGGCGAGTAACAAAATAAAGGCATTTTCAAAGGTGACCTTTTTTTTTTGGCTTAGCGGCACACTAAATGTTAAGTTGTTCACTCACTTTGAAATTCAAATTAGAAAATATTAAATAATAGCAATACATTTTTGACATTTTTATATCTAATATATGTTGTTCAATTAGATAACCCAAAATCATAGTGGTTTTCGTACTTAGTTACTTATTACTTATTACAGATGTTACTTTCTGAGAGAAACAACTAAAAATTTGTGTGGACATTAACGAACAAGTAGACTATTCGTTAAGGTGCACACAATTTTATGTCCGCGCCTCATAACTTTGGAAACTGGCTCCATGGTAGGTCTTGGAACTTTTCTAAAGGCATATTTCCGATTTAAAGCTTCTTCAAAAGCATATTTCCGATTGAAAAAAAAGATAACGGGGGCGAAGAGAGACACAGTCAACTGAGCAAGCTAAATTAAACCGTACACAGAAGAAAAAAAAATTTTGTACTCTTACAAAAATTCTGTTGGATATCAGTTGTGAAGAGATTGTTCTTAACAGTACAAGAAATATAACATGGCTCTATTGATTTTGCATACATGCATTTGTGGCCCCTATCAGCAAAACAATGTCAACCAATTGGTAAACACACACTGCAATACAAAACTTCTGTGATTTTATTTTAAATAACTATGCCAAGTGAAATATATTTCATCGAACCAATAGAGTAAGAAGAATTACTGTCCATTAACTAGATATTAAAAACTTTTTGTGATAAATCATCTCTAAGAATATTCCTTTCAAGAGCTGGCAAAAATAAAGAACTGCGGCCACTATGTAGGTTTTTTTCTCGGGAACAATAAACTGTTCACTGTTTATGTATTATTTAAGTAATAAGTTTAAACTATCCATAGTTTTACCGTGAAAAATAAATAAAAATTTACGATAAAAATATTTGGGAATTATTTTTTACCGAAGTAGAGTGGAAACAGTTAAAAAATAAACCAATATCATTAAAAATTGTTTTTTTTAATGTAAATTAAATGATTTGTATTTGAGTAGTTTAATTTAAACTTTTAATACAAGAAGTTTTGTGTGCAAATTTAAACACTATCACTTGGCTTATATCTTAGTACTGAAGCGACATTAAGTTTTGAAATAACGTTTTCTGATTTTCTGCCAGATAGACTTTGTATGTGCAACATAAATTCAAATGACAAATAAAATAAAAACGAACGTATTTTTGTTTTAAGTTTACATATGAAAAATTGTTTCGGATTACGTAAAACTCATCGCAGCAAAGGAAAATTCGCATGCCAACCACAAAACCGAAACCTAAATAAAACGTCTTCGTCCATTTCGTGGACGAAGAATGTAAGATTTAAGTAAAAAAAAAATCTCAGAAATGGGATATTTTTTTTCTCCTCAAAAGAAAGAGAACATGCAAATGGGGGGTTCGGGCGAATGAATTTTCTTTCTTTCTCTCTCTCTCTCTCTCTCTCTCTCTCTCTCTCTCTCTCTCTCAAACGTCCACAGTAACATTCTTGTGGGAAATGGTGAGGCGTCAGCGGCAAGATGGAAAACGAACTCGTCGTCCGATGAAGAGCGGTGCGGGGAGGGGTAAAAGGGGAGGGGGATGTGAAAGCTTACGTCGCGTCACTATCGGGGTTGGAAAGGGAACCAGCCCGGCGCAGAAGAAGAGTGCCGTCGCAGGAGCTGCCAGATCCATGCTTCGTCCGCCTTGGCACAGCCGAAAATGTTGTATTTCCATCTCTCATCACTCGTCGCATTGCGCACATCTGAGTGCACGACCAACTCCCTCGTAAGCGAAAAAAAAACACCAAAACATTTCAAATATTGCGCCATAAACCCTTCCCCCCCCCCCAAAAAAAAAATAGAACTGCAATGAAGTGTTTGTCGCATCTAACCTGATAAGTAGGGGCATGCTGATTTCGCGAAAAGATTTCGGGACAAGACGAAAGTCAAAACACTGTAGCATCGTCTGTGTTTCGTGATTGGGTGAGTTTCTTCCAGGTACATATCGATTGTCACAACACCAATCACAGTGATTCAGTGCGGAAGCAAACGCGTCCTGAGTGGCTCGGTCAAATAATGCAACGACTTATCTCACAGACGGCCGCCAATCACAAGGAAGAAACCCAATCCCTGTTGCAATCTAATAAGGGTTCAGATCTTTTCGCGAAATCTGCATGCCCCTACTGATAAGTAACTGTTAAATGCTTATGAGAAGCACATCTCCATACGTACCGATTAAAAAACTGAAAGCATGTGGACTTCTAAAGGTAACTGCCCAAGGTTCAGTAGGTACAAATGGACAAAGAGTATTTTTAAAATTTATGCACAGAGACCGGGAATTTTTTGCTATAGCCTGGAACCCGAACTCGTTAACCTTCATCTGTTTCAGTGATCGTGCCACAGTTTACCTGGAGAACTCTTGACGTAGGGACAGGCATTTTTCGCTAAAAGATCTGAATACACATTAGACTGCAACGATGTATACCCATAAGAGCGGTTTCTTCCTTGTGATTGGCGACCGTCTGAGAGAAGAGCCGTTGCATTATTTGACCGAGCCACTCGGGACGCGTTTGCTTACGCACTGAACCACTGTGATTGGTGTTAGGACAGTAGATACGTAACTGAAAGAATCACACCCAATCACTAGAGACCTGAAAAATCCGCGGGTTCATTTCATTTTATGCTAAAATTCAAATAATTATACCTTAGTGCTGCTTCTGGCATTGGTTCACTGTTAATCTGGAGGACTGAGGGCCAATTAGAGACCCTCACTCATAAAAGTGTCGAATCACAGGCCACCCAGTCGAGACGACCCACAAGTCAACAGCCAATGAACAGTTGGCCTTTTGCCAGTGTGTGTGGAGGATATTGGAGTCTATCCTGGAGGTCACTGAACCCGCGAATTTTTCCGGTCTCTACCAATCACGAAACATAGACGATTCAACAGTGTTTTGAATTTCAACTAGTCTCGAAATATTTTCGTGAAAAATGCATACCCCTACGCTTGAGTCTAAGGAAAACCATCGAGAAAGCATCCCAGTTAACAGGCGTCACGGTCAGTAGCCAATGTGTGGGTGTTGTTTGCCCGAGTGCATAGAGGATCGTGTAGTCTATCCCAGAGGTCACTGAACGTGCGAATTTTTCGAGTCCCTAGTTGTACAAGCTTACAGAACAATATTGTGCGGTCAATCAACTGGTTTAAAAAAAAATAAAAAAATAAAAGAACAATATAGCCTATTTGATCATAAGTTATGAAGTGTAAATACACTAAATACACTCAAAAATTAAAAAAAATATTAGTTAATATTTGGGTTGTTTTCATATTTCAAGAACAGCTGATGACGTCTTCATTAGTAAACTTGCGTATTCTTGTGTGGGATATTGAGGGATGATTTGTAGAATATGATGAGTAGTATGATTATATCGATCCGTGGAGCCGGTCACCATATTGGACTCTGACGTCACAGCGGCCATCTTGAACTATATTGACCTTTGTATTTGATCTTGTGCCATATGATATGACCTGACCCCCGCCACCATACTGTATTCCACCATCTTACATCATGAATCAACCACGATTATGTTTCTTATAACTTCTCGCTTTATATATTTAGTTACCTAGATGTTTAACTTTTTCGATCATAATATAGACTTGGTCATTCAAAAAACTTTAATCACCAAGTTATACCATTCCAAACTTCAGAAATCGTGAGCGAGTGTATTTCCTTACGTGAAAATCACAAGTTTTATTATCATTCGCCACCCTTATTTCTTTTCCCACTTTTTCCCCACCATCTTCGGCACGTCGCGTCGTCTTGTTTACGGTCGCTGTGTGGGAAGGGATACAGAAAATGCGATATGGAGAGGAAAGGGAAGGGGTTGGTATCGCTCACAAGAATAATAAAAATGATGTAATGCAACGGCCCAACGCTGTGCATTATGGCATGGGAACGTCGGCAGGAGAAATATTTACGATTTAAAAAAAAATGTGGGTTTAGAAAGGGGTGAAATATCCTTCTGAAAAATGGTGGGTTGGGGAGTTTCCCCACTACCCCTTCCGTCCGCTTCCGTCAGCAAATGAACCCCATTCCTAGCAACCGTAGGCATTTTTTTTTCTAAACTCCCCCCACACCCTTTTTTTTAACATTTTTTTCCCGAGGCCTGATTTAGGAGTCTTTCTTTTAGTGCCGCCCAAGACGGGGGTGCAAATGTACACACGCGTGTATTTCTCGTTTCTCTTTCCAGAATAAGCTTACCTAGAACGGCCAGTAAACCATAGGTCTTAGCAAAATATTAAAAAAAAGGTTCTTTGCAAATTTACGAAAAATACTGGTTTAAAAATCATTCACCGATCTTTGTACGTTAGTGGGGCAACATCGATAATGAATGTGTTTTACAGTTTATTTGCTTTATTTGCACACGACTACGGAAAATTAACGTGATTCCTAACCGTGCAGGATATCAAATAATTCTGCTTAAAATATCCGTCAGTTTAATCGGCTGTGTTTGTATCTCCTGTTTTGTTTGCAAGATATGTAATTTTTTCCACGCTTAAGGTCAAATTTTTTAAACAATTTCAAATGTTTTTTTCTCGAGTTACTTTTCGTTCATCTACTTTTATTACTTATTTGTAATACGTAATGTGTATGTTACATATTTCAAGAACAGCTGATGTTTTCGTTCATAATCTTGCGTATTCTTATCTGAGATATTGAGGGATATTTTGGGGGATATTATTTTTTTTAAAATATTTGCTTGATTACAATCTTCTGCAAACGCAAAACAACTCTTGTTACCAGTTTTCAAAAATAGTTTAATTTAAACGAAAAAGTACAACTTATAATCATGTCTATGTAAACTTTGCAACGTTAGTAAATAATAATTATTTTGTAAAAAAATTAAGCACGCTATTATTAATTATTCTATCTGCGATAAAATATTTTGGTGCACTACACAAATTCCTTTGATACTATAATTAAACTTATAAAAGTCATCCTTTTAAGTCATTCATTAATTGTTAAAGTAATATTATGATAACAGTGTTAACCTAACATTTTAAATACAATTTGCTTTATCCCGATAGCAATTTTTATAACTCACCATTGGATGATACCGGTAACGGGATTTTATTACTAGCTCAGCTTCCTCCAGGAAGTGAAATGTAATTTTATTCCTTCTTTGCAATCCCATCTTTATGCTCTATTTTCGTCCTTCTCTTTTGGTAATTACGCCTCTCTTTATTGCCTCGATTTCTGTGTTCTCGCGCGACCTAGATTTTTTTTATTCTCTCTCTCTCTCTCTTTCTCTTTCCGCATTTACTAACCCAAAGATAATAAAACCAGAGGGCTGAGAAGTGTTGCTTTAATGGCCAGCATTATTGGCTGTGGGGTTTCGGGATGAATACAGCAAGTCATACAATCTTAAGGGAAATAGAAATGCTCGGTTTACGACAGGGAGGAATAAGCTTTGATAACGCCGGAAGCAGGGTGTTCGGTGGGTGGGGGGGATGGGAGGATTTCGATTTCATAAACTCTTAAACGAGTGTTCATCGAGTTTTCGTTTCGACTGTCACGTTAACTGCTAACTCGCAGTCGAGGATGGGATTGTAAACGATTTGAACCAAATTCTACTCAGTTTTCGGCCTGCGTCTTTGAGTTGACGACATTGGGACGTCGGATAAAATTAATTACTTCCTAACTTTTGATCGGTAAAATTGTGACGTGAATGAAGATTTGTTTTTCTCGTTTACATGAGAAGAAATAAAAAAATAATAGTATTTGAAACCTAAATATTTATTGTTCATCGTCTCGCTTTGTTATATGTTCCAAATCGTACTTAGCGTTTAAAAAAAATGAAATTGAAATATGGTGTGCCTAGGAACTATACAGTCACTTAGTAACAAACTTGATGAGCACCAATAAAATTGGGCAATGAGAAGAATCATATTTCTGAACCAAATATTTATACGTTAACGTTAGCAAATAATTATGTTGGATGCGACAACGGAACGGCAGATGACATGTTTAATTAAACGTGTTAATATAAAGTTCTTTCGTTTGAGTGACCCACATGTGCAGGCGTTTTGATAATGAGCAAACTCTTGCGGCAGATAATTTGATATTTTGACGTGACAACGTCTAATAAATCGATGAACGCCGGCTGCACGCATGAAAAAGTGTCCCGTTACGCGCATTGTACCGTTACGCTGTGTCCCGTTACACTCATTGCACGCTTGCGCCACATCTATCTCTCTTCCACTCGATTGAAACAACCATCGATTTGACTTTCTCGAGGCACATTAAACTTGAAACACTCCCATTCGTTTCCTACTTTTCCTATCATCGTCCTATCCTTAACAGAATAACACAGATTAGAAGAAGTTAAATAGCAAACATTTATAGAAGTTATAGTTAAAATAGTCTCCTCGTTAAAGTAATAAACATATTTGAATTAATGAGTGCAAATAAAAGTAAATTTATCAATTAAATTTTAGATTTCATTTCACTCCTTCTTTGTATCATACGAAATAGTGATAATTCAATAAAAGTTATTCAATTTTATTCATAAAAGTATTCAATCATTTCAACAAAGTTTTGTTATGACTTTGTCACGTTAAACTATCGTCCGTAAACCGACTTTACAGACAACCAATTTTTTTTCTAATAATGGGCTTAAGATATGATTCTTACATATTACTGGCAATGGTTCCAGTAAAGTTACTCACTACATAGCACCAGTTAATCTCTATATAGCTGGACGCTAGTCTTGACGGGGTTTTCTTCAAAGTCTTCCGGCAGCAATAGAAGCGTCGGGCAGTTCTCGATCAGCGGGTGGGATTACCGGGAACAATGCGACGACAAAAGGGGAAGGAATAGAGCGAAGGACAATGCCAGAAAGCTTGGTTGATACAGTGGCAGAGAGACGAGAAGGACAATCCGATTTCCCCGGACGCCGCAGCGAGGGAAGCTTTGGGAGCCGTCGTTTTACTTCAGCTGGTCATTTCGAAGCGCCTGATTGTGCTGCAACCCAGCACAGCGTCGTAGCTTCGGTGCAACATAACCAACCGGGTCTGCTCTCCAAATTGCGTTGTGTTTGCACTGAGTAACACGTTTAATAATCGTCTTCACATCGTTTACGAGATTTTGCTACAGATGTCTCAATTACATTAATAAAGTTTTATGTTTCAGGGAATATTTTTTATCAAATTAAACTCTACAAATAATCTGTTCTTTGATAGAATTTCAAGACAATGGTATAATTAATAATATATTTTTAAGAAAGCGTAAATGAACAAATATCTTACGTCCTATTTCGGTGATAATTTCTTCATTTTTAGTGTCATTAATAAAACTTTGTATTTTTAGCCGAGACTTATTTGGAAATGGAATGTAGCCATCGATGTACCTTAGCCCCTTTTGAAATATAAAATATAAATAAATTGAGATCATAACCGAATAAAATAAATAAAGTTCCTTTGTTTTTAACTGTTAGCAATTGAAATTTGTCAATGTTTAGTTTTTCCCCAAAAATGAAAATTAAAAAAGACAAACTAAAATAACCAAAATTTTGTTTTTAAACAAAACGCACTAAGATCAACCTTGCAATTTTGGATTTTGAATTGTGGCAGATATGAACCCACTATGTATTATTTATTTTCCATGTTTTCAGGATTTAGTCAATTCAAACGTAGTTCATGCTATAGTTTCAAAAATTTTAGCCCAAAAAATTAGAGACTTGCTTTGGCAAATTCTAATATCACATATTAAGTACAAAAATAAACACATAATTGTAAAAAAATTAAAACTCCTACCATAACAACCAACACTAAAAATATTAATTATGTTTCTGAAATGTGTGCGTATAAAAGTATATATAAATGGAGAGCTTGTCTGATTTTAAATAAGTACTCTGCAAAACGCCAATCATACGATGTATGTATTGTCACTCACAACGAGAACATGTATTTCAATGTCCCTGCGCAACGAAAACAGGAAAACACAACACAACACGCCATTTATTTCGTGTCTTTCTGTCGCAATTTTGTCTTAAAGAATGTTTATAACTGGGAGTTAAGAAGTCTTATGAAACATATATATTGACAATCTTGTGTATTTGTACTGGTTTAAAAAATGTATTTTTGCAATGTATAATAGGTTTTTTTATTATTTAACATAATAATTATTGATTTTGAGAAAAAATAATATTAAATATATTATATTGAAGATATAATTAAATTTTTATTTATTTTGTTCTTTCTTTTTTTCAATTTTAGTAAGCATAATAATTCTTACTAGCTTGAAATAATTAAAAATATAAATTTTTGACGTGACAACGTCTAAAAAATCGATGAGCGCCGGCTGCACGCACGAAAAAGTGTCCCGTTACGCACATTGTCCCGTTACTCTGTGTCCCGTTACGCTCATTGTACGCAAGCGCCGCATCTATCTCTCTTCCACTCGATTGGAACAACCATCGATTTGACTTTCTCGAGGCACATTAAACTTGAAACACTCCCATTCGTTTCCTACCTTTCCTATCATCGTCCTATCCTTAACAGAATAACACAGATTGGAATAATTTAATTAGCAAACATGTATAAAAGTTATAGTTAAAATAATCTGTTCGTTAAAGTAATAAACATTTTTGAATTAATGAGTGCAAATTAAAGTAAATTTATCAATTAAATTGTAGATTTCATTTCACTCCTTCTTTGTATCCATACAAAATAATGATAATTCAATAAAAATAATTCAATTTTATTCATAAAAGAATACAATTATTTCATCAATGTTTTGTAATGACATCACGTTTAACTATCGTCCGTCAACCGACTTTACAGACAACCATTTTTTTATAAACCCATTAACAAAAAACCTATTCTTAAAAAGAAAAGTTTCAATGTTTTGCCCTTTGAACTCTTGCGCCTGGTGCACACCTGCTCAGTGGAATGACGTCGGGGTGACGGCGCTGCTGAGCAGGTGCTTGCGAGACAGTTTAACCGCCCGAGTGCTGTGTGCGACGGGTAGCGACAACCTCAGCCGCTGGTGCTCCTGGGAGCCGCAGTTTCTGCTCCGGACCTTCAACACGCCGCGGGGCCGTACCCCGTTTCTTGTTTAATGCTTTAACAGCTTCCGCGGGGGCCCCCTGAGTCCTTTTTATGGGCGCGGGGCCTTCATTGTCTCGCGGCTTAGTGTTTCCCATTTGCATGTCCACGGAAACCTGAGGACCGCTAGCGAAACCCAGCATCCCCCCGAAAGCATTTTCACGGCCCCCCCCCCCCCCTCCTCCCGAGTTTTTTTGGACGTACGTGCACTGTTTTCCATAGAAAAATTACGAAAATAAAAAAAAATCACAGAAAACAAGATGGAAACCACTCTTTAGAAATCCTCAAAACATAGCTCCACATCCGACATCAGACAAATCTTTCCCCCCCCCCCCCCTGGATCGGGAAAAACAGCCCAGCCAACCAGAAGAAAAAGGAAGGCTCTAATTGGCCCACAGCTGCAGCCAATCATGAAGCACCCTTCCTCCCCCCTCAGGCGGGAGTACATAAAGGCAGGATAACTTGTAAGAACCTCGGTAGTTTAACTGCTGCTCCCTGATGATGGCGACTGCAATGTCGACCGAAAACTCGGTGAATTATTCGCCAAGGACGCGGCTACAACCCAGAAGCCAAGCTACTTCAGACCCAATGGTCGTGAAAGCCTGCGAACATTATTTAGGTCGAATCAGCTGATGTCGGACAAACGGAACAAGTATTGTGGACAACACAACGATAACGGCACGGAGAAAAAAAATTATTCAAATTACAAATATCAGACAGCAGAAGAATAACTTTGAAGGAACTTACTCCAGCATCTGAGTGAGTTTTTTTTTTTATTCTCTCAGCGTTGCTGTACCTCCTGAAAGATTTTATTGCAATTTTGTTTTAACCCAGGTGTGCGGGGTTTGAACCTACCAACACCGTTCTTCGTCGCAGGTTTATAACTTCGCAGCTGATGAGATGTTCCTTCACAACCAACACTACGTACAACAAACACTCTGTTCAAGCTCCGTGTTTCTGTGTCGCCGCGGTGAAGCAGTTGGCCTTTATGCACGAGGGTGAGGGGAGGAGAGGGGGTGGTGGTGTTGTTTAATGTCATTAGCGGAGACGTTCCCGACAGTTAGCTGGGGAGTGGGACAGAAGGGTTATGATAAAGCTCCGTAGAGGGGGCAAGGGGTGGGGGCAAGGGAAGAGAGAGAATGTCCGGGAGCAAATGCACCGCAGACTTGAGCCGCTCCAGATAACTCAACGCCGCCTGGGCGAACCCAGCTGCAAATTACCCCCGGCCGACCCACTTAAACACCGCCCCTGGACCGGGGGGAGTTAAGGGAAGGGGGGGGGGGCGTGTGCTCAGGCAACGGGCGGACAAGGTCCCCCAGCGAGGATGGGAGAGACTTAATTACCCAGGGCTATAATACACGAGTCATTACGGAGTCGAGAGAATAGCCTTACGTAACGTACGTTATCGCCGGACGCAGTCTAGTTGCGATCAAAACAATTAGCTACCCCTCCCCCCTTTTCCCTTTTTTCACTTTTTCGAGGGGAATGTTGGAAATAATGACATCGCGGGGAAAATAACCTCGCTAACAATTAAACTCACTCTAATTAGGCCCTTGGAGATGTGTTTGTGGTTTTATTTTACACTTGCGTTCGTATTTTAAGTGAATTTACGGTTAGTTATAAAATATGTTTTCTACTATGGAAAACTGGAAAATCCTAAATGAATAGTATTCTTAATAAATAACTTCAAATTTAGTATCTAAAGATTTATTTAATTTTTACTTGAATTCTGAATAAAATCTAACGTAAATCAGTAACGGGTTCCCTGCTAATGTGCGTATTATAATGATATGAAATTACAAATTAAGCTATAACGAAGATAAATAAATAATTTTTAACGGAAGAAAGTTCAGATATTATATTTTACTAGCAATCAAATAAACCAGGTAATTTAAACAATTTAAAATGTTATTTGAGAATGTTATAGAATAAAAAAATTAAAACATTCTTAGATTGACGGCATACAAATGAGGAAATTTTATAAATATTCATTGAAACTAATAACATACTTGGATGTGACCAAGTGGCAAAAAGTTAGAACTGTAAATAAATAGTGCAAACACTTGTCCGAGCGTTCTCTTATACAAGCGCACAGACAAGTGTGCAGGTATTCGAGAGTTCAATAAATATGTGCAAGTATGCGAGTGAACAAGTGTGAAAGCGCACAAGTACTCAAGTACGCAAGTAACCTATGATGGGAATGTCCCATCGAACGCTGTTGCTGCCATTATTAGTCTTTTCGGAAATTTAACTTGATAGCTTAAATATAATAAAAACGTACATTCGCCTTCAATTAAGTACATGTACTTTCACACTGGAATTTTACAGTCTAAACAAGCATGGCAAAGATAAAACTTACTGAGAATCTTACAGTTGTCTGATTCTCCACAGTATGTTTTAATAACCCCCTTCCTATAACCCTTTTCACATCTAATGCCCTACTCATAAAAAAATTTTAAACTTTTGTTTTTAGTTACGATCTGATCGTGTATTACACTCTGGTGCACCATTGTAAACGAGTTGGCTGCATTGAAAATTGTGTGAAGTACGCAATGTAATTTTTTGTTAATGGAATATAAATATTAAAGTAAAATACTTATATTTGTAAATTTGTTCATTCACATGAAAACAACTGCGTTACTAAAAAATAGTGTTCGCAATAATAATGTGTTCGGCACAAAGCATTTATGCTTTGTGTTGTACCAGTACCCCCAACTGTTAAAATTAATTGTTAACCGACTTGATGTAAGTTTTTGGACATACGCCATTGCTAAAAACTTTTTCTGTTGAAGACATATATTTCTTTTTTTTTTTTTTTTTTTTTTAGTTTTTCTTCAACAGAAAAAGTTTTTAGCAATGGCGTATGTCCAAAAACTTACATCAAGTCATGCACTCCCATTGCACAAATCTTTTAAAGATAATAATTGTTAACCGTTCCCTGAATATATTCAGGGAACGGTTAACAATTATTATCTTTAAAAGATTTGTGCAATGGGAGTGCATGACTTGATGTAAGCTTTTGGACATAACGCTATTGCTAAGCACTTTTTCTGTAACGTCGCTTGTTTCTGTTTTGGAAAAACTACATATTGTGTTTGTTTCGTCTTTTCGTGTTGGCATGTTTTTGTCTCATTTCAACTGTTGCGCTGAAATTTTTTTGGGTTAAATATATTTGTGCTGTCATCATTTGTGGTTTTTTTCGTTCTCTTCTGTTTTGGAAAACTATTGTTTTTTTTTTTTTTTTTTTTTTTTTTTGTATTTTCATTTTGTCGTGTTTTTGTCTCGTTACAACTGTTGTGCTGAATTTTTTTGGGTTCAATATTTTTGTGCTGTCATCATTTGTGGTTTTTTTTTCGTTCTCTAAGTCCATTTTATTTTTATTTTTCTTGTTTATTGACCATATTACCATTATATCCTGTTGACAACAGCAATTTTTTTGCTTAATTTGTGTTTTTTGTCTTTTGGGTATTTTTTAGTTTTCTTCTACAGAAAAAGTGCTTAGCAATGGCGTATGTCCCAAAGCTTACATCAAGTCATTCCCTGAATAGCTTTCCAGTATTAACTGCGCGCTAGAATAAGTATAATAAATTTATATAATGTAAAAATTTTTAACATCCAATTATATTTTACATTGTTAAAATTTTTATGATTGAATGAAATATCAATTAAAATGTAAGACATTTTCAGTATCATCTCGAAAAACGTATTTCATATATGAAAAAAAATCATCACTGCCATGTGTTGAACAAGGTTACAGTATCATTGTTGAAGTGTTACAAACCGTCCCTTGGCAACTGGTTTTCAAAGGAATCCTGTGTGAAAGTACAGGGAATGGTTTCTGTGCAGCTTGTGTGATCGAGGGCTCCGGGGGTGGCAGCAGTGTTGCCACGTCGTGCTCCAAAGTCGCGGCGAGACGATCTTGTAATGTGGCATAAATAAATTGGCAAGTACACGAACCAAAATCCGCCATCTATGGTTTCGATGATTTTCCAGGCTGTAACAATATTGTCCATCGTTTAGTTTGAAAATATTTGGGTTTGTTGAAACACAGCTTATAATCGAACGAAATACCTGGAGTTAAGAATTAATTTTTTTTTTGTAATTACTGCAATTCTCTTATTAACATCGAGAACATTCTGTGTTACCTTAATTTTTTTTCAAATGTTTTAATGTGTGATTTCTGTCTTAAAGGTTATTTTTTTGATACTAAACAATGAAAATTTGTTATGGCATAGGAAATGATACCTGTATAGTTCCTAGATATAGCTCCCCAAGAATGGCGATCGGTGAGTATTTAATCGTACATATATGTAAATATGGGACCTGCACGAAATATTCTATCACTTGGAACCCGATTTTTAATACAAATAATACCACCTGTTCTGTAAATACGTAAGCGACATTATTAAAGTTTTGATTTCATATTTGACAAATATGCTAACTCGGGAGGGAAAATAAATATCAAATAATACTGTGATTTATTAAACACTTTAAAAAAGGACTTTGTGAAATAATTTTTGTTTGAAAAAAATAAAAAGTGTAATTTCACAAAAAATATTATAAATATATTAATGAAACTCAAAGTTTTAATATAATTGCTATTAGTATATTTGTTTGTGTTGAATGTTTGAAAGGATTATTATAAATTTTTCAGTATTTGAATATAAAACCAAGAAGAAACCGTCTTACTAAGGTAAAGGAGAAATGAGCTTCATAGCATATGATCATACTAGACCGTACAATTTCCCTTATTCAAGACATTCGTTTTACTTTGCTAACAAACCTATTGAAATAACGACAGTTGATTTAACACTGTCTGTGTACCTGTCTCAGCTATAAAGCAGTAGAAACAAATAAAGTATGATTTTTTTTCAGAAAGAAAACACGTAAATATATTATGACTTGTATCACTGGGGAAAAAAATTAACTACCCAGCTACATTTGCCAAACCTGAATTACTTCCATAAACCGTGCTGCTAATGATGTGTTGCTTTTCCCCTCATAAAGTTAACAAGAATTTAAAAGATTATATCGTAAAGTAGATTTATTATTTTGTAAGCTATAGAGAAGGGATTTTTAGTTGAACTTTACTCAGCTAGATTAAAGCGTGCGTTTTTAGGTGCAAAGATATAAATCTGCCCCCCACCGTCATTTTTTCCAAAGTTCTCAAAAGGCAATTATTACCAAAAGGTCACGCTCGCGTTTGTCTTAATGTTCAAATTTTACTGCTCGTAACATGAAAACCTATTAAATCAATTTTCTTATTTGAGTGCTTTCACGTAAGGTTTCTGGTAAAAAAAAAAAAAAACATTCAAACCGAAGTTTGACCCAATAAAACAGACGCTACATAGAAAAATATTTTTCTGTACTTTTATAAAATATTTATTTTGAAACCAGTTACCAAGAAATATTTGTAAAATTACAAGAAATATATTGTAACTTTGTTCAACACAAGGCTACGGTTTTTTTTTTTGCGTAGCCTATATATAAAAATACGTTTTCTGTTTTTTTTTTTGTTTTATTGTGCTTATTAATGTGCGCATTCAATACTGGAAAGCTATTCAGGGAACAGTTTACAAATAACTTTAACTACTGGAGGTACTGGGATTGCCAAAGTTGAGCACACATAAGTACGAAACAAGTACGTCCAAGGAACTTGCCAAGTGTTGCAGATTCTGGCCTACCTTAAAAAAAATTGAATGACATGTCAATGGCAGTTACTAGCTACATAAATGCAAGTGTAACAACAATGTTTAAGCACACAATGATATAAAAAACTAAAATATCACCGGCAAAGGACATATTCTGCTTCTAAACTGAGAAAAAATAACTGACTTTAAATTTGACATACATTGGATTTGTCAAACGACAGTCATAATTAAATATAGTTAAAAAGGTTCACGCAAAAAAAAAAAGATAAAAATTACACCGACAAAAGTACATATCATTATCCCACTTTATATGCCAAGGCACAAATTTCTCGGGTGTAATTTTTGCCGATACTACCGAGCGCTGTTATTCTTCTCGTATTTTTTTTTATGACAGGGCGCAATCCTCCCGGGCGCAATTTTCCCGATACCGTCGTATCGCTACGATCGCGTAGCGCTCGTAGCGTTTTTGTGTTTCCAGGCGACCAGAGCGTCATTTTCCACAATACATCCCGCTGTTCTCCTAACCAAGGGACCGGCATTAGGCCTGTCGGTTACACACGAAGTGCGGAGCTACGGACAACATTAAAAACTGTTCGGTACAACAAGAGGAGGGTGTGTTCACGAAGGACATTCGAGAATACGCTGAAAGCGGACGGGACCCGTTGGAGATTCATGGAAGCACTTGCGGGACTTTCATTACAACTTTATCTTCATTTCTCCGACCGCATGATGTCATGGTTACCGCTCCATATCTCATGGTTGCCCCATGCACGACGAGAGACCTCATCACAAGACCGACACGACGGTTATGGGAAGTCCCAGCTCTTATCACTCGTAGGTCACGACAAGCGTGAACACTAGCACAGTTGAAAAATTGGTTGTCTGTAAAGTCGGTTTACGGACGATAGTTTAACGTGACGTCATTACAAAACATTGATAAAATTATTGCATAATTTTATGAATAAAATTGAATCATTTTTATTGAATTATCACTATTTCGTATGGATACAAAAAAAGATTGAAATGAAATCTTCAATTTAATTGATAAATTTACTTTTATTTGCACTCATTAATTCAAATATGTTTATTACTTTAACGAACAGATTATTTTAACTATAACTTTTATACATGTTTGCTATTTAACTTCTTCCAATCTGTGTTATTCTGTTAAGGCTAGGACGATGATAGGAAAAGTAGGGAATTAATGGGAGTGTTTCAAGTTTAATGTGCCTCGAAAAAGTCAAATCGATTGTTGTTCCAATCGAGTGGAAGAGAGATAGATGCGGCGCAAGCGGACAATGTGCCTAACGGGACACTTTTTCGTGCGTGCAGCCGGAGTTCATCGATTTATTAGACGTCACGTCAAAAGTTTTGATCATGAAGCTTTTATACTGTTGAATACAGAGTGGAAAAATGTTCACATGAAATGTACGAAGGACAATGGTTAAAAAATTATTCAGAGATTTTTTGTTGATTTACAGAGATCCTTGTTAATTACTTTGAACATGAATGCGAAGAGAAATGACTTTTAACATTGAGAAACACCTTGTTGAATCTATAGCGAAACTCTTTTCTTTCTTCAACGTGTATATTGAATAGGTATACAGTGAAACGCACAGCTTTGAAGTCAGAACGCCTTGAATTTTGAATGAAGATTCAACCATCTGGAATAACCTATTACCTACGCTTCGTTATTTGTGGTGCATTCTCCGTAGAAAATTACGTCCATTTAATGTAATTACTTACAGTGTAGTCTTGGAAGTAGTTGTATGTTCTGTATTAGAATATTCAACTTCACTAAGTGCATAGGCTAAAAGGATGATAGAGGTTCAGATAAAAAGAGGAATCGCGCATCGTTAGGCTAGCTTCAAAATTTGCAAAATGATAACGAATAATGTTTAAAAATAAACTTTGGTATGAAAATCCCCCAACACGTTTTGCTAGTTCATCAAGACTTCACGTCAGTGCAGGCGATACCATGCTACATTGTTAGGAATTATAGCATATTTACAGATTTTTTTAAAGAATAATTTAAGTGTAGTAAACGGAGAGTTCTCCATAAGTTCAAACAACTGAGTCATCGTAGAAACTACACCGTAATTTAAATTCCTCGTTTTAAATCTCTTTCCAAACATAAGTTTTTGAATGTTTTTTTGAAGTGAAACTTCTAATGCGACTTCCGACAAGGTTGCGTTAATCGTTATTCGCTACCATGGAGGGGGTATGAAAGCACTGATGCGTTAAACGTTCAACGCTCCTGGGGAGGGGGGAATAGAAAGATACAGAGCGAGAGTGAATGCGTGGCACTCGAACGCATGCGCGTAGTAAACCTGTTACAGGCCAGCGCGAGCGTTAGCAACGAGTAGCGTCCAATATTCCAACGCAAGAGGGAGAGAGAAAGAAAGATACGCAAAGGTATAAAGTAGGAGAGAGAAAGAGTGTGAGTCGGTAGATCCCAAGCACATGCGCGTGGTATTCTTGCTATGCAGCGAAGTAAACAGTGTAAGCGTCGTGAAAACCAAAGGGGGAACTACCATTGATGCAATTTTTGCAAGAAATATTAAAAAAATAGAACTCAAACATTTCGTATCTAACTTAAGTTATCATAATCCCATTGTAAATGTTACAGATTTGGATATTTCTCCACTCGAAGATGATAATTAAAAGATGCGATCAATTGTGAATTGTAAGCAATGTAAATAAAGTTTGTCTTAAAGAAACAATATGATTTCACTAAAAATCAACTTCTACCCCTTCCTATTTTCATTTCCACATTACGAAGTTTCACTTCTTCCGCGCGGAGGGACTCCACGCACTATTTTTTTTTTTAATATACCAAAAACATTCTTCTGGATCATGTTGAAAGGGAACTTAGTGTCAGTATGTTTACGAGGTTGGCCGTGAAAATACGAGGATCCATAGATAATTTGTAACCAGCTCTCATCGTAACATGGAGGTAAATAATTTTAACAGTGTAGAAGCACCAAATGTCACACTTATCCCGCCCGCCTCACTAACACAAATACACCCCTGACTGGAATGACCACTTAGTGAATGGCAATAAAATTTAAAACAAAGAAATACCTGCTCGCATAAATTATTCCCAGGAAATTCAGTTGTAAATTTCAAGTGAAACTTCTTAAAGTAGGTGTGTTAAGGCAAGGCGATGTCTGATCACAGTGTAGCGGAAGTGGAACTAATAGGAATTTGGTTGTTTAAGGTATGGACAGGAGAATAAGAAGAAATAATTAGAGAGTCAGACAACTGTAAGATATTTATGCAGGTTGTTCGTCGCCATGTTTGTTACAATTGTGTGCCTTATGTGTGAACATGCGTTGTGTACTTCATTGTTTAGATTCATCGTTCAAAGTAAATTATTAATTTTTTTTGTCGTTCAGTTGTATTATACATGCGTGATATTTTACATGCGGTGAACAGGCACAAATATTTTTTTTTTCATCTTAAGTTTAATATGGAAGGGCATGCATGGAAGGACGCTTGAGAATAAAGGACATTCGCCCGTCCGGCGGTCTAATTAAAAGTTCGTCCTGGACGGAAATTCCGTGAAACTTTACGCAGACGTCAGTTCGTTAGCGCAAGCCCGCAGCTCGAAGCCCTATCCGATGCTTGTTCATACCCCACGTTACTTGGGGACTATATTTTTTTTTTACGCATGTAAAACCCCAGTTGGTGAATAACTGCGCAGGGGGAGAAAAAAAAACCCACAGGTTGTTTGTCTCGAAAAAATTTGCATTTTTACTGACGAGTTTGTGTCCCGTTTAAATTAGTGGTGACAAACTTTTTATTATTTTTTTTTTGCTTGTCAACCTTCCTCCAAGCTATGTCCCCGTATTCCCTCGCGTTTTTTTTTTCACACCCAGAACGCGAACACTGTAGCAAAGAACATAGTGATAGTGTTGAATGATTTGGATCATTGTGTTGAAAATACACCATTGCTATTTTTAACTGTGTGTCATGTATTTGTCTTGTCGTTGTCAGTTCACTGTGAACGTCAGTGCTGTTATATTGTTCTGACTAATTGAGGCCTTACTTAAGGCGCTCGAGTTTAAAGTCGGAGATCGCAGAAGGGAGTACCAACTAAATGCAGTGAGAAGTACGGTCCCTAGGCAAAAAAGAATGACCTGGATAATAATTGAAAACATCACTGCCTGTTTACTATTTAATATTTCCGCTTGGCATCGGCTTGGTACATTGAAATACAGAACCATTTACACAAATCTGCAGAAGATCTAGATCTCGCATTAAAGAAAAGGACATCTAAAGTAATCACATATTATAAACACTATATTACGGGTAATTATACAAATATTTAGAAAGCATTAGTTTTTCCCTAACAGGTCCGTTGATTACAATCCTGGATGACGTAATTGTCTATAACTGTTGTTTAGGCACAATTCCCAATGTTTTGGTCAAACCGGACTCTCGCTTCGACGTAATTATGCGAGTCTCACATCCCGCACCACAGCAATGTGTTAAGTCTGGCTTGCCGTTTACGTAAATTCTCACGTAGCGTAAAAAGGAGAAGTAGAGTTTATTGCGCCACATTACGATTCAAGAAACTAGCAAGATAATGAATTTGAGTTTATGATCAGTCAAGTCTCTCTGCTCATTGTTTTTCCTTGAAAAACCAACCCGGTGTCCGGCTGTTAATAGCGGTTGCGTCGAGGCTTACTTGTAGTTGCGCAGCATGGTGGACGATAACCCGGGCTGGGCACTCGTCGATGCGTAGGTGAATGGAACAGCCTTTCCATTTTAGCAGCGGCGCAACACGCCTGCACCCGCGAGCCGAAGTCGACTCCACCAGCCGCCAGCACCGTCTCCCCCGCTCGCCAGCCGCAGACCGTCGCAGGTTAACGCGTCACCATGACGTCATAAGGCTCAGCGCGCCGCGCGGTGTTGGCTCGCGGAAACACACACAAGCGCAGCGCCGCGAATGTCCGTAATGCTTTTGTTTTAATCGATCTTCAAGACGAAATTGAACCAAGTGCCAAACAATGTATCATAACATATGTTATATAATTAATTACCAAATTAAAAGGACGTTAAAACAAACAAATAATAAAAGTAAAGTTAATGGAGGCGTGGCAAACGCCTCATAATCCCATTCAAGGAATTCTCTTCGCTGTCTTTACATTTAGTATTTAACATCGGCTGATTTCAGGATTTTTGCTGGGTAATAGATTATTAATGGTTCTGTTTTTTTTTTTTTGGGGGGGGGGGGGTATGTGGTTTTCTTGACACAAAATAGCAACAGTGTACGTGTGAAAAAAATTATTAAAATAAATATTTCCCATTGCAAGAATTATTCAAGGAGTGTTGTTTTTGTTTTTCATTTTGTTGGACTTTGCCAAGTGCCTGTTTTGTTTTTAATAACCGCAGAAAATGGTTATTTGTTCAAACAACGTGAGCTGTTGCACATGCCGTTCACGACGCACACCAATTCCTACAGTTGATTCAAAAAATTCTTTCGTAGCTGTTCCCAATTACTAGATAGGCCAACGTATCGCTTGCAGCTAAAAAAGATTGTTAAAATGAAATGATTCTATCTTTAATAGCTTTTTGTAAATTTAGCAAATTAATGTTACCGATATTTTTTCAAACAAAAATGTAACTAATTGAAAAAACAAGGAAAATACTTTTAAAAAAATTGTTTTGCATGTCTTGGTACTTTAGGACTACTCACAAAGCAGATATTTTGCTCACACTACTCACTCGCAGAACCCCCAACAACTACCGTCGTTTCACCAGTCCACTTATCTTCCTCCGTACACACATCTCGTAACACAAAACAGTTCTCAAAACTTCCATTGGGGGTCAATCATTACCTCAAAACGGAACTCACGATTTTACAAAAACCTTTATCTAGAGGCTTGTCATGGATGGCTTATCTCGGTTTCAGTTGCGTATCACACGAATTTTCACTAAGAGTCCAATTGGTAAAAAAAAAAAGAAGTCTCAGTCCGTTAACTGCGTTAGAGGAGTTTCTTTTCGATGCTTCGAGAATGATGTCACAATTTCCGGACGCCCTTCTAAAAAGCAGGAGCCTTGTTGAGGGGGGAAGGGTTGTGGAGGGTCGTTCATCCTATGAGGCGCGCTCGGGGACGCACCACAACGCCGAAATACCACAACGCCGAACGTACAATAACGCATAAAAAACCATGACTCCGAATACCAAATTGACTACAACGCTGACAGCTAGAAAACTGCTGTGTACCACAACGCCGAAATACATTAACGCCGAAAAATGTCATTGCAGGACTGCCACAATTGTTAGGTTAGGTTAGGTTAGGTTAGGTTAGGCTAGGTTAGGCTAGGTTAGGCTAGGTTAGGCTAGCCTAGGTTAAGTTAGGTTGCAGGACATTTTTCGGCGTTACTGTATTTCGGCGTTGTGGTACACAGCAGTTTTCTAGCTGTCGGCGTTGCGTTCAATATGGCATTCGGCGTTATGGTATTCGGCGTTATTGTACGTTTGGCGTTGTGGTATTTCGGCGTTGTGGTAAAGACCCGGCGCGGCCTAGCGGAAAAAAGGGAGTGGGGGTATACACAAGGTGTCACGTGTAGACAAAAGGCAAAACGTAACGATGAAGGTTGTTTCTTGACGAATAGAATAATTGATGAAGTTGTGTGTTTTCGAACACAACACTTTCGGTTGTGACTTGACCACACCACCCTCGACTCCTTCCTCCGGGAAGCTGCACGACTAGGGTACCCCGGTACCTTGTAACACGTCACAAGGTACCCTGGTACCATGTAACACGTCACCTTGAGCCAGCTAACGTCAAATCTCCGGTCCTCCAGAATTTTGTGATGTCTTCAGCGTGACCACCACATAACTACGGTATCATCCAAAAATATTTATTGCGGAACTTTAATAACTCCAGAAACTAGGGATTGTTTATGTTAAATGATTGTTTTTGATTCCGTTCTAATTATGTCAAATGTAAACTTAAAGGTAATATTCTAATTCTGGCCAGCCCATACGTTATATTTTGTAATTTTAATATTTTTATTAATATAATTTAATAAATTTCATATATACGTCAACCAAATTATTTAATGTTAAAATTTTATCATACTTTGTCAATACGTACACAGAAATTAAGATACCATTTTAACCGGTTTGTGAAATTCATGTTTTCTTTATTGATGTTAAAGTAATTAATAGTTATATAAATATAGAGGCAGTTATATTAAGACGAAATCACCCTTTTTTATTGTTTTACCTTTGAAACTAAAAGATCCACCATTCCCCCAAAGCTATTCTAAGGGAACATTTAAGTTGCAGAAGTGCAAAAGAGATAGTCATGTGTAACAGTTGGCAATGCGTTTCGCGCACGCGTGTGAACTGCGCGCTCCGCGTTGCGCGATCGAACGTCCTGTGGGGCGAGCCCCGTCGGTCGACACTGAGAGAACGCGCGCTTCACATTGGTGCGTTTTTTTGCGCATCATCATCATCAGCAGCAGCAGCAGCATTGAAGTTACACCCCGTGGTGATTTTATAAATATTTTTTTCTTTAACTAACGTAGGTCTTCAGCTTCTGCACTAGTAGTTCTTGGATATGCCAGAGTATTTTGGTGTGTGAGCGTGTTCAATCGTTCAACTAGTTAGTTGGCGATTTTACAACACAAGTTTAATTTAAATATCTACTCTGGACCGTGCTTTCCTGAAAACAAAAGTGTGTAGGGACAAACAGATGCGTATTTTATAGCAATTCTTGTGTGGAACTCTTGGGGGTTGAAGTAACAGTAGTCCACAATAGAACGCCTGCTGCATTAAAAAAAAAACATAGATCAATGTGCGCCATCATTGATTCGGTCCCAAAACGCGGAAAGCTCCTCAGGGCAAACCCAATGCTATTTTTTATTTTTTTACGTAAGCTGACTGTACCACGCCGGTTTCTTCATGCAAATCCCTTTGCCCTTCGCTCTCCGGGGAAGAAAGTCACGTAGCGCTGTGTCGCGGCTTGATCCTGCGGCGCTTCCATATCCCTCGGAATCAGCTCTTACCACCCCCTTTCTTCCTCCGCCGCCGTAACACACCCCGAGTCCTATATCCAACCTTTCAGCCCCTATTCCTCCCCCCCCCCCCCCCCCTTCAGACTATTCCTTTCGCCCGAGGGTCGCGCGGCAGTATTGTACTTTCCTCGTGTTTACTGACGCCACGAGAAGCCATTCCCTTATAAATTTTCTTCCTCGCTCGCATTCTAGCCATCCACCCTCCCCCTCCTTCATACTCTCCTCCTGAAGGCAATACGTCACGAGGAATGGAGTAGTTTCCTGTGTCGCCCCCTTGCGCGAAAAAAAAAATTATACGGCGTTACTTTTCGTGGTCGTTGCCTTGAAAGAAATCGCAACGACCCGTTGGAGGTTTCCGGTCATCCCTTTCGAGTGCTTGACAGACGCGTAAAAAAAATATGTTTGGACCAAATGCATCTTCCTTTTCATTTCGAACGCTTTCTTTACGTGACATCTGCCGGTCTTTCCCTTTTTTTTTTTTTGGTTTGGAACCGATATTCTCTGGAAGCTTTTTCTTTTAGTATTTTAATGAAACCAATATTAATTCTAGTTGGAAGACGCAATCGTTGATAATGATGAGAAGTAACAGATATTTTCCCTTTTAAAAGTAATAATTGTAGTAAGTAACTAAAAAATGACCAAAAATATGAAATCCTGTTAATAATAATATTAATAATGCCCATGAATAACTAACCTCAGAAGGTAAATGGTCAAATGTAATCAATTAGTGTCACAGGTTTATTCTTCAATTTTAATGTAATATTTTTTTTGGTACTATTCCAGTAAATTTATTAGGATAGTTTTGTTGAATTTTATTTATTTCACGCAAATTATTTATCCAGATATTTTCTAATTGTTAAATGTTACACACGTGGTCGTTCTTCTGATATCTTGAACTATGTTTTAGTGTTAGAAATACAATTTATGAAATACCATGTGAGAAAAATTGCTATAAAACAATAAATACAAAAAATTTATAAAAACACAAAAACATGATTATACAAAAAAAAATGTAACGGTGTAGCGTAAGAGACGAGACTTAGTCCGGTATTCCAAGAGACAAAAATGATGGTTTAGGTTTAGAATGTGCTACACCTGTGCCCTCTTACTATTCCTAGTGCACGATAGTACACGGCCAGTCCCTTAGTTTTATAGAACGAATTTCGGTGTCCTATCCGTGAGCTTTCTGTCGCTCAAATTCCGCGCATGCGCAGAGCTCACTTTTTCGTTGATTTCGTCCAGATGCCGGACCCGCTTATGGCACCGTTAACTCGTATATAGTCACTTTCGTGAATATCGAGGGAAGTACCAAACGTATTGGTGTTCTAAATGAAACTTTATGGTAGAAGAACTATCCTGGAATGCATTTTTGACGTGACAACGTCTAATAAATCGATGAATGCCGGCTGCACGCACGAAAAAGTGTTCCGTTACGTACAATGTCCCGTTACGCTCATTGTACGTTTGCGCCATATCTATCTCTCTTCCACTCGATTGGAACAACCATCGATATGACTTTTTCAGGATACATTAAACTTGAAACACTCCCATTCGTTTCCTACTTAACAGAATAACACAGATTGAAATAAGTTAAATAGTAAACACGTATAAAAGTTATAGTTAAAATAATCTCTTCGTTAAAGTAATAAACATATTTGAATTAATGAGTGGAAATAAAAGTAATTTATCAATTAAATTGTAGATTTCATTTCACTCCTTCTTTGTATCCATACGAAATAGTGAAAATGATTCAATTATATTCACAAAAGTATGCAATCATTTCATCAATGTTTTGTTATGACGCTGTCACGTTAAACTATTATCCGTAAACCAACTTTACAGACAACCAATTTTTTTACACTTAAATGGTCAAAACAACAAAAAATCGCAAATTTAAAATGACTATAGAAAAATAGAATAACACCATATAATTCGTGAAACGGAGCTACTACCTACAGTAATATTGCCGTAACAATCGTATCGTCCGTTAGAATGCGTTGGACCCAGCCTCTAGCCTCGCGCGGGGCACTGTTTATTAAAACTGTTGCCGATCTGATCCTCTACTGGGATTCGGTTTTTGACACGTTCTGGAATACGGCCCACAAGTTAGGTTGCTGTCGTATCCCAGCAAGGCAGTGCTTGTTCGCTGTCTTGCCCGAACTTCGTGGAATACCGCCCTAAAGGAAGCCGCCTGGCTGGACGTACGAAGCGTGGGGTCACTAAGGGCGTGACTGGCTCATCCATCCCTTGGTTCTTCATCTCTAGGCGCAGGTACCGATTCGGTTTGCAGACATGTCGTCGATTACGTGTTGTATGTGATTTTAAGCGGTGACCCTTTTTTATTCAAACGTGGTATTTTAAATATAAATGCACTCCGTAGGTATCCATCTAAATTCCAGTACAGTGCACCTAAATGTTTCTTACATAAATACGTCCGTAAAACATGCGCATCAGCCTTAATTTGCATTTTAAATTATGATTTTTAGAAAGGAAACCTTAGACTAAACTACCATATATAAGTGAAAATACACTAAAATTTTGTCTCAAACATACATTAATAATAAATCTTGAAACTTTTTTTTAACAAAGCTCTGCACTTGTTTTGGTGGCCCAGCCATGTGCTATTTTAAAGAATAAAAATTACAAATAAGCTTTAACAGATTTGTAAAAAATAGAATTGTTGAACCTGCACCACAAAACTTTGTCAATTTTTTGTCTGTTAAAGGTGCAGTAGCGTTAATGATGACATTATCTACGTATCGTTGCCATTAGGCAAATCTGAAATGGCGTTAAGCCTTTGTCAAACAATTTAAGCGCTAACACAAAAATTGATAATATAGTAGATAAAATAGTGATGCGTATTCATTCGCTGTTTTATATTATTATATTTATTAACTGGAGTCAGCAGACAGACAAAAATTGGAAAAGGCTTGATTTGTTTTTTTGAAAATTCTGCTTTCTAAAAATAAAATATATGATTTCAATGCGAAACGTAAAGTTTTTACCAGCAGACTAACAATTTCATCAGTTTTAAACGACTTCGATGACAACTAATTCATACATCTACTCTTGGTATTCAAAACAGAGACAAAAGCTTTTCTTCATAATGAACATTTTTATTACTCTCCCGCAGTAATTTATGCATATGTATGTGTATATAACGAAAATAAATACCTAAATTGTTTACGTTTTTTCCTTCCATTATAAAAGTAAACAAGTTTTTTTTTTAATATCAACACAAATGAATACCACTGGATATAATTTTGAGGGTTTCTGAAAGAAACAATTAGTAAATAAAACACAATTTCAGTCTAAAAATCTAACGCGACCAATTATTTCATAAAGTAAAGAATAGGAATAAACTGATATGTATTGTGTAGTCATACTTGGGTGTAAACTATTTTCAAGATTTGGTTCTGTAAATTAGCAAGAGACATCTGTGTTTTCAAGCTCACTTGGAAGCATGAATTAACTATATTTAACCATAGAACGACCGTTAAATTTATACATATATATATATCACTCTCTATGCGCCATTTATATAAGGATGGCATATCGTGATGATATTTTATGCTGAGAAGTTGTTCTGTAAAAGAGAATTAGAAAATTAAGTTTATAACGTCATTTTTTTTCCTTCTCTGGCTTAACCATTTATACCATACAGTTC
Organism: Bacillus rossius redtenbacheri; assembly: GCF_032445375.1. Classification (NCBI taxonomy): domain Eukaryota; kingdom Metazoa; phylum Arthropoda; class Insecta; order Phasmatodea; family Bacillidae; genus Bacillus; species Bacillus rossius. Next base: position 73,767,386 of record NC_086333.1, read on the forward strand.
TCTTGAAATTTTATTAATCACTCACGATTTAAAAAATTATAAGAACTCTACAAAAATTAGTTTCATAACCAATATAAAAAAAATATTAAATTGGTTAAAACGTGGTACATATGGAAGGTTTATTCAGTTTTTCAAAAATTTATTTTTCACTCTGGGCTTAAAAAAGGGCAGAAATAATGAAGATGCCAGGCATGAGTTGAAGCTGTAATTTGTTTTCTCCAGTCTTTGATAAATGGGTTCCTTGCATGAAATCCAATATAAGTAATGTATTTAGGAAGCTTCCGTGTTATTCATTCCCTCGTTGTGCGTGTAATATTACGTGGACATCATCATAAAGCTTGCATTTGATGGTTAAAAAAAGGAAGCAATAGACTTCGCTGATTTTGTACAGCACTTTGGTGGAAATTTAAAAAATATATATATTTCGTAGAATAAATATGACGTTTTTCCCAACTGAAATTTCGGATGAGAGTAACTTGAAATTAAACCGCCTTATAATTGATATTTTCTTCGTGAATTATAAAAAAATATCACGGGTGAGTTTTATTTTTTAAATAAATTCCCATTTTTAAGCTACTGCGTTTTCCCTGATCCATAGCTACTATTTCATAATAAACGCTAAGAATCGTAAAGAACTTGTATAAACCAGCTTTTTCAGGAATAAGTTTGGGAAGCGATTTGGGATTAAAATTTCTGTTTATGCAGTAAATGAAGCACATAAAAAAGGAAGGCAACTGTTAACATGGAGTTAGCTATGTGTATTATACATAAATTAATTTATATTTTAAAAGTTTGGCTTTTTACAGCGTAAAAATGAATCATATTTTATTATTTCTGTAAAAATCACATATGTAAAACTTTAACAAATTAAAAATATATTTTTTTAAATGCGTGTAAACATTTTAACATATTTTTTTTATAAAATTACTCTGTTAGAAATAACAGTAAAATTTTTAGACTTTCAAACGAAGAATTCGCTTTAAATATACGAACCGCGTAGAAATAACGCTACATTCAAACTATCGAATTATGTTTTTTTTTTAATAAACAGCATACACGCACATGTGGAAGAAATAAGTGTGTTTTTGTACGAGTCTTAATCAGATTTTGAATATTTTATATATGCACCAAGATTATTGTTGTGGGTCCATGTTCAAAGTAAGTGAACTTCGTATTTGTAAATTTACAAAGGAAACGATAAACTTATGAAGACACCGGGATTATTTTTTACCAGCTTTATTCCTAATTTTAAGATGAAAATCTTTAACAGTGAGGGTGGATTAAATTTTTTTCTTTAATAAGCTATGATTTTATTTAAAAAAAATTAATATTTGGCTTTCGTTTAAGAATGTATAATATATTATTTTAGGTAATGTCGCAAACAATTATCTTTTTATTAAACGCAAAGTTCTTTAAGTATAAGGAATATGGCAGAAACACGTGTGTAGCTTATTTAGGTTAAGACTAATAACGTTTTTTAAGCAACATATAACACTCAATTTTTAAATTTTTTTATTTTTTTTTATTTTCAAACTGTTTGAATATGAAATAATTTTAATTTAAAACATCTCGTAAAAAATGAAAGAATCTAACATCAAAAGCACCAGCATAATTTAACATCAGCACAGACTGTAACAATAAATCCTTATCAATAAAATACAGCTAAAAAATAATAATCTTTACTAATGAGTATTGTAAAAAAACCTGCTTTCAGAAAATAATATTCGATTGTAGTAACATAAATTCTCTATTCGCAACCATTCCATACTGTTAACAAGTTATAAGCTGGTTTTGAAGTTATATAAAACTGTTCTTGTCATAAACAGAATTTTTAAAAATTTATGGATTCAAATGTTTAGCATACTCCTTATTATGGTGCTGGTAAAGAGGGATTGTGTTATTTCTATTGGCAAACCCTTTCACTATTTTTTTTGTTTTCTTTCCGCTGTACATTTTATGAAGGGTGGACGGACAAATATCACAGAAAGAAAAAAACATGAAAAGAGGACACAGCCAAAATAACAATAAAACTAGAAGACAAGAGAGACTAAACAAAACTTGGCGAGTTGAAAGAAAAAGAAAGCCTCTTTCAGTATCCCAGGTTGTTATATAGTCGCATGGTTCCACCAAGTTCTGACCTTTGTCGATTACAAAAATTGATCTGACAGAATGAAAAGTCATGAGTGTTCATTTTCTTCTAAGTACCGGCTTTTTTTTTTCATTGGAGCTCAGCTAAGGTTTTTTTTAAGCAGTCAAAAGGTAACATCAAAGACGCTTCGGTGTTATCGACAGATCAAGTGTTCGAAGAGTGACCGGTCTGACGATATGCCCCTTTTCTAAAATCGTGGGGAGAGAGAGAGATAAAAAGATAAAGAGAGAGAGAGAGAGAGAGAGAGAGCACTTCGGCAGGACTTGGTCCTAATCTCAAAACAACACCGCGCGCCGAAATGCCAGTTCGCGAGAGAAGATACGTTTGCTTCCGTCGGGTGGAAAACGTCTTATTTGCTGACCTAACCAACGCGCGGGCGTAACTTAGTTTCTCTTTTCCTCGCTCCCGCGCATGTCATACCTGTCTTTGAAACTCTTTTTTCGCCGAGACCGGAGGAACGAGAGAGCAGGCGTTCATTTCATTCCGTGTTCGGAAAAGGTGGGGGGAGAGAAAATCCCGCCCAGGACTACCGGGCGCAAAGCACGCAGAGAGACCGACCCTGCAGGGCTAGGAAGAGGCCCGCTGCCGAGATGGACCTTCGGAAAGAGAGGAAAAGGGCTCGTTGCGTGGGCTGGAGATAAAGGGCACACTGGCCGGGAGGCGCCTGGGGCTTTATCAATCGCCGTTTGAGACGTGATCATAGGAACGCACGTACCCTGCACTTGGCGCCGTGTCTCTAGAGACAACCCCCCCCCCCCTTACCACCTCCTTTCTCGCGCACACGTCGTTCTGACACCCCTCCTTCCTCCGCTTCACCGACCATCCGTCCCTTCGCGGATGAAGAAGAGGGCGAAGCCGAAAGAAGAAATTTTTCGGAGGAGGGAACATATTGCCCCGGGTGAGTTTCACCCCTCGACCCCCTTTTTCCACCAAGAAACTCACCCTCATCACTCACGGAGATCACACCTTCTCCATCCTTATTTTTTTGCCCCCCACCACCCGTCAGGGATTTGTCGCGGCAAGGGGTGCAAAAGAACTGATAAGGGCGAGCTCCTTGCACGGATCTGAAGTTTCTTCGCCTCTACGTACACGCCGTCGTGTGGGGATGGAAGCGACCGTGCCCGCCAACGAGGTAATATGCTGTAAGGCATTGGTACAGATTGGGCAAACACCCAAAAGAATAAAAAAAAATAGTCACCTGGAAAAAAATTTCAAAAATTGACACAGAATTAGGAATAATATCATGTTTTATACGAAACTCTCATTTAACACATACAATGTTAATAAAGGGTTCAACTACTACTAGCGCCGTTAGTTCGCAGGCCGCCGCAAGCTTCACTAAGCCGACGAGACACGCCAGGTCAAACGTCAGGAAGTTGCCAGACCTGTGTATATGACCGTGGTGCAGATGCGTCCAGCAGAAAAAAGTTAAACAGTGATGTTGCTGTATTTTGAACTTCAGTTACACGCCCGAACAATCCATGTTAGTGCAACTATGAAATTTCACTACTGGGAAGAACTAAAATTATTTCACAGAAGTTATGTTTCTTACAGAACATAACCAACTCTTAATTTGGTTATTATTACCTAGACATGCGGAAAGAAACCCTCAGAAAAGGCAGCCTTTGGGTATGTAACCGAGAAATGTGAAACTTAGGTTTCTATTATGGCATGAACAATACTCCTGGCATCAGCCCTCTATGTAAAAACAAAGGCGGTCGAAAATATAATTTCTAAGTGTAATAATTATGAGGTGTGCGCATTTAATTGTAACTGAAAAGTAAATGTTATACGAGAAACTAAATAAATTTAGGACAAGAATTTAATATTTAAAAACTTATCATATTTTTATGTACTATATATAACCGAAATATAAATAAGTTTTTTTATTTTAAATCTTTAAAACCTGAGGACAAATGCATTAAATTATAATGACACTAAATTATTTTCTGCATTGTCACTTTAAAACCAATGTCTTCAAAACACATACAACTTCAAAGCCTGAAGTTACAATAAAAATAATTTATTTAAATTTTTATACTATTTATATTGTTATATGTCTCGGTCAGTTTTTAAATAAGAAAATCAATTTCACAAATTAATATTGAAAGGTACGTTGTTATCACAATAGGTGTTCTGGACTAACATCAAAAAACAATGAGCCTTTTTTCTTATTTGAATACAAACACTCTTGAATAAAAAAAGTATTTGTGAGAGTTCAAATTACCATTAAAATGGGCACATATATTTTTTTGTATTGTCCTATTAACATTTTTTTCACTACGCCTAAATGGTTTTTTACAATATTTTTTGTTTGGTTGCCTAAAAAAAATGTTGCTTTACGTATAATGTAAATAAACCATAGAAACAACAAATTCTTGAAGATGTTTAATATGTTATTCAATTAAAATGTTTATTTAAATTTTACATATAAGTAACGAAAAGTAGTTCTTTCTAAGCCTTAATGAAATTGTTTCTTCTTTGTTATAATAATAATATATCCTTATTTACTGTATTTGCTTTAATAATCATAGAAAAAATTTCATTATAATAGAAAATTAAAGAAACATAATTAATAAAAATTTGAAAGAAAAAAACACATTCTCTATCATGTTATCTCAAATCTAAATATCATTTTAATTTAAACATAATTGTTTAATCACCGAAATTATACCATTAAAAAAATTTCTCTATTATGTAGCTCAAAAATGATTCTGAAGCATTCTTTGAGCGTACAATATATTTTTTATCGAAGTACCTCGTGTTAGAATAAAAAATAAATCGCCACTTCTCAGTATGTAAAAGAAATCACAGTACTTCCTTTATCTTTTACGGGAGAACCTTACATACATTTTATATAAACATAAAACAATCTCCAGACGCAAAAATAAGTTTATGAAAACGCGAGAACACAATTTAGCGACGAGACCTTAGGAGTACGCGACGCGTCGAATAGATAACGAAGTTATTGGAGCAGCTATGTAAGCGAACCAAATATCGTAAGCTACAAGTTCTCGCCCTTATTTTCTTTTTTTTTTTTTTCTCTTTCTTTCTCCTCCTCCTCTCCCCTTTTACGACCCCTTTCAAACACCCTGGTATTCGATGGGAAGAGGGAGATGGAAAGGCGACTAGGGACAGCACGTGCCGATCTCTGGAGCGAACCTAGGAGGCTTAGGGGGGTGGGGGGAATTCGGGTCAGTAAGTAGTGGGATTGACGGTCGAAAAAATTACCACGTTTATTGTGTGGAGCGTGCGATAGCGAGGAAAAAGGATCTGGCTAGGGGAATAAGAAAAGAGCGAAGAAGGGGGTTCGCAACGGCGAAAGTCCCCAGAGAAGGTTTTTACTAAATTGAGTTGGTTTGATTTATTCTTACTTTCTCCACGAGGGGGGGAGGGGTAAAGGGTTGGGGGAGGGGTAGAGAGCCCCGCTGAATGGCAAACCCTTGGGCCTATTCGCAAAGAGTCTCTGATAACGCTATCTTTTAAGAAATTATCTCCGCCGTGTTCTTAAAGAGGAATTTTTTTGGTCGCGTCTAACAAGTCGCAAAGCTTTAAACTGCTGCACACTTTTAAATGTTCCTTTTTAAAATTTATGAAGCAGACTAGTTACAAATTATCAATAATCTTAGCAAACAAATTGATAAATATAAAAGTTCTGATTTATCTTTATTCAGACATTTACTTACAATAATTGTCTTGGAGTTTCATGAAAATAATAAACAATTTTTGCGAACTTAACACAAGAAACAAACTTCTCTTCCTCACTTATTATTATCGTTATCTTTAAAAGATTTGTGCAATGGGAGTGCATGACTTGATGTAAGTTTTTGGACATACGCCATTGCTAAGAACTTTTTCTGTTGAAGAAAAACTAATAAATAAAATAAATAAATAAAAATAAAATAAAAATACTCAAAAAAAGATACAAAAAACACACAAAATTAAGCAAACAATTGCTGTTGTCAACAAGGATATGAACACCACAAAATATTCCGAAACAGGAATATGGTCAGCAAACAAAGAAAAAAAAAATGTACTAAGAGAACGAAAAAATCCCCACAAATGATGATAACACAAAAATATTGAAACCCAAAATAATTCGGCACAACAGTTAAAGCGAGACAAAAAACATGACAAAACGAAAAAACAAACAAATACAATAGTTATTATTATCCTTTTCACAAAAGAAAAAATTCTTCCAAAAATCGTAATACAGCTTAGTTTATAATAATCTGGTAATCTGGTACTTCTAAAAATCCTTCCTTTCAAGTACAGCCTTGTTTTAAAAGTCCGTAAATTTACTGTTTAATATAACATCGTGTAAACAAATATCACGTTTTTACCATATAAAAGTGTTTCATCAACAAAAATAATATTTTTTTTTTGTTTTCTTATTTAATCATTAAAACAATTTAAAATGTTTGATTGATCCATCCTTTTTTTTCAACCATGTAGGCTTTTTAATCTCTTTGTACTCGTCCTGATTGCAACTTTTTATGAGATAGGCTACTGCTTGTTTAAAATGCGATTATGTCACTTTTGTTAAAAACGCATTGCATAAATAAGACGGTCATTGTAAATTAGTAGCTCTGATGTAATAAAATTATTTTTGTCCTTCAAAATCTTGATATAATGAAATAATTCCAGGTCAGAATCAAAATTGAAACGATTACTATAAATTTTTTATTATTTACAAATTTTCAACTTGCGCATTGTACCACAAAACCACACAGCCAATCAGGTCGAAAGAATATAACTACTGTTTCGATTACTGTACACAAAGCGAAGTAAACCCAGAACAAAATTTTTGTAACAAAAATATTGAATTAAAATTTAAATGCACCAAACAGCAAAATACAACTTTATGATTTATATAAAATAAAAAATAATAATTTAGTTACTTTTTATACATAAGTTTCAGGAAATACATATGGCATGGTTTCACTCAAATAGTAGATATTTTTTTATTTTCACATTTTTGGATTTGTGTTAAGGAAGTTTTCCAAAATATACAAATATAAAAGTAAAGTTGAATCATTCAGTGGCTTCGGAAATACAGAAAACTTTTTTCTAGTAAGTGATCACAAAAAATAAGTGAGGAAAAAAATTAGTAACTAAAATACGCCTAAATGTTTTTTTTATTAATAGCAGGAATATAGCATCGTACGTATGGGTATCGAAGTTACCGTATAACACAGAATTCAAAGGTTATATACATAGTGTTAAATAAGTAGGAAACCTTATTATAATGGCATGAAAATATAAGAAACAACAAGAAAACAAAATATTTGCAACCTTCATAAAAACTTAGTTAAAATCCGTAGTTATGCACGCGAAAGGAGAAGTATAAGATGTCAGACATTAGGATATGACCGTGTGGCGGACATAGATAAACGACACACAGTGACTGTTTTTATGTTAATAACTTACATCTAATGATTTTATATTATAAACCAGAATAACCCTTTTTTTCTCTATTAGGGATGGAATTTCAAAAAAATTTTGTAGACTCTGCGTTAATTCATGGTATGAGATAGCTGCATGCAAAATTTCCTCCAAATCCTTTCAGTGGTTCGGGCGTTATTGAGTAACAAACATTCAAATATCTAACCACCTAAACCTACACATTTATAAAATTAGTAGGATTACTAACAATGTGAAGATAAAAATTCATTTTATAGTTTCAAAAAAAAATATTAATGACATATTTTGCGTCTCACAAACAATTTAAGTTCATGGACACATAAAGATTCTTAATATTGTCCCAAAAAAACAAATGTGGTTAACTATTTTTGACAATTATTGTTGGAGTTGCTTCGCTTCCGGGATGCAGCCGCATTAAAAAGGTTGACGCGGCTACCCAGATGATGGCTGCCGCAAGATCGACCTTAAACGTCGGCAAATATCTTTATATACCTTCGACTTAGGCTACAACCCTGAAGCCAAGCATCTCCAGACATCGTGTCCGCGAGAGCCAGCGGTCCTTATTTTGATTATGCCGTGCAAGGGTATCCCCCCTCCCTTTTCTTTTCTAACCCAGCGCTCTTAGCCTAAAGACCCTACCGCCCTGGAATGCCCCCATGGGCATGGATGCGGATACGCCGCATACGCAACCGGGAGGGGCGTTAGAGCTTTTGGCTATACACAGGGGCTGAGGCTACTCTTTATTTCGATTGACCGAAAAACCACCCTCGGCAGTGGAGACCCCCCGATCTCCGAGAGAGAACTGAAGACGAGAGATAGATCGCCGGACAAGGAGGAGGGCCACTGACCTTGCGCCGGCGCGTAGATGTTGAGGTAGAGGCAGTCCTCGCTCTGGTTCCTCAGCAGCGGCAGCAGCCTCCTGAGGTGCTCCAGCCGGCCGCGCGGCATCCTCTCCAGCGCCGCAGTCTCGTTGGCCACGTCGGGCAGCCTCTGCGGGCACGCCGGGCCGGGCCGGTCGGCGGCGCGCACCCCCTCCCACGGCGCCGGGGTCCGCGTGGGGCTGAAGCGGTTCGAGCGGACGGGCGGCGTGGCGTACGGGATCCCCAGGTAGGCGTCGACGGCGCGCAGGTGCTGCTGGTGCTGCGACGCGCGGCCCGGCTCCAAGGCGAACCCCTGCAGGCGGCCGTAGCGCGTGTGCACGACCCTGGACGCCGTCGCGGCGACGACCAACACGACGGCGACGCACGCCGCCGCCAGGTGCAGCACTAGCGTCGCGGGCCCGCGCCGGGGCATGCCGCTCTCTACGACGAGCTGCCGGCGTCGGGAGGGCGACGACCCCCCATGACGGCGCCTCGCCTCGACGGCTCCCCGCTCCGGCGGCGGCTGGTCGCTAACAGCTCCCGGGACCTGGGCGGTCCGTGCTCCCCGCCGCCATTTGCTTTCCCTCTGCTTCCGATTACACTTCCGACAACCTCTAACCGCGACGTCTGGGATAGGTAACGCTCGTCATCGCCATTCGCGTCGTCTGTAACTCACCCTCGTCTACTGTGCGTCCGCGACCGAACCCGCAAGAAACCTTCCTTCCCGTAAAAACCGCACCCTGTGGACTGTGGGGACTTCACAAACCTCGGCGTCTCGGACAGACCGCAACGCGACCGTGACGCTATCGACGACGCCTAAGACGTATCACGCTCGCCGTGCCTGGATGCTCTGCCGCATGGCCCCGCCCACTCGCCGCGTGGTCACTCCTCGCTGCTCCGAGCATTCGGCCCGAACATCAAAACAGATATTTTGCTTTATGCAGGCCGGTTGCTGTTAGTTTTTAAATCTTCCTCGGCGAGTCACTTTGGCCGCGTCAACTCGACCGGGGCAGCGCCTGAAAAAAAATATACAAAAATTATGTTAATTTGTTGCTGAGTGCTTTTGACATCGTTAATTACAGAAAGCTGAAGTGATGGCACATACTTATAATAGAGTTACATTTTTAAAAACATTAAAAATTTTTTGCAAAGTTTTACCAAATGTTTTATTTTCATTTTTTTAAATTCATATGAACACCAGCTAAAGTTTTAGTAATCTAGTTACTTCTTTAAGAATAGTTTATAATTTTTGATATTTATAATAATACTCAGACAAACCAAATCTAATGTTTGAAATAGGATTTATTGCAATAACATATTTGTTTCGATAGCTTACGAACAATAGGATTTTTGTATTTTTTTAAAAGAGGCAATTTTGTGGCATCGTTTAAAACTAATAAACATTAAGAAAATATATTTTTATAATGTTTTTTTACCAAATAATTAAATACTACAATATAAAACCACAGGTTTTGTCGTACTACAAAAGTTTCTCGTCGGATGTATCATACACTTTTCGCGGGATATGTTTAATAAATGCATTAATTATACGTTTTTCTTTTGCTTGGTTTAAAGTGCACACTTGTGGTCTTTCTGTATGCCATCATGATACACAGATGATCTGTGAGGTGGTGATCTCATCCATTCGGAGACAAGGAAGGTCACCAATATCAGTGCTATTGAACTACAATGTTTTGACCTTGTATCGGCGGCATGTACTTGCTTGGTGTCGAGTGTTGGCGCTGAAGCTACCTTCACTTTTCTCTCTTTCTGTTCGGGCCTAAAGATGCCACTATTTATCACTTTTCACTAATTTATGTCCTACAAAGTGGTATGAACTATCCCAGGACCTTCGTGAAAACTTTTACACTGGTATTTCTGACAGCATGGTCACAGGATAATTTTTATATTTATCTCTGGTAAACAAGGACTAGATTTAAATAACTTTATTTAAAATATTTATGGAGTATCCTGGCATGACCTATTACATATACTGATCCAAAAAAATTGTTAAACAATTCAATTATTGTTATTAGTTTAATTGTTGAAATGGTGCCACCAAACTAACTAATGGAGATTTTAAAGACCAATTTTGATTGACACTAACCTAATATTTACCTGACTGAACTATAGATACATTAGAATTTCTGCGTCATCATTCATTTTTTATTAGAGATAATAACTTCAAAAATTTAAATTTTTGTTGATTGAAATACTTTAAACAATTACTTGAACTCAGAACAGTCACTTCCTGCTGGATATGTCTACGTATTGCTTGAAAAAATTGTTAACATTAAAATGAAATGATATTTTCACGTGATGTTGCTTGACTTTAGGGTCCAAACCACGTCAAAGGCGAAGGGTTCACCAATGTTTTGATTGAAAATTCAGGCGCCATCTTCAGGGTAGCAGTCACTCAGCGCAAATAGTGACCACAATTTTGACATGGAACGTTGTATAGAAACCCAAAAGTCAAACAACCTCGGACAATGCCCGTGAAATTCTGTGACACTTAATAGGTATCTTCACGTTTAATAAAAGGGGGAAATAGATTACGATTTCCTACGAATTGCTTGTTATCCAACATAAATCTTGAACCATATTGACACATTTTCTACGCTCTTGTTCGGGAATAATCGCGTGGTAATAGCCTTCTAAAGAATTTACGGCCCACCCCTCCCCCCATGATAGCCAGCGGAAAATATCTCAAATCGTTTCATAGGTTCACCTGAAGAATTCGGAGAACGGGTGGCGATATTGGTTCTCTTAACGGGGGAAGTTTTAAGACAGTGTACAGGTCGAGGAGGAAGTTTATGAACCGCTGGAAATTGCCGATGCCCTTTTCGTTGAAGTTGATCGGTTAGCGTGCAGGGGCAAGGAGAGAGTGTCATATTTCAAGCCCTTCAAACTCCTGTTTATAAATCACATTTCTCTCATTAAAACTTCCCCGCTGATCGCAAATTTTTTTTCAGCCCCCGCGATATAAAAGCTCGGCTTCCAAACTTGTTAAAGTCTCTTTGAGACGCTGCCATCGATCCGAGGGGAGACGGCTCGCTGATGGGCTACACAGAGGGGCTCTTTCCCAGCGGCGAGGCGAAGGAATTTCGCTCCTCTTTTGTTAATGTCGCCGTCGACGCGCCGCAAGAATCTTGCCGAGTATGACGGTCTCCAATTACCGGATTAGAAATTTCCTCCTTGTTAAATGAGCACTGATTAGATTCGCTTAAATTATTCCAGCAGGCTGCCTCGAAACGCCGAAGTGCCGAACGCTTTACCCTCGGACGAGGTCTGTTGTTGCAGCTTATATCCCTGGTAAGGATGAGCTACAGAACGTAATAAAAAACGAAACTGCGTGAATCGTGAAAATCTCGACGTGAAACTTAAATTAAATAAACAAAACTTCGAAACTTTTCGTTTCCTCAGGCACTAAGTTTCCTTCATCAGTGCTTCTAATTTTCTAGAAGAAGAAAAAAATATGTATTTATTCCAATTCTCTGCCCTGAAGTCATGCTCTTATCATTTCAACTTTGCTCTTGTATAATCTATTTTGCGAATAATTGTTCAGTGACGCGAAAGTTGATTTTATGTTGAGAGCCAGATGTTCGAGAAGTTCTTAAACAGAGAATTGCAAATTCGTAAGAAAATGAAATTATCTGTGACCATCTGCTGATGAACACACAAAAGTCCCTTTGACTCGAAAATGAAACAGCATATTTATCGTCAAAATGTTTACTCTTCATATCTATATATCTTCTAAGTTTACCATTGTAGACCGGAATAATACCAGATGAACGCAATATAGTAAATCGCGTGGTAAATAAAAAAATATTATGTCATTCCATGTTTTTGAAAAATAAAAAAATGCTTTACTTACGCAATTTATTGAGTAATACAATAAAGCTATTTTTTTACTAAAAATTATGCGAAGGGAAAATTTTATGATTACATATATTTAATTCAATTCACAAATTTATATATGTGAGAATTTGAAGTCCTATATTTTTTTTCATACTACGCATAAAAATTGTTAGGAATTTGTATAAACCTTTTAAAGTAGAGGTTACTCAATACTCAAATACTGCAAATAATTCCATCGGAAAGGAACTACTCACTTCATGTAGATAATTTGATGAAAAAGTTCTCTGAAAAAAGAAAAAATCTTACAGAGATATACTATTAAAGTTGGTTTTACGACAAATCGTGTTTATCGAAGGAAGTTTGCAACTTTAGAGCCAACATTTTGTGTTCTGTGGAAAGTATATCTGTGAAACGAAAACTTTTGTAATGCCAGTACACAAGAGAAGGACACATCAGTTAGAGTTTCATTTCCATTATTGGAAGCTCTTGATATATAGTAATCTTAAGGCGTTTTAGATGCTGCGGTCTGGAAGGGAACAGCAACTTTATTTTTTGAACGTAACTTTTTTCTAACTTGTTCAACAAATTCATGTACTAAAAATACAATTTGATATTATTAGCTACATGAATTACCACAAAAATTACGAAAAAGTTGTGTGTACTTATGTTCGCGCGTTAAAAGTTATACTTCCTTGGAGTAATAAAAAACATACTTATAGTTTGCATGCAAATCATTAAAAGGCAAAATAATAAAGGACTCTATTGATATTAAATTTAAGGTTGGAAAAATATTAAATCAATCAAATTAAAATTTTTATAAATACTCAATATTCATTATTAATATAAACACATGTATACAATTTATTATTTATTTAATAAAATGTTTGAGATAATTTTATTTAATAATTATTATCAATAACTATGCTCAACGTTCATTCTTATTTATTTATTTTGTATGTATTAATAAAATAATAATCCAACTTTCATAAATTATACATACCGGAACATAACCTCACTTTTAAAAATTTTCTTGAAGACACAAAAAAATTTTAAAACCACGATTTCTTTCACTAATATTCACAATATTTTTTTTAATTATATGAACCATTATTTAAAACCAATCGTTAAGTATATGATTTAAAACACATAGTTGATTTAAATTAGTATGTATCCTTTTTTCATTCTGTCAATTTCTCATTATTATTTACCTCGATTTTATTAGCTTCACCTGTACGTATGTAAGAAAGATCTATGTAATAAAATCTTTCCATTCATTTTTTAATTACTTTTAAACATCTGAATGTGTTGAAATTTTTCATACACACAAATAACCTCTGGCAATGCAATATTTTGATAACTTAAACATTAATGTTAAAGGCGAAGTAGATAAATATGAGTGTCAAAAAACCGCTAATTGAGAGCTATGGGAATAACCAGGTTTTTTGTTTATCCATGAGGTCGGGGCATGGTAGGGATTATTCCCTAGATTGATTGTTTCCCCGGGGGGGGGGGGGGGGGAGGTTAAAGACCCAAGATTTCAAAAATTTTGAAACGCAATGCTTTTTCGTTCTTTGAGTGTTTCCGATCCTAAAGGTCGATTTTTTTTTTTGGGGGGGGGGGGGGGGTTGGACGTAATCCAAATGCGCCTAAATTTAGACAATTTCAAAAAAATATATATATATTTTTATTTAGAGTGTTTGCGAGGTCAGGTTATGGTGGAAAATGTCCCCGGGGTTCGTTAGTGGCAATATGAGTACTATATCTGAAATTATCTGGATACTCTTCCGGCGTGATCAAGTGTATGATACGGACATTCCATCAGTCCGTGTTGATTTCAACACAGGTGGTGTACATATAATTAAACTAATAGCCATCCAGTTTCCAGCGAAATACAGCCATGGTACTGCTGAAAGGCGGACGTTGCCATTAATATCGATTTTGGGCATCTACCGTGCAATGAAATGTAAGGCTGCACTGTAGATTATGCAATAGTTTATTTTAGATCGCGTCTCTTTGCTGCCGGACAGGCTTATGTAGCTCTCAGTCGCGTAAAGTCACTGGATGTCTAAGTATTAGAACGTCATTGCTCTAAGATTACAATAAAAGTTCCAGATGATTAAGACGCATACCTGAAGTGACTAGATAACGTGAACATTAAAGACTAATTTAATTTCATTGTAACAATTAAATTCTTTAAATACTCATATATATAATATTTTTATTTTGTTACAAAACTCATATTCAATACTATTATTTTATCTTGACCCTAAAAAAAAAAATAAACTTATATTTTATAAAACTAAAAAACCCGCTTTTATCGTTAAATAAACTAAATATTAAAAAATAATATAATGTATATTTAAGTTTTATGTCCAACATCCAAATAATGCACTACAACTCTATATAACTAAAACCGTGAGGCTCTCTGTTCTTTCATTTTTGTAATGAGTATATCCTAAAACTAGTTATACAAAATCTTTTACAATTAATATTGATATTACTGATAGAAAATTTAAGACAAATAATATCAAGCACCCCACGTTTTTAGTTATACTGAGATGTGGTGCATTATTTGGCGGTTGGACAAAAAACGGAAATTTAAATTTGATTTTTAATTTTCAGTTTATTAAACGAAAAAAGCGTGTTTGTACATTTTTTAAAAATGTAAGTTTATTTATAACTTAAGAAGCATAACCAAACCTCACTTACATAAATACATTTGAAAATACGCTTGAGAAAGTTTATAAACACGTCTTAGGTTACTTATATTCATAACACATAAATATTTTTAATGATATGAACTAGTATTCACAATATATCACAAAAGTTTAAAACATGAAAACACATTTATCAATTTTATTTGTATGTAGCTTTTTTTTTGTATGTAAAAGTGCTACATCATAATTTTTTCAATACGCTCCTTAAGAAGAATAACTTAAAACAATTGCCAATATAGTTTATACTTTTACTTCAAATTGTAAAAATCACCTTTCATAATTATTACTAACATAAATTTCTGTATGAAATTATGTTCTCTTTTACATTGCTGTGAAAAATGCTATGAATGTTTTCCATTAAGATAGCGTAGCCCATATATTTCAGTGTAGGTGTTAATTTTAAACCAAAAACTTTGCCTTGATCTATCTATAAAAAGGTGATTTGTAAAGTATCAATGCTGTCATTGATTCAGTCAATACTATATTACCTCGTTATTTTTAAAAAAGTAATTGTTGGGGATGATGTAAATATTATAGAAAAAATTATTCCTTAGACACAATTTTTTCTAGCCCCAATATCCAGTAATAAACTGTGTAACTACTAGCGCGATTTAAAACATCTGAGTTAAAAAAAAGTTGTTTTTATATAGGCCTACGCAGGTGGTCCGTACTTAAGATTTTACTGCCCTCCAAATCATTTGTGTGGAAACTCTATACTAATAAGTTATGAATTACAAACCATTAAATTTATGCGTCTCGGTCATTTTAATTATTAAGTTTTTTTTACATTATAACTAAGAATACAAACATCGGTATAACTGTCAAAACATGACTATAGAAATAAAACATTAAAGAAAGTGACAAAGCTCTTATGAAAATATACACGTGATCTGACAAGTTTTTGTATACTTTGAATATCTAGTTTTAGAACATGTTCTAAGATTTTAATTTGATACGTGTCTTTTTAAAAACGAAATAACGTAAATTTACAATTTCCATAATGTTTCATAAGTAAAACGAAAATTATTTATTACAATAACAGTAAATCATTACTATTTACCGCAATTTCAGTTAGATTTTAAATTACTAATATTTTGTTATAGGGAAATAGTGATTTTCACCAGTACAAAACGATGTGTTTAGCTCAAACTATGTAAAATGAATCAATTTAAAACGTAGACGTATGTATCTTAAACTTAGTAACTGCGAAAAATTTGCACTTCCTTAGTAAACGTCTTGTGCCCATACTCATTCATAAAAGTGGCTCAGATGTAACCATAAACGGGAACTTGCTTGCTACAAGAACCATATAACGCAAAATAAATTAAAATAAAATTAATAAAAATAAAAAACTTTGTTATTTTACGAGTAAATTCTTGAAAACTAGCTTGTATTAAGAAAACTTTAATTTCATTTTGTAATTTAAGTTATCAAAATAAAAGTAGTATTAGAACAAACAGTAGAAAATATTTAAGTTAGGCTACGTATATTTCTGCCTACCGACAAGGAAGATGTTAGGATAAGATGTTCCTGATATTTGGTGGCATGCCTGTTTTTAATGTACTATTAACTAAGTCCAGGTTAACTTTTCAAAAAACTGTATCAACTATCAAGGGATCAGACTGCTTGGAGAGATGTTACGTGTGTATGACCTAAGAAGCTAAGGAGCTCTAAGGGTGAAACCGTAATGCTCTTCAGAGGTCCCATCACCTTTAAATGCATGGCACAATCACCTAACTTTTGTAATTGTTTGGAAAAGTGGGATAATCTTCGAAATAATGAATGCTAAACGTCACTTTAAAATTGGAGTCGTTAGGGACGATGGATGGTAATGAAATAATTAATAGAGTATTGACGTAAATAAATGGTGGAGCAGAGTCCACCACATTTTACATTTTCAAAATAATATCAGGTTCTAACCCACAGTGAATCAAAATAATATCTCCTTGACAAAGGGCTTGATATCTGACCACTCAACCAATGTGGCCTTGAAAGTCTTTGAATTGAGGAGGTACTATTACTTAACAGAAAAAAAGGTGTTTGCAAGCACCCTGGAATTAAGAAGCCCCTCAGAACGGAAATAATAGATGTAATTGTCCCCCTGATAATCCTACGGATTTCCGCCCCTAAATATCATCGTGTATTTTTCGCAAAAAAAAATGGATATAAGCTGTACATTAAAAAAATTAAATCTTTAGCATCGTCTGTGCTCCATTGCATGTTGAATTCATTTCATGTGCATGTTTACTGATGGAACGCAAATCACAAAAATTCCTTGCGGAAGCAAGAGTATCCTAAATCGAAGCCAAATAAGGATATAGGTTTTCTTCCAGATGGTCGCCATCTGCAAGTAAAAACAGCTGGTGCGGGCATTACTCACTGCTTAATAATGAGTACTGAGATTTATTTGCGAGAAATACCCGCTTATACATATAAGTAATCCTTAGAGCCAAAAAAAATTTTGCGGATTCATCCTACTCCATTTTCCTATACATATTGAAGATGTTTTAGAATGTTCATGGTCGATAACAAAGTCATATCATTTGCACTGTTACACATTATTGGGTGGCCTCTTCTTCTACTTGTATATTACTGGCTAAGGGTCGTCATAGGAGTGTAAAGAGCACTGTAGTCCAATCTTCGATGCAAAGCACATGTATGCATGCTTTAAGGACGGTATTCCAAGACGCTCGGGTAAGGTAGCGAATAAGCACTGCCTTCTTGAGATATAACCGCAACCTATCTCGCGGGCCGAATTCCAGAACGTGTACAGACCGAAACCCAGTAAGGGTACGGACTGGCAAAAATTTTTAATAAACGGTGCCCTGCGCGAGGCTGGAAACAGGTTTCAACGCATTCTAGTGGACGTTTCGCAACATTCGATACACTTGTTATGGCAAAAATACTAGAGAATCGTCACACAAAAATAGGATGGCCTTTCTTATTTTCTGAAGTACTTTTAAAGTAGCGATTATTTCTTGTTTCTTGTTTCTTGTTTAAAATATATCCCAGAGATAGTTCATCTATCGTAAATATTCATTTGGCACACCAAAAAACTTTGTACGACCCCCGATGATCACGAAAGTGACTATGTTCGATTTGATGGTGCCAGACGCGGATCCGCCAAATGGACGAAATCAACTAAAAAGTGAGATCTGCACATTTTCGGTATTCGGGCAACATAAAGGGCACCACATTCCATACGGTTATGGTACAAGTGTAGCATATTCATCACCTAATTTTTTTTTTGTCTTTTGGAACACCAGCTCAAGTGTATTTTGCTAACGAATGAGCCCGTGGATTAGTCGAGGCTTTGGTGTTACCCTCCGCAGTTTTGTTCCAAGGTCGGACAGAACTGGCGGGAATGTTCGGAACATTAGTTCCTGTTGATGAGACGACGCCGAGGACTGGCAGAGAAGAAGCGACACAAAGAGCTCTCGGCGGCGGAAGCCGGAAGCGAAGATTGGGTAAGGGGGTTGCGCGGAGAAAAGGGGGAAGGGGGGGGGGTTGGTCGGAAGGATGTGGCCAGCAATGAGGAGTGGTTTGTGCGGTCTCCTGTGAACCGGAAGGACGAAAATGAAGAAATCTTCTCCGCCTTCTCTCCTTTCCCTCGTCGTCACCGGGGGCCCCGCGACGGATGAGAATGGATGGCCCCGCCATTACTCTCGCCGCCTTCCCGCTGGAAGAATATGTCGTCGGCGTCGGCGGGTGGTAGCGAGGAGTCGGCGAAGTAGCGACTAGGGACCAGCGCCGGGAAATGGACCTTCTAATAAAACCCGGGGATGCCGGTGTTCCAGGAATGGCGCTTAGGCGTTTCTTGCACAACCGCCGCAGATTGTGTCTCTTACGCTCTCCCTGCTGGGAGTGGAAGTGAGAGTGGGTTCAGGAGTACTGGCGAGAAACCTGACTGCGAGAACTGGCGTGTTCTGACGGGACATCTCGCCAGATTGCGACGGTGAACTCGCCCCAGGAAAACAAGCGTCCTCGCATGGCTAGGGGCGACGGAAGACTGCCATAATGGAAAACTACCGTAATGATGGAATTCCACCTGGCCTCTTCGAAAAAGGCGGAAAAGTACCAGAACGGAAAACTGCCATAATGAAACGGAATTCTGCCATATTTATTTATACATGCCATGGAATCAGTACAACTGCTTTGCTCTCCAAGTAGCGTATAGAATATGTTGCTAGGTAGCGCTGTTAGCCCCTACCTGTTTCTAAGGTTAACTTAAAAGGCTACAGATAGCACTTCTGGCGGTGATTTTCTGTAGTTCGCTATGATAAACTCAACAGATCGCGCACTAGTAGAAACAAATGTTTAAAAAAATGGGTTATAGGAAGCAGCACTGTATACTTATAAACACGATCTTTAAATAAAAACAGGAGTTTTCCATTATGGCAGTATTCCTACTGTATTGACGGGGGGTGACGGAAGACTGACATACTGGAAAACTACCATAATGAGAGAATTCCGCCTGGGGGTAACAGAAAAGTGTCATAATGAAAAACTACCTTAACTTAAAACGCAACCATACAATCCTAATACTCGAATGACATAATTAAATTATGTCTGTTATCTTAGAAAGAATCTGTAGAAATAAGTACAAAGTCTTATGATTCTAATTCACGTGTTAACTACAGGTCACTAGTTGAAATGAAATGTAATCTAGTGACCGAAAATCACAATTCCCTGACAACCGATGGTTAAGTAAGTAAAATATTGCATGATTTATATCATATGTTTAAAATTCCACGGCAGATTATCACCATCAGGTATATAACCATAAATAGTACTGAGGTGGCAATTAAATTGATATTTTTACGTCATGTCTATCAAAAGAACTATAAAATAAACTTCAAAATGAATGATTTCACAGAAAAATATGTTTATGTTACTATATCGTTATTAAAACCCACATTATGTTTGTGATGGGCTGTTGGGGTTCAATTTTCGTGGGCTGACTTCACTACGACCTTACTTCTCAATTGCTGTGGTGTTGTTTTTGTCGCGTCGGGGCTGTCACAGGATATTGTGATTCCAGCATTATGTTTTTAGCATGTGCTGAGAAAACCAATAGAAGAGTATTTTAACATATAGATATAAAGAAAAACGATTGCCATTAAGAACAGATGAAAACAGTCACAAAATTTCCAACCTGAGAACTGTGAATACGGAATATTTTTTACACTTTACTTGAGAACGATTCACGTTTGCTGTTTAAGTTTTATTGATTAAGTAGTTGTGAAATTAGGCCTATATTATAACTGCATCAATGACTACAAAATAATTTAGAAATACACAAATGAGCTGGTTAAGTGAAAACATTTCAGAATATTAATTTATGAAAGCCTTCAAATCATTTTAATGTATGTTTACTAGAGGAATAACCTATTTCCGATATGATATTTCTTCTTATTCTGAAATGCTTGCTTGTCCATGAAAAGATTAATAGAGCGGTCAATGCAGACGGCCAAACACAACGCCACAGTAGAGCGACAATGTGAATGGAATTTAGCCATGACCTACAGTAAGGAAGCACCCTACCAATTTTCGAGAATTATTTCAGGAATCAGCAGAAAACATCGGTTTTGCTGTATGAGAAACAGCTAGAGGGTTAACAGCGCTACCTACCGAGTATTCTATACACTACTTCGAGAGCAAAGCAGTTGTACTCATTCCATGGAGTGTATAAGAAAATATGGTAGAATTCCGACTCGTGATCGCAGTTTGCCGTTATGGTACTTTTTCGCCTTTTTCGAAGAGACCAGGCGGAATTCTGTCATTATGGTAGTTTTCCAGAATGGCAGTCTCCCGCTCCCCCATGGCTAGCTGCGCTTCGGTTTGTTGAAAAGCTAAATGACATGCACGTCTATGGCTGGTCAAAATTATGTTTCGACACACTTTGCCACACAGTGAGTTGGTTTATTGTGCCAACACTACTGAAAAATTATATTTGGACATTATGAAATATTTAAGGGGCTCGCCTAGTCAGGGGTGGATCCATGTTAGCGAGGTGGAATGATAAGTGCGATGCTCGCTAGTGCTTTCAACGGGGAATCTCATTTAAGTGCAAGGCTCTGAACTGGCGCGCAGTTTTCTCGTCGTGCAAAGAACAACTATGACATTCGTGCGGAAACCATGAAATTATATGACAGAGAAATTAAGACCAAGGTTAAGAATTACAATATTTTGATTATCTGTGATTACAAAATAAAAATATAAGGCGCTTGGGTGCTTTCAAGAATATTTACCGGGCGTTTCATTCCAAGTATTATTCTGAAAACACGCGCTTTAGTCCTTTTCACTATCCTAAGTATATAGTTTAAAAACTGAATACAGAAACAACTATCTATCCGCTCCCAGGGGCTTTTCATAAACATACACCACTGGGATGTTTTGAGCAGTTAACAAATCACATATAAGTGTTCCCGGGTAGGCAAGCCACTTAGTTAAAGATTTTAGCCTTTTTTCTTATTTTCCGAAAATAAATTGGCTAGTGATATCACCTAAGAATGTTAATGTAAGTTGTGTGTATATCTGTGTGTGAACAAGTTGGACAACCGCGGCCCATTTTCCATTATTTTACCACTTCTCTAATCTGTGTTTCATGAAATGTTATATGTAGGCGTTTTTCAACTTCTAGATGTAACTATATTAATTAACAATATTAATTAAGCCCTATAAATCTAGTCACTAAATAAATCATAAACTATTTTTAAAAAAATTTACGCCATAAAATTTGTAGTTGGATATTTTTATTTTTATTACAATAACAAAAGATACTTAGCGTGTATTCAAAGAAATGTCTCATTTTCAATACGATTATATTTTATCTTATATTATATATTATATAATGCAATTTTACATACTTTTTTAAGTTTCCTTATTTTACTTTGTTATATTTTATCAAATATAGTTTTCAAACAATAGCACTAGCTCTAAATGGCAAACACATAAATAATTAAAAGGAACATCACACCAAATAAAAGTATACAAATTCTTTCATTGCCATTATTACTTAAAATCTTAAGTTATAATTTCAATCATCAAGCCGTTTTTTTAAATTCTATATGTTGTTTCAAATTTTCTAGGAAACATAGGTATTTAATGAAATTTATAATTTTTGGTTTTCAAATGTTTTCTCATGAAATAAATTGTTGTATTGATAAAAAGATAATGTATTGGAAATATAAGAATTTCAAAAAAAGGAAATAAATAACATGGTCTGAAACATTTAAAAAAAAAAATCTTCTTGAGATATTTAAAGGTAACAAGCTTAGTTGGATTAAAACAATAATTTTAATTAATTATTAATAATAATTTAATTTACCCTCATGAAAAATTTATATGTACAATAATAATTACTTAATTAATTTTAATATTTTATAAAATTATTAGCCTTTATTTTAAAAATGGTTTTTATAGAAACGTATTATTAACACTAAGGTTTTTCAAATCTAGAATGTAAATTATTAATGCTCATTTGTTTGGATATTAATTGAAAGTATTTTTTCATGTTAATAATGTTATATCAATGTATGGGCAATCAAATTACTTTACTTTTTTTCTTACTTACAGAATTTACAAGTACCTAACATAAAATTTAAAAACTTTAATCAATCACAAAATAGTTTTTTATTTCATAATGTTTATAAAGAAAGTGTGTTTATTGTTTTTAAGCCTGAAGAATTTTAGTTTGTAACCTTCTGATTATTTTTTATTATCTGTTATTAATACATGTTAAAAATTAATTGGGGATTTATTTTATTCATAAAATTATTTAATTATGTAGATTTATTGTTCAGTTTATGAGTTTCACATCAATACTTAAATATATGAATTTTAGTAACTTGTTTTAATAAAATATTGGTCTTAGAACAGTGAAAATTAATCACTCAGTTAAATAAATAG
The DNA here is from genome assembly GCF_032445375.1 of Bacillus rossius redtenbacheri. NCBI lineage: Eukaryota > Metazoa > Arthropoda > Insecta > Phasmatodea > Bacillidae > Bacillus > Bacillus rossius. Next base: position 73,790,305 of record NC_086333.1, read on the forward strand.
TTCTTGCAAAAATAAGGTGTATTAATTGTAGCCTTAAAACCAAGGTTTCTTTACTTAAAAAATTACGACTATATCTATGCAAAAATCTACATAAAAGTTATAATGTCTTCTGCAGTTATCCATCTGTGATTTGAAAGAACACAGTCCAAATAAGTTTATATTATACGTTATATAGGTTTTAAAAAAAACACGTGCTTTTGCTGTAATAATTTAACAATTTATTAGTAATTAAAAAATTTAATTAAAGGAGTTTAAATGAAAATCAAATACAGAAAATACTAAAAATATTGTTAAAATATTTAAGATTACTGACCGTGTTGACGTGTAAATAATAAGGTACAGTAAGATTGAAATTTTAAGCAGTAATATCTAAATAGCTTGGATAGGGATTGAGGGATTAATATAAAAATATTCTCTGCATACAGAAAGACTGGTCAAAAGCCAATTAAGCTGTTTTTTTTCTACTTGGTTTAAATTTTCTACACTTCTTTTAATTGGACAATTTCTTTAAATAATATAAATAATACATAAATTTAAACCTTGTGATATATATTATTTTGTCTTAATTTTTTTTTTATGATTAAGTGACTTGTACGTTGAACTTTGGTGTGTATATGAACAGTAGATAGTTTGACGGAATTTCAATTTGGGATAGTATCCATAAATTGAATGCCAAGTTGTAGAATTATTATTCTTCCATATTCCACGAACGGGAAAAAAGAATACCAGAATGTAAAAAATTCTTTTTTTCGCGATGAGACAGGAATGTTCCAATTAAATAATGGTGTCATGTTCACAATAATGTCACGCTTTCAGCCAAGGAATGCATTCCAGTAACTGGCTTATGGATTTTTAAATTTTAAGGTTTTGTTTGTTTTCATATAAAAATGTGCCAAATATTTTTTCCCGTCTAGTATTGTTGCGGGTTTTCTAGCCCTTATATTATGAAAAATGTTTGAATTTTTTAAATAATGCAATTAAACCTGGAGCATATATATCCTACAAATTTATGGTTTTCTTTTGAGTTCCCCAATCAAATGCTTCCTTTTCTACGGTTTTTAATACATTTCCAAAAAAATAAAAATTATTTAACATTAAAACAACAGGGTTTAGAAAACTAATTCATAAATAGAATTCATGTATTTTAAGTAATGTTGTTACTTAAACTCTGTTTGAAAAGTTTTCATGTCTGAAGCTATAACTTCACTGCGTCACACTTTACCTATTTGTATTAAATATTTTACCACTTCATATAATTAAAATAAATTTGCAACCTACTTTTAAGTATATTAAATAGTAATATGGTGATTTGTAACGAGCAGCTATAACTTATAATTAACTTTTTGTAGAAATGCTTAAACAAATAACATTAACTTACATAGTCTACTAGTAAGCAAGGAAAGTTAATTGTTTCAGTAAGGTTTTACCTAGTAAATTATTTAGGCAGAAGTCATACGAGGTGCTCCGTGTTATTTATCTGTTTTAAATTTTTGTCTTCTTCATTTTTTGATGAATCTAATAGTTTGTTTTGTGGGGTTCTGTACGTTACACTATCTACGTTTTTACATTTGTATTTTTCTATAATTATTTCCTGTGATCCAGTGTTGTTTAAGTTGTAATGTGGTTAAAAAAATTAGGTTTTGTTTATTTCTTCAGTCCTAACCTAAACGTTTCTAATTTGTCCTTTTACTATCTTATACGTATCTATCAATCGAATTTTAAACTTTCAATTCAATGCGGTAATTTCTTTAGCTGGAAATTTAGTTTTTTGTTTCAAACAATAGCTCATTTGTGTGTTTATCAAGCAGTAGGTGTTTCTGCAATGCTGGCCAAAGCTCCAAAGCAGAGCGTGTCTGGTACTAGACATGTATTTGTTGAGTTATCGGATGGACGCAACGTCGAACATGGAATTTAAGACCTTCGTCATCCCAAGATAGCATCTACCACATGCATCGTAGCTACTCTGCATCATGACCGGGGAAGAGATGCGCACGACTTCGAAGTGCATCGAAATGTCTTCCAGTTGAGCGCGACCGTCTTCGGCTGCCGTAACACCTTCTGTCATACGCACCTGGGACGAGCTCTCGATCGATCGATCGATAGATCGATCCATCGACCCTCCGGAATAAACTACTTTTTTTTGTCTTGGAAACAAGTCCCCTATTTCACATCTCGCGTCACGTAGACTGGAGATATCTGTCTTGGACACAGAGAGAGGGGGAAAGAGAGTTGGGATATTGGATGAAGGTAAAATGGCGCAGAAGAGACTAGCGGGAACACGAGGGTAGGAGAAGGGGAGGAAAGAAAAAAAAGTAAGTGGAAAACAGAAACGAAATATCTTGCAACACCCCCACAGCACCAAACCGCCCGAAAGATTACCTAAACTTTTAGGCGCATAAATTTTTCTTCTCCTATTTTTTTTCTCTCTCCTTGGCTCGTCGATCGTAAAAACGTCGCACGTTGGCGCTATACTCCTTCCCACCGTAGGAGAAAAAAAATGTGAATTTTACGATGCATGGGTAAAGTGAAATATTCAATTTATAACTTAAGAACAGAAAAAATACGTCACCACGACCTTCTTGTTCAAGCCCTGTTCTACATCTTGTCATGTTTTCGGGGTGAGGATCTCAAGAGGATAAACCAACATGCTTATGTTGCGCTCATAAAAATTTTTTTGACTTTTTATAAAAGTTTTTGAAGTTAATGTATCAAGGTTTTTGTATAAAAAATAATTTCATGCGCCTTCTTTTCGTTTCGCTTGACGAAATAAAAAATATATATTCGGGTCAGAGATTTAAAATCTTTTTCTATAAATAATAATGTCATGCGCCTTCTTTTTTTCATTTCACTTGACGAAATAAAAAATATATTTGGTTCAGAGATTTAAAATCGCAATTGTAGTAATACAAATTGCCATTACAAATACCATAATATTTAAGTGGCCTCCAAATCAATTGGGTTATTTAATATTGACACCTATTTAATATTGAGCTATTTAATATTATGAGTTAATGAACAATTAACTTTAAGTTGTCTAAGAAATTTGAACTTTTGAACTGCTTTCAACATAAAAAAATACGTAATTTGTTCATTACTTTGCATACATAAACTTTTATAACATAATTGAGAACTTTTAACTTCAAAAACTTCGATATAAAATTTCTTATAACTTTGTAATGTACATTTCTAAACAAATTTTATTTCGTGAAACACTAAGCTGAAATAGTTTTCAGTGGCTATTTTATTATACGTCGGAAAGGTTTCAAATCGCTTTTTAGTAATTTATACAGGCATAGCTACGTTTTATTTAAAATTAAAGTAACTCAACTAAATAAACCTCAGAACACAATGTGATTAAAAAATACAATCTGTATCGTGTAATTTTTCACAAATTTTGAGAGTTCTCAAAAGAAGTAACAATAGTTTACATATCCATCTGTCACAATTTTTCTGACGAAAATGTTTGTAAATGTTTTAATGTAGATATCTGTTTTTGAAAAATAACAGCAAAGATGTTTTAAAAGTGTAATTTGGTCAATAGTTAAAACAGGTAGTTCTTTTGAGAACCGTAATACTTGAGTCAATTTGGATGAGACCGTCTTTAAAACATATAATAAAGCAATTTTTTTTCCAAATAAGTATGCGAATGTTGCATGGAAGAAAACTCTAATTGTTGATACAAACAGATCACTGGCACACACATTTGGTCGCTGAAGAGTAGAAGAAGCTAGTAAATTCGTCCTTCGCAAAAGTTATGTACTTGGATATTTTGTGTTCCTAACCATACATTTTGAGTAAAACAAATTTTAAAAATTAAACTTATCAGTATTCATGCTATTGGCGCAGATTAATCGATATTCATTAATACTGGTGTAAAGTAATAAAAGAAGAACTTACATTAATTTTTTATGCTTAAAGAGGTGTCATTTTTTTTAAAAAATTGAGTGACATGATTCATAAGGAAACTTATGAGATATTGTTTGTTTTTATTGGGCTTTTTTAATAGCTGAAATATTAAGTTATGTATTAGTGAATTATGATAGAGTCGTCAGATAATGCCGTGACGCTGAAAATCGTGACGAACTTGATGTTTCTAGGAAAGGATGGTTCTGCGATGTTTTGCGTTGCCTTTCGCGGTTTCATGGTGAAAGGACTACTCGAAATCCAACTGTAAACCCGTGTAGGAAATTTTACTTTAGTCAAAAACCCAGAAAAGGCCGGGAATCGAAACAGGAACTTCTTTGCTCCAAAAAAAATAATAAATAGGCCTACATACCTATATATGTCTATGATATAGTGTACCTTTACATTTTAATAGTAGGAAATCTATCGTGGATGATAATTTTTTCCGAGGACAATGTAGGTATAAACGCTTAGGACTTCGTGTGACGTCAACATCGAGGTCACTAGAGATATATAAAATATGATCAGTCTTTAAAAAAAATTATTGATTTGCTTCATTATTAAGCTCAAACGAGTGTGCCGCCCATTCTCCCCTCCCCCCCTCCCGAAAAAATTCAATTGTCAATGGAAACGTCCGACACATTCTGCAAAATAAAAAAAAATTTTGAGCTAGTCTTTCAGTACTCGCCAGAGATGTGTAATTGCTGACCTCATTAAGGAGCAATATCGTGTGTTCTCATGTTGCATATGAACTTATAGTACGCAACACGGACAGTAAATAAATAATGCCATGCATGATAAATATACCCAAGTTGTGTTTCAACTCAACTTCTGGACGCAAATCACTCGTAGTTTCTGCACCCGCCACTATAATTCGGAGCCGGGGCAGCTACGTCGACTATTGAATGATTGAAAGACCGAAATTTTAAATTTTATAATGAAATGGCTCTAATCAAGTCCAAAAACGTATTTGATAAAATACTAAACCCCGGCTTCCGAACCTGACTTACGACAAGATTTTTGAGGTAAACAAATGCTCATTTTGTTGAAACTCATTCAATGTTAATATTTTTAAGTTACTCTTTGGCTTTGTGAACTATGATTGACGCCATCCGCCACAGATGGCCGCACCGTGGTTACACTTTTCTGTTAGATGCGACCTCCGTTGCATTCACGAAATTACTCCTTCCGTATGCCGTATTTCGAGAGCTAAGCTATTTACACATAAACAAAAATAAAGTTCTGACCCCATCGAATATTCAACACGTATACCCCCCAGTGGGCAGATTGTGAAATAACCACTTAACAATCACCCAATCCAAATATGTTTTCTATAAGCTCGAGCACTTGAAGTTTTCTATTTTACCTATTTATTGTATATAAAATTTCTATGAAACATCAGTGTCTTTCGTAATATTTTTTTACGTATTATCAACAGCAAAGTAACCACAGACGGCTGACACACAAAACGGAGAAACGGGGGAAGTTAAGGAAGAATCCCAGTATTTGCCTGTAGCGGTTGCGGAGAAACCAAACTGTTAAAAATGTGTAGCTTAAATTTACGGAGAACGCTGCGCTGGTAAAAATTTATCAAGTGATCTTCGTAAATTCTTCATCATCGTCGTAAATTTACTGGTACTGGGGTCATTTACTTTCAAACTTGATTCCACAAGAATATTTTTTTGCAAATAAACAAGACATTAAGAAAAACCGAGAAAGATGACAGCAAAACAAACACACTTATTTCTCCCACGTGTGAGTTTACCAAAAAATAGTAGCCGGAAGTTGAAATTCGGCGTAGTTCCTACAAAAATACAGTTATCTTGAATTACGAAGAACTTTTTTTCTTTATTTAAGGTTTATTCTAAGTTGAAAAGTTGGTTAAATTACTGTATTTCTAACATTTCTGCATTTAAAACAGAATTGAGAATGCCCGGACTCTTATTAGAAGTTGGTCCTCCTGACTGAGTGTCCAGTCTCTCGTCACAATGCCATTTCAGGCCTTCTGATTAAAAAAGTAAAAAGCACACGCACCATACTTGAACAGTAAATTTCCCAAACAACTTCATATATAGGTTAATAATTAGTAACATGCGATATTCGCAATTTTATTTGACGACAGAGAGTACTGTAAGCCATTCTACATTAAATTGCTGAATCGATGGAATAAAATATTTGTTCATTTAATGCAAAAAAAAAGTAAAATTTACTTTCTACGAAGAAAATAATTTGTATGCCTAACTAATTTATTTTCTCGTATTTATTTCACTAAACACAAAACATATAAGCTACATTATGTTTTTGAGGCAAACAAACATTACTTTCACTATTGATCAAAAATTACTTTGCTTTCAATATGCTTAATTTTCAATCTATTTAATAAAGTTGTGAACTTAAACGAATAATTATTCACCTTTTTCCGTAAAATATTTGCCATACCTATGTTTAATGGGTTAGATAACATATTTATTTTGTTAAAAGCTCAAGACAAATTTTTTTAACAACTGTGCTTTATTTATTTGGCACTTCATGAAGCCCAAAATGCTAAAAAACAAAAATTCAAACAATCTGTTTCCCAAATCACGACAGAGGTTACAATGCGACAGAAACCAAACAACAAAGGACAACATTATGGATTTTTTACTATAATTTGGATTCGTCTTGTTGATAAAAATAATTATACGTTCATTGAATCATTCTTGTAATGAAGAAGACTCATTTTAATCATTATATTAGACATACGTCATTCCTAGTTTGCACTGTACGTCATAGAAAAAAAAAGACCTGATGAACGGACATAGAAAGATGAATACTCAAACACACAGATAAAAGTATAAAATCAGTCGATTTTAAATGTTAGAGATACTGGGCTTCCTTTTGCATCTAAAATTTTACATCAGCTGACTTAAGATTTTTTTTCTATGTGTATTTGAGTATTCATCATTTATGTCAGTCCATCGTTTTTTTTTCTATGACGTACACTGCAAAATAGCAATGGCGTATGTCGACAATAGTGATTTAAATATTTAAAAAAAAACTTGAATTGTGATGGCTTCTTTAGCAACTTTCATTACATGCTTATAAACGTTGAAAAAAAAATTTTTCTTTACAGTTATTAGATGTGCAGAAACTTTTAGAAAAGGATAACGAGAAAAATAAGTCCAGTGTTGGTTGGAGAGGGGTGGGGGTAGAAGGGAAGAAGGTAGCCAGGGAATCAGAGCGCCGTCACGTTGGCAGCGTCACTTCATCCAAGCAGTAAAGCACAATGGCGTCGCCTTTCCTGTCTTCCCTCCTCGACCCCGTGACCACTCGGGCCGAAAAAAAAAAAATCCCCCGCCGCGTGACGTAATACATCACCTGTCAGGTGGACGACAGTGGCGCATTGTGGCCGGCCCTCTCCCGCGTCGCCGTCTGAGAGGACAATGGCGCTAGGGCCTGGGCGGAGAGTAAGTTCCCGTGTCTGGAGCGGTTCTACGCCCGTCCCCCCTCGCCGATAGGGAATAACAGATATTCCCAGACCGCCTGAACCCGTAGCCGTAACTCGTCCAAACGTTTGATTTTTTATTTCGTCAAACTTTGAAAATCTCACCGAGACAGAAAAAAAAAAAAAAAAAGATTGATTCAATAAAAACAAAAAACAAAAAATTCTTGAGCGAGTCTTTAGTACTAACCAGAGATATGTCCTTTCTAACATCGGTAACGAGCAAAAATATGTGTGTTTCCATGGTGAAAATACAATTATAATAAGAAAATCTGACACGAAATTTAACTTCAAACGAAATTTATATATAGTTACGAAACGTAAGCAGGGCCGCGGCGTGCAGGTGCAGCGCTGGCTGGCGGCCCTGCCCGGCCACTGACGTCACGTGGCCGCCGCAACGTGAGACGTGCCGCGCGCGCCTGGTAGATTACAAGGATCGTCGCTTCCCTCCTCCTTCCCTCTGCTCACCTAGCGGCGCTCTGCCTTTGACACGTTATCTACAACAGACAGCTGCGGAGTTACGCGAGCCACCAACGCGTGTCTCGAGAATTCTGCCGTCGGGTCGGCGCGAAATGACGCGACTGGCCCCAGCCGCGCTCGCGACTTCTAGAAGTGGCGCCTGGGCCTATATAAGCCCATGACGCCGGCCTCCGGGCAGTTGGCAGTTGGGAGTTTTCCCGCGGCGGAGTTTCCGGGGCGATAGTGCCGCGAAGTCCCTGGACGAAGGTTCCAGGGCGGAGAGTTCAGTGGAGAGTTGGCAGTTGGGAGTTTTCCCGCGGCGGAATTTCCGGGGCGATAGTGTCACGGGTACGGCGGAGTGGCGAAGTCCCTTGACGAAGGTTCCAGGGTGGGCAGTTCAGTTGTAACCGGAGTTGATCCGGGCGGTAGTGTCGCGGGTGTGTCCGAGTTCCTCGGCGAGTGCAGTTGAGTCGCGATAGTGTCGCGGGTGCGACGAGAGTCCCGAGCGAAATTCCGAAGGAAGCGTCGAGAGGGACCCTCGGCGAAAGGAAGTGCGACGGCGGCGACGGAGTCCCGCGACGGAGGTCCACGAGGGGTGCTGCGGCGAGAGTTGCGCAAGAGGTGCGGCCCAGCGAGATGTGCGGTGTGTAAAAACCGAGTGAATGGGGCATAAACATTTTTAAGTCTAATTGATTATTTGGCATTTTTAGAAGTCTATTTGTTAATGATGCAAATATTGGAAATCAATAAAAATTTGTAGTAAAATCTTTAATTGGGCTATCCATTTACGAACCCAGTTGTTTCCAACGACGATTTATTATTCCATTTTAATAAATCGTAACAATATTTTAAATAATGCCGAGCGTGATTAATGAACACGCAAAATGTGTTTTCAACTTACTACTTGTCTTGACGCGAATCGCAGGTAGTTTCCGCACCCGCCGCTAGGATTCGTTGCCGGAGCAGCAACGTCGACTATCGAATCATTCCATTTCCAAACCGAAATTATAAAAGCTTTGACCAGGTTTTTTTTTTGACAAGGAATTTTATCAATATCCTATTAATCTTGTTAAAAGTCATACAACAGTTTATACTTTAAATTTTCCCGATGGATTTGTGAATTTGGTTCGTGCCATCCGTCACAGATAATGCACCCTGGTTTCACATTTTCATTCCATTCACTTAATTACTCCTACCAAATGCCGTATACCGAAGCTTAGATGTTACACATCAACCTTTTCTTGCTGCGAAGAAAATAATTCGTGTAACTATTATATTTTTATTATGGTTACATAACATAAAAAAATATATATTTTTGCCAAGAAAAATTATTCAATGTTATTCTTAAATTTATTTCACAAAAACAAATCTATAAGCTAAATAATGTTTTTGGAGAAAACAAACCTTTCTTTCTCCGTATTTTTTCTCACGATTGATAAAAAATTACAGTAAAACTTTTTTTTTCAATCTATTTAGTAAAGTTGTGAACACAAACGGAGAAATATTTTCACCTCTTTCTTTTTGGCTGTAAAAATTTTTCGAAGCCAACCTTTAATGGATTTAGAAGACGTATATGTTTCCTTAAACTTTTAAAACAAAAACGTTTTTGAACAACTGAAGGAAGTTTAAAGAAAAATAGTAATCAAATTTTAAGGAACATTTAAATTCCTAGATGATACACGGTAGTGGTACGAAATAGTAGGAAAAGGTTTTATCAAAAGGTACAGATCCCTATTTTCTAGCCTCTGTGTTTATTCCTTACTTAACTCTTGAAAACATTTTTTATATATATGCATTTGTTTATAAACTTGGGGGAACGACACAAGTTTGTTGCAACATACATACTTAAAATTGAATTGGCTGAATGCGATAATGCATATATGGTTGTACCACAGTACATATATACTTATATGGGCAACACAAATTTCGAAATTTTAATGACGCATTTACTTAGATTTTTATCCATTAAAAATTTACAATTTTTTTATTAAAAATAAGTAATTTTAAGTTTTTGGTCACGTGGATAAAAAATCATAACTGACTAGTAATCAGTAAGTCAACTTTCTTGAAATAATAATGTTTGCAGGCTTTCACGGCGATTGTCTGAAGTAGCTTGGCTTCTGGGTGGTAGCTGCGTCCTTGGCGAATAATTCACCGACGTTTCGGTCCACATTGCAGTCGCCATCATCAGGGTGCAGTTACTCAACCCAGAAGCCAAGCTACTTTCTTGATATAACTTTTAAAAAAAATAGTTCAATTTCCCGCATGGAAATACGACATTCGTTTAATCATGAAATTTGTAGGCTTTTAGTTTCGCGATTCGCTGTCAGATCTAGGCCGTCAAATTGCTCAAGCTATAAAGAAAAAATCATGCAAAATATTTCCTGGGATAAAAAACATGTCATACTGAAAGAAAAAAAGGAAATGGTTTCAAAACACAAAGAGCTGACAAGCTAAAAAAAAAAAAAAGTAACTACGATCTTGAAGGAAAAGCGGTTAAAGAATGAGAGAATTTAAAACTTGGTTCTGATACACGGACTCGTCACCGAGGAAGAAACTACAATGATTGATGATGTCTTACAGTACAGATTAATGCGAGTTCTGAAGTATCTTAGACTATGATAAATATGACCATACTCGAGCAAATGAGCCGAGAGGCACTACACTGTTATAAATTTTCGCCTTTAATTTACGTTCAACGCTGGTTACAAGTTAAACTGGGAAGTTCGTATATTTACGGCAATCTTCGTAAATTTTCGGATACTGTGTTAACTTACTATAAACATGAATCCAAAATAATATTCTCGGTATATAATGTAAGCATTTAAAAACACTCTTCTTTTGTCCACGTATTTTTAAAACAAAAGGTATTACGAAAAAAAAAATGGGGTAAATCATACCTATAGGTACAGTACACTCCCGATTATCCGCGAAATTAAGTGGCAGGGCCACCGCGGATAGTGAAAATCGCGGATAATCCGCAAAAGAGCCGAAAATGGGAAACAAAAAAGTAAACATTAATTTCAACTTAAAAGTCTAAACTTTTATGTACAGAAAAAGTTACAGTCAACAGTGCAAAATTTTTAATTATGCAAAAATTTTATTATTTTAGTAAATAATAAAATACAATACATTTCAGTAATGTAAACATAAAAGTGTTCAACCATACGACTAGAAACAAAGTGCGACAGAAACAAAAATAGCAACGCATGCCAGCCTACTGCGTGAGTTCCGAGAAGGCCTGTGGCGTTTTGCTGTATACTGCACAATACACTCGTCAGTAGAGTTCAAATTTGCTCACTTGTAATAAAATACAGATTTACATATGTGCTGTATTTTTTTTGGTAGAATGCGCGGATAATCCGCACCGCTGATCATCCGCCCGCGGATAATAGGGAGTTTACTGTATTAAGTTTTTTTTTTTAATAATCAAGAACTCTTCGTTTATTTTATTTAAACTTTTCTTTCAAAAGTCTCTAAATTTACTGCAATGTCTAACAATGTACGCTTACAGTTTCAGCTTAGCTAACAATACCTGCCTAACTAACATTTCAGTAACTTAACTGTCATGTGGTATTGTTTGCTGAGCGACTACATGCAAAAAATTTACACTCGGCGTTTTTTCGCAAATTAAAAAATATTGTGTCACTGCACGCTGTAAGTAATTATTAAAACCAAAAATTTACTTAGATTAGAGCTAACACAGGATGCGGTTACAATCAGAGAAATAGCCACGCGTGTAGGCTACTGACTCCGCACGGCAGATTGGATCGGTTAGAGAAACACAGAAGGAAATCGATGACGATTATCTAGTGTGTTTGTCCAGCCGGAGGTACAATGCCGTGCGCTGCTGTGTTCCCCTCCTCTTTGGTTTTTTTTTTCTACCCCGCACTTTGGAGTGCTTCGTTAGTGGAGGGAATGGGTTGCAGTAGCCTCATCCAACCCCAGCAACCCCCCCCCCCCCTCCACCCACCAACAACCTTCCCCAGTCGCGAAGACCGCAAATGAGCCATTGTCTTTCGGTAGTTGCGCCCTCCCTTTTCCCCCCCGCCCACTTTGTAACGAGGGCTACCGCGGCGCTGCCAGCGGCAACCAATGGTACTAACAAGCGCTCGGCTCCCGACAAAGCGGAAACACCCTCTGCGGCACACATATAACACTCCCCCCCACCCCCTCCTTCACCCCCTCCAGCCGTCGCCCTGTATCCTCGGAACTACTTCCCAAGAGAGGAGCTCTTGCGGTCTGGAAGGGAAGGGCGTGGCATCCGAAAGGGGTTGGTTGTCGTGGATGATGGGGTGGTAGGGAGTGTTGAAGTTGTTGGGGGTGTTGGTGAGGGAGGGTGGGGGGGAGGTTGTGCAAGACTAGCACACCCCCTTCTTCCACAGGACCGAGTGCGCGACGCAATTAATTCGCCCCTCGCGGGCGCTCTTGTGAGTGCGCGCGGAAGAGTCCAACAGAGGTCAAGGGCCTTCTTTCTCGGGGCATCCCCTCACTCGGCGCGAAGGGCGAAGGGTGCCTCCAGGGGCGGCGGCGACAAAGAGTGGCCCGCGGGGGAAATGTCCCAGGCCTCCTCCGCTGCGACTTGCGAGGCGCTGGCGGTTGCTCGAGAAGAAGGAACAGAAGAAACAGGATTGCCGTTGTTGCGGAAGAGGGAATCCTGCAGCCGGACATGAATTTGAGCCCATTGTTGATTTTACCTACACTGAGAGAAAGGTTTTGTTTCCTCAGCAAAATATTGGTTTGTATATGGCGAAATAAATATATTTTGTTAATTCAAACAAAATATTTTGTAGTAACAAAGAGATACTGTTGACCCAACCAAAATGATTTTGTCAACTCAACTGTATAGTTGGTTAGGTGTAACAAATCAATTTTGTTACGTACTTACAAATTTTTGGTTAGGCTAACAAAATATTTTGTTACCGCAAGTAAATATTTGTTTCGCCACATGTAAACAAATTTTTGTTTGATTTGAACAAACCTATTTCTCTGTGTAGTTGATGAAATATTCTGTGAATTTAAGAATAATAAATAGTGTGCCTATAGCCTCTAGTACTTAATCCAGCACAGTTTTCTTCATCCCTTGTAACCCTCTTCTTTGATTTTAACTTTAAAGGGGGCGGGGTTGCAAGTGTTAATTGCGGAAAGGTATTATCAAAGAGCCACTAACTAATTATCTGAAGATTTCTTAATAGAAAATATAATAACATTTTTAATATATAAAAAATTTGTATATTATATGAGAATGTTAATTCACAGTTAAGTTTCACTCTGGTATAGATACAAAGTAACTTTATATAATAAAGCTATTTCCTAACTAATGTACACTTGAGAGTGTAATCACTTGTTCTCCTTGTTTAAAACTAGTTGAGTTTAGTTTAGGGTGCGTCAAGACCGCTGAAGTGTAATCGTCATTCATCAAAAAGATGTATATTTGCTTCCGGTGTACTTTAAGATACAGTGACTCGTTGATATTGTTATGGCTTCTTCATATGCTTTTGCGGCTGCTAAGATAAAAAACAAAATTTGGTGAAGCTTATGCGCATGTTGATCAGCCAGGGAAAGTTTTTTTCTTAAAAACTTGGACCCACTACAAACAATACTTCTTTCATTTTTTTGCAAGAAAACTGGCCGACTTGTTTGTTAACTTTCCTAAAGTATTAAAAAGAAAACCAAGAGCTGGGATCAAATTTTATGAACAAAAGGGTGAAAAGGGTAAAGGGGGGGGGGGGAGTTTTGCTCGGCTAACGACAAACAAAGGGTTATTATCGTAATTTTAAAAAAAATGTATTAATCAATGCAGATGTAAAACGATCCGATAGCAAACTCGCCAATGTTTTCTTGCGATCCAGGAAGGGCATCAATCATCGACCCTTTAGCGCGAGCGGACGAATTGCTGCGTAGAGAGACAAAAAAATATTATTTGTACTAATGGCGTTGATGTCCTTTTAAACAGTTCTTGTCAGGGCGTTGATTGATGGCTCTCCGCAGCAGCAAGTGTTCGGCGGTGGGCCGGAGGGAAGAGAAGGGGGGGGGGGGGGGAAAGAAGGAAGAACGAGGTGTTGATATTCAGTGCGTGAGCCATCGACGGAGAGAGAGGCTATCGGGTCCAGGGTGCCGTGGTGCGGGTTGATGCTGTGCAGATGGGGTGCGAAGGAGAGAGAAAAAAGGGCGGGACGCGAAGACTGCGCGGGTTCGCGATAAACAAGTCGTAAAGCGAGTCGAGCGAGGAAAACAAGCTTTATGACTCTGCGCTCGTCTTCAGAGCTCGTCTTCGAGATGGGACACTGCTTCGACGCGCGCCACTCCCCTCTGGATGAGAGGGACAGAGAGACGGCAAGCAGAGCCACGTATGGGGACGCACCACAACGCCGAAATACCACAACGCCGAACGTACAATAACGCCGAAAACCATAACGCCGAATGCCAAATTGACTACAACGCCGACAGCTAGAAAACTGTTGTGTTTCCACAACGCCGAATTACCACAACGACGAAATACATTAACGCCTAAAAATGTCATTGCAGGACTGCCACAAAGGTTAGGTTAGGTTAGGTTAGGTTGTGGTATTTCGGCGTTAAGATACATTTAAGAAACACACACAAATTCATTGAGTTGTTTTTCATTTTGCTCCCGTGGCCCCCCTCCCCGCAGCAACAATTTTCGGCGTTACTGTATTTCGGCGTTGTGGTACACAGCAGTTTTATAGCTGTCGGCGTTGCGGTCAATTTGGCATTCGGCGTTATGGTATTCGGCGTTATTGTTACGTTCGGTGTTCTGGTAACGACCCGCCACGTATTACATGGCGCAGAAGCACATAGGGACATATTGTATAAAAAGCTGGCCAAAATCATTTATTTCATATTCAATTTTTTTATTTTGCTTCATTTCATCTAAATGCAAATTTTGGTATGAGATAAGCCTTTCTTACAACACAAATTATATTCAAATTACTAAGTGGTTATGTTCAACTACTACTAAACATATCTCTGGTTAAATACATCACACTACTTAACTAGGATGCAAGCATTATTTCTGTTAACATTCACATATTTAATAATTGCCTACAACTGTCGCTAATCCTCTTCTTCTTATCCTTCCTCCTACGAAAAATTCTAAAGCATCTCTAGAGAACGACTTTTTGACGTGATAACGTCTTATAAATCGATGAACGCCGGCTGCACGTACGAAAAAGCATGGCTCATTGTCACGTTCCGCCGGAGCCGAGCGTGCAAGAACCGGCCAACCACCTTGCGAGAAAATCTTGTAAAATATCAAACCGGTTAAGGCGGGCTTTTTAAAGCAGCAATTTAAAAAATTTGATTTATTACTCCAATTTCGCCATTTAAAATAAACAATTTATTGACATTGATTTGATTTCAGTTTATTTCTATAACTAATTGTTCGTGATTATATTTAAACAAATAATTTAAATTAAATTTTCAAAAACTGTAAACAATATTTGAAAATTAAAAAGTATGCATTTTTTCAGCAATGTTTTCTTATGACGTTATCACGTAAAATTATCATCCGTAAACCGACTTTACAGGCAACCCCCTTTTTTCTCTCTTCTTACTGAAGGCAGTATCACGACAGTAGTAGTATTAAATACGTCCTTAACATTCTTACAAAATCCATTCCGTACTGACGAAAGTGCTTTCTTCTGGCTTCAGCTGCTACTTCTAAAAGCTGGCATATTGGTAGAATTGCATATTACTCTATATTTTTTGATCCACGAGAAAACATTTTATGTAGAGTGGGTGTCATCCGATGCCACTCATACAGCAGTTTTTCTACTGAATATCTCAAAATATTTTATTCTGTATTTTATGACGCCTTGAAATTATTTCTAAAATAATTCTAGGTATACCTTTTTTATGATGCCAAAATTCACTCCAGTTATTATCGAAACTTTCTTTGGATCGGAGAAGAATCTGCATGAAGTATTGCCATGATACGTGTTACAGAAGCCGGCTTTTGGTATGTCAACTAATAGCTAGGCCTACATCTCTTCTTCCAATGCCTGTTGTATTTGCCTTTTTGTTTCTTTTCCCGACTTCTCAGGATTATATCTTGTTCGCCTCTTCTTTATTGGTAGTTTGTATGACAAGTGGAGTATCGACTCAAAAAATATTATTCTTGCATGCAGAACAGACAATCCAATTTTAAACTGTCAGGGCTTTCTTCACGCCTCTTATCAATTTTGTTGAAATCTTTGAATATTCCCTTACACACATAATAACGCTTTGTATATGAGGTGTCTGAAATAGCACTTCAGACTTTTACAACTACCAAATAATTAAAAATGTATGTTTTTTACTGGGACTAGTTCTAAGTATCTATGCAGCTAATTTAGTCCTTAGTTATGTCTTTGGTTTCATGCACAAATCTTATACGGAAAGGTATACAGATTCCTAAACTATCAAATGACGGATTCTGCCAAATAACTATTTTTTGTTATTTATTTTATTTACAGTTAGCCATACAAACACAAACGAACTCTAGAATATATTAACATCACTGTGTGCGTTATTATGAACCTGTTGTTATAATTCAGCTTGCTGAGAACCAGCACAGTCTCATTTTGATTCAAGCTTTAAGTTTTCTTTATCTTTATCAGAAATTATTTTCAGCACTTTTTATAGATTTTTATATAGTCTTGAAATAGTGTGGTCTAACAAATATTGTAGTTTTGTTTTAGCACAAATATCAGTAAAATGAAGCGAATCCATTTTTGTTAGCATTCGGATATAGTTTGTTGTTTTAAAGAATAAATATGATATATTTTTTGTTTGAATTTATAATTGGGATGTACTTCCTTCGGGACAGACCGGCTTCCACAAACGCTGAATGTGGGTAAAGTCTGGATACTTTTTTTTTTTTTTTTTTTTTGCGCTGTTGCTGGAAGCTTGTTATTACCTTAAGAATCTTTGTAGCTCTTTACGGAGATATATTGACATTTCTTTCGTTACAGCAGACACATAAGATTTACCAGCAGCTCTTAAACTCATTTTTGCAATATAAATTAATGTTTAACTCAATTAGGCCTACATGCTTCCGTTCCCAATAGCATCCCAGTATTTACTGCGCGCATATATAAGCATAATATAACCAAATAACGTCTAATTATTAAGGATTAGATTATCTTTTATATGGTTTAGAATAATTATGCTTGAATAAGACATAAATTTAAATATAATATAATGCGACAATTTTCTAAAGGAATATACAATAAAACGTACTTTATAATATAAATTACGTTTCTTTTCTCGAATTTATATTGTATTTATAATATTTTGCATATATTATATACAAAAATAACCATAGTCATGTGCTAAACAAAGTTACAATATATTTCGTGTACTTAAATTATTTTATGGCTACTGGTTTCAATTGTAATATTTTTTAATATACAGAAATTATTTTCTTTGCAGCGGTATTTGAAGTTTTACGAAATATTTTGTCTTTATTGATTTTCCATACATCTCTACAGCGCGGGGTGTGAATAATTTTCTGTAGCTGCATTGCGCAGTTTGGATGATCTTAAACAGCCCAAAAGGCCAAATATTTTACACACTCGACTACTGTCAAGTCCTTTCTGAAATATAAATAAGGAAATGAATGATTCGTAAAACTAATTTAAGATATTCGTATTATACCGGGTGAATTTAAGGATAACAAATAGTACAATCTAAATTTGAAATAGTCAATATTGCTTCAAATAAAAATTTTACTCTGTCCACATATTTTGAAGAAAAAAAACCCATGGGTACTTAAGTGGATACCAATGATTTTTTTTTCTTTAGTAAATTCCATTGACGTTTCGGGTGTGGAAGAATGAAATGTAGCTATGCTTACAACAAAATGTCTGACACGCGAATTTGTAATAACTTCGGAAGGAACCATTTATTGATTTTATGTCATTGAAATGAAATATGATATTGGAAACGAAGGGGTACGGGGCCACAGTGAGACATAGGGACCGAGGGAGAGGGTTATGACGCTTGATTGCCCCTAAACTGAAATGCCCTGCTACCATTTGAGTCCGCCGCAGTCGCCGTTTCATCCCCGAGGCGTGCGAACTGGTCATTACCCCCCGCAGAGGGGATGCGACTTTTAATTCAAGTCCGCGTATCGCGGTTTCGGATTACGCAGACCCCCGCATGCAAATGGCCGCGATTGGGAACAATGATAATTCGGTGTAATTGGCTTGTTCGTTCCGCTCTGTCTGTCGAAAAGGGATGAAAGGGAAAATGAAGGGGTGAAGGGGTAGAGGGACGAAGCTAATTTAGTGTAAGTGAGGGAAGGAGGGAAAGCGGCTATCGAAGTGGGGAGGGAAGATTTTTAAACGGACTCCGCGTGCTATAGGTGCGTCAGCAGTTTCTGAAATAGTTCAAGCTCCATGGATATTTCCGCAAAGAAGCAAGGGATTTTTACTTTTCACCGCATCGACGAAAGCAAATTTTTTGTTGTTCAAGTTTCCGCTCGCAAAGATTGGTTTCATGTATCCTTCAACTTCCCCCCCCCCCAACACTAAAACTACTTACACGCTTTCAATTTGCGCCACGTTCTATCCGCTGTCCGTCTATTACCTACACTACAAAAACTGCCGTGCGCCACTTATGAAAAAGCAGAAAATAAATAAAATAATAACACAAGCAGAAAGCAAGAGTAGCGACGCCACACAGGAAATAACTCTGAATGTCCAACGCAGCCAATGAAAATAGGCTTAGCATGATTGGCCGATACAAAAGCCATTGGCAGGAAAGTTCTTCCTTGTTTGGCTGACACCAGAGCCAATAGGATGAGGCTTCTCGTAAATGAGCACCCGAAGAAGAACACTGTCAGTGTGTATAGAGTCTAACTAACCCCCTTATATTTCTACACAAGATGATTTCTCAACCATGAAGATGCCTGCTATAGCGCGTCTCATCCTTAGATTGTATGAATTTTAATCCGCATTTACTCTCTCTTTCCAAAGCACAATATCTGCTATCAGTTTAATAATAAATATTAAAAATTAATATTTTAATTTGATGTTCGATTTTCATTTTTATCACAATTTTTTATTAAATGTTTTATTAAATTTATATATTTATTATGCAAATATTAAATAACCAATAATAAATATTTAACATTAAAAATTTAATAATATTTAGTATTAATTATATTAAATAATAAAATTTAATTTACATAAATAAATTATACACACGGAATGTTAATCTAAATTATATTGGAGCACTTGAAAAAGTATAAGGGCACAATTTTTTTACTACCTATTATTTATGAATAGTAAATAATATTAATCAAAATATTAAATTTAAATCACTACTGAAATTATTTATGAGCACATATATAATTCGCACATGTATGAAACTAAAACACGTGTTGTGAATGTAGAAACTAGAAACATTTGAATAAATATTATAAATATGAAAACAGTAATCAGAGGCGACGAGCGTGCCAACATGCGCGACTAATAGAGTTTCTATTTCTAGTTTGTTGGTAGCTTTTTTTCGAGACTTAATGAGCGGTTTAGCGGGCAGCTTCAACCTGTTAATTTTGTTTCACAGTGATGCGCGCGCATCTTAAAATTTCACTCATCAATTTTTCATAACGCGCCTACAGAAGTATAACTTCAATAAAAAAGTTTCTTTGTTTTATAAATGAGATTAATTTTCTGTTTTGCAGATCTTGCTGAAAATGCCATAAAACCTTGCGAAAACTGTTAAGTGAGGAACAAAAAATTAATGAGCATGAAGCGGCGACAAAGGAGGTACACAGGACCTCTGCCATCTTGTTTTGGTAGATGATGTTCTCATCTTCATGTCTTGGCGGTCGCTAAAGCGCATTTATTATTCACGCGGGACATTAAGCCCCATTACTTGTTACCGGCCGGCAGACGCAAGCAGCTTTAATATTCAGGAAACGCCAACAGACCCTTACTAGCTCTGTTAAGACTCTTACCGAAGAAAAAACCTTAAGTGCGATGGTATATATTTTTTCCATCTTAGTCATTGTTGTTAAACAAAATACTTTTTCGTTTACCAATAATATGTGCTGGATTTACAATGGCTATAAAACCAGAAACTACGAAAATTTTATCTGGTTTCAGGATGAACTTGAAAGTCAATTTTACCTCTTTTTAATTTTTTTTTATACAGCGAATGAAAATGTTTTGCAGTCCACGTATTGAAAATGTTTCTAGAATTCTAAAATGAATATTTTTACTGACCACAAAGCTAGCGTGTGCCGAAGATTGATTGTTACTGAAGTAATAATGTTTTATTTCGCAGCCATACCCACTATATATATATATATATATATATATATATATATATATATTCCTTTGATTTAATAAATTTAGTGATGTCTGTGTAGACGAAACTGTGACTTATGATATTTTTCTGAGGATGTGATCGATTTTTCTTATGGGTTGTGCGCTATCCTGTTGTTTTCCATTGTTTTCTTGTTCCTACAGGCTGAGGTCGTATAAAAAGTGTTAAAATAAAGATTTGGTCCGATTATCAAAGCAGTGAGTCGGTACAGCACATACGGGCGCTACTCTCCGTTAATATAGAAATCGTGCTATAGTTTTTTGCTTGTCCGTCTGTCCAAATGGAAGTTTCCCTTTGGAATAAATCACGTGACGATGTCACACTGCGTTAAAAATGATTCAAATATCGGGTTTTTCATTCAAAGCTGGTCGTAATTTTATCACCATAACTTTCTAAAAACAACTTAAGCCCGTTCAATTTAAAAAAAAGTTTCTAAATAAAAATATAAAACTTTACAATTACATTAGAAAAATGACCAGCAAGAAGAAACATTCAAGAAGAATCCTGGTTAAAATACCAACTATGTCTTTTTTATATTAACAAAACAGTGTTGTGAATTCTAGATTTAGAAGCAAGTTATCAAACAGTATTGATAGGTACACACCATTTTCTTGCTAACACCAAATTTGTCTTTTTTGAAGTTTGTGTTAACTTAAAATAAACGTACATTTATGTAAGAATTCTTGATGTAACTTAAGTATATGGGAATCTAATCATGCCAAATAGACGCTAAACGAAACGAGAAAAAATTCAACTCTATAATAATCGTGTGTGAGCGCTTTGGTAGAAGAAGATTCCAAAAGGGAACATATATGTGTAATACACGAGTATCGAACCAACAGCGGCATGCGAAACGCTCCAAGAATTCTAAGGCACCGAAAAAAAAAAAAAAGAATACAGTGACCCCCACCAATCATGACCCCATGGATCATTTCAACCCTTTCCTCTCACTCACACACAGACCTCCTGTTATGAAAAAAATATATATATTCTCTTTCGCCTTTCCTTTCTTTTTCGGTGCAACGGACCATCTCTTTCAAACCTTCGTGTTTGTCTTTCTCTACAGCTCTCTTTGTCCCCTACTGGCTCAAATCTTTTTCCCTTTTCCACTAGCCCAACGCCCCAAATAGGACTCACTTTTTCTTCTCTTCCCCTGCTAAACTCTTTCGCTACACGTACACAGTAACAAAACGTAAAAAAAAAAAAAAAAAAAAGAGCAGGACAAGGGTCAGAGGTCAGAGAACAAAAGGCGAATAGTTTCATCCAACCTTTCATTTCAACTTCCCCTGCCCGAAATCGACCAAAATAACGAAGGAAAAAGAAAAAGAAAAATGGAATAATAGCGGGTGAGTTAGGACGCAGAAACAAACGAAATCACGGAAAGGGTTTTTTTTCCTAGGTTTAAACGAATCCATTCTTCAAACAAAACTTAATATACTTCGAAATAAATCTCGGATTTGTAGGCTAAACTGTGCAATATAGTGTACATATTTTAGAAATACGATCGTCGCTCAAAATCAGTTGAATTGAATGCCAGTTTTAAATATTCAACTTTTAGGAGCACTGTCAAAAAAAAATCATTTAACAACAAATATGAGGGTCCGGCTTCAAACCGATCCTACAGCTGACATATTTTCAAGACAATTACTCTAGGTAGGTAACGGCACTAACCAACAAATAAAATAAAAACGAAAAATCCTTTTTCCCATCTATTTTTTTTGCAAAATCGTGAAGTCCAAAGAAGAATTAGTAGACAAAGTTTTCCAAGGAAACCAAAAAAATTATCGCCATCACACATGATTAAGCGGAAGAGACATTCTAGCGGCTTAAATGTTGACGTATACGATACGAACATCATTTTACACAGAATAACAGGTGAAATAGTGACAATTGAAGCAATTGACTGCGTGATAAACCAAAGTGAAGTAGTGAATTTTCCAACGGAATTTGTTAACTCACTCGATGTTAGCGGATTACCGTCACACAATCTGAATTTGGATATTGTGGTGCCAGTTTTATTACTCCGAAACATCAATCAGTCAAATTTATGCAATGTCATACGATTAGCAGTTATAAAAATGGTGAACAATCTAATTGAACAACAATTCTAACTGGACCTCATAAAGGTGAAGACGTAGTCTACTGCATCCACGAATACCACTCATTCCGACAGACATAGCGTTCGAGTTGAATGGCATCAATTTACAATATGACTATAAATAAATCGAAAGGACAATCTTTGCAAGTGTGTGGTTTGAATTTAGAAAACAAATGCTTCTCTCAAGGCAATTAGGGTAATTGCGGGAGAGATGCCACACATTTTGAAAAAAAATAACACATTCTATAAAATTATTTTTAATACATTAAAAAAAAATTCTCAAATCATCTCAGAGAAGTGTACTCACTGTGATAAAATATTAAAAGATAATAACATAATTAAAAAACTCAATAAAAAAATAACAATGAAAGTTATTTTTGGGCATCTCCCCCACAGGCTAAGGGAGAGATGCCACGGAAATCGGGAGAGATGCCTCACGTGATTTTTTTTACTTTATTCACGTCCTGTCTCTTCACTTCTCTTCCGCAAGAGTTGCACCTGGGCCCATACATCGTATATGACTCGTGGAGCCACTTGTGGCACACCTCACACCGAATCCAGTCTGCCTTCTCTTTGTTGGTGTAGTAATTTTCCCAGCATTCTACACAATTGTTGGTACTCACATCATTTTCACTTGTAGCAAGTGTCTCGTTGATACCAAATTTGTAAACATCACTTGCTTCTTCGACTTTCGCATGTTTACTTTTCTTATTTGGTACCTTCTTCTTACATTTATTGGTGTTGAGCTGTCTTTCTAATTTCTTTTGCTTCTTCTCTTTGGAATCTTTGCATTTCTGAATGTGTTCTGGCGATGTCAAAACTGCTGCAGATTGTTTTCTTTTCTTGCTGAGAGATACTGGAGCAGTTGGCACGGGACTAACCTCATGAAGATATTTCGTTGGTGTATGAAGAGATTCACTTTCAGGGGTTGAAGTTGTCGAAACAAATGTGGAAGATCCTGATGGGGTTGGATTTGAGGCTCGAAATGTTGATGGAATGGCAGCTGAAAGTGCTGTAGAATGAGTTGTGGAAGCTGATGAAACAGGGCTGCTAGAAGTAAGTGGCGTGTTGATAGTTGTCAATGTGGAAACAGATGCATCAGATATTGCATAAAAGTGCTCTGGTACAATGTCGGGATTAAGGGAATATATTCATGATGCTTGGAACCCCGAAACTGCATTACCAACTGATGCTGCCTTCTCCCGGGCTTTGCCAATGAGATATCCAGCCTGATATCTAGTGATATATCTGTCCTTATGATTTTGAATCCACACTTTGGTCTCGTTGTTGTAATAGACCTTAAGAGGACCAAAAAATGAAGAATCCAGTGGCTGGAGAGCCTGTGTTGTGTGACTAGGAAAACATACTATGATCACATCATTCTTGTCAGCCAGACTCAACATGTCGAATGCGTTGTAATGTGATGCATGGCCAACAAAAATCAAGAAAGTCTTACCAGGAGGTTTCCGGGGTAAGAAATGCTCCTCAAACCATTTTAAAAACAATTCTGTGGTTATGAACGACGACTTTGGGTTCATGCAAACATCTGATCCATGAGGGAGTCCATCTACGAATTATTTTTTTCTTATTCACTCCTTTCATCAAAATAACTGGTGGTAGAAATACTCCTTCTGCATTGCAACATGCACTTACAGTTATGTTTTCGCCTCTCTCATGAGGAGTCAAAATGTGGACATCCTTGGCACCTTTCATTGTCAAAACCTTCCCTGGTTTATTTGTCAACTGGATACCACTTTCATCCATGTTGAAAATATTTTGAAGCTTATCCATCAAATCTTGACTAACCATGGCTTCTTTCCATAGAATATTAAGTCATATAAAAAATGTGGCATCCCTCCCTAGGCGTGATTTTATGTAGCCGATGTGGCATCTCTCCCCATAACAAGCTGTGGCATCTCTCCCGAAATCTAAGGAAAGACGCCATACTACACCAAAATTTGTTAACAGTGATGATATATCAAAATATACTACCATAGTATGTTCCAACAACGGAACAAACACATACAATTATAATATTGAGATATATTTTATTTTTTGTTAAATAAATGCAAAATAACGAACACATATAAAATATTTCAAAGCTAGAAACAATACTTACGAGTGAATAAACGCCAGCGTAGTTCTTAATCGTTCACAGAAGCGCCTCTGACTGCTAGAGGATTACTGTGCCATATGTCGGGATACTATGGAAGCAATGACCGCAACATCTAGTAAGTGAACTGAGAAATACGCTGAGTGTGGCATCACTCCCGCTGTGGCGTCTATCCCGCATTTACCCTATACGTCGCATGCTCAAGTGTCGGTAAACACTCTGATCTCTATGTTAATGCAGTTAAACGTACAAACAGAAAATGTAGTCCTTCGACTAGCTTTAAAACAAAAAATAATGTAATGAAAATAAATTGTATTTCCTTTCTTTTTATTCCATACCATAGACACAACAACGCAAAGCAGAGTATTAAATTGAATGATGTGTTTCTTCGGTGGAACTATGTTCGCTAGAATACTTTGATTTACTTCCCTATTGATTTCATATCAGACAAAGCCACAGAAAAGCGTGGCCGAGTTTAGCTAGTTTTTCAATAAAAATAAAAAGTTGTTAAAGTTATAAGGTACACTATAAAAAATGTAGGAGACGGCCATTCGCTGTGGTCGACGTTTGGGGTATGTTGGTGACGGGATCTTAAGAAGAGAAACATGATGTTGCTCAGATGATCCGATCTTATCTACATCATCAGATTTAGATTAGCAATGACTTCATCAGATGTAGATAAGCACTCAGTTTTTATATAACTTTTTTTTAAAGTGAAAATATCTAATTTGTTTTAATTTTGATGTAATGGTAGTCATTGACCGCCGTGACTTCGTTTCTCTCTCTCTCTCTCTCTCTCTCTCTCTCTGTCTGGCGTCGTATAAGTATAATTAATTAAGTAATTCAGAAGGAGATTTATTATGGAAATATAATAAGTCATATCTCCGGAGCTATTCTCGCAAATTATAATATATAATTATTTAAATAAAATCCAAAACTATCATAAGTTTGACAACTTCAAAAATTTCACGGCGTAAATGACGTAAAGAACAAAAATTAATTAATTAATATCACCAAATGTACATACAAAATTAAATAATTATTTAGAAAATCAACAAACTTTCCACGTATTCGTGTTTTGAAATTCGAATGATAAAATTTTTTTAACGAGTAGGAAGGTTAGATTTATTAAGAAACAATAATTACGTCTAAGTTATTCCAGAAAAATTAAAGATCTTTTCAAAGGATAATTAACACGCCTCATCTAAACAATCCCGTTTAAGCATATGCTGTAATTAGACCCCTAAGAAGCTAAAAATATTATTCGTATGATTTCACAATGAAAAGTTAATATCGCGAAATGCAATGATGGGCGAGGTATGAAACTGATAAAACAATATGTTTAAAATGGTTTTCAAAGTTTGTGGTCTATTTTTCATATAGATTCGGTTTTATAATAACGATTAACCAAACTTAAATTATACATCTACTTGTGTGACAAAAAAGTAAAGCGTGTTTTTCAAATAAAAATTTGTTTTTCCGAATTTAACCAAGCCAAAGTTAAGATTTCACATTATTTTTAGAAAATTCTTGTATTCACTATATTCTAAAAAATTTCCATCCTATTTGGTAAAATTTGGAATAGAAGTAGCTCATATATTGCATTTTTCCTATGGTACTTTCATTCCTTCAAAATTCAGAATTACATAGGATAAACTTACTTAAAATCAATTTACTAAGATAAAGTGTAACAGCATGGGCCGCACTAGCTAGCCTTCGAAGAGTGAGGTTTATTTACATTGTATTCTTTTATTTCGATAAAATTTGTAGTTTACGGTAACTATTCAAGCCAACTCAATTCTACCTACCACTGCATGGTTATTGTAATACTGTTGTCAGATATTTTTTAACGTATGGATCTAAGTGCATTAGAATACTTTATGATGAATTAGTAATGTTTTTTAAATGTTGCATTTTTGCCCCACTTATTTTAATAACTAAACCGTTTATGTGGAATAAATTTGCATTTTTTTAATAGCGTCTTCTATGTATAATTAGTTAAATATAGATATTTTAAAAAAAGGTGTTGCAATAATTGGGAAAATGTAAGAAATAGTGGCGCGCTAATTCAAAAGGGAGGGAAAAGAACCAGTGATGCCAACGTTTGGGTTTGACTTTTAATTACTCTCTGTTCCTGAAACAACGCATTTTAAAATCCCCTTTCTTTGCCTGTTGAAGTTTTCCTTGTCACTCGCTAACCCCAGGAATACGAAAGGCTAACAAAGCGGTTTTCGGACGACAGATTTATTTTTGGCTCCTTTTTAAATTTTTTTTTCTAGCAGGGCTTATAGCGCCTCCCACCTCATTACCCATGGTTGGGCGCCCTTAGCTTTCCCACCCTACCCGATAACTCCCACCCACGTTTTTTCCTTCTTTTTTTTTCGTAATCTGGTTGGTAGACCTGGCCGGTGCCTGCTGCTAGTTACGTTTGCGGGGCCGCACGGGTGCCAACACTTCATTAAAATATTTCCCTTTTTTTCAGCACTACTGGCCATCTCGACTGTGTTCGGTAAACCGTGGAAAGCGTTTACGTAATTGGGTTTGGTGAGGTGGAGGGGGTAGGTGAGAGAATCCTCCCGCGCCACTGCAACAAGCAAGTTTACACACCTCTAGCACAACTCTCATGTTTCCAACCCTCCTCACTTGAAATCCTTTGCGAAAACCTTATTTCTGTTGCATTTTCGGCGCTACACAAGGCGCATTTATTTTCCAGAATAGCTGCTAGAAAACGTTACCCCAAATTCTTCAAAATTCAACTGATTTGGCATCATGTTTGCTTTTTAATAAAACTCCGCGTTTTTGCAGACGGTAAAAACAGCAGACAAATCAGTCAACAAATGACGATTCGCATATCAGACTGTAAATTTCAACCGTTTGAAAAAACAAAAGAAAAAGCTTTTTAGTTGTTTAAACGTAAATAATTCTGTCCGAATACTTTCATAACTTTTCAGAACCTTATGGGCCTATTCTAAGATTATTATTGATGCAATGAAATTGTTTAGTTACTTATCGGTTATCGCTCATTCTCAACTTTTTTCGTTCTCTTAGTGTTTTCCATGACGAAACTATATTAAAAGTTATGGTAACGCTTAAGAACGAGAGGAAATGAAATTACCGATGTGAATAAAACACTTTTTCGCTACAAATTTTATTCTTTTTTGGAACTTTTTCTGTTTCAAATCGTGCTTGGGGAAACAGCGGAGGAAAGGAATTTGAATAAACTGAACTTGTCCAAGTGAATGTGACGTTCCTATCAAGTGCTCATCATCAGTTCATCGTCAAATACACCATGTCTTCTCGAGATTTAGTCTCATCGATGTCCTGATACACTGATTCATATAACGATATACTTAGACTAAGCCTCTTTCCCTGATAGTGATAACTAGGGGCAGGCATTTTTTGCGAAAAATACCTGAAAGTCTATCAGACTGCAACAAGGTATACCCGCACCAGCGGTTTCTTCCTTGTGATTGGCGGCCGTCTGCGAGAGAAGTCGTCGTCTTGTTTCACCTAGCCACTCAGGACGCGTTTGCTTCCGCACTGACTTAATGTGATTGGTGTTGTAACAATCGATATGTAAAGAAACTCACCCAATCACGGAACACAGACGGTGCTACAGTGTTGTGACTTTCAGCTAGTCTCGGAATCGTTTCGCGAAATATGCGTGCCCCTAGTGATAACTCATCCTGCGCACCAGCACAGTCTGTGGCTGCGGCAATCTACCGTCTCAAAACGACTGGCTGAGGTAGGACTTAAAAATTTATCTTCTCATTTGTCTTTTTTGAAACTTCAAGGTAGTTAAATAAATGAGTCATTTTAAATCTATCAGAAACAGTTTTAAACTTGATGATATTAAAAAATTATATATATATATATATATATATATATATATATATATATATATACACACCTAAATACCCATTACCCAGAATACACCTAGTAACGTTTATTTGAGCCATGTAGATGAGCAAGGGTCTAAACCAGGCAGAACATTTTCCCGTTTAGATCGTAAACTGTGGTGTTTTTAGACCAAATATATATATTGTAAAGAAATAAAACAGAATTGGATGTCTTCACGAGTTAAATTAACTCTGATGTTATTCAACTTACGAGTTATATTTGGACACACGCCGTTTCTGTTTTTTTACGCTCGTTGTCGTTGAAAAAAGATGTGTTTTTGTCGTAACTGTCTCGTCGTTGCCGGCCCATATCGCGTTCGTCTGTACAGTCACTATCCCGACCAAATTCCTGCTATGGAATCCCGTGCATTGTCCAAGCACGTGACCAGAATTTTGGCTTGCTGTCAGTGCGTTTGTGAAGTTCTCTTTATCGTCCGGTCGTGAGGTTTTTTGAAGTGAAACTTCTAATGCGACTTCCAACAAGGTTGCGTTAAAAGTTTAACGCTACCATGGAGGGGGTGTGAAAGCACTGTTGCGTTAAACGTTCAACGCTTCTGGGGAGGGGGAATAGAAAGAGACAGAGCGAGAGTGAATGCGTGGCACTCGAACGCATGCGCGTAGTATACCTGTTATAGGCCAGCGTATCTTACTTTAGTTATCATAATCCCATTGTAAATTTTATAGATTTGGATATTTCTCCACTCGAAAATGATAATTAAAAGATGCGATCAGTTGTGAATTGTAAGCAATGTTAATAAAGTTTGTGTTAAAGAAACAATATGATTTCACTAAAAATCAATTTCTACCCCTTCCTATTTTCATTTCCACATTACGAAGTTTCACTTCTTCCGCGCGGATGGATTCCACGCACTATTTATTATTATTAAATCCATGTCAGTCAGCGTGAACCAGCAACTTCGCAAGTCCAAATTAACGTTCTCCGATGCAAGGATCGTCCAGAGTGCTCTTGATGTGACTCTACTGCGGAGGTTAAGAGGCTGGGAGAAGAACAAACGTACGGGGGATGGATCCCTCAGGTAGCCCACACCGGAAATGAAGCGGATGGCCGTTACGCAAATTGAACGGGGAGAAGCCTCGAGGTGTAGTCAAATAGCGCCGTCGTCGTATCGATGGTATCTCTCCAAGAGTTTCCTCCGGGGCGCGACCCTCGCGGACTTTGGGGGGGGGGGGGGGGGGAGGAAGAGTAGTTCCAGTCCGTCGACGCGGTGCCCTTTTCGCAAAAGAGTGTGGGGGGGGGGGGTGTAGGGTGGGAAGAGAGAAAACCACGACGAAGAAGTTTCCGGACAGAACTTCCAGCGAAAGCCACACCCAACCTCCCATCTTCTTCTCCAGCGAGACGCAACTCCAGCGAAGCACGTGGCCCGGGACGAGGGGGGTGGGGGGAAGGGTTTGTCGTACCCTCCCCCTGCTACTGCTTCTTCTCAGGAGACGTCCCTAAGTGGTGCTGGGACCGGCCGTTTCCCCAGCCCCTATTAGCAGTTACGCTCACTTCCCTCGCGGAAATTCTCCCCCCCTCCAACCCTTCATGGCACCAAACACCCCCCAACCCCCTGGGAGGGGATGCTGAGACGGAGCCTGTAAACGAAATCGTCATCGCTAATCCCCCTCCCTTTTCCTAACCCCCTCATTCACCCCACCACTCTCTCGCGAGAGTTGAATTCGTGAGAGTTTTCACCCCGCGTTAGGGTGGGTTACTGCATTTCCATTCCGGAGTATGTTATTCACCATGATTTCTTCGGATGTTCGCCAGATGCTACGTTTATTGTCATCTGCTATCTGTAGGATGTCAGGCGAATGATCGTAGCTACATTTTTGTTTCCTGAATAATTGCTTCGTAGTTGCTCACTTAACTTAAAATTTATGTATTTATACAGTTGAAAAAAATATATATTTCGTATAAAGATTTTTCTTTTGATATTTTATCATTAAATTCTACAAATTAAACAGAAAATTAAATATGGACGGTATAGCCAAGCCTTAATCAAGTTGTTCTTCCTTCCCTATACATCATAATATCCATGTGTTTACAAAATTAAGTTTGGAAGCTGTCTTTACACTAAATAAAAAAAAACTTTGTTATAAAATCTAATAATTTTATAAAAGTGGTTAATTTATCAAATGGGAAACATTTGTAAGGCTACTTTCTGGAATAAATTTAAACTTATAAGTACTAATGCTCAACTGATTAGAAAATACATGAAAATTACGATATTTGTGTAATGGATGTTAAGATGCATAGGATGTTTCTTTTTTGTGCTACTCTAAATTTGAGGTTTTCTTCTAAAATGCGTATTATTTAAATGAGAACATAAAGATTTTTTTTCACTTTTTGCATCCTGAAGAAGATTAAGTGAAAATGAAGTTAGGCAAATTAAATTGACTTTAAGAAAAGGTTGGTGGTTAGCAAGAACCTTAAAATGGTTTGTTTATGTTACTATTTTCATAAATTCTGCTAGGTTTATTTGAAATTAGGTTTTTAGCAGTATTGTCCCAATAATCAGTAACGATTATAAGAAATTAACTGTCACATTATGTATCAGTTTTAGATTTTGAGCTCTTTGCATACTTTAAAGCATTTTAAAATTCACTGGTCAATTTCTTTGTAAAAAAATTGCATTTAAATTATTTGCTGGTATGAAGGTACATAACTGTGTTTGTAATATAAATAATATACATAAACAATGTTTAAGAATATTCCGCTTACTGAAAACCCCGTAGCTGGTACTAAAGTTCAGTCTCCATTATTTAGCTGATCTATTACTAGGGGCAGGCACTTTTCGCGAAAAAATGTGAACGCCTATTAGACTGCAAAAAGGCATACCCGCACCAGTGGTTTCTTCCTTGTTATTGGCGGCAGTCTGCGAGAGAGTTACTGCATTATTTGACCGAGCCACTCAGGACACGTTTTCTTCACTACTGAATTACTGTGATTGGTGTAGTAACAATCGACATGTAGATGGAAGAAACACACCCAATCACGAAACACAGACGTTTCACAGTGTTTTAACTTTCAGTGAGTCTCAAAATCTTTTCGCGAAATATGCATGGCCCAATCTATTACTTAATTATTCCGTTTCAATTCTATCTGCTCACTTATATCATTGCAGCTGGAAGTATAACAAGATTTGTTCCGAAAAAGAGTTCATAAACAAGAGGAATATGCTATGTAGGTAGGGACCGAAATGATTCGCCACAGTCCTCTTGCATACTTCGGTGAGTCTCACTCGTTCATTGGTGAACTTATGGCGGGAAGATCTCCACTGCATGTGTTTCATCGAGGGTCTCTCACTTGCCTCGTTCCAAACTGTTTTTTTTTGACGTCATAACGTCATATAAATCGATGAACGCCGGCTGCACGCACGAAAAAGCATGACTCATTGTCACGTTCCGCCTGAGCCGAGCTTGCAAGAACCGGCCAAGCACCGTGCGAGAAAATCTTCTATAATATCAAACAGGTTAAGGCGGGCTTTTTAAAAGCAGCAATTTAAAAATATATATGATATTATTTGTCCAATTTCGTCTTTTCAAATTAACAATTTATTGACATTGATTTGATATCAGTGTATATTAAAACAAATTATTTAAATTTAATTTGCAAAAACTATAAATAATATTTGAAAATTAAAAGGTATGCAATTTTTCATCAATATTTTTCTTATGACATTATCACGTAAAATTATCATCCGTAAACCGACTTTACAGACAACCCCCCTCCCTTTTTTTTAAAGTTTAAGAAGCTAAAGAGTGGCCTTTACATATGAAACAGAGAATTTTTTTTTTGGTAACAAACTTGATGTTGTCTGGCCGCCAGGCGGGGTGGAGAGATGGCGGGGTTTCTCTCGAAGATCAGACCGCAGCAGCCGCGATGTGGGTCACGCGCAGATTCCGAGCGCTGTATAGCGCATGTATGTATGTACTGCAGCGCCGACCGCGGGTAGGTTGGTAGTTAGGATAAGGGGGGGGGGTGTAGCAGGAGGAGGTTGCAATGTATCCTCCCATCCTTCACCCGGTGTCGCACATCGGCGTTGCTCGCCGTACGTCATCTCCCCCTCACCCCCCTCCCTCACTAAGAACCACTCGGTCGCAGCGTCGCCCGCTGGACACAGTCATCCGGAGCGCGCGTCCAAAAGCATTATTTACCAGCTCGCCGCAAGACTCTTCCACACGCTCCCATCCTCCCCTCGACGGCGACCATCAAGCTCTCAGGAAGCCTTCTTTCCATAGATGAGAGACCCAAACTCCCGAACGTGCATCTTCGGTATTTTTTTGACGTGACCACGTCTAATAAATCGATTAACGCCGGCAGCACGCACGAAAAAGTATCCCGTTACGCACATTGTCCCGTTACGCTGTGTCCCGTTACGCTCATTGTACGCTTGCGCCGCATTTATCTCTCTTCCACTCGATTGGAACAACCATCGATTTGACTGTTTCCGAGCCACATTAAACTTGAAACACTCCCATTCGTTTCCTACTTTTCCTATAATCGTCCTATCCTTAACAGAATAACACAGATTGGAAGAAGTTAAATAGCAAACACGTATTAAAGTTATAGTTAATATAATCTATTCGTTAAAGTAATAAACATATTTGAATTAATGAGTGCAAATAAAAGTAAATTTATCAATTAAATTGTAGATTTCATTTCACTCCTTCTTTGTATCCATACAAAATAGTGATAATTCAATAAAAATGATTCAATTTTATTCATAAAATTATGCAATCATTTCATCAATATTTTGTTATGACGTTGTCACGTTGAACTATCGTCCGTAAACCTACTTTACAAAAAACAATTTTTTTATTTAACTTTTGAATTATGTTTTTGGCTATAGACGAAAGCACACTACTTGGAAGAAAAATAATAAGTACTTTGAATGGTTTTTTCAATGTGAAGATTTGATTTAAGATTTTTTTATAAGCCATTGTGTATTACACTGTTGCTATAAGGAACCTCAATAACAGACAGGGGAAAAAAAAAACGCAACAGAAACGAAACAGTCCCCGAAACGTCACAACTTGTGTTCTGTCTTACTGGTTCGTCTGTGCTGTCATCGTTGTGGTTTTCAGATAATCTATTTTGTCACATGGCTGGGTTCACATGTGCGTGTCTTTGTTGTCGTTTTGTTGTGTAAATCATCTGTTTACTATCATCGCTTGGTTTTTACTGTTTCTCGCTATATTGTTTAAGGTCTTTTTTTATTAATTAACTATTATTTTTGCAAATGTCTCGTTTTGTCCCACCCACGGTGACTGTCTGTGATGTAATATTTGTTTGTCTACATGATTACTTCCACGGATTTTTATATGCTGTTTATGTTTTAAAGCTGGACATCGCCTGATTTTGCTTTTATTTAAGTGTTTGCGTATTCGTATTTTTGTTCGTAATTAAAGTTTCATGAGATACAGTGTACCTACCAGCAATGGCATATTTCTATAAATAATAATAAAAAAAACATATTAATTAAAAAAAATATTTGAGTTTCAAATTGGAAAGTGTTTAAAAATTCGAAATCTTTTCTTGGTAAATGCACACAATCAGTTTATGATAAATCCCTGGTCAACACTTCACAATCCCATATTCAGAAAATATTCTTTACAATAAAACATTTAATACCTATTTAAAAATAAAAATAGTTACTCCAAATATGTTTTAGGTGTCAACTGATAAACAATACAAATATGAAAGACGTTTGTTTCATCACTGTATCTAAAGAAAGTATAAGATTTACTTTTTATTTTCTAATACAAAAGTTTAATGAACATAAATAAAAATTTTTTGACACACTCATAAACTGTGTTTCGATCACATTAAGATATTTTCCTTCGAAATACATATTAGTTGTTAAATGTTAAAATTAACCAAACGTGGTTGATTACAATTGCGTACGATACACTGTATGTGTGTATTTGACATATTATCAATATTCCGAAAACTTGTAGTAATAAAAATTTCAGTTTTAAAATTAATAAAATGTTCCCATTAATTTCAGCCCACAGTCCCATGGGAACAAAGAAATAAAACACAACTTGAAAAGCAAGTTCACAAAGAGCTACAGTACGCATCACGATTCCTGTCACAAGAGAAACAAATTCGTATTCTCTAAAACTATTTCACAAAATTTATTTTTTTCTATTGATTTAAGCAATTCAATCGCAATTTTTTTAAATTTTTTTTTGTATTTTATGATTTACAATGTCACAAAAAGGAAAAAAAAATAGAAATTCACGCAGATATTTTCTACTGCACCAAAAATGAAATAAAAGTACATTTTAAACCAAGTTTCACTCTTTGGACTGTGGGGAAAAAAATTTAAACTAGCATCCATCTATATATTGGCAGTCTAATCTCAGATGCCACTTAATATTCTCCAGTTTAATGATCCTCCCCGCCCAAATCGAAAATAATGCGGAGAGTGCTTTCAACCAGCATTTTTTTTTTTTATTTCACTTGTCAGCCGTGCTCGAATGTGCTCGGAACGTCAACTGCGCTCGACGACAGGCGTTCATCGGCGAGGCTTCGTAAATCATTTAACCCCCGGGCCACGGGGTTGAAATTGTGTTGGAAAAGAGGGGGGGGGGGGGATGGTTGATCCCGGCCGGGATCCTGCTGAGATGGAATAAGCTCGTTGGTCGCGGCCGACTGGATTTGGCTGGATTCGGGAACTGTGCAGATCCAGCTCTCTACCCCCCCCCCCCCCTTCCCACCTAACCGTGCTTACTCGTTGTATACCACCTGGCAGCCGTCAGTTCAGAGTAATCCTCTTTGGCGCGTCTGTCGGGCGAATGATTATTGAAAACCATACCCCACGTTTTAAATGCGGGAACTTTATTAATGGGGCGTTCTTTTAAATGATTCACGCAATGGGGAATTTCGATTTAATAAAAATTTCTTGGACATGCGCCATTGCAGTTTTCCACTGTTTGTCACGGAAAAAAAAATTCAAGAACGCCAATCAAGAAATGAAGATAAAAACATAAACTCACAGAGAACAAGTCTAAAACAGCTACCTATGTCAAGTAGATAAACCAAACAATGTATATAAACAGGTAATATAGACAACACAACGACGACAACACAGGCGAAAACAGTTGGTTTCCTATGACAAAACAGTTGCAAAATTTTGGGAACTGACATTTGTTCCCGTCATCAGGCGAAAACATGTTGATGACTTTCGTCATAGAAAACATACTGTGTTCATCCGTGTTATCATCGTTGTGTTGTCGAAAAATTATCTGTTCATCTTCATTGTTGTGTTCGTATATTTGCTGCGTTGTCCATGTTTTGCTGCATTTACTGTTATTGTTGAAAATGTATTGTCGTTGTTAGCCCACTGTGTTTGTCTGTGCTGTTATTACTTTTTTTCATTACTAAATTCTTTCCACTGAATTCTTGAACTGTCTTATATTTAAGTTTTGATGTGTTCGTCTGTGCTGTCGTCGTTGTATTGTCCATAATACATTGTTGGGTATATCTGTTCGACATAGCTGTTTTAGGCTTCTTCTTTGTGGATTATTTTTTTCTTTTATCTTTTTTTAATTGGCGTTCTTGAATTTTTTCCATTGTAAACAATGCAAAACTGCAATTGCGTATTTCCAAGAAATTGTATTAAAATTTTTACTAAGAGGCCTTCCCCCTCCCTTACAAGCAAAAATACAGATTCAAACTAAACAATGCACTGAAAAGCAATAAAAACAAATTGTCCATCACGTTCATAAGTACATAGTAGCATTATCTAAAAATAATTGTACTTAAAACTTGTACACTGTCGAAAAATAGTATGTCATCGTCAAATATTATTCCTGTAAAAATATTTCAAACTGAGCGTAAAACACAGGCAAATATAAATGTTTTAACTTCTCCCTTTAAGTTTAAGAAGTACTCCATGACAAAGCATAGACGGACAATCAGGAACCAAGAAACTATACGCAACTAACAGACTATCGAAATATATATTTATTTACTTATTCACATTTTTCAACCTTAGAAATTAGAAAACTTAAGAATTAAATAGACTACTATCAACCATATAATTTTACACATATTTTAAAAATTATAATCACAACAACAATATTTCGCCCTTCTAAAGGTACAGTTATAATCATTCTTCTATTCAAAGAAACGGCTGACCTCACTACACTGTAGAATATTTTTGTACTTTTAACAAAGAAAATCCTTGGAAACTCAGTTGCCAACGGCATCACTTGTAAAACTTCTAGGCAAAGTTTTGTAAAATGGCCATTGGTACAAAGCTCTGCCTTACAATTTTACAAATGATATCGTTGGCAAATGCATTTACAAGCACTATCCCTTTAAAAGTACAAAAATATTTTACAGTTTGTAGCCACATATTATTATTATTTTTTCCATGTTCTATGCACTCGATGTGTCCTAAAAATTCGGCCCATGCCTAACAGCTGACTAGTTTATCTTGGCAGACGTTCAGCGTTGATAACCTGTTGTTTAGTTTACAAAAATAACGAATTGCTCTTTTCACTTAAAAAGCATACCATTAACTAAAGTTTAACGCTTCGTTTGACAGCGTGGTAGAACATAAATTTCCGTTTAAAGACGAAATGCTTTGGACGTTTAAAAGGTATTTTTTTTAATATCCGTGAGATATTCGTAAAGTAAACTTGGTTGGCCATAAAAAATGAATTTGCGAGAAAAGTTTTTATTGAAAATTTTAGTTTACTACATAGGCCTACCTAATTCACATAATAGCCATTCAGTTCCAAGCACATTTTACAACGATGCAACAGTTTCTTTAACTCCTCATAGAATTTCCCCGCTTGAACATTAACCAGTAGACTACAGAATTTTTTTAAATTTATGGCTGTAATTGTTTGTAATTGTTTAGCTGTACAAATTTCATTAAATTAACCAAAATGACGCCGTTTCTTACAAAAAAAAAAAGGCAGCCATCATTTTTCGACTCGAGACGGCGGCCATATTTGATGACCTTAACATTTTACCTTGACCTTGAAATTGACCATGACATTTGACCTAGCCTTGACATTGACATTTTACCTCGTCACCATCTTGAATTCCGCCATCTTGAATCCTAACATCACGTCGGCCGTCTGGTTTCTTGTGACACAACCAGACGACAGCACCCTCAGTCCACTTCTGACCGCGGTGCGGTGCGCATCGGCTATCTTCATTACGTTTCCTGAATATTAGGTTGTTTTTTTTTTTCTTCCGATGACGACCTCGATGGCCGGTCTACCACCAGCAGCGCAGACCTCGACGGCAGCGACGTCAGCAACTGCAGAGATACTGGAGGAAGGTCCAGGATCGACGTCGAGGACTCGGATGGCTTCGACGACGACGACGACGCTGGCTGAGATCTCGAAAGGCGACGACATCGGCGAAGACGCGGATCCCGTTGGCATCTGCGACGACCACTGCAGGGGAGACACCACCAGCTGCTGTTCCACCAGTTCAAGTCTCGCCAACAACCAATGTCTACTCGTTAGGACAGGGTCATTATGAAAATGAAAAAAGAGAGCACCCCGCACTTTTTTTCTTCATTAAAATTAATAGTATTGTTTATTACTTTATTCTTATTTTAAGTTTATGTATTAAAAAAATTCGTTATACACAGTTGTAGTTAATTCTGTCTCTGTAGAACAAATTACTTAAATTTAAAGACTTTTTTTTGTTAATTCAATTAAACATGTTTTTTATTTTTCAAAAAAAAAATTTGGACATAAGAAAGGGAAATTTTCAGAATATTGAAAATATCGGTTTTGTTATTTGTTACAATTATTCATATTAAAAAATAGATTTTTTTTTAATTTTCGTCGTTTTTAAATACCCCCACAAGTAATTGGCCACATAAAAATTTTTTATTACTTAATGAATTTAGCGCACTGGTGTCCGTAAAAATAATGAAATAGAATCCCTGTTGCGTTTGGCCTTAAAGTATTAACTGATTTAATGCGCACGGTGCGCTACAAGTTATGTTACGGAACGCAACTTATGGAACGACGGCTCTGTGCACGCATGTAGTCACCCGCATGAATCCCCGAACGCGCAGACGACCGTGAACCACGCGTCAGGTCATAGCAGTAGCTAGCTGTAAATGGAATTTTGCGCATGAAATTACACGCATCCCAATTAAACCGTCGGTTTAATTTTGTTCGTTGAGCACAATTTAGGGTAGGGTAGGTATGGTTGTGACAGTTCAAATTGCGTCCTTGCACGTAGAGGTTTAAATAATTTTAAACTGGGTGAATAGGTGTATCGTTATCACATTTTTAAATTACAATCAAAAAACGTTGTGTAATGAGCACAATTTGATATTATGTATTATTAGTAAAAAAATTGATAACCTTAATAAAATTTGTTTTATTATATTTTATTTCTTAGCTTATGAAGAAGTAAAGGATGCGGTATTTATATATATATATATGTGTGTGTGTGTGTGTATATATGTATATATTATGTATATATATATATATATATATATAAAATACCGCTTCCTTTACTTCTTCATAGGCTATAATATAGAGAATAGTAAAGCTTAAGATGAAAAAATACATAT
Organism: Bacillus rossius redtenbacheri; assembly: GCF_032445375.1. Classification (NCBI taxonomy): domain Eukaryota; kingdom Metazoa; phylum Arthropoda; class Insecta; order Phasmatodea; family Bacillidae; genus Bacillus; species Bacillus rossius. The sequence continues at coordinate 73,829,168 of NC_086333.1, forward strand.
ATGTAATTTTTAATAATTTTTTTATATCCGCGAAGATATAAATTATACATGGACTTTCTTTGTAAAAAAATTTAAAAATAATTAGAAAATATTTTTTAGAATTTTCTGCTTCAGTGGTTAAATTTTACAAATATTACAACAAATTATGACGCAGTACAAAGACGTGGTTTTTATTAAGTCACAATAATCACGTCGGATGTGTTATTTACAAAAAAAATATATACCTGTAGTTGGTTTTCCATAACAAATTACACAGAAAATGTTTTCCCCTAATTTTAGTAAAAGTTTCTTTGGAAGACAGTTGCCAAGACATAGTTGTAAGACTAAAATAAAAATGTAGTAAATATGTTCAGCACATTATTATGGTTAGTTTTGCAGATATGAAATTGGGTATTGGACAAAAAAAACTATTATTTCTTTTTGGGCTTACGAATTTTGACGCACATTATTGAATTGGATTTATCTTTTATAAAATAATATTTTTCCTGACAATTGACTTAGTTTGACTTAATTTAAATATTTATGCTTGTTTTACTATGTTTTATTATGCCCGCAGCTAATACTGGAAAGCTATTCAGGCAACGGTTTGAAAATAACTTTAACCATTGGAGGAACTAAGAAAACACAAAGCATAAATGCTCGGGTAAGAATCCGAATCCAAAATTATTGCAACATTTCTTTGAGCGATACCTTTGCTTTTACGTAAAAGTAAAAAGTTACAAATATTGATCATTTTACACGATATTTCATCTCCATTAAAAAAATGGGAGTAAGTATTTCAGTAGCAGCAAAAGATGTGAAACATTCAACCTCGGTAACGTACAAATTTGTGTGTTCTCTTGCTGCAAAACCCTAATATTTTAAATTCAAAGTGTGTTTGTTGGTTTGTCCTTCTTTAACGCAGAAACGGATTAACGGATCAACTCTTTTTTTTGTTGGAAAGAGAGAGTTTACGGGCATGATTGCGACATAGGCTACTTTTTATCCCGGAAAAATTCACGTTTCTTGGGGGATACATCTGGAGAGTAACTCTGTTACGGTAATGGGCTTTTGCACTTTTGATGCCTTCTGAGTCTCCATATCAATGGTCGTTGCATCTGTGACTCTTGTCGATTGGTTAATATTTCTAATCAGTTTTGACATTGTTTTGTAACTGTGCTTGTTAAGTGTCTTAATGCCTTGCAAACGTAAATCCAGGGGTGTCTTCCCAAGCACAAGCAAAAAGACTTGCTCGATCGCCAGAGTATGTGGAAGTTTCTGAAATGAGAAGACGATATCAAGCCCAATGTCAGGTAGTCCTTGCCTCGCCTGCTGTTTTGCTTCAATCCGGGTGAAATTTTGCATACTTAAACTTCGAAACACAAGATACGTCGTTGTCTACATTGTAACGTGTGTACCCTCGTACACACTCAGAATCGACAGTGCCCCTAAGATGTCTGCGGATGCCGCCCGCGCAACACTGCGCGCGGGGGCTTTGAACGCTGCGGCTGGTGGTCGGGCTTCTTCGGAAGCGGTCGGGCGTCATCGGTTGCGCGCCGATTCGCCGGGAAAGGAAGTCGACCATCGTTCCCCCAAACGTACGAGACTATTCTGTTCTAGCCTGGTAAGGAGTTCTGCGCGTATAAAAGGGCAATGTTTCGAGAAAAACGGAGTTAGAGAAAACCACCCGATGAAGAATAATTTTGATACTTCTTGATGAAATTTCGTTATTGAATTATCGATTCTTTCTTCGTATACATGGCAACGGGAAAATCATTGTTTGACATATTTTTATTCGAGGCATGGTAGTGACGTACCAATGAGGATGGTTATGTATAACGACCAGTGAGAGACTGCCATAGCAAAGCACAGGTATTGGATATAAACACATTTTGTTTTTATTGCTCTATGCTTTTGTAGATAGAAAACTTAAGAATAAAAAAAATTGTACAAGGAAGTTGTGCGTGTGAAAATACAGAATCGTAACTAATTTAATTGTTATGATCAGGATCATAGTGATTATTTTATTGCATAGAAATGTTGTGATTAAATCTTTAAAGGGAGGAAATTTTAACGTGAAGTTAATGAATGAACCCAACATAAAAAGGGATCACCCCGACGTGAAGTACGCTGTATTTTTTCATTGAAACGTTTTATGCCTACTTCTCAAAAGGAAAACGAAAATGAAGGGTCTCGTGAAGAAGCGCAATCCAGTTAGAATATCATTCATGGAGACGTTAAATTCATTATGTGAAGTTTTGAGTGAATACGAATACGTATAATTCTTTAAATGATGACGAGTGTGATAAATATCAGCAAATTGTGTCATCAACTGGGTATATTTCTTGATGCAAATCACACGCAGTCTCCGCACCCGTGACCAGGATTCGTTTGCGGGAGGAGCTACGTCCACTGTCCAATTAATCGATTTTCCGAGAGAAGTTTCAAACTACCTAATGAAACTGTTCCGATAATATTGAAAAAAATATTTTAAAAAATTAACCCAGGTTTCGGACATGATTTTACAATGAATTTTATTAAAATACTTCATACTTTGTAAAACTTCACTTAACAGTTTGTACTATAAATTTTCTGTTTGGCTTTGTGATCTTTTTTTTTCGCCACATATGGCAACACCGTGGTTACACATTTCCGCTGCACGTGACTTCCGTTCGGTTCACGAAAGAACTCCTGCCAAATGCCTTATACAGAGATCTAAGATGTTACGTATGTATATATATGTGTGTGTGTGTATGTATATATATGTATATACAGTACAGCAATAAATTTGTTTGCACACACATATATTGAACATTCTTAATAATCTTACAGTTAATGTCTAGTCTATGTTAATCTAACGTTAATCTCATCATCTACTCTCTTGGCTCTTGTTGCCGTCGCAGACTGCGCAAACAGGGCGCTCGTCAATTCGCGACTCGCCACAGGGCTACCACCACCACGAGACCGGATTTCACCTCCCCAATTCCCACGGCCCCCTTAAGCCAGAGCCCGCGCCGACACCTGGCAAACACTCGCGCGCCATTATACCTTGTGCAAGCTGCCCACCGCGGCGATTAAGGCGGCGGCTCCCACGGCAGATCCCTGCAGCTTAATCCCGTTGTTTGATCTTCGATTCTCTCTGTCCGGTGAGGACGCTTGCTTCCGCGAGACCCGAGCAGTGGATGACAACAACAGCGCGCCGGGATATTGAAACTACAATTACGAAACCATAAATTACACACAGCTCAGGGCGTTCCCTCGCACAGACAAAACACCTCCCTAAAACGAAGCTTGGTAGTTGTGTGTTGTGGTATTGTGTTTTTGTTTTTAAAGGTATACTGAATAGCTGCTTAATTTTTTTTATCATTTATATTTACTAATATATTTGTTACTGTAGACAAAATAATATAACTGTTATGGTGGATTGTTTGTAATCTTTTGCTTTATCATATCTGGAATTTGTGATGTATTTCTGAACTTAAAATATTGTATGAACTAACGGAATATCAAAAGGTAATTATTTAATGTATTTCTTTGTAAGGCATTATGCCATTTATATTCAGGTTTCAACCGCCGTGGGAATGAACTGAATATTCAAATACAGAATGATGCAGAATTCGACCGAAAAACTTCGGCTGCTGGTTAATAGTAAAAAAACACACACACACGTGTAATACTAATGTTCTCAAGTCCTTCAAAAGACTGGGCCATGCCTTTGAAGCTGGAGCTGAAAATAATTTTATATTGCAAAAAATGGGGAAAACATTTAAGTTTTAAGACAGAGTGTCTGAATGAAGTTTATTTGAACCAAATTTCTACAACCATCGCACAACTTGTCGCCGACATAAAATCTAATGTTTATTTAAAAAAAAAAAAAAAACATGATTGTAAAAACTATCAGAAAATCTCATGTAAAATATTACTCACATTTATTTCAATATAATTTTTTTTGGCATTGATTATGCTGGTAGTTATAGCTTTCATTAATTAAACGTCATTAAAAGGTTTCACTGTTATAAATAAAAATGCTTTTGGAATTACTGAACACCAAAAAATATTTTATATGTTTTGTTATTAATATTACCGTGATGTACTTGCAATTGTAGTTTGACGGTCGAATTCTGACACAACGTATAGACAGGAACAAGAAAAGTGGGCAGTTTCATTTCGTGGAAGTCAAAAAATCAAAAAAATTCTACTTTGTGTTGATTCTATGATTGGGCGTGTGAGCCAAATCGGAAACCCTTAATGTATGATGTATCGAATCACAAGCATTCCAGTTCGAACGTTACACAAGCCAGATACCAACGAACTGACATTTGCTGGAGTATGGATAGTATTTTGGAGTTCATCCCATGTGCAATTGTCTTTATTAATTTTTTTAGCATTTAAATATAACTTTTGTTAACTTTTCAAACTTAAAAAACTAGTTGCAGTAAAATTTAATATGTATGTAACACTAATGAAATCAATTATATTACGTACAATGAAAATTGAGTGTTACCGTTCAAAAAAATTAACTGTAATGTAATCAGTGTTGGTAAAGTGGGTCATCAGTAGAGACCGGAAAAATTCGCGAATTCATTTCGCGATAGGCTAAAATACAAATTGTTATACCTCAGTGCTGCCTCTGCTATTGGCTCACAACTCACATGGATGACGCTGGGCCAATGAGAAACACACGACCAAAGCTTTAAAGAATCACAGGCTGCTACGTTGGGACGTCTCACAAGACAGCAGCCAATGAGTGGGTGACATTTAACCGAGTGTACGTAGAACTATGGAGTTCATCCTGGAGGTCATTTAACCCGCGAATTTTTCCGGTCCCTATTCATCAGTAATTAAGATTATTATTATTTTTAACTTAAATGCACCAATAGTATTAGAAGTATATACTGGAGGCTGCAGTGGCTGGTGTGGCACGGAAGCCCGTGACCAACATCTTGGATTGTGATGTCACGGCGGTCATCTTAGATTACTTTTTTGGTGAAATAAATGTCCATCTTTGATTACGTCATTTCTGGCAGTCATATAGGATTACGTCATTGTAGGCCCTATTTGGAATAGTGGCTTACTCCCAACGTTGCACGTTTTGTTACGAAAGGATCGCCTGATGTTGTACTTTTCGTTGTTGTTGCATCGCCATCAAGTGACCCACTCCAAAACGTTGCGATTTTCGTTATTGTGACATCTCCATAGAGTGCTTCACTCCCGAACGTCACATTTTTCGATGCGATGGCATTTTCATCGAGTTAAGAAATTTGATTTTTTTAGGACGCCAACTTTTTTTGTCTGCTGGAGGCCGCCATCTTGGTTTTCATCTTCTGGAGGCAGCCTTCTGTTTTCTATTTCTGTAAGTCGCCATTTTGTTTTGTCAGCTGGATACCACCATATAGTTTCGTCAACAAAAGCTACCATATCGTTTTCGACTGCTGGAGGTCACCATTTTGAATGACGTAATGTTCGCCATTTTTTTTTTCTGCGGTTTTATTTCTAGAAATTTACTTAAAGGCTATTTCTTAAATGTTTTACCTCCCTTGAATTTTTTGTTCTGCCAAAAATATTTTCAACAATATTCTTTAGTGTGATATCGTGAGTCTTCGTAATTAGCTATCATCTCTTGCGCGACATTTCACACCCATGATATTACACTAAGCGAATATATGTTGTAAAAAATATATATATGCAAAAAATTACGAGAAAAATTCAAAATGGCGTGTGGGACTGAGCCTTAAGAACACTTGACTATCACACGTAGTTGTTAACAAACACACGAAGTATTTTACAGAAGGATACGTGGACCACAGGTTCCACTTCTGAGAAATGTCGAATTTGAGACAAGTTACGCGACACAAACCAAAGAGTAGGGACCGGAAAAATTCGCGGTTTCGATGACCTTCAGGATAGACTCTACAGTCTTGTATGTTCTAAGGAAAATAACGCCAGTTCATTGGCTGCTGACCTGTGAGTCATCTCTACTGGTTTGCCTGTGATTCGATACTTCTTTGGTTGAGAGTTTCTCATTGGCATAGAGTCGTGAAGACGAACACTGATCTATTAGCAAAAGCAGCTTAAAGGTATAATTATGTGAATTACAGCGCATCACGAAAAGAATTCGCGAATTTTTCCAGTCTCTACCAAAGAGGAATCACTAGAGACATGCAAAATTCGCGGTTTCGATGGCCTTCAGGATAGACTGCACATACCCCTGTACACTCGGGCAAATAACGCAAGTTCATTGGCTGCCGACTTGCAAGTCGTCTCAGCTGGTTTGTCTGTGATTCGACCCTTCTTTGGTTGAGGGTTTATAACTGGTTGAGATTCGTCCAGATGAACAGTAAGCCAATAGCAAAATTATCTAAGAGGTATATGTGTTTGAATTCTAGCTTATCACCGAATGGATCCGCGAATTTTGCATGTCTCTAGGAATCACGTGTTCCGAAAGACGAGAAGAGCGAAGGTTTTTATTTTTCTTTTCGAAAAACTTCCGTCCGCCAGTTGTCGCACAATGGCCGTGGTCAGAGTGGCAGGAGTGTTGGAATGGTAAACCCTGTGTTTGCGAGAATGTGGGGGGATGGGGTTGGTAACGCAGCTAGGTTGGCACGCGAGGTGGCCAGGGTGTTAAAGCCCTTGAATTATGCGAGGGATTGGGCCGTGTAATTGGGCACGAGCCCACCCGGGGAATTCCTGCCTGACCAAGCGCACTCCCCCCCCCCCCTTGTCATTTCCCGACAACCCCCCCGTTAACCCCTTCTAACTGCCCCTCCAAACCTCTCCCAAACACGTCATGCCTGTCCCAATATTTGCACTCTGCGTTGGCAGGTTTGCAACCGGGCACCCGACATTGGTTGAATCAGACTGGGGGAAAAAAAATCGTGGCATTTATAGAGACCGGAAAAATTCGCGAATTCATTTCGCGATAGGCTAAAATGCAAATAGTTATACCTCAGTGCTGCCTCTGCTATTGGCTCACAACTCACCTTTATGACTCTGGGCCAATGAGAAACACACGACCAAAGCTTTATCGAATCACAGGCTGCTACGCTGGGACGTCTCAGAATACAGCAGCCAATGAATGGGTGACATTTAACCGAGTGTACGTAGAACTATGGAGTTAATCCTGCAGGTCATTGAACCCGCGAATTTTTCCGGTCCCTACTCATGTGCTTTGCTGTTTGTGGCTGATTTCTTATGCGTGAGTTGAAGTGAATTAGTCACTCTTCAGCTATCTCGTAGTTTTATTGGCCCGGAGTTGTGGAGCGGAATGGATGAACAATTGTGTTCCAATCATCAAAGCAATCCTAAGGTATAGAGTTTTGCAGTCAAACGTGTGAACCAAAGAATCCGTGAAATTTCCGCGTCCGTACTTATAAATAACGAGCTGCAAAATTCTTATAATCTTTTAGTAAGATTATGAATTCCACACATGTTTTTCTCCAAATAATTCGGCGTCTATTGTTCATTGGCTCCTGCCACGTTTGAACATTAGTCGTTTGAATTAAAATTTGTGATGTTGTCATTGAAATCTTTTTATTAGAGGAGTGTCCAAACAACCTATTATAAAAAGAGAACGCACTTTCGTGGATAATTGTAGCCTATACCTTCCCCTCCTTTATATTTAAATAATAATGCAAATTTTGCAGGTCTCTCCTTATGAGGCATTTAAAATGAATTGCCGATGAATTTTTTGCTCTCCTTTATTGACATTTGTATAACAACGGTCCTCCGGATAAGCTGAGGGCCAATAACAGAATCCAGGCGAAAAATGTAATTGTTTGATTTAAACGTCCACGAAAATATTCGCGAATAGTTCTGGTTCTAGGAATTATTTGAGTAGCGGGATCTTTTGCGCATTAATTCAGTACCAAAGAACACTTGAAGTTCATTTACATCAGATTCGCATTAATGATTGGTCAAGCAATTATCAATATGTAGCGGAATATTTTTGCTCCATGCTTTAGACTAAACTAAACTTTTATTAATTATGTCTCTTTAGCGATATTATACGTTTATACCAAGATCAGGAGCTTTAAATATTTTTTGGCCTGGGTTTCACACTATTAGGTCAACACTCCTGCTTGCTTGTTGCAGGCTCAGGATCGTACAGGCCGTCTGGTCCAATTCATTGACGTAGAACTGATGTACAGGTGTGTCAAGATTATTTTTTCCGAACGTATCAGTAAGGGCAGGCATTTTTCGCGAATAAAGCTGAACGCCTATTAGATTCCAACAAGGTATACGCGCACCAGTGGTTTCTTCCTTGTGATTGGCGGCCGTCTGCAAGAGAAGTAGTTGCCTCGGTTGGCTGAGCCACTCAGGACGCATTTGCTTCACCAATGAAAAACTGTGATTGGTGTTTTAACAGTCGTCGTGTACCTGAAAGAAACTCACCCAATCACGAAACACATGCGATTCTACAGTTTTCCAACTTTCAGTTTGTCCCCGAATCTTTTCGAAAAAAAAGCATGGCCCTACGTCAGTGAATCTTTGTGCCTCAAAAAATTGGATAGTTTTTTTTTTTTTTTTGCCATGTCCATTAGTCTGTTTGTGCCTGATGACGGGAACAGATGCCAGTTTCCGAAACGTCTCAACTGTTTTGTCATAGGAAACCTACTGTGTTCTTTGACACTGTCGTTGTTGTTTTGTCTATGATACCTGTTTATTTTCATGGTTGTATTCGTGTGTTTGCTGCGTTGTCCAGGTTTTGTTGTCTGGCTGCATTTAATGTTATTGTTGAAACTTTCTCGGCGTTGTTAGCCCACTGTGTTCTTCTGTGCTCTTATTATTTATTTTATGACTAAATTCCTTCCACGGAATTCTTTTTTCTGTCTGATAGTTAAGTTTGAATGTGTTCGTCCGGGCTCTCGTCGTTGTGTCGTCCACAATACCTGTTTAGGACTCATCTTTGTGTTCATCTGTTTGACATCCGCTGATTTAGGCTTGTTTCTCTGGGTTTAAGTTTTCATTTTTAGGACATATTTTTAATTTATGAATTTTTCCCATGTCAAATAATGCAAAACTGCAATGGGGTAGGTCCAAGAAATTGTATTAAATCATGTCCTAGATGACTCTTAGCCAGTAATAAACGCAAGAAGTTTTCACACATGCGTGTTCAGCCTAGGTCAAAAAAATTTTTTTCTCTGCCCTTGGTATGGGATATCGAGCACCTTAAACTGGTCTTTTGTAGTAAATGATATTTTATTCTAGTCTTACACAATAATAATCCGTGAATTATTCATGGATCTACGAATCTCACACTGGTAAATACCAGCGATATTAGCAGTATTATTTGGAGAGGGATCTTGTTCGCAGCCGTGGAGGGGGGAGGGGTTGGTCCATCGGATCCTGTCCCCTCCCCTCCAGGATTAAAAAAAAAAACACAAGCGAAGACCGAATAAGGAAATTATAGCAATTCGTAGGTTTACAGAGAAATTATTTTACAAGATTTATCGCAACCCTTTTGGACTACAATAATGTATTTTTTCTCCAATACAGCCCAACATGCATCATAAACAGATGCGGCGGGAAATGTGTTTCCAAACCGTCTATATTCAATGCAGGTTGGCACACTTATTACTGTAAGTATGTATCTCATACAATCTTGAAATGTATATTTCGTGTATTTATTAACTTAAACATGTATATATGACTTGTTTTAAGAAAATCATCACACAATTGAAATGAAAAAATTATTTAAAACAATTATATAAAGCAAAAATATCAAATTTTAGTTATATTTCTCGAGCAAAATCCTTTGACATCTAGGTGTAAACGTTGGAGTAATTATAATCTACTCATCTCTGAAATTTCGTAGTGACAATCAATTTTACTTTGAAATTTATTTTATTTGGTATAAAGTAAACTAATAAAAAATTGTATTATAGTTATACTGGACCCCTCCCTTCACTAAATCCTGGCTACGGCACTGGAAGTCAAAACCATTATAATGTTAAATTGTGTTCTCATCTGACCACAGGAACCTACGACACATCCCGAAGTACAAGAAATAAATGAAAACATTGCAGCCTTTGATATTAACTCCAGCCAGATGGTTAAATGTGGCAGCAATCAATTAAGAATTTGTATAAACTTATTTGCGCAGAATTGCGTGGAGTTTATTCTGGCAACATAAAATAACGAAAATATTGCAGATATCTCCCCAAATGGATAATATAATATGCACAAAAAAGTGTGACGGTTCTTTTGACGTGAGTGTACGCGGTCGTTAATTTGCTGCACAGGAATATCTTTACGTCCTTTAGCACGACTGGTAGATATCTGCGAGATTTACATTATTTTTGTGTTGACACGTAAGAAAACACAAACGTGTGCATAATCAAGTCAGTCTCTGGTGTCCATTGTTTACTTCTCTTCCGGTAGTATATGTTTTAAGGCATATATTAGAAGATTCGGAAATAATTGTTTAGGAAATGAACGTGCTACACCTGTAATCTATCCGTATTCCTAGCCCAAATTACCACCCCCAAAATTTGGGTATGTCACCGTCAGTTTAGGGCCACGGATTTTGGTTCCCTATGCATTACCGATATTTGCCCAAATTACTGCGCCTAGGCAGAGCTCGGTTGTTCGGTGATTGTGCTGGTGGACCCATGTGTGACGGTATGAGTAGGGACCGGAAAAATTCGTGGGTTCAATTACCTCCAGGATAAACTCCATAGTTCTACGTACACTGGGTTAAATGTCGCCCATTCATTGGCTGCTGTCTTGTGAGACGTCCCAACGTAGCACCCTGTGATTCGATAAAGCTTTGGTCGTGTGTTACTCATTGGCCCAGAGTCATCCTGGGGTGAGTTGTGAGCCAATAGCAGAGGCAGCACTGAGGTATAACTATTTGTATTTTAGCCTATCGCAAAATGAATTCGCGAATTGTTCCGGTCTCTAGGTATGAGCCTGTTTATATCCACTTTCATGAACGTACCGGGACGTACCAAGCCTTTATTATTGCGAAAATATTCCGGCAAACATTTTTTTTTTCACTTTAAACACATCAAGAAATAACAGCAACTTGAAAAAAATATTCGATACAATTTGAATAACAGCTTTCAGAACCCATAATACTTGTGATTTTATCATTGTGTCTCTGAAGTGAGTGTCGAAATCACGAGCTTTCTACTACGGACTCTCACAAATTTAGCAGTTAGTGAAACATATGTCGTCGGCTAGAGTGTACAGAGGAGTCTGAATTCCATCCTGCAGATCATTGCGCGTCGCTTTTTTTCCTCAGTTAACCCAGACAAGAATAATTTACTTGTCATCCTCACCAAAAATCTAAAATGCAATTAATAATACAGTAATGCTGTTTCTGCTTCACGTTGGCAAGAAAAATGTATGTAGCCACATGCTACCAAAAAAATAATATCTCTCAAATTTCGGCAACCAATTAACATGTGGGAGACACACGAGACTTAGAAGTCTATCCTTGAGGTTACTCAAACCGCGAAATTTTCTGGTCATTAATCATTAAGTAATGCAACACCTCATTTTTGAAAATAACAATAAATTTACGGGCTATATCAACGATGAAAGTGCTTAAAATCAAAACTTAACGAATTCATTAATATAAAAAAGGATTTTCATAAAAAAAACAAAGAGGTATTCCAAATCCTGAGTTATGTATTTCTTTGTCAGCAGTGTAAAAGGTCAAGTGAAATGCTTAAAAGTAATTTTCTGTAGAAACTGCAAGTTGTCTAGATTTTTTACAGCAAATATATATATTTTTTACTTTATGGCAAATGTAAGTTTACTAAGTACCCATTCATGAAAGACGATAACATTAAATTTACCTAAATCCCCGTCAAATCTCTCACCGTGTAGTTTTGTCGTGCCCCAAAGAACAATAAAACAGCAATAAAATAAGTTAATTTATTTTATAAAACCATGTGCGATTCGGGCAGGAGGTAACGTATGGCGGCAGCAGATACAAAAATGTCGCATGCATTGGTTTTATGTTCAAGTACGTATAGAGTCTGGTCTAGTAATTCCCGTTCCTGGGGCCTTTGTGAAAGTTCTGCTTATTCCCTTCCGTGAATCTCTTAGTTACAGGTTTGCAAACATGTGAGGCCGGCACTCCTCCGGAACACAGCAGCGCTGACTCTGCGGATGCTGCCCGCCGAGATATCGGAGGAAATTCGGCGCTGATAAATAGCAGTTAATTCTCGAAACTTCCCGAAGAAGAAAGCGTTTCCAACAGGCGAAGAGTTCTCCGGAGTCCCAGATAACTGGGTCGCCGAAGGGAACTCCGCCACGTCCTCACTTCCGAGATCTTTGTTTCGTTGTAAACAGCTTTAAGGCCCCCGCCCACCCGGGCACACACGCGGTGCGCAGTGCTTCAGGAAAAAACAACGCGATTTCAAAACAACTCGCGATATCCGAGCGGGGTCTGCTTACGAAAAGCATTCAAGAGTTCGCTGAGGGCCGAAAAAGTACTTTTGATTTCTGATTTAGTTTTTAAACTGTAATTTTAGAATAGTTAAAGTGGCTAAAACGCGTGTTTTCAGAGTCATTTTTAGGTGTAAAACAAACGGTACAGATTCTTGAAAGCCCTTTAAGGGACTTGCATTATACCTTTATCTTAATTTCTCCGCAATATAATGTTACGGTCACCGCTCAAATTCCACAGTTATCCTGTGACGACGAGAAGACTGCGCGCCAGTTCAGAGACTTGCGCTTAGAGGCGACACAGCGCTAGAAGCACCGGCGAGCGTCGCGCTTATCCTCCCGCCTCGCTAACACACATACACCCCTGACGAGGCGAGCCCCTTATTTGGGAACGTGTAAAAAAAAAACACACAGAAAGGCGCAGTTCAAGTCGACGCCATAGAATTTTTTTTTATAAATTCGGGATAAAATCAGAACAATTTCTCATATTGTCATGTAATTTAATTATCTGTGTATTTATTACAATGGTTGCACAGAGAAGTACAGTTGTTGCAGAATAGATCAATCACGTGGATGTGCCTACACTGGTACGATGACGTCACAGGCGAAATAAATACTGCGAGAAACATGATCTATCCTTTGTGGGCTCAACCATTGTTGACGCATTATTAGTCTCTTAGTTGTTAGCCATGAATGCAATAGAAAAGCATACGTCTAGTTCTGAGATTCATAATTTCAACAATAGGAATTTACACCATGAGGTGGTCTAGGGGAATTTTTTTTCTAAAAAAATTCTACGATTGAATGGCCTGATAGGTTTTTGTAGGTTTTCAATTTCTTTCCGAGTTCGAACATTAAAATTTTCAACGTCTTGTAGTTTTACAATCGGTTATGGACAGAGACCTATAAATTGACTAAATTTCAAGTTCTATCGCATATGAAAAATGTTTAAAAAATGTATACATGTGTGTGTGTCACATGTGGGGTGTAAATAGTATTATACTTTATGGCAGATTCGTAGGAAATTTGTGTTTTTATGCCTGCGCAATGACTGGATAGATTCGGCTGGTTCGACGAAATCTTGAATACACTCCGAAATTATTTCCATACTCGAGTAAATTTATTCTGCTCATCATCTACTGGCTCGTGTGGGTCCTGATCTAGGATGCCAGTGATTCAATGCATCTTTGAATGAATTTTGTATGTGTAAACGTTTTATCTCTCTGGTTATGGCATTTGGTAGCAGTAATTTTGTGGAAGTGAACCGGAATCCGATAAACACAAAAGTTCCACAAATATGGCGAATCCACGTGGTAGCAACAAAAACCCGTAAATAGTCACTTTCTTAAAAACTGGGAGACTTACCAAAAGACATTGGTATGCAAAATGAAACTTTATGTTAGTAAAACTATCCTGGAATATATTTGGTTAACTAAAATAGTCTTTGGTTAAAGTAATCTTAAGTTTTAAAATACCTAAGAAAACTGGCATTACAATGTTACTATGTAGTACATAGTATCGTCCCCAATATCCGAACTGCTTCGATAGAGTCGGCCTTCGTAGCGCAGTTGGCAACACACCGGGCTACGGTGCGGGGGCTCTAGGTTCGAATCCCGAGTAAGAGTATGCACTTTGTGTTGTCTTAATACACCAACAACCACGACTACAATTTCACAATCACTCGGGGTGACTTAAAAATAAAACATTAAAGGGGGTAGATGTTTAGCACACTGGTGGCTGTTAAAACTTTCCAGTGTGTAACCCATCTTTTTTTTTTTTTTTTTTTAAGATAGCGCAGTTGTAGAACGCGTGGATAATAAACGTAGTGGGTTATTTTTGACCTGGTTCAAACCACTTCACTGAAATAAAAATTTAAAAAAATTAATAACATATTATTGTATAACACACATTGTTCTTTAAGCAAATATATATGAATATATTATATTTGTTTATCTTGTTGCTATAATATTATTAAAAACTTATTTCAGTTCTTTGATTATTTCACACCAGAAGGAATACATTATTTATTTTTACTTAAAATAAAATTAATTGATTAAAAAATTGATATCAAAGAATTTGCATAAGATATAAAACACAACTGTATACTGGTACTACTATCCTTTATTACTTTACGTCATAATTTATGGTTATATGACTTGAGCGGAAACTTTATAGTATTGCGTAACTGTTTTGAGAATATTAGCCCGATGGACAGAATTTTAATGAAATTTATCGTCGAAAATCAGGCCCAAAGCCAAAGTTTAGTAGTTTTTTTTTTTTTTTTTTTTCGTTTGCCGTAGCTGTTTCTAATAGTTCAAGATTTCTCTGTGTTTCGTGCTGCCATCTGAGCGTGATGGTGGCAATCATCGTTTGCGATGCAGGCAGCGAATTCTAGCAGCGGGTGGAGAAAATACGTACCCGAAAAGAGAATATTTTTTCACGCTGGGGCACTGAACAGCGCGCGACGCATTGCCATGTTATTGATTCCTAACGCCGGGGGGTTCATGAACCAGGAACGCAAGAAACGCAACGACGCAAGTAACCTGCATTGAAAGTTCACTCTGCAGCATGAGAAAACATGAATTTTCTCGTTACCGATGTTAGATGTTTACACGTCACTAATTATTTTTTTCTTTTTGCCTTCTCACGTCCGTAGTCCGTAAATTGTGCTGAGCCGCAAGTACGAAAGTGCCAAATTCGCCGCCTCTTCCCAGCCTTCTATTTTTTTTCTCTCTCCAACCGTCGCCAACTCGCGTAGCTCGAGAGCGCTTTCGTTCGAAGGGAGCCCTAGGCAAGGTCGGCCCTTTCCCTTCTGGAGCCAACAACCTTAAATCTCCGCCGCGCAAATTGAATGCCACCTCTCTTGGCGATTCCTCAGCTTGCGGACGGACTGGATGGAACAAATGAAAGTAGGGCGGTGGGTTGGGAATTGGGGGGGGGGGGGGGGCGTTGGGAAGGGAAGAATTAAATTGACGTAATAGATAAACCTGCAGCGTGTCGCAGCACGAAATCACAACCCAACTGCCTTAAGAGTTCTTGTAAAGTTCGTTTAAAATACTGTAATTTTTGAAATTACAGTTGTTTTTTTTTTTGGGTGTGGTGGGAGTAAAATTTCAAGGCCTAATTTTAATGCAACGATTTCGTGAAAGAATTTTTGTGAAACGTTTCTGACGCGAAGAGTCCAGGGAACAGGCACTTGGCCAAAGATATATACTTATTTATTTTTCTGGTGAGTTCCCATTTCCCGCTACGCCAGCGTGGTCCTCCGGCATGCATGTCAGCGGATTTTGAAAATATGTCACTACCTCCTGGGCCACGACTCCCCCCGATAACCGAAAATGACTGTGTCGAGGGGGAGACGAAAGGTCCAAACTCTAGGATTTCCCTGGGGTGTCGAGGCCTCGATAGCCGAGGGAATGATTTCGGCAGAGGGGTCGAAGTACCAAGTCGCAGTTATGAAAGAGGCTACGTATTGACAACCGTTCTGCGGAAAGTGCTGCGATTTCGTATAAAGTTTCTTGTGGAAGGGAGACCTCCACCAGTGAAATAATTATTGCCATGCTCCAACCGCACTTAGTCGCTCTAGGTCGGGGGTTTTTATTGCATAAATGTCGCATGCATCGCGGCTGTAGCAGGGTTGTCTGGCGCCTAGGCTGCAATTATGGCCATGGGCACACTCCGAAGTATGAAGAGTCAGAGTGAAGGACGCAGAAAAACCATCAGAGACGGAGGGTGTTGGGAAAACATGTGAGAAAGTCGCGAGTGGGAAAAAAATTTATTGTAACTATTGTATCAGAATTTGGAAACAGTAAGGTATGTCGGTGCGCAAGCAAAATGACAGCTTTGTGAGGGTTATGCAGGGTGATATGAAATGAGTCGGGGCGCTGCTAGTTTGCAACCAGGGTCGCAGCACAGCCTGGCGGTGGGTGACAGAACTGAGACACCCACCCACCCACTGTGACTGGTTCCTGGTTCTGGAGCTGGGAGCCGGTCAATGACAGACCATCCTGACGCCAAGGCGGCCATTTTGAATGATAAAGTCATTGTTTCACTTTTCCTTACGGTCGCCATATTATATTATGATGTCGTGGCGACCATCTTGGATGAGCTTGACCTTGACCCCAGCCGTCATTTTCAATCCATCATCTTGGAATCCGCCATTTTGCATTCCACCATCTGGGAATCGAATGCACCACTATCTAACATTGCACTTATTCTTACAGCTGCCATCTTGAAATCATGGAAAATTTTTAAATTTATAAAAAAAATTAAATAATAAAATTTTAATAAAAATATTTTTTGCACTTTTTAAATTTTTTTTTAAATATTGAAAAACTGAATTTTTAAGCTAGAAATTCTGAAAAAAATTTAAAATAAAAAAATTTAAATTTGGGCAATTAAAATTTATGAACATGTAATGGGTTCAAACCCGGCGAGGCCATTAGATTAAAAATGACGACAGATTCTTCCTCCACGGAAGCCATCGGCAGACTGACCTCCCACCACCAATGCCAAGTTAGACACCAGCATGCCGGCCATCTTGTTGTCGTCTGCTGGAGGCCGCCATCTTGTATCCGTCTGCTAGAGCAGCGGTTCCCAAAAGGTGCTCCGAGGAACCCTGGGGTCCCGTGGCAGAGTCACAGGGGTTCCGTGAGTCAGGACGAATGTCGTATAAAGCAGGCACAATTATTTTCAGATAACTCTTTAAAGGATTTGGGGTTCCACCAAAATCTAAAGTCGATCATAGGGTTCCCTGGCCGAAAAAAATGGGAACCGCTATGGAAGAGAATGCTCCCGCCATATTAGTTTGTTTTTTACCCTCTAGAGTACAGTACTATTTAGTGCCAGGGCGTCAGCCAATTGTCACTCATCTTAGCCGCCATATTGAAATTCTGTAATTTTTTAACTATAAAATCGAAAAAAATTCAAAAAATCACCAAAAAAATTGCAATAGATAGAGCGGCTTCGTTAGGCATCAATGAGAAAGGAGTTATTCTTGCATGACAATGTTTCTCAGCTGTCTCAAGGCATAGTAATCGAATCAGTAATTTATCCTAATTCGTTGGATTTTCACATGATTAAAAATATTGTAAGTCTGATTAGGTAACAGTAATTCATCAATTAAATGAAAATCTGAATACAATTGCATGTCATATCTCGAAAATCATGCAGGGTTTGTTTTCTCAGGAATAACTGGAAACACTCGGCGAATATCAGTAGAAGTCTTGCCAAGAATTTTCAGGAGCACTTTGAGAAAACCAACCATTTATTGAGAGGGATAATCAGGAGCAAAAGGAGAAAACCAACACACGTTTTGCTAACACTAAGCTAATTAAATCATGAAAAAGTATATTTAAAATATTCCAAATTATTCTGGTTTGTGCTAGAGCTCTATCTTGCTGAACAGAGACGCTTCACAAGTTGACAGAACTAGTTTGCAATTGCGGTGAAATGGGGTAGAGCTGTATCAAGTAAAAAATGGTCTATCTCGAATATACCCCAAACGGTAAAATAAAATATATATTATTTTGGGTTAATACAATAATGTAAGGGAGTATATTTTGGCATGAAAGAAAATAAATTTAATAGGAAATTACCACTGAAACGATTTTGATTCAATATATGTAATATATTGCCCATATAATGAAAATAAAATTAAAACTATAGGCCTTTGATTTTCTTACCAGTATATTATGATTAGACGGAAGGAATTAGGTTTTTTAGGTAGCAATATAGATGCATATTGCATTGTGAAGAAATGGAAATTCAACCCGTCACCGAGGATTACCATACCTAAAAAATAATAATATTTTTAAAATATCGTAACCTCTCTTACTACATTCAAATGAATTAAAAGTGAAAACGTTGATGTTATAAAGAAAGAAATGATGTGTTTTTAATTTTATTCGCATTGGATTTCCTCTAAGCAATTTACTGGTTTAGTCATAGATTAACGGGATAAATTAATATTCACTAGTTCAATTTATGAAAGGGGCCCATAAATTGGAAACAAATTAACTGATTCTTTGGAAGTAATATATCAGTAATGGGCGAAATCCCAATTTTCTCGATTCCAAGAACATTCAATTTACCTCCAATTTAAATTTAAGTCTCAAAGGTCCAAAATATAATAATGTACAAGGAATTAAACATATTACCAATGGTGTTGAAACATGTACATCTTTAAACATTTTATTCATTAACTAAGTTTCCATAATTAACATCTCATCTTTAATTTTATTTATAAAATTACGTTTTAAAAGTACAGAATCCTGGGGGATGGGAAGTGGATAGGTATAAAAAATAAAACTGACAAATTAAAAGTTCAGAAATTATCATTATTGAATTCTTTAATTTAATTCATTTCCTCTAATATTTTTCATACAAATCTTTTTTTTTTTTCTCTCGAATATCGAAGTCCTTTGAAAACAAAGGATTTGATGGTATTCGAGGAATCGAGGATTTTACTAGCCCATCCCTAGTTTTTTTTTAAAGTCCAAGAAAAACCTTTTGGGTTATTTTCGTCCCTGGAAAAGGCCAGCAAACCACGCTAACTTACGAGCACCACGCGTGCGGAGCATAAAGTTTAAGCGTCTCCAGGGATCGAAGGGAGAGAAAGGGGGTGGCAAAAGGGCAGGGGCGTGGGACGTTGCCTAAAAGCGCGTGAGAATTTATGCGCCGGGTTCTTTTAAAAATGTGTTTATCATGGCGACACCATTCGCAAATGGCGGGAGGGAAAAAAGGGTGGTGGGGGGAGTTTTGGCGTTGGGATGGGTAGCAGGGTTCGTAAATGGCTTTGGTTTGGGAATGGTGATAGTTCGGCGGGGGGGAGGGGGGGAGATGGGGTGATTTTGTGAAGGGGGAAACTGATGAGCGCTATTAGCTGTTATTAAGTAGCCCCTGGGAAACTCGGAGTCATCGTGTCGTTGTAACTGACGAACGTTAGTGCTGAAGCTGAATTAGCTACGCGACAGTAAATACTCCTAAGTTGGTGCATCAGCGGATTTCCATATGTTGCCAATTGGCTTTGTTTAAAGTTTCAATTAAATTTTTGTTTGCTTAAAAAATATATATTTCTTTTAATATAGAGTAATTATATCTAGTATGATTTATGTGTGCTAACCATTATTTTTATTATGTTAATACCAGAGGTTTTTCATAATAATATTAGTATATATAAGCAGCTAACAGCATATGCTTGCTTTAAGACGAAACAAAAATCTAACCCATCAATTACTGGTATCACATCTAGTATATAGATTTATACAAAAATTGATCGTTTAATAAAATAGGACGAAGGCATGTTTTTGGAGCAATGGCAGCATAAATCATACCCTTCAAAGGTTTTGGTTGGTGACATAAAAATCTAACTAAATATTAGTATTTTATAATTCCCTTCTAATATGTTACTATAAATATCCAAGAACAATATGTTAACATCCACATTTTTATACACATAAAACTTAATTTACAGCATTTTTTTGCAGATAGAACTAGGTAGCAAATTCTATCCTTTGTGTTACTGCAGTATAAATAATAGCTTATTCTGTTACGTGGTTTAACATTCACGTTTGCTAAGTAGTGAGAGCTTGTGTATGATCAGCTAAAGGTGCATGGATTAATACCCAGAACTATCGGAGGGGGCTAATCTGTAGGATTAGGATTTGCAAGGATTTTCGCGAAAATTTCCAGGGGCGGGGGAGGGGGGGAGGTCCGCGAGTTTTGCACGTGGGTTTAACCGTTACTTCATTTCTGGATACGGTGCTTGTATTTTTTTTCTGTCCATATTTTTGCACACATGCATGAAATACGCAGAACATTTTAAAATATACAGAAAGTTTTTTTTCAAACAACATAGCTATTAATTTTAATGCGCATGTAGTTAGTTATATATTTATGAACTATTTATCTATATTAATATTGTTTTTTAAAATTTATTATATGGAACTAGCTGTTTCAGTTGTGAAGTTCATAAAGGTACTATTTGAACTTTATACAATCGAAGCATAAAATATTTTAAGAGAAAATGCTTGAACCCTACAAATATTTTAAAAAGAAATATATATATTTTTTAATTGAAATTGGTTTTTGGTAAAGGGATAGGGTAGGGGGGAAGAGCTGTTTCAGGAAAGCAATTCATGAGTTAAAATTACCGGCTTCAAAGGACGCCGACGCTCAAGCAGACGAATGCAAAATATGACCTCGTTCTTTTTACATGCTTTTTACTTGCTTTATATTAGCTTCACCTGTATGTTTGTCTGTCCGTCTGTAACTCTGTCGACTAAGAGTGAGTGCCTCATCACTGAAAAATGTCTCACCCATTTCATTACGTTCGTTAGCCGGGCGGTCTAAGGTGCGCGACTTCTGTGACGTCAGCTTTCGGATTCAGCGATCGTGGGTTCTACTCCCGGCCACGCCGAAAAAAAAAAATGTTTTTTTTTTTCCCCGGTAAATTCTAATATTATATCCATACATCCAACTGCAAATGATTCGTAGATTTTACCATTTCTTTGTGACGTTGCAACTCCAAATAGTTATCTCAGATGGTAATAGGTAGTGTCGGTAACTCATTTCCCTATGATAATTATACATAAATATAGTTTAAAAAACTGAAAAAACATGCTTTTAAAGAATATCAAACTAAAAAGTTAAAAATAAATATAGTTTAAAAAACTAAAAAAACATGCTTTTAAAGATTATCAAACTAAAAAGTAAAAAATAATTTTAAAATTTAATTTATGACAATAGTATATAAGCAATACTAGTATAAATGAGAAAAAAGCATGGGGCGCTTAATATTCAAAAAATATGGCACAAAGCGCCTCAAGCTTTTTTCTCATTTATACTAGTATTGCTTATATACTATTGTCATAAATTAAATTTTAAAATTAATTTTTACTTTTTAGTTTGATAATCTTTAAAAGCATGTTTCTTTAGTTTTTTAAACTATATTTATTACAATGCTTTATATTAGCTTCACCTGTATGTTTGTCTGTCCGTCTGTAACTCTTTCGACTAAGTTTTCTTTTCTTGCAAAGCACATACTTTTACCAGTTTCAATTGTTCCTTCCTCTGTGCTAGCCTTTCAGCTTGCTTAACTATTTTTACATGTTACATGTTACATGCTTTATATTAGCTTCACCTGTATGTTGTTTGTCTGTCCGTCTGTAACTCTTTCGACTAAGAGTGAGTGGCCCATCACTGTAAAGTGCCCCACCAATTTCATTACGTTCGTTAGCCGAGTGGTCTAAGGCGCGCGATTTCTGTGGTGTCAGCTTTCGGATTCAGTGATCGTGGGCTCTACTCCCGGCCACGCCGAATAAAAAAAGATTTTTTTTTTTTCGGTAAATTCTAAGATTATATCCATACATCTAACTGTAAATGTTTCGGAGAGACTGTACCATTTCTTTGTGACGTTGCAACTCCAAATAGTTATCTCAGATGGTAATAGGTAGTGTCGGTAACTCATTTCCCTATGATAATTATACATAAATATAGTTTAAAAAACTAAAAAAAAATATGCTTTTAAAGAATATCAAACTAAAAAGTTAAAAATAAATATAGTTTAAAAAACTAAAAAAACATGCTTTTAAAGAATATCAAACTAAAAATTTAAAAATAAATATAGTTTAAAAAACTAAAGAAACATGCTTTTAAAGATTATCAAACTAAAAAGGAAAAAATAATTTTAAAATTTAATTTATGACAATAGTATATAAGCAATACTAGTATAAATGAGAAAAAAGCATGGGGCGCTTAATATACAAAAAATATGGCACAAAGCGCCTCAAGCTTTTTTCTCATTTATACTAGTATTGCTTATATACTATTGTCATAAATTAAATTTTAAAATTATTTTTTCCTTTTTAGTTTGATAATCTTTAAAAGCATGTTTCTTTAGTTTTTTAAACTATATTTATTTTTAACTTTTTAGTTTCATATTCTTTAAAAGCATGTTTTTTTAGTTTTTTAAACTATATTTATTTCCCATGAGTTTTAACGCATGTCGCAAAAGAAGAATGTTTGTCGGACGAAAAACAACGTGTGTGTCGGCTCTGGGTGAGAGTCAGTGGAGATAGCCAAAAGCTTTCCACGACACACTGCCTTAAAACTATTAAATATAAATTGCAAATTTTTACAAAAAAAAATTCGACATTGGTTTTTATTAAAATAATACCCCCTACATGAGTGCAAAAAGGTTTTTGTTGGCTTTTTTAGTTTACTACATATCTTCTTCTCCTTTTGACATAATCACTATCCAGTTCCAAGCCATTTTCGCAACCCCTTTGCATAGATTTAGGTACCTAGAAATTAAACAAATTGGCAATTTTAATTTTATAATTTTTGCTGTAATTGTTGACATATGGTTTATTAAATCAACCAAAATGACGTCCCTTTCGTCTAAAAAAGGGGGTTATCTGTAAAGTCGGTTTACGGACGATAATTTTACGTGATAACGTCATAAGAAAACATTGATGAAAAATTGCATACTTTTTAATTTACAAATTTACACTTTTTGCAAATATAATTAAAATAATTTGTTTAAATATAATCACGAACAGTTAGTTAAAATAAACCCGCCTTTACCTGTTTGATATTATAGAAGATTTTCTCGCACGATGGTTGATCGGTTCTTGCACGCTCAGCTCAGGCGGAACGTGACAATTTTTCGTGATTGCAGCCGACGTTCATCGATTTATAAGACGTTATCACGTCAAAAGTTAAATATGTGCAGGTACATATTTTCTCTTAAGGGCCTTGCTTGCCTGGGCTCACAAACAGTGAGCAGAGCTTTAGAGATATAAACCACGCGTTATAAAAACTTCACAAAATATCAAAGTGGTATCTGCTTAAGAAAAGCATTTTAAAATCCGCCGAGGGCGGATGACTAGTTCTGTTTCCGTTTGTCGTTTTTAAACTGCGTTTTTAGAAAAGTTAATCTATATATATAGGTATATGTATATCCTACTAATATTATAAACGCGATAGTTTGTTACTCTTTCACGTAAAAACTACTGAATGGATTTTAATGAAACTCTACAATAATATAGCTTATACATCAGAATAACACATAGGCTACATATTAATATGAATTTCCATCCTTAAGAGAGTGAAAAAGTGAAAATTTCATTTTATAATAGAAAATATCATAGGTCATAGACATACAAATAGTGCGTGAGTGTCATTTCTCTATGTCTGCCGCACAATCATACACATAGTAAAGTCTTGCAAATTCATATTTTTGTCCTTGGTGAGACCAGCTCGCTTAGTGGAGCTCGCAGCGGCTAGCAAAACAAAGGTGCTAATAACAGTTTGGTTCTTAACTTCGTCAATAGATAGAGTTGCCTTGAATTTTAAACGCACCTTCGTTCGATGCGTTTGTCATGTCTTTAATTTTCTTTTGTTTGTGCCGTATGCGTTCCTATACCATTTATCCGATTGCGATTAAATTTTGGTGAGTGGTTATGTGGATGCCCGTGAAGGTGTCTGAGACGGTATAACTATTTTGCAATAGTTGGAGCACGAATTGTTTTAAAAAAATGTGTTTATTTCATATTATACAGCGGCACTTCGTCTGTTTTTTGTTGTATAAGTGCGCACGCATGACACAATTTATTTAAATACAAAAGAGAGACAGAGATAGAGTGATATATATATATATATATATATATATATATATATATATATATATATAGTGAGACAGAGACGGAGAGATAAGTTGAGATAGAGCGAGGTATAGAGAATAAAATGGGTTAGATAAAGAGATATACCTATAGATGTATAGAGCTATATAGAGACATATATAGAAGATATAGAGATAGTGGGAAGTATATATCTTTATATATATTTCTTGTGTGCGTGTGTATGTCACTGAACTCCTCCTAGACGGCTGGACCGATTTTGATGAAATTTTTTGTGTGAGTTCACGGGGATTCGAGGATGGTTTAGATTCACAATTAAATATTTTATCTCGATTCTAAATTAATAAAAAACTAAAAAATGTAATGTGTGTCATAGATATACAAACTGTTAGTGTCATTCCTCTATGTCTGCCGAGCAATAGCTTTCAAGCCATTACGTTACGTTTTGCTATTGTAAGGAACTAAGTAGAGAGTAAGAAAAAAAAAGCTCTTGACAGTTTGTAGTTTTGCTATATTTGTTTGAATTTTCAATACCGTTTTTGTATATTACAATTTAAATTGCAGAAAAAAATCATGTTTCATAGACACATAAATAGTGAGTGTGTCATTTCTCTATGTCCACGAGGTCTCGCCGCGTTATTTTCTCCTTGGGGCGAACCCGTCCGCTTACTTAAATAAACAGGTTTTATCGTTGAATGATTTCATGATTTATTTCATGAAAATCTGCTCTCATAAAAAAGTTAGTTTTATAGACATTCAATAGGTGTCTCGCTCTCTCTGAAGATCAATCTATGAATCGTTACAAATTTATTTCCTTTATTTTTTTTAGTTTGGTTTGATACAATATGATTTCACTAAAAGTTAATTTCTACCCATTCCTATTTTCATTTCCACATTACGAAGTTTCACTTCTTCCACGCGGAGGGACTCCACGCAATATTTTTGCATGCAATTAAAAACTATTTTTTAATGATGCCAATGAAGTATAACTTCTCATGCGCGTACCTAAGTACACGCACCCATTTTTTAAATTTAATTTATTCTATATATATATTTTTTCCCTACCTAGGAAACTCATAATTCTTTTAAATTTCACGTGTATGTTTTCAATGTCATTCGAGTTGTACAATTTTTTTTTTTGTCAAATTGGTCATTATTTATACTTTGTTTCATTTTGGAAACATACGTATTTTAGGTATTATGAAAAATAAAAAAAATTAGTTTCACTAACATTCTTAGGTTTTTATTGTGTGGATAGTTTCAAGTTTAATATTATGTAGGTACATAAATTCTTAAACTTATAAATTTCTTCGAAATTTATTCATAGGTAGGGCCTACTAATATTTTCTATTTGTCAATATTG
Organism: Bacillus rossius redtenbacheri; assembly: GCF_032445375.1. Taxonomy (NCBI): domain Eukaryota; kingdom Metazoa; phylum Arthropoda; class Insecta; order Phasmatodea; family Bacillidae; genus Bacillus; species Bacillus rossius. Next base: position 73,854,551 of record NC_086333.1, read on the forward strand.
TTATTTTTTTTTACATTACCTACTTATTTGCAAGGAGATTGGTTTAGTGTTTATAATTTATCTGCTGAGCGTCAAGAGTCTTAGGGCTGCTGAGACAGAAGACCAGAAATATTTATCAATTATGTAATATATTGTTGAAAAATTTGAATTTAACTATTTCAGGAAAGTTGATTTTTTTATTAATAAGAATAGTTACGTGTAATTGCCATCTTCCTTTATTTCATATTAAACATTATGTTTGGTTGAGTGTGAGATAATTTTTTTATGTATGTTTTAATTTCATTTAATTTCTTATATATATATATTCTTACCTACCTACTTCTATTAAATTTCAGGCGGATGTTAAAATTGTCATTCCAGTTGTATAATTTTTTTGTCAAATTAGTTGTTATTTATACTTTTTGTTTCATTTTGGACTATGTTTTTTTTATACTTAATTCAAAGATTTGTGGTGTGTACAGTGAGTGATGTCTCTATTAATTTCTATACTCCTTTGGATAAGCGGAATATTGCCACCACAGTTTTACATATAAAGAAATCCTACAAATGTTTTAAACATTATGACAAATAAATATAGTTTCACAAACATCCTTAGTTTTTTTTATGGTGTGTATAGTTTGAAGTTTAATATTATGTATGTACGTAAATTCTTAAACATAGAGTTATTTATTAATTTATTTAGATTATTATTAATAGGTAGGTTATAAGCTTTCTATTTGTCAATATTGTTATGATGGTAGATAGGAGTACAGTAAATGCCTACATTCTTATATTCCTTTATATCTCTTTCGATTTGGAGTGTTTCCGAGCCATTCGGGGTCCTCAACGTCAACCCCCCCCCCCCCAGGTGGTTAAAGCCCCAAAATTTTGAAAGTTTAAAAAATTTGAAAAATCTATCTCTTTCGATTTTAAGTGTTTTCGAGCCATTCAGGGTCCTCGAACCCCCCGCCCCCCCTCTGGGAACAAAGCCCCAAAATTTCGACAATTTCAGGAATTTCAAATATCTATTCTTTCGAGATGGAGTGTTCCAAACCATTCGAGGTCCTGAACATCCACTTTCCGCAAAAGTGAAAGCCCCAAAATTTCGAAATATAAGAATATATATAAATTGGATGTTGGCATGTATGTCGTCGATAAACTCTTACACCGTTTGACCGATCACCATGAAAGTTGGCACATCGAAGTGTTTTTTATCATGGAGAAGGTTTTTATGCTAACAATTTTTTTTTGTAACTCGCCGCTAGATGGCGCTGTAGCGCATCAACTTCTAAACCTTTCAACCGATCGCCATGGGTAAACAGAAAACCATAGGTCACAGATACACAAACAGTAATTATGTGTCATTTCTTAATGTCCACCACACTGGACATATCGCTATCCATTGTACTGTAACTCGCGGACAATATATCACCCGGTGTTCAGCCCGGGCAAAGCCGGGTACTGCAGCTTGTGTAGATATAAAGAGATAAATAGAGATAGAGATATTCATATATGTGAAAAGATATAGATAGAGATAAATATATGTTTTTGAGAGATGGATAGATAATTTATGTATGTGTAACTACTTCAAACATATTACAAAACAAAACTGATTGATGCATTGCAATGCATGCCGAGCATTAGCTAGATAATAGAATCTTTTCAATATTAGCAATCTCTTATTTTTCAGCTTTTTTCTATATTGCTTTATAAAGTCTAAATTACATACACACCAGGTAAATAACTATAAACTGGCACAACAACTTCTGTCGGGATCTGAAAGTGATATATATTAATTTTCACACTTGACAATCAAATTAAGAAGAAAATTACTAACTACACCCTGTGTTCAGCCCGGGCAACGCCGGGTATTGCAGCTAGTAAATATATAATTGGATGTTGGTTATGTATGCATGACATCAATAAACTCCCACACTGTTTCACCGATCGCCATGAAAGTTGGAATAACGAAGTGTTTTTTCATGGAGAATGTTTTTTATGATAGCCTTTTTTTTTTGTAAATCGCCGCTATATGTCGCTGCAGCGCATCAACTTTTAAACCGTTCAACCGATCGCCATGAAAATTGGTCTACATAAATATTTCATCACGGTAAAATATTTTCGCGATATCCATTTTTTTATAACTCTTCAATAGATAGCAATGCAGGACATCAACTTCTAAATCGTTCAACCGATCTCCATGGGTAAACAGAAAATCATAGGTCATAGACTTACAAACAGTAATTGTGTGCCATTTCTCTACGTCCACCACACTGTCATATAGCCCTATCACCCTGTGTTCAGCCGGGGCAACGCCGGGTACTGCAGCTATGAATAGCTATTATTCTTTCATTTTTAGGCAAATGATTTTTGTATCACACGCAACTGAACAATCTTTGGACGTCTTACCTGTCAATAAACATGAAATACTGTACTAGCAATTATTTGAAAATAAAAATAAATACACACCGGCTGAGCAACGTCCACCAGGTTATGCTAGCATGTTATGAAACGCATGTTTCAGAATAATATATATAATAGGATGTGGATATTGTCTGTCTCCAAAAAAAATACAGAGTTTTGTCATTTCTAGTTCATTAAACATACAGTGTCAGATAAAAAATTTAGATATTTGTTTCAAACATGAAAATAGTTTCAAAACAGACAACATCCCACTCTCTCCATATAAACACAAAAAGCGAAAAAAAAATTATAAGAAGTTTTTACGCAAAATTAATAATTATTAGATAATTAATGTGTTATTAAATTTATAAACTAAGTTTACCAAACATAACATACAATTTATAAATTCAAAAATCTGTTGATACCTTACGAATACTTGTACTTGGTTCATTCTAAGGTTGAAATATAATTTTCATTTAACTTTCGAAATACTATCTAACATTCATATGTTAAATTAACATTAATTTATAATTATAAGTTTGCTGCTGTACCTGTGCTTCACTACGGAAGTATGACCGGCAGGACAACATTAACACTGCTCGTGATATAAATAACTAAACGGAATTGAATTTAAAAAAATATATATATTCCCTAACTCAGACCGGTTCAACATCTTGAGATGATGACTTCTGTAAAAAAAAAACAGTTCTTACTGGATATTCATAAAGTATGAGAATTATTCCTGCCGAACTTAGTTATTTGTAGGTCTTTCAAGTTCCAGAGATTTGGTGATGTAGGTATATGTTTATGTATTAATATAATAGATTTATTTATTATAAATTTGCAAAAACCGAAATAACTAAAGCGATCATACAAAGAGTGAACCAATAATATTTTTTTTTGCGATCGGAAATATTTTCGTGGCGAATCCACCGCGTAGCGAAAACGCTTGCTCGCGCTCCCGTTTCTGTGGTTGGCCTTCATTGGCCGCATATTTCCGGCGACAAACCCCAGTCCTGATCACACATTCCCGGCACTGCGGCGATATCGAACACAGGACGTTCGGCACCGGTCTCGCGCCGATAAATATTTCCCAAGGACGCGGGACTCGGCGCTGTTTCTGCCCGGGCCAGGATGGGCGAACATTTCAAATTCCGCGGCCAGAATGCGCCAACATTTCACATTCCGCGACCAGAGTGCGTCAACATTTCACATTCCGCGACCAGAGTGCGTCAAAATTTCACATTCCGCGACCAGAGTGCGCCAACATTTCACATTCCGCAACCAGAGTGCGTCAAAATTTCACATTCCGCGATCAGGGTGCGCTAACATTTCACATTCCGCCACCAGGGTTCGCTAACATTTCAGATTCCGCAACCAGAGTGCGTCAACATTTCACATTCCGCGATCAGGGTGCGCCAACATTTCACATTCCGCCACCAGGGTGCGCCAACATTTCACATTTCGCGACCAGGGTGCGCCAACATTTCACATTCCACCACCAGGGTGCGCTAACATTTCACATTCCGCGACCAGGGTGCGCCAACATTTCACATTCCACCACCAGGGTGCGCTAACATTTCACATTCCGCGACCAGGGTGCGCCAACATTTCACATTCCACCACCAGGGTGCGCTAACATTTAACATTCCGCGACCAGGGTGCGCCAACATTTCACATTCCACCACCAGGGTGCGCTAACATTTCACATTCCGCGACCAGGGTGCGCCAACATTTCACATTCCACCACCAGGGTGCGCTAACATTTCACATTCCGCGACCAGGGTGCGCCAACATTTCACATTCCACCACCAGGGTGCGCTAACATTTCACATTCCGCGACCAGGGTGCGCCAACATTTCACATTCCACCACCAGGGTGCGCTAACATTTCAGATTCCGCGACCAGGGTGCGCCAACATTTCACATTCCACCACCAGGGTGCGCTAACATTTCACATTCCGCGACCAGGGTGCGCCAACATTTCACATTCCACCACCAGGGTGCGCTAACATTTCACATTCCGCGACCAGGGTGCGCCAACATTTCACATTCCACCACCAGGGTGCGCTAACATTTCACATTCCGCGACCAGGGTGCGCCAACATTTCACATTCCACCACCAGGGTGCGCTAACATTTCACATTCCGCGACCAGGTTGCGCCAACATTTTGCGTGGCGACAGGTGGAGGCTTCCTATGTCCCGGCGGTGCGGACGCAGCAGCGAACCGCGCAGATATGACAGCGATGAAATCAACAGCAACACAGACAGCGAATTTATACTAAAGCCAAATACGCTTGTTTGTATTTAATGATAGGTAGAGACCTGCAAAATTCGCGGATTAGTTGACCTCTAGGATAGACACCACAGTCCTTTAAATACTCGCGGAAATGACACATGTTCATTGGTTACTGACGCGTGAGACGTCTCAACTAGGCTGTCCGTAATCCGGCACTTTCTTGGTTTAGTGTTTCCCATTGGCTCACAGTTTCCCGGATAAAATGGGTGCCAATCGCAGAAGCTGTACGAAGGTATAGTTGTTTTGATGCTAGCCTATCGCGAAATGAATCCGCGAATTTTGTATGTCTCTAATGAATCATATCCATAACTTTACTGAAATCATGATCCATATCTTTACTGAAATCCAAACCCAATATTTTGAAATACTACCTTCATGATATTATATAAAATTACCATTCCTAAATTAATTCTACATATTTATTCCAAACTTTTTTAGTCATTTTATAAATACATTTTGTTCGTCAATAAATGTGTTACGCAAATATTTAAAAACCATTATATTTAAATTTGCTGTATGATAAATTTTTTAATTAGTTCATTATTTTAGCATTGTTTGTAAACATTTTTAAAAATATTTTATTTCTACTATAAAGTATGTTTTAATGATCAACTCTTTTAAAGTGATACACCGTGTATTTATTATAGATAATTAGTGTAAAACACATGGTACATGAAAACAGATCAAGTTTGTACCTGTGACACAAAAAAAAAACAACAAAGTTTTCGTTATTGTTTTAAAAATATTGTTATCTGTAAAATATCATCAAGAATTACAAACAGTCGTGTGATGATACTACACTGGGTTTACAGAGAAAAACATTTTCAGTGGTGTGATTTTGTTAAAACGTTTATCGACGGAAAAATACTTTCAGCCATTTCCAAAGCCTTTTTTAATTTTTTTCTACTGAAAGTATAAATAAATAAATAAATAATAAAAGATTTTAAAAACATTCATACTGTTTTGGTTATTTTGTGTGGAAGCTGCTTCGTTAGCGCTCCTTTAGAGATTTTGAACACGCTGTATATCACATTTTCCGCGCCATCAGCCACTCGCGTATGAGTCGTGGCCCCCCGCCCACCCCTCCATCAGAACTGTCTCCAACGGGATTGGCCAATGACCCGTGACTTCGGGGGGAGAGAACCAACCGCAGTCAGGATAAAGTCGTTTCCAACATCGTCACCGCCAATCCGTGCTCTCGGTGGCTACACGCGTCATTTCCGGCGTAACGCCTTCGGCGTGGCGCATACACGAACTTACAAAATCCTCAAATATAAACAAAAATATTTCCGTGTATAAATATATAAACGGTGGGTCTGAATTCTAAAGACAAAGGTTCATCACGCCAAAAATAGGTTTGAAACCTCTGTACGATTAAGGCTGGTGTACGCTTTTTAAGTTGGGGCTAAACAACTTTTTTCCTGTAAAAAAAAATTGGTTGTCTGTAAATTCGGTTTACGGACGATAGTTAAACGAAACAACGTCATAACAAAACATTGAAGAAATGATTGCATAGTTTTATAAATAAAATTGTATCCTTTTCATTAAATTTCACTATTTTGTATGGATACAAAGGAGGAGTGAAATGAAATCTACAATTTGATTGATAAATTTACTTTTATTTGCACTCATTAATTCAAATTTGTTTATTACTTTAACGAAGAGATTATTTTATCTATAACTTTAATACGTGTTTGCTATTTAACTTCTTACAATCTGTGTTATTCTGTTAAGGATAGGACGATGATAGGAAATGTAGGAAACGAATGGGAGTGTTTAAAGTTTAATGTGCCTCGAAAAAGTAAAATCGATGGTTGTTCCAATCGAGTGGAAGAGAGATAGATGCGGCGCAAGCGTACAATGAGCGTAACGGGACACAGCGTAACGGGACAATGAGTCATCCTTTTTCGTGCGTGCAGACGGCGTTCATCGATTTATTAGACGTTGTCACGTCAAAAATATAAAACATAATAAGGAATTAACATTGAACGTCTGGAGTATGTTAAGCTGAACTAATTTATGTAACCAACGTGAATTTCGTGGCTGCATAAAAATTTTCACGTAATTTTGTGAGGTTTGCAAAATAACCATGGACCTTCATAAGTAGGCAAGGTTTACAAAATCACATCCGCCAGACAATTAAAAGGAATTCCAAAGGTTAAGGGGAATTAGGCCTTGCCATCTTACAATAGCACATGTTTTGATACAGCTTTTGTTAAAGTTGCCATGATAAATTTTTCGGTTAAACTTAGCTTTAGCTACATGTTTAAGTAAATACTTTCGAACTGATGTAATTATCATTATAGTTGTAGTAAAATAATAAGTTAATTCCCTTGCGGCGCTTACAGCCTGTTAGTAAATATGTGGTTGCAAATGGTATATCAGTTGTGAGAGATGTGAAATATGCCTTGACACATCAAAAATTGGGTTAAATAGTTGAGATAAGAGTTATAGAAAAAATATGCAAAAATCTAAAATGGCGGACCCTAATGCCCTTAAGAACAATGTTTGTGTGTGTGTGTGTGTGTGTGTGTGAAATCTCTAAGCCAGAGTCTCGAAACTGAGTCACCAAAATTGCAAAATTTTTCTACCGACTGCATTTTCAGACAGAGTCTTTTTCAACCGGGCTGTTCACTTTTCTTGATTTGTCGTGACAGTTGAGTTCCGACGCATTCCCTCAGGATTCCGCTTTCGCGAGCCCAAAAACGCGGAGTATGCTTATACCTCTTCCCCCTTTCATATCCCCCCCTCACTCAAACAGCATCTCTCTTAACATCACGCCTGGTCTCATCCATCTTTTACCTCCTGGGACTTTCAGTGGCCGTGTGCACTCTCAGGCAGGACTTTCAGTAGGATGTTTCTCACCAGAATTATTACGCGAAGCGTCCAATAAATTGAGGAAAACAGTTCATAATACCAGTCAGTATGAAAAGGGCACAAATTACATAGGCATAAAAATTTACAACCTATTGCCACAAAATGTTACAAATATAACCGATTTGTCTATATTCAAAAGAACAATAAACAAGTTCTGTTAGAACATCCTTCCTACTCTCTGATAGAATTATTTGACCAAATAACAGATAAGAAAACTAAACTCTGGTAAATCTTATTTAAATCCATCACAAACCCAGGAGAAAAATATTTAGTTTTGTAAACTAACTCTTCGCTCTGAGCCTTAGACTTAAATTTTGTACCATTTCTTATGTACCCATGTTTTTTTCTTCTCTCTTTCTTACTATTTAAATGTAAAAGTACTCTTTAATATTAAGTTTTTGTGGTTGTACAGTATGTTTGTATATATGTATATATTTATATTAATTGACTTGCTCTATATCCCGGAGTCCTTACCTCCATATGGGATCTACAGATCAAAAACAGAATAAATAAATAAATAAATTCTTTAAATGATTCACGCAATTATAAATTTTGACTTAATACAATTTTTTTGGACCAACGCCATTGCATTGTTGCACCGTTTGTCATAGAAAAAATTTAAGAATGCGAAAAAAATTAATTTTAAAAATATTTGCGAGGAGTCCACGCGAGACGGAAGTGAAATTCTTGATTTTTATATATAGCTACAGATAAATTATTTCTATTTTTATAGCACAATATATAATAGTTAAGAATTTTAAGGATGCGAGTATGATATAAAATTAAATAACTTTTGTCCTCACTTAAAAGTGAATTTTAGATTCTTTAAATAAATAACAATTACTAATATTTTTTTCTCGTATATTTAAAACAAAATTTCGCAAAAATAATTAAAATTGATATAAAATCATTCTTAAATTTGAAGCTTGCCGATAAATAGGTAGTTTATGCAGCTTAACTAATTGTCCAAATGGACGTGTGGAGTCTGAGGTAGGGGTCTGAAATGTGGAATAGACCACATGGCATACGAATAGGACCTAGCTCAATGCTACTTTGTTGAGCCACAGTCACCCACAGCTTCACTCCGAGAAATATTCAAGCATCTTAGTTAGAAATAAAAAATTCATTACTACCTTAATAATCACACCATTAACTACGTTCAAATTATTTGTATAACAAATAATTTTTATCTAAAAGTTTTATCTGAAACAATTTTGGATAAGATGAACCATTGCTGCAGAAGGATAAAAAAAACAGGGGTAAAATTAAAAATCAATTCATCCAATTCTTTTTTTTATTGCAAGACCATTAATTATTATCCACAACTTTCTTCTGAAATAATTTTACAAGACCAATCATTACAGAAATTGGTGGAATAAACCGGGATTGAATGACAAAAAAAATTCATAACTCCGTTAGTAGGCGTAGGTACTATCAATTCTGTTCAAATTGTTTGCAAACCCTACAAATATTAACTAAAACATTTATCTGAAACAAATTCTAAAACAACCAACCATTGAAAAGTGATGATAAAATGGGGTTAAAATTCGAAAATTAATTCATAACTCCTTTAGTAACCCCACCATCAAATCAGTTCAAAATTGTTTGTAAATATTGTATTTTTTATCTAAAACTTTTGATAGTTATAATAATTATATAAGGGGTTTTAAAAAACCTGTGGTTGGAATAAGAAAATAAATATAAATTCACTACCATGTACGCTATTGAATCCATTCTTATTTTTGCTTTACTTTTTTAGTATTGTCTAAATCGTTTATTAAAATAAATTTTATCTAACCAACCATTACTGCAACGTCTAAATATAACAAGGTTTGAAATTATACTATCAAATCCGTTATAATTTATTGAATTAAATACTAAACTTTATCAAGATTTTTAGCTGAAACAATCTTTTGATGAAACGAAGTATTACCGTAAAAACAGGGGTTGAAATTAAAAAAAAAATCTTTCTTAGTAACAAATACTTTCGGATTTATTTTAAAACATCTTATTATATTAAAACTTATTGAAAAGCAAAATTTTTATACGACCACGTCATTAGTGCAAGGGGTGAAAAATACTTTTTGAATGTTAAAAAAAATTGAGTAATTACCTTAGTTAGCATAATATGTGATTCGTTCTAAGATATTTAATGCTGAATGCATTGAGGTAAAAACATTCATTTCATTTTCGCTGCATGTAAAATGACAAAATATTTTAATCGATAATTTTGTAATTTTGGATAAAATTAATATGTTCTTAAAATGCTATAGAATTTCATAGAAGTTCCCAAAATATTTCCAGAAATATAGTTATTTTAAAATCTACCTACGTCTCTAGTCTGTGCCAAAAGGATTTTTTTTTTCTTTGACAATTTGTGCTGATGTTCCACTAAATACACAACATACATTTTAGAGCATTTACTGCCAAAGTTAATGATTCAAGTTATACAGTGCTTTTTTATTCGTAGAACTTACATAAAAATTTTCTGTGTTTTAACTGCTGGAAATCGTATACGAATTTACTCATGCAGTCAAAATTTTGAAAAAAAGTTCGTGTACTTATTATACACTTGTTAAAATGTATTTATTTTTTTATGCAATAAAATTAAAATTTTAATTCAATATTCACTCAATTTTATTAAAATTTATTGAAATAACTTTTATGACAGGAAAATATTTTGCAGTACAGTAATGGCTACATAGTTAAATATATAAATATTATTGATGGCCAATGAAATCTTCAAATCTTCACCTACCATCAAATCCTGGGTGTTGGTAGGATTATATATTGCAGGGAAATGACTTGAAGAAAAATATTAGATGAAATATTATAAATTAAAAAAAATTAACACTCGAAAACCGCTGAATTTTACTTAGTCAAATTTGTTTTTCATACCAATCCTGATACCATTTCCCAATGTATTGTACTTTCAACATTTAATGAAAATAGTAAATTACAATATGTATTGTATTGTATTGTTCATAAATATTACATTTTAACGGTAGATTTATTTCAATATCATATTCCTCATTCATGTAAATTATTTTACATTAGACCATTGAGATCTAGATTGGGATCCGAGGGGTATATTCAAAGTAATCTTTGGGATTCGAATTCGAGATTCGCATTTGAAAATATTATTAACTGACCCATCACCAACAAAAAAAATTTAAGTAAGTTTTTCGCGGTGTAGAGAGGCTTCTTTTTTTTTTTTTTTAGAATAATTCAAATTAAAAAATGTAAGGTTTCATTTCAGAATTTAAAGTTTATTGTGGATGTGAATAGTTTTGTGTAGTCAGATGTAGACAGTAGTTTTTTTTTAATGTCAAATAATCCAAAAGTTTATCCATAAGTACCATACTATCGCTTTAATAGATGGAAATAAGGAATGGGATACCTAGTGTAATAAACAAAACTAATGGACTCAACAATGCTTTTAAAATTACAATAACAATTATGTAAACAATTTAAATGTTATTAATATAATTATCTTAAATTTTAGTGTTTAAAATACATAAATTAATTGTATAAAAAGGGAAAAAAAAGTAATCCAATAGAGGAAAAACCCTTAAAACTGTAACAAAACACCACTCACTAAACCACTGAGCTAAAGAAACGCAGTACCGTAAAGTATACAGCTGTCTTATGTTGGGGGATGAGCAAAGAACGGTATTACTCTAAGAACGCGTGCCGGTATAATTCAGATTCATTAAGTATACAGGTTACTGCTGCCTCACGCGGTCAGCTATCTCGACGACTAGTGAGATGATATTAATGTTTCAGCCGAATTGAGGACGAGAATGCGTGTTAAGAGTTCATCATGATACACTTTCATCCATGGTGCGCGGATCACGTTAAAGAGATACAGCTCTGACTATGGTTTGTATGTGGAGCCGCGCCTTAAAAAAGTCCACGTGAATAACTGCGCAACGCGAAGCTCTCACCGTTGGAGGATAGATGCCGTTAAGGGGACACGTGTAGTAATTGAGGTCCAGAGGGCAAACACCAGCTGGGAGGTCTTCAATCTTGCTAACGTGTCAAGGAATGAGTTATGCTGCTCCAAAGAAAGACCAGGGAGGTGTCTGGTTGATCGGCCGCGCGTGTGTGTGTGTGTGTTTGTGTGATAAAGGTGTAGTGGGGGGGGGGGGGGGGGGAAATGTTACTTGAGACCAAGGTGTGATAGAGCACCTCATCTCCCAGTTACATCACTGGGTGGGTTACTCACGACCGCGACAAACTTGGTCATTTTCGATGCGTTCCACCAGATGGTTTAACACTGCCCAACGGAAACATTTTTTAACGTGTCCTCTAAATGATCTTTCCAAAACATGTTTTGGACATACGCCATTGTCAGCACGCTGTGTACCGTCTGTGGTATAATTTTTTTCAATACTAAATTCCTTCCGCGGTGTTATCGTCTAGGCATGCAGCATTTGACATCGGCTTGTATTGGCTGATCTCCGTTTATTAATAAACTCATCTTTGGTGTCAAAAACTTGAGGTTTCTCTGTAACAATCATTGTAAACCAGTAATAGTTCGTGTCCATGGATTCGATTTATTAACCCATTGTTTATTTTTTTTATGAAAAATTTCGTTTGTTAAGTTATTTTTGTTTTAAAAGATTTTCCTAAAACATACACCTTAGAACTATACAAACTTAGAACCATACTACATAGAACGTTAAAGACTTAGAAACACACAACTTAGAACTATCAGAACTTAGAAACACACAACTTATAGAACACAACTTAGAACAAACAAACCTTAGACAGTTATATATTTTGTGTTTATAAGTTATGTCAGCAACCCTCCTGTAACGCGCGCGGCGTCACGCTCCTACTATGACGTCACAAGGAACTAGCCTTGGTTAGGCACGTAGCATCAGCGGGCACCTATCAGTGTATGAATGTATATATAGGTATACACACACACACACGCTAACTGAAGTCACATGCGTTGCCCGAGCTAAACATATAATGTTATGATTTACCGCGGGTTCGTAAAGGATAGCCAATTAAATATTTTATAATACAACATAGTTTTATTTATTGCCACTACTTTGTCACTTACAAAAATCTTCTAAAATGGCAAATAATTAATTACACTTAAAGAAAGGTCTATCCCCAAGTCACTCGTTCCACACACCTCGCTGGGCCGCACCTCTGGCGCAACTCTCGCCGCAGCACCCCTCGTGGGTCTCCGCCGCGGGACTCCGTCGCCGCACTCCGCCGCTGCCGACACACTTCCCCTTCACCGAGGATCCGCTCGACTCCTCGCTCGCAACTTCGCTCGGGACTCCGCCGCGCTCGCGACTATCACCCGGAAACTCCGCCGCGGTAAAACTCCCGACTCCACTGAACTCACTCACTCCCTGCCCTGGAACCTTCGTCCAAGGACTTCGCCACTCTGCAGCACCCGCGGCACTATCGCCCGGAAACTCCGCCGCGGGAGAACTCCCGACTGAACACTCCGAACTGACTGACTCTCTGCCCTGACGTCCTCGGGCATATATATAGGCCCCGGCGCAATTCCAGAACTCACGAGAGCGGCCGGGGCCAGTCGCGTCACTCCGCGCCGTCCTGACGGCAAAAATCTCTCGAAAACACGTGTCGGTGGCTCGCGCAATTCCCAGCTGTCCGTTGTCAGTTACGTGTCAAAGGCAGGGCGTCGCGCGGGGAGGGGTGGGAAGGAGGGGTGAAAGCGACACTCCTTGTTATCTTTCAGGCGCGCGCGGCGCATATCATATTGCGGCAGTCGCCAGCCAGCTCTGCACCTGCACGTGTCCCGGCCAATGTCACTTTCGTAACTATAATATAAGGAAAATCACTACCAACTTTCAAATCTGTAAGTCACACACTTGAAAAACGGGAAATGTTGATTTTAAAGTCCCGTTGATTGCACAATCTCAGTGCATCAAGGCTATGCGTCAGAGAAACGGGAAAGCCAATTTTCAGCTTCGTTTTGTGGGAAGGCAGGTGTGACCTCTACGCAAGACGTGACTGACGCACCAAATGATAGCGCGTTACAAATTCGAGGCAACGCCACCTATTGACGAAGTTCTAAAATAAACTGTTATTGGCGCCTTTAGTTCGCTAGCTTCACAAGCCGCAAGCTTCAATAAGCGTATTGGTTTTGCCAAGGAGAAGGATATGAAGTTGCCAGACCTTACTGTAGGACCGTGTTGCGGACATAGATAAATAACACAACCTCACTGTTTCTGTGTATATGACCTACCCCTTCTATGATTTTTTAATATAAAACTTTCAAAAATGTGCAATCAGGACTCATCATGCGACAGGGTTGACATAAAACTGTCAATTCCTACATTATGTTATAAAGGCTATACAAAGCATGAAGTTAATATTTATAAAGTTTATATTTAATAAAGTTAATATATATTTTTACTCTTATATTTTGAGAGCAAAATTGGGAAATGTAAAGGCATTCTCGGTATAATTATATGTTTTGGGCTACCTTAAATTCTAAATTTTAAATGTGTGTGTATATATATATATATATATATATATATATATATATATATATATATATATATACACACAATTGCTGCAGCCGAGAAATCTTTAAAATTTACTTGATATGATTTTTAGGTAGGTAGGTTTTGACGAAAGACTACCTATTAAAGTCGTTACCGTAGTGCGACTTCCGAAAACTTTTTTAACAGTTTTCGTTTTATTGTCATTAGACCCCAAAACCATCGTCAAATATAAAGTTTATTTTTATATAACCTTTATGTATGTAATAAATAGGCAGTTAGAAATTTTGAAATCCACCTGCGCCTAAGACTATCCAAACAGGTTTTTTATTATTAAAAATCTTAATGTTGTGTTAAGTTTTCAATCGTGTACGCCATAATTACACTATGCGTTAATTACCTGTGGTTTTTTTTTTCGCGGGTGGCTTATTAAAACTACAAAACTCGAGCCATAATTTTCTCCACCACAATTTTTTTTTAATGTTAAAAAATTCAGCTTTGGTGGTGTTAGCTGAGCGTTAACCCAAACGCGGGGGGAAGGAAGGAAGAAGAAAAAAAGGGGGGGGGCGAAGGCTTTCTATGACCCAGACATCACATCGAAGTGTCACGTCGACCTCATTACCGCCCTCCGGTGTCACTTGGGCGGAAGAAGGGGTGGGGGGTTGGCTGGGGAGACCTAGTTTTGGGTGAGGGGGTTGGGGGGGGGGGGGCTAAACCTCGCACTTCACCGGCCAATCTGTCCGCGCCGCTCGGGTGGTTCCAGGGCCGCTGACGGTCGATCAACACCCCTATCCACTCTCTGGAGGGGAGGGCATTTCTGCGAGGGAGAAGGGAGGGTGACACCCGCTGTCAAGTACGCAAAACTCCGCACAACAAGCGAGGTTCAGGCAGAAAATTTCATCGTGCACAGATAGAAATAAAAAAAAAAATTCTGTGCCTTTACAAAAGATTCCTTTCGGAAACCAGACACGAAGAAATAGTTTTGTAATAATTCATGGCATATACTTACTGTGCAACACATGTCTTTGTTTATTTATTCATATATATACCTGTATGAAATACGTTTTTTAAAATATAAAACTGAGTACTACTAAATTTTACGCATTATTTTATCTTTTAATTAATGTTTGATAAAGGCATATATTTATTCCGTGAAAAATATAATCGTATATTCAAGTATTTTTTCTTTATTTCGTTTTATTATTCCCATTATGTGCACAGTTAATACTTGAAATATATTCACGGAAAAGTTTACAAATAACTTTTACTATTGGAGGTTCTGGGACAACACAAAGCATTAATGCCTGGATAAGAATCCGAACCCAGTATTACTGAAAACACTGCAGGTTTTTATGTAAATTTAAAAATTGACTAATATATTTAATTATGCAGGGTGTGTGTGAGCACTTGTTTTTCCAACAGAGTCAACTTATAAATGTTTTCATGGTCAAATGTCGTTAATTTTCACTGTATGCCATAGAACAACCATAAGAATGCACAAGATTACTACACAAACAAACAGAAAGCAAGCTAAAATCAGCAGATAGCAAAATGTTAACACACAGACAGTAGGTACAGAGAATTTCCTGCATGAAATATAGCGGAAATAATCACATAACAGAAGAACAATGGGCTGAAAACGGAGAGACAGTTATAACAAAAGCAGAGAATACAACAAACAACCACAACTTTGGACAACACTGTGACAGACGAATACAGCGATGATAATTATGAAACAGATAATTTTGACAACACAAACGACGTAAACAGTGTTTAAAATGTTCATCTTAAATTTAAAGAGAATGCTGGTCACATATTATTCAAGGATCTTTGCGGGTACTAAGTATAATTACTTCAAAACACAAGAATTGTCTTGGTATACAAGCAAAACATTCAAAAACTGATAAAGACTACTGTAAAAGCGCAATTGTTTCTTCCACGTATGTTTAAATTAAATACGAACTTGGAAGTCAAAATACAACATTGTTTCTACGAAGACCGAGTTACATGAAATTATGAACAGATCTTCGTTTATTTAATGTAATTTAGTCGTTGAAAAATCGGGAAGTTTACTGCAATTTCTAACAGTTCAGATGAACTCAGCGATAAAACAAAAACAAATATTCGAGACAACACAATGACGACGGCACAGAAAAACACATTCGGTTTTCCCCGTTGCAAGAATCATTCCAAGAACGCCCCTAGCAGATTCGTCGGTCGCAGTGGTTCCGTGGACTTTTCTGTTACAGGCCTGTAACAGCCTGTTACAGCCTGTAACAGCCTGTTACAGCCTGTAACAGCCTGTTACAGCCTGTAACAGCCTGTTACAGCCTGTAACAGCCTGTAACCTGTGAGAATCGGGAGAGCCCTAGGACTTAAAACGCTACCTAGGAGTTCTGAAATGCACGAAACTCGAAACTACTACTAGAAATCGCAAAAAAAAAAAAAAAGTGTAAAAAAACTTTTTAATGTTTATGAAAAAAAAAATTACATTCTCAATCATTTAATTTCAAAGTGCTGTTTTTTTTTACTGTGCGAAAGTTAAACATGAAAACGATGCAAGGCACGCTACAAAAAATACAATCAATGCCTTCAGTCCATATAACAACCTCATATTTTAAAGTTTTCAATATTTGATTGAAAATTAAATGACGTAAAAATAAACAAAAATACAATCATCTGAAATTTGGGCAATATCTGCGTTGAGTTTTTGCTTCTTGTGAAAATTTTTAACGGGTGTTTATATGTAATAGAGTTATTTAACCATTTGTGACTAGAGCGCCTTCTGATTTTTCATTTCTTGCATGGTTTATATACCCGGATTTAAACTGTGTCCCAATTCCAGACGGTGCGCACTCTCCATCTGGTACATTCTGGCTCAAACTCATTTTCGTACACTGTAGCTCACATTGTCTCTGCACTCTCTTTCTGGTACACTTTGGCTCACTCAAACTGTACTCCCACTCTGGTACATTATTGCTCACTCTGATTGTGCATTCTGACTTTATTACACTTTAAGAGGCCACTCCAGTGATTCAGGGGCACTACGCAACTCACGTTAACATCATAAGATTCAATGCTATTTTCATTTTGCTTATAACTAATTAATTAATATAGAATTAGAAATGATGCTTGCTTGATATGTAAGACAAGGTGCTCTTATCAAAGCCCCTTTCTTCAAAAACGTGCATAAATTATGGTTTTATACTAATCTTTACTAATATACATAAGTGTATTGTCTAGGCTTGAACCATAATTTATGCACGTTTTTGAAGAAAGGGGCTTTGATAAGAGCATCGTTGTCTTACATATCAAGCAAGCATAATTTATAATCTATATTAGTTAATTAGTTATAAGCAAAATGAAAATAGCATTGAATCTTATGAGGTTAACGCGGGTTGCGTAGTGCCCCTGAAACACTGGAGTGGCCTCTTAACTCACTCTCACTCTACACTCTCCTTCTATTCAAATGGCTCACTCTCACTCTGCACTCACCCTCTAGTAAAATGGCTTACTTTCACTCTGCACTTTCTCTCTCTGGTACACCCCAGCTCACGCTTGAGTGATACGTTGACTCGTACATTTTTCCTGTGTTAATTAAATAATTAAAACAAGAATATTGGCTAAACTGTAATAATAGCTGAATAATTTTAAAACACTTTTCAGGCCACTTTATGTTTTTAAGCTTTCAAATTTCTTTCTTGGTCTATTTAACAAAATAAAATCGCAATTAACAAGAAATAAGAATTCGTAATCGCAATCTCTCTCAAGTCATACGTATAATATTTTAATTACATATTTCATGTGTCTATTATTTTTTTATCGCATGCCAATGCTGGCCTACACTGAAATAAAATATTTTGGCAATAGTAGGTCTATATCTTTTAAGTACCCACATGAGAATGGCGATTTTTCTATCGGGAGTGGCTATACTTAACGGAAATCATCCCACAGTGGAAGGGGTTTTGGTAGAAACTAATTATTTAGGTATTCCTTATATAGAACATATGATCAGGTAGTTTCACTGTATAGGCATTGAAAACAAGGTTAAGCTGCAAATTTTGTCTTCAGCTGTATGATAATATTTATCTGTTTTATTTTAAATTCCAGGAAGATTTTCATAATTAATAATTTCCTGATACTGCACCATGTTCCCTCACTATAAGTTCATTTCCTGCTACTTTAATCTATTTTATTGTAGATAACCATAAAATAGGTAATTAAATTTTAATTTTAAAACTTGGAAAAAACACCCTAATTTCATGGTGAATCCTGTGATACTGAAAAACTTGTAAGAATATTTACGAGGGAAAAAAAATCCAATTTGAATTTCGACACCATCTTCATGTGCGAAGAAAGTAATTCGAGCACTCCATTTTCAGTAAATCTTGAGCACTTTTTGTAACTAAATGTTTCGTGCGCCGGCGTTATGCGCAACGAGATACGGCATGCATGTGCCGGTTAATAGGTTAGGTATTCGATAGACCAGAAAAACATAAAACAAAGGTGCCAGTGTAATAATAATTTATTGTAAAGCTACGGCAATCGTTAATAATGTGCTGTGAAAAACTAGGAGAGAATCATGAAGTTAATACACACTGCTACAAATTTACGGACGTTGCAATGAAGAAATTGCCTTTAATAAACGAAAAAAAAAAAAATTCGTTGTTTCATAAAACTATATCTTAGTAGAAAATACACTTCCGAGTACTGAACTATTTGTTAACCTGTATTTGGAAGAATGAAATAGCTGTGTGTATTAAACAAATATTTTTAATATTTTGTTTACACTCAAAGACATTTCTTGGAATTTTTTTTTTCAAATTCATTCAACTTAGCATTCATAAAATATAAAATTTAATTAGTAAAATCTCCAAGATACCTGTTTATTGTTTTACCGAAGTTATTTGTTAATTAAATTTGAAAATTTGCATTGTGTAGTAGATATTCACAATTTATCGTCCAAGAGGTTACATTTATTCGTATTTATTTTATTTTACAACATTCCCTATGAGAGTACAATAGTCTCTGCGTGAACTTTTTTTATAAATCTCCGGTTACACAACATCTATGAGTTTTTCTATTCAGAACTTTGATGCAAGTAACTAACGGAACACGGCTCCGTTCGTAAGTTTCAGTGAAAACTGTCGAAACCTTCAAGC
This sequence comes from Bacillus rossius redtenbacheri, assembly GCF_032445375.1. Lineage (NCBI taxonomy): Eukaryota > Metazoa > Arthropoda > Insecta > Phasmatodea > Bacillidae > Bacillus > Bacillus rossius. The sequence goes on from NC_086333.1 coordinate 73,873,768, forward strand.
AGTAAAATCTGTGATACGACGATAGCAGGAGGAGAATCGTTAAAGAACAGCTGCTTCTGAAGTCCTGAAGTGAAGTACTCGGCCAAGCAGTTTTTAAGTAATTTTGTAAGTAACTAGTTTTAACGGGAGATGATTTCTTATTTATTGACAACAAATTGTGAACTTTAAAATGTATGTATTTTATCGCTCGAAACAAAATAAATCGAACGTAATGTAACTTTGAAAAAACAGCAAATTTACAATTACCAGTTTATGCTATATTCTAACTTATGACCCCCCCCACCCCTTTTCCACCTTTTTCCCAGCAAAAATACTTACATCATACTTTAAACCTAAACTCCAAAAACAATTTTAAAAAATCAGCCATTGTGTCCTTTGTAGATGAAGTCAACTAAGCAACACCTTTGTATTATACTTTTCGGTGTTCAGTAATAGGATTAGAATTTTTTTATGAATGTGCATCATTAAAAATCAAATTATATTACTTCAACTCATTAGCCATCCTGCATATATTCTTGTCCACAAAAATTTATCCTGATAATACAAATAATTTTATTTTACAACATGCCTTGTGTGTATTTTGATAATAATTAATTATATTCGTAATATTTACTTTGTGTTTTCAGTACCACTAAGCATCAATCAGTCACAAGTATGTTAAGTAATTCTGTGAAATAAAAATATGCTTGATATAAAAATTAAGTATTTTATTTTCAGTGTAGCCTACCCATTATTATTTCATCTGTATTATTTCTGAAATACAAATTTAAAGCTGTTTGCGTTTAATTAGACGTTAATTACAGGCGAAACATATGTTGCATCGCAATTATTTACTTTTAAAGGAACCATGGTAAAATTATTCTGTTCAATTATCAAAAGCATTATTTTTATATAACATGACAATTATATTCCTTATAAGTATATTAAAATACTTTGATCTTCATTTAGAAAATGTAAAAAATATATTTACTAGAAATAATTTTCAAAATGCTTTAAATAATTATAAAAACTGTTTGGCAAAATTTAAAAAAAATAATTATGCCTACAAAATATGATCATTTACAGAGGATAGAAGTCATCATTTGCACAGATTATTTGCATCATCGAACCAGCTTAAGGAATATTTAACCATAGCGGTTTGTTACGAGAGGTTGCCCGAACCACCCTTGGGTCAATTTTCCTCTCCCGCGCAGGTTTCCAAGGTCTGAGCAGAGATCAAGAGTATTGCCGCAGTACCTTCCCCCAACCCACCACCTTGTCGCCACTTGGTGAAGATAGTACTGCCGAGGAGAGCAATTCATAAAATTCATGCCGTTATTTTGCAGCTTTCCGCAGACCAGCACAATGTTGCCTTGTGTTAGGTCGAAGGGGGGGGGGGGGGGGAGATTGGTGGAGTAAAGGAAAAGGGGGGGGGGGGGGGGGAAATAGGCAACATATGCCTGGAACGACCCCTCCGTAGAAGCTAACACTTCCAGGAAATGCCCCTTTATTTCTGCAGCTTTCTCTTTCTTGGTAATTTTTTTTGTGTCTGGAAGCACTTTATTCTTCTCTCTCTCTCTCTCTCTCTCTCTCTCTTTCTCTCGGACTCCAACACCAACCTCTGGAGAACACCGTTCTCTGGTCTCCCGTTCCTGCAATGCACTTCCGTCTAGAACTCCCGTTGGAGAGAAATTAAATTATCCTTAGCTCTCTGCTTCAGCTCATGCTTTCTTTTTTTTTTTTTTACTTTTGACGGTACGGTCTAATTTGTTCATCAGAGCAGATTTAATACAAAAATGAGTCAGAGATAACTTCATATTTGCTGTTATGTATAGGTGAAGTTCATCGTACCTCTTGCTGCTTTATCAGTAGTTTATTGCAAATTAAAATACATTACGTATTGCTAACTGCTATTTACATTACATTTTCCGGCATAAGGCCAACAATTTGCACCGGTATCATAAAAACAAGCGTTTTGTTTAATGGCTTCTGCTTAATATTTGTTTCACCATTTTAGGGACCAAATACGGTTGTACTGAGTATTTTAAGGTTAGTTTCTATTATTATTATTAAGATAAAATATATTAATTTAAAATATCTGTCTTGACTCTTTGATACAAACTAGATAACTTTCCAGGGAACTCCAGAAGTACATATTTCATTTTAAGAGCCGAAAATTAAAAAAAATTAATGGATGCTAGAACTGAAGTAAGCGTGATAGAAATTATACTTACTTGGCATAATAAAAACTATCTTAAATTTTGCATGCAAATAATTAATATAAATAAAAAAATAGGGTTGGTACAATATAAATTCAATCAAACTAAAAGAGTTCATAAACACTATTTCTTAAACCAATATACACCATATATATATATATATATATATATGTAATTTTAATGATATGGACCATTATTCAATATCAATCACTAAAGTATAATTTTTAAAAGTACATTTATAATTTAAATATTTATAAGGCTTTTTTTTCATCTTGTGAAAATTTCGTTGCAAAAATTCACTCATCATTTTTTTTCTTCATACCGCACTTAAAAAAGTATACTTCAAAACTTGAGGCTTCTAATAAGTTTTGATCTATTTTTGAAACTGATGTTTGCCGCAAGCCATCCGTGAGTTTCGTTCTTGAAACTTATTACGCCGTTTGAAATAAAAGGTAAGAAATATATATATATATATAAACACGCTGGTGTAGTGAAAACTTAGCCTGGAGGACTTCGCAGCGGAAGCAATTTTCTAAGCGCCTTGGGTTGTTTCTTCTTTTGGGTCGGGTGGGATGTTTCTGGGGGTTGAAGGGGTGGAAGAAGACACGGCGGTCTCAGGACGAGCTAAGCCTTCAGCGGGGAAACTTCCTCAGCGCCGCCGGAAGAAACTCAGACGAGAGCGCAGAAGGGGCTGGAGGGAAACGGAAGTTACGTCTGTGTGCTCGCGAAGCGACGTCCTCTCGCGACTGGCCCCCGGCGTGCGATCGGCCCGGAGAAACAGCACAAGTAAACAAACAAACAAACAAACAAACAAATAAAAGCGTTCTACTTCAGAAGCCGGCGATCCAGCAAAACTAGCGACGAAAACTGTCCCTGAAATTTTTTTTCGTCTTCCATTCGCTTCTTTTCTACGTGCACTCGCTGGGTCATTTTTGTTTGGGTGTAGGCACAAACAAGCCTGCACAGGAAAACATGAAACTCAAGGAAACAAGGTTGACACCACTGTGAAAATAATTTTCAGTTTTGAGGAGTTCATCCAAAATATCTGGTATGATATAATCCAACACTGCAAAGGTATATATATATATATATATATATATATATATATATATATATATTTGCAGTTTAATTTGGGAAGAAAAAATCCGCGAAATTATTAACTCCTTTGTCTCGCTAGCAGCAAATGGGTTTCGCCAAGGAGAAGGATAGAAAGTTGGCCAGACATAATTATATTGTTACATGCGTTCCATGAGGCAAGACCGTGACAATTGACAGGCACCTGAGCGGCCTGGTGGCCCCGCAAAGGCCACTGACGTCATGCGCGCATACCTTCGGGGATTACGGCGGCCCGACCACGAAATTCCTCTGTCCCCGCGTCATCCTTTCTCGGCACTGTAATGTATCTCTTAGCGACCTGAAAATTTCGCGGAGGCCACCGCATGGAGTGGCGTGAATAAGCGCCGCGGTTCTGGATGCTTCGAACTTCGGGTCGCCACGGGATGACGCGACACGTCACAACCACTCCAGTTGGTTCCAGAAAGACGGGCCGCGGGTATAAAAGCGGCGGCGCTGGCTTTCGCGGGAGTTCCTACAGGCGAGTCGAGTGAAGTGCTAGTTCGTCGAGCGGCGCAGAAACTGATCGACGGGACCGGGTGAGTGCGGCTGAAGGCGCGAGATTGTGTGTGTTGACAGGTGCGAGGCAAGGGGCGAACCACTGTCCAGCCTAGCTCCAGTGAGAAGTGTGCACTGTGGGCTTGACAGACATTTGGCTATTTGTGTACAGACATTAAGTGTGGTGATTTAATTAGTAATCTTAAATATTAGTAGCAAATAAAACTGTATAAAAATAATTGGCCCATCCTTACGAAACTGTTTTCCCCACTCGTAACAATATGACCGTGTGGCGGACATACATAAAGCACACAAACTGTCTGTTTGTGTGTCTTTGTACTACCTCTTATGATATTCTATTATAAAACTTAATTTATTAATTTTTTCACTCCCTTAGGGATAGAATTCCTTAATTATTTGTAGTCTATGTCACTCTCTGGCCCATAAACTATCTATTAGCAAAAAAAAATGTCGATCTGTTGCTCGTTGCTTCGTAAAACAAGGACAATAGACAAACACACTTCAACATTTGTAATAATATCAGAAGTCCTTTTAAAATATCGTAAGATTAATATTATAATCATAGCGTAAGGTAAATAACACACAAAAAATATTTAAGTTACAAAAAAAATAGGTATAATTTGGGAATTGACAACGTGTGGCTGAAATGGCTGATTGAGCGCGACGGGGACTCACCACAACGCCGAAATACCAAATCGACCACAACGCCGACAGCTAGAAAACTGCTGTGTACCACAACGCCGAAATACACTAACGCCGAAAAATGTCATTGCAGGACTGCCACAAAGGTTAGGTTAGGTTAGACTAGGTTAGGTTAGACAAGGTTAGGTTAGACTAGGTTAGTTTAGACTAGGTTACGTTAGACTAGGTTAGGTTAGGCTAGGTTATGATAGGCTAGGTTATGATAGGCTAGGTTAAGTTAGGTTAGGTTATATTACGCTAGGTTGTTTCGGCGTTGTGGTACACAGCAGTTTTCTAGCTGTCGGCGTTGTGGTCAATTTTGACATTCGGCGTTGTGGTGACGACCCGAGCGTGACTTGAGGGAACTCTCTACGATCGTCGTTACTCTATGCCCTTTCTGGCCCGCGGCGGGCGCTTTGCGGGTTCGGGCAATCACCTTCGACTGTTGATTTGTGCAGCGGCGCGCGGCGGAATTGAAACTAATTGCCATGACGGCACGGAACAGGTCACGAGGACTCCATCGCCCCCCCCCCCCCTACTCCCCCAACCAGCTGCCAATTAACTACGTCGCTGCTCGAAATGAGCAAACATCATAACCGCGCCTCAAAGCTTTCCGCCTCGCCCCCACACCGTTGCGTGATTACCATTTTTTTTTTTTATGTGTATACATCTTAGCTCCCGGTGAACGGCATTTCGTAGGAATAGTTTCGTGTGTGCGACGGAAGTTGCAAGGGACGGAATTGTGTAACAATGGTGCCGCCATATTTTTTGGCGGATGGTGCGAACTAAACTTCGCAAAGACAAAAGTAAACTTTACAGTATTGACACTTTAAATGAAATTTTAACAGGATGGGCAGTATTTTAATAATATTTCTTGTCGGATACAACGTCCAAAGCCTGGGTTAAGTATTTTGTCAAGTCTTTTTCGCATTTATCGGATATGTTTCATTGTTTAGTTTACAATTTCAGCATGATAATCATATCATATCATTAAATTTTTTACGTAGCTGATCCGGCAACGAATTCTAGCGGCGGTTGCGGAAACTACGTGTAAGACGCGTCCAGAAATGTAGTTGAAACACGATTTGCGTACATTTATCACGCTTAGCTTTATTTTAAAGAATTTTAATTGAAATGTAGTGTCAGTGTTTCATATTATGAGTGTCTTTGCAACACTAGGACACATGAATTTTCTTGTTTACTGAGGTGAGATGTTACGTATCTCTGGCGAAAACTGAAAGACACGCTCACGTTTTTTTTATTTCATCGTTAACATTTAATATCACAGTCAGAAAATAATTTTTCTTATAATATCTGTTACTTTGAACCATTATTAAATCAAACAAACACCTATGTTCAACAAACTATATTCCTTATGTAAAACACTATCTATTTTAACAATAAATATTGTTTCTAATAAACGTTAATTTTGATGTCAAAATTATTTTTAAGAATATATATAGCCTATTCCTTAAATCATTCAAAATTGTTTATTGTTCTAAAAAATAGCTGCCACCAATCTTTGCTCGACTTATATCTCATAGTACGATTAATATTATACAATGGCTGTTCCTGATATTTTGTGATACTTAATTGGTTACATAATCGGTCACTGTACCAATAGTTACTAAAATTCATTTGCGAGCTTCGAATTGTCACGCAAGTGAACAAATGTTTATCATTGTCGAAACTTTATTCCACTTTGAAAAACATTTAGAAATAATTTGTTAACCACAATTATAATAGCTTGAGTAACACATAAAATGATTATAAAGCACAGCAGGGAATGCAAAATTTTAGAGATCCACATTGATTGTTGACTTTACTGCTATATAAACTGTTTGCTTAGCACACTTCACAAATGAGCTGAAACTGCATGTTAGTTATCTACGCGTATCTACAGAATCTGGTCTTCAGCACAGATTTAACGAGCTATTTGAACAGCTTTCAGTGTCTAAAGGGCCGTGGCACATGTAAACACAAATCTCACTAATTGAACGATTTCATCAATTAAACTTAAACTAATATAAGTTTATGTTCGATTGACAAATAAAATATTCTAAGGTCTGTCAAAAATTAATCATTTTTAAACACATCTAATACCATTAAATCATTTCAGTCACATTAATTTTGCCACAGAAGTTAAATGGAAACTTAAATCATTTGATTTTTAAAAATTTTAATTCACTTCGTACGACAGCGAACAAGCTAAAATTCGAAAAATCAAATGGACGTCGTTGATAAACGTCATTTCAAAAATAAATAAAACTTTTGTTTCGTAATTTTTGTTATGTATTTTTAATTATTTAATCCATTGCAAAACTATTGAAACTATATTAAAACTTTGATCTTTTAATGTACGCCCCTCAACATAATATAAAAAATATAGATATGCTAATTAACTTTGGTATATGCGATATCGTAAAGAATTTTATATATATATATAAACATACTTTTAAAAGCGGCCCAAATTTACTTTCAACTGTGACGTCAGCGTAAAGAACACGTGTCAAGACGTCCACTTTCAAACCGCACATGCCGGCTTTAATGCATAATCTGTCTTCATCCTGGTTCCGACGGCGATGTGTGTACGACCGTAACGATCGTTGATTTTGTAGCGAAGTGGCGGTTAGATACACCCCGATCACCCGTCTTTTTTTTTTTTTTTTTTTTTTCCAGGCGGTTCTCTCAGCCCCAGGGACGAATTCCCTCCCCTCCCGTTCCAACAAGGGTAAATTTTACTCTCTTTCCCTCTACCCCCCTTTTCCGCCCCCACGCAAAATACCGCCGACAAACTCCTCTCTCCTTTTCGCAGCGTTCACATGGATTACAGAGTGTCACCGGCACGCTCGCTCGACCAATCGATAGTCGCCCGGGATACCACGCACGCGCGCACGCACGCACGCACGGTCGCGCGTAGGCGCGGCCCCTGCTGCGTTCCCTTTTTCCCTGGCCCTTCCCCGCTTCAAACGTTCCTTCCCCCCCCCCCTTGCATTAGGCTCGTATGAAGCCCTGCTATTGGCAGCGGGACTGAGCGCGCCCCGTGACCCTCCGGATATACGCTTGCAAGTCCTCTCCACCCCCTGCCATTTCCACCCCCTCACCAACAGACCACCTATGCCATAGAGGTTTAAACATTCCCCCCCGCCCCTATTCGTACCCGCGGGGGAAAGTGAATTTGCTCGTTTCCAGCCCGCACGAACGTTAACAGCTTGAGCGCGGCGTAGGGATGGAAAAAAAAAAAAAAAAAGTAAATTTCGTCCGCTTTTTTTTTTTTTTTTAAATTGAACTCTTTTGTAAAAGCGAGCTTTTGCTGCGGTTTTACTTCAATATGATCGTGAGCATTTCTGCTTCGAGTTAACTCGTACGCTATCGTGAGGGACTCCGGCTTTCTGGCCATCAGCCGATTTTGTGATACGGCATAGTCGTTATTACACGTAAAAATATTTTTAATATTTTGTTTGAATATTTGAAGGAATAAACATTTATAAAGGAGAAAAATTAAAAACATTTATATCATAACACTTAGAAATTAAGATCGTTTCAAGTTTTTTTTTTTTTAAATTCCAGACCATAACGGAGAAATATTTCGAAAATAGGACTATGTTAGTAAATTTGTATTTAATGCCAACAGTTGTGGAAGAAAATGAAATAAGCTTCAAATGAGCGATAATATCGTGATTTGTGAGAAAAAATTTTTTGCTTTTAATTTTTTTGTTTGGCTTTTTACAAATATAAGGAATAAGCTGCAATTGATATCTTACGCATACAAATATTGTTATTTGATTTGTTTTTTCTATTGACACATTTATAGGTAGGTATTGTAATAAAACAAAAATATGGCGTGAAAATGGTCTATGTATTTTAGTCTGCTATGAGTTAAACGATCATGCCAAGTACATGAAGAGTTCAATTACGTTAGTTTTGATAATATTATCCATGAATTAACCTATAATTTATGCTTTTTAAAACTGCAAATAAAAGTTTTTTTTTCTTTGCAAAGAAAGGCTGTACGAATAGAAAAAAGTACATTTATCTATATAAAGTTATTATTTTCAACAGTGTTATAGTGCTGTTCTTAATAGTCGAAGCGGAAATTTCAAAGTTCATTCATTTGAAAATGAACAAGGTGTGATCGTCTTGTAAAACGTAGGTCCATGCTGAGTTTCTATGTTAATTGTAATGATCATAACAAGAAAAAATAAAAAATAAAATGAAGCTTTTGACTGTTGCGATGCAGATGAATGCTGAAAATGAAGTTACTAGACAGAAGAATAAATGAAAATGTCCTGGATTGTGAAGTGAAGGAAGGGTTGAAGTTATGTGGCAATACTTACAAGACGAAATAAAAGATGCGAAAAAATATTTTAAAAGCAGTGTCCAGGTTTTGTTAACTTAGTTATTGAGGGCAGAGTAAAAATAAAATAAATACTTTAGAAGTAGACTATCATATTATGCACCTATAATACTATCATCAAAGTAGAGCTTATGAATATGCCAGCAATTGATTATCGATTAAGGCGTAAATGGTTTAGGGTTGGAATTTTTTTCCTTCACTAAACCATTCTTGCTAAATAAAACCCTTCTGATAATTGCTCAAGAAAAAATGTTAAAAACTATATTAAAAATTAAATTGAAGTAATATTAGCTATTAATAAATAAATGTTGGCTCGGCCTAAAAACACAGATAGTTATTCAAAGTCATGTTTATTTTGTAACGTTCTAGAAAAATCAGAAAAAATTTCGAAACTTCTAAATACTCTAGAAACTTCCGGAACTTTTAAAATTTCTAGAACATTCTAAAAACAATTATGCACTAAGCATGCTAAGGGTTTTTGAATATTTCAACAGGATCGCTCAAACATTTTCGCATATTCCGTGCAGCCAAAATGTTTTGAACGTTTTCTTTTCTATGCATGATTATAACATACCTTTTTTAAATTATGTAATTTTTTTACTTGCTCTAGGTTGAAGCTCTGAAAATGAAAGATTCCGACACAAAATTTTGAAAATATTTTGCAAATTTGACTTTTTTCATCGTCCTTGAATTTGCGTTTACTAATAGTGTAAGGAATTTTACTTTTTGCAAAATAATTTGTCACCTCATGCAGTATGGTTGGTCGTATATAAATTTGTTTTAGTCAAACATTTAAGAATAATTTTGTGAGGTCTACAATAGAGTAAAATAGACAGGATTTTTTGCATATTAAATAATATGTGGGTATTTTTTTTTGTTACTTTTAACCGCTTCTTGAAATATGCTAGGTATTAATTATCAGAATACCTGTTACACACTTTGAGTAATAGACATGTTTCTTAAGCGTTCAATTCTGGGTGGCTCGTTTATTTAGAGAGCAGGTATTGGATCAACGCTTTAACTAATTTCAATCAAATAAATTTAATTTTATACAAAAAAAATTATTTAAATTAATTTTGTAAAGATTAAAAAAATTAAAAATTTACGACATAACAACTGTGGGACTAAATTACGACGAAAAGTTCTAAAAAAATTTAAATGTTTGGCATCCGGGGAATTTATGCAATCGGAATGGGAAGAAGCTAGATGAGAAGAAAGGACAGCTTATGAGAGTTCAAAAAAGGCGCCGTTCACTGGCTTCGAGCGGACCAGACCCTGCAGGCAAAGAGAGAAACCTAAGATGGCGGACGAGTACGAGTGCAGGCAGAGGAAGAAAGCTAAGATGGCGGACGAGTACGAGTGCAGGCAGAGGAAGAAAGCTAAGATGGCGGACGAGTACGAGTGCAGGCAGAGGAAGAAAGCTAAGATGGCGGACGAGTACGAGTGCAGGCAGAGGAAGAAAGCTAAGATGGCGGACGAGTACGAGTGCAGGCAGAGGAAGAAAGCTAAGATGGCGGACGAGTACGAGTGCAGGCAGAGGAAGAAAGCTAAGATGGCGGACGAGTACGAGTGCAGGCAGAGGAAGAAAGCTAAGATGGCGGACGAGTACGAGTGCAGGCAGAGGAAGAAAGCTAAGATGGCGGACGAGTACGAGTGCAGGCAGAGGAAGAAAGCTATGATTGCGGACGAGTACGAGTGCAGGCAGAGGAAGAAAGCTAAGATGGCGGACGAGTACGAGTGCAGGCAGAGGAAGAAAGCTAAGATGGCGGACGAGTACGAGTGCAGGCAGAGGAAGAAAGCTAAGATGGCGGACGAGTACGAGTGCAGGCAGAGGAAGAAAGCTATGATTGGGGACGAGTACGAGTGCAGGCAGAGGAAGAAAGCTAAGATGGCGGACGAGTACGAGTGCAGGGCAGAGGAAGAAACCTAAGATGGCGGACGTAGCCCGGCCTAAGAACGTGTGAGGGCATTACTGACAGTGACATGAGGATGTGACCGTGTGTTTTGTCACGAGACTTATTTTGGATATTATTCTGCATTTAAAAAAATTATGGGCAAGAGAGAAAAATAACCTTACCTGTTTACCATGTGGAATTATCACATCTGGTGACATCGCAAGCCATAGATAAGCTACTGCTGTGAATTCTAGCGGCAGGTGCAGAATGTAGTTTGTGATTCGCGTCTCCAAATTTTTGTACGTACTTGAAAAGCGAATGTTGTATTGATCAGTAAATTTATAACGCTTTTAAAGAATAAACGTTTAATTCCTTGTCAGTATTTTTTTTATGAGTTTATTCGCAACATGATTAAAATGAGAACACTTGCATTTGCTCTTCACCGAGTTTAGATGTCACATCACTGGCGAGTACTGAAATTCTTGGTCACTATTGTTAGAACATAATGTGACTGTTTGGAAAATTATAGGACTTTATGCAATTTTATGTTCAAATTATCCAAATCTTTGTAAAACTTTGAAAAGAGTTTCAAATATTTTATATTCTTTGCAAGAATAGTAGCTAAGGTTTCTCACTTTTTTCTGTAGCAGTAAGGTGCTCACTAAATATAAACCTCAGAGACAACGGCACCTAAGCTTAACATGGGCTGGTTGGGTGGTTTACGAGTGTCCTTGCACTACTTACTATTTGTGTTTGAAGACATGATTTGATTATTTTCTAATATATATATATATATATATATATATATATATATATATATAAATTATGACACCTTTTGTGAATTAGTAGGATTATTTCACGATAATAATCAAATATATATTTTTTTTCTTTTGTGGCCCGAGAGGTATGTTAATGCGTATACATATAAAACCGCCCATGGCAGCATCCCTTATGGTAGAAGCCCACAAGATAGAACGTTCTATGTAATGCATTTGATATGTTATAGGGATATAACTTGTGATAATTCTAAGTTATGTGGTTTTGCGTTTTGTGTTCCTATTTAACGAGTTTTTTTAGCTGTGATCGTTCTAAGTTATAGTTTTATAAGTAACAAAGTTTCTTATATAGGCGTTTCTAGGCTATAATAGTTCTAAGTTATATGGATTTTTCGAGAATTCTAAGTTAGGTATGACTGTAGTAAGTTGTGTGTTCCTTAATTATGTGTGGATCCCTGGACGGAATCCCGTCATGCACCTTCCTCCTGATGTTACTAACCCCCCCCTCCCCACAAACCTCCCCGTCGTCATGGAAACCACTTGCCCACCCCTTCAACCCTCCCCGTCAATGAAACCACGAACACGCCAGAGAACTGCCTAGTTTATTTTTACTGGGGGGCATAAAGCCAGCATGCTGCTAGCCCTCCTCTCATAACGACTCAGGCTGATATTTACGTGGATTTTCTTCTCCTCCTGCAGCCCGTAACAGGCTGTTCCCGTTCGAGAGGGTGTCCCGAGGTCCTGCGGGCTTGCGAGGCATCGACGGGCGAGGACAAGGACTTGCCGTCAAGAGGGAGGCCACCTATGTCATAACGAGATAACAAAAACGCATCAACTGCCTCTCCAAATAACCCAAACACCCCTCCCCCAAAACCCAAACCCTCCGCTAAAAGTACGAAAAAGCCAGAGTTTACGAAACACACCTCACCCCCCACCAACACCTTTATCACGCCCCCTTCTCGACGAACCAGAAAGGGTCACGCGGCCTGATGACAGCGGCGCTTGCGCGTGGTGACGTCACGTGACGTCGCGATTACTACCTCGACACCACGTTTCGCCCAATCATCTCTTTTCGCGCCGCGTATTTTCAAGGAATACGTGCTATCATCCCTTGCTCTAGAGCTTATCCAGGAGAAATAAAACTCAAGGAATATTTATATCATAGCGATTCATTTTTTGACGTGCCAACGTCTAATAAAGCGATGAACGCCGGCCGGCAGCACGCACGAAAGTGTCCCGTTACGCACATTGTTCCGTTACGCTGTGTCCCTTTACGCTCATTGTTCCGTTACGCTGTGCTCCGTTACGCTGTTGGCGAGTGCAGTAATAATAGGTTATGTTACAAGTGACTAAAAATTATGGTGATTCATATAATTGATGATAGATATTTGATTACAGTTTATTTATATGAAATTTTTTTCATAATTATATTTAAACTTTATAGCTAAATGCCAGTTTTTAAAATTAATTACAAGTCATCTACACGTGAACTGTTTCGTCGACTGTTTAGAAAGTGAAGTGAAAAGTTAATGTGATTTCATTGCTTATTACAACAACAATTTCGGCAATAAAGGTTAATTATTCTTGCATTTTAAAAATATGATTACTAGTATAAGTTCAATTTTTTATTATTTTATTATTAAAACAAAAATGATTCAATTTTATTCATAAAAGTATGCAATCATTTCATCAATGTTTTGTTATGACGTTGTCACGTTAAACTATCGTCCGTAAACCGACTTTACAGACAACCAATTTTTTACTATTAATTTGGTTTTTGGGTGTTGAATTCAGTGGCAGCATATACTGTAAATTTAGTTTTGTAAATTTAACAGAAATACTAACTTAAAATCACAAATATTTGTAAATTTGTATATTCACTTGAAAACAACTGTATCACTACACAATAGTGTTCGCAGTGTTACCGGGTTCGTATTTTTACCCGGGTTTTTAAGCTTTGTGTTGTCCCAGTACCTAAAATATTTGAAGTTATTTGTAAACCGTTCCCTGACTAGCTTTCCAGTATTAACTGCACACATTAATAAGCATAATAAACTAAAATAAACTCAAAATTTTGAATATTCAATTTTTTTACATGGTTTAAAAATTGCGTTTGTAATAAATACTCGGTGTTATCTCAAAAATCATGTTTCATACACCTATTCAAAAATAACTATAGCCTGTGTTGAACAAAGTTACAATATCTTTCCTTGTAGTTTTACAAACAATTTCTGAACAACTGGTTTACAAAGGAATCTTAAGTAATAAAACAGAAAATGTATTTCTGTGCGGGGTCTAGTGACTGAAGAATGTGAATAGAACTGGAACCCAAAATGGTACAATGGCGAAGAGACGTGGAGGAATCGCAAGAAATCCGTTAAACAAAAAAAAAGTGGACGGTCGGCAACGTCCGTCACGTTTCCTTGCAATCGCAGGCACGTGACTCCCGTGCAAGAAAAGAGCGCGAAGCCATGAACAAATCAAAGCCTCAGACAATTCGCTAATCAAACGTACATTCAACATTAACATAAGCTCAGTATAAAACATTTACACTTGCGTTGTTAATGCGTTTGTTATCGTTATTCAGATGATTCTATTAAAACAACCAGAACATTTTTTATTAAATAAAAGGGACCTCTTTTTATATATTGAAACCTTAGAAGTGCATGTAAAACCGAAGGAAGCTTCCGTACTGATTCGTACCGAACTCTTAGGTGCGGCCAGCAACAAGTCCATATTCAGTTCATAACTTATTGCGACAAGTTTATTACTTAATTTTTTTTTAAAATTACATTATTTCATAAGTCACGTGTCTTTAAAACAAAATTTAAACCCATTAAATCACATCTTACGTCTACTTTTCAGAAAACTTTCATGATCCACGCAAGCAGCTTAAGATGGCATTATTTTTAATGTGTTAAAGATTTTCATCTTAAATTTACGAAGAAAGCTGGTTATTAATTATCCAGGTATTTTTTTTAAATTTAATGTTATCTTCGTAAATTTTCTAGGAACTAAGTGTACTTATTTTGATCTTTTATTTCACAAGAATAATCTTGATATATCAGCAAAACTTCGAAAACTTGTTGAGACTACTACAAGAATACTCGTATTACTTCCACGTGTGTGTTTATCCTGTTTAATAGAAAAGCAGAACTTGGAATATTAAATACGGCGTAGTTTATATGAAAATCCGGATATCTGAAATTGGGAATAACTCTTAAATTTTTTTAGGCAAATTCTTCCTTGAAAGGTCTATAAATAAACTGTAATATCCAACAGTGTACAGTTACGAAAATGATCCCTAATAATTAATAATTTGGAAGAAAAATTGCATGTTTATTAGTTTGAGGTTTCTGAATTGAATAAATTGCTTTTTGGCTTTCAGCTTCGTTAAAAAAATTTATAGTCGCAAAGTTACGAAAAAAATATGTAACTATAACATGCCATTCAAATTGATAATACTTCAAGTATTTAAAAACATGTTTATAAATATATTATCTTCTTACTTATGGAACAACGTTTTAACTGTTAAGAAACAAAATGTAATTTAATTTTTTTCTTTTCAAAAAGCAATACATACTATGAAACACAGAGAATTTTACCATGTGTGAAATGGATTTTGATTCTTCAAATAATAGACTTTATAACAGAAAAATTATTATTTTAGAAGCTTCTAGTTTGCGAACAAAAATAACTTTTTATATGGCAAAACAAATACAAAAAAGAGTTTTTGTCCACAAAGTAATGTCAATAAAACAGTTTGAAGGCATTATTAATAAAAGGAAATACTCTTTCAATTTAAACTTTAATAAACAAATTACACAGGTCTACGAAAACACATTTGTTTTTGAATTTTGATTTCATGAAAGTGGCTTATTTTATGTTTTTGTGTGTGCTGAAACCTAAAATTAAGTCTACTTTCTCCATCACGTACAGTTATTTTTCAAAACCACATAACATAATAGCAGGTGTGTAGCATGCATGCATACATGAATAAATTACACTTGTAACATATTGTTTTTGATTATAATTATAATTATTTTAATTGATTAATTAAATAATACATAAGTGAATAAATAATTAAACAAATAAATGCATAAATAACTTAAATAAAAAATTAATATGATGTTTTTCGTAGGCTTGTAACAAGTAGTTTACGTTTTTCCGTAGACGCTGCTAATTAAAATTAATGAAAAATATAAATAAATAAGTATTAAAAAATTGTAGTTATTACACTTGTAACTGCTAGTGTTTGTTTTTTAAAAAAGGTTTTCTATATTGCATTACTCTTCCGCAGTAGTTGGTGTAGACATGAAGCTCCAGGCACAACCTGTACAGACAGGAACGTAATTCTTGTTTGTCCTCATTAGTCAGTGTTGGAAGCTAAACCAGTTTAAACTTGTTATATCTGGACTTTGGAGCCCATGTGGCTGCTCATTCTCACAGTCAGCCAGTCGAGATGTGTTAGTGAAGTGAATACCTACACGTAGTTGCATGCAAGTGGCTACAAACGTTTGTGCGTTTCGAACTGGAATTGTCAAAGATGTCTCATCGTCATTGTGTTTCCAGCCCAGACTACTTCTGTTTTATCTGTGGTGAGTACACAATAAATAAATACTAACGAAATATAAACGATTTCAACAAGAAGCTATATAATGCATATTTCTGGTTAAGAATAGGTGGTCAAGATAAAGTGTGGGCTCCTCACAAAATATACCATAGCTACGTAGAAAAACTGCGCTTGTGGTACAAATGAAAAGTAAAATTGTTTAGATTTGCTATCCTAATGATGTGGATGGAGCAAAAAAAAAATTAACTTGGGGATGACTGTTTTTTTGTACCTGTGATATTCAAGGTTATAATTCCAAAAAACAGAAGCTCATTAACTACTCTAATCTTGAATCTGCTAGTTGTCCAGTAACACACGGTCCGGGACAGTTCCTCATAGCCTCCTGATGACTTGGACAGCCTTGATTGGAAAACAGAGGGGGAAGCTTCCAACATGGAAAAGTATGAATCAAACAGTGATTTTGAACCAGACAGTTCAGATAACGAACCGCAGCTTTTTTTCACAACATGAGTTGAACGACTTAGTGTGAAATCTTGGACTTTCTAAAGATGCTGCTAAGTTACTTGGCTCCCGCCTTAAAAATGAAACAAAAATATTCCAACGAGGCACATCTTTTACATGGTATTAACATCGCGAAACAGTTTTTGTGCCTTACTTTTCACAGAATGAGAATCTTGTTTACTGTAAACACATTTCTGGACTGATGGGCCAATTTGGTGTACAATATGACTCTAATCAATGGCGTTTATTAATTGACTCTTCGAAGAGAAGTCTGAAAGCCGTTTTATTACACAATGACACTACATATGGTTCAGTGCCAGTTTTTATTATATTTTATTATATTTTACTTTATTTTATGTTATTGTAATTATTGTTGACATATTAACAAACGTTCAAAGGGGAACAAACTTACACTTTCCACATCTGTTATATACATATAGGTATGCTACACACCTGCTATTTTGTTATATGGTTTTGAAAAAAAACTGTACGTGATAGAGAAAAACGGACATCTTTTTCGGTTTGAGCACACCCAAAATATAATGATTAGACAATTTTATGAAATCAAAATTTGTATTATAGACCGTGTTATCAATCCCTATTTAAAGTAGGCCACCTTAAAAAATGGTCGATACTTTTGTGATTTAAAAATCAGACGTTTAACGAATAAGTATGTTGGTCAAAAACTTCCAACACGTGTTTAATAAATTAACTGTATATATAAATATATATATATATTGCGTATTTATGAACACTCTGTTCGAGACGAGTTTGTTTAACAGGCGCTTTAGCAAAAGGTCAGACTTTGATATCTGTTTTTTTTTTTTTATAAAATCATGGAGAGATTTATTGATACATATCTCGTTTGTCTGGATCCATACGAAACTTTTTTTTCTTTTTTACGTAATAATATGCAACTGCCAAAGACAGAATTTTCGCTATGGCACCTGTCAAAAATGGGACACCTTATCTTGAAAAGAGTTACGCAAGTATTTAGTCATTGTCCAATAACGGAGGAGGAATTTCACATTTATTCGAGGCACGTGGGCACTTCGCGAGCACTTTAAATCTCCTGGAAAACTCAAGACGGATTGGGGAGAGGAGGTTTGAGAGCCAGCACTTAACTATTCACGGAGCCCGCTCGGAGGAATGGTTTCGACGACGAGGCAGTGGCGGTAGAGTGGCGCAGAGGGGGCGGGTAGCGCAAAGGCAGAGCCGGAGTGCTTTATCTCGATCTTGCGCCGAAAGCCTCTCGATCTATCGCACGCTCGAGCGGGCCAGCCGGGATGAAATCAACAAAACAAGCTTCCCCCCTCTCTCACACCCTCTCTCTCTCTCTCTCTCTCTCCCTCTCTATCATCTCTCGTTTTTGCGCAATCGCATCGCATCTGCGACGCTCCCTCACTTCCGCAGGAATCTGTTTACCTCCCTGTTCCGCCCGTCTTGCTCGATCAACCATATTTCCATCCCCCCCTTCCCCCTTCCATTTTTTTTTCTTTCACCGTCCAAACGGACCTTAACAATAAACAAGTCCGGGATACTCACAGAAAAATTTTCAGCTTCAAGTAGGTCTCTATATATATTTTTTTTTTCTCTTTAGAGTAACCGTTGGTAAAAGAGACGGGGGTAGATAGGAATCCATCAAAGGCTCCTCGGACAAACTCGCAGTTTATAAACGGAGTGACGTAGACCTCACTTCTCTTCGTTCCGTGCGAGGAAAAAAAAAAGAGGGTCGGTAGAAGAGAAGATGGGGGGGGGGGGGGGGAATTCTTCCCGGTGCCTACTCCATCCCTTTTTCCGCCATCTGAGTTCTTCCCCATTCCCCTTTCCGCCGGTCCTTCTAATGAAAACGAACTGGGGCGAAGCTGGCAACAAAGTGGGTGAACTGAAACGAGAAAAAGCAGGAGAGAAAGAGAGAGAGAGGGGAGAGAGAGAGAAAGTACGAGACAGGAATAGAGAACCGAAACCCGCACCTTTCAGGTCTGTTTTTATTGTATACTTCCCCTGCCGTCGGCGGGGAAACAAAAGAAAACACGTGCGCCCATGCCCGAACCCCCTTCATCGCGGATCCTGGCCGTTGCCATGGCGACCGACGCGTCTGTCTGCGGGGCTGTAATCGGATTGCGAGAGGGGAGAAGTGGTGTCGAAGTCGGTCCAGGGGCCCTAGGTTGCTTTCTGGTGGGAAAGTGGAGGAGTTTCAAGTTTCGGATAAACCAGTGGAGCCTCGCGACCGCTTCCGGTGCTCATGAGGTTGCTCTTCAACTGAGGAAATAAAAAGAAAAAAACAAATGTGCCTTCCAGAGATGCACAACATCGTTACCTCGTTAACAAACCAACTCACGTGATCTCATGTTGCAAATACACTTTTGATACGAAACTTTGGCCCGAAATTCAACATTAGAATTCTTTAAAATTATTCAGAGCGTGATAAATTTTAGCAAACTGTGTTTTCAACCACATTTCTGGACGTGAAACCACACCGTAGTTTTTCCGCATGCGCCGCTAGAATTCGCTGTCGGAGCAGCTACGGCTACCGAATCGTTGGTTTTGCGGAGAGAAAGATTAAATTATGTGATGAAACGGATCCGATAAAAGCGAAAACGAAATGACAAAATACTAACCCCCGTTACTGCACCTGATTTTCGACAAAGAATTTTATTACTAGATACTGTTCATCTTGTTAAAATTTGTCGGAAAGTTAACTCTTTGATCTTTCCCTTTGGCTTTGTGAACTTTGGTTCGAGCCATCCGCTACAGATGCATCGACTTCGAAGCAGGGCTGTCGAGAGAAACTAAGGGTGGTGGTAAAAATACTTACTCATTGCTCAATGTACAGATTTTGAAAACACAGAATTAAATATACGGGCCATTACTGTAAACATAATTAGCGCGTATCACGTAAAGTGTATGGTTTACAATGAACTTTATAAGTAATAGCGAATGGTGTCGACAAAGGTGATCGGAAAGATCAATCGAGTGCTTTCTTCTTTTGCTTTACCGATATTACCGGACACGTGAATTCACTCCAGTTATTTAAGTTCAGCCCTTCATGTTGGAGTTTCTTAATTTTGGAGACATTTTTTATGTGTTGAAATTTCATATTATTTTTCAATAAAATTTTTTGCTAAATCTATAACTAAAAACTTTACCTGGCCAAATTCATCTTGTTCACTGATAATAATTTTTCTGGCGTTTTTACGCATGTGAGATTACTTCTACAGACTCTTTTTCGAAATCTTTTTTTTTTTTCATGAGTTCACGAAAAACCAATTATTTTTAATCAGAGGGTCGAGACGAGCAGAATTATTGATTTCATACAGTGTATGTGGCCACAATCTTCGAGTGGACAAATAGGTAACCTACCAGACAAAGTGATTCTCATACATTCATTCACTCATCTATTTACCTTTCATATGTGATGCATCCTCAGTAGCAGAGTCTATACTATGATCCTAATGTACAATATTGATGAATTTGTGTGAATATTTGAGATGCAATTCCACATCAATTATTTCATAAGTAAAATACATTATAATAAATGCTAACAGTCCATTTATCGTAATATCTAACTAAGATAATAAAACAATTCAGTATCTAAAATAATCACTTAAAATAAGTTATCGGTTAGAAACTTGCAATCAATCGTGAACATATTATATTAATGACTTCTGTAATAGTATGCCATTACAGGTCTCAAATTACTTGAACACTTTCATTTTATAATATTCTATACTTAGTATACGTAGTTATTTTTGAAACTAACATTATTTCGTATCTTTGGACTGTTACTGACTTAACCACTTAGTCCTCAGTATTTTGTAAATGACTGATTTAATCTTTTTTTATCAATTATAATTTAAATATTAAATTTGATGGAAAATTTCAGGATTGTAGAAAATATTTTTTTTAAATTAGATGTAGACAATATAAGCTTTACTATAAAAAAAAGTATTATTTTATTTATAATCTGATAAACCTTTCTTTTTTTCAATTTTATTGAAGTTGTGAATTTTAAGGCATGAAAACGTGAGTAAATATTCATGTTCAATGTTCTGAATATTACCTCGGTTTGTGAACATAGTTTCAGAAAGACCTAAGGCTAAGAACATAAATCTGTTGTGCTTCACCGATCTGGCAGCCGAGCAGTTGGTTTTGAACCACGTGATGTCTTTGCTGCATTTCTGCATATTACGACGGTGAAACTTAATGCACACAGTGATTACTGCCACGTGTTGCAAAACTCCACTGTCGGAAACATCGCTCCATCACGCAGGTTGTTTCCGACTTGAGGAAATCTTACTAATTGAGAATGGAGGGTGGGGAGAGAGAGAGTTTGTTCTGGAAGCGAAAATCAACAATGTAATTAAGAATGACGCGGGATAAATACCGCCAGGTGCGTAGTCTGCGCCGAACAGAGAGAAATAGAGAGAAATAGAGAGAGGGAGAGAGAGGGAGAGAGAGGGAGAAAGAGATCAGAGGATCATCCCTACTCCCTCAGACCAATCCCTCTTCCCTTCAGGCAAACGAAATTACTTTCCCCGTGTAAACGAGTTTCCTTAATTCTGACCAGGAATGATTTCCCACCACCTCAGGAAGTGAAGTTTGATTCGGTCAGAACGTTAACGTTTCATAAACCATGCTTCATTATAATGTCCTTTAAATAACGTTTTTTTTTGTTATTTTACTAAAATTAAATAAAATATGGTGATCCCAACATTTATTCAAAGAGTGTGCTACTATTCTAAAAAAAAATATGTTTTATTTATATATATCACTATACGTAAAAAATAATAACTGCACGTTTACCGAAAAAAAAATTATGTATTTCAAAAATAAGTTCTTTAATATTAAATTTTTTTATGTCAAACGGAGAGTCGTTTTTTTAAGATTCGGAAACTTTTGCATGTAAAGATATTATTCAATGGTGAATTCTTCAACCACTAGCTGATAAAACCAACGATTAAAAAAGGTAGTTTTGGTGAGAATTATGATTAATAATAATTGAACTTATGTTCAAGCATGGTTTGAATGGTGCTATTGTGGTGTCAACCATTCCCTTCCACAGTGTTCAAACCAGTTCTTGACCTGGCAGGGAATTCTTCACAAGAAGATATTCCAATACCCAGCCGGTATTTAAACCCGGGACAAAAGGCTTAGCGTCTGGTTTCTGTAAACTTTTCTGTGTATTCGTCCACTGAAGAAAAATTTATTACTTAATTATACATTGAGTTTATAAAACATTGAATGCGTTCATCATTGTCTACATCTAGTCGACATAATACTTTATTGTGTCTCTGAAATAAATAAAAAAAATTATAATTGTACATATTTATGAGAATTACATATATTTATATTATAAGTAAAGCTTAATATTACTACGTGTACAACATAACATAGTCGAAAAATATTAATTAAAATTAAAAATCTAAATTAATATTTAGAAATTGATGAAAGGGTTTAACCACCAATCCAATAGACGATATAAGCTACTTTATTACACACAAAAATGTTATTCTGTACTAATACAAACAATTCCTTTATAAATCAGTTGCCAAAATATAGTTTGCTATGCTACAATAAAGATAATGTAATTTTGTACAACACAGTTTTTGCATATATGAAATATCTTTCTCGATATAACACTGATAATTTCTTACCGAAATTCGCACATAATTTTATATTTTAATTGATGTTTCATTGAAGAAGAATTTTTTAAACCATACAAATATGATCAAATATTCAATTATTTGTTTTTATTTGATTTTATAATGCTCAATATTGTGCACAGTTAATAATGGAAAGCTATTCAAGACACTGTTTACAAATAACGTTGACAATTGGAGGTACTGATACCACATTATGCGTAAATGTCTTGGTGTGTATCCGAACCCTGTATTACTGCTATTTTGTAGTGATACTGTTGTTTTCATGTAAATGAACAAATTTACAAATAACTGTAATTTAATGTGAAAATTTCTGTTTCATTTAGAAAAATAATTTACAGCGTAGCTAGGGGTTGACAAACAAATACCAACATAGTTTTGTAAACTAACACCATCAGCATACCGCTAGTATTGACTTACAACTTGATCTCAGTATTTTCTTTGAAAGATTTGTGCAATGGGAGTGCATAACTTGATGTAAGCTTTTGGACATACGCCATTGCTAAGCACATGTATGTCTGTAGAAGAAAACTACAAAAAACAAAAAAATAAAAAAACACAAATTAAGCAACAATTGCTGTTGTCAACAGGATATATACACCACATAATATTCCATAACAGGAATATGGTCAACAAACAAAGAAAAACAAAGAAAAATGGACTAAGAGAACGGAAAAACCACCACAAATGATGAATTGAACCCCAAAAAATTCATCACAACATATGGAACGAGACAAAAACACAACAAAACGAAAAGACGAAACAAACACAATAGTTTTCCAAAACAGAAACAAGCCAGCACAACAGTTGAAACTAGACAAATACACAACAAAACGAAAAGACGAAACAAACACAATAGTTTTCCAAAACAGAAACAAGCGACGTTTCGGGAACTGCTATATTTTTGTAGTTTTCTTCTACAGACATACATGTGCTTAGCAATGGCGTATGTCCAAAAGCTTACATCAAGTTGACCTCAGTATACTTATTGGCTATGAAACTGTAGCATTTGTTTTGAAGAGGTCGCCGAACGACCTGCAGAGCTCCAGTTATTGACGCGTCTCTTACAAACCGTTCAATGTTAATTAAAAACGTATGTTTAAAAAAATCATATATGATTTATTGCATTATCACATCGTAGTTTGGTTTGATGATTGGTTTTAGTCTTTTTTTTCCGACAGCGATAAATACTTGAACGGAAGATTTCGAGGCTTTTTTTTTAGGTATGAAAAATTTGGTACTCAGAACCTGAATGTATACACATACATTCACTTTTACACATATACATATTTAAGCACATATATGCACGTTTACAAATATAAATATGAATACACATTTACACATATATGCATATACACATATAAACACGTACATTTTTAAGACCGCCATGAGCCGATTCATCAAAGCAAAGACTGCACGCAGTTTTGTGGCTGGCGCTTAAAGGCGAACAGGTGTGTGATGAACGACCCAGTGTCGCCCTTCGCGACCACGCGCTGTTAGACCTCGTGCGTAAAGCCAGGCCCTGATGTTTGTGTGCCTTGCGGCTAGCCTTGTGGTAATTAGCCTCAGGAGATAATTTAATGCGATTGATAATTAGCGAACGGCACTTTGCAACAGGCAAATCTTAATTCATCTCTTGGAGAGTTGCCATGATAAATATTTACGCCAGCACTTCACACCTGTGAATCGGAGAAATAACATTTTGGTGAATTTTTTGAATACTTAATTTAGCAAAGTAAATCGTATTATTATTAAAATATTTTATAAGGTCTGGTAATCCACATTTCTCTTTTAAGTGTACGTCCGCAACGTCAACTACTTACGAAAAGTGCCAGACTTACTCTGCTTTGAGAAATTTTTAAAAACACCATAAATGATTTCTACCACATAAAAAATTTACCTCCATTAACGGAAGCTCGTTTTTGTTATGTTAAGTTTTATTTTATTGTCATTAAATTGACATTTAAATCTGTAATGGTTTTGCACAACAGATTTCGCATTGTAAGAAATAATTATGTTATATATTTTTTTAATATTTTTACATTGTGGTTATAATTGTTTAGCAAAAATATTATTATTTTTTTATTAAGTATGTGACGTTGTTTTGAAGTGATAATTTTTTGACGTGATAACGTCTTATAAATCGATGAACGCCGGCTGCACGCGCGAAAAAGCATGACTCATTGTCACGTTCCACCTGAGCCGAGCGGGCAAGCGAGAGCGCGGAACAAGCGATAGAGAGGCACGATCGACTTGTGACGCATCATCTCTCTTCCACTCCATTGGCCGATGCGACCGAGTAGAATAGAGACAGCAGCAGCACACAATCTACCCTAGAACTCTTTTGTCAACTGTATATAAAGGACGTTATCACGTAAAATTATCGTATGTAAACAGACTTTACAGACAACCCCCCTTTTTTCCTTAAAAAAAACTGCTGCTTTAACAAAATTACAAAGAGACTTGAAATCTGTCAAAATTACGTTCCCTTCAAACCAGTTTGCAGAAAATACGTTCCGAATGTTCACGGAAATATCATAGAAAACTTATTCGTATCAGGATCATCGCAAACTGAGATATGAGGTAGTACAATGTTCTGCCATAAATAAAGGAATAAAGAACATCTTTAAGTAGTAATATCTTTGTTTCCCTTTTCATCCTTAATTCACGTGAACCCATAAATATTCTAACCTCCACAAGATAAACTGTTTCCTTTATCCTTTTCGTGCATGTTGAAAGAAATAAAAAAAGGAATATTTTACTGGAATAGTATATATCAAAGGAAAAAGATATGCTTCTCTTATTGAAAATGACGTTCTTTTTATCTACTGAGCATATTCAGCATGGAAACATCGAATAATAAGTGCATTGCAAGTAAATAAAAGAAAACAATCTCAGATTGTATTATGTTTTGAGTCCGCGTAATTTTTATATGTCGTATCACAAACTCTCATTTAAATTTTTGTCAGATATTGCAGATCTTAATAATAAATTAATTTGCAATAAATTGAATAAAACCAACAAATAGATTATGATTTTTTCTCTCATAACACGGGGACACAGTTTTTTTTTATCTCTGTCTATAAAATGAAAAGAAAAATTCGTAAAATATCCTTTGTTTTCATTTTTCTACAGAAAGTATACTTTTTTATTCCTTAAATTCTGTTCTATTTTGCTAAATATTTAACTGACAAAAAAGGAATTTTTCAGCACATTCCATTTGATAAACAATGAACGGTAACAAATCATACATCGCGTTGCTAGAGTAAAAAAAAAGTTTAATTCTAGGTCTATTATTTTATATTTTATCGCATGATAAAAATAAAACGATATCATCTTTATGTGCAATTATTATTATTATTATTTTTGTTTTTGAGACCAAGATACAGTTGAAATATCCGTGAAAGCAATGGAAGGTTTTTTGTAAAATTAAATTTTTTTTACACTTTCTTCTTTTTTTGTGTGTGTTTTTGGAAGCTATAAAATTAATGTGACACTCGACGCCATTCTCTTCCGGCTTTGCACTTCAGCAGAAATGCGGGATGAAAAGCTGGTACGGAACGAACCATCAATGTGCCCCTTGCAGACGACACAAGGGATTAGTAATTTCGCACGTGTGGGTTCCCCGCCGGGACCGTTCGTGTTTCCAAAACGCATTTATATCACGGCCACATGCGTCCCCTATGCGTCAAAATGCGGAGGCAGGGTGAAAAACAAAAAACACACGCACAATATATATATTCCCTCCCTTCTCCGCGGCACGCAACGACCGTGTGGTGTTGGTAGCCCTGCTTCTCCTCGATTCTCCCTGGCCCCCGCACGCGCCGGGGCAAGAATACCAACTGCGCGGGTATAAATTATCACTGAGGATGTGCTGGTTTACCTATATGTGTACGTGCGGTTCGCGAATATTCATCCGCCTATTGGAACTCGTAGTCCGGGGACGATAGCGCATTGCAGGAGACGTTACGTCGTTGTAAGGGGTATGCACAACAAAAAGTCTACCAACACGCCTTCTCAAAACGCATTTTTGCCATTTTTGCAATCTTTTCGCTATAAAGTAATAATTTTTTTAAATAATTTCAGTTATTTGATTCGTGACAGTGAGATTATTACCGGCTCATCTTCTTTGAATAAAAAAAAACACAAAAAAAATATTATTTTCATAGTACAAAATTAAAGTTTATTGTTCTTTTTAAAAACGCATTGAAAAAGTTTGAAAACACACTTCATGGAGATTTTTTTGAAACTATGTTTTAACCACAAACTAAGAAATAAAGACATAACTTATCTAGAAGAATTTATTTTTCTCATTTCCCGCAGTATAGAACTGAAAGTTTAAAAATAAAATACACATTTCTTTGTGAACAAAATATTTTTTTCAGCAACTGAAGTCATGGTGTTTCACGAAACCTAGAGGCTTGGCTACGACCTGCAATGTTATGTCAGTGTATAATGTTATTTTTTTTTGTTGAACGGAAAATTCTTTGCGTTGTTTCGCAGTTCAAGCCCTTTACGTCGTTTTGCAAATATTTTCGCCACTTATTAAGGTGACACGCCATTAACTGTTTAATAATAAAAAGTAACGCAAATATCCACAACCAAAACATTTTTTTTTCAGTAATTTCGTCCATGATCGTACACTGAAATCTAATTTTGTGTGAGTTATTTTTTTCATAAATGATTAATGAATACAACCTTTTTCCCATACAATCACATTTTTAAAATATTTCTTCGTAGAACTTCAAAATTATAAAGAAAGAAATTCCATACTTTCAGCAAAAAGAGGAAGTCCATAGGACTTAACTCCTGAGCAAAGAAAATTAAGTCTCTTAGCCATGAACACATCGCGTATAGTCTGTGGCAGTTACATGTCTCAAATATCGAAAGTTATCGGTAACAGTGAAAACTTCTTACGTGCAATGCTTTACAATGTGTTTGTTTGTAACGAGCACCCACAACCACGTAAAGTGGTTTTTGGAAACACTTTTTGACAGATCAACGTGGCAGAAGGATACATGGACCAACTGGTCGTATTTTTGAGAACTGTCCAATCCGATGTGTGTTACAACGCACGAACAATTACAGACTACACACACTTCTCGAGTTGGTAAGGGAAGTTGGCAGGGCCATTGCCCGGATTTCGTGAAGGAGTAAAACTATTATATATATTCTTTTTTAAAATATTTCTCTATAACTGAGTTTTGGAAGAAAATTTATTGTACCACTTAAATAAAAATCTCAGAAAATAGAAAACCTACAGAACTCAAGAAAATAAATTTATGGCTTGAAGAAACTGAAAAATTCTTTTTTTTTTCCCCTTTGTTTTAAAACTGTGTTCTTTAGTCAACTATTTTAGATTTCTTTAAAAATAAGTCATAAGTACACGAATGTCAAAGTTATTTATTGCATTTAACACACGTGTCAATGTACAAAAGAAATGCTTGCAGTAACACGTGTGCAAACTGGCATTAAATACAGACAATTCATGTTGCTTCTTTGAGCGAGGCTTGTCAGGAAAACGTTGGGAGGCAATACATAACTGAAGCCTACTAAGTATAACACTTATCATGGGCGAAGATCCCAGGGGAGAGGGGCACGGAGTGCCCCCCCCCCCCCCCAACATGGAATTAAGAGGGGTGCCTGCCTGCGCTTCGCTTGCGAAAGCTTGACTGTGAGAACTGGTTTGATGTCAAAACTAGGTAAAAAAAAACTGTATCATTTAAAGTTTTCTGCTTTATCGCACGCATGTAGGCGAACATATGGGCAGTACATACAACATACAAACACTGTATCCAGAGATTACTTGTGTGGGTTCACTCCCACGCAAATAATTCCCCCGCCGTGCGGGTACCCTCACCCCCCCCCCCCCTCAAAAAAAAATTTCTTCGTATCATATATATTTACGCCCCTGACCCTAATCCTTATAAAATTATACATGAGTAGATAATTTGCTAGGATTTTCTTATTCTGTCTTCGTTTTTTTTATTAAACCGGGAAGGGAGGGATAGTCTCCACGAACAACACCACCCTCTTTAACAAATGGACAGTGCCTGAAGCTGGGGATAGAGTCTCCGACGGCGATAGCTTTGTGGCTGTTGGGTGGAAGACACTCCCCCTCGAGACCGAATGAATCTTCCCCGTGAAGTGGGGCCCAAAGGGCTGCGAAATGGTTGGAACGAAAATAAAAGGTTGGGTTGGGAAGAGTGGGGGATTATGGTGTCGTTTGCTTCCCCCCTCCCTCGTCTCCCTCCCAACCACACACACACGATCACCCGAGCAGTCGCCGAAACTCGGTCGCTGGCGCGCGCACACAATGTGTCGGACAAAGCCCGCGGCCCCATTCATCCGAAGGGCAGAGGTCAAAGTTCGGCGGAACAAGCTGACATGATGAGAGTGTGGGATGAGGGTTTGAGGGTTGAAGGGTGGTTAGTGGGGAGGAGGGGAAGAGCCACAATAGAGTGGGCGGAGCATGTATGCGCGGGGCATGGCGAAAGGGGGTGGGTTACCAGTTGTTGTCGGAGGGAAGGTTTTGGAGTGGTATGTGAGAGAGATGAGCCTCGCCACACCCTCGCCACACCCACCTACCTACCCCTCCTCCCCCCCTCCAACATTACAGTTTCACAGTTGACATAGCAGAGCAGATATTCCGGCTCGGGGGGTTGGGGGTGGTAGTGGTGGTAGTGGTGGTGGGGGAATGTTGCCGGGTCAAGGACGAACACATCACCCCAGCGTTGCAATGTGATTACGTCCGAGAAAGGGAGAGACTGTAACACAAGTACGCCCATGTTGTATCGCGGTAACTTCGTTGCCTCTTCAGTTTCTTGGTAACTGATTTATATTGCGGTAGGTGAAGAATGCAGAAACTTGTTGCGCTGCAGAGTCAGAAGGTCTTCCTATACCATCCCTATCAGGGAGGGGGGGGGGAAGGGTTATCTTGATGAAACATGCGAACACGAATGGTAAATACCGAAATCTTCCGAAACAGAGCAAGTGTTTCAATTCCAACATTACAAGGTACATTTGAAAAAAGTCCCGAAGAAGTTAGTGTCGACCTTTGAATTTCGAAGCTCCGAAAATCAGAGTTTCATCTGACCAGTGTCTCCTGCCGAGTTGATAACACTAACAGTTTAAACGATCCGATCAATAACTGGTGGATGTTGTTTGGATTCAATTATGCTTTCCGAAAATTGTATACAGTAGCATCTTCAAATGGTTGAATCTATCGCTTACCATTTTTATTTATTACGTAAGTTTGTTTAAGAGTAGATTAAAATATCCTTTGTGGGAAGCTCGTACTAACGCAATGCAAGCAGTAGCCTGATTATTTTGATCCAGCAATTTTTTTATAAGAAACAATGCAAAAATTGCAAATAACAAAACATTATTTAAATAAAAAATAGATAGACATTAAAAAATGAACATATAAGTAATTCAAACAAAAATAAAAGTACATATTAATTAATTTCCTAATCTGTTAAAAGTATTTAAAGTTTAGTGCAGTTGGTAGGTTAAACATTTTTACTGTGCAAATTTCTCGTTTTTAAAGTGAGATTCTTTATTGTTCTTTGTGTTAATACTGTCATTTAGAGATAACACTGATAAAAAAAGCAAAAAATTACCTATTTCCAAAATTACTCTTTTTTTTAAATTCAGGTTCAGTCAACAATTTTAATTTTTTTTTCACATATTTGATCAGTAACTGTAAAACTGCAAATCGATCGATGAACTCCTTAACAACATATCCCACAACAAATATTTCATTGAAAATTGAATGTTAATTAATTCCCAAAAAATTTTCTGGTAAAAATAAAACTGCGTAGAAAATTTTAATTGCAATGAATTCATTCGAATGCGCTCACTTTTTGCTTGTTCGTTAAAATTACACAAGAGAATTCAAGAAAAAGAAGACCGTGTAACATTTATAATTTCCCTGTGATTTTCACATTCCATATTCCTTACTACATAACCAATTATCAACTTAATTGAAGTGTTAATGGGGAAGGAATAACAAACACCACGATTGTTATTCCTGAGCTCGGTCGTATTCCAAGCTGATAATTTGAAAGCTGGTATAGTTCAACCATAGATCCACTCTTAATCCCCTCATGCGTATAATCTTCTGCCATCTCTTTCTCCCCCGAGTTTTTACCACCAGCGCACGTAGGGGCGAAGTTTCTAGCGGCTTCCAGCATGCGTATATCCTAAAGGACCGAGCCATCAGGACGATTTAGGGGCCTGGCCGCACGTATCATTGGGGTGGAAGGGGTAACTGCGTATATTTTAGATCGCTTATTAGAGTGGCCAAAGGCCTTTTTTTTTGCTTGTCATCCGAGCCTTGGACTGGTCGACGAATGTGCGAAAAAAAAGTTAAGGGGGTTCTCCCTTGAAAAGGAGGGGGGAGGGGGCTGAAACCACCCCATTATATAACGGCCGTTCGTTAGGAGGGTCAACGCGTCTCCCAAGGGAATTATTTTCGGGTCACATGAGCGCGGATGTTAAGCCTCATTCACGTTCCATGTAATCTGTCTGACCGAACCTCCTACACTCAAAAACTTTATCCTTCCCCATTGGGCCAAGTCTCGCTCTCCCTTTCCGATCAGATAAGCCCCAGAGGGTTGAGAGGGGTTGCAGATAATCTTTTTTTCCCCAGCTTCCTCTCCCTTCCACACAATCACACACAATCCTTTATGCTTCCCTTACAGTGTTGCCGCGAGCTCTGTTGCCGCTTGGGAACTCTGTGCAAAGCTCGGTACCGACATACTGACTCCGAGTGAAATGTGGAAACATTCTCAAAAAAATCACATTATAACTTAACGTGCGCACAGCTTCAGGAAAAACGCGATTTTAAAACTGCTCAAGATATCCGAGTGTAATCCTGTTCACGAAAAACATTTGAGAATTCACTGTGTTCCGAAAAGTCCTTTTGCTTACGGATTAAGTTTTTAAACTGTGTTTTTAAGAAGAGATAAAATGGCTAAAAGGCGTGTATTCGGAGTAAATTTTAGGCGTGAAACAACTGGTGCAGTTTCTTGAAAGCACTTGAGGGACTTGCATTACACCTTTATCTCCATTTCTCCGCCATGTAATGTTACGATCACCGCTCGAATTTCACAGTTTTCCTGTGAAGACGAGAAGACTGCGCGCCAGTTCAGAGCTTTGCGCTTAGAGGCTATGCCGCGCTAGAAACACCAGCGGGCGTCGCACTTATCATCCCACCTCATTACCACACATACACCCCGACCAAAAGTCAGGGGTGTTTTTGTGTTTGTGAGGAGGGATGGTATGTGCGACTTTCGCCGTTGTTGCAAGGCTGTATAAAGGCGCGGAGTCTTCTCCCCTTGCATAGGGCAGCAATGAGATGGGTGTGATGACTATAACATTGCATGGCTGAGAAATGAAGATTAAGGTTTATCGCAAGTACTTTTAGTGCTTTCAAGTATCTTTACCGAGTGTTTCATGCCTTTAAATTATCCCGAGCACACGCGTTTAAGCAATTTTCACTCTTCTAAATATACATTTTAAAAGCGAAACATGGAAACATAACTACTCAAACGCCCTCAGCGTATTATTAAATGCGTTTCGTAAACATACGCCATTGGGACGTCTTGAGTAAATTTCCAGATCACGAGGGTTCTTCTGAACGTCTGCATCCAGGACCAGATGTCCCAGATTTAAATCCAATTTTGGAAGAAGATAATCTTATGTTCAAATAGAAAACAAGTATATTGAATCAAGATCTAGCTCTCCTGCTGCAGTTAAGTGCACGAATTACGAATGATAATGGCGGAACACAGTAAATAAAATAAAAAATCCAGGCCAAACAAACTTAGGTGAAGTGGATTTTCTTGAGATTAGTTACTTCGACGTTTGAGCAACCGTTCATTATAACTATAAGTAGACCATATTTTTTGCGATCAATGCAGTAATAATTAAATCACTTGACCATTGAACGTATGCGTGAATTTTTACGATATGCGCGCAAAAGCAACAAAACTTTCACAGGATGAATAAAAGGCTGCATACAAATAAAAATTATATATTTAAATATCATACTTAAGTGATATATATGAAGTACTGGTCCAACCAATTTTTTTAAAAAATAACCTGTTAATATTATATGATTTATTTTATGTTAGTGCAATTTTTTCAATTGTACTTATATAATTGCGGTTATATCCTCGTATGTGTAATTTTTGAGTTATAAATGATAAATTATAACATTATTTTTTAATAATAAATTAAAATGATTAAATTAAAATAAATATTCATAATACTTTTTTATTAGGTACTAATTAAGAATTATCTCGTTTATTTTCCTTAATTAAAAAAATTTTATACTACGCGTGTTTAAATTAATAATATTAAATAATGATTAATCATTTTTTATTATTTTTTTATTATTTTTAAACTACCAACCGTATTTATAATATCACGCCAGTTATACTTTTATTTTATTTCCATTAAATATATGCATGCAAAATTAAAGTTAGTTTTTTTACCACGCCAGGTAGGTAAGTATAATATCTAACGCGCTTACATAAGTACACGCAGCCATTTTGTTTCGAAAGAGGGACAGCAGGTTAGCAAACGCACAGTAAAGTCATTAAATGAAAACCTCGCTGAGGCTATCTATCCCCATCCGTCACCAAACATGTTTCCTTACATCTGTAAATTCCTGCTCTTGTTTATTTACGTGTAGTTTTACTTTTACACAACATCAAGATTTTATTAAACGTAGAAGCACAAACAGCCCTACAAAGCAAGCGACTTGGAAAAGGAATTAGCTTTTTTTTGTAAAGAACTATTCCCGCAATTACCTGCAGAGATTTTGAAAAGTCGTAGAAAACCGAACGGGATGGACAGGCAGGGAATGGAAGCCGTGTCTCCCAAGCAGGGGCGTAGCCAGGGGGGGGGTTTTAGGGGTTCGAACCCCCCCCTTAGCTCCAAATCTTTAATTAATTTCTTATTCATCACTCAAACAAATTTCATATTAAAATTAATAAAATTTTTACCATTACAATATTTAAATTTAAGTACCGAAAACTGCTAAAATAGCACTATTATACACCTTAAAATCCAAATTTTCCCGGGGGAGGACCCCCGGACCCCCCGCTTTAATACGGGGGGGGGGGCATGCTTCTTAACACCCCCCATACGCAAATCCTCGCTACGCCACTGCTCCCAAGTACTGAATTCGGGGATCTGGGTTTAAGTTAAAGTATTAGGGGAAACAAAGCAGTACCATATTCTTAGTCACATTTAATTTCCAGTTTTACTTTACTCTTTATTCCTAACTATGATGACTTGTGTCTCCTAATTGTAGTGAAATATGCAATACTTTTTTTCATATTTTTCAGATTCATTTCATATTAAATTTAAGTTACTGTCAAAATAGCTAGCTAAGCGCAAAGTCGATGTCAATACTTCCAAAACTTTATTTAATAGAGATGCGATAAAAGTAGACTTCTTTAGATAAACGTTGTTTCAATTGAGAGACAGTGTGGACGACTAAATTAGAGTAAATTATAATAAAAAATTTCCCATGCAAGTTATCACTGTATGATTTCGCGAATCTGCTAGTTTTAAAAAGTTTATTATTGCTTGGTCTTTCAGGTCTTGTTGATTTTTCATAATATTACCATTACTTTTATTTTATGTCATGTTGTGATTTTTTAAATTTTTTTTAAAATAATCCTTTAATGTTGGATAATAGCTGTTGAAAGTCACGCAATTGTAATGACTTTAGTCAATTGCTTAACCTTTCACAGCTCAAAAATTACGAACGGTAAATATCCTGGGATTAAAATTGCCGCTTAAAAATACAACGTAGTTTTATAAAGCAGTCGTGATGGGAAATCCGCTATCAACAGTACCGACAAGGAAATGTGATAATCAACTCTGCGTGTAAACCCGTGCCGTAAGAGATTCCTGTGCCAGAAACGGAATCGTGTACTAAGCCCCTTAAAGACCCAGGAGGGGGGTGGGGGAAGTGATATAAAATGCAGGCACCGCTGTGTCCCAGAGGCCGAAATGGCATCCTTGGCAAAGATACAGACTTTATCATCGTTGTAAGGTGACAGCAGTGGATTAGGGCGACGGGCCATTACCGTAATGGCGTGGAGGTTCTTGGGCGCGATATCACGGAGTATGGCGTAGGGGAGGTGAAAAGATCTTTTCAATGGGGGAAAAAAAGAGAACAGAGAAAGCAAAAGAAAGAAAGGGCTTGAAAAAGCATGGGGATGGAAGGGAGTTCAGTTCAAGGGCACTTCTTGTTACGCTGCAGTCATGCGACAGCCCTTAAGCTTGGAAAAGGACCGTTAGAGGAGACATGGATGAAGGGCGGTGATGTGATTCCGGATGAATATGAAGATTGTTCTTTGTTCATTATCGAAATTGCCTTCAAATTAGACAAACATTATTAAAAAAAAAAAAAATTACTAGGCAAAACTGTCGATTACAACTTTCAGTGTTTGAAACCATTCAACAAGAGACCAGAACGAAACATAAAATTAGGGAGCGTTCAAGTATTAGGTAACGCAATTTTTTTGATATTTTTGACCCCCCCCTCCCCCCATGTAACGCATCGTAACGTTTTTCTGTAACCCCCCTCCCCCCTAGTAAAACGTTACGTAACCCCAAGTGACCATTTAAACCTAAAAGTCACAATTATGTGGCGTAACGTACCGGAATAAGTAACTAAAATACCTTTGTTATTATTTTAATCGCGTTAATGTTATTTATTAACTTTTGAAATGTCTTGTTTTTAAAAGCAAGAGCTTTCTATTTTTTTTTTGTCCTATTAAATTTTTACTACTCAATCATACATTTAGCAATCATACATTTAATTACGTCGTTTTCCTGACTTGGCCCTGTCCTTACACAAGTTTTGCTTTATCCGCCATTGTTCTTCTCATGCATTCTCCTATTTTAGCGTTTTACTAATAAAGCTATTAAAATCAAATAACAAATTTTATTTCTAATAATTATTTTTACTTTTGGAAATGCAATTACAAACATAAAACTAACTGAAATAAAATATATTTGTCAAAATATAATCGTATTTAAGAATACGATCGAACGAAAACGAAAAAAATTTAAAATAAAATTAGCCATAATTAAAATAAGTAGATTGTAAAAAAAAAACAAAAAACAATTCAATTGGAGTTTTACTGCTCCTCTGTCCGTGGGTTTGCCAGCCACTCAGATTCTTTCATTACTGGCATCCGGAGAGCAGACGAAGAGGGTTCCGGAATTGTTAACCGCTTGCATCAACTTCGTCTTCGTCCAGCCAATCGGCATCCTCAGACGATGTTTCACAGCGACGCGACGCACAATGCAGAGAAGCTCATTTTCCCTTCTTGCAGCAAGTCGCTGTGGCCGTACTCGACTTTCACGAAGGTCTTGGGCAGTCTTGCTATGCATGAAACGATTGTGCATTTGCACACTCTTGTGGGATGTAAAATAAATCCCACGGGTTGAACATATTCGATGCTTTAGGTCGGATTGTACTGATGGGCAAAATAAATCGTAAGGCATCTGCTAAACCATTCTAGAGGCGGCGACAGATCAACAGACAACCTCACAAGAAGTGGCGAAAACTTGCATGATCCTTTGTCTATCTGACTAGGTACCACGAGCTTGTTTGCGGTTTGAAGGATTGGGCAGGTTGGCGGCAGGAAAGTTTCTGGAAAGACAGATTTTAATGCACTCCTCAAGCGGGAACAGCAGGATTCATCCGCGCATTTAATAACTTGCAAGAAATATTGCGATTCACGGACGTGAGCGCTATACCACGCCATATTAGGTTCTGCTGGATCCTGCAAGCTATCATCAGGGTTTCTATATTCCGCCGAAACATCGTAGTTGTCAATTGTCGGTCGAGTGCTTGGAGCACATAAACGAAAAGGGTTGCCATCTTGGGAGAATAAAATACGAACAATTCAATCGGGAATCCCCCGTAAAAATAAACGAAAAGGGTTGCCAACTTGGGAGATTTTAATTCACTAGTTTTTTTTTACTAACCCTTCAGGCCAATCGTCTTTCGTACCACAACATTACTGTTGTGATGAGAGAAAATCTCACACATAGATAACAGTGTATTTTGAATATCAATAGGCCTACCTATATAATTTCTAATATGGCGATTGGACAACCGAAGTATAACGAAGCCATCCGAATAGCGGTATTTTTTTTTGTTTTAACTACTTTACTGGAGTGACGAGAAAAACTATCACAGCTGTTGATAAATAAATATATATATAGTTTTACATTTGGAGTTAAAAAAAAAAACATTATTCACAAATCCTGTAAAGCAAGCAGAAACAATTTTGTGAAGGTTAAAGAAATTAAGTTATCATGCCATTTGAAATTTTGAGAAAAAAAAGTTTTAAAAAATGCGTGAAAGGGTTAAAAAAAAAAAAAATGTGACGAACCGCGTTGGTCAA
Organism: Bacillus rossius redtenbacheri; assembly: GCF_032445375.1. NCBI lineage: Eukaryota > Metazoa > Arthropoda > Insecta > Phasmatodea > Bacillidae > Bacillus > Bacillus rossius. The sequence continues at coordinate 73,910,491 of NC_086333.1, forward strand.
ACCCCCCTCCCTCCCCTGTAACGCATCGTAACGTTTTACAAGACCCCCCCCCCCAAATTCGTTACGTAATACTTGAACGCTCCCTTACTAATCATATTATTTCAAGCAGTAATTTCAAAACGACAATTACCCGATTATTAATCAAGTTAAATAAAAATTATTTTATTTAAAATAAAATTTTTGTAAATGTTATAAAATCTTGTTGTATCATAAAAAAATACCAAGAAATAAGCCTAGAGCTAATTTGAGGGAAAAAATTAACAATGTCTACAGTAAAAAAAAATACAAATATTCCTTAAACGTTAATAAAGGGGACAATGACGTACAGAACTTGGCGTATGGTCAATGGTCATTCATCATACGATGGTGACATACAATGGGAAACCTTAAACCATCAGCATCAAGCATACATTCCCGTATATTTTCGCATGTATTTACAAAAGTGTATTATTTGCAAGTTGTTCAGTGAAAACAGTTAAAATTCTAAAACTTTAAGACTGATAGTTAATTTATTCTGAAACGTGTTTAGAAAAAAATCCATTTAGATACATTATCATCACTTAAGTTTATGAGGAAAAACCTGAATTATATACAAGCAAACTCTTATGTGTTTTATTCGAAAGAATTGTACACCGCAAAAATTTGTTTAACTTATCTGCCATAATTCAATTCATACAATTTTAGATTTCACTTCAAAAACGTGAAATATATAATCTTTTTTTTTTACTTTTTTAATTTGTTTATGGAACTAGTGACATTTTTTCTAGAGGAATTAATTTCGATGTATTATACAGAAAATAACTTTATTATTAGGCATCTGATTTTGGAACTTTTAGAAACCACGTTTCAGATCTTTTAAGGACCATAATTCAAAAATAATTCTGTGTAATATATAAATTATGCTCAAATCGCTCATCATTGTAAAAAAAAAAAAGGATTTCCACATTCCCACACCTTATAAAATAGGTTGTATTTGTAATATGAAAGGGGATGTAGCCTCTATTCCATCTTGGAATTTGTCACCAGTTTAATTTTTATGTCAATAATAATTAATTAAAAATGTTAATTAACTAACCTCATAGCTTTCTTCTGTTGAAACGGTTTGTCTTGGAATGTCAACATCTAACAAAAATATCAAGAGAGTATAAGCAAAAAGTTTTCCTTTTCTTTTTAGAAGATGAGCCGCTCTTCGGTTTAGTAATCCTTTTATGTTCACGATGAAAAGCAGACTTTAAATACTTGTTTTCCATTTTTTTTATTTCATGTAAAAAAAATTCGCACTTGTTAGTTAATATATATCTCCCCCTTTTCGCATTCCTGTGCTCAATTAATAAGGGTGTTTTCCGTGTGTTCCACCCCACGTCGCCCATATTCTGAGACCCTCGTCCACTGCTACTTGGATACTGGCAACACCGTTCGACAGGCTGCAGTCTTGTCGCAGAGTGCCCGACAAAGTGGCATGCGTCGCTGATACAAAGGGACCGGAAAAATTCGCGGGTGACAATGACCTGCAGGATGAACTCCATAGTTATACGTACACTCGGTTAAATGTCACCCATTCATTGGCTGCTGTCTTGTGAGACGTCCCAGCGTAGCAGCCTGTGATTCGATAAAGCTTTGGTCGTGTGTTCCTCATTGGCCCAGAGTCATAAAGGTGAGTTGTGAGCCAATAGCAGAGGCAGCACTGAGGTATAACTATTTGTATTTTAGCCTATCGCAAAATTAATTCGCGAATTTTTCCGGTTTCTACTGATACATGATTCGTGTCACAGCGTGTTGCTTCGCTTGAAATGCTCCTTGCCGCATGCACTGATGCTCTTTGTCACGTGTTGGTCGTTGTTGCCTCAGCGGAAACGTACCTTCACAAATAAACAAGATTGAATACGAAAAAAAAAAATAACCTTTAGCAGACATCCAGACTCTTTGTGTTCATGCTGTGATGGACATGTAGTGATTGTCGATAAAGGCGAATATTGTTTGTTGCATAAAGTGTAACAACCAAGTATTGGCGCCATGAGCAACGTGCAAGAGAAGGAAAGAATCGAAAAATTTCAAATGTATTACAATTTTTTTATGTAGCATTATCGTTGGTGGCCATATTAAAAGTTTGTCATGTAAAATGCCCAAAATGCCACACTTTCAGCTATGGTATTTATTATATTTGTCTTTCGTACGAGTTATTTTACTACATAATCGGACTTTTTTAAGTATGATTTTTATCCATTTAGAACATATGAAAATTTTAAAATTTTAGTAGCCGTATTACCGTAATCGACCCCCTTGTAAAGTGTTTTAAATGCTTGTTATTTAAGTTAAATGGTTAAAAAAATAATTATTTGTTCATACGAAATAATTTCAATTAAATATCAGCTTCAATTCAAAAAAACATTTCCGTATATTAGAGTATGTTGTTTTTAAAAAGCCTGTAATTTTATTATTTGAGATTTAAAGTTAATATTTCAAATCAACAAACATGAGGCTACGACCGCCGGAGCTGTTATGGTGTGACATCCGCATCAACAATTTTCTGGCTATGTAATAATCGATTAAAGCGACCTCATATCGTTACAGCTCTCCGGTAGAAATATACCTAACTCTTCTTCGATACTGCTGCCGTCCATTTGCGGCAGATTGAAAATGTGTGAGCTTTGGGTAGCTTTAGCGAATATCGTTTGTCTTCCAGTATGGGCGTATCGCTTAGAAAAAGTATCCGTAGATCATTCTTGGGATAAGATCAGTGGCGAACCAAAGGAGGGGAATTGGGCGGGAGGATTTTTCTGCCTCGCCTCTGAAGAAATGAACAAAAGTTGAGAGATTTCGGTGAAGACAGTATGTTATTTTGGTTGATGCAAGGTAAGAAGTTAACACTTCTGATACTACAAACCACATAGGAAATGATGTATGTTGATAATTATACTGTAAATGTCCAAACCCCTGTTTGACGTACGTTTTTTAACTACACAAAAAAAAATTGATTTATCTATACAAATTACTTCCCGAAAAAATAAATTTTTGTGTCCACCCCTGGCTAAGTTCACTGGATCACAGATCAAATAGGAGAAATGTGTGTCATATAAAACCTCTAAGTGTTAGACTAGCCCTAATTCGGTTTTAGTCCATTACACGAAAATAATAAAAATGTAGCTGGGATTTTGGGTTGTAGCCTTGTCCTTGGCGAATAATTCACCGACATTCCGGTCGACATTGCAGTCGCCATCATCAGGGAGCAGTTATCACTGAGGTTCTTACAAGTCATCCCCAGTAGGTAACTGTTTCCTGATGATGGCGACTGCAATGTCAACCGAAACGTCGGTGAATTATTCGCCAAGGACACGGCTACAACCCAGAAGCCAAGCTACTTCAGAGAACGGCCGTGAAAGCCTGCGAAACTTAATTTAAAAAAAAAACTTAACCTTATGTACATAAAACAAACGCAAGAATTTCACAAATGCCTGTTTAGGGCGTCGCGCGTGTGAGAAAAATTAATTAATCCTTGTTAATAACTTTTTTAATGACGGGAGAAATAAATCAACCTGTGCCAAGCTTCGCTTTGAGAGGGGTTGAAAACGCACAAATGTCCAATTCCTACTGAATCGAGAGGCCCAAACAATGCATGTGTACTGCGCCAGTTTGCATGCCTGAGCTGATGATTGGTTGCGTCGAAGCAATAAAGAGTTTTGGGGGAGGGGGGTGGAACTTGGACATCGCACCCAAACCATTACCTCCGCCATTCTTGTCCAGTAGTTTTCTTGCTTGCTTTAATGCATGTTTATTTGATCCCCGCATGACCCGGCCCAGGGTTTCCCCTGTGTCTGTGCAGGTTTTACCTGAGGTCACTTAAGTTAGCTTTTAGGCTAAGGCAACCTAAGGGGCGTCAGTCATGGCTAAAAATGTGCTATAGCCGGCCAATAAACCCCAAATAAGCACATATATGCACGCGCCCTTGTTCTGCATCGTTAATATCCCGCATGGTAGAGTGTATAAGGCTTCGTCCTGAGACACACTTAGGTCCTCCCCTAACCTGGACCCCCCCCCCTTTTTTTCACACTTAGATTAACTAAGGCTAGAAAAAAAAGGGGGTTGTATGTAAAGTCGGTTTACGGACGAAAATTTTAAACTAATAACCTCATAAGAAAACATTGATGAAAAATTGCATACTTTTTTTAATTTTCAAATATTATTTACAATTTTTGAAAATTTAATTTAAATAATTTGTTTGAATATAATCACGAAAAATTAGTTCAAAAAGCCCGCCTTAACCTGTTCGATATTACAGGAGATTTTCTCGCACGGTGGTTGGCCGATTCTTGAACGCTCGGCTCAGGCGGAACGTGACAATTTTTTCGTGCGTGCAGCCGGCGTCCATCGAAAACAATGCCAGGAACCGTCACGGAATCCGTCATTCCCTTTGCGACCTTGACGCGCGCGCGAGCACACTTGGAACCACGCGAGACCATCCGTTCCTTCCGGGGTTTGTCCTCCCTCCCCCCCTTGTCAGCCCACCGTGGTGGCCCAAGTTTCCTCCGATACCGCGGAATTGTTTGTGTGGCCGCAGGGTGCTCACTAACGAAGCAAAACCCTGTCGACCACCCTCCCCTCCCTCCCCATGCCCCTTCCCCCTGGCGCGACCTTCTCCTGGCCCGTGTGCATGCTGCAAGACCATCTGGAACTACAGCCGCACTGTATAGTTACCCTCCCTGGGGCCAGCATTCGACGAGGAAGGTGGAAGTATAAGAACCCCATGGAATGGTGGTAGGGGAAGGGAAACCGAACAAGGCAACAATACGATCCTCCCCCTCCCCCTTCCCAAAGTTCCTTGTAAGTAGGATTTGCCCGGCCTTTTAACAACCGCGGGAGTCCCAACATCCCCCCATTATCTTATTTCTAACTACGTTTTTTTTTTCTTTCTTTATTTCTTTCTGGCGCAGTTGTTGATAACGTATCATAACAATTTCATGACCACAGTTGTTACGAATCCCACTGGAAACATAACCATATATATAGAGGGACGAGATTTTTTAAGAGTTGGCCGAGACATGTAATTTTTTTTTTGTGTTAACTTTTAGAGAATGGTTTTTGAGAGTCTAACAGCAGAGAGAAAACTTTAACATGTTCTTTATATTGCTTTTTATATTCTGTATTTTGTGTATATATATTTATATATACATCTTTTTAAATATGTTATGGGTCTAAACATCACACCAAGATTTATATTATTTTAATACCTGAAACCAAATTTTGTTAAGACAATATTTAATACAAGCCAATTTATAGTTTATGAAGTAAAATAATCATTTAAGCACGAATTACGTAAGGAATAAACATATTTAGCATTTTAGCCAATCATATGGCCCATAAAAATTGTATCCGTTCAACCGTCAAAACCTTACCAAGCTTTAATTCTCGACGGTCGCACGGATTATATTATTACATCATTAAGTGTCTGAATGGCATTGTCTACTTTGAAAGTTTTTTTTTTAGTTTGTCGATTTAGAGCTTATCACGTATTATATTTTTAACTTGCCTATGAACACGTTTTGAGCTTGACATTTGAAACCAATAATTCCTAGGAAACAAAAGTAAATAACGTATGTTAAGTTGAAAATTTATTTAATAAATATTATAATTTTGGTTTAACCATTTATAAGTGCTTAGCATATATGATTGTCAAACTTTTTAAAACCATTGCAAGAGAAATTTTCTCTAAAATATAAGCCTTAATTGTTGTTGGCAGCATCCTAGTAGACAAATAGCACCCTCTGGCAACTGATGCTTCAATTCCTTCAAATTAAAAAAAAATACAGAATATATGTGTAATTTTGTATATTATCTTATTTAATTCTCGGTCTGGTAAATTTTTAAATGACCATGTGGTAAAAGGCGTATGTATTCCAGTCCAGAGATCCGACCGTTCAATGTTTGAATTTAAGACTAGTATACATTTACAAACTTCATTTAAAGTTGATCGACTCATTAGCCAGGTGTTCAAAGCACTGAGTTGTTCATCTGAAGTATTTAAATTGTTTAACGAACCACCATAAGAACTAACATAAACGTATTTTTACATTATAAGTAGTTAATACCGAGAAAAAATATAAAATATGACTGTTCAAGACAGTAGTTCTCGGTCCTGATCATTAGCAACGAGCGGCGGAAATTTCCGTTTATGGCCGAAGTCTTACGATAAGCAAACACCACCAAGCCACCACCAATTATCGTAGGCTCATAAGAAATAATTTCCACCAGACTCTGCCATTAGGCTACATACTACTTTTAGTATTTTACAATAAATGTTATAATGTTTTGTAAACTCTTTGATGAGCCCAGAAAAATCAAAACCATATCTTTCTGAAGTAAATTCGTGCATACTTTTACAGTATCACTGTTCAAAGTCTGAGAGAAGTTTTAAATGTAATTTTACAGCAGCCAGAAGGAAAATTTTTCTGTGCAAGATGAAAGGTGATATCTTTAGTAACATATATGCTGGTTTAAATAATAATTTGAATGATGTTAAAATCTAACCAAAAAAATGTTTTGCATTTACACAACATTTTAAGAAACTCCAAGATGATGGTTTTGAGATTCAAACAGCAAAGGGGGAAATCAAACATGTTTTGTGTCCTGCTTGTTAGTTATACACAAACAATATTCCTCTTTAACTTTTTTTTTGTGGGGAGCTGAAACCCTTATTTTCATTAACGTTGTCTTGCTCTATGTTTACCGCGAGGCAATAAAACAGCGGCATTCTGCGTTGCGTGGTAGCGATCTTCGTCATTCTCCCCCCCCCCCCTCTCTCTCTTCCCGAGCCTTAAGCCCAGAATAATTTTCTTCTGCAAGTTTCCAGCGTTGTTTACTCTTCTAAGAGGAAAAGAGATTAACTCAGAATCGCTACGGCAGGAGAACGAGACAGACAGAATGTTCAAAATGTTGCAAGAAACTAATTTTGGTAACAAATCACAAAGAACCGCTTTGCGTGGAAGTTTTTGCATGAAAATGAACTACATTACAAAAACGTTCAGACGAAAACAATACAAAACCTTGCGCTGATTTTCTTTTCCTTCGTTGTATATACAACTGTTACAAATATCACAGTGTTAATCAGCCGCATGAAGCTTGATGCCTATCTTAATTCGAATCTTGAGAATTTCGCATGATGAACTGTAAGACGTTTCAGCGAATACGATCATACATAACCTTCTGTTCTTGCAGAAGGCAACATCGAACCGTTACAGAATCATCGACAGTGGCTGAAGGTCGATTAAATATTTCAAGCGCATTAAATCACTCGCTTAGTCAAGGAGTGTATTTGTGCTAATAATGCAGGATTTGAAGAGCGACGCTTACTGGTGCTTCTAGCGCAGTATCGCCTCTAGACGTAAAGGCCGGCTCACTTAAGATGGGCTATAGAATTCCCATTAGAATCCAATTAAGCTAGAGTCACGACGCGACGACCAACACGACACGACAAATCCGATTTCGGCGTCGTACAGCTTTTCCAATGCGACGGTGTTAATAGCGTAGGTTAACAATACCGTGACAACATTAACAGGAGGAACTATTACATAATAGAGCTGTCGGCAAATCATTCCAAGCCAAACTCGTACGTAAATTGCAGTATTTAATGCTCCAAAATAGTGTAAGCCCAATAGGAATCATTTGTTTCCTGTTGATAGCTGGAGTGCATAAAAAAAAAAAAAAAGAACATTTATTCGTCTAGTGCACAAAGTGAGGTTAAGTTTATTTTAGATACAAGGAAGCAAGCTATAGATAATATGTTGATACGGGACAGGAAATAATGCTTTGATGAAAATTAAAAACAATCGTAATAAACAGTGAAAGTGTACCAAAACGTAAAAAGAATTTTAATTTTTAAGCCCAAGAATTTACGAAGTACTTAAATATTTTTGACGTTTAGTTCTCTAAAGCTTTCGTTTTGCTTTCCGCCGCGAGGCATGACACGACTAAATTATGAATATTATCTTATTCTTGTGGACCGCTGGGGCGCGTATTTTATCGTGTTGACGTCACAGGGACCTTATATTTCATTGGCTTCTGAGCGTGTTAACCCTGTCGTATTGTGACGTCGTGGCTTTAGATTGAAATAAGGTGTGCTCACACCAGTGGTTACTTCCTTGCAATTGGCGGCCGTCTGATGCAAGAGAAGCCATATCCTTATTTGGCCGGGCCGTACAGGACACGTTTGCTTCTACCTTGGAGTATCGTGATTGGAATGCCGAGGGTAGACATGTGTCTGAAAGAAACTGGTACCAATTACGAAACACAGACGATGCTACAGTATGTTAACTCTCAGCTAATCTCAAATCTTTTCACGCAAAATTCATGCCCAAAACTATAATCTTGTGTGTGTGTGTGTGTATATATATATATATATATATATATATATATATATATATATATATATATATATATAATAGTCAGTCGACAAACTCCGACACCGTTGTATCGATGGCCATGAAAGATGGCACATCGAAGATTTTTTTCCATGGAGAAGGTTTTAATGCTATCCATTTTTTTCTTCGTAATCAGCCGCTAGATGGCGCTGCAGCGCATCAACTTCTAAACCGTTCAACCGATCGCCATGGGTAAACAGTAAATCATAGGTCATAGACATACAAACAGCAAATGTGTGTCATTTCTCTATCTCCACCACACTGACATATAGCGCTATCCATTTTGCTTCATCTTGCTGATAATATATCATCCTGTGTTCAGCTCGTGCAACGCCGGGTACTGCAGCTAGTATATTGTATTTCGTTTGGACCTAACGACTGGTCTACGGCGTGTACAGGTCATTAGATACGATAACACAAACAAAATACACAGACCAGCGACATTGGAGAAGGAATCTGTCTTGGCCCACAGGAGGGAACCGTCCAGTCATTCGCTTGGCGTGTGAAAAATCGGAACCGAGATGTTTACACCGGCATTCGATTCCGTGTCCTCGAGTATTCGATTCCAGTGACTTACTCATGCCATATCTGGCTCCGAAGATACGTGAATGAACTGGGTGAAAAGTCTCCAAAGGAACCAAAAACTTCAGGACATTGGTTCGTACAGGAAAGTTCAGGCGTGTTGCCGTCAGCTCCCCTTTATTACAAAAATAAAATAAATACACTTTGTGTAATTTTACAAAAGAATGCCTTTTTAAATCAGTTTCCAAGAAAAATGTTGTAATACTACAAGAAAGTTATATAACAACGCATGGCTATGGTTATGTATGAATATATGAAATATGTTTTTCGATATAATATTAAATATTTCTTATGAAAATTTGCGCATTATTTTATATTTAAATTGATGTTTCATTCAAGTATAATTTTTTTAACTCATGGAAAAGATAATCAACATTCAATAAGACGGCATTTATTGTTTTACCATGCTTATTTATACGCACAGATAATACTGGAAATAACTTTAACTATTGCAGGTACTGTGACAACACAAAGCATAAATGTCCGGACAAGAATTCAAACCCAGTATTACCGCGAAAACTATTTTGAAATAATAAATTTGTTTTTATGTAAATGTAAAAATCGACAAATATTAGTAAATAATAATATCAATATTTCTGTTACCGTTACAAAACAAATTTCAATGTGCACTTTTTTGTCAAACTGTTTACTTTCATTTTTTTTTTGTTTTCGTTTTGCTAAATGACTTAATGTTGTATTAATGATATTTGGTTCTTAAAAACGTTTGCTCTATTTTGCTCTTTCTTAACTGAGCTGTTTATTTTGTTACATAAGCATAATTTTTATTCTCATAGGAACGCCTGCTACAGTGTTTTGACATACAGCAGGTCTCGAAATATTTACGTGAAAACTAAATGGCCCTATTGATAAAAAATTTTCAGCAGCTCCGCTTCAAATAGCATGGCAACAGAAATACTGCTATTGTATAATTTGCCTATATATTTACTGTAGTAGCTTCAACTGTGAAACATTACTGACCTTTGGCAGCAGTACTGTACGCCGCAGTAAATACCAAGCAATTCACTAATTGCGTGCATACGTCCTAACGTTGCGCGATTAGTTGCGTGAAGATCTGCTGTTAACTCATACGGGCCCGTGTATGAACTTTCAGGATTACTTTTAAGGCAATTGTAATAAAGTGCAGCTGACTCGTTGTGCGAGTGGTGGGACATTTTATGTCCGTCGTTGCGTAACTCTTAATGACGTCCGTGGGCACACTCCGCCCTGGCCAGAACTAAGTAGTGGTCATTATGCTTGAGCACTCGGGTCACGTATCGTTTTAATTTCGTGCTCTTTGGACAGAGGACGAATGTCCAGTGCCGTGGTTGGGGGAACCCAAGATCTACACCAGACCATTCCGCACTTTAGAGCATGCTCTTTTATTATTATTATTATTCTCTGGCTCTTTATCTCTTCGCTTACCCACCATTAACACGTTGAGGATTTGAAAATAAAATTATATTATAGCGTATATGCTGTACCTGATTGTGTACACGTTTATGCTGATTGGTTGAAACATCGGCGATTCTGAAGAAAAAAGTCACTTTTAAAAATTAAAAAAAAAAATTGTTGTCTGTATAATCGGTTTACAGACGATAGTTTAACGCGACGTCATAACAAATAATTAATGAAATTATTGCATACTTTTATGAATAAAATTGAACCATTTTTAATGAATTATCACTATTTTGTATGGATACAAAGAAGGAGTGAAATGAAATCTACAATTTAATTGATAAATTTACTTTTATTTACACTCATTAATTCAAATATGTTTATTACTTTAACGAAGAGATTATTTGACTATAACTTTTATACATGTTTGCTATTTAACTTCTTCCAATATGTGTTATTCTGTTAAGGATAGGACGATGATAGGAAAAGTAGGAAACGAATGAGAGTGTTTCAAGTTTAATGTGCCTCGAAAAGGTCAAATCGATGATTGTTCCAATCGAGTGGAAGAGATAGATGCGGCGCAAGCGTACAATTAGCGTAACGGGACACAGCGTAATGGAACAATGTGTGTAACGGGACATTTTTAGTGCGTGCAGCCGGGGTTCATCGATTTATTAGACGTTGTCACGTCAAAAATTCCCAAATGTTAGCGGTTTAAAACTTTAACCATGATTAAGGTAGGTGTAAATATTACAAATTGGTGATATAGTAGGAATGGTCAGTTTGATTGGTTAGTCTATGCAAAAAATATCTTTAAAATTTTTGATATGTTTAGGTTAGCAACATTAAAAAAAACTTGTGCGCAGTTAATGCTGGAAAAATATCCAACCAACGGTTTACAAATAAATTTTAACTATTGGGGGTACTGGGACAACACAAATCAAACATACCCGGGTAAGAATCCGAACCCAGTTATACTGCGAACACTATTTTGTAGTGATACAGTCGTGTTCATGTAAATGTACAAATTTACGAATATCAATAGTTTCGTATGAATATTTCTCTTCCATTCACATAAAACAAAAACAGCGTACGCCATTGCCGGCGTATGTCCACGGAATTACTTTCACGAACATTCCCATTGCAAGATTCATTCAAAAAAGGTTACATTTACAGAAGACGAAAAAAAAATTGTATTCGGTATTTCCACCCCATCCCAAAACCTAATAGCTCCAATAAACTCCCGGAATTTGTATATGGTTTCGAGTGAGTGTGGCCTATGGGCTGTAATGAATCAAAAACCGACCCTGCTTTCGGGAAAACATCGGACAGGGTTTGGAAAAGACCCGTCAGCGCTGAAGGAGGGGGGACATTCCTCGGTAGAAAAGCTTGGGTAGTTGAAGGAGAGAGAGATCCTGGTGAACGTGTGGGATAGGGGGGGTAGTGTGTCGGGGAAGGTTGGGGGTTGAACCAGGGTGACAGTGTCAACAGCAGATCTCGCGCCTCGCAGGGCCCCGAAGTGTCCATTAAGGGTTGGGGGGGGGGGGGAGGTGGTTTGAGGTTGGCGGTCGGGGTGTGGGACGAAGGTACAGATGGTGGAAGAGAACCCCAGAAGGGTATCCCCCAATCTCTGGCGGCTGAATGGCGCCCGGATCTTCCCCGGAAGGGCTCGTCTTGTGGAAGAGGGGAAGGGGGGGGGGGTGACTCTCTTGGTCTGGTGACGACCGACACTCGAGCTCCGCCCGTGGTGATGACCCATCAGGGGCGGTGGGGGGGAGGAAGGGGTTGGAGTTGAAGAGGAGTGCGAGGAAGGATGTCTGTCGCCTGACCCTCGCGTGGGTCTGGACGTCTCTCCTCGCTACGCGTGTGTGTGTGCGTGCGTGCGGGATGTCGCGGGGGACGAAGGGCAACAGCAGACACGGCCGTAGAAGGAGAGGCGTCCTCGTGATCTCGGAATACTTCCCGTCCCGGAGACGAGCGACGCCACGGGGTCACAGCTGAAGGATCTCCCGGCATTAAAGGATAAAAGAGAGAGATGTCTTTAAGTTTAGATCTCGCACGCCCATGTTGATTTTTTTTTTCTTTTTCTCGCGTTCTTTCTGTAATCATTATACTTGACCTCTCTCTGCATTTAATATTTTCTTTAAAAAAAATTTTTTTTCAACAGATATTAAAAAAAAAATATATAATTGTTGTGAAAAGTCGCGCAAGTATTTGTAATTAATATCATCACTTGGGCGAACTCTTACGCCTGTTACGTATATAACGTTTGGTAAAAATCTCTTGAAAATATCTGTGACAGAAAATAAATTGAAAGAGATTTATAGTTTTAAACTTTAAGAGACAGTCTTTAATAGTAATGACAAGAAAATAAAAAAAAAAACAATCGGGTGTGGCTGTGTCATGGACACGGCCGTGTGTTGCACGTGAATACGTGTATGTAACAGGTAATATTTTCTATATAAAATGTAAAATACGCTATTTAATGTGTGTTTTAATCATGTTTGAACACCAAGAAGTCATCATCCACTTATATAATTTCAACCGCCCCAGCTGCAGATGTACTGGTACCGTCGTTGATTCGCTCTGCCGCATTCATTCTTTTACGTTCCGGACACTACTTCACTCGGTCATACGGTGTTTTATTGGTATCATTCGTTTGCTTTTGGGAAGCCCTTTCCGACAGTATACTGTCTGTGTATTTTGATTTGGCTTTTTGACGCGTATAGGCCGACATTATATATATTTGTTATTTTAACACCATATATATTCACTCTAACTATTTTACACTAATATTTTACATATGCAATCGATAGATTCTGACGAGAGCTGACGATTGAAACTCAAACGAATGTCGTAGCTTCTCCGAGTCAAAAGTTATACCTAATGTAAATCTCGAAACGCAGAAAAATGATCTCAAAATGGCAGCGCTTCCCCCTCCACCACAAGCGAAGCGTCACAGTGCTCTTTTAGCGTAACGAATTTTTTGATCCTTTAGATATCCAGTGGTGTAATTAAATTTTGGATGGAGATGATATATATGTAGCTGCAACACCAAACTGTTTGTTATCATTTGTTTTTTGAATTGTCTCCCTATATGGAAGCAATTTTAAAGATGTATTTACGTCAAAAAAAAAAAACAACGCGTGTAACTCAGTACACGTGATAGAAATGGAACTTATTTGATAATTCAAACTACTACTCATATGAACATCGCAAGGGATAACACGACAGAGAGATATTCCAATTTTTTTTTCAATTTTATTAAAATTAAAGTTTTAATGCTACATTAAAGATCTACGAAAGCCTTTACTAAACTACTTCATATTATCAAACTTTTTTTTTAAATTTCAAAGAAAGTGTTGTTTCCAAAACTGTGTCTGTCCACTGCAACAAAAAATAAAATCAGTTATTTATCTGGAAAGCTAAGCGAAATTTATGTCATTCCTTATTGTTCGTATTCTGTTAACATTTTTCACCTTCAGTTTACGAAGAACGCTTGTCACAAATTATTTACGGATCTTTCAAAATTTACGGCTGTCTTTGTAAATTTATGGACACTGAGTTCACTTACTTTGGACATGAGCTCAAATAAAATATTCCTAGTATACTTACAAAACATTCAAAACTGTTTAAGTCTACAGTAAGAACATTTTTTTGTCTACGTGTGTATTTGCCTTTGTTTGGTACGAAAAATACTACTTGGAAGTCGAAATACGGTGCAGTTTCTACAAGCTTCATTATTTAAAATAACTTTCGAATAACTGAACAACTCTTTTTGACGTGAAAACGTCTTATGAATCGATGAACGCCGGCTGCACGCACGAAAAAGCATGACTCATTGTCACGTTCCACCTGAGCCGAGCGTGCAAGAACCGGCCAACCACCGCGCGAGAAAATCTTCTATAATATCAAACAGGTTAAGGTGGGTTTTTTAACTAATCGTTTGTGATTATATTTGAAAAAATTATTTAAATTAAATTTACAAAAACTGAAAATAATATTATAAATTTAAAAGTATGCAATTTTTTCATCAATTTTTTCTTATGACGTTATCACGTAAAATTATCGTCCGTAAACCGACTTTACGGACAACTCCTGGCACATATTTTTTAAAAATTAAATTATTTAGTTTGAAGTCCGTTAATTACGTTTAATTTATAACTGTGTGGAACCACGCCAAGTTAGAATTCGTGCACTATAAACGTCTATTCGCTGCGAGTGTGACGTCCAATTTGCAGGCTTTGATTCTATGCCGCGGAACAGCGTGTGGGTTGCGTCAATAGGCTTTGACGCTTTGACCGTTGCCGGGAAGTGGCACGCCCTATTTATCCTCTTGTGCATTACCTACAGACGAGGGCAATTTGCAACCTCATCTCGCCACAAATTGGACTTCGCGATCTCCATCATGCACGAGAAGCCACGAGCGATGCGTAAAGTGATTAAAAGGTGGCAAAGCTGGCGTGTCTGTAGGCGACTTTCCAGAGCTTTCGTGGTTTTACCGCAGCTATGTCTACACTGTAACATTTTTTGTAATTGGAACAAAAATATTCAAATAAAATCACACATTTTTGTAAATTATTATATTTACATGCATGAACACTACTTTATCACTGCAAAATATTGTTCGCAGTAACACGGGGTTCGGATTCTTGCCAGGGCATTAATTCTTTGTGTTGTCCGAGTACCTCAGTAGTTACTGTCATTTGTAAACCCTTTCCTGAATATCTTTCCAGTGTTAACTTCGCACACAAATAAACACAATAGAAGAAAATAAATTATAATTTTTGAATAATCTATTAACTTTTTCGTCTTTAAAAAAATTATGCTAGAAAGAACATCAATTTTCGTAGGAAATATTTAGGATGATTAAAAAAAGTTTTTAATTTACTTAAAAATAACCCTAGAAATGTGTTGTACAAAGATAAAATATTTTTTTTGTAGCCTTTCAGACGATTTCTTGGCAACTGGTTTCCAAAGGAATTTTTCGTAAAAGTTCAGAAAATGTTTTTTCTGGGTTGTAATTAAAAAGAAGAGAAGATTTTTATAGATATTACAAAATATTTAACCATCTGTTTTATGACCTTATTAAAATAAACGCTTATGGCCTACTACTTGGCCTCTTGTGAAAGGCTGTGGTTGAGATAAACTGAGTGACACTAACATTGTGCCAGATATCCCTACCAGTAAGAGGGTGAATATATTAAGAAACATTAAACTGGATGTACGTAATTTCCGAGAACACCGGGTTAGTTGAGGATGGTAAGTAAATCTTAGTTTGTGTAAGGTTACATTACATAACCTATGGTTACAAAATATTATGCAACGATACGTTACATAGCTTCAGATAACCTTGCGTTAGAATGGATAAAGTGAGGTTATATCTAGGTAATATTAAGTAGTGTTAAATAACGTTGGGTGGGGATAGGGATTGAATTAATTAGGTGCAGTTGCATAATGTTAATTTCTTAGTCAACTCCATCTTTTATAGTTGCAGTAATATTACTGCTTAAAAACAAACGTAATGTTTCTCCATCATAACCGTTTCCGGTATATGTCTAATGTCCCCCGCATGCATGTGTAACTGTTTAAAATATTTGTAATCACCCTTTCCTTTGAATCATTGCTTCTGTGAGCAAATTCCAACGTTTTCCACCTTCGTGGAATTGTCTGTCAATGCAAGTGTAATATACTCGTACAGTCAGCCTGCAAAAAATATTGTGCACCCAGCACATAGTATCAGCCCAGAAGTCCAGACGAAGTATCAGAAAATTTGAAAAAAAAAATTCAATAAACAAGATTTTGGTTATTATGCATTAAAACTATTTTGTAACATTTTAGTTTTTAAGATTATAATATTATTTTATATAAACGTTATTTTAATTTTTAATGGCTTATCAACATAGCGTACCACTTGAGTTACGTAAGTAGAAAAAAAGTCATCATCTCGTTGACTAGTTTTTGTATACTGTTATTTAAGTGAAACTTTACTACAGCCGGTAGAATAATATTAAAATCACAGTGTAACGGGAGTGAGAAGGTAACGGAGTTAAAGTGTTAAACGCACGTAATGTATGCAACGAATGTTGTTCGATGGTTTGGGGCTTAACTACAAAGTTTTATTTTACACTGAAATATCATTATAGCCGGTTACAGATAGCAGTAGCAGCGCATGATTTCGTATACTTTACAGTACTGTTACAAGCGATTTCCTACTTTTTTTCATATTTTCACATACTTCTGCATACATTTGTGTACTTTCACAAACTTTTTTATACCTACGCAACTCGTCATTTGCAACTAAAAACTCTGGGATATGAGGTTGTATCCGCTGTTAGCATTAGAATTGTGATAATTGTATAGAAACTTCCAGTAGGGTTGTGTGTCATATTTAAGCTATCATGAACCCATTAGTTAATTCTTAGATTGTATTGAAGACAAGGACAGATACAAGGTTTATTGCCAACCCAAGATTACGCGTGTTTCAAATACAGAGTATCCATAAAATAAATTCCCAGATTCAATTGTATATTATAACAGTTTAATTGACTATTCACAACAAACCATTCATCAAATTGAAAGCAAATGAACCTCATTTTTCTTACAAATGATCAATATTTACACATTTAGATATATAGCACACATACAACATAAAATCCAATTCTTCCCGCACTTTGGTTAACGCGTCTGGAGTAATTTAAGCAATAGCCTCTTCAATTCTTTGTCTCTACTCTAGCAAATAATTAGGTGGCGGCGGAACGTAGACACGATCTTTTATAAAGCCCTAAAGGAAAATCGCATGGCTTTATGTCAGGTGAACGTGGAGGCCAGCGAAACACAGCTCTGTCGTCTCACCCATTACGACCAATCCAATGGCCAGGGACTTACAGGTTCAACCACTCTCGTACAAATAGATTCCAACGAAGAGGGTTGAAATTACAGATTCACTTTTAGCGAAATGCAGAACACAAAACGCTTTACGCACACGAGTCTCCATTTTCCGTAGGTGGCGCTGCAAGCGAGAAAATAAAACAAAGCAATACTTGCGCATGCACTTATCTTAAACTGTTTAAGTTACTCTTTAATTGTGACCTCGAACGAACACACTACACTTTTACAGTTGATACTATTAAAATTTATAACTGGGGTATTAATTTAAGGACGTACTCTATTAGAGTACCCTTGAAATTTCCTATCCCTCTTATGTGTGAAGTTTCACTAAAAACGCACGTGGGGGCCACTCAACCATGTTTTATTAAATGCATTATTTTAACTACTGCGAAAAAAACATCTTATTCATAAACGTAGTTGAAAATGTGTGTTCTTGGTATGCTTATGATGAGCTCACATTCATATTATTCGGCAATGTTTCATAAAAGATTTCCTGATCTGAACATTTTAAATAGTTTTAAGACTACACAGATATAGTGATACCATCAGCTGACACAAAACGGGAAGAAAAATATTATCTATGGCTGTAAAGCATGACAACCCACTCACTATATCCCATTACGTGGCAAACACAATTATCACAATAATTGTGGTAAGAAATATTCGCACAAAAACCTTTTTATCTTTTTAATTCCCTGAAAATTAATATTACTTCCAAAGTTTCAATATTTCTTAGACAAATTTCAATGAATAATTTCAACCCTTATTATAACGTAATGGCGATAGGTATTGCATGTAGAAATATGCTTATTTAATACAAAGAAATATCTAAGTTAATACGTATACAAGTGTTTGTTGATCCACCACTGCTCATTTCAAGACAACACAATTAAAATAATTTTCATCCCTATTCTTAAGGACTTCAAGAAGACTCCCTTCTCTAGATAGACGCTGTTCAACTACTTTTTAATTTTTTTTTCCTTGGCCAGAAATTCGTACACATCTTTATGTAACACACTGTTTTTATTTGAAGGAGCTAGAGAATGATAGTGAAATACCAAAAATGTAATTTTATAAGATGAATAGAGAAAAACATTTTGTGTTCCCCCATTACTCTAACAATCATCAAGGCCGTTCGTATTATTTCAGCACTTAAAAGTAAACTAATTATTAATGTGTGCATGCGCCACGTAATGAGTTTATCCAGCATAATAAACAATCAAACAGTCATTAAACACCTTCATCAACATTAAACACGCTACGGTGTATGAAATTTTATTTTTCATATCCCAGTTAATTGTTTGCTGGTTTTGTATCCTTAAATTTCATTCAGCTTAAAAAATTTGTTTTATCCTGCGTACAAGTTTTATTAGACTCAGGCTTCAAAATACTCCCAAATTCAATTTCTCAAATTTTCTTCGTATACTCTCTTGATACCTGAAATTTACCTAAACGCCATTTGTTTCACTAGAGACCCTGGCAAATAAAGAATTAAATTGGGGGAAGGGTAGGATTAAAAAAAAAATAAAGTCTATATTCTAAATAAATCAGCAATATGGGACGGGTTTAGACTGTACCTTTATCACTCTCAACATGAGTCACTTCCAGTGTAGTTTGTAGTTCCAGGTGTAACAGCTTAGCTTGCATCACTCAAAATAACATACCGCCTTCAATGAAATCTCGCAATTTTTTTCATGACTACACGAGAATGGAAAATGGGGAGTTATCCTTTACCTTATCTTCCACTCCCTACCCACCCCTGTTTTTTATTTTTTTGGTCGTTTAAACCTTTTAGATCTTGGCATACGGCATTTGGCAGGAGTAATTTCGTGAATGGAACGGAATTCGCATGGACCAGAAATGTGTAACCACGGTGTTGCTATCTGTGGCATGTGGCACGAACAAAAGTTAAAAATTACACAGGCAAACTTTAAAGTATTAACTGATTAGTGAAGTTTAACACGATAGGCATGCTATTAGTAAATTTCAATGTCAAAAAATAGGGTCCAAGCCAGGTATAGTAATTTTACACGTGTTTTTTTAGTTTTTTTTTCTTTTTTTTTTCGCTTTTATCGAAGTCGTTTCGTTACATGGTTTAACCTTTCGCTAGTGGAATTTCTCTAGTCGACGTAGCTGCTTTGGCAGCGGATTATAGCGTATTTCGCGTCAGGATATGAAGCTGAAAACATAATTTTCGTATATTACCACGCTTGAAATTATTTTAACGAATTCAACGTGACATAATCGTGTCCGAGTTTGGTACACAAAGTGTAGCTGCAACACGAGAACACACGGATTTGCTCGTTACCGATGTGAGATGTTACACATCTGTGGCGAGTAGTGAAAGACTGGTTCACTTTCTCCTTTTTTTTTTTTTTGCGTTTTCACTGTCCTGAGGCCGGTTACAGGTCGCTCAGTAGTCCTTGAAAGCGTGGGTTTAAACAGCATCATGAGGTGTGGAGCACCAACTCCCATAACACTCCCACCCCCCTTCCCCCACCGAAAAAACCCTATTTCGTCTCTCTCTCTCTCTCTCTCTCTCTCTTAGAAACGGTGAAAATGGATGAGAAAAGGTTTCTCGAGTAGCATCCTCGCTCTTTCTCTCCCCCATCTGTTTTTTTCCCCTGTATTCGCTTTTCGCTGCCAGCTTCGAAGCGTCTCCCGTCGCACGGCTGACAGGCTTCGACGTCGAAAGTTGAAAAACTACGCAGGACGATAAATCCGCGTGTTTGCATTGAGCGTGTCCTTTCTCCAGAATGTTACATCAGCCGTGAGGGGAGGAGAGAAAACAATAATACATTTCGTTTCACATGAACAGGCTGTCAATTCAGGCAGTTCAATATGTTTCGAAATCTTATCGAAGAATGATATGTCCAGTAAAATTTAGAACTAAAACACCACCGAAATGCCAGGAATCCATACACTGAAATTTTATTTTGTAAATAGAACAGAAATATTTATGTAAAATTACAGAAATTGGTCAAATTGTACATGAAAACGATTTTATCACTGCAAAATAGTGTTCGCAGTAATACTGGGTTCAGATATTTTACTCAGTACCTCAAATAGTAAATTTACTTGTAAACCGTTCTCTAAATAGCTCTCCAGTATTAAACTACGTACATAATACGCAAAATGCAACAAAATGAAGTCAAAATGTTGAATATTCAATTACCTTTTCCATGGGTTAAAAAACCATGGAAGGTAACATCAGTTAGAATATAAATTTAAGTGAAAATTTTTTTTAAAAGAACTTAGTTTTATCTCGAAAAACGTGTTAAATATAAGAAAAAATTATGTGTTTTAAATATTTATACCTTTCTTAAGTATTACAAACTATTTACTTTTGTAATAGTACGGTTTTTTTCTGTGTAATTACGATTCAATCACGTTCTTTAAAGGCCACACTGAGCTATCCCGTTGATGAAAGTAGGGCATATGACGCATACAAGCTATGTATAAAATGCTTTTTGTTCAAAATAAAAAACTGAAATTTAATCTTTCGAACTGTCACTACTAAATTTTAAGGATTTCCTAGTACATATAATACTATACGATTGTTTGTTAAGAGTACATAAAACTTTTCCTGGAATCTGGTCATCAATCTGAGTAAACAACTATAAATCCAACTTTAGAAAATATTTTTGCCTAGGTAAATAGACGCCTATAGTATAGATTGCACTGAATATTATTTCTCCATTCAATACACACAGTTTTAACACCAACCAAATGTCCACACATAGCTATGTAGTTACAAAAAAAAACTAAAAGGCCAAAAAACCGTTTTTAAAATAATATTTTAGTTTATTGTGTCTGTAGGAATACTCAACGTTAGTATATTCTAGAATATAACTTTGTAAAACTGGAGTTTTCGAATTTTCTGAGAAAATGTAGGATATGAAAGCGGAACATGTAGATTGAGCGGAATGCGTTCTTGAACTACAAATAATTGTTGTTAATTATTGTTTAAATTTAACAAAAATACATATACACAAGAGCACTTTCCACTCTACAAAATGCTTTTTCTGTTAACATAATTTCCCTTTATAAAAATTTTGAACTACAAATACCAACTTCTTAAAGGTTTATCAGACTGATTGTTATCAGTGCGATTTCCTCTTTTATTTGCTCAGGAGTCAGCAACATAATAGTTTAAATATTGTTCCAATTGCAACTGCTCATAAATCAATTTAAAAAAAGCGCATCGTCTATAGAATTATCGACACGGAAAATCTCATTATTCCATTACATTATTAAATCCGGAATTAAACGCAATAAAAAAAATACGGGTTGCAACAGATGGATGTGTAGTTTTTTTTATTCACAATCCATTAAAAGCTGTTCAGCCATAATCCTAAAAAAACCACCTTGTTTAAAAACCTCAAATATTTTACAGTTGAACAGTGCTCAAAATCACGTTTTTTTGGCTGTTAATTTCTAAAGAGACCACTCAAGCATAAAATCGCGCGCGTGTTTATGTACGTATGTGTATATATAATATGTTTATATAATATATTTAAATTATTTTTGATTGCAAACGTGTTTTATGCTCTTTCGAAAATATGTTTTTGGTGACGATTTTCTTGTTCGGTCTGACTTTAGTTGTGTAACTGGGCAAAGTTTTTGTAGTTGTTCTGTTTGCAGTCAGGCCTTTGTTATATAGAGATAAACTTATTTCTGCTTCAAGTGAATGTGGTGCACGTATTAAAAATATGCTTGAAGTTAAAAAAAAGTTAATTACTTATTAAGGAATATATATATATATATATATATATATATATATATATATATATATATATATATGAGTATTCTGTACAAACAGAGCAACCATGTTTAAGTCACCTACAAAAATAAAAATAGTATTTTACTGTGACATTGAGCAATCAAGATTCTGAGAAATGTGAAAGAAGTACAATCATTTCTCAAGCGAACGCGAAAATTATGAACGAGAAGTCTGGTAACCTGACGGGAATTAGTCCCGAAGATTGTGTTAAATCAATGCTCATAATATTAGCAGAGATAAAAAAATTGCTTTATGTAATTTAGTAAAAGAACTGAAGAATAGAATGTGACACTGCGAAACACAATATCAGCCTTAAATAATAGTCGTTACTGCGGTAATTATGCATTCACCACAGCTGAGAGGCATTCTTGTTACAACAAATCCTAAAATGTAAAAAAAAAATTGAATTATTACAATTAAAAACCTTAGAAACTCAGTTACCATCAATATCACTTGTAAAACTGCAAGGCTGAGCTTTGTAAACTTTCAAAATGGTACAAAGATACGCCTGGTTTGTTTACAAGTGATATCGTTGGCATTTGAGTTTCCAATGGCTTCCTTGCAAGAATACAAACGAATTTTGACGGTGATGCAGTCAGGTCATGAAACAAAGGAAAGAAATACCCCATCGGTGTGTTCGCATAGACCAACGCCTACACATGGCGAACGCGAACCCGGGTTCAAGCAGCTCCACAGCGAAGCAACGAAACAGCGAGCGAGTGTCAGCAAGCAACGAAGTGGCTTGAGCGTCATCGAGGACTGCTGCTGCATAGCCGTCACCTGGCGCGTATGGCTTCAACCTCGTCTGCGCGCGACGCACGCACCCCAAGGAGACACCTCCGCCAACTGCAAGTAAGCAAGTGACGGCACAAAAAAATAACTGTTTTTAGGAGACACCTCCGCCAACTTCAAGCAAGCAACTGACGGCAAAAAAAAAAAAAAACAGTTTTTTGGAGACACCTCCGCCAACTGCAAGTAAGCAAGTGACGGCACAAAAAAATAACTGTTTTTGGGAAACACCTCCGCCAACTGCAAGTAAGCAAGTGATGGCACAAAAAAATAACTGTTTTAGGAGACACCTCCACCAACTGCAAGTAAGGAAGTGACGGCGCAAAAAAATTAACTGTTTTTAGGAGACACCTCCGCTAACTGCAAGTAAGCAAGTGACGGCACAAAAAAAACTGTTTTTAGGAGACACCTCCACCAACTGCAAGGAAGCAAGTGACGGCACAAAAAAATAACTTTTTAGGAGACACCTCCGCCAATTGCAAGCAAGCAAGTATGTAGTGGCACAAAAAAATTAACTGTTTTTTGGAGACACCTCCGCCAACTGCAAGTAAGCAAGTGACGGCACAAAAAAATAACTGTTTTTAGGAAACACCTCCGCCAACTGCAAGTAAGCAAGTGATGGCACAAAAAATAACTGTTTTAGGAGACACCTCCACCAACTGCAAGTAAGCAAGTGACGGCAAAAAATAACTGTTTTTAGGAGACACCTCCGCCAAATGCAATTAAGCAAGTGACGGCACAAAAAATTACTGTTTTTAGGAGACACCTCTACCAACTGCAAGTAAGCAAGTAACGACAAAAAAAATTGAGCTTTGAGTTTTAGAATCTGTGATAAAACATTTGGTTGTGTATGAATAAGATAAAATTTGATTGGGTATGTCAAATTGCATATGCTAAAAGGTAGCCGACTAAATTATTTTATCTTCATTATTACTGTCCATGTTGAAGATTACATCAAAACAGGCTTAATAATTTTATCCATTTAAGGATATAAATTTTAATACTGCAAAATCTTATATTGAGGTACCAACCTCCACAACAGTTTTGGTTCGGATGTGCTTGTACTAATATATTAGTTTTCTGAAAGAAAGTGATCGTGTACCCTGAGTTATTTCTACATGTTGATTTATTGAATGTTTGGAAACAATAACCCTGAAAAATATTTTTAACTTGGCATTTTAATTAATTTCTCTGGTAAAGTGTAGGAAATACAGAACTTTGGAATTACCCGTGTCCTAGCATACAGTCTGATAGATTATGAATTAATTAATTAGTATTAAGTTCTGCTTTTAATGAACATAATATTCAGAGTGTTTTATGTCGCATTCGTTGTTGATATGTGTAATGTGTGTGTATGTGTAAATTATTTAATTTGTCTATGTTTGCTTTCAAATTCTGCATAATTATGTGTTCTTGAATAACCTAACATTATTTTCCATAGTAAAGAATAAACTATTTTATTAAATGAATACTTACTTTACATTACTGGTATGAAAAACATTCATAGACTTGTTGTCATTGCAAAAATAATTATGGTATAACATATAGAAAGCCTAGAGAAAGTAAGAAAAAATTAATACAATAATTCACACCTTATTTTTAAAATAAAATCTAAAGCCATACCGATGGCTGTATTTATACTTTAAGAGAAAGAAATTACTTAATTTTCATAATACAGAACGTCAAGAATAATGTTTTAAAATAATATTATATCGTTACGCCTCTTTTGGAACTTATTTTTTGTGTATGTCAAAATGGGTGACTCATTTATTTATTAAGATTAAGTTCTTTTATACAATGCAATCATTGGAGTCTCTTTAAAAAATAAAATTCGATCGATTTTGAAATTTAAATATTCTTTGCATTCATTTATGCCTAATCAATAAACCCTCAAAATCCCTTACACTGTAGTTGGCACTTAAACCAAACAAACAGCGGAGGTGTTGTCACATTATCAATTAAGATCTTGTGTAAAAAATACTGACACGGTAATTAAATGAAATTTTGATGATATTCCTACTTTTTTCCTGCTTCAACCATAGACCTTCCCTGGGAAACTTGACAGGACATGCTCTTACAAGCCATATAACTAATATAATTTTCTTTTTGTATTGTAATTAAAATGCTTACTTTGTAGATGTATTACAATGGATCTCTACACTTCTAATTCTATAGCAAAATTTTCTTTACGATATTTAATAAAATATATCTGCGAGATTAAATGACACGCAAATGATAACAATATAAACATTTGCGCCACTTCTTACAGGTATAAGACAATAGTACACTTAATAACTATCTGTTTACTAACGCAAGAGATCTACAGCAGAAAAAAACAAAATGTAAGTAGTGAAAATAACGCGGAAATATCTGATTATTAGATTGAAATAGTTACTGAGACAAACTGATTAAATACTCGGTCTCACAGACCAATTTTTATAATTTTTTTTCTCAATATTTTGCCTTTACTATTATAAACAGCTTTTATCTAAAATTTATCACAATGCCGTCTATGCATTTGTATACCTGTCATATTTTTCACACAATCACTTAATGTAGTATGATGTGTTTAAAAATTCTTTCAAGTTATAAATATTACGAATATGATATAACAACCATGATGTTACACGAAGTGAATTTCTTTTGAAATAATTTGTGCATGCAAATTCAAAGGACTTATTGTATTTTTAAAAAAACTTTTAAAAATCCTTGAAATTAATGTCGAGAAAAAGTAAAAATAAATCACCATGGCGTGAGATCGAGTCTTAAGTGAACACGTTTTAACACGTTAAAGTAATTGTGTTTTGGTTGTAAGTAGAATCCGACAGAAGTGGGTTATCTTGGGGGGTGAAGCGGGTGGAACGTCGTTATTGTTCATGGACCACTGCCCTAAGAGGAAGGGGTGGGAATGGTGGGGGGTGGGAGAAAGTTTTGGATCGCTGGGAGGCTGCGAGGAGAAGGGCGCGTGTGTGACGGAGGGATGTTGCAGCTATGCTTGAAATCCCGGCAAACCGAACCTCCTTTCCCTTCCCATCTTTTCAACCATCCTCTTCCTCCCGTAAATCTCCGAGGGAACGTGTATATAACTCTGCGTCACATCGATCCCCTCCCCTCCTTCCCAAAAAAAAATAAGAATCCGACCGAAGAGTTCCAACGCGAAAGGATATGGCCCTTCGTTGCTGCCGACCGCCTCAACGCAATTACCTTCTTATTTATCAGCGCTGTTCGGGTCTCGTCTTTGAAAAGTCCCGGAAGACAACTGAACAAGATCAAGCTCAATTAAAAAAAAAAAAAGTGGTTTCATGAGAAATTAAAAAAAAAAAAAAAACCTTCTAAAAATATTATCACATAAAATGTTCAAACTATTTAAAAGAACTTTGTTGTAAGTGAATAGTATTCGATAAAATCCAGAAGACTTATTTAAAATAAATTAATTTATGTGTAAATAATAATATTATTTTTCAGCAAGTTACAGATTTTGAATAACTTATTTTCTGCAGCTCATTAAAAAATATATATTAAAAAACTGTTTTAAATGTGGCTCTTGTAACTATTTTTTGGATATCAATATTGCAATTTGTCAAGAAAAAAAATTACCGCTGCATTCATTGACATTGAAGTATTTTTAAAAAAATTGTCCATTTTTTTAGATATCCTGTATGCGTGGTAATTGCATCTTATGTTTATTTTTCATTCTAAATATTTTATTCCTCATTTCATTTGCTTCCAAGAAAACATTTCTTTTTATTTCACTGTATATTCACTACGTTTTACGGCCCTTAGAATGGAATTTAGTTCTATGCCTAACATGTGTGCTAGTCCACGTACTGTGCCATTTTAATTTTTAGTTTTTATTGGTCAGTAGAGACCTTATTTGAAAAAGAAACATACACTGACATTAATTTACAAGTTGAATAAGTAGAAAGTCAGGGGACATGACTTATGAATACTGTCACACATATCTCTGAATTGAACTCATATTTTTTTCTGATTCCTGTTATTAATAAATATGTAGTTTTAATTTTACAGTTAAGTATCATGATTATTGATTTTTGACGTGACAACGTCTAATAGATCGATGAACGCCGGCTGCACGCACTAAAAAATGTCCCGTTACGCTCATTGTACGCTTGCGCCACATCTTTATCTCTCCTACTCGATTGGCCTCTGAATCTACTATTATATTAAATAGGTTAAGGCGGGCTTTTCAAAAGTAGCTTATAAATTTTATACTTTAAATAAACTATCATTTCATCAATGTTTAGTTATGACGTTGTTACGTGAAACTATCGTCCGTAAACCGACTTTACAAACATTTATATATATATAAAAGGGCTGTGCAGTTAGAAAAACCGATTTTCGCGAAAATCTGAACGGCACGAGCGCAGCTAAAGTAGTCGGGAGCTCCAAGCTATTCCTGTGCAAAAGTCTATGTACTCGAGAGGACGTGAGTTTCGGCGAGCCTGCGTGTCCGGATTCGTGAAAACGCGGTGGCGTGCGCGGATAACATTTATAACTTGTTGCGTGCGACGCCAGCCGGCTAACTTCGAGGTGGTTTCGTTTCAAGTGCTCTCCCGCTAATTCTCCCATGCCAGTTCGTTTCCAGAACCCAACTAGTTATAATGTTCAGTCCAGACCCAGGCCAGGGTCCTACCAGCTCCATGAGTTACCATCTTGTTTTCTCTGAAAACAAAATATTGCGAACCCTCAAGTTGGGCTATCATTTATTTATTTTACGTCAATTCCCAAATGAAACATTATTAAAA
This sequence comes from Bacillus rossius redtenbacheri, assembly GCF_032445375.1. Classification (NCBI taxonomy): domain Eukaryota; kingdom Metazoa; phylum Arthropoda; class Insecta; order Phasmatodea; family Bacillidae; genus Bacillus; species Bacillus rossius. The sequence continues at coordinate 73,938,108 of NC_086333.1, forward strand.
GTATTATATTTTTTATGTTTTTATACTATAAATTTATCTCTAAAATGACAACTGTTTACCACTTCTCATATTTCCACGGCTAAAGGTGTTTTTTTTTTTTTTTTTTTTTTTTTTAAGTAATAACATCGACGTTGCTCTAGTTGAAGATAAGAGATACCGAATAAATTGCATGCATTAACCGTGACATGAAGTGTTTTTGTGACATATAAGCTTCTTATTATTTCATCGGAGCACTATATATTAATGTAACTGCGAATATAACATATTTTAATAGATACATAAACAAACGAGGTTGAGAGTGCGTTGGAACTCTTTGAGATAAAATGAAATCTAAAACCGTGGACTATGGGAACCTCATCTATTTATCTATATCTATTATATAATATGCTATGGACTTCTTTATATGTTTGGTGTATTTTAATCATATAAAAAATATTCTTACTTAAGATACAAATAATGCCGGCGTTTTGATCCAACTAATTTATGTCCTAAAAGAAAGGTTCAGTTACAAAATATTAAAGAAAGTGGTCCCACCTTTCGGTCACTCTGAACATAACATCAGTTTAATTCCAATCACGCCATGAGTGATAAAAAATAATTATAGTTTAAGATACTCTGTCAGTTTGTTTGGTTCTGTATTGAGAGCGAAATAACTCAATTTTTATGTTTAAGAAGGTATCAAAAAAGGTATAAATGTATACGTTATGTTTCCTACCCAAATATCACGATCAATAGTTATAATAACTGCGATCTTCGTAGCCAACATTTCTATCCGCATTATTAAGTGGAAAAAAAAATTCGTTCATAATTAAACCCAATTTAATAATTCATTTTTTTATAATTTTATACTCCCCCAATTAAAAATATAATAATATGTACTTTTAAGCCATTACCAATATTTAAATGTTGGCAATGAGTATAAAACGTTTAATTATAATTTGACAATATTGCTACCAGACCTTTTTACCACACTTTTATTAGCTTCACCTGTATATATGTATTTATAAACTATGTAAGTAATAAAATCTTTCCATTCTATTTTTACCCACCTTTCGATGTCAGAATGTGTTGAAACTTTGCATACATACATATAAAGAACCTCTGACAACACAATATTCTGATAACTTAAGACCTTAGAGTTTAGGAGGAGTAGGGGGGGGGAGGCAGAGGGAAAATAAACCTTATTTTGAGCAATGATAATTACTATGATTTTTGTGTATATACGAGGTCAGTGCATGGTGAGAATTTGCGCCGTAGTCGACTGTGCCCCTAAAGGGGGGTGGGGTTTTTTGAGTGTTAAATAACCAAAATTTTGAAAATTTTAAAAATTATATTAAGTACCCAATGGCAAAGAAACCGAAGGGGGGGGGGGGCATTGGGGACCTGGGTCCCCCTGTAATTAAGAAGCTACTCACTAAGGGGGGCTGCCTGCGCTTGAAAAAGCGTGACTGTAAAACGTGTTTTATGTTAAAACTATGTCTTATGGAAAACTTTCTGTATATTTTAAAGTTATCGTCTTGTTGTATTCATGCAGGTCAAAATATGGGCAGATGTGAGGTGCCGGTTAATCCGACGTACAAAATTTTGCCCCCCCCCCCCCCCCCACCCTGTTAATTTCCGCAGACCACACTTGCGAATCCTACAGTTTTGCGCCCCTAAAACACCCCATTACTAATTTTAAGTTTATTATCGTTATTAAGTTCATATATTATTTTTCGTATGAGTATATCCTACAATTTTTGAAATAACTATAAGTAACATAAAATTTTCGTATGGACTACAACCTACAATTAGTGATAGAAAATCTCTTACAAATCATATTGATACTACTGATAGAAAATTTAACATGTATTATATCAAATACTTTCTTTACAAGTATGCACGCAGTGTGAAAGTGTGTTAGTGTGTAAAATTGCAAATGTGCAAGTATGCGAGTATGTAAGTATCTAAGTGTGAATGAATGCTCGTAATTTCTACCTCTCCCCTGCCTTCTCATCATATATCGGTTCCCCTTCCTCAGACCTAGCTATCCCCTTAATGCGATCGTACATAATTTCCATAAACCTCGAAAATTGTAGAGAAATAATTCTGTAACATATGCAAATTGCTTGGTTGTGCGTGACGGCAGTTGGATGGAACCTGCAACTTTAGAAGAGCGTGCGTCGGAGGTTCACCGTCGAAGCGGAAGAGACGTCATAACGCCCCAGGTCCGGGTGAAGCGGAAGGGACGTCATCACGCCCCAGGTCCGGGTGAAGCGGAAGGGACGTCATCACGCCCCAGGTCCGGATGAAGCGGAAGGGACGTCATCACGCCCCAGGTCCGGGTGAAGCGGAAGGGACGTCATCACGCCCCAGGTCCGGGTGAAGCGGAAGGGACGTCATCACGCCCCAGGTCCGGGTGAAGCGAGGGACGTCATCACGCCCCAGGTCCGGGTGAAGCGGAAGGGACGTCATCACGCCCCAGGTCCGGGTGAAGCGGAAGGGACGTCATCACGCCCCAGGTCCGGGTGAAGCGGAAGGGACGTCATCACGCCCCAGGTCCGGGTGAAGCGGAAGGGACGTCATCACGCCCCAGGTCCGGGTGAAGCGGAAGGGACGTCATCACGCCCCAGGTCCGGGTGAAGCGGAAGGGACGTCATCACGCCCCAGGTCCGGGTGAAGCGGAAGGGACGTCATCACGCCCCAGGTCCGGGTGAAGCGAGGGACGTCATCACGCCCCAGGTCCGGGTGAAGCGAGGGACGTCATCACGCCCCAGGTCCGGGTGAAGCGAGGGACGTCATCACGCCCCAGGTCTGGGTGAAGCGGAAGGGACGTCATCACGCCCCAGGTCCGGGTGAAGCGAGGGACGTCATCACGCCCCAGGTCCGGGTGAAGCGAGGGACGTCATCACGCCCCAGGTCCGGGTGAAGCGAGGGACGTCATCACGCCCGAGGTCCGGGTGAAGCGAGGGACGTCATCACGCCCCAGGTCCGGGTGAAGCGAGGGACGTCATCACGCCCCAGGTCCGGGTGAAGCGAGGGACGTCATCACGCCCCAGGTCCGGGTGAAGCGGAAGGGACGTCATCACGCCCCAGGTCCGGGTGAAGCGAGGGACGTCATCACGCCCCAGGTCCGGGTGAAGCGAGGGACGTCATCACGCCCCAGGTCCGGGTGAAGCGAGGGACGTCATCACGCCCCAGGTCCGGGTGAAGCGAGGGACGTCATCACGCCCCAGGTCCGGGTGAAGCGAGGGACGTCATCACGCCCCAGGTCCGGGTGAAGCGAGGGACGTCATCACGCCCCAGGTCCGGGTGAAGCGAGGGACGTCATCACGCCCCAGGTCCGGGTGAAGCGAGGGACGTCATCACGCCCCAGGTCCGGGTGAAGCGGAAGGGACGTCATCACGCCCCAGGTCCGGGTGAAGCGAGGGACGTCATCACGCCCCAGGTCCGGGTGAAGCGAGGGACGTCATCACGCCCCAGGTCCGGGTGAAGCGAGGGACGTCATCACGCCCCAGGTCCGGGTGAAGCGAGGGACGTCATCACGCCCCAGGTCCGGGTGAAGCGAGGGACGTCATCACGCCCCAGGTCCGGGTGAAGCGGAAGGGACGTCATCACGCCCCAGGTCCGGGTGAAGCGAGGGACGTCATCACGCCCCAGGTCCGGGTGAAGCGAGGGACGTCATCACGCCCCAGGTCCGGGTGAAGCGAGGGACGTCATCACGCCCCAGGTCCGGGTGAAGCGAGGGACGTCATCACGCCCCAGGTCCGGGTGAAGCGAGGGACGTCATCACGCCCCAGGTCCGGGTGAAGCGAGGGACGTCATCACGCCCCAGGTCCGGGTGAAGCGGAAGGGACGTCATCACGCCCCAGGTCCGGGTGAAGCGAGGGACGTCATCACGCCCCAGGTCCGGGTGAAGCGAGGGACGTCATCACGCCCCAGGTCCGGGTGAAGCGAGGGACGTCATCACGCCCCAGGTCCGGGTGAAGCGAGGGACGTCATCACGCCCCAGGTCCGGGTGAAGCGAGGGACGTCATCTTCGGGGGCGGCTTCTCGCCGCGAGCTGGAATTATCAAGTGGCAGGCTGCGGAGCTGAATCAGCGGCATATTGCTTGGCGAGTGGGAGGAGGGTGGGACAGGGGGGGAGGAAGACAGTGGCTGAGAAGGGTGTGGGTTATAAAGGGGGGTGGTGGTGGGTAACAGCAGTCCTCCCCCTCCTCGATGGCAAGAGTGCTGCCCCTTTCACCCTACCTTCCCTCCGGTTAAATCTTCTGCCAGTCTCCTCATCTTGGCTCGGCGAAACTCTATAATCCTCGCCTGCTCCAAGAATCTGAAGAGCACTCTCGCCTCATCGGCGAAGAGGGTAGAGCAGAAGGAAATAATACTGAGCGGAAGATGAAGAGGAAGAAGAGGAGGGTGAAAAGACTGTCGCGTAAACTGACACTTGAATATTTGCGGGGAAATAAAAATTAGCATTTTTTTTTTACTGCGACGAATTTTTTTTTTTTTTTTTTTTTTTGTGTAATGATGTCGGTCACGATTGACGGAAAATTAATCAGACCTGCGGATTCCCTGAAGATGTCGCTGAAATCGAATTTCTCATTCGAGATTTATGGCCAGTGAAAAATGTCCTTCAATGGTTAGTTGGTTAAATCGCCCGTAATTTTCGACGCAAGGCAGTCATGGGTTCGATATCCTGGTCAACGTTCTAGCCCACATAAAAACCCAATTGTACGTTGGGATAAGAATTTACTTGTTTAATATTACTTCGGGTGATTTAGCCAATTTTTTTCCTGTATCATTTCAAATTTTTTAACTTCATTGTTCTTTGCTACAACAGAAAACGTAATACACATTTTGTGTAGGCATCTTTTGTGAGTTTTTTATTGTCCTTACTTGCAAGTATACGTGTCAATTAAACTTTGAAACATTTACTCGTTCCAAAATTTGCTTGAACGTAGTCGTGGGCGAAGCTTATAAAAATTATAAAAAATTGAATATATTAAAAAATTTACTCTATAATATAAACTCTGTGTTGCTGTAGGCCTACTTAAAGAAGCAAACTTATTTAAACTGTAAGGTGAAAAAGAACTAGAAATATAACTGAAAAATATGTGTAATTTAGTAAGGTTAAAGCGATAAATAAGAATTTTCTCAAGCAACCAAAATATTAATATCAAGAACACACTATTTGGGAAGCTACAAAAACAAACAAAAAATTCTGACGAAAAAAAATATTAACAACTTCCTTGACAAAGGTTTACACAAATAAAATACATTTAATAAAATTTTTTTAAAACAATTAAGTGATTGTTTGGATGCAGTAATATGGTACAAAGTTTGTAAAAGAAAAAATGATATCTTAAGTCTACATAAAAATATAATTTATTTTAGCTAGGCGGCGTTGACTGGGTTGAAACATTTCGAGTAGGCGTTTAGTTTAGCTAAATACGCTGAAATGTATTTATTATTTTAAGGAAGGTGTTTTACTTTAGGAATACAAATTTACTGACGCTAAATTAAATATGAACTGTTGAAATTATATTCAATCGTTATTTTTGCGAATTTGATGAGCTAGCTGCGAAATTCTCCCACGACCAACAGCAAGTATCCAATGAGGGCACGAAAAGACAGGGAGGAAAAAAAATGACGATGGATGGGAAGCGATGGACACTGGCGAAGCTATGCCGCGCAAATGGAAATGGAATTTAAAAAAAAAAGTGATAAATTGCATGAATTTTTCATCGCTATCGCGTTTTGAGTAATATCGTCCGGGGCGGTTGGTAAAGGGTTGAAGGGGCGGGAACAACATCTGCCGCCCCAGCGATGGATCGATAACGTATCATTATTTATAAAATGTCACGTGAAGGGCACCGGCCTGTGTGTCTGGGAAACACGGGATTGAAGGGTGGATTGCTAGGCACTGGCCAAAAAAAAAAAGGCAGCGTGTGCCAATTTAGGCCGGAAAGGCTAATTATGAACACTCGCAGAGTCACGCACACTGTTAGAAATTAGAGTTAAATTAACGGATTTCTCAACGAAAAATCCGCTTAGAATAAACGAATGATACTTCGCTGTACCGGATGACCGGGTCTTCGTCGAAACTGTGCCAGATTTTGACTTCCGATTTCTGCTTCTGTTGTAAACATTCCCATAAAAAGGAAGAAAAGGGTGATTTCTGGAGACTTGTAAAGTTTACGAATATATTTTTTTAAACACTAATGCGGTTCTTGTAAGTTATCACTGTTACCAATTAGGACTATTTTAACATAGTCAGGCGCTTTAAAGGGTCCAATAGTTGACATTAGTAATACTTATATAAATAGATTGTTTTTCAAGTGCATTTACAGCTAAAATTTCACAATAATTATGTAATTAGTCTTAAGTGCAAGGGGAGTGTCAACGACATAGTTCACAACAAATATACCTGCATTCTATCTGAACCATGATTAAGCTCTGTGGTGCACTAACCGTCTGATCTCACGGAAACTGGGATGTTGATATCGACGGACGATCACACTTCTCCTCCTGGGTTCGACCTCGGGTTGCGGCATCTTCTCAAGCAGCTTCTTGCCGGCCCCTGGCCATGCGGCGGCAGCCCGCTCGCTGACGTCACCACCACGAGGACGAAGGCGAAGACCCACCGAAGATACCTCTGTTCGGGCGTGGCTGCCTTATTTCAGGTCTCGACTGCGTTTACAATCCTCGTTCCTGCCCCTCCTTTCTCAACAGCGGTCGGCTGCAGGGACCTGGCCCACTACTTCGCACTGACGACGCCTTCGCCGCTGTTGTCGCTGACGCCGCTGTTGACGCTGATGTCGTTGTTGACGCTAACGCGGCTGTTGTCACTGATACCACTGTTGACGCTGATGTCGTTGTTGACGCTGATGCGGCTGTTGTCACTGATACCACTGTTGACGCTGACGCCGCTGTTGACGCTGATGTCGTTGTCGCTGACGCGGCTGTTGTCACTGATACCACTGTTGACGCTGACGCCGCTGTTGACACTGACGTCGTTGTTGAAGCTGACGCGGCTGTTGTCAATGATGCCACTGTTGACGCTGACGCCGCTGTTGACGCTGATGTCGTTGTTGACGCTGACGCAGCTGTTGTCACTGATACCACTGTTGACGCTGATGTCGTTGACGCTGACGCGGCTGTTGTCACTGATACCACTGTTGACGCTGACGCCGCTGTTGACGCTGATGTCGTTATTGAAGCTGACGCGGCTGTTGTCACTGATACCACTGTTGACGCTGATGCCGCTGTTGTCACGAATGCCAATGTTGACGGTGACGTGGCTGTTGTCAATGATGCTACTGTTGACGCTGACGCCGCTGTTGACGCTGATGTCGTTGTTGACACGGATATCCATTTTGATGCTGACGCGGCTGTTGTCAATGATGCCACTGTTGACGCTGACGTCGCTGTTGACGCTGACGTCGTTGTTGAAGCTGGCGCGGCTGTTGTCAATGATGCCACTGTTGACGCTGACGCCGCTGTTGACGCTGATGTCGTTGTTGACGCTGACGCAGCTGTTGTCACTGATACCACTGTTGACGCTGATGTCGTTGTTGACGCTGACGCGGCTGTTGTCACTGATACCACTGTTGACGCTGACGCCGCTGTTGACGCTGATGTCGTTATTGAAGCTGACGCGGCTGTTGTCACTGATACCACTGTTGACGCTGATGCCGCTGTTGTCACGAATGCCAATGTTGACGGTGACGTGGCTGTTGTCAATGATGCTACTGTTGACGCTGACGCCGCTGTTGACGCTGATGTCGTTGTTGACACGGATATCCATTTTGATGCTGACGCGGCTGTTGTCAATGATGCCACTGTTGACGCTGACGTCGCTGTTGACGCTGATGTCACTATGTTTCAGAAACACTAATAAATGAAATAAATGTTGTGCAATTTATGATGTGAAATGACCTTGATACTAGCGTGCTTGTTTGAATAAAAAATTATTTCCCACATTTTGTGGCCAAAATTAGTTTAATTATTTTTCAAATTTTTTCTAAGCATCAATTTTTTTTTAATTTTAATTATGTTCGAATAATAATCAGGTTTTTATTTCAAAGAAAACATTATATTTTCTTCTTGTTACTTAGAATCGAATATTTAAGATACTTTTATGAGGTTTCTTAAAGAATATAATGTATTTTTATTTGCTTGATTAAATTATTAACTTAATATTATAATGTAGTATATAAATTCATAATTTTAATAATTCATAAATTTTTGTACCGATAGTCAAGTTACTAGAGCAGCATAAAAGTCCATGATGTAGTTTGCTAAGATTAATGGGTTAAAATTTTACGTTAATTAAATAAATATGAATTGGAGTTTGGAACAAAATGCTGTTAAGAAAATATGAGAGAACAAATATAGCTTTGGACGTGAATAGACGTGTGAACAGCTTCTCCGATTATAAGTCGTCAGTCAAAAAGAAAAGACATCAAGTAACTGTAAAATAAGAATGGATATACGTCGAAAAACGACGGGACAAATATATATTTACTGAAATAAGTATTTTTGAACCAGTCATACACTTCGTCGAGTGTACTAGAAATTCCTTAACGTTGATTGACGAATATTACAAATTCTAGTGACTAACCAGAGGTAGAGGTATGCATTAAGCTAAATTGTCTTTTGCATCTGAGAAAGCTAATAGTACTTTCAATGAGTTTAAAGGAATTGTCTTTCGTTTTATAAATGCCTGATATTATATGACTTTACGAATAGTATTAAAAAAAATTTGTTTCTTATAATTTACTTTGAACAGATGTATATTGATAAACTTCAAAAGGAACAATTTTTCGCTTAAATTAAATGCACCAGAGAGAATATTTTCACACAGGATTTTGTAAGTTGATTGGATACATATCGTAGGAAATAAAATAATTTTTATCGCATTCTAACAAATTGATTAACAAAACAAACCATAACTGTATAAAAGCTCATGGTTGAAGTTTGTTAAATAGCTTGTAAGGGATTCGCTAAGAAGGTCATTAAAAATCATCATTAAGTGAGCTTTATAAACTTTTTTACTAGATGAGGCAGGATTCGCTCTCCTTTTTACCCCAATATTAAATATGGCAAATATTGCTGATATAAACACACCCTAACTGACTATCACCATGGTAAACACTTATAATTAGGCACAGTGACTTAAACATTTATTCTGTTCGAGTGCCCATGAGAGTTCTTTCAATGAACTGCACATTCTGCCTTCAGCTGTTCGTACGTCACGTAAATCTATTTGCAAAAACTTTTGTGTGAAGGAAATTTATTACCCGCCGCGTGGCTACCACACAGTCTTGTTCTGCAGCGTAACCAATGCATCATTGTTTATGGGCCGTTATGTGTTATTTATGGAAGTTTCTAGTTACAAGTTCTTCTTTTTGGTGGAAGTGCAAACAGAAGTAAATAAAAAAATGCAAAAAAAAATCCACAACTTTGTAGAATTTTTTGGCTTATAAAGCGCATCACACCACAAAAACCTTGCATTGAAAAATATTAAAATATATTGTATAAAAACATAAAATTAAAAATATATAGTAAAACTTACAAAAATACATAAATATTTAAATTAAAAATAAACTTAACAAATATATCAATAAAAATATATATTTTTTTAAATTTTGTCTAAAAGAAAAAGAAAGCTAACAACTTAGAATATTCTACATAAGTAACATTATATTAGTTGTTTTGTGTAGCCTATTCGTGTTCTAGCTGGCATCTTATATTATTTTTAAAAAACTAACAAAAATTGAATATCAACTGTTTGTTTCCGAAAATTGTTACAAGTTACTAAAAAAAAAAAAATACATAAAATATTTTTTTACATGACAACGCGTAGTACTTCTATGCTTGTCGCAGAAAATCTAAAATTCGAAACAAACCTAAGATACATGCGTGTTCCGTACAATATTCTAAAATAAATCAGCAAAACGATTTGGAAGATAATCATAAAGACGCGTCAACAAGTGAGTGCAAACTGAGGACTGCATCTTGATTGCAATAAAAAATATATTTTTTTTCAATGACGAAATAGGAACGAAAAAGATAGGAACCTGCAAGTATTGTGTTCATGTAGCTTTCGTTATCCATAACTGTGTAATAAAAGCCGTGAAAAGAAATTAATTTAAGTTTGATTTCTTATTTACATAACGGATAAGTTTTTTGAACATCAACAAAATATAATACTGATTGGTTTCTGGTTACAATAAAACTAATATTTATATTTATATTACCGGAATTTTTTTGTCTGAGTAAGTTCCTTTCAGAAATATTAGTTTAAATAAATTTAATTATTTTCAAAAAATTTATTTCAAGAACACTAGGATGTAAGATAAAATTTAGTATTTGATATTTGGTATTTTATTAATGACCTCACGATGCATTATCTATTATTACAGAATCCAAAAGGTTTTATTTGAGTAAAATTTAAACGGTTATCTGTTTCAAGAAAAACTATATACGAATGCCCAGATAATATAGCAGTGCCTTTCATGAATTTCTGGTACTTATTTGCCAATTTTTAGTAAGTTACTTACTATTATTATAATATCCTTTGCACAAAATAATGATATTTTACTGTCTCAGATTTTTTCAAGGGTGTTCATAATGGCTTGTTGACGTGGGCTATTGTGACAAATTTAGTTTGTCTCTATTAGACTAAATATGCAATAAGGAATTTCGCAAAATATTTAATTTTTTCTTATTTTCATTTTGAAATGATCTTTTTACTGCAATAAAAATAGAAAACTTTTTTTTCGGTTTTCCGGCATTACTTTTTAATTTTTTTTTTTTTTTCACTTTGTAAAATGCAATCCTTGGCAAAAGCTTTTAAAAATATTCTTCTACGTATTTTATTAACTTCTCTTTGGCATCATTCTCCGTCAGTTTATCTTGAACTTTGTTCTTCAATCAAGCTATATTAAACGCTCACGGAAAATAATTGCTTTGGGCCTGCGTAAGAAAAATGACGTAATAAAGATAAAACAAAGCAATTAAACTGCTGAAAAGAATATATATTTATCACACTAAAGTACATATATTTTTTTATTATTTTTAATGCATTTTTGCAAACCAAAGAAATTATGTGTTAAAAAAATTAATCAGCTTTAAAATATGTAAAGTTCCCTTAAGGTGGTACTTTCCTTCATTCAAGTGTTTCTTAAGTTGTACGGGGAAAGTGTTTGAAAATTTTTAACAATATAATAAGAATGGTAATTAAATGGCTTTGAAGAAACTTTCGATTCAATTTATATTTAAATGCTTATTTTAACAAGAGCTGGACATCATTTGCAACACGACTGAGAAATAACTATTTCTACGAAGCAAAACACAGCAGTGACATTATAAATTTAATTTTCCTGGGCAGCATATGGTGAGTTCTTTGTTTTCGTCGAGAGCAAAGTCTTAAAAAAACGATTAAATAAAACAACTCCTAATCAGAAACAAGTGGTAACGAATCAGCCGTACCGTTCAGTAAGTAATCACACCACACCAATATAAGTACGCAACACCATTATAGACAGACAGATGTCTGGTCGGCTGTACCAGACTCTAGAGAGCGTCTTCCGAAATTCTGATCGGGTATCTTCGCACCTCGTTGTATGTTTTGTTGAGCCAAACATGGAACAGAATTTGTTGACAGCTCATTTTCTACTCCGTGAGATATAGTGGCAGTCACTGATTTATTTTAAGTAAAACTTCTTTCTAGCCAGGAGGATAAGTCGAAGCGATGAGGTTATCAGCGCGTAACGAAAATGAACGCAATGAAAAAATGTAACGATCAGGAAGAGAAGGGTGTAACTTCATCGATTTTAGGTTGCATGTTGTTTCCAATTGCGTTTCTATGGCAACACTGAGCAATTGAGTGTATTGAGGCCTTTTGAATGGGGACACGTCAATATTTGCTCATTAAACACCTTGTTATGAAGCGGTTTTCAGGGGGGATCAGACCCTGCAGTAATGTATTTTTCTATCTTTTAGCTACAATTATATATTTTTTAACTATTTATCCCCATTTTTGGCATGTCAAGGCGTAAATCGTAACTCCAAGATATTTTCCACTTTTCTGCAACTCCATATATTTACTAACAGGCCTTGACCTGTAAGCGCCACGGAGAAATAACAGTATTTCACGCGGGCCACGACAACTATCATGATATTCGCACCAGTTCTCAAGTGTTGACTTGAACCAGTAGCCAAAGCTAAGCCTCGTTCAACGCCAATCCCAAAATAAAACAGGCACGGAAGCATTATTGCAAGCGGTGTCAAACTATTTAATATAGCAAAATGGCGAGGCCCAATCCTTCTTAACAACCAGACACTGAAATTTCATGTTCATACGAACGTACACTCTTAGCATTTGCACAAAGGCCCATTCGAATCGTTTGTTTATGGAGCATGTTTAAGCTGTGAAGTTACTTGCCGAAAACACAGATGGCAGTGGCAGTGCCGTTAGTAGAACAACTATCTGCCAGTCTGCGGAGTCTCGCGTCTAGCGAGCGTGATGTCCATGCAACCATGAGTTTTGTTTGTCCTTTGGGAGACCCCGCTGTCTACATTCTTTAATTTCCTCCCCGCGGAGGTTCGCTCCCGGCCGCTGCCAGACGCGAGCAGTGCCTGGGATTATCCGGCGCCCCGCGCGGCGGTTCTGCGAATATTGACTGCGAGGACGAACATGACGTCTTTCTCTCTTCGTCCTTCCCCTCATTCTCCTTTTCGCAGCCGCCGTTCCCTCTTCGCAGCTTCCACCCCTCGCCCCTCCTTCACCCCGCCCGCCCACACGACGCCGGGCATCGATCGAAGCGCGGGCTAGTTGGGAACGCGCCCTCCGGCCAGCACGCAGTTCACAGAGATGCAGGCCGCAACCACCGCTCGAACAGTTCCGAAGTTCGCCGAGGTAAAAGTTCAGGCTAGGTTCGGTCAGTGTAATAAATAACAGCTCTTCGTTGGTGTGAAACGTCTTTGGGTGCGATGGGAGTAAAATTTAAAAGGCCGAATTTTTAATGCAACGTCTTCGTGACTTACTGTTGTGAAACTTTTTTTTTTAAACGCTAACCTAGCTTGAACTACGTGTATTTGTTTTGCAGGTGTCTGGGTCAGGGAAGACTCTAGATGCGTTCCAGGCTTCACGCCTAATAGGGACTAAAATTTTCTACCATGCTGGGGTGGGGAGCTTGGGTCTTTTAGCGCCCCTGGCGGCGGGTGATAGTACTCGCCCTCCAAGCTGCCAGTCAGCGCGTGTGCTTAAAGCTAGGAACGAAGAACGTGTTCAGCGAGTGTAAATTACTTGTATTAGTTTAATTAAGTAAATTAATCGCTAGCTGGCACTTGATATCTCGCTCGAGAAGGGACAGAGCTTCAGGTCACCTGTCGCCAATAAAATACCGTCGGCAGTTTCCGAAATTATTTAGTCATTGGAAACTCCTAGCTCCAGCTACTAAGCTTCAAGAGCTACGCGTCAATTAATTCTAAAATGTCTAACCGAATATTGGTGCATTAGGCCACACTCAGAAAGGGAAAGAGCTGCAATTTAACCTGTCGCAAGTTGGCAGTCGGTCTGCTAGATAAATTATACAGTCCTTTGTCGCGAGGCCTTAGCCTCAACTTCTACGCATTTGTGTTGTACGTGATGAGTGATAGCTTAATCTAGGTTTATTAACTGCCAGCATACTTGTAATAAATGAGCTGGTTTATTTAAATCAAATATATTGGCTTACTGCTCCGCATAAATAAATATTTAAGTGATTTTATAATAAAATTTATAACAAGTATCACATAATCTCTGCGCTGATATTTGAGAGAAGGTGATTAAGTTGTCATTGCATCGAATGGTACAATTGCATGTACTGTAAAACTTGGATTTCTATGCATGAAATAATCGGTAAAAATTATTAAAAGCCCCCAAGGGACTTTCATTACTCATTTATAATAGTTTTAACAGCCACATTATGTTATAGTTACGTCCTAAACTGTCATAGTTGTCTGAATCTAGCTTTGGATTTGTGAAAATAATCATAAACTAGTTTCTAATCTAACATAGTGAAAAAAAACCAATGGAGGCCAACACTGTGCCTGATAAAATTTTAATACTTAGAAAATAAACCGTTTTGTGTCAAGAAATCCCTTTATTACATTAATATGTTTTATTAATATTACTTTATTTTACATTAAAATAATTAGGCAAGATTTACACTTGAGCAAAACTATCAGTCAGGTACAAAATAAAAGAAGATCCGTTTAAAAAAATAGGTTTACAAAAGGTAGAACAAACGATAACAGGCGTATGCACTATAGAGAGTTACAACGTCTGGGTTAACAAGACAGTAAAAAGTCAATTAAAAATTACCGATTCTACACAAGCACAGAAATTATTTGGAATATTAGGTACTGCGTTTAAAAAGTTCGAAGAATGATTTCTCTTTAAAAAAAAACATCACAGCAACGGTACAATGCACGCGAGCAAATATTTATTATTTTTAACAGGTTTAATGTACACTCATCAACGTGTGTCACGTGCGTTGACAATTGGTTTAGAAACTACGCGTATTTATCCGTTGCAGAGTTTGAAATGTAAACTCTCTACTACAGTCCTGTGCGCAGTGCAAATACCGCTCATCGAATACTGAATAAACAAGGACAAAATACTCACATTTGGTCAGAGTCTCGTAGCACTCGGCTATGAAGCAGCAAGCACAAGTGTGGGAGAGTACTAGAATTTATTTCCGCCGACACAGTGGCTTCCCACTAAACAAGCGCCCGCAATGAAGTATTCACACAAACAATTTTTCTGTACATTTACGAAAGACTTACAGGACCCGGCAGACGTTTTTCTGTCAATGTTTATTTATTTACATATATATATCTCAAATGGATGGTTTGTATATAATCCAGAATCTATGAAGCGTTTGAAATTGTATTCCATGTTAAACTCTCTCACCAAATATTAATCACAGTCACAATCACTATTTTTGATGTAATTGATGATTAAGGACAGTAAAAATCACAATATATCAATTTACATGGCTGCAGTACCCGGCGTTGCCCGGGCTAAACACAGGGTCATATATTGTCCGCGAGTTAAAGCAAAATGGATAGCGTTGTGGACATAGAGGAATGACACACAATTGCTGTTTGTATGTCTATGACCTATGATTTTCTGTTTACCCATGATGGCGATCGGTTGAACGGTCTAGAAGTTGATGCGCTGCAGCGACATCTAGCGGCGAGTTACAAAAAATGTAAAACATTAAAAAAAGTTCATGGTGATCGGTCAAACGGTGACAGTTTATCAACGTCATACATACCAACATCCTATTATATATATATATACATACATATATATATATATATATATATATATATATATAAACATACAAATATATCTTTGGCAACCAGTTGCCAAGAAGTAGTTTGTAATACTGCAATTAATATATATTTTAGTTTTGTACAACACATGGCTATGGTTGTTTTTGCTTATATGAAATACTCTTTACGAGATAATACTGAGTATTATTGGTTACAATCTTGGCGAATATTTTTAAAAATATTTTAATGTTTGTTTCATTCAAGCATATGTGTTTAAAACATGGAAATAAAATCGAATATTTAACAAGGGGGCTTTATTTTGTTTTGTAATGAATTTTAATACTGAAAATCTATACAGAAAACGGTTTACAAATAACTTTAACTATTGTAGGTACTAGGACAACATAAATCATAAATAACTGGGTAAGAATCTGAAAATATTATTACAGCGAACACTATGTTGTAGTCATACCGTTGTTTTCATGTAAATGTACAAATTTACAAATCTCTGTGATTTAACATTAATACTTCTATTTTATTTACAAAAAAAATATTGTGTAATTGAATGGCAAACATTGTAAAAAAGACTAACTTTGGACTTACACAGGCTCTAGGTTAGTTATTAACAACCTTTACAAGAAAAGAGAAGAATTTTATCCAGCAAATAACCATTGCTTCAATATTATGTAGAAGAACATAAAAGCGCATTGCGACCTAATTTACAAAACATTTGCAAAACTCATTTTCCTTGCCGAGAAATAGTGCGTCATAAAAGTAGTAGCTTCGGGCCCCGATTTTTTACCTATTCATTCTCTACATAAGCTAAACATAAAGCAGAAACATAATGTCATTAACAGTCAATATAACATTCCAACCGGACAACCATTTAGAAGGGCGGTCCGAAACAAAATTTATAAAAAGGGTAAATTTCTAATCTTAAGCACAGAAATACTCGCAGTTGTCAAGTACCCAATTAGTTTAAATATATTAAAGCTCTTAAATGACAGATCAAGCCCTCGTACGCATGCGCACATTGAACAAGGAGTGAGATATATAAGTGCGAATATTATAGTGGAAACTGAAACCATGTTTTGCGTGACACGTTTAGATATTCGTTAAGTTGGCTCTTAATTATCAGCAAAAAAAAATACTGGTGCAAGAGGTTTAAATCCATAGTGCTAGATTTATAATCACAATTTAACTATTCAACAAATAATTGCTTTGTAAAAGAGATTTTAAACTGTCTAACAAAAACACTTAACACTTCTTGGTAACATAAAACAGAACATGTTATATATGAATAAGTAGAGAGTGATTTATTTCTGGCATATCACACCTCAAAATATGTCGCTACCAAAATAAATTTAATTAATTTTCACTGATTCGTTGTGGTAATAGCTAATGCATTACGTCTCAAAACAATGTAACTATTTTAATAATATATAATACAAGCTATTATCCACAATGAGCCCAAAAATACTTTAAAAAAATTGGTTGTCTGTATTGTCGGTTTACGGAAGATAGTTTAACGTGACAACGTCATAACATAACATTGATGTAATGATTGCATACTTTATGAATAAAATTGAATCATTATTATCTTAATAATAAAAGAATAAATACTTGAAATTATACTAGTAATCATATTTTTAAAATGCAAGAATAATTAACCTTTATTGCCGAAATTGTTGTAAAAAGCAATGAAAACCACATTAACTTTTCAGTTCACTTTATAAACAGTCGAGTGGAAGAGAGATAGATGCGGCACAAGCGTACAATGAGCGTAACGGGACACAGCGTAACGGAACAATATGCGTAAGAGGACACAGCTTAATGGAACAATGTTCGTAACGGGACACTTTTTCGTGCGTGCAACAGGCGTTCATAGATTTATTAGACGTTGTCACGTCAAAAAACTACGTCTCAGTATCGGGAATCAGAGTTTCTCCCAAAGCACGCACGACGGGAAATGCGTCGCCAGGTAACACGAGAAAGATATAACACACTTATTACCGAACGGGAGGGTGTGTGACGTCAAGTTCCGGAGGACGATTCACAAGTTGAGTGGGTTTTCAGTGCTGCCAGCTCAGCCCCTATGCTGCGACAAGACCTGCGCGCCAGTTCACAGCCTTGCGCTTAGAGGCGACACCGCGCTTATATTAACAGTCGGCGTCGCACTTACCGTCCCGACCTCTTCAACAGAAACAAACACACGTGTTTCGACAACAGCGTGATGCGATCTTATGCACAGTTCCAACGCAAACGAATCAATTGGAGAGCATGGCGCGAAAGTCGAACGGTCTGTTAATCGCATATGAGACTGGACTGATGGAACGAAAATTTTCAATTTTTTTGTCAATGGTTACAAAATAAACCGTGTGAAAAGTACTTGCGATTTAACAAATTAACGTAATCAATCCATTTTAAAGTGTGATCGGCATAACCTTGTAATCATGCATATTGGATTGCGAATGTTTCCACGAGATATGAGAAGGCGGCCTCGCATGATTGTCAATTACGCTTAAGGCCACTGTTGCACTGTGCAGTGGAGCAGGCGATTGTTCTAGAACACTTGTTTGATTAAGATTCTGATAAATTTACTCATTGGATTCTTAAGGGACTTGGGATTTTGCAATCACCCGAGGTTCGAGATCATGGGTTTCCGAAGGTCTTGCGTGTTATGCACGAGCGAACGTTGTTATTTCGGTTTCCAAGATGATCTCGAAAAAGCTGTCAAAAGAACATTCAGCCAAATGAATGCTGCGGAAAGTTTTAAATGCAGCGGTGGAAACGCATAGTTCGGCTACAGCCTAAGTGAATGGCGGGCATACATACATTAATAAATAAATATTTTTCAACGAAGTGAAAAATGTCCAGAACCCTTTGAGTCTACTCGTAATATAAAGCTCAATGTTGTTTTTTATTCCTGGTATGAAAATTATTTGGAATGATAAGGATGGGGTAGGGCTGGCTAATAACGTACTGGGTTTTGCATGTCTTTCTGAATACAGATTTAGAAAATAATTAAATTGATACCAAACATGTTACTATATATTGACCGACCATTTATTTGACGGTTAATATCAATGGGAATAAATTTCAGCGAACTAATTGCGGGTGTAATAAGATTAATAAGGCTTAATACGACCCTCTTTTTTGCTCTTTGACTAATTAGGGGGCAGCGTAAAAAGTTACATTCAATTAACCTTGCCATTTACAAACGCCAAACAAAAAAAAATCGTGGCTGGGATTCGAACAGAGTAACCCGCCCACCAAAGTTGAAGCATCAGATGTTATCTGTATGTTAATTGCTCGTTTTAACTTTCGTAAATTTTTTTATAGTTTTGCATTTACATTTTCCATATTGATAGTGACTTTTTTAAGCTTAGTTTCAAAAATTTGGCACGTTGTAAAAATTATAGGAGTTTCTTAATCGCAATAAGTTTTCTTAAACGTTGCCTTATTTTAAACAACAAGTTTGCTGGACACTTTTTCCTGTATGGTTTGCACATAGAACATATCCACTCATTATTTACTAGTTTGTAACTACTTTTTAATGACTACATTGTGATGGTTTGTTATATGACTATCAACAAGGAATAATTGAGCACTTTCGTAATTACGTCCACAGAAACAGCATTATTGTAAATCATGAGAATTGAGTGTAACGCAAAATAAAGCCTTATTTATACGAGACATATTTGTAAAGTAAGGTCCATTTGGTCATTAAAAAATCACTTGTGAGAAAACTTTTTTAACATTAGTAGTATACTACACATATATTTAAAGTTTTAACTTAATCGCCATTCGGTTCTTAGCACTTTTCGTAACACTGCACCAGTTTCTTTAACCGCTCTGCACGATAGTTCGCCACCTGAAAATTAAACCAGTTGACGATCGTAATTTTGTAATTTTTGAGGTAATTGTTGACCCTTGTTTTATTAAATCATCCAAAATGGCGTCTTTTTCGTTTCAAATAACGGTAGCCATCATTTTTGGACTCTGGTACGAAGATCGCTTAAAAGTTTTCCGGCGATGTTAACTAAGCGCATGTACTTAGGCTACACGCATTGCGTATTCGAAGTCCATGATGCCTATGCCCAAGGCGTCCGTTCCGATCGCAGGCGGCGATCTTCTGTGCAGGGGGGTTAAAGAAACTGGTGCTTCGTTAAGAAAAGTGCTTTTAACTGAATGGAAATTATGTGAAAATATGAAGTAGGTATTTAGTTAACTAAAACCGTTGATAAAAACCTTTTTTCAAGAGCCTATAATTTTAATAACCAAACCATCCTTACTTTATGAATATATCCCGTATTAATGCTTAATTTAATTGAAATAGGTCTTTAGATTTCTTATTTATTTCATTTAGATGTAAATGTCATTTAGTTGAAAATTTTATGAAAAAATGATAATTCATTTAAAAAAAAACATGATTTCTTAATTTAAAGATATAAATATTATTTTTTACAAACTAGTTGCAAAACAGCAAAACTTTCCGTTTGTTTGTTATTCTAAAATGGCAAAGAACAAGTAATAAAATGTTAAAACATTTGTTCACAATGTGTATTTTTCAGACTCAGCTACACAGTGATATACGAGCTAACAGGAACAACAACTATCATATATTTTTCTATCCGTCCATTAACAAAATTACTTGGTCTTTTCCTTTAGCTAAATTTTAATTTCGAAGAGTGCTTTCAATTGTTACGTCTACGGCTTTATCAAAAATATTTGCTCGTGTCACTTTGGTTTCGTGCCCCTTTATTTCTCAATATGAAATTGATATAATTAAATAGGAGTTTCCAAAAACTTAAACTTAGAATTTTTTTAAGTAAATTACCTAAAATTTGGGAGATTGTAAAACAGTCAACTACCATTTAAAAAAAAGTATTCTCATTTGTTTAAAACAATTAAATATAATTCATTAGTAAACAAATAACATACTTTAAATGGTTTTTAAAGATTTTACTGCAGAAGATTTTTAAATTAGCTCTTTTAGTATATCAAAGGGAATATGTTAATTCATGTAACACGTGATTTTTATTTAATCCAGAAAAAGCTTTACTTTCCTATTATTATACTTTCCTAACAAACCCTGTACACAAAATTTTTGTATAAATTAAAATTTGTATATGTATTTTGTAATGTCTAGCCTACTTTTTTTAATGACAATGAATGAAACGCTTCTACAACATATTTAACAACTATCTATATATGGTACGATTTAAATAAGAAAAAAAACAATTTGGCTTGCAATAATCACTAAACTAAACTGCTTCAAAAATAATTTTAATATATTGTTCACTTATTAATTTAAATGATTTCAATACAAAGGGATGAAAAATGATATTTTTTAAAGGAATAGTAACAATAAGTGGGAATAAAATTGTATTTCTCTAAAAAAAAATCCCCACATAATTTTTTGTGTAAGGTAATTATAATTTAAAAGGTAAAATTTAATTATAATAAAATATAATTGTATTTTTTTAATCATGTTACAAATGAAATGGTTATTATGAAACATTAAAACTTGCTTTTTAAACACATCAGTGATTTCTTATGTTGTTTTGTTTATTTATTTTTTTTTTACCCGCTGCCTGTTCATGCAAGCATGTACAAAAAAAATTCACCAAACTTTTTTTCTTTGAACCCATTGAACCCTATTCATCTCTTCTTCCTATCACGCAGCCCTCTGGTTTTCCTTATTCACACCATTGGTGGGAACATTTTCGCCCTCCTCGAGGTCGACCAATCATCTTCCCCCGCTCCGCCACTCGCTGCGGGCGTCCTTCTTCGTTCTTCTCAGCCTGGTAGGCTGCGGCGCGAAGAATTCAATTCGGCCGCATTAACCAGGGCCGATCGGAATTACCATATTCTGGCTGTGTGAGGAGAGAGTTTGCCGACAGCAGTTCCAAGTCCGCGACTAACCACCCCCCCCCTCCCTCTTTTCACACCCCTGAAACCACCCAACCACCCCTCCCCTTTTCCCTTCTCAACCTGGTTTAACTTCTGCGTCGAAAACAGAATTTATATTTCATGAGTGAGGTCGGAAAGGCGTGAGTGAAGAAAAGGGTTAGTTGGGTGAGGGGGGGGAGGGAGGTGGAGGTTCTAGAGTGGAAGCCTCCGGGAAGAAAAAAAAAACAAAAGAAAGAGGTGAAAATCTTTTAAACAAACAAAATTAAGGCTGCCAGCCATTTCTTCGGGCTTGCCGCAAAGTGTTTTCGACTTTTGGAAAAGCGAACAGGAGTCCCACGTATTAGCATGTTTTACTACCGAACGTAAAAAAATAACTGTCCAGAACCGAAACAGTAACTAGGGGTTTCAACTGCCGGGAATTTGACTGTTAAACTGATAGTGATTGACCGAGTTTTCAAAAGAAAAAAAAACTTTCCATTTCACATAGTGAAATAAAATGTACATTAGCTCACTAATGAGTAATGGGGTGATGCTATTGAAGTTGTGAAAAAACTAAATTTTTGTTTTTGGTTATATTGATCCTGCTCTTGATATGGGAGAATTTGATACCCATAAATGCGGGTTTTAATTGCCAATGTTCTCCTTTTTCCATCGTAAAACATTTAAGTAATTTTTTTTTAATAAATTAAAGAACTGTGTATAAGCTATCGACAAAAACGATTTTCTCAATGTTTAAATTTGTGACATTAAACAATGGAAACAATTAAAAACTCCCAAAGTTTTTACATTTAATTTCTTATGATTTCAAAGAAATAAAACCCAAACTAAATTATGCGTCAATTTTATTTTTTCTTAAGTTTTATCTTTGTAACTATTTCGAAACAAAAAATCAATTATTCATTTTAAATATACTAGCTTGCAGAGGGTTTTCAAGTTATTTATCAGTACTTTAATAGTTATTTGACAAGTAAGTACACTAAAATATTGCATCTCGATATAAAAGTATTTAAAGAATGAACAAAGTTTAATTATTTCCTTCTTTCCATGAGATGAGATCACATGACGACACCTGTCTGAAAATAGAGCGAAGCCCTGTAACAGGAATATTCCAAAAGGGAGGACCTAATTCGTTTGAGTCTCTATTTGACAGTTTTTAAAACGATGATGGTTCGCCTAGGCAAAGCAGAAAATATTTGCCAACCTTTGAGATTTTTTTTTTTGCAATAAGTGAAAGCTTCAAAGTAGCTCTTTAAGATCTATTAAGAAAACTTATTCAAACCTCGTTATTAAAAATTCATATATGTACTTTCACTTTCAGAAAATCCCACTAAACACACACGTCATATTAAAAAGACAAGGTTCGTGGATTCAAAAAATATATATATATATAAAAGTTACTTATATCTATGAGCCCATAGTTGGTATACAAGTGGTTTGGGAGCCACTTTGTGGTTCCTCAAATTTGCAGGTATATCTTTTCAATAACCGTTTAACCCTTAACACCTAAAACACTTTCTTGTTTCATCCAATTGTAAATATATTAGTTCTTTGCCAATTATTTAAATTAATTAAATGGATTTACTTCTCCACAATCTCAATAAAGCTTCTAAAAGCGAAGAATGTTTAAAAAAATTTTTAAGCAAAACATTTACTTTAAGATCATTTTTATAAGAAAACTTTTAATAACTATGGCCTACACGGTAATAGTGTAATAATAAAATGGTTTTCAAATTAGTACAATTTGAGTACATTTACTGCATAGATATTTCACGTTTACCTGATGTGAGTAAAAGGACGAATTTAAAATTCTTATATCTAAAATATTACATTAAAATCTTTGTGTGTTTTCATTGCAAAATTTTGTTTGACGTCCTAGGTGAAAGCATAAAGATGTTTTATTTCTAGAAAAATCCAAACTGTTTTTGTCTCTTAGGTTAGTCCGCACACACAAGAGTGTTTAAAGGTTGAACTTCAGATTGCGTCAGTCTTCAGGTTGCGTCAGTGCAATTATAATGTCCCTAAATATTAGACCATAATTTTTTAACTTCACCGTCATGCAACACATCTTCTTTTAAAGTCTGGTTCGAACAGCTCGAATTCATGCACAGGTGTTACTTTTTAGATACTATTTTCGTGTTCAAACCACGGCCGCAAGTTGGTATTGAAAATTTAATTCCCCTGGGAAAGTTCTTGGCTTTTCAACTCCGTCAGTTGTAGGACCGCGGTAACTTTGCGGTGGCTCGAAAAATCTCCTGAAGATTTTCCCTAGGGAATTCTTGACGGATTGCTTGTGGAGAAAACAAGCTTCAGCCAGAAACGCCACAAACAAAACTCCCGGCGTCTGCAAACTCCCGAGCTATTAGTCTCCAAAACAGGAAATGGAGACGCGAAGAGAGAAAGTGAAACAGCGACAGAGAGAGAGAGAGAGAGAGAGAGAGAGAGAGAGAGAGAATTGTACTTCCCGCAGCTAGAACAAAGAGTTAAAAATTTTGGAAGCTTGCGTTCTTTGATTTTCGGAAAAGGCTGAAGAGTTTGCAACTCCTTTATTTTTTTCCTTGTGGAGACTAAAAAAATACTTGAAAGGTAAATTAACTCATTCTATCCTGGCAAAACTTTTGAAAAACTAAAGTGATTAATATTTTATCAGACATGTTCGTGAAATGTCCAAATATAACTCTAAAGACAATTTGAAAGGAAAATAATATATATACTTGTGGAAATAATATTTCTTAAAGATAATGAGAAAAAATTATAATAATGCAATAACTCGTAAACAACAAAATTGTTAAGGAAGCCACAAGTTAACTAAACTAGTTTTGCAAAGCCAGCTTACTCTTTTAATTAAATTCTTTACTTCTTCTTGGCTTGAATTTAAATTTAACACCAAACGCGTTTGCCTTAATTCAATGTTAATCCTTACTTATATTATGTACCGAGGATTAATAAACGAAACCTACAGTAGTGGTTATTAAGAGTGATGCTAATTTATTCTAAAAAAAATTTCGCCATGCCATGTTTTTCCTTGTAGCATATAAGAGCTAATTTTAAAATAAGTTTTAAAAGTATAAGATTTTAACGTTATTTTATGTTTGTAAAGCCTTCGGAATCACTTCTTTTGTCATCCATGTACTTTTGAAGTAATAAAACATTCAAAGTAATTGAGGAAATGTTAGTGATTCACAAAATTCAGAAAAAATCTTTTTTAACATATATTTGGTCTTTTGTAAAAGCACAATGTTTCTTTTATTTCCTGGGAAACATCAGAAAGCTGGATTAGAAAATTGATTTTATTGGTTTTTAAAGTTTTTTTTAACGTAGTGTTGGCAGATCATTGTGCTATTTCTCTAGCGGAAAAAAATAAGGCGTTACGATTAAATTGAATTTTTTTTTTACTACAAAGGCCAGTGGTGAAAATTGGGTGTTATTGTTGTGAGAGTTCTATGGCGCAGCCATAACAGGTGGAGAAAAAGCCTCAGCGAAAAAAAATTGCCTTTTTGTGACAACGCTTCCCAAAAAAAAACCGTTGTCACACTGAGAAAAGGAAAATGGCTTGGTTTCAGATTGCTTTGAAGTCTTTTCAGTGAAGAAGTACGTTTGAGAAGCACGGAAACCTCGATTCTATGAACACCTTTGGTCCTAATAAATGACATTTCTTGAATAAAATTAAATTACAAAATTGAAGAAAAACAATAATTAGTTATAAGAAGCAAGTTAATGTACTCAGGAAAACATATATGTTAGCTAGCCAAAATATTTACCTACATGCATACTACTCTTAGTTGCAAACTATAAAATATTACAATAAACGTGTTAACATATATTAACGAATTTATGTTATAACTGTGCAAAACATTAGAAAAAAAATTTTGTTTTTAAATATGGATTACTTAAACTGTTTCTCCCTTAACTTAAGACTGTCTATTTAATTTCACCTCATATAGGTTGAGTCATTGATAAAGTGGATTTCACATTACTACATAATTTCCACTTTTGTGTCAGACAGACTTTATTGACTTGTATTAATTTAATTTATGACCAGTTCGCATCACGTAAAGTGACTTTACTGATAACTCCTGGAGTAACAATGAATAATGAAGGACTAAAAGAAGGTTAAAATGAATGAATTGGAACAATTTTGTAATGCCTCAGAGAATACTTTTAGTATATAATACGGAAGCGTAAGTGTATTGAAAAAAGATTCGATTGGACTACAATCAACATTTCAAAAATTGAGCATATAATGTTCTTGTTTAATCAACTAAATTGTGAGATTGAATACTCGTTAATCTTCTTTTTCTTAATTCATAGTTTTTTTTCCGAATTTAAAACCCCAGAACATCTGAAGAGAGATATTTGTGTATCTACCAATTATATTCAAACAACTCCACACTGCACACAATGTCACAATTTTTCTTGTGATATTATTTCATGTGATGAATAAAATAAAAACTTTATTTCTTGTAATTTTTATGCTTATGGGTGCATTAAAAACATATTTATTTTCGTTTTCACTGTCAATGTTAGTATTGTAGTTGAAACAAAAAAAAAGCCTAAATCATTATTACGGCGTAATGCTTGTCGTGAATTATGTAAAGAAGAAAACATCTCACATTATTCTTTTTTTGTTTCAAAATAAATATCAATGCAATTCTTCGAATTTGATTCGCAGAACGTTGCAAGAAGAATTTCTTTCTTTCAACGTAATATCGTTTTTCGATTAGGTTCTCAGTAGAAGTATCGGAAGCTTCCTCAGATTAAAAAAACCAACAATACCCACCATTGATCTGTTATCCTTTAACAACATGGAATATGTTAATAGAATGTTTTCTTGGAACTAAGACCATAAATAACAAAAAAACATATTTAACTCGTTTCTCTCGACTAAATATCAGCCTCAATTTTGCGAATTTTTAAACTTTTTGAAGTTATTCCACAACCAAACCTACAAGTGCATAAAACACATTTTACAGGACGGTTATTTGATATCAAAAACCTATGTATTTTTGACACTGTTTAACATCTGTGGCGTTATTTATAACATTGTTTATTAAAATAAAAGTAAAGTAAAATATAGGTACAAACGAAAGACAAATAATAATTTTAATAACAGAACAAACCGTAAAAAATTATTTACTCAAATGTAACATTTAATCTGGCATATTCTTCACTCGGTACTGTCAATGAACGATGTAGATGTATTGTATTGCTTCCTAAAAATGTTTATAATACAAATTCATAAAAAAACCAGTGCTTTGTATAAGATGAATTTTTTTAAACTGATCCTCGTATGCTAGCACAAAGTAGTGCACAGAATGTTTCACTTATTTTTTTTAATTAATGCTATATTCAACGTGACAAAAATTAAACATCACGTTTCACATTATTTATATCTACTCTTCTACAGTTAGTAGTTTAAAAATACATTTTTTTGTTGTTAAAAGGTGGATTAAGCACCACCCATTTAGCTTTTAATTTTTTTTTAGCCATATCTCGTACATTTTCAGCTATATTGCATTTGGACTTGACATTGCAAAAGAAAATATTTTGGACTAGTGGTTTTAATTAGCCACTTGTTAATGACCGCATTAAAAATAGTTAATTTCGTCCCAACGTTTACGACTTATAAGTGTTTTGAAAAATATTACATAACCTTTACGTATATGAGCTTGTAAATATATTTTTATCCTTTGTGATGGCAAAAAATTAAAATACGGATTTATAAAAAAGAAAATTCCAGTAAGCCTCTGATTGAAATTTCTATTTTATTATTGTAGTAAACTGTATACTTCTATTTTTATACTCAATCTCGTTATAGCATATTTATTTATTTTTAATTAAATAATGTACATACGGTCAAATAAAACCCAGTAATTTTAGTTATGTCTGTCGAAAAGGATTTTGGTTTTATTTTACAAATAAAATAAATTAAACAATACAATTTTTTACAGTTGAAGTAAAGCTTTGATTCGAATTAAAGATTTATTTAGGATATTTTTATTTTTTAACTTTTGTGTATAAATGAATGTATGCAAAATAAATGCGGAGGAAACAAACTTCTGAAGTTGAAATCATTGCCAATTTCAGATTAAAATTGCGAATGATGGAAGCAAGATGATATATTTTAAACGTTAAAAAATTAAAATCTAATATATAAAATTCTCGTGTCACAGTTTTCGTTGCCATACTCCTCCGAAACGGCTTGACCGATTTTGATGAAATTTTTTGTGCTTATCCGGTATCTATGAGAATCGGCCAACATCTATTTTTCATCCCCCTAAATGTTAGGGGTAGTCCACCCCTAAATTTTTTTTTATTTCCAGTTTTTGGTAGGAAATCACCATGGCAACGGCTGTTGCTTTGTTGATGCTTCATTCGTCTCTATGGCAACGGCTATTTCATTGTTAGTGCAGTCCTCATCACCGTTGAAATTTTGCAAGTACTTTAAATATCAAAAATTGCCCTTTTTTTTCAAGTAATGTTCCTTATGTTACGCAGGATGACATTTTCCGAAAATTAGATCCCATAGCATAGGTGGTTAAAACCAGGCAACAGTGGGTACTTTGTCTGCATGAGAACAGTATTTTGCATTGTTCATGCCTTCTGCGTCTCCATGGCAACAGGCATCGCGCGGCAGTGGCGTACCCACAACGAGGGGCATGTATTATGAGCGGCGCAAGAGTGATCTGCCTGTAGACTGCCGTAGCGAAGTACGGGTACATCAGTTTTATGTTGCGTGCACGAGTCGGGAAACCATCGGTACATTATACAGCATTGTAATAAATTTTCACGGAATTTTTTATTATTTACCATTACTGTAAATGGGAGATGTGGCATAATTCTTTTTCCATTAGTATAGCCGTGCGAAGCCGGGTCGGGCAGCTAGTATATCTATAAAATTATTTTTCACGATTAAGAAAAAAATATTTTTGCCATTGCTTGCTTTTACGTGAAATTTTTCAGTACAGACTGTTCTTTGTAAACTATAAATGAAATTTCCGTAGATAACTGCGTATAACGAATCAAATTCAAAGCAATGTCATTCGAAAATTTTTTATAATGACCAAAAATGCTGTTTTATTGCAATTTAAGATTTTAAAATATACATTAAACGGTAGGTAAGTGCTAATAATTAAGTTTTTTACGTGGCAACGTCTAATAAATCGATGAACGCCGGCTGCACGCACGAAAAAGGATGATTAATTGTCCCGTTACGCACATTGTCCGGTTACGCTTTGTCCCGTTACACTCATTGTACGCTTGCGCCGCATCTATCTCTCTTCCACTCGATTGGAACACTATCGATTTGACTTTTTCAAGGCACATTAAACTTGAAACACTCCCATTCGTTTACTACTTTTCCTATCGTTGTCCTATCCTTAACAGAATAACACAGTTTGGAAGAAGTTAAATAGCACACATGTATAAAAGTTATAGTTAAACTAATATTTTCGTTAAAGTAAAAAACATATTTGAATAAATGAGTGCAAATAAATGTAAATTTATAAATTAAATTGTAGATTTCATTTCAGTCCTCCTTTGTATTCATACAAAATAGTGATAATTCAATAAAAATGATTAAATTTTATTCATAAAAGTATGCAATCATTTCATTAATGTTTTGTTATGACGTTGTCACGTTAAACTATCGTGCGTAAACCAAATTTACAGACAACCAATTTTTTCCTGACCAATTGTGTTTTCATCACTCACTAAACGCTCCATGTTCTGTGTCTGAATATATGAATAAAACAAATTAGCAAGAAATAGAGAAAGTCAAATACTGGGCCAGTAATTTTTTCCTGACTGACATTTCATGTGCCATCAAACATTTTCTGATAGGACAAATAATTGCCAGGTTACTAGCTTTAGGCATAAAGCAACAAGTGGATGGTTATTCTTCCTGTAGTAACTGAATTTCATAAAATATTATTTTAATGAAGGGAACTTGAAGGAATATGAAGTTAATCACACTTCAACCTTCCTTCCCCCGACTTCCCTAAGGGGCTACCATGTTAAGGAGAAGCGGAATTAGGGGTTGCTCCAACCCCCTCCCAACCCCCTTCGAAGTTAAATGACGCAATCTCAGTGCTTGTGCCGGGCAGAGCGTGTCACTTCTAGGCTCAGAATGAATTTCAGCTCCAGGTACCGAGATAACTTAGACCCCGGTAAATTGGTTCGTTCTACAGGGCTCGCCCCGTTTTAGCGAGACTTAACGAGTTTTGTAACGGGCCCTGAATTTCCCTTTCCAAACCCCGAAAGGAAAGGAAGAAAGGAACAAAGCTTTGTTGCCTGCGTATACACATAGTTTCTAAGGTCTCCCTTTTTTTACGCGAGTTAACGAGTTAATTAATTGTTTTCGTGGAAAATAAGAGGTATCGCGTGTCGCAGAAGGAAATCTTTCAACAAAAACCGTTAAATGTTAAAAAAAAAAAATTTTTTTTTTCATTTCTATCAAGTTGTTTTTGTAGAAAGGAAAATTTGTTACCGTAAGAAATACTCTTTGTGAAAAGAAATAAATAATAGCAGGTATCCAAGGATAATCAATTTACCAGATACTCAGAGCTTGAAAAAAACTGGAACAAATAACTTAACTGCGATTAGTAACGCATTTAAAACTAAGCAATATAAAATGTTAACTCCTTGCGCAAGAAGCAAAATAGTTTAGAAGTGGTGCGGTTCTCCTGAATCCTTCCAACGCGAAGAAGTTATTTCCTAAGTATTTTCAAGAAAAAAAAACCAAGATAAGCAGTCAACTTGATTGCTTCCTTTTAACCTCATGTAAAGACGTTTTGCAAAAATTACTACCTGGCAAAGTTACTTCTCAAGTCAGTATTTGAACAATCCTCGAATTGCTACACACTGGAAATCTCATCATATGAAAGTCATTTTGAAAAAATGTTTAAACATGGTAAAGGCATTTCTCCGGTCAAAAGCGTTTCGAACTTTGAATTTTGGCTGTCTGGACTAATAACAGTACAACTAATGGTGAAAAATTGACAACCGGACAGTACCGAATTCCAGGATACTATCTACAGTCATTTGTCTCGGGAGGAGTTAACAAGACTTAGGTTTTTAATAAATTTGGGACTCAAATCGGTTCAGTTAAAAATGTTTCAGTTAAGATAATGATGCATTTTTTTTACGTTTTATTTGTTCATATAATTTTTTTCAGATACGTACTAACTAATAGATTTGTTTCCCGATAAAACTGCTGTGGGGTTGTAGCGAGTTTGATCGTCCTTCGTAATTTTCAAACGTACAAACATGTTTCAATTTTTTTATTGAATAAATGATTTTTATCAATCCAATGCAGTTGAATTTTTGCCATCGGTTTAGTTGAATAACTGCATTCAAATTGCCCCTCTGAGGACTTGGGCTGTTCTTCCACTGAAGATAACCTGCAGTTGGGAGTTTTCCGGGTGGAACATTTCTAGCTTCTGTACTTTTGGAACGATCAAATCAGTGTAAATTCAACGTTTAACACGTGTTCAAGAGGTGACGTACCTTCACTAGGACAAAACGTTTTTTAAATGCCTACCTGAGGGAGATATCCATTGTGCAGTAATTCGTAGTTTCTACACACGTTGACATACGAGTTAATTAATTCGGCGGAAATTTTTCCCAAAACGTTTCTGCAGTTGTTATGTTTGAAGTTAAACAGTCTTCTGCAAATCGTGACCTCAGTGTAACAGTTGGAGAAGTCAGAGCATGCCAGCGCGTTAAACTTTTATAGAAAACTGCTTATGAAGAAGACGCGGCAGACGTTTCCACGAGTCAGCTAGGTTCTGCCGAGGTATCACATTTGTCACCCTTTAATTTCCCAGAATGCTCAATTCTCAAATCATCATCGCTCATGGTGTCTTATTATTTTGATGTGGACGATATTCAAAGCCCGTACGTTCATTCAAGTCCCTACCACCGACGGATATTCAACGACAGCAACGAAAAGTTCCATGAGCTTAGTTTTTCACCTCCTTCGTCGTTTCCGTTGCGATAACTTCCAAAAGTTTGTCTTAGAAACAATGCTGCATACATTATTTTTTTTAGTTTTTTAAGAGCTTTAAAATTCTTGTATTCATTTATTCAATTTAACAGTCTGTAATGGAGTTCTGAGCAACGAAACTAAAGTATATATTCTCATCACGGTAGCCATATTGATGACGTCAAATTTAGAGTAATCGTGATCAGTGAACAAGCGTGTTCCGAAAGTGTTATTCGCCCGATGTAAGTACTGCCAACATCTCGTGCCGGCAGCTGGAAGTGAAACACAACTTGGCGATAGTTGTCGCTAGCTCCAACGACTTAAACAAGGGACAAACTACTCGTCTAACCATTACTTCATCTCCTGCCAAAGGAGCTGGAGTTTCAGGACGCTAGGATATTTCATCCTTCGCCACGAAAAGGATCGGTTCCCTTTGTGGCACAGAAACGTCTATTACTATAAGCCGGCTACTGTGATGCGTTCGGTAGTTTCGTACGGGCGAGGGAACACAGTGAAAGTTCCTGAGGGAAGGGATGCCGGGAAGGGGGGGGGGGAAGAGATCCGCCGAGGAGGCTGTGTCCCGAAGATAGCGGGAATGCCAATTGGAAACGCGCACAATGGCACCAAGGTTCGGCTGTGGCGTTAAGCCGGTCCGAATCCCCTCTCAGCTAGCAGTCGCTTCATTTCAGTCGGTGGCTGAGCGGTTCAAGTCTCCGAGGGGCAGGGAGGTAAATATTCCATGCCAAAGTTGTTTGATAAACCCCCTGGGGAGAGATACCACCTAACCGACACAGCTTACATGTTATTTTTTATAATTTTTTTATGATCCTGTAGCAAGCCGATTAAGAGAGTGGTGTCCATATCAAAAACCACTTCCTCGACCTCTGATCTACCCACTTCACGATTCCTTTTTCCCAACACGACGTAATTTTTTTTTGCAACCAGACGTCTGGAGTCCTTTTGTTTATTACTTACATTACACATCGCAAATGGCAAAATAAAATACGTTCACAATGTTTTTTTTTTTTACATTCGCAGTGCTTAGTTGTGTGTGTGAATAAACCAGAAATTAATATTTAAAAATGAAATCTCTTTCTCTATTTTAGTATCCACACTTACTTGATTTTGACAATATTATGAACGTGTTCATGTAAAATTAAATATTAAGTTAATGTAAAAGTGCGTGAGTGACTTTTTCTGGTGAACTGCTAAGAAAAAATTAACTGTTTTAAAATAAATATACGAATAATTAAAAAAATTAATTACAATCATATAGTTATACACCAATAAATAAATAATTTTCTCACGTGATTACTTATTCTATTAATTTATGATGATGGATATCATTTTGAAAAAAAAATTATAATTATGAGCAATAATAACTGGGATTGCCATAAAACGTAACGTTAATACTCACTCGCAATAAAATTATATGGTTTAACACATTCTAATTACTTTATAAATTTTATATAAATTTTGGAAGTTTTTAACACCTTAACTAAAATAACATATTTGTAAAGCATTAAAAACTATTCACATTGTGTTAATATTTATCTCAACCTTATAAAAAACTATAAAATATATGTGTGTGGTTAACTTATATATTTTTTAATTGTTTTTTTAATAGAGAAACAAAAGTTTTTTTAACTTTTGCACTAATAATGTTTTTTTCCATATAAACACATGATTCTCTGTCATAGAAGAGATAAAAACACCATTTGATCAATAATGATTATATTATTCTTATTATTGTAAATGTCCTGGTCTTAAATAATTGAAAATCTTTCAGCACGAATTGCATAGGTTTAGTGATCTACTTCACTGCACTCAATTAATGATCAAAAAATGATTTAGACGATGCTTGGTTTTCTTTATGAAAAGGTTGTAATCATTTAAAGAACGTCGAGGGAAGAAAACTATTTACAGGTTATCTCTCATTTAATAACGACTATTGCTCGAGAAAAATGAAAGATTTTCGTAAAGCACAGAGTTATTTGAGGTTTTCTGAGACACAATTAAAAACTATAACGCCGTGAGAAAGAGTGTTTTCATTAGGTTTCGAGTTCAGTAACGAGAATACCAGGCAGCAACAGAAATTAGCTGAGTTTTCTGTAAAATCCAAGCCAGTGGTATGTTGTTATTATTATTTTAATTTTAATCAGAGAGGCTGTCGTTTGTATGGATACCCCAAACACTTCTCTCCACTCATTATCTCTCCATAGCTCCTCCGCGGAGCACTTTGTTTAACAAAGGAGCATCGCGAAATCTTTGCGAAATTCCTCCTCTTCGTCCCGTCCCGTAATATCTCGCCCGTCTCCTGCTCCCCCACCCCCTCCACCCTACCCCCGCCGCATTCCGTGACGTCGCTTCGCCCCTGTCTCTTAGTTCCCGCCCTAATTGTCCTCCGAGACGGCGCGCCCATTGTCGGCAACTTTGAATAACCGCCTGAAGAGGTCGGCCGGGCTGCATCGATTCCGCCCCGCCGGGTCTCGCCCCAGAGAGCGCAAAGTGGCCCTCGGCGGCGGCAGAAGGCGGCGTCGCCCCTACCCCCCCCCCCCACCCCCCCCCAATTCTCCCAACACCGGAGACGGTCCGGCGATACGCCGCCGTCTCGTCTCGCGCGGACTTCCCGCCCCCGAGGGACGCAGGCGGGGATCCCGAGCTTGTCTCGCCCGGGCACGAGCTGTCTTATGGGCGGTCTACTGAGCGGTCTACTGGACAGTCTATTGTGCGATCTACTGGGCAGTCTACTGAGTGATCTGCTGGGCGATCTACTATGTGGACTACTGAGCGGCCTACTGGGCGGTCTACTGAGTGATATACTGGGAGGTCTACTGGGCGGTTTACTGATCGGTCTACTAGGTGATATACTGGACAGTCTACTGAGTGGTCTACTGAGTGATCTACTGGGAGGTCTACTGGGCGGTCTACTGGGCGGTCTAATGATCGGTCTACTAGGTGATCTACTGGACAGTCTACTGAGCGGTCTACTGAGTGATCTACCGGGCGGTCTACTGGACAGTATACTGGACAGTCTACTGATCGGTCTACTAGGTGATATACTGGACAGTCTACTGAGCGGTCTACTGAGCGGTCTTCTGAGCGGTCTTCTGAGCGGTCTACTGAGCGATCTACGGGGCGGTCGTCCGAAATGCATGCTCAGTAAGCACAGCCTACCGTTCGCGGGGATGGAAAACCTCAACCAAAACCCGAGCAGTTCCGAAGTTTACCGAACTAACAGGTTAGGTTAGGTTTAGTTCGGTCAGTGTAATATAATAATAGTATATTATCTTGAAGTGAAACTTTTTTTGGGCACGATGAGAGTAAAATTTAAAAGGCTTTGGACTTGATTATCGACAAGGAAATTTAGTAATTTACTGCCCGTCTTGTTAAAAAAAAATAAACAGTTAATACTACAAGCCGTTATTTACACTAGCTCCCGATGAAGACACCCCCTTCCTGCGAGCGCAGACAACAGTCCATACGCTCCCCCCAACATGGCGCGTGGTCGAGCTTCGCCCGGCCGCCACCCGGCGCTAGTGGAGCGCTCTGGAGCCGACACTCCGCTACGCCCCGTGTTTCCTGGGGAAGCCTTCATTTCACAGACGAAAGAGCCACACACGAAGTTCCCCGAAGTTCATGCTCGCTTTTTTTTCCGTTCTATCTCATTGTATAAACCGGTGTGGCATAAAATTTTGCGGTCGATTAGGATCGGTTAGCTACATTATAAATACTATAAAACATTGTGGATGGTTCGTTATATTAGGTAAGTATAGCTCGATTAAAATTACTGTAAAATCATTTTATGATTGCTTAACAAATAACTTTTTAATATGTAGCTATCCAGCGCTAGGAAACCGTTTACATGATTTCACAGTATATTTAATGTAGCTATCCTAACCAAATCAACCGTCCACGATGTTTTAAAGTATTTATAATGTAGCTAACCTAACCTAATTGACCATTAGTATAAGGCCTTCGTAATTTTTATAAACATGTTAGATACAAAACGATTCAGTATTCTAAAAATCAATCAGAATTAGCATAATTCCTTACCTGAAAATTACAAGTGGCGTAAAATTTCAAGGGGCCATATTTATTTACAGTAAACAAAAAAAAACCGAAGATGCACGATCGGGCGTTTGGCTCTCTCGTCTGTGAAAAGAAGGCTTCCCTGTTTCCTGGCTCTCGGTCTGCGACCAACTGCCGGCCGAGTCGCAGGCAGCGCGGCGGTGCGGCAGGATGACGGAACTAAGTGATGACGGCGAGGGGCGAGGTAGGGGAAGTCAGTCCGGGCAGGCAGCAAATGTGACGACCGTCATGAGGTAGAGTGTGACTTGAACCACGCCTAACCCCAAGCCGTCTTCTGAACATTCCCAGCTCTGAGCTGACTGGCACAAACTACATTACTAATATAATATTGATGGATTTAATGACCTGAAGACTTGTTAGATTCCTCAAACATCGCCCCAAGGAGATTATCTTAGCGTGACCAGGTCTTTCTAGGTAAGATGATTCTGCAGTGGTTAAACATGGCCTTTCGCTTTGGGAAGGGAGGGGGGGGGGGGGCTGACCGCGCTCAGCATCCAACTATGAAACTGAGGAGAAAGATAAAAAGAAGTTAATGTCCTAAACACGGTCGGTAATATAACCCGGGAATATTTTTTTTAAAATTCTGAAGCTAAATCCACTGAAATATAAGGTCGGAATTTGTCAACATGGAACTAGAAAAATATTTTGCTTTCACAACAAAATAAATTTTTAGTGACATTAAATGATTTATTGACAAAAAAAGTTTTAGTTGTCAGCACAAAAAATATGATAGAGAGTTTTTACTAGCAATTTTTTGCAGCTATAAAATTCTGCAAAATTGATGTACCACCAAAAACCATTCTTATAACGAAATAAATAACTTGTCGTTCGATTGTGAATTGGTGTGTCTAGTTAACAAATGACTTTTGGGCTGCTGATTGTTTAGTTTAATGAAGCCTTCAGAACCAATTTTGAATTCAATAGCTAATTTTTATGTTGGCCATTGGCCAAAACAATAATGTGAGGCAAATAAGATTAGTAACAAGATTTTTCGAAGCACGATTGTAGTGACGCTATATCAATTTGAATATTTGTTATACTCCGAGATGAGTTAAACAATTTTTTTTTTTAGTCCACATCCTTGATGTAAATTTGTCCTTTTTTATTATTCCGTAAGTGCAAGGTTCAACAATTTATTGAGACGTTTTCACACCACTTAATGCCATTATTATAACTTAGCAAAGATTCGCTTATGAAGGTATATTTAGATATCAACGTTCTTGCATTCTTCAGCAAGCCTCTGAACGCATACACGGCACATGGCATACCTACTGATTATTTCAGAGGGTGAATTTAAGAGGTACAAAAGCGAGTATACAAAGAATTCCGGCGCAATCCAGCAGTTAATGTTATGGAAACTATAAGAAAATCTTTTACAGCACTATAACTGCTTTAACCCTATACCATTTTTGTATCTTACATTATAGAATTTTCGTTACCTCTGAAACTAGTACTTTTTTCCTTTGATATAAATCTTAAAGCATAGGGGTGAATAACCATTTAATTTTTTAATTTTTAACAAATGGTTTATTTGTATAATAAAACTTCTTTCATTCCAATGTATATCTGAGTTCACCGCCGAACGTTTTAGCTGATATACGCATAGTATGTACCAGTTAAAAATATATAAATATAAAAAATCCTTATAAGGAATTAATTTAATATAAAATTATTAGTAAAAACAGAAAATTTTTATT
The DNA here is from genome assembly GCF_032445375.1 of Bacillus rossius redtenbacheri. Classification (NCBI taxonomy): domain Eukaryota; kingdom Metazoa; phylum Arthropoda; class Insecta; order Phasmatodea; family Bacillidae; genus Bacillus; species Bacillus rossius. The sequence continues at coordinate 73,975,107 of NC_086333.1, forward strand.
AAAAACATATTTTTTTGTATTAAAGTGGATTATGACGCCTAACATACTGCACTCCTACTAAATGAATGATGCAAATAATTAACTAAAATATAAGAAATTAATTCCTTAAATTAATAACCAATAGGGGCGCAACAACAGGGGGGGGGGTCAAGGGTATTTTGACCCCCCCCCCTCCCTCTGAAACCTTGAAGTGGGGGAAAACGGGGGCAAAGAAAGTGCTGTGTAATCAATTTTCAGATAGTAAAACTGCTTAAATAGCACAATTTTCCACCTTGAAATACAAATTTTCCCGGGGGAGGACCCCCGGACCCCCCGCTTCAATAGGGGGGATCGATGATTCTTTATAAAAAGGTATATTGCCCCCCCCCCCTTTTGCCACCCCCCCCCCCCCTTTAGGAAATTAATTTAGTTGTTGCGCAACTGATAACCAATATGACATTTGGCTAAAATTTAACTTGAGCTACCCTGGGAGAAACATGAACTGCAATTACTAAACACATGAACATTTTACGGCGGTAAAGTGCTGGATGAATTCCGAGCGTTCCTGTTGCGTTTCAACGAGCGCCTGCGGGAAAACGGGAACGCAACACGCTCCACGGCCCCGCACGACGGATCGCCGGAGGCGCAAGGGAACGGGGCGAGCACGGGAGCAAAGAGAGAGAGACAGAGAGATAGAGAGAGAGAAAAGGGGCCACGCACGTCGGCCAGGTTAATTGGAACGGCGCGGCGCGAGCAAAGAAGCGTGCCGCGACCTGTTATACTTCCGTTTCCCTGGCTTCCTGCTCCCTGAAGCCTGCTCCGGGGTCGCGGGAGAGAAATCCAATCTGCGCTGGAGCAGCCTCGCTAGCTTTACCCTTCCTCCTCGCCGGCCGACCAACCCCACGGGGTCGGAGCCCGTGCTGCCGCCTGGCGGCGCGAGCTGGAAGCAGCGAGGAGGCGGCGTCTCTCTTATTTTCCCCTCCGAAGCAGCGCGGAATCGAGTGACTCGCGGTCGCAATCACCCGATGACTTCCCCAGGGACTGCCATGTTTTCCCCCTCCCCCCCCCCCCTTAACAACACCAGCACCAAACCCCTTTCTCCTTCAGCCAAACAACTATCCCTGCCCAATGATATTCCCCCGCTTCCCCTCTTTTTTTTTCTCCGAGCCTCATGGCGAAAGGAATAAGATGTGATGTATCGTTCTGTTTCTGCGTTTTACGGCGCTAGGGTTTTTTTTTTCTCCACGGGCCAAGATTAAATTGAGCTTCGAAGGACTACATCACTGAACCGGACCTTCATTTCTTCGAGCCTTGCCTTAAGAGGACGTAAATATGAAATGTTCGTGGGACGAAATAACGCTGAAGTTAATAAAACCTTAGCTGTTTAATGTTTCTTACATAAATTTTGAAGTATATTTATAACTGTCCCTTAATGCTTCTCCTTAACTTCCTAGAGACCGATGGCATTGTTAATCACATTGAATGTTTTCTTTTTAATTCAATGTCAATTCATTAATTATTGCCTTCAAAACATACACCACGTACTCGGGGAAATCTAGACAAAAACCAAGCATTTAATAACTATCATTTACAGTGTCAAATAAATGTATGACAATTGAGTGTATATCAAAATTAAAACTAATGTTTTTAAGATCGATAACATTTTGCAAATTGATTTTTAGTTTCTGTTTGACCAAACGTAGTATAAAAAATTACCTCAACATATTAACAATATTTGTTTTTTAATGCAAAATAACTTATTACAAAATTTTATTCTATATAGGTGTTGTACTCAATTTTTTATTGATTCAAGATAACATGATTTACATACAAATTTATTACACATATTTTAATGTCATATTTCAACACATATTTCAGATAATTGTGCTTATCTGTTAAATTTTGACTACTAATGAAGCATTTCAAATGTGACTTTTCTAAGAGAATAATTATTACTTCGTTTTGATAAATTTTTATATTCGTCGAGTATAATTCCTCGGGAGTTGAGTGGTCTGATCAAAGGTGATAAGGGTTATTTTCCCAAAAGGTCTGTATCCGGAATTTTCACCAGTGAAACACGTGGTGGTCATTGCTGCGAGGTAATTGGTATCTTCGTATCCCCATATAATAGACTGAATAAGTAAGTTTAACTTATTCCATGTAAATGGATTACGAATAATTGGGAAGTTATATTTTTGTTCTAAGGCTTTACTTAACAGTTGTAGGTCTACTTAAGTTTTACAGAAAACAAAACTAACTTTAATCAATGACACAATTTACTAGAACTTATATCGAAACAATTTTTAATAAACAATTTTGCTTTAAAATACAAATCTTATAAACGTTCAATGTAAACTTTTGGGCCAAGTTATTGTTTATAAAATTTCTCAGAATAAATTTACAACATTTACTCGCGCTTAAAAGCATTAATCTTATTTTGTGGATACAGAATTGTCATAAATATATTTGATACTGTAAATGATAATTTTTAATGTATTATTGTTACCTAACTTTGCCTAAATACGTGGGTTTTTTGAAGGAAATAATTTGGTAATTGATCTTAAACGCAAAAGAAAATATTTAGTTTAATATAACCTGTCTTTTATTTGCAATATCATAGGCACTCCAAGTCATCGTTGATTAAATTATACACAATCTTTTAAATGTTTGTCACAAATAAGAATAGTTTTGGAAATATTTTCTGGCTTAATGTATGATTATTTAATTTTGTATTACCTCTAAAACAAGCAATTATTTGGTCCTTTGATATAATAAATATTAAAGTATCGTGGGTAAATAACTAGTTTTAGATAGGTTTTCACAAATGTTTTAGGTATACTATAAAAGTTTTCACTTCCTTCTTTACACCTGAATTCACCATCAAATCTTTCAGCTGATATAAATATAGCATGAGCAAGTCACAGATCAGATAAATATGAAGATATACAAAACCCCGATAAGGTATTTATTAAAAATAATATAATTCGTAAGCAAAGTACATATTTGTCATAAAACTTTTCTTTGGTTCATAATGATGTCTAACAAACTAAAAAAAACAATTAGTTTGGAAATATATTACATGAATAAAGAAAAAATTATCAAATTTAAGTAAATTTAAGAAACCAATTATTTTAATTAATAACCAATAGGACATTTTCCTAGAATGTAACCTTAGCTATCCCAGGAGATATAACAACAATAACAAAAATACATAAACATTTTAAGGCGATGCTCATTGAGTAGTCATATCATTCGCCTTCACAAAGGTGATACAAGTTCGTATTCCTGATTTTTCGCAAGTGATAAACGTGGATGACGTTGCCGTGAGTCTATAGGTTTTCCTGTTTATTATTCATTTCATTCCAGCATTTATCCGTTATCATATCAAATTGGCCACAGCTGAAGAAACCAAGTCATGATCCCACATGGTAAACATTATTTTTGCAAATGTTACTGAAATAATCATTAAAAATAACATATTTGTATTTATGATAGTAAGTGTAGCACAACCAAAATATGTACTCATTTCGGATTCTTACCTGGGCATGTATACTTTGTGTTACCCCAGGACATCAAATAGTTAAAGTTATTTGTAAACCGTTTCCTGAACAGCTTTCCAGTATTAACTACGCACATAAATAAGCATAATGAAACCAAACAAAGTAAAAAACCATTATTTTAACAGGTTTAAAAATGTTTATTATCCTATAAAATATCAATGAATATTAATCGTGACAGTAAATATTCATTATTGTTTCAAAAAACAATTTCATTATTGCAAAAAATAGCCATATATATGATGCAAAAATTTAAAATATTTATCTTGTAGTGGATGTTCATAACAGAGTGTCCCAGTTTCACATGTTTATAATATAAGTTTTATTTAGACTATTTACAAGAAATCATACATCAAATTGAAGGTAAACAAACCTTGTTTTTCTTACAAATGTTCAATAAGTGCACGTTTAGTTTTACGGCACACATCTAACCTAAAGTCCAATTCTTTCACACGTTGGTTGACACGTCATGAGTAATGGAAGAAATAGCCTCTTTAATTGTATGTCTCGACTATGGCAAATTTATTAGCTAGCAGCATATCGTAAACAAAATCTTTTATAAAGCCTTAAATGAAAAAAAAAACTCATGGCATTATTACAGGTGAACGTGGAGGCCAGCAAAAAAAATGAGCTCTGTCGTTTCGACCATTACGTCAAATCAGAGACTTAGCCATTCAAAGACTCTCGTACAAACGAAACGCACGTTGAAATGTAATTACAGATTCGCTCTCAGCCAAATAGAAGAAGACAAAACGCTTTACGCTTTATTGCATAGGTTGGCGCTGCAAGTGACAAAACGACAAAGCAGTACTCGCGCATGCTCTTATCTAAAACTGTTTGAGTTACTCTTTGATTGCAACTTCGAACCAAATATCTACAACGCTTACAGTTGATGCTATTAAAATTCACACCTAGGACATTCTTTTCATGGACTTAATTGTATTACCGACCATTTTTTGGCAACTGGTTTCCAAAGAAAACTTTTTATAAAAGTAAAAAACAAATAAAAATCATTGTGTGGGGTAATGGTTCTCTCCTTCTGCTAATTCGGTTGGCACCAATTCCGGGAGATAGTTTCTAACGTCGAGAGAGCTGAGCAGTTGACGGTTGGTGCAGGACTCACCTCCTTAATCGTGCGGTGCTCGGTACAAGGTGGAAAAAAAAAAAAGAGAAATAGTTCAAAGAGCGACGACGGAACTCGTATGTTTTTTTTTTTTTCCTTTCTGAGGCGACCGCGGAACCAGCGCTCTCAGTGGCCGCACGGACCGACGCCTCGGGCGCCGACGCATTCGCGCCCCGTTAATTAAGCGCTGTTAATCACTCCGCCACCCGGAGCGCAGCCCCTCCCCCCCTCCTCGTTCCCACACGTTCTCGCCCGGGGGACGACTCGTCCTGGAAATGCGGGCCCTCTGGGGGGGATGGAAGGGGGTGTCGTGTTTGTCTTGTCGAGGACTTCATTTGGAACCCACCCCTTTCCCAAGCACGGCTCTGTCGTTGTGACGTTCCAGCGCCGGCGAGAATCCTTTTGCCCTCGGGCCGTTTCCCCTGAAGCCGACAGGAACCCCTTCGTGGAAAGGAAAAGCCCTTAAAACGAAACAAGCCCGACCGGCTGGCGGTTGTCCCTACACAAAATGTTTACACTGGGAAAATCCACTGCGTTTCGTCTGGCGCCCTACTGTTTATTTTACCAGCGGTACCACCTCCTCCCCCCTACTCACATCCCGCAGAGGGGAAGGGGGGTGGGGGTGAGATTGAATTCCAAATGCCCGCGGTGGGATTCCAGCGGTGATAGCGGCTCTTAACTGCGCGTCGTCGGAAGGAAATCCACCCCTCCCCCCCTCCCCGGCGGAGTTAGCGCACCGGCCCCAGGGACGTGTTGTCTCTGCGTCGGTCCTGGGATCACTGGGACCCCTTCCGCCCTTGACGGGATTTGGGTCGCTCTCCCGTCGACCGCCCGGGATAGAAGACTGGACGTCTGTCTCCCGTCAGCTCCGCCGGGATGAACTAATCTGTGGGCGGGGAGGGAAAATCCAAAAGGTCGTAACTAAAAAAAACTCGGTTGTTCCTTTCGTAGCAAAAGTGTAGTTCATGCACTAATACGTGGGTTCGTTCCAGAAGTAAAAACAACTTTGCTCCTCCTGATAAATTTATTCAAGTCCAGCTGGTATGTACTCGGCTTTGCCCGGGCTGAATACACCGTAATGTTAAGTAACATCACTGCCGAGTTTCAAGTCTGCAGGACGTATACTTTAAAAGCGGGAAGTTTTGATCACTTATGCCCCCGAAAAAATTTTGACGTACACAAATACTGCATCAACAATATAACAGCCGTTGTCTTGGAGATTTTAAAACAAAAATGGGAATCAGCAATTTGCAAGGTTAAGTTTGCTACCAGCCCACAGGAATTATACATGTTTCTGGGATAAACCGCATATAATAAATTTCATGAAAATCCGTTCAGTCGTTATGGAGTTGCGTGCTATCAAACATACACACACACACACACGAAATTTTGCATTTATAATAGTAGTAGGATCATTAAACAAAACCTTTTTAATAGCACATATGATACCTCAGCTATTTTATACACAGTCGTGATATAAATAAAAAACTTTTTTCATAACGTATCACCAGCTTTTCTGTGCCTTCTGCACAGTTTGTTGCCACCAAGTTGTTGAAACTGTTCTTGAAATTTCAGGAAAGAAAAAACTGAGTAATCTATTAGTAAACGTCTATCATGTTTTATTAATTTATTCCTCAATTATTGATCTGAGTTTACCAGTCACGAGAGGTCTTCTCTAGCGTTCTTCATCTATAATATTCGTTCGCTCACCATTACAGGATGCACTATTTTTGGACTGACTTTCGGACTTCACTCATCACATTACTACATATCGATAGGGTGGACTTTCGTCACATCAAAAGCGTATTGCAATACTAACCTCCCACTTGGAGGGATATATTCAATTTTGTCTCACATTTCAAAGTCACGACATAAACAGTAGACGACCGTTGAATATCGCTGTTAGCATCAGACTGGCTTAGGAATGTGAATGTCCGTGACGTGATGGTGGTTTTGGGGGAGGGGGGTGCTTATAGAACTACACGGCTCGTCACATCAACAAGTTCTTTACTTTCAAATAAACCTCGTACATCTGATTCACAATGACGTCTGACCGGCAGTTATCTTGACACGGCCTTGACAACTCTGAGCTAGTTGTATAGAAGGAGAAAAACTGTTTGACCAATTATACGTATGTAACACGCTAAAGGATGTGACCTGCTAACCGACCAATAAGGCTTCATTAACTGGAGTAAAAAAAAATCAGTTATATAATCATGACTCTTAATAGGTTCTTGCAATGGGCAACATCGATAAATAATATTATTTGGACAAACACCATTGCTTGCTACATTGTTTATCATAAGTAAACTCAATAATGGGCAAAACAATTAATTACGTAAGCACACAGGAAATAATCAAAACTCAACTGATGTCAAACAATTAAAAACATAGACAGCACAAAAACCTCCTTAGTAGCAATTAGTCAGAAAAAATATTACGACACAGACGAACCCAGTGAGTTAACAATGACGTTATTGAGGGGATATGCATACAGTGAAACCACTAATGGTGTACTGTATATCCCAAAAAAATTCTAATATCAATCGTGGCTTTTGTCTTAAGATACATTAAGGGGTGATAATATGAGAGTGAAGTAAATTTTTTAATGGTTGTAGTTAAACATTAGTTGCAGTTTCAGATACACTCCAGCATTATTTGAAATCCAAAAAGTGGAGATATTAACATGAAAAAAATTTTTGTGGTGAAAATTGATTCCAGTGTCAGCTATTTGTATGTATGACATCGAGGAAAATGATATGGATAAAAAAACTAGAATTGAATCAGACAGCTTAGAATAAGTCGAAGTATCGAGTAAACATTATTGGTGCGCAAAAACAGAGAATTCTTCAGAAAATTTCAAAATTGGCACGGAAAAAATGCCAGGACGTACAGTTGAAGCTTTGAGGCAGTAAGCGTAAACATGAAACACGGTGCTATAGTTGAAAAAGTAGGAAATGCAATCTGCACAGCTGCAAAAGAAGCGATAGAGGGCAAATCCAACTACCAATTTAATTTTGTTCGAAACGGTTGGGGAAAACGAGAGCAACGCTAGAGGATCCCGACGGTTCTTGACAAGATCCGCCATGCTTGCCACCCGCGCAAAAAAAAACCTTTATTTTTACAGCACCTGAAATCAAACCCGGGTCGTTTCTGAGGAAGGCATGTGATCTGACCAATGGAACCACTGCGTTCCCGCCTAAGTCGCTAACGTCGAGCGTGTTTGCAGACTTATACCAGTATGAGGCTGATATTCACGAATCTTGGCAATGCAGTGACGAAAGTTTATGGTTGACGTCAGGCTGGATCGCCAAACGCACCATTTACAAACTGCTCAACATTAATTGAACCTGCCTTGGTTCTAATAGCATTTAATAGTCATTGCTTTTGTATACACAAGTTAAGTTCCATGTTTTCGTCTATAACGTGTACTTTTACAAAAGTGAAAATGGAATGAAAGGGATGTTTACTCGGACGTTTAAAGGTATGAAAATGTCTACACGCAGTATTTAAATGTTATAGGGAAGTGCACGCAGTCTTTAAAATTAATATTCCTCAATGAATTAAAAAGTTTATCACTTATATTCCCATAGCGGCCAGTTCAGTGCCTGAAGCGTAGAGGCTATAAGGTATGAGATGCGTTGAGCCAGTGTCACCCTTAGTGACCCCGCGCTTTAAAAGCTCGTAAGTTCAGCCAGGCGGCCACCTTAATGCGAAATCTTCATTTTTGTCTGTTTAAAACTGGCGAATGACCCTTAATACCCAAAAACCGACTTCATTCCCTCGGAAATCACACGTGTGAATGGTCAGTATTCGGCACTGGTCTCCAAACATGGTGGGGATACTCCATACGCTAAATTTAACCTTACCACATGGCATGTAAGCTTGCGGAAAACTTGTCATGAGACTTGAATTCCGCTTTCCGTGCAAGCCTTTAGGCTTGTCGTGGCATGCTCGCTGAAAGCTTTTCATGTGTAAATAGTTACTTTTAATCAAGCTTAGATATCACACTCATAATGGCAAGCTTGAATCAAACATCATTCAAACCCATTTTGATATCTGAGGTGGAAAAAATCAAATTAATATTTTATGTTACAGTCTGATAGCTACATTTTTATAATAAATAATTTATTTAATTGATTTTTATAAAACTTCCAAACAATTATTGTTTCAATATGATAATAAAATGGTTTTAATTTGCATCATTTGTTGCAAATGTTAAATCTTGGCGAAACAATGAAGACACGAAAATGTAGCGATAGTGCAAAATAACTCATTCAGTGTTCTAAATTTCTGCAAAAATAAATACAATATTTTAATTTTCACTGTGTTTCATGTGACAATATTAATGTGTTTTATTCAATATAACATCCTGGTATTTGGGTAAAATGTTTTTTATAAATCTTTCAAAAAAATTTCAAGGCAAATGAAACTTTCTTATGTGTTCCATACAGATTGGACACACTTTTTAACTAAATATTGCATATTAAAAAAGGCTAGCAATAATTCATACTATTTATTACTAATGTACTTTATTTATCGAGTTTAAATGAATTTATATAACTTTAAATAATTATATGTTTATCATATTTGCGATATATTACAGTGACCACGAAGAAGAAGAAAAAGATAGTATTCAATAGCATTGACTTTCCACTTCGTACGAGTATTTTATTTACTCTATGACTCCAACAGCAAAGTTTGGCAACAAGGCTGGTCCCAATGACATAGCCAATCCGCGCTCCCGCAGATGACATCATCTGGATGAGAAGACAGCAAGAGCACTTGAGGTGGGGTAAGCGCCTTTACCTCACAACAAGGTGAACCCGCACACCAGGGGTGTTTGCCACGCAGCATACCCTGCCATACGCAGGCGGCGCACACTTGGTCACACACACAGCGCGCAGAGCTTCAGATCATCATCATCATCATTAACTGCTTCCAGCCTGTGGCCGGGACAGCAAAAGTAAAATGCCTCCATCTTCCTATATCTTTCAACCATTCCTCATCCTTCACTTTATTCCAGTGTTCTCCTCTTTCCTTCACACCTTAAACTATCTGTTGTTTCCACCTCCTCTTTGCTCTTCCTTGAAGCCTTCTTTCCGTGTACTTGAACACCATTTTCCTCTACAGCCTCTATTTTCCCATTCTCTAGACATGGCAATCAGAGTATTAGATGCGATTGTAAAAACTTGCAAGATATTTGAGTTTTGTATGTTTACGAAAATCAATCAATAATAACTCTAGGGTTGATAATTAGTTCTGTTTAAGTACTTCATTTTTAAACCATATTACAAGAAAATTAAAAATGGATAAAACGAATGTTTTCAGAATAAATTTGAGGAATGAAAATCTTATACGAATACTTGAAAGCATTCATGGACCTTGCAATTATACCTTTATCTTCAATTCTCCGTCATACAATGTTATGGTTAACATTTTTTCTCATCATTGTCCTATGCACGACGAGAAGACTGCGAAGTCAGTTCACCTTGCGCTTAGAGGCGATACCGCACTAGAAGCAGCAGAGGGCTTCGTACTATTAATCTTGCCTGACTGCCCCAAACACACTCCTGGAGAAGACAGGACCTCCCAAAAAACCAAGAACAAAGACCGAGAACGTGCCAATATAAACCCAGGAAACTGTTATCCCGGGACTGTTTCTGTAGTTTCATACATAGGCTTTAAGGGTCGGTATTCCAAGACATATATATAAGGGTGTGGAGGTTGAATATGCTACACCTAAACCCTAACCATATTCCTAGTGCACGATAGGACACGGCCAGTCCCTTATTTTAAGGCAACCAATTTTTGTATCCTATCCGTTGCCGTTCTGTTGCCAAAATTACGCGCATGCACAGAGCTCACTTTTTCGTTGATTTCATCCAGATGGCTGAATTGTATCTGTCACCATTAACTCGTATATAGTCAATTTTCTTTATCATCGGGAGAAGTACCAAGCGTGTTGGTGTGCCAAATGAAACTTTAAAATAGCGAAACAATTCTTGAATATGTACATTTTGCACACTTTAATGGTCATAACAATAAATTATCACAATTTTAAAAGTACTTGAGAAAGTTAAAATTAAACAATTTAATCCGCAGGATGGTGCTGCTATCTGTAGTTTTTTTTTGTTTTTTTTATCTATAGGTCGGATTTGTAAGCCGGTTGAAACCACGGTGTTTGCCGATGGCTCGAACATGATTCGAATTTGGAGCAAGTTTTTTTTTTAAACGGGTGGCAATGACCGCCAACACGCATTTAGGCGAAGAAAAAAAACTAGGAACGTTTATCGGAACCACGGCTACAGGCCCGCCAACAAACGAACGAGAAGTTAAAGTGAACAGCCCTGTTGCGGTTATCGCCCACACTTCCCGACGGCCCATGACGGCGGGATAACGACGTAAAACCAGAGGGAAAACAAGGGCTCGGCCGTAATCCGGTCGCGCGAACCGCTCAGCCGCTCTGATTGGTGATTGGGCCAGAACGATGACGTCAGCCTGATTGTTTCGGTTTTGTCGAGGGTGGTAGGAGGGAGGGGGTAGGGGTGGAGAGGACAGAGGCAAGAGACCACGTGCGCGCGGTTCTGAACACGTCATCAGATACCTGCGCGGCGAAACTACTTCAGCGCGTATCGGACCGTGCGATCACAAACCATTCACGTAAATGCTTTGATAATTATTTACCACTAATCGCGGCGGAAAACATGGCTAATGAGCGCAAACTTCCAGCCCTCTCTCCATTGATCGCATCACTGCGTGATGGTTAATCGCCTTGTTACATACGATCGAATCTTGTGGGCCACATTTATATCTATGTACAAATAAGTATATAAATACCTACACAGTCATGTACCACTTTCTCTTTTATTTCTATTACATTGAGAGCGGCATCTTTTTTAACCAGGAAACATTGTCTAAAATACTTAAAACTTGTTTTATAAAGTGTTTTTAATTAACTTATTTGGTTTTCAACCATCGTACATAAGAAAAAAAATAGGTTGGAGGTTGAAACACTACAAAGTATTACTAATAATGTAATTATTTTTCTATAAAATAAGTGCATCAAACCTTTTAATTGAATTAAACTTTTTTTTGTCAGAGAAACCTGACAGAGTTGATATTGCTTTAAATACTTGTGGATAATTTGTAAACACGTAATTTGTCCAAACAAACAATACCTTATTATTATTTTTAAAAATTTATGTATTGGCATTATGTCATTATTTCGTATCATCCAAGTTTATATTGTAGAATAACAGACAGTTTCAACAAAAAAAATTTGTGCAATAAACTTAACAACGAGGTTAAAAAATTCGTTCTCAAAAATTATTGATTATAAATGTTATTTGGGACAGTCACCTTGCTTGTTAAATTTTATGTCATAAGAAACCTCAATAACTGAATAAAAATTAAAATTACAAAAAAAAAAGATTAATTTAAAACTCACACAAAACAGGTAAAATCAATCTACGTCAAAAATTTTAAAACACAAGAAGCGCAGAAAATTTTTTGAAAAAAAATCAGCCAAAATATTATTACAGCATAGACGGACACAACGGGTTGAAATGACGCGGCAACATGACAGTAAATATTCCCAAAAATACTTGCACAACATAGCGACAATAAGAGGAACCCAAAGGTGATACTAAACAGATAATATGAACATATAAAAACTATTTTATGTATTAGCGTACTCAAACCAGAAGCAATTAATAAGTTAGAAATTCTAGTCTCGAAACTCTAGTTATAGATTTACATCTTATTGTAAATTACCGACCGTACCACTATAATGTTAGGCCAGTCGTTGTGTGGTTAATAAAAACGACATCACTGGGGTTAGAATAAAATGCAATTAGTGTTTAACATCTTGTTGACGTAATGGTTCTCAGAGACGTATTGGAGCTCCACGTAATAAATGCATGTTTACCGTATGTGGGGCACTAACATACAAATATTTTTTTTCAATTCAGACATTGAGTTTTATAATCAGTTTCTCTGTATGTGCTTAGGCGTGTAAACGTGACATAAAAAATTATTATTATTTGTTCAGTTATATAATGCTCAGAGATATAACGCTGCTTAGAAATTTTATACATTCCAATTTTGGATAAATGTTACGTAATATTTCTGTATGTGACATTAAATATTAACTCCAAATTTTTATTATAAAATGACTTTAAAATACTTAATATTGGGGTGTATGATTAAAATTAAGTAAAATCATATAAACTGACTTTTAAATAGCTATAATTCGTACGTTTAGAAAAATATTCCACCTAAACGAAGATTTTTTAAAGTAGTATTTTTTTTTTTACTTTGTGTCACCAATTACAGGGAGAATCTTCAAGCGGATTTAACAAAGTAAATAAAAGAGGAGTGGCTTCAATTAGAATCTGAGTTTCTCTCTGTTCATTCCACCCTTTATGTAAAATAATAATGACTTGGAGAATCTTGGGTATCTGCTGTTTTGACATTTAATTAAAAATAAACTCGACATTATTTCATCGTTTTTCGATTAAGGGTCTATCCCAATCAACTCACGAAATTTAAAGCAAATAACTAAAACACGAAATTTACTTCAACTGAAGTGCAAACTCCGAATGCCATAAATATTAATTTTACAATGATTAAGACGAAGCTAATGGGGAAAAAAAGTAAAATGAGAAGAAGACTCCACAGCGTTCGTGAATAAATAATAAATAAGTTACTTATGATTTACTTGAAATTTTATTTTCAAAATAAATTATCAATTAAAAAACATATCATATTCTTATTATTTTTTAATAACAGGCTTTCATAGTAACGTAAAAAATTGTATTCGACTTAAATTTTTACAAACATATTTTTTATTTATAAGCTAAATTAGTGTTTGATATCAAGATTAGTTCTGACACTGATCTCAGGCCAACGGTAAAGTTAAAAAGACAGGAAATAAAAACACCTACAAAATGCTGCAATAGTTTAAAACAAACTTAAAAAGTTAATTTCAATAATATTTTCAATGTATGACATGAAAAGCTTTAAAAATTAATTAATTTTAGTATTGTATAATTTTTTAAGCTAAAAATACACCTCTTAAACCGCTTATTTTAAATGTTTTAAATATTAATATTAAAATAAACGTAAACATTTAACCTTGATGTTGCCCTTGAAATAAGGATAGTCAAATAATAAAAGGGTTAAACTTCTAACCAAAATATGTACGTAAACTTAACGTTTATCTTTGAAATCTTACAAAATATAAGTACCATTTTAGTTAACACTTGTATCCTTCTGCATTTACTTATACACTTTATTCCGAACGCTTTATAATATCAATACCATTATACACAAAGCAGAGGGCCTCAATTATCACGGCTCTCTGTAGACGTAATTGCTTATAAGGAACGCTAATGCAGCGAGGATTGTGGACTAAAACCAAAACTCTCTATATTCTTAGAGGTCCCGTCGCGTTAAACCTCAGAGGAAAGATCTGTGTCCAAATATATTATATTGGCCTTACCAAGAACTCATATATAATTATTTTTTCTTGTGTATTACAGCTCCTATGAATTTAACGCGAGTTAGATGTAAAATTTTACAGATAAAAGGAAAGGAAATTTCTAGGTACAATAAAAAAAAATTATTTGAAACACGTGTTCAAGTGTGCAAGCATTCATATGCGAGTGTAAGTACACGTGCACATATCCGAGTGCGGGAAGTATGCCAGTGAGCAGGAATGGCGGTGCGCTAGTGGTGGAGTGCGTGAATTATGCAAATGCGATGTAATGGAAACGTGCAATCCACAGTCTGTGTCGCCGGCAAAGTGATTTGACATGAGTAATGCATGTCACGTGAGCTCACGTTGTACTTACTTTTCGTCATCTTCTCAGCGTTACACTTCGAAAGAAGTTCCGATTTAAAAAAAAAAAATTGTTTGAACGTGTGTGTGTTCCGTGGTTGTCTCTCCCCTCGTTCCACGAGTTCCCGGGCGTAAATGCGACCCTCCATTTCATTAGGAACCTCGCCGGCTACGAGTGCGTTGTCAATTATTTATGCTGCGGCGGCGGCGGCGTCCTGCTTTGCTTATTCATCGACCGACACGGAAGTACAATGTGTGCACAGACGTCCGGGCCAGCGTTTCATTAATGCAAATATTTGCTCGCCGTCCCGTCCCCTCACCCGCACTTCGGGGGAAAAGTCCCACCAACCCTGGTGTCCGGCAGGCAGCAGCACTCTACGTGCTGTTATTTGCTCGCGGCCGTCGCTGTTTTCGTAGCCACTCCGCGACCACTGTCACGCGTCATTTGCCTCGCGCGCTCAGCACACTGCCAATTATTGTTATTTTTTTATATTGTTTTGACGTGACAACGTCTAATAAATCGATAAAAACCGGCTGCACGCACGAAAAAGGATGACGCATTGTCCCGTTACGCACATTGTTCCGTTACGCTTTGTCCCGTTACGCTTTGTACCTTTACGCTTTGTACCGTTACGCTCATTGTACGCTTGCGCCGCATCGATCTCTCTTCCACTCGATTGGAACAACCATCGATTTTACTTTTTCGAGGCACATTAAACTTGAAACACTCCCATTCGTTTCCTACTTTTCCTATCATTGTCCTATCCTTAACAGAATAACACAGATTGGAAGAAGTTAAATAGCAAACATGTATAAAAGTTATAGTTAAAATAATCTGTTCGTTTATGTAATAAACTTATTTGAATTAATGAGTGCAAATAAAAAAAAATTATCAATAAAATTGTAGATTTCATTTCATTCCTTCTTTGTATCCATACAAAATAGTGATAATTCAATAAAAACTATTCAATTTTATTCATAAAATTATGCAATCATTTCATTAATGTTTTGTTATTACGTTGTTACGATAAACTATCGTCCGTAAACCGACTTTACAGACAACCGTAAACACTCACATGTAAACTTACAACAGTCAGTTGTAAATTTGTACACCACGAAAAAAACGTTTTCGCGGTAACACTGCGTTCGGATGCTCATCCAGGGCATCAATGCTTTGTGTTGTCCCAGTACCATCAAAGCTTTGGATGTTATTTGTAAATGATTCCCAGGATGACTTTACAATATTATCTGCGCACATAATCCAGCATGATAAACTAAAATTAAGTCAATTGTTAAAAAATTTTTCCAATGAAATATCAATCAAAATACCAAATGTTATCTCAAAAAAAAGTATTCACATATGCAAAAATAACCATAGCAATGTGTTGTACGAATTTATAATAATATACTTGCAGTTCTATTATTTCTTGGCAGCTGGTTTCCAAAGGAATCTTTCGTGAAAGAACATAATTTTTTTTCTGTGTACGGAAGTCGCTCTCATTATTTACAGCATTGTAACAAAAGTTAACCGAAAAAATCAATCCTAACAAAAAAATTTTGACACATTAAATTGCTTTTTTTTTTAATTTCCGTCATTAAGAACTATGATTCTGAATCCAAAAAAGTTCCAATCAGTATAAATCAAATATTTTTTTAAAAATTTACTTTAGAATTAATCAATTTATTGATTCCAAAGATTGTTTTTTCAAAATTCAAACGTATTTGTATGATTTAAAAATTAATATTTTTTCGATAATCACACTTAGGTAAAAAGTTAATTCGTCTAAAGTTTAATAACAGCTGAATTATGTTTAAATCTTCACACGAGTGTATTTTAAATTTTTTTTCTTTATCTTACGGCAGCAAGTTTTCCAAACATATATACCGTCTTATTTCAGTGAATTTTATTATTTCATAATTCGGAGATGATTATGTTTGAGAAAGCAGATGAATCTTGAACTATTTGTATGCTTAAGCTTCAGACCTCGCAGTAATAAAAGAAAAGGAACGAAAGAATTCGAGCAATTTGGTCGTGGTATCTCCATGCCGCAAAAAAAAGGAAAGCTGAATAATGACCCAACGATCGAGAGATCACAAACACTGCGCAAGTAACCTCAAAATTGTATTGGTTTTCTTAATACCCTTAATGGATCGTTTAAAGTTTCACATCATCACCTGTCATGCATTTTGCGATGGTGACATTTCAGTCTCAGCCACAATTTGATGATTTGTTTTGTCGTATTACAGATCACTCACAGTTTTCCTAAGTGATTAATAACTGACAGGCCTTATTTCCCTCACGATCCCAAATAACCTTGAGATTTAATATCGGTGAACCTAAGATTTTATTGGCGTAAATTTTATTTTAAAGTGTGAGTTGTTGATATCACAATACATGTTTTGGTTTTCCATGCGATTATTACAAATCATGACATTATTTAAAAATTGATGCCAAAATGATAAAGCTCTATAAGATAAGTCTTTCAATTAGTAGGTTGTGTACGGTTACATGGTACCGCGTACAGCAACATAAGACTACTTATTAATTTTTTATTATCATATATGTATTTATTATTAATAATACTATGATGTTGTTTAACACTGTTATATAATATATCTGACCTTCAAACTACGGAACTGTCATGCTACAGCTTAGCATTCCATAAACATTGAACTGACTATGCTACGATCAAACCTAACCTGATTTAATATTTAACTCATTGTTGTAACTTCACTTCTGTTATTTATTGTATTTTTTGTCTCACCACAGATATTTTATATTTAATAGTTTTTCCACTTTGTTTTGATGTGATTAGTAATCACGTACATCAGATTACCTGTTCCTGGCTGCAGTGTTTACAGCCGCAGGCTATTCTGTATAATAGCATACCGCCGTGGGCGGAAGTGCGTCCGTGAATTATGAGAGAAGAGAGGAAGTAAGAAAAGGCGTCTCTTCGTCTGGGCCTATCCCGACGCCGGCCTTATATAGATTGATATAATTAACATAATCTTGTAAGATAATATAAATTCTGTGATTATAAACTAATTTGTGTTGTGGTGACTAAGACCGTATTTACAATGGGATCCGGCGGCAAATAGATAAATTATCTGCAAATTAGTTATAGGCTTATAGCTTAAGCTAAAATTTGCCATTTTTTTTTTTTTTTTTGCTGGATAGCGTCACTAGCACGGAATTTTACAAGTTAATACTATTGAACCCTATAATTATATTCCAATCAACTACATATATTTCGGACAATTTTGAACATTATTTTATTTTAATTAATTTGAATTTTATTACAAATTTGAATGATTATTTCAGAATGATTTATAGTTAAAATTCTACTCAGTGGTCTGAAAGCAGAACTTATGCTAACCCTGAGCACTAGCCGAGGTGACAATATTATTTATTGAAGAAAATTAATAATAGTTATTTAGTATTTGTATATTTTACTGAAACTGATCGACGTTAAATTACGGAAATTTGAATACATTAACCATTAAACTGTTTCTCGTATAAGAACTTTTGACAAATGATAATTTCAATGTAATGAACTTTTGTATAAATCTGTGCCTACGTATCTCCTGCATTTTTAACCAGTCAACCTAACCAGGAAAACCACAATTAACCTGATCAATTCAGAATTTTTCTCACTAATAATCTGCACAATTTATCACTATTCATAACAACACCATTAAATTCCCACTGTCTGGCAATAGAAGTGTTAATGTTGTTGTGTAATTATTTGTTTAGAATTAATATTGTTCCGTGTATTTGTTATAGTTGTTTGCATGTCTTTTGTCACTAAACTGTGTGGTGTTTACATTGTCATACCATTTCACTCTACACAATTACATTTTTTTTTTATTATTTTAATTCATTTGTTTCCATAGTTAATTCATTACGTCCAACATATATAACGGACACTCACTTAACATAGCAACGGCGCCCAATAAATTATAATAACTTTTAATTATCTATGTTATGCCCATAGAATAATTTAAAATAATACGAGAAATAGATATATAGAATCTACAAGTCAGAGTGGCGTTACCACCATCCATGTAAATTATACAAACACAAAACAGTATATAGTATAAAATAATAAGATATATATAGTTGCCTAAAAGTTTCTACTCCAAACAAAATTTTTTAAGTAAATTTTCTCTATTGCATTTACAGTTGGCATTAAATTATATGCGCTAGCTAAAAGGTACTAGCCTGGCATTGTCAAGATTTTGTATTTACAAGGGTAACCTAATGAAAGTATACCTTCATTTATATTACCACATTTAAAAGTAAAAAAAAAGTGATAAAATACTACAGCAACCACAAGACTAAATTAATCTCCTCAGAAATACAGATCAGGGAGCGTAGAATTGCTATTGTGAGGCCAAAGCATAATCCTGTCGAGGCAACAGTGCGCGGTAGATTTACTGGCATGGTCATTTCACGACCAGGCACAACAATATTCGTCACACGCTTTCGTGAGCAAGCGGAGAATGTGACAGAACTATGTAACTGTCACGACTGGAGCTAGAGCGCAATGTCAGTTTATGAGTAAATAGTGGGGAGGGTCCTGAACCAAGATGCACCGTATTGATTGCAAAAGTTTTTTTTTTCAAACAAGCTATTGCCCGGCATGCGTTGCTAAGCCTCTTTCAATTAGATGTAACTTTTTTTAATTATGTTAACATAAACAAAGAATCTATTTTTCTCTCTATCTCTCTAAATATATCCCTCTATAAATCTATTTATATTTCTCTATATGTATAAATCAATCTAACTTTATATATCCATATCTCTATATATTATTATATCTCTCTATGAATCTATGTTTATATTTAAATCCCTATAAATATCGACATCTCTATACATATCTATATACATCCCTCGTTATATCATCTTTATTTGTATATCTTTCTCTCTATCTCCTTATTTACATCTGTATAACTATCTCTATTTCTCTATCTATGTCTATATTCTTTCTATATTTTACTTTATTTTTTTTAAAACAGACGACAATAAACCCAACATTGATTTATATATGTTCATCTATTTTTTTAACTATCACAGATTTGACATGGGTATATAAAACATGCGTATTCAAATTCAACGTTTTGTTAAAATTCAAAGCAATCGGGGAAGAACATTCAGAGATTTAGGTTCTTGAACGAACGAACATTCATATTTTAACTTTTTTAAATTTAAAACATTCTTATGGTATACAACATTTGTGGTTTTCACTATATATCATTGAGAAACCACAATAATGGGCAAGAAAAGAATACACAAACACACAGAATAAGTCATAGTCAGCCGATGTCAAATGTTAAATGAATAACTAGTCCGACAAATTCCTTACTCGGTATTCTCTGTGCTGTCTATTCATTTAACTTTTGACATCAGCGTATTTTCTTCCTTGGTTTTTAATTGATCTTTATTCTCCTTTCTTGTGGTTTCAGTATGACATACAGCGAAAATCAGTAATGGCCTAAGATCATAAAAATGATTGAAATCAATCTTACCCACTGAAAAATTCATTTTAAATAAAAGAAAACTAAATTTACTCTAGCAAATTTTTTTCATCGTTTGTGATTCTAAGTTTATCTCGTGATAGGGAGAAAGCCCAATTTAAAAGATTTTCTAAGACCTGTATATAGAGTTTATTGACCGTAATCATTCAGTTCCGAACGACCAAAAAAAAAAAAATCAAAGGAAAAGTTGTATTTGCATCAGCCAGTTACTTTTAAATTTAAAAAAATCATTAAATTACTTGACAATGCTTAAACGATTCACGATTTTTAAAAAAAATGACCGGTAGATGATAGTTATGAAATTCGACAATTTAAACGTAGTTAACGGTTTATATGTTCTTTTGCTGTTAAACAGAAAAAGTAGATCCATTGAATTATGTTTTTAAATTGTGTTTCATTTAGTAGTCAGTTGATCTTATTTTTAAAAAAAAATTGCTTTTCTGTAAAGTTGGTTTACGGACGATAGTTTAACGTGTCAACGTCATAACAAAACATTGATGAAATGATTGCATACTTTTATGAATAAAATTGAATCATTTTTATTGAATTATCACTATTTTGTATGGATGCAAAGAAGGAGTGAAATTCAATCTACAATTTAATAGATAAATTTACTTTTATTTGCACTCATTAATTCAAATATGATTATTACTTTAACGAACAGATTAGTTTGACTATAACTTTTAGGTAACGGGACGGAGCGTAACGTGACAATGTGCGTAACGGGACAATGAGTCGTCCATTTTTCGTGCGCGCAGCCGGCGTTCATCGGTTTATTAGACGTTGTCACGTCAAAAATTTGAACTATCAAGCAATGAAATGTTTGGTTAAATAATTCCAATAAATGTTTCATAACGATGATTTCCTTTTCAAGGGGAATACTGGAATACTGCGTGCTGGAAATCAAGCCGTGGGTTCGCCTGCCAAATGCGACGAGTTTCGGAACGCGCCGCCGGCGGGAGAGGGGGGAGAAGGTCGCGGAAGGTCAGCTGCAGCCACCCGAGCAGTTGAACAGCACCCCTCGATCCACCCTCCCAGCCTTCCCAGTGCGATCCCTCCCCCAGGGGTGTGACTCGACGACTCTTCCCCCATCCCCCTTCACATCTCAGGGTCATAAACCAGCGGCGCGGGTCGCCCTCCCACGTGTGATTTACGGTGTTTATGGCTCCCGGGGGGTGGCTGGAGCGCACCAGAGGACCAGCCTCGGCGGTCGACGGGCACCCTCTAGGCCTCCCTGCCAACAAGTAGGGGCCGCGCCGATTGTAGTTCGCGTGCTCGTGTAACTGCCTCACCTCGTGAGTACGTGATTTCAAATTTTTTTTGTCCAACGAAGATACGGTTAATACGTATAAATTAATAAAAAAACCTCAATTTTTTTCTTCCATTCCGAAGCAGCTCTGCTTCCTGGGTTGTGGCCGCGTCCGACGTCGAGCCAAGCTACGTACTTCGGACAATGGCCGCGAAGGCCTGCGATGTTCATTCCTTCCGTCCCTTTTTTTTTAACGATTTTCGCGATGCGAATACTTGATGTCACGTCAATAATTCCATGAAGAGTATAAAGGAAAAAATTGTTTAATGTTTGTATACATATTTAGTTTATTTGATTGCATGATTAGATTTATTTTGTTTGTAGTCAATGGCAGTTGAAAATTTTTCATTTATAATTTTAAACTATAAAAAAAATAACAATTTTAGAATTTAAATTGTACATAATGTGGCTAAGAGAGGCGAGGTTTAGTTTATTATGTTATGTTACGTTCTTGGATTTTACCTCGGTTACCTAGCGTGCAAAACTGTCTCAATGACGATCGTCAAGGTCATAGTGTTATTGATATTTTGCTTTTACAATTGCGTTTTTTTTTTCAAATGATTTAAAAAAATTCATATTATAACTATAATTTATAGTTTATACATATTTATTTTGCTACATAACAATTATATATTTAATGGTTTTTACCAACTAAAGTCTGATTTTAACGTCAGTCCAAGCATTAATTGAAAGAATTAAACTATTTGATAGACAGTTTTGTATTTACCGTTTGCATGTGGTCTTTGTCTTAAATTTATTTAATTTTAATAAAATAATGAATTTCAAGATAAAGGCTAGGCTATATACGAACGGTAAATCCAAAACTGTATACTACACGATTTCATGCACTCAGCACCTGATAGTACTAACGTATAACCTTTCCTTCAAGATAATAAAAAAAACATCAACATAGGATTTTTTTAAGCAGAATTTTTTTATAAACAATTAAATATGATTTTACGAGTATGGTGAATTTATTTTAAAAAATATGCAAAAAAATATTGAAACGAAGTAGATTAGAATGCTGCCTCCTTAAAAAAGCATAAGCAAAATTACTTTTTAAAGTTTGAATTAACCTGCAAATTTGGATTAATATTTATTTTATATTTCCTTAATATTTTTACCATAAACAAATGTTTTGGAAATATGATAACTGCTAGCATCGTCCCGCTGATGAAACACAGATAATAAATGTCTAGAAAATATATCGTGATGCATTTAGAAAAACAAAAAGTCTTATCAATTATTAATTTACAGTAAGAATGGCAGTTAGCTACTGCTTCCGTGTAGTAAGTATTTGTAGATATTAAAACTATTTAATCAAAAGATTCATTAGTATGAATGCTGCATTAAGTGAAAAAATAATAGTAAAAATAAACCGGAATCACAGCGACAAAAGTACAACCTTGTGTTTCAACAACAAAAATATTTTTATGCAGTTTTTTTTTGGCGTTTACTAATATTTATGTTCTATTTGTTGGTCATTAATTGTTTTTTTTTACATACGTTCAAGTTAAACATTAATTAAAAAGGGGGGGAAGAGGAAAATTAGGCCCCGCCAACTTGAATTTTTCCATGTTTTGCTATAGTTCTAATTTTCTAAAATTTATTCAAAATTTTGGCATGTCAAGGCATGAATCATATCTCCCAGGCATTCTACACCTTTTTGTAACCACATGTTTATCAACAGACTCTATTATGTAAGCGCCGCGGTGAAGTAACTTATTATTTCACGCGGGTGACTACAACTACCATGATAATTACACCAGTTCACAAGTGTCGCCTTTTAAAATTAGCCAAAGCTAAGTCCTATGCCACGTAAAACATGAAAAATGTAACATGAAAATTTTATTGCAAGCGGTATCAAGGTATTTTATTTTGCAGGATGGCGAGGCCCAATCCATCTTAAAACTAAAAGATAAATATAAGTTTATAATTGAAAATAGCAGTTGACTGGCTAGGCAACATCCTTTTTTTTTTTAGACATTTTAACTAATACATAGCACCTCAAACTCTTAAAATACCACGATGATGCATAGAAGAACGCGTGCTATTCATCCTTAAGCTTGAGTCACAATGTCGCAGTGCACAAGACACGACAGGTCCAACACGCTCAGCAGCCAATTAAATACAATGTCACCGTGACATCAAGACGACTAAATACATTCTAACGGCCCACAGGAAGTAGATTCTACTTCTTATCTCGTCCTGTCGTGCCGCACGACGGAAAGCAATGCGGAAAACCTTACCAAACTAAACTTCAATCATTATTACTGTAAAATCTTAATGCTAAAAAAAAAAAGAAATAACTTTGGCGTTTGGGTACACTTTCACAATTGCAGTTGGCCTTCAACTGTTTATTGAGTTTACTTTTTTAATTTTAGCATATCCATCAGCGGAAATTACTTTCTGCCCCTTAATCAACAGGTTTATAACGTGCTTCCTTATATCTGAAATAAACTAAACCTCACTTTGTGCAAGAGACGACTTAATATTGTATTGTTTATTATACATTTCAGCTCTCAACAGGAAAAAAAAAGATTTATGAATGGCCTTCGCTGTTTTTAAAGTATTTAATACTGGATTTTATGGATGCATTTGGCATAGGAATATTCGCTGACAGCCATATCAGAGTTCGTAGTGTTATGTTGTCGCGGTATTGTGACCCTTCGCTATTAACTTTGTCGTGCTGTAAGGATGAACGACCTATTCTCGGAGTTATCGTGTCGTGTTCGTCGTGGCATGGTGACTCGTGATTTATACGAAAGATTGCATCGACACTTCATAAAGATCCTTGGTAAAATTCTGAGCGTCTTGAAAAACGGCTAACGTCATCGAGTACAATTTTTTTTCCAGGGATCCCAAGTGTTGCATCAATCTGGTGATATAACATGCAACAAAAGCTAATGAGCAATGCTTATAGTGCGAAACATCACAAGGAATTAATTTTTAACGGAGCTAATGACAAGAATGCAATGAACCAAATTTGGGAAAGAATAAGAAAAGCGAATGGTGGTGAAGTGGTGTGGTAATAAAATGTTTCGGTGCAGGAAACATGTACACGTCGAGAGAATCCATTATATCACGGCAACGTCCATCACGTTTTCCACACGCTTTTAATAAACTGTTCCAGGTTTGGCTCTGATGAGCATGAAGCCAGGATCGCGTGGATAGGAATTGAGTTTTTGGACCATCCTGTAGCTGCTCTGTGAAGACCGGACACTTATTATTTGTCCCTTAGAATAGCAAACACCATTGACGGCTAGAGTAAACAAAACTTTGGTGATGTTGAGTAAAACTTTGTTTGTCCATTTTGTATCATATTTTAACTTCAAACAGTTTTTTGTCTACACTGTACACCAAAAATTTTCGGGCATTTCGTTTGAAATTTTTTTTATAACATGACAGTGAAAATAAATATTATTTTTTTTTCTTTTTCTAGCTAATCTTGAATATAAACAGTTAAAGCCTGTATGGAAAATCATGTGTATTTACCAACGTTAACGTAATGAAAAAGTTATTAATTTTAAATGTGTTGCTCTTGTGAAAATATATCAGCAGTTAGAAATATTTGGTTTATTTATTTAAAAAATAAAGTGTTACAAGTATATTTAATAACACAAAATTTTTCTTCATAAAAACAATCACTGCATTAGAGTTTGTAAATAGAATTTTTTCTTCCCCCCTCCACTTCCCATGAAAGGCTTAATAATTAGTGAGAGTTTTCGTTTGTGTGTATTTAAAGTACGTTGTAACCAACTTTTTTTTCAAATAATTTAAAAGCTTTTAACCCAACTTGAATATAAGTTGTCAAAATTTGGTTTTTATTTAATCGTCAGTTTTATTAACTTTTAAATGGATTAATAAAATACATTAATTTCCTTGTGACGAAATTTTGAAAAGTGAGTCATAAAATTTAACTATTTTAAAAGTATAATCGCACTACTCACCAAAATGAGTTGCTGAAGATGGAGACTCGAAGATATTGACGTAGTCCTGAAATGAAAACCAATATAAATAAAAATCTTTTTTTTTTAGATTATCAAATTTACATAAAAAAATTTAATAACTTTGTTTATTGTAAACCTTAATACATATTAACCCAAGAAACCAAATATCTGATAGCTATAAACTTAATATTTTTAAAGGCTTTTCTCGTGAATTTTACGTAGAGTTTATGGTTCATATATTATAAATAAACTTAGAAATGTGTATAGAACAAATACATACACAAGCAAAAACGTTTATATTGTATGGTTAGGCTATAAGCATATCAATTGAGTTAAGACATTTTATTTTATCACATCTAGTTGAAAATAATTGATTTTTAGGATATTTTAATACTTCTTAATACTCACCTTGAGGTAAATATGTATTTTACATTTTAACTACCATATCAAAACAAAAAAAAATATAAATATGCATTATTTCGCCCAAACGCAATACGTTTATTTGGCTACTCATGTATTTAATATTAAATAAATTGAAAATATTTGGAAACAGACCAAAGTTAAAATTTAAATTTTTGAAACACACGCTCTTTTTTGTAGTTTCCTTGTTTTTTCTTTCCACTTTGTACATTTTTCGTACACAAGAAGAGTCTAAGAAGAAGGTTGAATTGGGAATGGAACATAGCGTAAGAAAACAGAAGTCAGTCGCTTTTAAGACAACATAATTATCGCTGTAAGTTATTTAAATGTCTTGACAAATTTAATTAGTTTGTACCTTCAAAATTTTTTATTTTATTTTAAGGATAAGACATGAATTTACTAACGATGAATTCTATAAAAAAACTTATAAAATAATAAAAACTACAATCAAATATTTATCAGTGATAATGTAGTACTTTCAAAAGAGTAATAATGTGAATTGAATTTCAGGTTTATTATGATTTTAAAAACTGATAACTTATTTAGCTAGCCCGATTTTTTACATTTAAATACAAAGCGTAAAATTTTATAATGAATGATTTGATTGTGTTTAGTATGATGCATCTATTTTTATGAGAATTATATATTCGATCTGTTTAGATAATGCTGTAAAATGTTTTTTAATGAAAATGTTATTACTTTGCATATAAAGAAAATAAATAAATTTTAATTCTTCGTTATGTTTGTTTTGATTAATTTAACTGATGTTAAATTTCAAAAACATTTCTTTAAGACAACATTAATTATCATTTGTAAATTGAATTACAAAGTACAAAACTCGTTAATAAAGAACGATAGATTATTATCGCTATGTTTAAAACTCTATCCTGCCTATACTGTACAGAAAATTTTACTTTTAATTTTACTTTGTTAACAGCGTAGCGATTCAATTCAAAAAACAGAAAATAATTTGATTTCAATTTCAGTTTTATGATTTATATTTTTAAAAATTTAGTATTGTGTTCATGAGGTATTTCAGCGAATAGTTTTGAAAAAATAAGGCCCTAGTTAGATAAAAGAACGAGAAATTATTGATATTGGAATTCAAATTTACAGCTTCAGCTACTACAGCTAGGTATAACCCGAATAACCTCATGCTGATAATGTGATTTTTTTTTGTGCCAGGGCGCACAAAGGTAGTGTTTAATTGTATGAAAATTTAATATTACAAACAAACAATTGGCTGATAAAAAAAGACTCCTAGAAATCATTTACCGGTGTAGTCAAAGGATATAGATGTAACATTGAGTTTGAAAATAAACAATTGGCTTGAATTAAACGTATCAGTTTTTTTACCAATAATTGAACAATTTTAAAAACAAACAAAATTTTAAACCTTTATTTTTAGCATGAAAAAGAATAATACATCCTTTTAAATACTCTAAATAATTTTGAAAGTAAAAAATATATATTTTAGCTTAAAATACGTACAATATGTTGGCAAATAGTATTTAAAACCAATCGTCAAAAAGAGATTAATTATGATCCACTGAAAGAACTTTGTAGCGTATATTGCCCCAATTTCCGTTTCCAAAATGACAAAGTGAGCGTCATCTTTGATTTTTCATGCGCGATTGTCTCATTAAGGTCACCAGAGGTGACGCACTGAAATACTGCCGTCAGGGTTAGGAAATACCGCACTTCCGCAAGTGTTATGAAAAATACTTTTCTAAAAATATTTCAATCTCTGCTGTCACATTTAAGTGCCAGAATATGTCATTACATATCACCAAAATATATTTTTTTCTTCGTCATGATGAGGAAATTCGATATTGTATATCATTGATACTAACATCTAAAGCACTGATTTTTGCATAAAGTTTACATGAACATTTCAACAGATTGAAATAATTTTTAAAAATAACACAAATCATTTGCATATTTTCAACGCCTTCATTGTAGGCTATGTATTAATAAAAAACAATTTTTTCAATTAAAAAATAAAATAGAAAAATAATAGTTTTCTAGTTGATGTTTCTGGATAAACGTCCAATTGTTTCCTTAGATGCAATACTTTGCTTCGGATATTCAGTAAATCAGCGGTAAAATTGTTTTTTTTTTCCTTTCTATTCGTTTCAGTGGGCAAAGTGAGAGTTTTTATTTTAGTTTATTTGTATTGCAGGTGTTGAACGAACGGGTAAGCCAAGCCATAAAACCATTAAATGAAGCTGACAGCAGCACAACCTTAAAGTCGATTGACATAACATATACCCTACCTGGAAGAAAACATAAAGTTTTTTTGGGGATGATAAATTACGCTCAACATGTTAAATATGGCACTCAGACGTTCCGCCTAACAAAAAATACATCTTGGCATATAAAATAAAATAGAATAAATTGTTTCTTTCACGCCAGGAAGTGGGAGTATTATTAAAATAAAATCTACTCTTCAGGAAAGAGGTTTTTAAAGTTTTTTTTGTACTTAACATTAAAACACACAAAGATTTTAAAGGCATACAATCTGAAAATACGAGGTTGACGTGGACAAAAATTAAAAATATAAAAACTCTCTCTACTGAAGTATAACGTATTTTTGATGTGTAACATCTTAGCTCTCAGTATACGGCATTTGGTAGGAGTAATTGCGTGAATGCGATGGTAGTCACGCAATGGAAATGTGTAACAACCACGGTGTTGCCGTCTGTAGTGGATGGAGCAAACAAAAGTTCACCAATACTAAGGGAAACTTTAAAAAAAGGGGGCTGTTTGTAAAGACGGTTTACGGATGATAATTTTACGTGATAACGTCATAAGAAAACATTGATGAACAATTGCATACTTTTTTAATTTTCAAATATTATTTACAGTTTTTGCAAATTTAAACTAAATAATTTTTTTTAAAAATATTATCACGAAAAATTAGTTTAAAAGGCCCTCTTTAACCTGTTTGATATTATAGAAGATTTTCTCGCACGGTAGTTGGCCGGTTCTTGCACGCTCGGCTCAGGCGGAACGTTACAATTTTTCTTGCGTGCAGCCGGCGTTAATCGATTTTTAAGTCGTTATCACGTCAAAAATAACTGTTTTTTGAATTTAACAAGATGGGCAGTATATTAATAAACATCCTTGTCAAAAATCAGTTTTAAAACTGGATATAGTTTTTTTTTCAAGTCTTCTTTCGTATTTATCGGAGCCATTTCATTATATAGTTTAACCTTTCGCTCTTTATATCGACGTAACTGCTCCAGCAGTGAATTCTAGCGGTGGGTGTGCAAACTACTTGTGATTTTCATTAAGAAATGTGGTTCAAAACACAATTTGCGTATATTTATCACGTTCGACATTATTTCGTGTCGAAGTTTCGTATTATAAGTGTATTGGCAACATGAGCATACATTAATTTGCTCGTTACCGAGGAGAGATGGTATACATCGTTAGCGAGTATTGAAAGGCTCACTCATATATATTTTTTTAATATAATATAATTGCTCGATTGTGAATAAATATGTGATATTATCGTTGGCTTTATATTGTTAAAACCATAACTAATATTTTTTTTATTTCAACTATGCGTTCGACTTCAAAGAAACGAAAGTCTTAGCGGTAGCAAGAGCCCACTTTCAGTCCATAAAGCAAACCCTGAAACTCAAAAAAAGATTTTTAAGATGCAGTGCCTCCTCTGACGCGCTGTCCAAACGGCTATTACTTCCGGCCAACTTGATGCTTGCAAGGGCGGTCAAGTGACTGACGTATGTGAGGACTCCGGAGTTCTGAGTAAACTCCTCGCTCAGGGGCGTAAATCCTTTGGATTCGCAAGGAGTGACCCGCGGATATTAGCTAGGGGGGAAGGGTGCAGTGTGGCCCGAGTAATTATTCGCGTGCGTTTCATCTGGTATAAGTAGAGACCGGAAATATTCGCGATTTCATTGACCTCTAGGATTGACTCCATGATCCTCTATGCACTCGGGCGAATTGCCTCCGCTCATTGGTTACCGACTCGTGGCACCTGTTAACTGGGATGCTCGCGATTCGCTACTTCTTTTGTTTACCTTTTTTTTTTTTTTTTTTTTTCATTGGCCCAAAGTCCTTCTGATATACCGTGGCCCAATCACCTAAGCAGCAAAAATGAAAACGTTTTGATTGTAGCCTATCGTGAAATGAATGCGCTAAATTTTCAGGTCTCTAGATATTAGACGTCTCTCGATACGGCATAACGTCCATATTTTGGCCAATATGCAGCAAATAAGCAGAAAACTTTAAAATATACAGAACGTTTTTTTTTCTTCGTGAAACATAACTATGACGTTTCAAAGCCGCCATTTTGAAAGTGTGAGCGTATTACATAAGAGAGGGGATTCTTAGTCCCGGGAATAAAATCAGGGAAGCGAGTTTTAATTTTTAGATGCCTATAACTATGTCTAGGTATTAGACCTAGACTAAGTTATTTATGGTTATACGTCTGTTTTAAATAAGTTCTTAAAATAAAAAAAATACCCCATGATTCTGCTTCAGAAGGGAGGGTGAAGCGATCCTCTGCCCCCCTTCAAAGTTGTTCCGAAAACAGCACTCGCGTTCGGGAGAAGCTTAAACGACCCACCCGCGTCGCTTTCAGGCACGTGAATTTTTCACCTCGGTACGTGGTTCGTACTTAATGGCTAAGCACTGGCCCGGGAGCTGCTTTGGGCCAGGACGTGCGAACCCTAACCCCCCCCCCCCCCTTTTTTCCCTTCTCCCCCTCCCCCCCCTCACAACCGTCCACATAATTTAAAGCACCTCTCCTCCTCCGACTGACCGCCGATCAATCTTCATTCCCTTCGCCTTCTGCCTAGGCTTCTGTGTGCGTGCGTGCGTGCGTGCGTGGACCCTCCGCGCTGGCAATTAACACGACAGTTGATTGCGCGCCCGGCCGGCGCGAGCCGACAGAGAGGTGTAATTAGCGAGGCCCTGCAGGCTGTCTGCGTGCCGACTCGAACACAGGGTGTCTGTCTGTCTACCCTTGCGCGCTGCGACCGAGAGCCTGCCCTTCAAAGGGGGCCAGTCCTTGTTACTTCAAGCCTAACCGGGTTAGTGTCTCCGGCGCGGGCCCGGTCCAATTAATGGGCGGTGGCGCAATCAGCGAACCTGGGACATGGTATATATTATAACTTGGTCATTTGACCTTTTTTTTTTTTGGAGTACGTGCCAAAATTTGTAAGTTTCTTAATGTGTAAATTAAAAGTTAAAGTCGCAGAAATTAAATTTTGTAAACACAGTTTAGTTCAAAATTAATTAAAATTCTTGACATAAGGAAAATTCCGTTAGGTAAAAAGTTTTTTTTTAAACATTTGATTGTAAAGTGAGCAAATCTAAATGTAATCAAGTTTTGGCAAAAAAAAAAAATCATTTCTTTTTTAGGTCTCCATACTGTGAAATAAATGTGAAAATAATAATGTTCGCAGGCTTTCTCGGCCATTGTCTGAAGTAGCTTGGCTTCTGGGTTGTAATTCTTCAAATGCGAAAGTATATTTTTAAAGAGAAAAATAAAAACCTTCAGCAAATGTATTTTTAAAAAACATAATTTGTACTGCTGCTCAAGAACTTTTATTTGTGTGTAGAGGTACGAAAATTTCGCGGATTCATTTGGTCGCAAGATAGAATGTAAACATTCATATTCGTGCTCTGTTCATGATTGGACAGCAGTCATTTGGACACGCCCCTCTGCGACCTTGGGCCAACGACGTCCAGTTATGAGAGAAGTAAGCGAACAAAGAGAGAGCTGATTAACAAGATAAAAAAATTGGTTGTCTATAAAGTCGGTTTATGGAAAATAGTTTAACGTGACAACGTCATAATAAAACATTGATGAATTGAGTGCATACTTTTATGAATAAAATTGAATAATTTTTATTGAATTATCACCATTTTGTATGTATACAAAGAAAGAGTGAAATAAAATCTACAATTTAACTGATAAATTTACTTTTATTCGCACTCATTAATTCAAATATGTTTATTACTTTAACGAAGAGATTATTTTAACTATAACTTTAATACATGTTTGCAATTTAACTTCTTCCAATCTGTGTTATTCTGTTAAGGATAGGACGATGATAGGAAAAGTAGGAAACGAATGGGAGTGTTTCAAGTTTAATGTGCCTCTAAAAAGTCAAATCGATGGTTGTTCCAATCGAGTGGAAGAGAGATAGATGCGGCGCAAGCGTACAATGAGCGTAACGGGACAATGTGAGAAACGGGACAATGAATCATCCTTTTTCGTGCGTGCAGCCGGCGTTCATCGATTTATTAGACGTTGTCACGTAAAAAAATGTTATATTTTTTTTTCGCTAAGAAATCAGCCAATGCACCTATAGAAGCAAACGTTGGTTGGAAGAAACATGAGGCTTTGAAAAGGTTAGCTTGACGCTGGATAAACTCGCGAAATTTCCGGGTGTCTATTTATGAGCGAGTTATTTCTTGAAGGCTTGTCACCTTTTTCGGAGCGCTGACCGACGCAGTGGATGTGTCCGCTCAGTCGGGTGACGACAAGGCGGGGCGGAGTGCCCTTTGAGGCAGCCGTCGGGGCAAGGCGGCGTCACTCCCTCATCAGCCCTGGGGCCATGGGGGACGTACATCAGGTGCATCTGCGGTCTCCCGAGGACACAACACAGGACCTCTTGATGTCCGCCCTCCTTCCCCCCTGCCCTAGTGCCCCCCCCCCCCTGCGCTAATCCTGGTACAATCAAGTGCATGGAATCCCTCCCCACACACACACACACACACACTCCACGCCTCACATCAAAAGCACGGAACATCGATCAAAGCCCCCGGAGCAGGCAAGGACTTCCTGATTTCATCGTCGGTACACGGCATAAATCGGGCGAAAAAAACTTCCGGAACGAGACCGTTCTTTTTACCTTGAGCAACGTCTATGGTTTGAAGGACAGGTCTTTTTTTTTTCCCCGAGGAAATTCAGCTGCTCGGTAGATTTCAAAGTAGGTACCTACCGAGATATTTGTCACCCGGATCGGATTTGCTTTGTAAGCTTTGCAACGTAAAGCTCGAATCAAGCTCCGTTCCAAGCTTTACCGTTTGTTAAAACGAGGAAAACTTGCACATTTAAGCTTTCGAAATTTTTCGTATATTCATCGATTCTCATCACAAGAATGGCCTAATCGTTATTTTAAAAATCTAGTTGTATATTTTTCCCAAAATCATGAATTACACTTAGGTATCTGAAATATTGTAATTGTTACAGCAAGTAAGTATTTTAAAGTTGAAGTATATTCTTTGTATATCTGCCACACACAAAAATTAGCGAACCAAAAATTGTATTGGCCAACATGAATTTAACGTTCGGCGTATTGTACTTTTAATCTATTATATTTTCTTATTATTGTTCCCGAAAAATTATTAAACAAATTAACAAATTTATTCATTGTTTCAGTCAATCGGTAATTATGAAGTATTAAGACACTATTGTGACTTTAAAACTAAGAAGCCAGTACTGCAGTACGATTATTTTCAAATGACGGCGTTTAATTAGGCCAGAATAAGAAAGCAAAAAACGAAAACCGTTCATTTTGTCAAACTGACCATTTACGTTCTCATCTGGAAGCACAACATTTTTATTGATGCGAATGAGCTAAACGCTAAATCCCATCTGTGATGTTATCATCTTTGTTTAACAAAACCCATGCAAAGTTCTAATAATAGTCTTTGTGACAGTTCGATGGAGCAGTTTTTTTTTGTGGCCCCTGACCACAAGAATTTTAAATTAGTTTTTTTTTCCATTTATTTTTAAATTTTATCGATGATTTTAAGTTTATTTATTTTTTTGCCTGGCCATGACTGTAACATGAATTTCATTAAAAATTTCTAAAGGTTGAAGATATTTGGGTTTTATTCCATTTGCTTGAGTTACAAAATCGTTGGTACGAGTTTTGGTATGTGTTTTCAAGCTCTTGAAGGTTTCTCACTGAGTTCACGGTAACTTCGTTTATCTTGCAGTGTTGCCTTTGATGCCATCCCGTCGCCCTGGCGCCTGGTGGGGCATGGGGGGCTCTGACGTCACGAGCAGCTGACCAATGGCCGCCGCGCGGGGAGAGGCAGGCTTCGTTTGGGCGCGGGGAGGAGTCGGACGTGGGTGGGATGTGAACGATTCCCACCGATGTCCTGCGTGTGGATAAACACATTATTCCGCTACGCGCAGAAAAAAAACATTTTCCTGTACTTTTACAACAGATTCCTTTGGAAACCTATTGCCTATAAACAGGTTGTAAAACTACCGGAATGAATGAATTGCAACTATTTACAACGCATGGCGATTGTTATTTTTTGTGCACATACGAGTACGGTTTATTTATAATGTACCGAGTTTTTTCTTACGGAAATGGGTCCATAATAGTTAATTTTAATTGATGTTTCATAAAAGCAAATTTTTTAATCATGGTAAAGATAGTCGAATTCTCAATATTTTGAACTTAATTTGGTTTCAGTATGGTTATTAAATTGCGCAGTATATACTGAAAAGCTATTCAGCGAACGGTTTGCAAGTAAAATGGAGTAACAGGCGATTTGCCTAAACATGAATTCGTTACGGCGATTTGCCTAATGTCATTTCGCCTAAAGGCGTTTTTCTAACGTCGAATTGCCTAAAGGCTATTTGCCTAAAGGCGATTTGCCTAAAGGCGATTGGCCTAACGGCGTTTACCCTAATGGAGTTCTGCCTGACGGCGATTTGTCTAACAGCGGTTTGCCTAACTCCGATTTGCCAAAAGGCGATTTGCCTAACGGCGATTTGCCTAACGGCGTTTTGCCTTAAATGTTACTGTGATGACAAAACCTGGTTTTGCCTAACGGCGTTTTGCCTAACGGCTAATTGCCTTACGGCGAATTGCCTAACGGCGTTTTGCCTGACTACGATTTGGCCAACGGCGTTTTGCCTAATGTCGATTTGCCTAACGGCGTTTTGCCTAACCTAACCTAACGGCGTTTTCCCTATCGGCGTTTTGCCTAAAAGAGGAAAAAGCGTTTTGCCTAACGACGAATATCCTAATGGTGATTAGCCTAACGGCGTTTTCCCTAACGGCGTTATGCCTGACGGCGTTTTGCCTGACGGCGTTATGCCTGACGGCGTTTTGCCTAACGGCGCACAGTGGTCCCGATCCAGCAATCATGGTGCAAAAATTCCTAGCGTGCTTATTATTCAAAAATTTTTAACGAAAATTGGTACATAAACTTTTTAAAAGAATCTAGTTACGAATCCAGTACGCATGTTGTTGAAAAATAAAATGGCAGAAACAATATAGCTGTTTAGCTGTATAAAATAAAAATATTTTAATTATATTTTTTATGTATGCTCCTCAGATATAATTAGCATTTGCTTAAACAATAAATGCCTAAGTTGGATACTTATTTTTAAGTATCTGGGCTAATAAGAAGTTATCACTGGAGCAGTTAATTTTTTTCACACGTAATTTATTATATTTAGATCAACAAAATACTAAATTTACAAGTAATCATTCTTATGCAGTTTAAGTTTTATAATGTATAATAATTAACCTAAACTTTCAAAAATAAATAACAATTAAAACATACATATCAAGAGACCTAAATGAAACACTTAGCAAATCAGTAAAATAAAATTATGTTTTATATGTTCATATCAATCGGTTTCGTCTGATGTGGTATCATGGCAAATACTGTTCTCTGATTCCTCTTCCGAATCATCCTCCTCCCTATTTTTGAAAGAAATTATTAAATATTTCAAGTCATTTTTTACCTCCTCAGTTAATTTTCTAATGCTTTTCTTTGGCAGTGGTCGAGCGGATGTGATAACGGGGTCTGAAGAGAGCAACAGCCTGCGAAATAAGTCCTCAATATTTGATCTTCTACTTGTTTTTCTTGCGAAAAATTGTCTATAATTCCTGATATCTTTGTTCCTGGCTTCCTGTGCCTCTCAGACAATTTTCCAAGAGGGAAAACGGCATTTATTATAATCAATGGACTATGTGCTAAAATTTTATGAACAGTCGGCGTCAGATGGTACAAAAAAGGTCACTTACCCTAATGTATGCTGTCATGTTTAACACATGAAATAAAAATAAATGTTGATAACCTGAATAGTGAACTAAGTAAATTTGATAAAGCTATACCTATTAAAACAACAATGTAAAAGTTTTATACTTTGCGACATTCTACTCCACTGAACTGAATGCTGCCAAATTTTTTTTAAAGTATTTTTGTACATTTTAGATGCATGCGACAATAACTTTTATCCGACTTTTCGATAGTTACTTTGTGTTCATCTTTGCTGGTCTCTACAAGCAAAGCTGAGAGATCGTTTTCATCAATAAAAAGAATGAAAACTTACTTAAGGAATAATATGTCAGAGAGATTAACTGGCTTATCATTGATGTCTATACGTTATCCTGTTCTGTTGAAAGCAGTCAATGTGTGTAGTGTTATGGCACGTAAATGAAATATTAGGCTGTCACTGCAAATATGTTTATACAAATTGCATGTGTGATTAATGTAATTAAGGACAGTAATGTGTACTCATGTACTTATTACTTGTCTGATGATTTATTAAAAAAAAACACTATGCAAGTATATACTGTTTAAAAATTATAAATATTTAGTCAAATTATATAATTATTTATCCAAAATAAATGTGTATTCATTAATATTAAATTAATTTGATTCCGATATACGCTCAAATTTTAAGGTGACACTTTACTTTTTTATATTTTGTTTTTAAAAGCCAGGTTACATACAACAAATATAGACCCCAACCATTTCCGTCGCAAAATCCTGGCTACGGCTCTATCCCCAGATTGACAAGGGCCCACATCCTCCAGCATCAGGTACGTGCGAGCACTGTGATTTTCGCAGAAATTTCGCTGTCATTTCTATGGCTGCGGGTGGCTGCAGACAAATAAGGCACAGATTGTTACCTACATACATATACTACTGCCTGGCGCAAATAACTTTTCGTGAATAGGCGTTAATCATTTTTAAAACCTTCTCAAAATTCAAAGTTTTGATGAAATTATTGTTTATATTTAAATTAGATATTAGTATTCAGCATTCCTTAGGGTGCAATTGTAAAGAGAATTTTATATACTCTTTAGGTAGTTAATCATTTTAGTAAAAAAAATTTCGCACTGAAAATAACTTGTATATGTGTGGTACACATGGACATTGGAACCGCTTAATTGTAGACTGCAATATTTGAAACATCACAGCGGTCAAATGAATCACTCAAATTAAAAACCAATTTTACCAACGAGTAGTAGGCATATTATAGATATAAACATGAGATTATCGAAATTTTAAAAAAACATTGCCATTTTTGTATTTTTGCACCATGATTGCTGGATCGGGACCACTGTGCGGCGTTTTGCCTAACGGCGATTTTCCTAACGGCGTTTTGCCTAACGGCGCTTTGCCTGAACGGCGTTTTGCCTAAAATTAGGCAAAACGCCCTTAGGCAAAACGACAAATGCCCACTAGATGCACTCACATACAAGCTTGCTTTCGTGAGTGCTAAATTTCCTTGTTAATTAAGTGAATTTTGTTAACAAAGTGTAAAAAAATGGGAAATAAATTATTATTAAAATAAAATTATTATTTTTAAGAATATTTTATGGGTTATAACACGTATCTGTTTGAAGAAGCTAAAAACGCATTATATATATTTTTTAACAAAACTTGGTTGTGAAATTTTAGTAAATCGCGTGCTGTAAAAAATTCTTTTTGCTGTTTATATTATTCTTCAAAATGTACAATTGGCGTTGACCACGGTTCAATAGAGAATTGTAAATTATCGTCATGTTTGATGCAGTATTACCAAAATAAAGTTTGTTTGGTACAATTTTTAGTCCTTATAACAGCCCTATAACAAACCAGCTTTTTTTTTTTCAATTCTGCTATATTTTTAAGTTTTCTCAACATCGTGGATTTGGAGGTGGCCGAAGAAAAGTTTAAATTTTAACACTTCTTTCGTATGGAAACTTTTGGCGATTTCTGTACCACACGCCAGGTGATGATTTGGGACGCCGTGCCTCTTTCGTAGTAGAACGAAGAGTGACTTAAAATTTTTGAACCAAAGGTTAGCCTACAGTTCACAGGGATTAAAGCCACAACCACAACCCGAACAATTACGAAGTTTACCGAAGTAAAAGTATAGGTTAGTTTGGGATAATAAACAATAAGTAATTATTTATTATTTTCCGGGAAGGTAGGTTAGGTTATCGTAACTAAAAAGAAAAGTTGGTTTGGTTAGCGTGTAATCTATGTCCTTAAATTATAGAATTTTTTGCAATATGGTGTTTTTTTCACGAGCGATAGGTGAAATTCGGATAACTTCAGAACCGTTCGAGCATGGCTCTCATCCCTGTGAACCAATCTTCAAGCCTGGCAGTTAAATTAAAAATGCTGTGTAGCTGTGTCATGGACACGGCCGTGTGTTGTACGTGAATACGCTTTTTGACGCGTATAGGCCGACATTATATATTTTTGATTGTGTATTTTTTTTATTTTAACACCATATATATTCACCGTAACTAATGTTTTATTTATGCAATCGATAGATTTTGACGAGAGCTGACGATTGAAACTCAAACGAACGTCGTAGCTTCTACGAGTCAAAATTTATACTAAATAGAAATCTAGAAAAGCAGCCAAAATGACCTCAAAATGGCGGCGCTTCCCCCTCCACCGCGCGCGATGCGTCACAGTCCTCACTTAGCTATCGAGATGTGTAATCATAATTGGGATGGAGATGATAGATATGTAGCTGCAACACTAAACTGTATCCCCCGATTTTATCATTCTGTTTTTTTTTTATTGCCTCCCACTATGGAAGCAATTTCAAAGGCGTATTCACGTCAAAAAAAAAAAACACTTAATTTTCCAGCAAGTATGAGCAAGCGTCGCCCAGTGCCGTCCATAAGTGCCGTAAACACGACCGTTTGTTTGTGACGGGTTTTTTTCCCCCCCGCTCTATGAGCAGTGTTGCCACACTTCCCACCGCAGGTCCCTTTCACCGCAACGTCACGCGGTTGCTGCCTCTCTCTGCGGCGGTCGCATCGGGGTTTAGAACGGCACCGTCGCGCCTGGAGGGGGGTGGTTGGGAGGGGTGTATGGGCTGCAGTGGTCTGATTCCATTACAGCTAACTGACCCATCAGAGCTCCCGCGCCAGCCAGCGATTGAATCGAATTGAACAAAATGGATTCCGTGACGATTCCCTGTCTGCGGCACGATGGCATCATCGCGTCCGAGGACACGACAAGTCTGTATTTAAAAAAACACACACAGAGAAAGCTGCAATTTGTGTCCACGTGGTGGATTTTTCGTGTAAAACGTCGGGACAGAATCATGAAAAGCTTTTTTTCTTCTTAAAAATATATCTAATTTAATAACCAAACTCTAGGGGCATGCTGATTTCGCGAAAAGATTTCGAGACTAGATGAAAGTCAAAACACTGTAGCATTGTCTGTGTTTCGTGATTGGGTGAGTTTCTCCAAGGTACATATCGATTGTTACAACACCAATCACAGTAATTCAGTGCGGGAGCAAACGCGTCCTTAGTGGCTCGGTAAAATAAGGCAACGACTTCTCTCGCAGACGGCCGCCAATCACAAGGAAGAAACCACAGGTAAGCGTACACCTTGTTGCAGTCTAATACGCATTCAGATATTTTTGCGAAAAATGCCTGAACCTACCAATCTCTTTAATACAAACACTCGTGTGCGCCTATACTGGTACGTTGACGTCACATGTAAAACAAATTACTGCGCGACCAACACGTACAGACATGATCTATCCGTTGCGGGCTCAAACCATTGTGGACGCATTATTAGTAGGGACCGGAAAAATTCGCGGGTTCAATAACCTCCAGGATGAACTCTATAAATCTGCATACACTCGGTCAAATGTCACCCACTCATTGGCTGCTGTCTTGTGAGACGTCCCAACGTAGCAGCCTGTGATTCAATAAAGCTTTGGTTGGGTGTTTCTCTTTTGACCTAGAGTCATCCAGGTGAGTTGTGAGCCAATATCAGAGGCAGCACTGAGGTATAACTTTTTGTATTTTAGCCTATCGCGAAATTAATTCGCGAATTTTTACGGTCTCTAATTATTAGTCCTGTAGTTATTAGCGATTTAATTCTGGCGGTTCTTTTTGTTACACTATAAAGTTCGACCGACTATCACTGTAACGAACGAAATTTTTTATACTTGAAAGAAAATAAAATGGCCTGAGCTTACAGGCTGTGGTGTACGTTTTAAGCGATGAATCTGAATCCAACCGACAATTTTCGAAAGATGGTTCGTTACGAAAAAAAATTTAAAACATTGTGCGATTTATCATTAAAAAATATTCCAAAGGTGTAAATTTAACTTATGTAGAATGTGGTGCTCACCAACTGGTTTAATACAAATAATAGAGAAAATATTTAACACGTAGCACTTAGCGTCTTAATGATGCAATATGAATAAAGTTCTACAACCACCTCAAAACCTTTTACTGCCGTAAATTAATTTCATTGAATTATGTAGGGTTGAACCATTCTTTACCATACAGGACTGCAATGCGCAAGTTAATTGATGGTTTTATAGGCAGATTATGAATACACATAACAAAAAATACTTTTAATAATACCTTTTTTTAAATGCCACCATAACGTTTACCTCACTAAAAACTTAGTGCTCCTGATTTGTATCACCTGCAGTACCCATTGCATGTTTACAGTTTTAAATTATTATTAATAAAAAAAATAGTTTGGTTTCATTTTCAATCTAACGTTATCCAGTTGTTAGGTGTTCTTTAAAAAAAAGATTTTTTTATTATTTAAAATAAACACGTTCACATTTAAAACTTGAAAAGCGTTAGCCAACCCGGTGAAGCACAATAGCTTACATATTGTTACAGAATTTGAATTATTTTTGTATTGTACTTGTGGCCAAGGTCTGTTAGTCGAATTTAGAATAAACCTTAATGTGAAGGCTAAAATATGGTTGGTTCAGACTCCTCCCCCTTAAATACTTTTCAAAATTCGGAGCTCACATTTGCCCTACATGCTTAACAAAGGAGATAAATAAATACAGTGATACTAAAAACATTGCTCGATTGATTGCTTGGACAAAAAACTTTCGATTTTTCAACTATAGAATTATCACAAACCGTTTCTCTTGCTCAACTTAAGTCCACATTGCACATTCTTCCGAAAATTGTTGCCCCAATATGACTTAGTGTTTAAGTTACCCAAAGAACTTACTTAAATATAAATATTAATTATAATTTCTTTAAGTGGTTTTTATTCTAAGCCGAAAAAGAAAACAGACATTCAAATATAAGAATTATGGTAATAACTAATTACCAACAATATATTTCCTGCCACATTTACTCACGGCACGCCCCGGCATCGTGTAGAATCGGATGCACTATTATTTATTACCACAAGTAATAAATCAATTAAATTATATACAAAATTCTACACATTGGCATCGGGCTAAGCCTTACGAAGGATGCCTCAGACATTTCTTTCTTCTATTCTCTAATTTCTCCCTGTTGTACAAAAGTCTTATTGTTAGCTTTAAAAATCAGATTACTGATTGGCTGTGGTAAAAACATAACATGAGGCCTTCGTACACATGTACGCAGCAAGATACAGGTAAGTGAGAAAAATATAATGAATTAATAATAAATAACAATTAAATACCAAAATATCATAAAACAATTTCAAACAAATTCCGTTCATGATAGATTTCAAATTATGTACTGTAAAAGATGTAATGTCTATTGTTAATGAAATAAGAAATCAGAGTTTCTATTGTTCGTGGCTGTAACATATTGACACTTATTCAACAATATTATATAATTATGACATTACAATAATAATATATTAAAATATAACAATAATTATACAATAATAAATAAACAAAATCTGAACGAAAACTGTTGTTATCGTACATTTGTATCCATACTAAATAGTGATGATTCAATAAAAATGATTCAATTTTATTCATAAAAGTATGCAATCATTTCATCAATGTTTTGTTATGACGTTGTCACGTTAAACTATCGTCCGTAAACCGACTTTACAGACAACCAATTTTTTTTTCGCTATTACTGGAGCCGTTTCATTATATAGATTAAATTTTCTGCAAAATTGAATGATCCTATAGTCAAAGTGGCTAGTCCGGCAGCGAATTATAGTGGTGGATGCGAAAAATACGTGAGATTCTCGTTTAAACTTAAGTGTAAATATCACGACCGCATTATTTAAAAGTATTCTACTTTAAATTTCGCGTCAGAGTTTCGTATAATAAGTGCATTTGCAACATGATAACACATGAATTGTTTCATTGCTGAGGTTAGAGGTTACGTATTTCTGTCAAGTACTGGAAGTATCGCTCACGGTTTTTTTTTTTTTTTTTGCTGATGGATGACCGCTTTTCCTCATCAAATAATCAAAAGAGTATTTTATTAAAAGGATGGATGCCTGCGTGGTTATGCCTCTACCTTGTTTACGGAAAAATTTTCCCTTCGTTGTATGGAACGAGTAAATTTTTTAATGATTCGTTTTCCATTCGCGTCAGAGGTGGGCAGTGGTCAATAAATTTGTCTATGTGATCTACGTTACAGCGACTGGATAGCTGAAAAAAGTCATAAAAAATTTGTAACTAATATATATTTGTGTCCACAATCAATAATACACTATTGTAAAGCCACGCTTTATTCATTGGTTGCAATTGTATGGTATCCTTCAAATGCATTAAACGTAAAAATTTTATACGTTTCTTTTATTTTGTTGATGCACTTTTTAATTAAAGGAGATTTTTTTTTGCATTCACTTAAAAACATTTCATACGAACATTCTTTAATCATTTGTGATATTAATTTGTTTTATTTTTTTCACTTATGCGTTCATTCCTACCACAGATGTGTACTTTAATAATTAATAACGTATAATACAAGAAAATTCATTAGATGGCCAATAGCCAGATGGAAATTTAATGTACGTTGTTATTCTTTTAGATTGCGAAATATATTTAGCTGCTGGGTTATTCCTGCGGTATTTTATATGTAAACCTTCAGTAATTAATAATAATACACAAACCTTGATGCTTAATGTAACCTCAAACTAGCCACGAAGCGTAAAGAAACAAAATTGTATTCCATACTGAATCAAATATATGACCTTATTTGTAACGAAGCACGTCAATTCTGAGAAAACGTTTTTCCAACGCTCTGATATTTAGACTATGCTGTCTGCTTCGATAGTGAAATAACATGTCATTTGTTTATTCCATCTCGGCATCTTATATACTTTTCAAGCAAGAATGTATACCTACCTCTTCTTGTGGGGTCATTATTCTCAATTGATATGTTTCAATGAATTAATTTTTTTTCTCCAACTATTGAATTATTTCACAACGTAAAAATCGGTAGCGGTTTATAGATTTTGTTGATTTAATACGTCTTGTTTAGTGTTTTCGAGGAAACTTAAGGCTAGCTCTCCATGCCACGTGTTTTTAATCTTTTTTCCATAATTTATATTTTTTAATGAAATTTTCTAGTATCTTAATGTGATACTGTCTAGCATTTGTTGTTCTACTACACATATTTTAACACATATTACAGTCAGTGAAAATGTGTTTGGAATAGTTGTAGCAGTAAAACATTTGCAAGGAAGGAAACGAGTGAATATTTAAATAAAGCCCCTAAAAAATGGGTGCGTGTATTTATGTAATACTTACTTTAATTGTACATGCAATTAATTAATAGAAATAAAACAATAAAAGGATGAAGTGAAAGCTTATTATAAATACGGTTTGTAAAGTATCAATGCCATGAAATCAAACCTTTTAATTATTACTCAGTTTTAAATATTAGCATATACTCGTGCATAAAGTCAATTATTTAGTTTAGTAAAAAAGTACTAATGAAAATCAATAAATATGCTAAATATGTGGATCATTTTTATAAGTTGTAATTATTTATTAATTGAAGTAAAAATATATATACAAAAAAATTGTACATACGGTAAAGTAACCTCACTTATATACTTATACTTGAAAAATTAAATATTATAAACACTATTTGTACCACTAATAGTCCCTCTACATACATGTTTTTAATTTTATGGACCAATATTCAATATTAATCAATAAAGTTTGTGATTTAAAAATCAAAAATAATTTTTTGTGAAGTTTTTTTATCCTGTCAATTTTTGTTGCATTCTGCGCGCACATTGTAAACATTAATTCTCATATTTTTTTATAACGCGCCTAAATAAGTATAACTTCAAATAAACATGCCTGTTAGACTTAACCTCAACTCAATTATATTTTTCACTCATACCATTAACTGAAACCATAAAATCGTGTGTTATATATTTTTGAATAAAATTTCTGTGTTAGGCCTTTCAGTCAATACGTCAACTTAAGTGGACCTTATATATTAATGATGGATTAATTAAAATTTGAATGTGTTTGTCATGATGTAGCCTACATTCTTTAGGGCTATGATAAAAACCTTTGCTAAGTTACACGTTATTATTTAAAAC
Organism: Bacillus rossius redtenbacheri; assembly: GCF_032445375.1. Lineage (NCBI taxonomy): Eukaryota > Metazoa > Arthropoda > Insecta > Phasmatodea > Bacillidae > Bacillus > Bacillus rossius. The sequence continues at coordinate 74,019,382 of NC_086333.1, forward strand.
ATTATATGATAATATGTGTTATAATTAGAGCTTAAGATAATTACTATGTAAAAAAAGTTTAGTAACAATAAAAAATAGTTAAAATTATATCCTAGGAAATGTGAAAGTGTGATAGAAATGATACAGGATATAATTTATTGATAAATAAAATTTATATTTTCTAAAAAAAAAAAAGCAAATAAAACTGATAGGCCTATTTTCAGTTAAATTCTCGAAATTGTGTAAAACACCATATCATGCTTTCAATTCGTGTTATGTTTATAATAATAATTGGTTTCAAGTTTATGAAAATCATTTGTTATCACATATTGAAGTGATAAAACAAATATAAAAAAATTTCAACCGTGACTATATTATTTTTTAAGAAATCAGCAGCAATGGTACTATAATTACTATCGTAAAAATATTGAGCGATCTACCACTTTAAGTGTGCTAAAA